>NW_026020014.1:0-2464101 GCF_900185275.1 Solanum verrucosum | reverse complement strand
CCAGCAAACTCAGATGGAAACCTAAGCATGGCATAAGAAGAAAAGCTTTAAAACAACGGAGGTAGAATTTCAGAACAAAACACCAAAAGAAACGTACCTCTTCTTGAAAAATCTTAACACTTCAACTGCAGCATCAGCCTCACACTCATTGTAGAGGGATAATGTGCCAGATTTTTTATCATGGAGCTCCTTCCCATCAACAATATCAAAGAATACATAGGGACCAAGACCCTTAGTCCCATGAAATGATGCAACTTTGCTGGATAACTGGTCTCCATCAACCAACTTACCATCATAAAAATGGAAAGAAGGAAAGCGGCATATCTCTGGGTGCATCCTATACTGTCATTTAAAGAAACCATTATATGACAGATGGGTTATAGGTGCTGATAAAGAAAAAACCAAAACACTTGTACAACAACAAGACTGGTTAGTTGTTATTTGGTGGGCATAAAGAGAATCATGTTTGTTAAAACTTGGGTGATTGACAAAAGTTCAGACACAATCCTTTTTCTGAAGACAAATGATACAATGCATAACGGTTACTGCACCATGTGCAAACAATTTAGCCAGCTGAGAGTTGATCAAGGAAACTGCAGCATGAAATTACTGGAAGCCCTATCACAGCAACAGTTCATTCATCTCACATCAATTGGCTGCTGACTCATGCAACCTATAGCCATCTCAAAATCTTGAAAATATATTTTGGAACTAAAAGGTCTACAAAGTTTGATTGAAAACTACCTGCTGTGTGAGCATGTTAACAGGATAACCAGCTCTTTGCAAGCGTTCAAACATGCTACATTGGAAAGAAAATCTGCTGGCAATATTAGAGAGAACTGTGGCTGGAAGCTGTTTTGGATCACCCACCTTCAACACCAATATTACACTTCAGTTAATATTATTAACCTTCATGACAAAATAATGCATCCTAAGCTTACCATCACACATCTAGTTTCCTTTGATTTTAATAGTTGAAGTGGTATGAGGGAAGCAGGCTCCAGAGCCTGAAAGTTGCAAAAACGTAAATTTTTAGGAAAGCCTGAATGGTGATCGATTCTATAAACATCAAAAGGACAAAGAGAGAGAAACCAGGAAAAAGAAAAGAACAAACAAAAAACAGTTCCATACTTGAGCAGCTTCATCAATCACAACTGCATCAAATAGGACACCCTCGGATGAACTGCTAAATCTCTGGCCGGACACAGATGCAGCACAAACCCCATATAGATCTCCACCACAGCCACTCAGTGTAGTCACCACAATCTCAGCCTCTTTTAGTATAGCCTTCCGTAATTTATGTCTAAGAGCTTTTGTCTCTTCAATAGCTTTCCTCTCCCGTGCCTGAGCAGCAGCGAGATCCATGTATATTGATTTCTTTTTTGCATACAATATTCGAAGCTTTGCTTCTACTTCTGCATCAGACATTTCCTTGGCATTATCTGCTTTATCAGTCCCTCCTTCCAATAAACAGTTAGAATCAGAATCTCCATCCCGTAAACTAGCTCTTTTAGCTTCATAACATTTGATAGTATCAACCAACTTCTCAAGATTAGACCGCAAGAATGTCAAAGTATCCTCGCCGGCATCAATCTTTGAATCAGTTGCATTCATTTTCTCCTCAGCTATGCGGTGATCAACAAGCGTATCAATGAAGAATGGCAATGAATTAGGATGAACTGTTTTCGTATTACCTACTCTAACGATATAAGGCTTGTACATCGTCCCATCACTGCCATAAAGGCCTTCACTAGTTATTCTTGACACTAGTTCATCTACTGCAGCATTTGATTGTGCACAGATGAGAATTCTTCTTTTACTGCAGTTACCCATTGATTTATCATTCTCTAAATCCTCATTAAGTTGTCTAGCTAAGGCTGCGTCCTGCCATGCCCTAGCAACAGCTGCAGCTTGACAAATTCGCTGTCTTGAAGCAGTGCAAGACATTCCAGTAGACTTTAGACCTCCATTTGATGATCTCTTGGTGTCCACTTGGGAGAAAGAAAGCAACGAACTAACAATGGCCACAATCACTCGGGTCTTCCCGGTACCTAATAGAAGTTGTCCAACAATGAACAGAATTAAAAAAAATAAAATCATAGTACAATGAATAAATAAAGACACAAAAATAACACACCTGGAGGACCCTGTATTAGAGACAATTGAAAATCCTTTTTAGGATCAAAAGGTCCAATAGCAGCACTGATAGCTTGCAGTTGACTGTCATTATATGCCGATTTGAGGACTTGCTGTAAAGGTCTAGATAGTTTATTGAAACTCTCACCGTAATGTTCACAGTGATTGTAACTGGTGGGATTCAAGATAACAGGAAGCAAAGGAATTCCCTTAATAGCCGACAATGCTTGAAATTCTCTGAGTTGAGAAGTTATGGTCATTAGACGACTAATGCACCATTTGCTTCGCGCAACAAGAAACTTTTGAGCTCGCATCAGATGAGGTCTATTTTGCAAGTACAGCCTGATGAGTAGGATGCTTGATCTCCTCTTACAATCTCTTTCACGCTTTTCCACCTGCAAACAGTCGGGATGCTTCAATATCACAACACAAAGACATCCACATGATCACATCCCAAATGTCCAATAGATAGTACACAGTTTTCAAAGAAATCAAAAGCTCTGACATTATGATTACATAAATTCCAGAGTAAAAGTCATCAGACAAATAACAACCAGAAATCAAAACAAAGGTTGAAACAGGTGTTACATATGTGTAAAGCACAACACTATCATCTATTAGAAATTTGGCTGGGAAGTCATCACCTGCTCAGAGAATTATCACAGGAAGGCATGTACATGCACGGGCATGTCTGCACGCACTTTTTTTAACAAGTTAAATATTTCTTTGATAATAACAAGGCCAACTTGGCTGTATACAAGTGATACCAAAAAAAAGGAGAAAACCTACAAAATATGGTTATCTCAAAAAGACACCAATACTCTATACAAATAGGAACTACATGGGTGCTCCAAAAGAAAATAAGGGATCAAAGACTACTCATTTGAGCAAAGCTCATCTTCACCCCTTCACAAATTCTCCTATTCCTCTCTTTCCAAATGACCCACATCAAAGCAAAAAGCCTTGTGCCTTCTTCTAGTAGCTCCACTTTACAGTAGAACATCACTTCTTGACAGTTCTTGGCATAATCCAAGAAACTCCAAACCATCTAAAAGATATTCTTCCATAACCTCATGGCTAAATTGCAATGGAATAGAATAGGTCCACCTCCTCACTCGCCTCCTTACAAAGGAAACACTAGCTCATGCAGACAACCGTTCGTTTTTTAAGATTCTCTGCTGTCAAAATCACGAGAAGAACCACACCTTCCTCGCACCTTAATTATCCCTCTAACTTATTTTTTTGGATAAATTATTCTTAAATGAGAATAACTAACAGCCCTTGGGTTAGCCTAGTAGTCAACGAAGTGGGTCAAGAACCATGAGGTCAAATGTTCAAATCCAAATAGAGGCACAAACACTAGGTGATTTCTTCCCATCTATCCAAACATTGGTTGGCAGAGTTACCCAGGCTTGTAGGAGGTAGCAGGTACCCAATGAAGTCAATCGAGGTTGGCTCAAACACAACAGTTATAAAAAAAATGAGGATAAACAAAGGTAAATTTTAGAATAGTCAAATAAACAAATGAAGTAAGAGAGAGGAAAAGGTAGGATTCAAAAAGAGTTAACGCACTCATTAATGAATTAATGGTGATCACCAAATACCCATTGATGTCTTAAGGACAAAACATATATTAAAGCTTGTATTTTAAACATGCGATATGAAGTCATGATTTTCTTTGAGAATGGTAACTTGAGTATTAAAGAAAAAGGCACTAGGATAGTGCCAAAACCATAAATACAGATAGAAAGGACAGCAGATTCAATTATGAAATCCTAACCGTTACAGGGCACCTATTAGATCTACTAAGGATATTGCCTCCTCTACAAAACGTTCTTTATACCAAAATGAAAAAGAAGAAAGCACTTCCATCTTAAAATTTTGTAAAGAGTTACTTCTTCCTTTAAAAATTCTTAAATTTCTTTCTTGCAAAACAATATGAAGTCATGATTTCAAATCAGCATTTGGACATGCGATTTGGGATCATGATTTCTTTTTTTTGATAAAGGTAACATTTCTATATCAATCATCAGCTCAAAGCTGGTATCAAAACATTTACATCATATCCTCCCTCCACACGTGTGTCGGGCATAAACAAAAGATAAAGAAAAGAAAGAAGAAAAAAGAGAACTATCCCTAGATCCTCCTTTCACCTTTATAAGGACCCTAGAATGTCTGCAATAGCCACAGGGTCATCTATATACTCTGAACTACACTAATAGCAAAAAGTGATAATGCA
Source organism: Solanum verrucosum (assembly GCF_900185275.1). Classification (NCBI taxonomy): domain Eukaryota; kingdom Viridiplantae; phylum Streptophyta; class Magnoliopsida; order Solanales; family Solanaceae; genus Solanum; species Solanum verrucosum. Next base: position 2,459,726 of record NW_026020014.1, on the reverse strand, counting down.
GTTCATTTTAATCTTGTGCAGAGGGCTGCTCTTGTTATCAAAATTCCTAGAATTCCTAGAATTCCATATGGTCCACCAAATAACAGCTGGGACAATTTTCCATCTACTCTTGTCTATGCTACCACTGCCCTCCATATTCCAGCTTTCTAGAGCCTGTCCTATTCTCCCTGGAACAGTCCAACTTATACCTCTGAAGCTAGTAAACAAATTCCACAACTGGCCAACCACTTTACAATGCAAGAACAGATGATTAATTGTCTCTGCAACCTGCTCACAAAAACAACATCTTGGGCACATTTGTATTCCCCTCTTCATAAGATTCTCTTGTGTAAGTACAACCTCTTTCACCACCAACCAAGTAAAAACTACCACTTTATATGGTATTTTAACCTTCCATATAAGCTTCCAAGGCAGAAAGTTAACTTGGGATCCCATCTGATTCATATTTCTATATGCAGAACTAACGGTGAATAAACCTTTATTATGACATTTCCATTTAAGAGTGTCTTCTCCTTCCTTGAATCCTAAGAACTGATCAAGTGTTCCATAAAATTCAGCCAATCTTTCCAACTCCCAGTCTTGCATCAGTCTTCTGTAGGTAAGGTTCCATCCATGTTCAGACCAAACTTCATAAAGAGTCGACTCTTGTTGTTGGTTCAGGTGATGAATATCTGGGAACAAGCGTTTGAGGCTTCCATTCTCTAACCAGTTATCTTCCCAAAACCTGATCTTCCTCCCATTGTTCACATTACATTCAGTTTTTGCATAGAAACCATGCCATAAGTTTCTAATTGATCTCCACAAACTGGTTCCATATGTGGATGTCACTTCATTAGTCTTCCAGGGTCCTTCCTTCCCATATTTGGCCTGGATCACCCTACCCCACAAAGATTGTTCTTCTAAAGGAAATCTCCACAACCACTTCATAAGAAGACTTTTGTTCTGCTTCCTAAGATTTTTGATTGCCAGTCCTCCCTGCTTCTTGGATAGTAGCAGTGTCTTCCATTCGACTAGGTGGAAACCTTTATATTCCTTCTCACCGTGCCACAAAAAATTCCTTCTCAGAGCATCAATTCTTTCTTCCACCTTTGCTGGAAGGGGAAAAACTGACATTAAGTAAGTTGGTAATGCATCTAGGACTGAGTTAATCAGCACTAATCTATCACCTCTTGATAAATATTGAGACTTCCACCTAGACAATCTTTTCTCACATCTTTCCACTACTCCATTCCATATCTCCTTGGATTTGCTATTGGCACCCAAAGGCATACCCAAGTATGTTGCTGGTAACTGTCCTATTTCTACACCCAAAATATCCACCAAATTTTGTATTCTGGGCACCTCATTGATTGGAAAGATGTGACTCTTCCTCCAATTAATGTGCAACCCTGATACTGACTCAAATAGTATGAGAACTATCCTCAAAATTTTTAGTTGGCTGTCTTCTGCATCACAAAAAATCAAAGTGTCATCTGCATATTGCAGATGGGTGATTTCCAATCTAGTATTCACCTCTTTGACCACATTAAAACCCCTTATCCAATCATTCCTATGCGCTGTTTTAATCATACTGTTCAAGCCTTCCATGACTAGCAAAAATAAGAAAGGTGAGATTTCAACTTTTTCATGATTTCAACTTTTTTAAAATGTAAAATATGACGCATAAGTTTATATTTTGTACAGAAATCATTTTAAATTTTGAAAAAAAAAACAATTAAAAAAAATCATGCTCGGCGTTAAGAGATTGTATGTACCACGTGCAATGATGATTATTACTGAATTACTAGTTACTACTATTGTTGGCTAGTGGATCTTTATAAAATTATGTGTATTTAGAAGTTTGTAATAAATAGTAAACATTTATTTACAAAAGGAACATGGAGATATGCAATTTATCAATGTGATGCCTTAGGATATTCTAATATATTGTTTATGAACTACAGACAGGAGAGGATAAATTGTGGTGGACAGGAGATGACAAGGGAATGTTCGAAGTCAACAAATCCTACAAGTTGATGGATTAGACAGATCAACAGTGCTCAATGGCTAAGAGGAAGCAGTCCTTACACAGGACAATGTTTTGAAGAGGGGGATAACCTTGTGTTCCAGGTGGTGGTGAAACATCTAAGATTGTTAACCATCTATTTTTACATTGCAAGTACACCCATCATCTGTGGAGAATATTCCTAAGCCTCAAAGGCATCTCCTGGACAATGCCCAGGAAGGTGGCTGAGGTATTACTATGCTGGGAGGAAGCAGGTGTATATGCTAAGGACAGAGGTAGATGGAGAGTTATCCTGGGGGATATCTGGTGGGATGTTTGGAAAGAAAGGAATTCAAGATGTTTTGAGAGCATAGAGAACAATGTGCAGAAAGTTAAATTAAACTGCATTTTACTTTTAGTCTTTTGGTGTAATCAGTTATACTCTAATGACACTGTCTCTATTATTGATGTGCTAGACTCCATTTAGACGTAGAGAAGTGAAATCAGGAGTATACTTGTATATAAGGTTACAGTACCCATGTACTGTTTTGTGATATAATACAAAGTTACCAAGTTCAAAAAAAAACACTATGGTTTGCTCATTTGATAAGATTGTATAAGGAATTGAAAAACAATTGATAGTTTTCAAAACTTGTTGGGTTTTCATGTTTATGAGAATTACAATTTAAGAAATCCAAATAGCATGTCCAAAGTCCAAACAAAACTTCAAACTTCATATCAATCTGATTGACTTCATATCACATGTCCAAATGGGCCCTAAGAGTTTATGCACCGTAAAAAAAAATTCAACAGAGGTTATACCAAAAGCAACCAATCTCCTCCGAAATAGATAATTAAACATCAACCAATAACTAGTCACAGCATAATAAAGATCTACTCAGAAAGTACACTCACCTTTCCAACCATGTGAATATCAGGACAAGAATTCCTCAGGGGTTGTCTTGTAAGCAAAATAAGATCATTGTCTGAGCAGCTTTTAGAACCAGATAAATCAACATCCTCGTGAACACAGCGAATGAAGTGAAAATCATCAATTCTTTCAACTGACATTACAGAAAGACTGCCACAAGACATCTCTTCTAGAGAAGTTATCTCCTGAAAGGAACTCTGCAATTGTGCTTTAAATTCTTCCAGTATAAGTGGACGAAAAATTTCAACATATTCATCAACGGATTGGAAACAAACAGGAACCTCCTTTAATTTACTCAAACTATCATTCTTTCCTTCACCTGCAGTTGTCAATCCAACTGTTAAAAAGTAATTGCACTCCAGAATAGGTCTATACCAATCATCAAGCCTCACAGCTTTAAATCTTTTTACTCCATCATCCAATCTCAAAGCGTTAGACCTATTTTCAACTGGTAAGCCAAGTTGAATGACTTTCCTTTTCGGACCAGAGAAACTTGTTTTTAGGGAAAATGATTGTTGACGTCTAGCTGAAGTGAGAAAAACTGACTCCCGATCATTGCTGGTTTCACTTACAAGCTCTTTCAAGACTGTATCATTAGGTTTTATATCATGTTCATCAGCCTCCCCGTCATTCTCTTTCATACTCACACCTCCATAAGATGAGCCCCCTAGAGCAGAATGAAGCTCAGAGGTGACATGACTATTTTCTTTGGAATTCAGATTTGTATAATTTAAATGGCACTTGATATCAGTTTCCTTGTTCTTAGGCTCCATAGCTTTTGATTTGACAAGAGGCGAATCTTTTCTGGCATGTAGTGCATTTAATTTAAGTCTTGGGATATCCAGATCCAAACAAAGATCAATTGGCTGAGAAATTTTCCTGGAGTCAATTTTTTTAGCAGGATCAGAATACACAACTCTCCCAGCAACATGGCCAACAAGTTTAGGATCAAAGCTGATACAAGAATTGATATCTGCACCAGCAGAAGTATCTGTTTCTCTTTCATCACCTGAATGAACTATCGAATTACCTCTTTCGTCACCAACAAATGTTTTCAAGTCTGGAATATGCATTTTTTTACCCACCCTACTAAAAGGTGTGGCTGCTTCAGCTAAAGAGTTGTTGGTATGAACAAATTCTTCACCAGGCAAACATTTGGAATCAATACTAGTTTTTTTCAAGTCAATGTACCTCTCATCCACAAGTGAAACAGAAAGCCGAGCAACTTGCTTGGTCAACTCATTCATTGGAATATTATCTGCAATCCAGCAACATGGTAAAAGAAACTTTATTTTAAAAAAACTGATCATTATCATAATGGCACAACAGACAAGAAGTACACGATAACTTAACAAACAGAGTAATAAACTCGCCACATGAAATAAGCTTCTCAATATCTGCAGCTAATGAGGCAGGGATACCACTGCATGATGCTTTAATCAGAATCAGCAATGAAATTAAAGCGTCTTTCCAATATCTGACCACTACTGCAAGTGGTGAATGCCCCCAATCTATCAGATCACGAAGACATTGTGTCACTGCATTATTAAGCACGGTAGTCGGATCTCGGCAAAGCCTTCCGAAAACAACAGGAAGGGTCTCTAATAATCTGATGCAGGTCATCTGGAATAAGAAGAAAGCATACTTTGTTATAAAAGTTGCAGAAACCCTTTGATTGAGCCATCAAAGATTTTGGTCTTGATTATAAGATGATCTTCACATCCTCAGCATTAACATTTTCCAACAAAGTGGTCAGCTATAGGCCAAATACATGCACTGCAAATTTTTCAAAAGTCTGTAGGCCACATTTAAGAACTTCAAATCAACAAAATTAATCATACCACGTTTTCATCTTTCTTTTGGAACTAGTGAATAATGAGATCTCATTATCATGTTATTGAAGAAATATTTTGGCAGAACTCAACAGACAATTCAAATGCCAGACTACATTGAGGATACGAGAGAACATGCACAATACAATTTCCATACATGTGAAAGAAAATTCATACTCCAGTGCTACCCACAAATAAGAAAAACAATTTAGTACTAAACAAGTGTATGAAGCCGATGATTTCAGATTTGGGGAAGGCCAAGAGCTGACCAGTGGTCTAGAAAACAACAAATTATCACTCCCAGGACACCAACTTTAACAATGTCAGGTAGAGTTGCTGAGATTTAGTATTGCGTGGGTGATGCCGAGAACTGTAATAGAAATAATGTTTAGCTGGGCTTTTAGAAGACAGGAGGAGATGCAGGGCATAGGAAGTGGCTCCCCTGGAACTGATGTGGACCATGTGGAGAGATGAGATCAGGCGAGCTTTTGATGGTGTAGAGAAAAACTTTGTACACTTGAAAAATAGCCTTGTTTCTCTTATTTCTTTTTGGTGCACCCATGAGGCTCCTAGTTGTATAGATGATTGGGTAGCATTCGTAGAAAACCATATACTTTTTTAAGATTTTCTATTTGTATGCTCCTTGTCTACCGGCTACTTTTCGCCTTTTGTTTATAATACTCCCTCTGTCAATGGCGGAGCCAGAATTTTCAATAAGGGGGTTCAAAATCTAAAAAAATAGACACACGAAGTAGCTGACGGGGTTCGACATCTACTGTATACCTAAAAAATTATTTTAACCATGTATAAATCATATAATTTTCCGCCGAAGGGGGTTCGGATGAACCCCCTCATAATAGGGTGGCTCCGCCACTGCCCTCCGTTTCAATTTGTTTGTCCTATTTTTACTTGGCACTAAGTTTAAGAAAATAAGGAAGACTTGGATTTTGTGGTCTTAAATTAAAGATGTCAAATGTACCAAAATGCCCTTTAATATTGTGGTCTTAAACATGTCACATGGAAAGTTGGTATTAAAGAGTTGCTAATTATGGAAGGAAGCATTCTTTTTAAATCAGACTAAAAAGTTAAGACAAACAAATTGGAATGGACGGAGTTATTTTTACTTCATCAAAAAAATATCATTTACAGTTTCCAAAAGATTCCATAAGCTCTTAAATGAAGAAGGGGGCAGGGATATCATGCTGGGGAAGTTTGAACATTCCGAGAGGCGTAGAAATTTTAGGTATTGTAGGTGCATAAAGGTTACAGGGGTTGAAGGGGCTATTCATAAAATGAGGGGAACTGCCACAAGACCGGATGAAATTTCGTTATGGTAATGCAATGCAAGAGGTCGGAAATCTGGTTGTTTCTGATGATGAAAAGAGCTTTTATCTTATGTGAAATTTATGAAAACCCAAAATGTCGGTAATGTTAGAAGACGACCTACGGCATCTGATGGTCTTGGATTTGTGGAAGAACGCAGGCGAGGCAGGTATGGAGTGATTGACTGGGTTGTGTTTACTATCATTTTTAGGATGGCCAAAATGCCAGAAGATTGAAGGTGAAGCATAATGGTTCCGCGGTACAAGAACAAGAGTGGTGTTCAAAAATTGCAACAGGGAAAAGTGCCAGAGCTCTTGAATTTGGGTCGTGAAGATAATTTCAAAATTGTCTTTATTTAATATTGAAGCAAGAAGGGAGAAATTGGGAAAGAAGGGGAAGTCAACCTGTGAAAATGAGGGGGTATATGGATTTTTATACAGGGAAAAGCTACCATATACCCAACTCCTATACTAGACAAAATGTTGTTATGAAAATTGCAATTAATAGGATGAATTGATGAGTATTTCTTGTATACGGAGTTTTCCCCTAAATGTCAGTTAAATTATTTACCTTATTCCAAAAAAAAGGAAGGGTGATGAATTTTTTATCATATTCATCAGTTGGAAGCAAAAGGGGATGCTCTTTTCTATTGGAAGTTCACTATTTATTATGAGTATCGTAGTTTTCAAACAACAGAGCCACTCTCAACCTACTCTGCACAACAAGGAGGTAACATGCACTCCTGAACCATAAAGTTGTAAATAATGCATGTAACCAGGAAAGAAAGAAATATCACTAGATAGTAGATAAACACACTAAGATCCATACCTGAGATGGTTTTTGACCTATAAAAACCTTCCCAGCTGCCAAGCACTTCTGAACAGAGATCCAAGCCATTTCTGAGAGTAAGCAACAAAATTTCTCCCATAAAATGGAACTGACAACTGATTTATGTGCGTCCATGTGCTCACTTTGAGCTTGAAGCACGGGCTGCTTTAAGAATCCCCCTTGAGAAGAAAATTTTGAGATACTAGAGTCCTCAGAGGATTTTCTGACTAAAGGTTGGCTACATGAATTCCCTTCTTTTAGTAGTTTGCACAAAACAAAAAAGAAATGATGCAAAGTCTGAAATTCTGATAGAACGCAGTCCAACTGAACCTGGAAAAGAGGCAAACAAGATTATGACTGACAAATATAACTGGAGAACAATTTTCATAGTATTACAACTTTAGAAGAAATGCAGCCACAAGAAAGGGAAATTGTGAGAAATATATTATTGAAATTGTGTATCTACATTATTACATTGAGACCCTATTTATAGACACTACATTGGACTCCTTTTCAAATTAGGATTCCTATTTCTATTCCTATTCCTATTCTAAGTAGGATTTATATATTTATTCCTATTCTAACAGAAATAAAAGACAGCACAGGAATTGCACCAAGGAAATAGAGATATAGGGTGCTATAAATTCCAATGCTGGCTAACACTCAAAAAGAGTGATTCCGCTATTAGATCTTACCAGCTTTAGAGCATGTCTTAACCCTGTAGTGGTAGCTGAGAGTGAAGATGGGCTAGAGCAAAGAAACTGCAGTCCACTTGTTAGACCTCGTGTATTTGAAACTTGTTCAAGAATACACCGACCAACATGTCTCGCATTCTGCAGCAACCAAATAAGGTGGATACAGCATTAACGCAGAGGCAAGATCCTTCATCAAAAATACAAAATGATTGACTCAGTTGTCCAATTGTATGGAACTTTTGGAATGAAACTATTACATCGTTGGGATCCACGAGCAGAAGAATCAAACTGTCACTCATCATTGGCTCCCATGTCCACTGCTTCCTTAGCTCTCCTTGCTCCATTCTGATGATGAAATGAGCAGTCGACCTGTAATAACCTCCAGAAAATAATCAAGAAAAGTGCTTATATGAACACGAAATTCTTCTGATCACTAGCAAAACCTCAGAATCAACAGCATTAAGCCATAGGATCAACTGCAAACCTCTTGAAAAGCCTAATTAGAGGCATACACTTTGTTGAGACCCTAATGGAGTTTTTAGCCTCCACTCCCTCACCACCATCATTTGAACCAGATGGAACCTTCCAATTGAAAACATGAGAGATATCTGAACCACAGTTTCTCAACCAGTGACTGGCTGAAGGTGTCATACCAGACTCACTATCAGATTCAAGTAAAGAAAGACGTGACAGAGCCCAGAAAACAGACTTAGCAAATGATACTGGAAGAATCAAGGGATCAATTTCAACTAAAACCTCAAACCACAACATTGGGATGCACATCCAATCCCCACATAAATCTGATGTTATATCAGCTTGAGAACTAAATTCGTTCCAACAACTGACATCATTTTCTTCAAAATCACAACCAAACAAATTTCCTCGGTCCTCTTCTTCATCAAGCTGTAACGGCAAGCATCTTTCACCACTTGTAGCAAGTTGATACTTCAAAATTGAAGTTACCAGAGCGGAAGCATCAGAAACTATAATAGTTTGAATAACATCAAATGCAGGTTGACGGAGAGAACTGTGAAGTGATGAATCCTTCAAAGAGGACACAAGAGAAGGTCCCCTGCAGAATTAAGCAGGACAATGCAAAGGTATGTATCAGAAGCCACTATCCCACATTCAATTTTGGATTGATGGCTGCTTTGAGACAGCACTCAAGAGTATATGCATATTGAAATATGAGAATTTCAACAAAGTAATACAATGAAGTAGAAGAGAGGTTCATGAAAACACTATACTCAAGTATGCAATCTTTCAAGAATAGTCTAGGTCCATTGTCGAGAATGATGTACTATTAAAAATATTGTTAATGATAATGAGAGATTATTTCATATCAACACAATTCTGTAAATAAGGTGACTTACCTTAGATTAGGCAAATAACCACTACAATGTCACTTGTATTAAGATTACTGTTTAAGACTAATAATTTCTCTCTTCTCTCACGCTCTTTAACGCAGTATTGAACTTCACATGGTTTCAGAATCAAAGAGAAATAATGTCTGCATCCAGGCCAACATAGTGACTGGAAAAGTTCTCTTTTTTTTTTTCTTTTTTTTTTAATTGGAAGTAGGCATCAGCCCATTTATTAATATAAAAAAGGAAACAACACTATTTACAAAGCCAAGGTCCAACTGGTCCAAAAGAAGCAAAAGTTCACTTTTCTTTAATGTATGGTCACCGGAAAAGTTTTTTCAGCATGTTTGAGCAAAGGTTTATAAACTGCTTAAAGATTTGTGTCAATCCCGTCTCCAATAAGCCAACAAACTACACCAGACAAGACATACATTGACCCAACAGTACTAAGCGCCACTGCACAAACCCTCGCTCGCTGTCACATTGACTGCCATGCATTGGCACACGAAATCATGGACAATGGTTGTCTCAGTCATTGCCATGTGTACAGCATGTAAGAAACAAACTTTGTGCAATGATTTCTAGGAATATTCTTGATTCTTCTTTTCAAGCTGGAGCATATAGGTCATAGGTCCAATTATAATATAGTGCACACTAATTTAACAGATATACTTAGGAGTAACAGTATCTTTCTAAATAAGGTAACTTACCTTATTTTATTTTTTTTGATGACTAAATAAGGTAACTTACCTTATTAAAGTAGGCTAACAACTCACATACAGGAAACAATGATATAATGACTTTAATCATCTCGAAGGTTGTTTCTTCTCCTGGTGTCTCTCTCTTTCACACAATCAACATAACTCCAATGTTTTTGCTTCACTTACAAGGTCAAATTAGACTTCGTTCAAATTCACTTTTAAGGTAAAATTCAATTTTGCTCAATTAAATGACAAGAACAAATAGCACAAACTACTATCATATGCCTCTTTAACATAATGCACAATTTTTTATCAAGAGAGAATTGACAAAAATTCCTGTTTGACTTTTGAAAGGTCTGCATAAGAGGTATTAACGCGAAGGGAGGAGTAAGTGCAGAAAGCAAATATCAACAAGATGTAGGCCATGTTTGGTCAAGTTAGGAAAGGGCATCACTTCATCGCTTAAGGGATGAAGTGATGAGAAACGAGGGGTTATCGCTTCGCCTCAATTATGAACATTTTGAATTTGAAAAAAGAAAGATACATCTCATTCGCTCGCTTCGACCCTCGCCCTGATCCATAAATGACTATAAGGAACCAACAACTCTCTCTTAAACAACCTATATCCTCCCCACTACGGACCCTCTGCTATCCATTGCAGCAGAGCTGTTTCATGGGGCCATGCACTTTAGAGAAGAAATTGATCCCAACGGAAAGCATACCATTCTTTGAATCTAAACTTTGAATAGATAATTAATATCAATCTTATTATTCATCAGATGCTGAAATTAGTTATTTTATTTGGTTATTATAGTACTAAAATCATATATTTTGGAATTTTCTGCTCCTAGTAATGTGTGTGATTCACTTCAAAAAATAAGTGTACGCTTCACTTCACACTTTGAGCTTCAAGCCCCAAGGACCTTGACGCTTTTTCCGCTTCTCTTTTAAACATTGTGACTGAAGCAAATCTAAGGTAACCAATGCAAGGGACGAAATTAACAGTCACTCAATCATATGAATAATTGACCTCTAGGTACATACCACATATGTGCACATTCATATGGCGGAGAAGGCGGGTTCATAGTATAACCTCGGTGAACTATGAGAAGAGCTATCTGCAATATATATTGAATCTCGCGATGAATAAGACGGAACATAAACATCAACACACCTTGGGCTGAAGACAAGATAATAACCTGGCAAGCTTTTTTTCTCATGAGCAAGCTGAAGTTGCTACTCACAGTAACTTGATGCAGGAGAAAATAAAGAAGATTCCTCCTTTGTTTTTCATGTTCTCCATCTTGTAAAGCTTCTAGAGACTGCAAGGTTTGCACATGAGAGCGGAAACGTAACTAGGACCACAGACAGATCAATTGAAAGAAGATAACCACACATTACTTAAATTACATAGCTGAGTGAAAAATATGCCTGTAGAAAAGGCAGGAAAAGATCAAAGATTTCCTTATGACTTTTCTCATTTCGAGTATGGAAACACTGGCCCAATAGTGTATTCCGCATCACACTTGGAGATAAAGAAGTCTTCAACCAAAGCTTATATCCTTAGCAAAGTGTGATTGGAGATATATCAGGTATTAGCCGAAGGAGTGAATTCAGAAAACTAAAAAGGTATGTATGGAAACATACCAAGCATCTCAAACAATAATCTCAGACAATTAACAGCATAAGAAAATTCTGGTGAATCATCACTGATATGGTTGAGAACAACACTCAGAAAAATGGGATAACGATCTAAAATGCCTTCTTCAAAAGCTGGAGGCTCCAAGAATCCAAGCCTTCAAGACACAGAAAAGGTAACAATGAGAAAAATAAAACTGAAGAATACAATAGCTCGCACACAAGGGAATAGAAGCCAACTACTTCCTACAATGCTTTGATCCCAAGCCATACAGTAACTCGATCCAACTCAACCCTAGGCCTTAGATTCGGCGTAGACAATGGCAAAACATCTGCTGCCAAATAAGAAATGTACTTCTTCAGCAAAAGCTGCAAAGCATCCAAATCTGCTGATTGCCTACAATGAAACAACAAATTAAAAAGACATCAATAAGGTGTGTACATATTAGTTACTCTCATTGTTCTAGTAAGAAAAAACAGAGGAAGTCTTTCCTAAAGAAAGGCTATTCTAACAATACTTCAGGATGGTAATCTAAGATATTAACTTATTAAGGCAGAAAATCAGAGCCTAATTTACTTTCTTAATTTGTGTAAGTGTCAAGCGGGCTATAATGAGCTAATATCACTTCTTTTTCTTCTTTTTCTTCTTCTTTTGATAACTACCTCATTTATCTCTTAATATGGACTATTTTACAAGCTGAAACTTTTTACATTGGCATGAAGCAGCTTCTTCTTCGGTTCTCTGGTTTTGCACACGAGGAACTTGGGGTCTGGAGACAACCATAACCTCAAGCTCCACCTGCAGAACCAAGAGGACCAGCTTGATTTATTTAGAGAGGAGAATTCATTAAAAGAGGACGGCATTTCTTTTAAAGAGTTCATTCAAGGAGGGTAGATTTTTTAAAACATTTCAGCAGGCCTTTGTGAAACAAGGCTTGTCACAGAACTCTTCCTGGGGAAATACTCAATTTGTGTCAGTTCACACTCACTTTGGCTCGCATGTATAAGTTCTCTTTTGTTTTTCCATTTGGAGTGTGTGGGCATGCCCATCCTCTAGGGAGGAACTCTTCCTACCTCTATGTTTCCTATACCTGTAAGTGTGGAAGACAGCATGGATGCTTTGAGAAGGAAATTGTTATGGCGGGTGTTAGAATAGAAATAAGTATTTCCTACTTAGAATAGAAATAAGAATAGGAATAGGAATAGGAATAAGAATAGGAATCCTAGTTGGAAAAGGATTCCAATGTAGTGTCTATAAATAGGGTCTCAATGTAACTATTTAGATACACAATTCAATAATATTTTTCGTATATATTTCTCACATGGTATCAGAGCATTGGTGAGAACAAACAAGTCACCGTATGTCTATGTCAATTTCCGGTGACTGTTGGGTCTGATTTTGTTATACTTTTTTCTTTCTGTGGGTGTTGTGCGAAAACCAACACCACCACGAGGCTCGGAAAGCCCCCGCGACCAAACCCCAGCCAAAACCACCGGAAAACACCACCCCACGCGCTCTCACGCGCCTATCGGAGGTGGCAGTTTCCGGCGAGATCTGTCTCACGCGCCGGCGCGTGAGGGCTTTTCTGATCATATTTTTTTGAGATTTTTTTGACAGTTGGGGTCGTCCAGCCAATCCGACCAGGCCCATACTGTTTTTGACCAGATCCGATCGCCGGAATTAGAGTTCCAGCTATTTCCAGGCAGTTTCCGGCGACTTTTCTTCGAGATTTGAATTTTCCGAGACAAATTTAGCATAATGTCTTTTGGGTGTGATGTTTTTGGTTCCAAAAATATGGGGATTGGAAGTTCTAGCCCTATAATCACTTCAAAACTTTTATTGGGAAGTTCAAACTATTTATCTTGGGCTTCCTCGGTTGAGTTGTGGTGCAAGGGTCAAGGTGTCCAAGATCACTTAACGAACAAGGCTTATGAGGTAGATGTAAAGGCAAAGACTAGTGAGGAAGATGCAAAAGCCAAAGCACAATGGGAGAAAGTAGATGCTCAATTATGTAGTCTCCTATGGCGTTCTATTGATTTCAAGTTGATGCCCTTGTTTCGCCCATTCCAGACGTGTTATACAGTTTGGGAAAAGGCTCGTGCTTTATACACTAATGACATATCTCGATTCTATGATGTGATATCTCGATTGACCAACTTAAAGAAACAAGAATCCGATATGTCTACTTACTTAGGACAGGTACAGGCAGTCATGGAGGAATTTGACACATTAATGCCAGTTACTACGAATGTGGAAAAACAACAAGAACACAGACAAACATTGTTTCTAGTTCTTACTCTTGCTGGACTTCCTCCTGATCATGATTCTGTACGTGATCAGATTTTAGCTAGCCCTACAGTTCCTACAATCGATGAATTATTCTCTCGTCTCCTTCGTCTTGCGGCACCTCCCAGTCACAAGGTAGTTTCATCACCCACTGTTGACTCATCTATTCTTGCATCTCAAACCTTTGAAAAGCGTACATATCAATCTATGGAGAATCGGCGAGGAGGAGGGCGTTTTGGGAAACCTCGATCCAAGTGTAGTCATTGTCATAAGCCTGGACACACTCGTGATATATGTTATATTTTGCATGGTCCACCACCCAGTTATGATCCTATTGTTCTAAAGGAATATAATGAGTTCCTTCGAAATCGCGCAAGTAAACAGACATCTCCACCAGTAGCATATGGTGCTCAACCTAATCAACCATCCAATAATGCTCATATTGCTCAGACAGAATATGATGAGTTCCTTCAGTATCGTGCAAATAAGCAAACGTCTCCACAAGTAGTTTCGGTTGCACAACCTGATGTCTCTGTTGCGGGTAATTCTTTTGCTTGTGTGTCGCAATCTAGTACTCTTGGAACATGGGTCATGGACTCTGGGGCTTCTGATCATATCTCTGGTAATAAATCACTTTTATCCGATATTGTTTATTCACAATCTCTTCCAGCTATTACTTTAGCCAATGGGATCCAAACCAAACCAAAAGGGGTTGGAAAAGCCAAACCCCTATCTTCTGTCACCCTAGACTCTGTTCTTTATGTCCCTGGTTCTCCTTTTAATCTAGCATCTGTTAGTCGTTTGACGAAAGCCCTACATTGTAGCATAACTTTTTTCGATGATTTTTTTCTCATGCAGGACCGCAGTACGGGACAGATGATTGGAACAGGACATGAATCACAAGGCCTTTACTATCTTACCTCTTCAAATTCCTTAGCAGCATGCTCCATTACAGATTCCCCAGATTTAATTCACAAACGTTTGGGACATCCGAGTCTATCCAAACTGCAAAAGATGGTGCCTAGTTTGTCTAGTTTATCCACATTAGATTGTGAGTCGTGTCAACTTGGGAAACACACTCGTGCTACGTTTTCTCGTAGTACTGAGGGTCGTTCAGAGTCTATTTTTTCATTAGTTCATTCTGATATTTGGGGTCCTAGTAGAGTCAGTTCCACCTTAGGATTTCGTTATTTTGTTAGTTTCATTGATGATTATTCAAAATGTACTTGGGTTTTCTTAATGAAAGATCGTTCTGAGTTATTTTCTATTTTCAAAAGTTTCTTTGCTGAAATACAAAATCAGTTTGGTGTTTCTATTCGTACTTTTCGTAGTGATAATGCCTTAGAATACTTATCCTCCCAATTTCGGGAGTTTATGACTCACCAAGGCATTATTCACCAGACTACTTGTCCATACACCCCTCAACAAAATGGTGTAGCTGAAAGAAAAAATCGGCATCTTATTGAGACCGCTCGTACTCTTCTCCTTGAATCCAATGTTCCATTGCGTTTTTGGGGAGATGCAGTTCTTACGTCTTGTTATTTGATAAATAGAATGCCCTCTTCTTCTATTCAGAATCAGGTTCCCCATTCCATACTGTTTCCTCAGTCACATCTCTATCCTATCCCTCCTCGTGTCTTTGGGAGCACATGCTTCGTTCATAACTTAGCCCCAGGAAAAGATAAATTAGCTCCTCGTGCCCTCAAATGTGTCTTTCTTGGTTACTCTCGAGTCCAAAAAGGGTATCGTTGTTATTCACATGATCTTCATCGATACCTTATGTCTGCTGATGTTACATTTTTTGAGTCTCAGCCTTACTATACATCTTCTGATCATCCTGATGTCTCTATGGTCTTACCCATACCTCAGGTTTTACCTGTGCCAACCTTTGTGGAATCTACGGTTACTTCTACATCTCCAGTTGTAGTGCCACCACTACTAACTTATCATCGCCGTCCACGTCCAACCCTAGTCCCAGATGATTCATGTCATGCGCCAGACCCTGCTCCTACTGCGGACTTGCCTCCTCCTAGCCAACCGCTTGCACTTCAAAAAGGTATACGATCCACTCGAAATACTAACCCACATTATACCTTCTTAAGTTATCATCGTCTATCATCACCCCATTATGCATTTGTGTCGTCTTTGTCCTCTATTTCCATTCCTAAGACTACAGGTGAAGCACTTTCTCATTCTGGATGGAGGCAGGCTATGGTTGATGAGATGTCTGCTTTACATAAGAGTGGTACTTGGGAGCTTGTCTCCCTTCCTGCAGGTAAATCTACTGTTGGTTGTCGTTGGGTTTATGCAGTCAAAATTGGTCCAGACGGTCAGGTTGATCGACTTAAGGCTCGCCTTGTTGCCAAAGGGTATACTCAGATATTTGGGCTAGATTATAGTGACACTTTCGCTCCTGTGGCTAAAATTGCATCTGTTCGTCTTTTTCTATCTATGGCTGCCGTTCGTCATTGGCCTCTTCATCAGTTGGACATTAAGAATGCTTTTCTGCATGGTGATCTTGAGGAAGAAGTCTATATGGAGCAACCACCTGGTTTTGTTGCTCAGGGGGAGTCTAGTAGCCTTGTATGTCGATTGCGCAGGTCACTCTATGGTCTAAAACAGTCTCCTCGAGCTTGGTTCGGGAAGTTCAGCACAGTAATTCAGGAGTTTGGCATGACTCGTAGTGGAGTTGATCACTCTGTGTTTTATCGGCATTCTGCACCAAGTCGATGTATCTATTTGGTTGTTTACGTTGATGATATTGTTATCACCGGTAATGATCAAGATGGTATCACCGATTTGAAGCAACATCTCTTTAAGCACTTCCAAACTAAAGACCTTGGCAGATTGAAGTATTTTCTAGGTATTGAGGTTGCTCAGTCTAGATCAGGTATTGTTATTTCTCAGCGCAAGTATGCCTTAGACATTCTTGAGGAGACAGGGATGATGGGATGTAGACCTGTTGACACTCCTATGGATCCGAATGTTAAACTTCTTCCAGGACAGGGGGAGCCACTTAGTAATCCTGAAAGGTATAGACGACTTGTTGGAAAGTTGAATTATCTCACAGTGACTAGACCTGACATCTCTTTTCCTGTGAGTGTTGTAAGTCAGTTTATGACTTCCCCTTGTGATAGTCATTGGGAAGCAGTTGTTCGTATTCTGCGATATATAAAGTCAGCTCCCGGTAAAGGACTACTCTTTGAGGATCAAGGCCATGAGCATATCATTGGATATACAGACGCTGATTGGGCAGGATCACCCTCTGACAGACGTTCGACATCCGGATATTGTGTTTTAGTAGGAGGTAATTTGGTGTCGTGGAAGAGCAAGAAACAGAATGTGGTTGCTCGATCTAGTGCAGAATCAGAATATCGAGCAATGGCGACAGCAACTTGTGAGCTAGTTTGGATCAAACAGTTGCTGGGAGAACTAAAATTTGGCAAAGTTGATAAGATGGAACTTGTGTGTGATAATCAAGCGGCTCTTCATATCGCATCAAATCCAGTGTTTCATGAAAGGACTAAGCACATTGAGATTGACTGTCACTTTGTCAGAGAAAAGATACTCTCGGGAGATATTGTTACGAAATTTGTGAAGTCAAATGATCAGCTTGCAGATATCTTCACCAAGTCCCTTACATGTCCTCGTATTAATTACATCTGTAACAAGCTAGGTACATATGATTTGTATGCACCAGCTTGAGGGGGAGTGTTAGAATAGAAATAAGTATTTCCTACTTAGAATAGAAATAAGAATAGGAATAGGAATAGGAATAAGAATAGGAATCCTAGTTGGAAAAGGATTCCAATGTAGTGTCTATAAATAGGGTCTCAATGTAACTATTTAGATACACAATTCAATAATATTTTTCGTATATATTTCTCACAGCGGGAAAATAAAGAGGAGAGATTTCCACTAACTTAAAACGGAAAAATCTGGACAGCGCCGAAGGAAGCATGCCTAACACAAGACAACCTCAGGAAAAAAGGTGTAATCCTCATCAACAGATGTGTCATGTGCAAGCAAACCAATGAGAGTGTTAATCACCTTTTTTTGCACTGCCCTGCAGCAGTTAGCCTATGGTATTTTTTCTACTCTATACTTGGCCTACAATGGGTAATGCCCTACAATATGAAGGATGCTAAAGCCAGCTGGATATTGTGGAGAGTTGACAAATCCATCAAAAAGATCTGGAGAATGATCCCAGCAGCCATTTTTTGGAGCACATGGAAAGAGAGAAACAATAGATGCTTTAATGGAATATCAACCTCTTTCTGCACTCTTAAAGGCCAATGTCTAGTTATTTTATTTAGCTGCCACTTTTTTGCCAATGTAAACAGTGTGGATAACCTTTTGGATTTTGTTAGTTCCATATCTCTAGAATAGTAGAGTATTAGGGTTCCCCTTCGACTGTTTCACAAGTTTTTGCCAAGCTAACTCCATATTTTTCTGTTTGGAGCAGCTTTCTTGCACACTGTGCTTTTGTAACTTTGCATTCTTGATGCTTTCAAATATCATTTAATTACTTTACCAAACAAAAAAAATATGCCTATTAGAAAAAAAGAAAGGGGTCTGGGAATCAGGAATTTATAGCAGCAAAACAAGTGTTTTTCTAATGAATTTGTTAGGAGGTTCACAAAAGAAGAGCAACTAGTCAACAGATGCTACATGTGCTTGTGCAACTCAGAATCTATTAATCCCTTGTTCCTTCATTGCACAGTTGCAACAGGCCTATGGAACATGTTCTTCTCACTGTTTGAACTCACTTGGGTCATGCCAAGATCATTGAGAGAGGCTTTTGTGTGTTGAAGTTCTTGGAAAGTTGGGAAGTCCATCAAGCAGATCTGGTCTTTGGTTCCAGCCTGTATTTTGTGGTGCTTATGGACGGAGAGGAACAAAAGATGTTTTGATGGCACCCCAACTCCCATCTCTACCTTTAAAGCAAGATGTTTGATTACTCTTTTTGGTTGGGTTAATCTCTCTCCTGTACTTGGTGCCGATTCTTTCCTGGAATTTATCAGCTCCATAGATCTCTGTTGTTAGCTGTTTAGATAGCTTTTTTTTTGCCTTTTTGGGAGCTGCTATTTCTTTCTTTTGTAATCTGTGCATCTACTTGATGCTTTGTTAATGACATTCTTCTTACTTCATCAAAAAAAAAAAAAAGAGCAACTATTCTGGAGCACAGTGATAAAAGCAAAGTATAGCAAAGAAGGATTCTGGATGACTAAAAGGGTGCCCACTATTTATGGAATTAGTTAGTACAGAACTATCAGAAACTTAAGGTTGAATCTCAAAGTCAGATTGAGATTTAAAGTCAAGGATGGCAGAAAAATCATATTTTGGGAGGTAATTGGTTGGGTAATGGAAAACTGAAGTTGTTATTCCATGATTTATATGATTTAAGTCTTCAAAAGGGGCATGCTTTGAAGGAGTTCTGGTCCCCACAAGGGTGATAGCCTTTTTTGAAAGTTATTACACTCTGGGAGGTGCCAAGGATAACATAATTCTTCAAAATTTTGGAGTAAAGCAAGGGGCTGCAAGAGGTGAGGATACACTGAGATGGCAAAACTGTTCAAGTGGAATTTATACAGTTAGTTCAGCTTATAAGGATTTGAATCAGGTTGAATCCCAGATTACATTTTGGCAATGAAAACATATTTGAAAAGTTAAGGTGGCTTGCTCCTCCTGGTTGGCTGCAAGAGAGCTTGTGCTGACTCGTGATAATCTTTTTTTTTATAAAGGTAAAGTTACTAACTCATGATAAACCTAGAAAGAGGGGGATACAGTTGTGTTCAAGATGCTACTTGTTGTGTAGGCAAGAGGAAGAAACAATAAGTCATCTGATTTTACATAGCAGAATTACAAGACACTTAACAGATTTGTTCATCAATCCTGGAGTTTCTAGACAATGCCACGAAGAACTCCTTGAGTTGTAGCATTCTAGAACAAAGGTGGAAACTGCAAAAGTAGCAAAGATTGATGGAAAAATGTAACATCAACTAATTGGTGGACAATAAGGGAGGAGAGAAACTCGAGGTGTTCAGACAATACAAGTAGCAATTTACAACAAATTAAGATGATTGTATTCTTCTTTCAAATTTTTGGTGTAAATCTGAATACATAGATGAACCTGAGGCAATCATAGATGTATTAGATTCCCCGTAGGGTGAGCAAGGCTGTTTTGTGTAATTTATTTGCCTTTCTCTTTTTTGGCAATCTCATTTAGTCACTCCATTTTGGTTACCAATGCACTTTTTGTTCTGATATGTATATACACAAAGGA
This sequence comes from Solanum verrucosum, assembly GCF_900185275.1. Taxonomy (NCBI): domain Eukaryota; kingdom Viridiplantae; phylum Streptophyta; class Magnoliopsida; order Solanales; family Solanaceae; genus Solanum; species Solanum verrucosum. The sequence continues at coordinate 2,439,857 of NW_026020014.1, read as the reverse complement.
ATATGTTATCTTTTCAAAAATAAAATCTAGTGTTCTCTCCTGGAAAGCCCACCAAGCAAAATCTTCCCATTATTGGTGGTGTCTATGTTGTTTAGTAATGTGTTCAGTCAATTTCTATCCCACATAACTACAAGCTTTGCTGTCCTTCAAAATATTTTTGAAGTAAAGCCCTGAAACAATCCTCTTCTTAGAGACTGTTAGGATTGGCTTTTTAAAGTTCTTTTAAGCCAAAAGCACTTTTGGAGTGTTTGGGTAAAGTAAAAAAATGCTTATAAGCACTTGGTTTTAAGCAATAATGATAAAAATAAGCCAGAAGCCATAAGTTTGAATTTTTAACTTATGGATTTTGGCTTATGAGTCAAAAACTAAAAGTCAATCCAAACAGGCTCTTAAGTGTTGAAACAATCCCACCAAAATTGGTTTTCTGGATGGAAGAAGACACCTATCCTGCTATATGAATCTCCAAAAAAAAGGAATGAAATAGTCTTTGCATAATTTCTAGCAGAATAAAATAGCGAGCAGTTAAGATAAGTTTTAAGGTGATATTTATAGTTCTAAGCACTGAAGGAGTTCTACAGATTTATTTCTACATCTATGTGGCTTTCTTTGACCTGGGATTTTTCTTTCATCTAAGGGATGATTATGCAAAGCAATTCAAAACAGTTATCCAGTCAGGTGCAAAGTATTTATAATCATTGTTTAAGTCTTCATCAAAAAAAGTTACAATCAATGTTAAGTCTTAACCGCCAAAAACATTTGACACAAATTGTTGGAGGCATAACAAACAGCAGGCTAAAGTAAAAGAAGAACAGGTGCACTGACAACCAAGGAATCGCATCTGATAGTATGAGTTTCATACCAATTGAAGCAAAAAAGACCTAGGAGAAAAATGACGACATGGTTTTTTTATGAAGTAATAAATTTCACTAATAAAACGGCAAAAGCCTTCCCGTATACAACAAGTATACCAAAAAAAAATAGAAAACCTTACAAGAAAACATGATTTTCTGTAATAACACCCAATCATCTACACATGTATGAATCCTATGATGCACCAAAAAGAAAGAAGAGAAAATAGGCTATCCCCGCCATATACTTGAACTGGCTAGAGTTACAAACCACTGATTATAGCCGCACACAAAGCTAATAGATACAATACCTCAATTTACTCATGCGTCCAGCCAGTCGCAAACCGATAGAACGAGCTCTTCGACCTTTATGGAAAAGTAACGCATAAACTCCCTATATAAAAATGGAAAAATCAAATTAACATGACTGTAACAAAAGACAGTTGAAGCATAATATGAAGTAGAAACATAAAGCATAGAAAGGCAGGTCAAACCGGATACTGTTGGAGTCCACCCAAGGTTAGTTCATGAGTTTTATCGATTGTGTCAATGAATGTTTCAAATTCACTTGCCAAATAAGAATCATCTAACAAAATTGGGAACATTAAAACCTGCAACTCAAAAAAGAGAGCTCTATATCATCACATAAATAAAAATAACAAATGATCACAAATCAAGATGGAACGGAATAAAATGAGAAAATAACATATGGAATTAGCATCAAATCAGTTAAGTAAACTAAAATTGAATTGCTACTAATAAATCAGGATACTCATGGTCATTATCAATGCTTAATTAAATTGTTCAGGGTTAGGGTTGATTTTCAAGTGTTTGTAGCCTGTATGGCTGATCAAGTCAACCCAAGATGCCACTCACAATGCAGCCCCTGAAAAGTGCACACTGTAACCAGAGTGCATCCGCGCTGGCCATGTCATTTTCAGTGGTATTTCCATACTGATGATGCAATGTTTGATGCACATTTACAGATGATTGAGCTGGATTACCAGACAGCTCAATCCATCTTTTTTAGCAACAAGACAGATATTCCCTGCTCATTGTCAGGCACTCAACTTGTACAGATACTTTGGGGGGATAGTTTACATCTCCCATCACATGGAAAATCCTTTTCCCTCCATAGCCTAATACCCTACTAGCTTAATGACAAGAATTTAAACCTAAGACTTCAAGTTTTAGGTATTCTATGTCCATTTTGTATTATTTTCTGATTGTAGCTATTTCATTAGGTTTTGGAATCTCCTGCTGTAGTTCTTAGAATATTTAAGTGCTATCCATAAGGGGAAAGTTTGTGCAGCACTTTAGATGGCAGGTGTCAGCTGGTTGACGGTAAGAAGATCACTAAATCTCCAAGATAATTCATGACTTAACATTGAGTATGAGCAGTTTTACAATGAACATATATTTGATATTTGTATGCGATTTCTCCCTCCCTTTCTCTGCTTCTTCTACCCTGTGTCTCTCTTCTTCTCTGAATTTTGGTCGGCAGTAAACTCAGTCACCTCTTACTTTATTCTTTTTCCCCTCTCTTTCCCTCTCTTTATATATTCTCTTCTTGCTTCTTGCAATTCTCTGCTAATGCAAAAGTTTTCTACAGCCATTTTTCTACTTGAGAGCAATCTAAAGTCTAAACTTGCCCTTCTTCTTCTTTTTTATTTCTGATGACAAAAAACTTGCCCCTTTATTAGAATTAAAATTAAGGATGCTGCATCAACTGAATACAATCCTTCTCCTGCTACAACTTCTGGATAAAGGAATGACACAGAGATGGACCACTAAGCATTGGAAGGAGGGAGAAGTGTGAATGGAAACACCTCAAACATGACGCCAACTATTTCTCCACTGCCATGCACTATGTCGTAGTCTCCACATCTTAATCTGTTATTAATCTCTTTAAGATGTTGACTGATTCTTTCTTCATCAAGAGTGCGCAAGACTTCAAGAAGAGGACCAATGGAAGTTGGGTCATATTCTGTACTGTAAAGCTCTTGGGCTTGATGGTATTGGCATATACATTGAGTGCACTGGCGCATTTCCCTAGATGTTCTGTCGAGTAGGAGCTTTAGAGGAGAATCGGTGCGATCATCCTTAAAATAATTATAGAAAGTCTCCAGAAGAGGTCCCATGAGGTCCCAGGAACCACACCAAATATGATTTTCTTGGGGCATAAAAATCAAGTAGTTGAATGCATCTGAAAACCTGCATAGAAAGTAAAAGGGACTAAATTTGGCTGGCGCACGTAGAAATGGGGAAAATATAATTTTGATGAAATTGGGAGCAAGACCATTCTTCTTTGAGCTGCCGGAAACGATGTCGCTTGAGAGGGTCTACAGATGCAATGTCGTCGTCCTCGTCTTCTTCTTCGATGCCCCTCCATCGGTCCAACAGCTCTCTCCTTGTGACCACTTTCTTCGACATTCCTTCCTCTGTGGAACCTTCAATTGTTAGGGTTTTCGACCTTCCCAATTTTACAAGAGCTATCAAAATTTTGCAATGCGCCTAAAGATGACGTCTATATTGATATTGATGATTAAAGGGAATTAAGGGTTTTTGGAGATTCAAACAAGAAATTGTCAAAAATTTCCTTTCAAAATGGCTTATAAACCTTTTATGCCCTCTAAAAATATTTTCAATCTAATTTTTTTTGGGCCTCCGAATTTTTAGCTAAAAACATTCAAAAAATTGTATATAATAACAAACTATTAATTCAAATTAAATGCTATAAACATAGTTTGATTTAATTGTACCCCATAGCAAACTGTTGTTATTTCGCCTCTCTCCTGGTGAATCTCGCTCGCCACTCTCGTTCTCTCCCTCGCCTCTCTCGCTTTTATACAAACGCAAATGTATAAAATGCATTTGTGTTTGTATAATGCGACAGAAAATTGTATATATACATATATTTTTGTTCCCTTCTCTCCCAGATCTCGCTCGCCACTCTCTCCCTCGCCTCTCTCGCTTATACAAACAGAAATGTATAAATTGTATTTATGTTTGTATAAAGCGAGAGAAAATTGTATATACACATGCAAATACATATATTTTCGTCTTATACACTTATAATTATACAGTACAAATATTCCTCGACCTAGTTCTCTTTTGCCTTTCTCACTTTATACAAACACAGATTATACAATTGATTTTTTTGTATATGTATACCGAAACAGAAACATGTCACGCCCCGAGCTACCCCCGAGACGCGGACACGGGACCTAGGACCACAAGTGATCCCTAGTTAACCCTGTTGGCATGATTATGAGCATACTAAAGATAGTAAACTGATGCAGAAGCTAAATCATAAATAAACTGAAGAGATGGGGAATACCCATTTACTATAACTGAGATATATGAAAACTGATGAGTTTAATACAAAGAAGATATTAACTTAATACTAAGCTGAATCTAACTATGTCCGAAATAAGCCTCGAAACTAACTAGAAATGTTGGGACATGCCCCAACTAGGTCTAGCAAAACTGAAACTAAAGACTAAAAGTGATAAAGATAAATATGTCACTAGTCCTCGAAGAATGAAGACTCACCACTAATGCTGCTGAACTAGAGATCGGGAACCGATCTAAACGTGATTTGGATACTGAGAACCTGAACCTACATCACGAGAAGATGTAGCGCACGTATGCGTCAGTACTTGAAAGGTACTGAGCATGCAGGATAGAGTAAAGCTGAAATAACATATAACTGAACAAAGCAATAAAGCAATGAAATAATATGAACATGATATAGATACTGAATACTGAGCTAACTGAATGCAATGACCAATTTATAACATTCGAAGACTAAATACTGGCTGTACTGAAATATGGTCAATGCAATAGAGTCTGACTGAACTGTGGGAGCTACTAATAACCGAAATAAAACCACATAAGCTAAATGTGGAGTCCGATGTATACGCCCCATCAAGAGGACCCAATATACTCGGTCAAAGGTATAGAGGCATAACTGGCGTGATCACTAAACTGATATTGCCCACAGAGGGGACTTACACCTACGTGGCTCGTAGTTCTGGACTATATGAGTACGCTGAACCCTAGTTTAACTCGGTATTATGCTACTCCCAATGAATTAAATAGTTAACTGGTTATGACTGAATTTCTGTAAATACTGGATAGCTCGAAACTAAACATGCAAACTGAGAATGCAACAGTTAATCTGACAATGATGCATTCATAAACTGAGGCATGTATAACTGAATATATTATGACTGAAATACTGACATGTAGATACTCATACTTGAAAACTCCATTTTTTTAAAAACAATTCAACATCATATTATACCATGATCATTGATGACTTGGGAAGTCATACTGCATAAACATTGATGGTATATCTAGATACCATACTGTTCATACATTGATGACCTACTCAATTGTCATACTAATCATGTTTTAGAAGTTCTTTGTCAAAACTCATCTTAACTTTCTCAAAAACTCAGTTTAAAACTCAAGTATTGTCTTAAAGAAAAGCTTTCAAGATTTATAACTCAAAATAGGATTTATACTGAAATATACTGATAATGTGGCATAAAACTAGAGCATGTATATCTGAATAACTGAAATATCTGACCTAGCATATGTAATTCAAGAACTAACAAAATACATAGCTAGGGTTCTGAAATTTATGTAAGAAACTGAGCAATAACATGATAATCTAATTTGGAACATTCAAATAACTAATTCATGATGATCTGTTGAGATTCTAGAAACCCTAGCTATGTTCATAATCATCGAATCAAGAATCTGACTGAATTCTAGGGACCTAATGGGCGAAAGGAACCCACTAGTGAAATTCCACATACCTGGTGACGAATTTCACAGAGAAAACTTTTGATTTTGGGGATGGAACTGAAGGAACCTTGTTGCGTTCTTGAACTAGGGTTCTTGACTTTTTTCTCCTTTCTTGCTTCTAATTTTCTAAGTTTTGATTAATGATTTTGACTAAGGTAAATTCTAGTTATGTTTATGGGCTTAAACTGAATAAAACCTCATGATTTAGGGTTTAAAAGGTGTATCTAAGGGGTTAAATGAAATAGGAAAAAACCAAAAGACCCCTGAATTAACTGTTGTCGAAGTGACTGACGGTCCGTCGATTGGAACCGTCGGTCGAGTCTGCCTGACGGGGCTTCACTAAAATGAGCATAACTTTTTACTCGGATGTCGTAATTTAGCAAACTCGATGGCGTTGGAAAGAGGATTAAATTATCTATCTCACCATAGGTTGTGGGACACACAATTCCTTTTTTGATAAGAGTTATGACTATCTAAAGTTGACCCATCAACAATTTTCAACTAACTGGTTGCTGACCCTCATCTACGGTCAGACCTACGGACCGTGGATCGAATGACGGTCCGTGCTGGTCGACCGTAGTTTGTGTCAAAGGCTGGGTAAGGGAGGTCTCGATCCACGGACACAGACCACGGACCGTGGTCTGATCTACGAACCGTGGTCTGATCTACGAACCGTGGGCCTGTCCGTGAGTCGGGACTTGGCCAATTTTTCTGAGCTTAGCTAGGGAGGGGTTGTAGTGGTGAACCACGGACCACCAGCACGGGCCGTGGTCTGACCTACGGTTCATGGATGGCAATAGTGGGTTGCACATGCAACTTCTCAAAATCTACATTTTTGGTTTGTTTCAGATATGGGGTGTTACAAAACAGATTATATAGAACTGCTTTTTTTGTATATGTATAGCAAAATATACATATTTATGTTTGTTATGAAGCGCAATTATGCAAATTATAGTTATAGCATACAAATATGATTTTTGTGTTTGTTATATGTGAAAGTTGCTCAAAATCATTTTTAAACTATATCTCCAACTATTAAAACTAAAATACAATATTATCTTACATACAAGATTACGTAGTAACAAACATTAATAATGTAAAGGAAAAATGAAAATTATTACATCTTATCATTTATCCTTAATAAAATAAGCATCAATTAATTACTGTAAAAATACATATCAGGATCTGTAACATAAGCAATGGTGTCAATGAGTCACTCAACATGAGCAAAGTACATAAATATTTAATTGTGAAGAAGAAGAAGAAGAGGTTCAGATTTTTTGTTATTTTAAAATGAGAATAAATCTCTCTATTTATAGACAACAAAGGGTAGTGTGAACAAATGTATATTGTGCCTTATCGGAAAAGTTACAACTATTTGGAAAAGTTGCAACCCTTCAAAAAGGTCACAACCTTTCATAAAAGTCACAATTTTTCATAAAAGCCGCAACTCTTTATTACAGTCCCAACTTTTTATAAAAGTCGCAACTCTTCATTGAAGTCGCAACACTTCATAAAAGTCACAATTTTTCATAAAAGTCGCAACTCTTTATTAAAGTCACAACTCTTCATAAAAGTCACAATTTTTCATGAAAGGGAAGGGTAGTTTTGAAAATAAATAAATTAAAAGGGAATTATAATTTGTGGTGGCGCCACGTAGGCGAGCATAGGGTTCTCTTTATTTTTATATATATACTAGAGGGCTTAAGCCCGTGCTGAGCACGGGCCCAACAATGACCTGTTTGTATAGAGCGTTGATAGAACCGTTGCACGCCATAAAATAACAATGTCATAGGTATCATTAAATTATATGTAAAGTCATTGCAGGATGAGTACATCAATTTCGCTCACAAAGTCTTTTTGTATCGTCATTGAATTCTTCTTGATAGAATCTTACACCTAAGAAATTGAGATAAAACAATAATGAGTACATGTATTTGCAAAATCAATTAAAGAAAGAGGGCCAAACGTTCACAAGATTTCTGAAAACTGAAAGGAAAATAGAACTAATTACGTTATAAGTGTCATTGAATCATAGCAACATATACAAAATAAAGATATTTTATATGATCCCACTTCACTTTTACAAACTTAAAAGAGTTGGAAAATTAAATATATTTGCAATACATGTGGTGATGAACATCTGAGAATGAAATAGTTGAACTTTCTCTAGTAAAAGATTAACCTGCGAATATCTAACACTTAGGACTCAAAGCAGATGACAACATATGCTACTGTCAATAATTTCTTCAACTGCTATCATCTTGTATATCTGGCACATCCATTACCTTTTCAACAATGAAAAGTCCATCAGATAACTATTTATTCACAAAGAGAACATGAGACTCCGACTTTCATAATTAGCAATTCAGCCTTTGAAGGGATAGTAACTATTAGATGAATGACTATTTGAGAAATTAATATAGAATGGACATTCCCCATTAGTTACATTGCTTTATGGCTTTTGTCGAATTGGAAAAGTTGAGTCACAAACCAAGAAAACACTATAAGGATACATTTAGGAGTTTGGCCAAGTGGAATAAATATTAGACAATGAGGATGGGATTAGTACCTATTTGGATTTATTGAGAACTCTATGGGAATAGGAATTATCAGTTCCACGAAATAAAATAGAAGCAGCAACCATTGTTGCAGAAGTGTCAGCAATCCAATATGCGATCTTGAGTCTGTTTTTGTGTTAGCACATACCACCGTGTAGTCCTGCTGATCTGCCAGCTTTCTCATTGACTACACTTTCAATTCTCATACTACAGAAGAAGGCCACATAAAGATTCAATTGGACAATCAAATTCACTACATTGTTTGATCTCTTAAATAAAAACAAAACTACCAAATGAAAGCAGCACCATAGTTTAGTAGCAGCAGTACAGAGTGATATTCACCTTCTACACGCATAAATTAGGTTTTGAAGGAAGCAGAAACACACAACCACCTATTTCTACAATGTCAAATAGCAACAGACTTGTGGAGTATGTTTTTAACTTTTTTTCGCCTCACATGGGTCATGCCTCAAAATATCAGGGATGTTGTGATAAGCTGGAGTTGCTGGAAAGTTGATAGCACCATTAAGAGAATCTGGAAGATGATATTTGCAGCCATTTTTTGAAGTATTTGGAACGAAAGAAATAGAAGATGCTTTGATGGAATATCAACTACCTACCAATCCTTAAAAGCTAACTGCCTCATGTTTTTGTATAGTTGGGTTTATTTATCCCCTCTAGATTCCCCTGATTCATTTCTGAACTTTGTCAGCTCCCTGACTCTTAATTAACAATGTAAATGAGAGTTGACCTTTTGCTACTAAGCTTTTTTAACTATTATGCATCTACTTGATGCCTACAATAGAGCTAATAACTTCATAAAAAAAATTAGGTTTTGATCTACTAATAATTGACTCTTCATTGATAATCAAACATAAACCAAAATTGATTAGTTGTGCAATCACAACCTCAAAATGTAGAGACGCTAAAAAATTAATCCATGGAAACATGATAAATGGATCATATCTGACTTGAATAACAGAACAACTGAGTAACTCCTGCAAAAGCAGAACTAATGGGTATAAAATCAGTCGAGAAAAAAATAAAAAAATGATGGGGGGTGGACAACGGGGATTACCATATCCAAAGTCATGAAACTCATAAATTCAATTCAAGGCATCTCAAACTCCATTACGAACATGCAAGTAAAAAATTAATCAGAAATCCAAAAATTAACAAAGATTTTGAATCAAAATTTCCACATATTAATGAACATTAGAATCCAACTGTATATCCAAATGGAAAAGATGAAGTGTTTTCCAAGGTGAATGAGAAATGATTTTTCTTTCATAAGTGAAATTTAATTCTGCGATAGAGTTGCTAGTTTTGTTTTAGTTCTTTCCTCGCATACATCTATCGATTTTCAGCGGACATTAGCTTGTCCGAGCTGCTACTCTTTCATCAGTAATAATATTTAATTTTAGCAGTGATTCTTCGTCACAACACATGAACATTTTCTTCAATATGATCCAAAATGGTTAAATGTCCCCTTCTATTTACAAAATAACAAAAAATGTTGTTTGAAAAATTAGTTCAACATTCAGATGCTCCCAATTATTAAAAATAGGAAATTAGAACACGATACATTTTTTACATATATCATATCAAGAGAAGTGTTCCACTATTTATAGCAAATAGTTCAAGTAGAGATGCCACACATTCTCATCTTTCCTCCAAATTAAGAAGGGACATGACACATACAATGCAAGACAATGTGAAAGTGTTTTACGCCAGATACAAATATATCCTATGTCTTCTCAAAATTATCAAGAACAACATCTTATAAGGTCACAACCAATCAGTTGTGCTTTTCCTAGAAATATAATAAGAATATTTCGTTTTCTCCTAAGCAATGAAAAATACGACGGCACATGGTCCAGTTGAGTCTCTTCTTAAAAATATATGAACTCTCTTTCGAATAAGTATACATCAAATACACAAAAAGTAAAGAAAGTTATTATTTACAATCAAAAGATGTATACAAAGTCCTAAATTATAAGTAAACAAAATACTTGAAACACATGATATAACCTTATACAAAAAATGAATATAAAAATATATATTGCGTTCCACTCACTAATGAATATTTTCTCAGTTTTTTCCTTTACTGCACTTGAACTCCAGTCATAGTCCATCTAACTTCCCCAACAATGTAAGTCGAATTCATGGATGAGTGTTTTTTGCCTGCAAACATTTCAGCCATGAGGCGGTCTGCACTCCAAAAATCAATATATATTTCATAATTTGTAGCACTTAGTAGGAGTTCTGAAGCTCTTTACCAAAATGTGACAACTTGACTTGACATATGATGGTCTTTTTCAGAATTAAATGAATTTGCGAACCTAGAACCAACGATTTTTAGCATCCTATATTTGTCAATCAACAAAGCAGATACCATAAAATCTTGGTGCAAAATACCCCTCTCGTGACAATGTTGCAGTAGTGCAAGCAACTGCTATATGCAACACTTAATATGAAACTGGAAAAATACTTTAAAAATCAGGAAGTGCAATGACCAACAACAAACGAAAATTAACCTTGAATGATACGTCTCTTTTTCATTGCAAGGTTGTTGTGCATCAAATCCTCAACACCGAATGCGACATTCTCATTATACCCTTCTTCAATAGACATAACATACTCAAATCATGATTGCTCATATCTTCAAGTTCATCATAGGCATATCTTAATTCAACAGCCACAGTGTTGTGCTGGAGTTGTGCATAAGGGGATCCTGAAGTATCTTGGAAAAACATGGAACTATCAGTCAACTAATCTAACATTTTGAAAGAAGAAAGAAGAATCTAGAAAATATAGTAGCATAATGACCAAGATACTGAAACAAAATGTTAAAACTATTCTTCTGCCAAATACTTGCTCGAGTAATCAACCTGAATTTTCAATTACATAGGAGAACATGTATTCAAATCTTTGAACAATAAATTAAATCGAAGGATGCTTATAATTAAAAAGATAACATCAAGGAAACTCTGAAATTAATATAAATCTCCCAAATAAATTCTTGCACTTCACCAAAGGCTAGTGAAACAGTAATAGTGAAATAATTGGTGATATATATTTCGATCAAGCACACATTCAAAATTTACCATGATCTTTTCCAAATAGCATGCAAATGAAGGAGCAGCCAGAAATAAAAGAAGATTCAGATGGTATAATCACAACTATAATTTTTGTGCACAAGTACAACGCCAGACTCGAATGAGAAGACAAAAAACATTACATGGAGTAAGTTAAAACACCAAAAGTTAAAAGTTTTCTTGCTTGGAAAATTCTGTGACACGATAGAAGCATAGAAAGAGTCCCGACTTGAAATGTAAAGCTCAGGCTAAAATATGAAACTAAATATTATAACAATTACCTCACTTTCTAAGATTTTGAACTTACTAAGATTTCGAATTAACTTTGGACGGAGAGATTGCAAACGTAGTTATTATATTTCTATGACGATTAATTTCAAAAGGAAGAAGCAATGATTATGGGGAGAAACTTTAACATTTTTCAGTCCTTGTAACTGAAACTATTCTAATCACAATTTGTAAATCATGCATAACATATTCATAACAACTTTAAAAGCAACTCAGCCTATTAAAATATCATCATCATTAGGAGGGAATATGGTTCAAAACAAAATTGAATATTACAGCTACATAGTGCGAGAGAAGTTATTAGTGAAAAGGTAAGAGTTATTGGGCCATCTAAATAAAAAAAAACTTCCTATATGTATACTTGTTTGCATCAATTACTAAGGTGAAATGTAAAATGTAAGCAGATATCAATATATATTAAAATTATAAAACAACAATCTTTAGAACTTGCTTGTTTTTATGTTAAAAAATTTATTGTTCGTTTAAGACTCAGGCCAAGTCGATCTTGTTTGCAACTATGAATGTAAACATATGCTTTCTCATTAGACTATTTGTGATATGCCTCTTCACAAAAAGCTAACTACATATAAATATCATAATTTTTCTATTCATTTTCATTAGATGCAATACACAATGACAGTGCACTCAAAGTTCCATTGAATATTTGTTGAACAATAATTATTATTATTAGTTCGAATACTTTCCGATATGAAGCTTGAAAGTTACTTATCTATATCCACGATAGGAAAATAAATCAAAAGAACTTCAAGCAAGAAAACTCAACAGTGCAATCTCTACTCCAACATGAGACCTCAACCTTAATACACAACAAAATGGGGATTTATGAGTTTAGAAGCAACTATTTCCCCTGCAATGCTAGGTCTAGCACTCAATGTGGGTTACAGTGACTTACAACATAAATTTGTTGCGTCCAACTTTCAGAAATTTTTGAATAAAATTTGAGCAAGAATTATCGAAACACTCACTTGCAGTAATTTGCAATAGCTATTTCACAATCCCATGTCTCCTGACAAATATAAAGTTGAAAAACTTTAAACTATAATAAAGAGACATGCATGACAAATGATGTGCAAACTATGGATACAAATCAATGAGAGAAGTACTAAATTAGTAATACAAAATAAGCTATGGAAGTTTATGCACATTACCCTGATTCAATCTTTCTCAATATAAAAGACCCATAAATTTTTCGAAAAAATCAACTAATTAAAATGGAAAAATCAAATATGTACAAAGATAATGATGAAGAGCTATCCGACCAATGTTGAAGAAGAACCGATTTGAAGTGATGAAATACATCAATTCTACATGAAAAACATATAACATAGTGAGAGAAAAGAGAGAAGTAAAAAAGATGAAATTGTGTTTTGGGTGGATACCAAATGTCTTTCACAATGACAAAGATGTAATACGTGTCAAAAGGAAAAGGGAGATGGTGAAATTAAATTCATACACGTGATTGAGAAAGAATGTGAAGAAACAAAATCGGCCAAATTTGTAGTACAATTTACTTTACTTTTGGTACAATTGATTGATGCCGTGATAGTCTTTTTCTTGTTCACTTATAAATAAGGGTAATAACACACACACACACACACACACACATATATATATATATATGAGATTTAAACTAGAAAAATCATAGTTGTAGTTTGCTATAATTACCACTCGCGACTAGCATTATACATTAATTACGTGGGCTAACTTCGAGTTTGTATAATTAGTCACGTTTGTATATATATAATTCGCCAGAATATACAAATACATATATATTATATACAATTATCTAACAGATATACATATACAAGTAACCTCTCTGCCCTTTTTCACTCTCATCTCTCCTTTTTCTCCCAATCTCGCTCGCTTCTCTCCTCCCTTTCCCAATCTCGCTTGCCATATATACAAATGCATATGTATAATATACAATTATCTAACTGACATACATATACAATTCACCTCTCTCCCACTCTCTTGGTTCTCTCGCTCGCCTCTCTCCTTCCTCTCTCAATCTCGCTGCCTCTTTCCTCCCTCTCCTAATCTCGCTCGCCTCTCTCCTCCCTCTCCCACTCTCGCTTGCCATATATACAAATACATATGTATAATATACAATTATCTGACTGATATACATATACAATTTACCTCTCTCCCACACTTTGCCCTCTCTCGCTCGACTCTCTCCTCTCTCTCCAGTCTCGCTCTCCTTTCTTCTCCCTATGACATGTAGATAAGAATTGTATTTATCAAACTATAGCTACGGAGAGTAATTAAGCTATTTTTGAGTAGCTATATGTGAAAATTCCTCTTTAAACTACATCCATAAATTATGTTTCTTAACAAAAAAATCATTCAAGTATTCAAAACTTAACAACTTCTATCCCTCTATTAAAATTTGTCAAAAATTATCGAATTCCACACAAAACATATGCAATTCGTACTATTCTCAAAATAAAATTTATTACTTGTCGGAAAAAGCTTCCAAAAATTAAAAAGAAAAAGATTTCATAGTTGTTTGTAGGGTTGTTCATGGTTATGGTTAGAAAACCAAATCGCAATTCGAACCAAACCAATTAAAAAAATTGATAGTTGGTGTGGTTTGGTTAGGTTTGATTTTAAATTTTAAAAATCGGTACTATTTGGTTTGAATTTGATTTTACTAAAAACAAACCGCAAAAACAACCAAATCGGACCGAGAAATATTTTATATATATATATATATATATTTATATTATAATTATTTATATATTATTCATAAATAAAATATAAATATTTTGTTAAATTTTATTTAACTTAAATATTAACTTTACCATTTTCTCAGGCCCGACACTTGAATGTTAGCCTGACTATTAAAATCCTAAGACCAAGTCTATCAAAATCTATTACTTTAATCTTTACCTACCCTACGTCACATTAGATAGTCACACTTTCTCTCGATTGAATCACTTTATTTGTGTAATAATAAATTTAGTATTGCTTAATTAAATCCATAATAACTTTCTATTGTTCAAGTATTAGGTGTTTGTGTCTATCAAGATGCATATATTCTCAACAAACTTAATTTATTACTTCCAAACCGAAAAATTTGAACCAAACTTACAACAACTAAACCGACGGTTATTTTTTTCATTTGGTTTGGTTTGATTTTAGGAATTTAAAAATCGACTAAATTAATTTGATTTTGATTTTAGCCAATAAGTGATCCAAACCGAACCATGAACGTTTGAATATAAATTTGATTAAAACTTTACCAAAATAACAATATTTAAAGTTATGTGTAAACATACGTTTCATTTGCAAACAAGTTGAAGTTTGTGAGTAAAAAAACAATTCTCTTAAAAAAGCTAGTTCACTAGCCAAAAATAATAGTTCTAATACATAACAAAAAAATTGCTTTTTTGATTAAAAAAAATGAATCATGGTCTAAATAAAATTTTGGTCAAACATGTTATTTATTTTTTCTTTTTTCTACAATATTAGAAGAGTGGAAAGCTCCTTGGTATCAACATGTTTGCTTGTATGGTAATTTTTTATTAGCTAGGGTACTTTAGTCATTACAATTCGTTTTCCTGCTTTCATCTTATTCCACGTGTTGTGTGGCCACCATTTTGTTGTGTTGTCCATCTATCGATACTTCATCACATTCTCTCATTCACCATAGGTTCTTCATCTTGCAGAGTTTCCTAGACGAAAAATTGGAAAACTTCCCGATTCTCCAAGCACTATATTTTTATGAAGTTTTTCATCTCCCATAAGTATTGGCTTTTCATATTCAAATCGTCTCCAAGTATTACTGCAATTTTGAGGTAATTCTTGTTGTCTCTCTATTTTTCGTTGATTTTCTTTTGAGCTTCAATTTTTCTTTGATTTCTACGTTTGTCCGAATAGATTTGTAAAGTTTTGATTTTAGATTCAGTTCCATGGGTTGATGAAGTTTGAATCTGGAGTAATTGAATGTTGAAAGTTAAATCACTATCCAATAGTTAAATCTATTGAAGTGGAATATGCACCCTAATTGTTTGATGATATGACTGACAATTTGTTCATTTGGAGTGAGTTGCTTCAACAAAGAGTTTTGCTCAATGTTATTGGTGACTTGGGGCTTTCGTTAACTAGACTTGAGAACAACGTCTGAAGTCCTTTTTTCTGCTTTTTCGTACTTGCTTAATACACTAATTCTCTTTCATTCCGTTAATCTATACCTTGATTGAACCAGACCTCGTTTTACTAACTTTGAATATAATTTATATTGGATGGAGTGGTTTCTATCCCAATTGTCCGGAAGCCATTTGTAGAATGCCTTACAAGTAGTATATAATGATATCAGCCATGCTGAGGTAAATGAAGTTAAGTTTCAAGGAACACATTTAGTGTAGTATGTTTTTTTAGATAGTTGAAATCTATTATGCTTAAATTGTCTTTAATTTTGATTTGCTAAAAATTATTAAAATAAATTGATCTCTTATGTAGGAATTTTAATATTTTCATTGGTGAATAAGGATCGACAAGCATAAGATATTGAAGTTGATTCTTGAAAACTTTATTCACTATATCTCATTTGGTTGGTGGTGAATCTTCTAAGTTCTAACCCTCATTCACATGTTCCATTTAATCTTAGCTTTATAAATTTATGATGTGGCATGCGTAAAAGTCACTCGAGATTTTTTTTACTGCAAATCTCAAAACTATTTAAGGAGAACATATTAGTGACTAATATGATTAATTTTGGATAATTTAAAAGGAAAGAAAAGTAATATAATTTCCCGCACAAGACAATAATTGCATATTCTTTGAAGTAAATGACCGATTCATCGATAAGAACAACGAGCAATAATATTTAAATATTTTATTTCTAACTGCACAAGTTCATGGTGAACATATTATGTCATTAAACCTTCAATTGATAGGGTTAATATTATTCTATATTTGTTGGTAAAATTTTAAATATGTACTGACATAATGTATTGATGACATGGTGTATTTGAAGATGTAGGATTATGTGCTTGATCATATCCATCACAAATAAAAAAATGAACCAAACTTCAGTATAATAGATAGTGTTTACAGGTCCCCGAGTGAGATTCAGCAGGAAAGATTGAAAAATCTGAGCTCTATTTTAGAATCTCCCGCAAAGAAGAACTCAGGGATGGAAATAAGCTCCTAAAGAATGCACATTGTTATTCTCTTTCCCAGATTGTTCTACTCAGGTTGTTGTTTTGCCTTTCTGATTAGTTGTTCCTTCAAATTATTGGAGCCTAAGTTTTTTTGTTGGTAAATATTGTAGATTATAAAAAATGGTATTTTTAACTCAGATAACACTTTCAAATATCTTTAAATTTTGATGCCTGATTGTTTCGTTAGCTGATGAATATGTAGATTAGAATGGTTCAGTCTTTTGAGTTGCATGTTGAATTTTTAGTCAAATGTCTTGATGGATCACTAGCTAATCGTTGAAATTCATCCGACTCATAATTTTAATTGGGGACAAAGTATAGTATCATAGTTTTGCCAAAATTAATGAACTGTTTGGAGGCGAAAAGAGTGATTCTTTTCGTTGGACTACAAATTGACCATTTTCATATATTTTTATCTGTTATCATCAAAGTTCACAAATATTTTGAGGAAGCTGGTAGGTGAGAAATGGATGTACTAAGATCAGATAAGTTTACTATCAGCAAACTCTTCAGCTAAAAAGAGCTTACCAGAAGGTTAATTGGACAAGGCTGATTTACAACAAAATATACCCTCCTAAATGGCCAACTTATCCTATATAGCAAGTTGTTTACAAAGAGAAGGTTAGCCAGATGAAGATGCTTGGAGGATGAGAAGTGTGCACTACACATCAAGGATAATGAGTATGCTGAACATCTCTTTTTTATGTGCCCTTATTTAGTGCAAGTCTGGAATACCATGCTAATATAGCTGCAAATTCAAAGACAAGCTCAAGAATGGAAGTGGGATGAATTAGAAAATTACAAACTTCAAAGACAAGAGTTTACATGCTGAAGTTTTTAGAATGACATTAGCTGCGGGAGTTTATATGGCGAAAAAGAAATTAGAGGATCTTCCAAACAGAGAACAGAAGGCCATAAGTCCTCAGCATGCTCATACTAGGGAGTTAGTGAAAGCAACATTGTTTAGAAAGTTATTGGCTATCTGGTAATGTTTCATTGTGAAATTTGAAAAAAAAAATAGTTTTTGTTTTCAAAGTGAAAAATGATATATGAAATTTTGAATTGTGTTTGGTCATGAATATATATTGGAGTTGTTTTTGATTTTTTATGACTAATTGAAGCGCAAGTGTATAGACAAGTTTAGCATATAAATTGATCCATTCTCATCTATTTTTATCTGTGAGTTTCAATAATCGAAAGTGAAGTGAAAAAATTTAATGGTTGAATGGCAGATCTAAATGCTATTATAGGTCCAACAGATATCAGTTATACAAGAATCGCAGTGATCATAATTGTTGAGAAAGAAGCTTTGTGGAGCTTACACATCCATCATTTCATATGTATACTCATGTCAGATATTTTCATAGTTACTGCAACTTCCGTTACAGTTTCTAATAACACACTTGAGTCATGAAGTGTGGTTAATATTACTTAAATACTATTAAGCCCGTGCGCGCACGGACAAAAGTTATCTAGTAAATGATATAAAAATTAGGAGGAATAACTAGTTTTAAGACTATTTATAGATATTTAATTTCTATTTTTATATAATTACGAAATAATTATCTTTTTGAGATAGAGATAATAAAATACTATTAGCTTAAAGTGCAACACAATGTGCTAAAATTCAAACTCAATAATCAAATACGTGAGTTCTCAATTGTAAAATCATGAACTCGAAATATAATCTTAAATCTTAATCTACTTCAAAAAACTAGAGAAAAAATAATTAAAAAAATAAATAAATAAATATATATATATATATATAACCAACTCAAGGTCTCCTTCCTTGACTCTTGACTCTTGAGTCCTCGTTTTGGTATGTATTGTGTTAAGAGTTTGAATTCATGGATAAATCTTTTAATTCACGAAAACATATTAATATTATGAATTGACTTATTTAATTTGATTCCTATTAACTAAAGTGAGATGTAATATGTGAGGACCATGTGAATTATAAGAAGAATAATATAATAACATCTAGGTTAATTTAAAAATATTTTGTCCAATTTATATCTTACCATTTTTAATATGTTTAGATTTTTTTTCTTCTAATTTCAACAATTAGATCTCACATGACATATTTAAGATCATAAAATCAAATAACATTTTATACATTATGTATATCTTTGATTCAAGATCATAAAATTTTTAAATATTTTTTATTCTATGGTTATTCAAACTATCAAAGATTAATTATTAGCTTTTGAAATTCATCATCTCTCTTTCACCCCCCGACAAATTTATGTTTCTTTTCCAAGTGAAATGCTTGTGTCTAAACATAACTTCAAATTTCATAATTTTTCAATAACTTTTAAAACTTTTCTCCTCCAAATATCACAAAATCCATTGGTAAACGCTAGTTTAGAAAAACAAATTGAAAAGAGCATAATCATTTTTAGGCTCAATGCACAGTCAACTCTTTAAACTTGTCAGAATATTTATAAAAAATTTAATTGGATACTTCTAATTCAATTTTGAAGAAAAAAATGTGCATATTTTCATTCTTTTGTTAGATAATTAAGCTAACCATATAAATATGTCATTTTCATTAATTATATGTATCTACCTCAAGTCCAAATATATCAATTTTATCATACTTTGACATAAATCATATCATTAATAACAAAGAGACACGTGACAAGCTCAAAGTCAAATGACCAATCCTATTCTATATATCTATTTTCTATAAAATACTAATTTACATATGCAAAATCAACTGTTAATAACTTTCTATTGTCCTATTAATTAATAGCCTCAATTATTTTACGAACAATTTTATACTAGAAACAAGTCAAATTGCTACATGTATTTGTTTTTGATTTAATCAATTCAATAATATCATTGAGGGCTTGAAAGATATATTGCTATTAGCCTATTATTTGTATCATGATACAAATTACATTAATTTTTAATTATTCAAAATTCAAACTTAATTTAGTTACAACAAGAAAGAAGATAATGACGAAAAGAAAAGTAAATGTGTGTTAAACAGGTGAGTTTCTAATACTTAATTTTGAACTTAATTAAGAGTAAATCTGTATGAAAATTATAATAAGGTTGGATGGGAAGTAAAATAACAGGGGTATATGTGAATAAAAAATATAAGGAGAAATATCTTTAAAGAATGATTATAGCGGAAAATATCTTTGGAGAAGAAAACCCTAGTAATATCGGAAATTTGAGTCAAAAAAGAAAAATCTCCCTCCATCTGCCAAAGGTGTCAGGAAAAACGTTTTCTCCATTTTCCATGTTTACTCTTGTCTCACCGGCGTTAGTCTTTAGGTTTTTTGAAGTATTATTGTGAATGCGGCACACCTCAACTACTAATCTCTTCGTTGTCTCTATGGCTGCGGAATCCCAATCGCAGAAGAAGACTTACTGTGTCGTCGGAGATATCATGATTATACCCAAGGACTTCGACCTCTCTCCTACCAAGGACCGTCAAATTAACCTTCAACTCAACTTCCCTGATGTCGGACGAGTCTTTAATGTAACTTCATCACCTACTATTTTGAGTTTATCACAGATTTGTAGCTCAAATGTTGCTTTTATTTTATCGCTGCAGGATTTTATCAGGACTCGAGAAGTTGGTGAATTTTTCAGTGGGGCTTTGGCTGGGGCGATGACCAAGGCCATTCTAGCTCCTCTTGAAACCATCAGGTTGGTAAAACAACATGTTAATAAGTGCATTGAGTCTTTTTTTTTTATAAATAAAATAAAATAATACATCGGCTAGAAAATTTTACACAAACATAGGGTATTAGAGCGCTAAATATTAACTTCTGTCAACAAATTGCTGTCATTTGTTGTACAGCTTGGTTAGAAAGGTATCACATAATTTTTAAATATAGGCCTATTCTTTTGCTATATTTTTGGTCCATGCAGTCTTTTATAAATGATGCAACTACTTTGGTGGACATGCCATGTGTGATCTTCTGTAGCACTCGCATAGTGTTACTGTTCATCTATAGTAGCTACCATGTTACCTTTTTTTTAAAATAAATAAATAAATAATATAGCTGTTAGTGAAGCTCCTCATATAGGATATGAAATTTGACTTGCAGGAATTTTTATTTGCTTTAAATTGGCTTACAATTCATTTGGTTATGTTACCTAATTTTGGTATTTAAAATATGCAGGACAAGAATGGTAGTTGGTGTTGGGTCCAGAAACATTGGTACAAGTTTTGTTCAGGTTATTGAACAGCAGGGTTGGCAAGGGCTGTGGGCAGGTAACACAATTAACATGCTACGGATAATTCCCACACAAGCAATTGAACTCGGGACATTTGAGTGTGTCAAGCGAGCAATGACTTCGGCACAAGAGAAATGGATGGATACTGGTAGCCCCAAGCTGCAGATTGGTAATGCTAGCCTGAGCTTTTCTCTCTCATGGCTATCGCCAGTTGCTGTTGCTGGTGCTGCTGCTGGAGTTGTAAGCACACTTGCATGTCATCCGCTGGAAGTGCTGAAGGTATTTTGACTCGAGAGTTTTGTTGTGGGAAAACAATAGCTTTGCTTTTCAAAATGTTGATGACTATCTTCATAGTTATATCATTAAGTTATTGTGCTTGTGGCAAGGAGAAATTATCTCACATTTTTAAGTGCTGATTCAACGTGCTTCACAGGATCGGTTGACGGTGAGTCCTGAGGTCTACCCCAGCCTACGCATTGCAGTTCACAAGATTTACAAGGAGGGTGGAATTGCAGGCTTGTATGCTGGACTTGGGCCAACATTGATTGGCATGCTCCCATATAGCACTTGCTACTATTTCATGTACGAGACAATTAAGAAATCATACTGCCGTGCACAAAAGAAAGAATCTCTAAGTCGTGCGGAGATGCTTCTAGTTGGAGCTTTCTCAGGTAAGAATCTTGAATCAGACACACTCTCTCCTTGGTTCAAATTTTCTTGAACTTCATAGTGATCTGCTATTTGTGGTAAAGAGGATTGATATGAACAGTTCTGCATATCAACAATGAGGTTTCTTAAATCACAAAGGGAGTTTCAGACAAGGAGATCCTTTGTCACATTTCTTATTCTTATTAGCTATGGAAAAGATGAGCAGAGGCCCCTGCCTCTCCCACATACAAGTACACAGCACTCGGCTACCTACTACCTTTCTACGTTAATCTTCGACCTTCATACCTTCCTATTTAGGGTCTATGTTTTCAGTAAGCTGAAAATGTGCCATGTCCTGTCTAATCCTCTCCCCCAAATTCTTCTTCAGCCTACCTCTACCTATCCTAGGACCTGCTATAGCCATCCCCTCTCACACCTCCTTATTGGTGCATCCGTGCACCTTCTGTTCACATGCCATGCCCCGAATCATCTAAGTGTCACTTTCCTCATCTTGTCTGCCACAGAGGCCACTCCCACCTTGTCTTGTGTAACTTCGTTCCTAATCCTATCTCTACTAGTATGCCCACACATCCATCTGAGCATCTTCATTTGTGGCACCTTCATCTTTTGTAGGTGTGCATTCTTGACTGGTACATTTATATCATTGCTTAAGAAACACCTTATTCCTAGTCCAAGTCCTTACTTCCGGGAAGATTTGTGTATCACGATCAACACAAAATCTGGAAGTGCTGACTTGGAAATTAGCATTACAGGTGCCTGTTGAACTCCTCCAGTGGCAGTTCAAGATTATACTAGAGTTAGTCCACTGGACTTCGTTAGCACAGATTACAGCACTGTTATGCTTTGATTTGATAATTCCTTATCCCAATTACTGGATTTAACCTTTTAAGGCCCTTCCTATGTATGCCACTGGTTGGGCAGGTCAAAAGAACAGGACCAGAACAAAGATGTAAGGTTGCTGTAGAATACTGGAAGAAAAATAGTAAAGACAGAAACAAGCCTGTGATGCTTTTCTCCCCCGATGCACGAGGTCAAAAGAACAATACCAGGACTAGATTTAACATCGCTGCAGAGAGGAGAAAGGACATTCATTGTACAGACTCCGGAAAAAGGAGCATCGTACATTTAAGTATATTTTTGACCAATCATTATGGTGTGTAGTAGCTATAAGATTATAACAGAGGTGCTAGCAAGGTGACTAAGAAGGGATATGGTTGAACTTACATGCAGAATTCTTTTGCTGGGGGGAGACAAATACTAGAGCAATTAGTTCTAATGTGCTGAACAATTGATTTTAAGTCTAATTGCAATAATGTCGCTGAATCATGTACCCTCTCTGATGCAGAGATGGTCCTGAGAGCAGGATACAATGGGATCTTTATGAAAATCCTAGCAAGAAATAATTTGGTGTAAAAAAACTATGAGCATTTGGCTAATACAAGGAGATAACAACATGATGTTCTCTCCTTAAATGTTAAATTCCCATTCCTTTGATATAATCACACTGATAGTGGTCAGCATAGAACAAGAGAAGTAAATCAGAAAATTTCTGTAGGATGACGCCAATAGATATAAAGAGTGCGATCTTGTTATTGGAGTGGGTTTCTATTTCAATGGAGGAGGAGAATCAGTTCTGATAGATATCATATACACCCTCCGTTCCTTTTTATATGTCACATTTTTAGATTGCACTTGCATTAAGAAATTAAGTAACTTTACCCTTCTACCCTTATTTCATGTTTTCTTAAGTCAACTTTTCAATAAATGATGAATATGCTAGATTTCAAAAATTAAAATACATTTGGATGACTATTTAAATTTTTTGAGTTTATTTTCAAAATCAGATTTTATAGAGTAGTGAATGGAGAGAGTAATTGAAGTACTCCAATGAATATAATTACTTATTAGTTTTTCTAGGTTGATCAAAGTATATATTTTCAAGGCTAATTAACTACTCTATCAAGGGTATAATAGGAAGAATATGGTAATTTATGCATTGATTTTATGAAATGACAAGTATTATGGTCTAACTATTTATAGGAAGGGTTGACATATAAAAAGAACGGAGGGAGTACTAAACAAGGAGACAGTCTTTCTAAAACAAACAAACAAGGGGTGACAGTGTAAATCTTCATATATTTGATTTCCTAAAATAAAGTAGAAATTTGGACTTTGCGAGGCAAGTCAAAGGAATTCTTCATTGTTAATCTCAAGCTTCTATATGTTAGTATAATGTTCTATTCTTTGAGGTAAAGTATTGTCCACTTTTGAAGATCCTTTAACTGCAAATAGGGATATGGTACTACTGGGGAATATCTGCTGTTGCTTTTAACCCTGATGAGACTCTTATGTTTTGACCTGCCACCTTTTGTAGACAGATTACAAGATTACCATGTGATCTAAAGAGTTAATGTTATTGTTGATCAGGTTTAACAGCTAGCACTATTAGTTATCCATTGGAGGTGGCGAGAAAGCGGCTAATGGTGGGTGCTTTACAAGGTAAATGTCCACCTCACATGGTCGCAGCACTTTCAGAAGTTATTAGGGAGGAGGGTTTGTTAGGCCTTTATAGGGGCTGGGGTGCAAGTTGCCTAAAAGTAATGCCATCATCAGGCATTACTTGGACTTTCTATGAAGCTTGGAAAGATATATTGCTTGTTGATAGACGTCATGTGTAACAGCAGACAAATAGTAGCACAGGAAATGAAATCTTATTATTATGCGCTCAAGCTAGAAGCTGGTGATGGTAAGAGTTAAACGTGGTATCTGTCATCATGAGATTTGTTATTGATGCGCATCCACAAATTTTGCTTCCCATCTTCCCTGCTCTTCCGTGGGCACAAAGAAATTTCTTTAACATTTCTGTAAACGACAGAATATGCATTTATGATTATTGCAAGAATTACAAGCTTTTGCCTTGGGAATTTCTTCAAGTACTGTTTCTCAGGGGTCATTGTTGTGTACTACTTGGTGTGACTAGATTAAACTCTAAGCATAGCATGGGCAGAGGCAGTGAGGCTTTGAGAAGCAAATGGGCCAGGTTTTTTCAATTTTCCTACATGTTAGAAATGGGAGCAAGGGGGCTCTTGATTTCGGTGCACTGGAGTGAACATGTTTTTTTATTCTTCTTTTCTGTCTTCTTTTTTTTTGCATCGCAGCCTCTGGTACGATATGCTTAGGGAAAGGTGGGATACCTGCCAATTTTTGGTTGTCTTCAGATGTCACATGTTTGATGTTCTAAATTGCTCCCATAAGTTGCATGATGATGAAAAAAGTTCTGTTATGGTGATTGTGAGAGGTCATGAAACTTGACAGAGTCAGTTTTGCTCTCCCTTTCCCTTTAATCTTTATTTACAGTGTACCTTACCTTTACTGGTTTCAGTATTATTCTTCCTTTAAAAACATCATTGAGCAAACCCTTAAGTCATTTTTCAGAAAATAAAGACCCTCTGATGAGTCGGCCTCAAATGATCCTTAGATGTATGGAATAGACAATATTGTATTCTTACTCATTCTAACTTTTAAGGCAAGTCTTTAGTTTCTTCCCTGACGAGTCCACAATAATCTTTAATTTTCCAGCAACTTAAACATCAATAGAAAAGGGCACCACCATTGTGTAATTGAGTTTTAGTGCGAAGAGAATTTTAGAAGAAAAATATAATTTCAACAGACATGATGCTAATGAATTCCAACAAATTTGTATTAGCGCCAAGTCAGTGGGAGCAAAATGCTCCGGATTTGGTTCTAAAAGCTTTCGTAAAAGAGATCTCAATCATCCCACTTGGGTGGTAAATGAGTGAGTTTGTCATTTCTTTCTATTAGATTTCCTCTTTAGTTTTTCAGTTATGATCCTTTTAACTCAAAAATGAGACTAACATGACTGTTGGAAAAACTAGGGAGTGTTCTTGTAATTTTGTGGTACTATATAAAAGGGCCCTGCTCTAACATCTAACTTGCAACCGCAATACCCTGATTCCCCTGCAACCACCTTTCCAGAGAAGAAAAAAAAACAACCTTATGGCATGGAACAGTCGGAGATGTTTCCCTGAATTGCTTTTGAGCATATTTGTAGAAAGCCACGTCCAAAGCAAGCAAATCTTACTAATTTAGTATGCACTTAAATATTTTCTCCCATAATACATGCTTCGATTATTCAAAATATCAACAATCTTGGATATAGTCGGCAAATAAAACAACACCACTCTCTCTCTTCATGACTGGAGAATCAATGAGCTTAAACAGTAACCACCTAAGGGACATACAGGTACTTTGCATACTGCTGCTTACTGAACAATCAACAGTTTGCCTGCCTGCAAACAATCCCACCGTCCACCGAATGAGTAGAAAACTCTTTGTTCAACGATCTAGGGTTCACATGTTCCAATATCTGCATGACAAATGGTAGAATGTGCAAAACATGTATGGATAGATCAAAGCACTAAAATCCCCCAAAACATGTCACAAATAATCAGACAACGGCAGCAACAAATAATAGCAGTTGCACAAATAAAGCAGAGCACTTAACCTCTACACACCTTCATCACACAGCTGTTCAAATCGAGCCACTATGTGTTTTCCATAGGTGTATTTCTTCAAAGCATGAAGATGAACTCTGATTCGGCTTAGCAGAATTTCCCGGTGCTTATTGTTGCTAATCTCGAGAATCTTCTGGACCACATAATTTGCAAATTGGTCCTTCATCATTGTCTACCATGAGAGCCAAAATTGCCCCGTGAATAAGTCAATTTAGGCAAAAACACATTTGTCATTGCTTCGAAAAAAATAAGCACTTCACATTCACCAAATAGGAAAGTGAGAAAAATGACATTAGTTCTACACAAAATTCTAGACATACAGCTGAGACCACACTTCCTACCAATTAGACTTAGGGTCAATTAAATACATTACTATGTCAGTCTAGGTGGACTAGCCCAAGTGACAAGGGTAAGCCCCTTAAGAGTCTAAAGCTTCTGCCTTCCTGGAAGCGTAGTTAGTTGCATAGTTCCATAATCTTTTCCAAACTACTTTCATAGCTATTAGCTTCACCATTGTAAACCACCTCTTCCCATGGCGGATAGATTGTACTTGCGTTTTATATCAATTGGAAGAAAAGAGAAACACCATTCATGCAATACCTTACCAAAAACATGTAATAGGATAATAATTTCTTTTTTTCAGTAATTGATAGGACAAGAAAATTTATCCCAACCCCCATATTAATCCCAAGACTTCAGGATCAAGTAACCCTGCATTCAAAAGCTTGTTGATCATACTCCCCCCCCCCCCCCCTCCCCCAAAAAAAATAAAATAAAAAAAATAGAGAACAGAATATACCATGTTAAAACAATGCATGTACGAAAACAATCAAGGAATGCATCCTAACTCATCTCTCTTGCATAGACTATTATTACATGTGCATTAAAAAAGGAAAATGATCGGCAAATGAAGATTGGTGATGCCTACGAGAGAGAGAGAGAGAGAGAGAGAGAGAGAGAGAGAGAGAGGGTGGGTGGGTAGGGTAGGCATACAACTACTACAAATAGGTAGAGCAAGAGAGTGTGTGTGTGTGAATGAAACTGTTAGATGATGAGATAGTGGACAAAACTAAGAGCTGTGAATTAAACTCATCCCACAACATAAAGACCGGCGGGCATAGCTAGTATACCACTGCTTCATACCAGGGCTTTAAGAAAACCAAAACCAGAATCCTTTCCTTTTGAAAACAAAAAGAAGTATTGTAACAATTGATGCATAAAATCCTCAACATACTGAGAAAAGGTCTTTTCCCTTTTCAACTAACAATTTATTTGTGCTGTCCTTTTCATTCCTACACTCTTATTCTTTGGCTTATATCTATTATACTTCGTTTCCCTTCTTTTTTTTAATAAGGTAGCAAGTACTTCTTTTTCCCTTCTTTTAGGTCACTATAGGGTCCTAATTAGGATCTACTCAGTCAGTACACTAATTCACTGATAACATGTTTTGCAGTGACCCAGATCTTGCAGTGTCCCATCCAATAAAAGGTCAAACACCAAATAGTATTATTCCACTGACCCATATCAAATAGAGTAATTTCCCTAGATAGTCACCCATGTTTGGGAAATTACCTAATAATATCACTTTTGTTTGTTTTTTTAGGACTATAATCTCACCCAACTTTGCATATTTTCCTCAAAATATACTTGACACAAAAAAAACATCTTTATCTCTCCTAATGAATGCCGTGTCATATTATTCTCTTTTTACTAATAATTAAAAGGCAATAAAAACTTTTTAAATCAACCTATATGATATACTTGGTAAAAATAATAATTACATTACGCAAAGTGAACATTTTAAAACAAACTCATGTTTATTTTATGTTATTATGATTAATACTAATTATTTATTCAAAATCATTTTTCAAATCATTCGTTCTTTAAGTTCTTATAGAATGTGGACTTTAAAAATAAGTAAAAGTGAACGAAAAAAAAGTGATGTTAGAGAACAATTTTCACGTACTCATAAAAAATCAAAAGTATTATATCGACTAACTCTTTTTACGGATTTTTTTCTAGCAACTATTCCCTCTGTCCATTTTTATTTATTCATTACACTATAAATAATCATTCATTTGTTACTTGTTTATTTTAGAAAATCAAGTGATAATTTATTACTTAATTCTTAATTCACTGTTATTATTAATTATAGTCATTTGCCAATGCCCTTTTTAAAATATAAAATTTATTATTTTCGAAGATTATATAGTAAAATTATCTTTATTATTCCTTAAGAAATATGTCAAATTAATACTGAACAAGTAAAGATGTAAATATGGACGGAAGGAGTAGAAACTAAATTTCCCAGTTAAAAAAAAAGAATAATATGATATGACATTCCTATTAAAGTGTGCACTTTGCATATTCTTTAAGAAATTAATGAATGAATGAATTGAGAAATGATTTTAGAAAATAATTAATGTTAAATGTAATAATAAAATAAAAAATGTCTATCTCTTAATATTCCAAAGTAAAAAACTAAAAATGATAAATAATCAAGAATTATTTTTTTAGTTTTTTTTTAATGAATATAACATATGAGTTATTTTAAAATGTTAATTTTTTAAATATAAAATGAATAATGTGACATGGCATCTCAATAGGAGAGAGAATAAAGTTTTTTTTTTGTCAAGTATATTTTGAGGAAAATATGTAAAGTTGGGTGATATTGTAGTCCTAAAACAAACATAAATGATATTACTAGGTAATTTCTCAAACATGGGTGACTATCTAGGAAAATTACTCGGTCAAATATCTAAGGTGCACATTAGAATCTGTTATATAAATGAACTTTCTCCTTCCACATGCAGAGACCCTTTCTTCCCTAGGCAGAATCCTTTGGACAATTTAACAAAAATGTCTACCATCCAAAAATAGATCTTTTGCAGCTGGCATCAAATTCTTATAAAAACAATTTCAATATTTCCCATCATTTCAAAAATCCATCAGCTAACCTTGCAATCTAAGAATTAGGACATCATCTTCCCCCCTATTACAATCTGTTGAACATTTATAGTTAATTCCACTACATAATAATAAAAGAAAAATGGAAAAGAATGCAGGGTTAAATTTGTTTGCACTATTAGGTCACTTTAAAAATTAGAAGTAATTACACATAATAAGTGAAATTTGTAGAATGGAAAATAAAATAAAAAATCTTCAACATGTTAAATTACACTGATAACTTCTCCTAAAAGGTTCTCGCAAAGTCTAAATTGGAAAAGTTATCTTGAAGTGAAACAGGACGATAAAAAGGTAGCAAGCTGATGAGGCTAGAGAAAGAGCTAGGGCATAATTCCAAAGAGCAAATTGTTGATATACGACTCCTATTTGCATTTTTCAAAAACGATCCTCTGATGGAAGAATTCTAGGTTTTATATCTCACTGAAGCCTGTTTGAGAAAGTAATTAGACAACTACACAAGGAATGGCACACATTTTAGTTTCTTTGCCAAATGACCATATCAGTGATTGGGAAAGCAAAGAGAAGTTGACTTAACTCAGTTTAGGCACATGGTCTTCCTATCGTCCTTTACAAAGAGGTTTCACAGAAATTGCTATGTGAAATAGTTGATTACTGAATTACAGCTGTGAAGGAAAACGTAAGAATAGTAAACAAGAATTCAGATTGCCTTACCAGCAAACAGTCATTTCCCTCTGACTCTGCAAGAATCTCCTCGATCAAGAACTCTCTCTCAGCAGAATCACCATATTCCAGACACTTCTCAACAACGTTTGAGGCATATTTGTGTTGGCTTAACTGTACAACATTTCCGGTCAACTTTCCGATAATTCGACTTCTTTCATGTGGTCTTCCCCTCTCCAGAACATGCTGCAGCCATAAATTCAGTTTTGCATAGCAATTGCACATGCACTAAATTCTTATGTTAATACTACTGGTGCCCCTTAGTCCATCACTGTCCCCAAACAAACTGTTTTATTTTCCAGTTGAGCACACAATTTAGAGCCATTTAGTTTTTCCCTCTTCACTTTTTTTTTTTTGGGGGGGGGAGCAGTTGGGTGCATGCACACAGCAATAATAGCACAGACACACAGGAAACCAAGGGGAACTTTCTCCAATCTATTCATCTAGTGCACATCCTTATCTAATGAAAGGTATAATTTTATGATTTATTTTTCTGAGAATTGTATAATATTATATATCTATTTTTCTGAGAATTGTATAATTTTACATTTTACATCTTATTGAATGACATCGATGTCTAATTGAAAGGAAGGAATTTACAGAACACTTAAAATAAGCCAGTAATGTCCCCATCACACCACACTAATTATCCTTCTTTTAATTTGCACAATAGATGCTTTTTTGTTAGGGTTGGAAGAGAAGAAGTCACATATAGTGATCAGGAAGTTACGGAACTTGACAATAGGAAAGAAAGTTTTCGTATATCAAACGGAGAAAAAAAAGATACAAACCTGGGTGACATAGTTCCCATACTGATCTTGAGCAAGAGGATAAGCAGATTCCAAGATTTCATGCACTATACTCTGACTTTGAGAGTTTTCTGAACAATGTTCCAATACTCTCTTTGGAAAATTCATATGAAATGAGATGGGAGTCAGTTGAAATATAAAAAAAGCAACTATATCTCATGGTACAACATAGTTTAATAGTACCTGGATTACACGACAACCATAAGGATGAGTAGACAATATAGCTACTTGGCCTTGGAATGAGGAGATAATGAAGTTAATTTTTTCAGTAGGTATGCACTCAATGCATTTTTGGATTACATGGTTCCCATTTTGATCTCGTACGCACTTCAATACATGCCCATTGAGTTCATGGACAAGTTCTGTTTTCTGATCAAGATCGATAACTTCCAGGGCCTACAAAGAACATCAACAGCAAGACAATGACATCTTTATTTGCACAACTTACTGAATTGCTTGGATGAAAACGGAAAAAAGAAAACTACTGTACCAGAGTACAAAAAATTAGCATAATAAATGTGCGCTATGCAATATGATAATAACTGTATGGCCTCAAAGTGTGCTTAGCACAGTCGTCGACCATTGTTTATAACCTATAGAAGGGACCTTACAATCTGCTTTCAGCTCTACCCTTTAAGAGATCCAATTAGTTAGCAATATTAGTAGGCACTTGGACACTCTTTGAGAAATTGACAAAAAGTGTTGTTGAAGTTGAAAGACATTGCCCCCAAGGCCTAGCTCAAGTGGCAAAAGGTGGAGGATTTGTGGCTTAGGTCGCAGGTTCAAGCCCCACACCATGCAAAGTGAAGCCCGGTATTTAAATGGAGAAGGGTAGAGGGGCAGGCCCATTATCCACCGAGTTTAGAAGGCTGTGATTGGTCCAAAGGGCGGGTCACAGACGGATTTCTCGGTTATCAAAAAAAAAAAAAAAAAAAAAAAGAAGTTGAAAGACATTCGTGGAAGTTGCAGTTGTCTATGGACGTGAACTTGATTTGAAAAAAGAAGTTGAAGATTTGTACGCGCAAACCAATATTTCACTTAAAGGTCTAATACTAAATTCCCGTATTTGCAACTACTTATTATGCCCAATTTAGAGAGCCAAATTGGTTGGAGAAGCCCATCAATCGAAATATGGATCATCAAAACCCTAATGAAGTGAAAATGGTAAACATTAACAATTTAAATCTTTACCACTATTGATAATGATGATATTTCTTAGAGAGCAATGAGCATGTATATCAAGAAATTCTTTAAAATTGATCAGCTATTCACCATGTCAAATCAAGGATCCTATATCGAGAAACTCTTTAAATTTCAGCCGCTAATTCAACACTTAAAAGAAATGGAGAGGGAGGGGGAATTTTTCAATAAATTCTCTTAAATGTATATTAGCAACCAAAAATCCTTGTTTCGTACAGTTATGCAAACATGACCTGATTCAAGAGAAGGATTGAGCAACACTGACATGTACATGGGGAAAATGTTGATGACTGTGAGGATACGTAAATGTGACTCCGACTCTTCAAAATCAAGGGCCATGGCTTGAAAGGCAATTGTTTTTTTGTAAGACAATGATATTATTTATTGGTGAAGTCCCCATATACAAGTTGTTCGTCATGCAAGAATAACAACTTCCATATGAATCCAATCATAAAAATATATTTATATACTTGAAATAAGATATACCTTTTGAATAACACGACAGCCATACATTTGCAAACTTAAAGGCAGCATCTGCCCTGCTAATTGACATGCCAGCATCTTTCTTTGCTCATGACTTCCATGCTCAAAGAACTGGACACATAATTCAGATATGCAAAACATGCTGGAAGGTTAAAGGCTCAAGGGTTTAAAAAACTGAAAATGTCCAGAGAGATGTGAAAATACAGAAAACCACAATGTTTACCTTTTGAATGACATAGTTCCCAAAAACATCTGTTATTAGCTTTGAAGCATGTGGAAGAATTTCTTTGAAAACAGATGCCTTCTCTTCAATACTACAATTTTCCAATTTCTGCTGTATAAACCGACTTCCATGCTGATCAACACTGAGGTTAAAGAACCATTAAATTAACTTCACATCTTTGGGATTATACAGAGAGTTTACTGCAGAAGATACACAGTTGGTACATATATACTACCTGAATTCAACAACACGACCTGTAATATCAGAGAGGTCAATTCTTCGAGCATTGCTTTGTTTCAGTTCTTCGAGAAATGAATGTCTTTTAGAGTCATTCAAGCTACCAGAACCCCTTTGTGCAGTCCATCCAGAATACAATCCATTATTTCTACCTGAACCAGGGGCAGGTTTAATTTCATTCCTTCTTCCAACAGGGGATCCTGGCAGTACAGGACTACCAAGAGGTGAGGCTGGAAACTGTTGCGTGAATCCCAGGCCCGATGGACTCCCAAAATAATTATTACCAGGAATTATCATTTTTCCAGGACTTGGTAAGTTCAGACTTCCAATTGGTGGACGAAGAAAATTCTGTTCAGCAATATAAGAAGGGAGATTTGGCTCCTTCTGTGAGGCATAAGCATCAACTTCAAGCCCAAACACACCAGGCGAAGGAAACTGCATATACTGACTAGGAGAAGTGTGTGAATCATCAACAGGATGAGGATGATGAAAGTACTGCATATGAAAAGGATCTGGGAAAGAAGGATGCATCATTAATCCATGATGCCCATAAAACTTGGTT
Organism: Solanum verrucosum; assembly: GCF_900185275.1. Taxonomy (NCBI): domain Eukaryota; kingdom Viridiplantae; phylum Streptophyta; class Magnoliopsida; order Solanales; family Solanaceae; genus Solanum; species Solanum verrucosum. The sequence goes on along the minus strand of NW_026020014.1, from coordinate 2,406,492 downwards.
AAATGATGCAGATCACCAACTTGTGGAATGTTTTCCCTTGGTGCAACACTTTGACCACTGATGCTTCGTCCAGAACCAGCATTAATATGCATAGACGGATATCCAGCTAAAAATGGAGAAAGAGAAGGCGAACTCAAAGCATATCCCCCTATATTGTATTGAGGGGCATATCCACCAGATGGACTCAAGTTAGAATAGTACGGATTACCAGAAGCCATATAGGCTGCAGCTGTTGCATATAGAGGAGGTGTGAGGCCAGAACCTTGAGGAGCTGCTTGTACTTCAACTGAAGAGAACCAGCTATGACCATAACCTCTTGCTAGGCTACTTTGTAGTGTATTAGTCCCAAGTGTATTTGCTTGAACTTGTGGGCCATTAACTTGGTAAGTCGTGCTTCGCTGGGAGTGGTACTGCTGCTGTTGTTGCTGTTCTACTGCAATCCTGCTGTGAAAATACTGTTCATCCTTGTTCTTACTAGCCTCTGGAGCCTGAACATTCTTTGAAATACCTGATGCTATCTCATCACCGACTAAGAGTTCATTCACCAGATGTGCATCATTACCTGGTAATTCACCCTTCTGAGAGGAATGAGACTTCCCAAGACTGTCAAAACAAGATTCTTTTTCAAGTGTAATGGCCAAAGGCTGATCAGAGGCAGTGATATCATGGTCACCTGAGACATCCGCACAAGCATCTGCACCGTGTTTATTTGAAATATCAAGGGAGAGACCGTCCAATGTAAGAGATTGAATATCAGAATCAGTTGGTTCCTCTGCAGTAACATGACCAGAGGACCGAGATTGATTGTAAACTGGTGATGGAGTGCGAGGGAAGTCCTCCTGTGATCAAATTTAGGCACCAGTATAAGCAGGCAGCATGGAACATGAAAAAGATAGCACTCCAGAAATCTAAATGATACTATCTTCTCATTCATTAGCACAATGTACCACAGGCATGCTTCAGAAAATTAAGCAGAACTTCTTAGATGTTGAAAAGTTGGGCACATGCAAAGAGAAACTGAAAAAAAGGAAATATTACACAGAATGGAAGAAATATTCTTGAACTTCAATACCTGTATTAGGTCAACCAAACTTTTATGTTGACCTGCAAAGGAGGCCAAGTGCTGTCCTGAAGCACAACTTTGGGGCAGATCATCTGAAGCACTCTGTGGTAAATTTTCATCTTCCGGCTCCTCATCATGAGTTGAGAGAGAACTTCTAGTCACATGCAAGGATCCATCTTTACTATTCTCAGAAGAGTTTAACTGGCAGCTATCACCCAGATCTGCAAAATGGTGTGCCAGGTGTCTGTTCTCCCTAGAAATAATAGGAGGAGGAAGCCTAGGATTCAAGTTGACATTAGAGTTGTAGTATGCAAAATACGAGGGATCAGCACGCATCTGCTCTTCAGACTGCCAGTTCTGCATGGCATTGTCTAAGCTTGCCAAACTCAACTTCCGGCCGGAGCTTTGATCATAGACAAGGTTACCGAAGGCTGAAAATGAGCCCTCCATACTTGGAGGCGCACTACCACTACGATTTGGAACCTTATTTCTATTATGCCCATGAATCTTATGACCTTTAAGAAGCAATCCCAGTTCATCAGCTGCCACTTCATTCATAGGTGATGCGAAGGTGACCGTGTCCTTGGTAGAAACCCACTTTTCTTTTCTACTGTCTTGGAGTATTCTCATAGGGCTCTCAGTTGCCATGTTGCTCAAGAGTAAGCAAGCATACTTTAACTACAAGAGTTTTCAAATCAACTAAGCCAAAGGTGGAGACATTTCAACCGAAGCTTTTCATCAACATCACATCAAGAGATTCTAGAAACAAAAGATACTAAGCTGTGGTGACTACATATAATCTGGGGCAACTGCAATGGAAGATTCAGATCATAACCAACAAGGAACAGAAAATGTTTTTGTCAACTAAAAAGAAGAGGAAACAATTAATGATGCAGTGAGACTTGTTGTAAATAGGGATGAGCAGAAATATTTATTTAGCTACCATAACATTTACTTGCTAGAGGCCCAATCAAATTATTTTTCATGTAGTCACAATCAACCCCACGACCAGAGGGGACAATGATTGAAGATTAAATTGAGCATTGTATGTCCAGCAGTTAAGCGTGATTATATAAATGAAAAAATGAATAACTGGTCAAGAGTGGTCAGCAAAAGAAGTAATAGGTTAAACAACCCTAGTTTAGTTTTGAAATTCAGAAAAACAAAACTTTTAATGATTCAAAGAAGCTGAATGGTTTGATTGTCCAAATAGAAGTTTTAATTTTTGTATGATAGGGTGTATAAATAGGAAAAAGTGCAGGATTCGGAATTCCTGCTTGTAAAACGGGTTGTATGTAGTAATGGCCATGTGAAATCTGTTATCAGAATCGGAGTGGTGATCAACACAGAGGGATGCACTGAAAAGGGACAAACAGAGACCAGGGTCATCAGAAGAGAAATGGAGTAATTAAAATTGACAACAGGTATTTTGGTAGAATCGCATGGTAAGAAGAGAGAAGAAGAAGAGAGTCAAAGTGTAACATAAGAACCCTAGTACAACAGCAGATGAAAAGGAAAGGAAAGTGATTACTTACCTGCTCTAATGATAAGGAGATAGAGAGAGAGAGAGAGAGAGAGGTCTGCTACATAACTCCCCGATGGTGTGGTGTGGTGTGATGTGATGATCAATTCCTAAACGCAGCGCAGAACTATATATCCTACATATATATAGAGAGAGAGAGAGAGGAGGAGCAGAAGAAAAGAAGAAGAAGAAGAAGAAGAGAGAGTTTTCTTGTTTGTTTTAAATTACATCTACTCTACTACTTACTATATTTATTTATTAGAAGATTATTACAAATGTCGCTCCTTAAACCCCACCACGGCGTTTGAAATACTCATTCATCTCTTTCTTTATTCTATGTATGTATGTACCAATTTGTCCAAAAACAAACTAAAATAACCCGCCCTCTCTACTTGCTCCCTCCTCTCTTACTATTTACTACACTAGTTGAATGGTGTTGGATTATTTTTTTCTTTAATTCAACTTGACCTAATACAAAAGGATAAATTATGATCAAATTTAATACTTTCTTTTGAAATTGTAGAAATATCAACATACTCTTAACATTATTAATTTATATATATACACGATATAGCAGCACATATGAGAAATACAAAATAAAGGTAATAAATTTAATCACATATTACTATTTAGCATAAATATTTTAACAGCAACACGTGTTCGTTGTATGACTTACAAGAAATAATAGAATTTTAACCGTATTTTTTTTTTACACAAGTAGATCTCTAAATCCAAATTCTGATGATTCGCAAGTGAGGTAGATGGTTCGATTAACTACTTGCAATAAAATATACAAGTGACGTAGTATTATGTTTGACTTATAGTCTTTTAACCTTGTAGTTAATTGTTGGACGTGCAACAACAGCATAGAGCATCAGTTTATTATAATGTTATATGTAAGATTTGCTAACTTCTCTTTCTAAATGCTAACTACAATTAATGTGCATTTGAGAGGTTGAAACTAAGGACATTCATTTCAAACATTAGTCTTTACAATTCATAACCTTGTCCGTCATGTTCCTTTTTATATGTCTTGCAAAATTACATTATTCTTATAAAAAGGAGGAAAACACACACTTGAACTTGTTTACATTTGTAACTCTATGCTAGTAGCCCAACCAAACAGATGGTACTTGTTGAAACTTTTGCTTGGCACATGCCAATAGATCACAGTACTCCTCATGATTCAAGCAGTCGCGGAAGTCTGTGAAAAGCCTTTCAAACACTCTCCATTGGACTTTATAAGACCTTGAATATGGGAAAGGTAAGATCACCTGCAAAATACATTGAATGACACACAAAGCACTATGTTACTACAGAAAACATGAAAACTGTCTGAAGATAATTGAATCAAAACACTTGAGAATAAGGTCGAAATCTTTCACGTGCCATTCCCTTGTTTTTATGCCCTTACCCTCCATCTTCTTCTTTTTTTCGGATAGCCTCTTACAACCAAGCCCCTTACCACAAAACAAATATAAACTAGCAGATTTAACAAACACAAAGAAACTATCACAACAGTTTGATTTAATAACTATGTCATGTAGTAATTAAATGATGCCCATCATAACAAGGCCATCAATACAAGAAAGACACAGTAATAGGCACAACAAGGAATAGAAGGCTCTCCAATTTTGCTTACATCCCCTTCTGATGCAAGACGCTTTAGCAAATTAAATGTTTGTTCATTCTCCTCCAAATTGTCAACCACAGCCAGCCAGATTATTGAAGCAAGCTCATGAGCCATGTCCCTCGACTTACCACAGGCAATAAACTGATCTGGAGAAGAAAGAAAATAGAACAAGATTATAGGGTTGAAGAGGAAAAGTTAAATAATAGGTTACTATCAAGGTGCTATTAGTGCAGAGATTGTTAAACACTAAATAGATCCATGCTTAGTATGGGGCTATGGGACCATATTGACACCTAAATTTTTAGGTGTGCATCTACACAGAAAAAGAGTGATCAAACCTTATAAAATCAAACATGCTCTTCTGGGTCTATACAAGTACATCATATCATATCATATCATCATATATCATATATATATATTATTATAAGTGGGAACATCACAAATGAAAAGTTGAAATACCAAATGCCCCTGTAAAATTAAATGACTCTATTACCATTTTTAAGAGTAAAAAAATCTGATTTTCCCACTTTTAGTTATCTTTTTTCACTAATTCTTTTCATTTTATTTAATAAGAAGTCCAAAAGTCCATGTCATGTGGGTAACATCTTATAAACAGAAGTTCAAAGATCACAATTGATCTTACAGTCTTTTCTAAGCCAAAATGGTGAGTCTTATTTTGAGTTTAAACTTCTTTTTAATGTTTTGTTCAATTCTTCGAGCTTTGTTCTTAAAATTTCTCTATTAAGAACTTTTTTTTTTAAACTTTTCACAAGAGTTTTAGGTATTTACAAATGTATATATATTCAGTTTTGATATGAAATTGTTGGAAAATATGAGTACTACAAACAGAGGTTAGAGGATATTTGAAGGAATTGGTTTTCCAATCGTATGAAGGGATTGGTGTACACAAGCGCAAAGAAGATTAGATTTGTTGTGCACATGAAATACTTTTTTTTATATCAAATTGAAGATCACATGAGGTAAAATAATTTCATAGTTTGTATTGAAATTTTTATGAATATTTTATTTCTCCAAATAAATTATTTTTTTGTGTACAAAAAACGTGATGAACATATCTTTTGATATCTATATTTCTTGTCTAACAGTGATGATTTAATTTTGATGTCGAGCAAGGTTGTTGTATACGGCTACTGTGAAGTTCATGATTATTATGATCATATTCTTTCTTCCATTTTGAATCTTCAGGTAATTGTTGTTTTAATTTTAAGATTGCCTCTCTTTTTTTTCTTTTTTTTTCATTTTTGTTTTTTTGGTGAAAACGTTTGAGTTCTTATAACATGAAACTTATTTTTTTCATATTTGCCTTTTTCCATTTATCAGGTACGTTTCTTTTAAATTTCTCAACTCTTTAAACATAGGTAGTATGAATACTCTTTGCAATAATAAATAAATATTATTTACAAAACAATAACATGCACTCTTTATACTCTTTATTTACCGATATATAATTCATTCCCTTTTGGATCAAGTTACCGTGAATTTTTAATTTTGATTTTAGGATTAGATTTTTCCCGATTCAAGAATCTCTTAATATACTTTCTAATTAGTAATTATATTTGGATATTTAATACTACAAAATAGTAGTTATGTAGGAATAAAATGCTAGAGAATTTACATAATCTCAAAAGTATCCAATTATGAATATATGTTGTAATCAATATAATGCAATTAGGGAACATTTACTATGATAAATACTACTACTAGATATCCTACATAAAAGTGGCCTTACATATTCCCACGTTATATAAGTAAGATAAGTTACCATTATTGCCATTGGGTTCTTCATGTTAGAAGTTTTCTTCCTAATTTGACAATATTCATGAGTTATGCATTTTATTCTCACATCGGTGGTTTTAAAAGTGGGAAATTCTTACTTATAAAGTTGAACTGCATACTAAAAAACCACAAAAATATTGAAAGATTTTTTAAATGTTAGTTAAACACTGATCTAACTATAATCTTTTATGCTAAAATATCAATATTCGTTCTAACAAAGATTTAAAAAGTTGAACTTAAAAGAATACAAATATGAGAACCATTCATATGAACTTAATTCATTAAAGAAAGTTATAGTATATCTTTGGGATTAAATCTTACTATTATATAAGAATTCACAATGAATTTGCATTGAGAAACATTCACATTTGTAAAGTTAGCTCTTTGAATGCTATTTATACATATACAGTATAAGTAACATTTGTAATATGCGAAAAGAAATATAATTTTATTTATTTAAAATACTATTTTAAATGTATTTATTAAATCACTTTGTTGGACTACACTAAATATTTATCCAAACACTTTAACATAATAAAATCATACCACTTTATAGTACTATATAGATATATCGTTGTTTTTGTTGTTGTATAAATTAAAATATTTTGAAAAATGTATTCAAGGTCCTTCAATTTAATAAGCTTTATAATTTAACATTGTCGTTCTCTGTTTTTTACAACTTTGCGATCGAACATCATGTTTGTGGATATAAAAAGTATAACAAACTTTTATTTTGTTTTATAACACTAATATGTTATCAATCGATGTAACTTTTTTTTAAAATTGTATACTTATTGACATAGGGTTCACGCGCAATGCGCGTGTCCAGAAACTAGTATCTAAATAAATGTCAACATTCCAAATATTCCTCAAGGATTGTGATAAGAAAGCCACATCATTAGCTTTTTAAGCCCTAAGGTTGTGAACTGATACCAGATCTCACTGACAAGTCTCATGTATGTTGCAGAGCAGAACTACATTTTTTAAAAGAAAACACTAGCCAGTAGTTTCATCAATTATCACAATGTAGTTTTAAACCTGGGGTTAAGGAAGGGAGAGGGAATGGGTAATAAGCATACAGTTTTAGACTTTTAGCAGCCATATAGAGGTTAGGACAGTTCTACAGAAGATTTTTTAAAAAAGGTAAAGGAATACAGAGGAAGAGGAGGTCTATTTACTAGTTAACCTCTCCAGAGACGATAAAACAAGAATATGGTAGAGTGACCTCTTTTTGCCGCATTGTCATCTGAAGTTATTGAGAAATGGCCTCTATTATGGCATGATCTCTAGTCTCTCATTGTGTCTCTTTTCTTTCTCAAAGGTACATTATTTAATTCCCCACTTTTCCTTCACAAGCCAAGGACGGTGGTACAACTTCATTATCGGGCTAGTCATAGTGATCTACAAGGCACCCGATAAGCCGGTATTCTATGTATAGCAGCATCAATCAGTTAAAACCATAATGTTTCAAGTAAGTAGCTCCTCCTGGGCTCTGTGTACATAGTTTCTTCCAGTCTCACTAGTTCCACAAGAATCTAGCACAATCATATTTTTTTTTCCCACAAGAATCGAGCACAATCATATTTTTCTTCCAATTATCCCTTCTCTGCCTTATATCTTTCAGTATTCATTTCTGGAAGGGTCTTGTGGAACAGACTGAATGGTTGTAGTGGATCCTCCAAATTCCAAATGTAGCATATTATACATTTGTTTGGTGTTTGTCAGGAGCTTATGTAAATTTTTTCATGGTTTTTAGTTCTACATACCCATCTTAGAGAGGACATCCAATGTTGTATCTCTTTCCCAACTCCCCACTCTTAAAAAGAGAAAATGAAGTCAAATGATATCAAGCAAAATATAAAATCTCGCATTATAAAGTTTCGAGCTCAACAAAAAAGCGGCTTTAAACCTCTACCAGCAGAGTCATTAATGGTTGGGCAGGTTTCCATGTCAAAACTCAAGGAAATCCAAAGAAACTTACCAAGACACACTTTAAAGAGACCAACCATCTGAAGTTGCTATGCCTATACAACAATAAGCAAAAAAAGTCGGTTGAGGTTACAAAGTCACCTAACCGTATACCATACAAACTACAAAGGGAAAGGCATCAATACAGAGTCACATCAGCTGTGTGTAAGGAACGGAGTCTTAAACTATGGACCAAGACTACAGTAAGGAACATAGAAAGTAGTTGTTTCAGCTTCAGCCACTCGAATTTTCGATATTCCTTTTTATTTCTCATCAAACAAATGGCATCTTCTTCTAAGAAGTCTAGTTACTCTTAGCATGGATTCCACTTCATAGGTACCGTTCACCTCACATGAAGGCTCGCTCAGAACACATACCAAGCTTTTATTAAAAAGGAACAAAACAAAGAAGAGTGCTCCACTCCCTAAGAGAAGGATCTACTTGAGTCTTGATTAGACTATAACAAGATTTCCTGCAATTATCAGCTAAGGGCTCCACTCACTATTATATACAGAATCAAATAGCAGAGTAAATGCAGCTAGTTGGATCTTGCAACATTCTGTAAGTAACAAACACCCTAGTCCTCATGGTGGTAAACGCAACAGCCTCTCGCCAAAAGAAATAGGAATCTTTTGTATCTTCATTCTCCAATTACCTTTGCCCACCCTTTAGAATTAGTGGTGTAACCCACCATGTTTCAGAAACAATTTATTTTGTACTTCAAAATTTTGATTGATATATTAACCTTTTATTGAGTCATGAAAAGTGAAAACCTGGAAAATTATACCTAGTAGGGTTAGTGCATAGTCCTGCCTGTTGGAACTAAAGACATTGGTGTATCTTTAAGGCTAACTCTTTTTGCTTTTATTCTTTAGCACAATGGTTCTTCATGTTTCCATTGCCAGAAAAAGATTACGCTGATTTTCTACCTAGTTCATCTTACCAAATATAACATTTTTTGCAATTACGTATCATGTTATGAATGAGAAATAAAACAACAGTGAACATTAATTTGTACATGGAAGTGCTAAAACTTGAGGAAATAAGAAAGGCAGGCCAAGTTTGTCATACTGATCACATCTGAAGTATCTATTAGGATTTGTTATTATATAAGAAACAACCAGAGAAAAGAGGAATAGCAGAAAGGCAGGCACCTATGATGGTTCCATGAAGTACTCCAGACAAAGGGGGCATTTTTGAAATTTCAAGCTGCTCTTTGAGAAATAAATAAACGTGACCAACAATCTCGTCATCCAAATTTTCACCAAGTGAAAAGATGTGTTTGCTGACATACAATGCAGTATATCTCCTGAAAATGTCATTCGTAAGTCAAAGATTGATTTATCAAATTTACTTGAGAGTTCAGTGCACAGGTGTAGGTTTGAAGCTTAAATTGATCTTCTATATTGTGTTTTGGATATACATATAAAGGCAAAAAATAGTGTAAAAGAGGTACCTTTTGGTCAAGCCTTGAGGAATAGGGCCTGGCCATGTGTTTCTGTTAAGGTGGGGAGGAGCAGCGAGAGGAAAAGTGGTGAGAAGAGCAGCATTCCAGAGCAAGTCTTGGCGAAAGAGATGAGCCCATTGCTTGTTAACACAAGAGAGAGTTCCCCAGTCAGAGATACGGAGGCGAATGAAAATTTCAATAAGGAGATGATCTGGAAGCTTGGCAAAAGCAGAAGAGAGAGGGAGATGGTTGTTCTTCTCTTGGTTTGACATGACCTGTTTGATTGATAGCTAATCAAACAATGGTGGTTTGTAGAGTGAACAAGCAACAACATATATGCCCTTTCCCCCCTTTCATTTTCGCTTTTTAACTTCTTTCTGCCTTTTCACTCTACCGATGTTTCTACTTAAGTAACTATTTACCGGAATCAATCGACTTTACATTTGGAAAGCTATATTTTCATTCATCTTAAATAGAAAACGCCATATTTAGGGCGATTTTGATTTGATTTTATATATCTAGGTTTTGTTTGTTGGATTAGCTCAATTCCTTTTATTTATAGAGTCCCGGCCCAAAAAAATACTAATATACAATGGGTCAACTATACTACTCAGTCATATAGCCTATTCTTGAATATCAAAGCTAATCTACAAATCATAGTCATATAGATTGCCTCCTCGTTTCATTTTAGGACGCTGAAACAGAGTACCTACCGGCCACAAAATGCAGTTACAATATTGTATGCTTTCCTATTGGCATCCAATAGAATGGACGTTTAGCCTTGTATACACAGAAGAATTGTTATACATAGATTGGTTGTTGAAACGTACAGATAGATAGATAGATGAATGACCGTTTGGTTTACCTACAAAATTCAGAGCTCCATCTCTTTAAATGTTAACATCATCTATCTCACTCATGGGGATGGGGGAAGGAAGCTAGATAACTCAGAATGGTCACTGGTTATGCAAGTCCGTCGTCGTCACCCCCAACTCCCCGATCCCCACTTCCGGTGAGTGTCGGGCCTGCACATCACCATTACTATTTCTCTTCATCTCCTTCCCCACCATTCTCACCACCCTCTTCCCCTCATCCAGACATCCTCGTCACCCCATTTTCACTACATCACCAACTCCAACTCCAACCTCATCATCATTATCATAGATGCTCCTCCTGCCTTTTACACTTGTAAGCAACCTCCTCTTACTTCTTTTTCCCCACCCACATTTACCATGTACTTTCCTTTAAAACCTAAAATTATTGTTTTTGCCTGCTCTGTCCCACACGCAGGTTGAGATGGTTCCTTCACAGATGCTGCACTTCTTTTTCAACCAGAAAAAGACTCACTACATGAGAGACCCTGCAGGAGTCAACGGACCCATGATCCTCAGTATATGCATTTTAAGAAACACCCTATGTTACTCTTTCATTTGGATCCCTTCTTATAGTCTCAAATTGAGACACCAACTAGAGCATATAAAAGAATCTGTAAAAAAAAAAAGATGTGGAATAGCAAACAAATGCTGATGGCATCATCTTCTGATTACATTTAGTACTGAATAATGTACAAGGCACGTAATTTTACAATCTTCTTTTAACAAATGTAATGTTCCAACAAAAATTTCCTGCAAGAATCTGGCCTTTGCGTACTTTTTTCAAGATCAAACAAAGTTAGGAAATGTTGAGGTTTGGTATACATATCCTTCCTCTTCCTTCTAATCTTAGACACTTCACTGTTGGCCTTGTGGTCTTTGTTGCTGAAAGGAAGGGTGCGTCTGAGGTGCGTTCTGAAGAGGCATCATACCCTGCAGCAGATTCTGTGTATTTTGTGACATGTTTCCAAATGTGCCATGCTGCTGCTGTTGTTGGATTGACATCATACCAGGATTGTTTCCTCCCATATTGAACACTGCAGAGAAAGCACCATCTCTGTTTAGGAACAAATGTTTTGCAACTAGAAACAAGGCGCACTTTTATTTGGTTTACGGCATTCTCTCTTCGGGCTAAGAAATGAAGAAAAATCCTTATGGACAGAACTATATAAAAGATAAGTATAGGGAGGTGCTTTTACTTTGATCACTCAGGTTTGCAGCAGCAAGATTCCGAGTTCCACCAGACATTCCAAACTGAAAGCAGTCATATGAGGCCATAAAACAATTGGCAACATAATATAAATGAAAACTTGCAAAATTAGGTTATTCCCATGCAAATGACTTTTGAAAAAAACAGAATTTTCATATTGGACGTAAAAATGTCCTTGAACATGTGGACATACACGCTTAAACATAATTAGTAAACTTCAAGAAATGTAAGTTGAACCAAATTCCTTGGTTACTAATTATGTTTAAGCGTGTATGTCCACATGTTCAAGGACTACATGTAAGTTGTGTCCACATGTTCAAGGACCACATGTAAGTTGTGTCCGCATGTTCACACATATAGCTATAGCCTCCCATCAATTTAAACCAAATTCACAGTCAAGACAGATCTCAAAACAGAAAATATTTGATGTGTATAATGCCAATAAAATAGAAAATTTCAATCAACTGTCAAACAGAACAAAATGAACTCCCTCCCTTTGTAGCTAAATAAAGACATCGGATCACTCTCTCCACTCCAGAGAAGGCACTCAGTTCACCTTGCGTGAATTATAATTATTGACCGAATAGTAACTCCAGCATGCATGACAACAACAATAGGAAATACAATTTGACACACCTGCATTCGTGGCAGAAGAGTTTGTGATGGCATCATTGCTGACATATTTGAAATCTGCCATATAGAATAAGTTTAACATAATTCGAAGCAGACTGGACATTTGGAATTTTAAGTTCAAGCAAAGAATGCTCGATAAATTTAGAAATTATGATGCGCATATTTCAATGGCAGAACAAGTAATAAGGAAATTTGTAAATATAACATATAATAAAACAATAAACAGCTAATAATCAAAAGACATAATGAAGCTTGACACAGAAAAGACCAGATATGCTTTATTTTAGCTTAGGGTCTATCGGAAACAGTCTCTCTACCTTCCCAAGGTAAGGGTACGACTGCTTACACACCACCCTCTCCAGACCCCACTTATGGGTTTACACTAGGTTATGTTGTTGTTGACACAGAAACGACCATTTTTGTGACCAGATGAGCATTGCATTAACATGTAAACCAAGGTAGTTATGTCTATGTCATAGGGGAGGACTACATACACAGCACGCCAAGTGATCTATGACTTCATATCCTGTGCTATACAACATTGAGTACCTTCAGGGGAAAATAAACTAATTGACAAACTATGAGTTGGAACCAAATAGAGATGAAAATTTTCTAGAACTTTTGGTTCTAACTGGTTCAGTACATACGATGCAACAAACATTTAGTTAGAACCATCAGCTTCAAAGATCCCAGAAATCTTCAGTATGTTTTTTTTTTTTTTTTTTTTTTTTTTTACCGTGGTTTCCGGGCGTCGCTTTGCGAACCCGACTAGCTGTACCCACCGGGTCCCGCTGTTTCAAGGCGGGTCCACCACGGTTAGTTCCACGGGGCCCTGGAGACGCGGCCGGTTTGTAATGCCTCCAGTGGCCCTGCTGGGGCTCGAACCGGCGACCTAAAGGACTTTGTCCCAGGCCTTTACCAGCTGAGCTACCCCTCAGGGTTTTCTTCAGTATGTGAAATATCAGTTCAATGCATGTGATAAACAACTTGCATTCTTCAGATGCGACTTGCCACGGTAAGAAAACCAGAATATCCCAAATTAATTTATAGAGGCAGAAAACAGCAGAACTAGAGATTTTGAACTTAAAATTCTCGGGCAAAATGAGTAAGTCATTGTGGATAGGCTGAAATGAAGAAGGAAATAACATAAAAACTGAAATACTCACCATCTGAGAGCTAGGTGTGCTTTGGGCAGAATTGAATAGTGCAGTATTCATAGGACTAGAAAACTGGTTTAAATGTCGATTCAGCTGATTTCCTTGGTTGAGCTGACTTTGACCCATACCATGATGAAGGGCACCAGATGGTAGCTGCCTACCTTGAAACTGCTGTGCTCCCAGTGGCTGAGAGAACTGCATCTGAGGCTGACCGTGCAGCTAATAAACAGGTTTATTGGTCACCGTTTGATAAAAGCAGGTTCATTAGTTATTACTTACTCTCCAATCAGAAACTAATATATTATACACCAAATAGAATAATAATTATGTTCATGTTTGAAGAAGTCATTCATGGTAAGGTAAGCATATTGAAAGTGCTGAAAATCAATATTTATTTATTTTGATAACTGTAACGTTGTATTAATATCACAGCATAAAGGCTGTGCTGCAGCCATATTTACAATTCAGAAAATCAACTCTTTTATCTTACAAGGTATCAATTGTGTCAAGTAAAGATTCTGTGTCATCTACAAAGCTGTTTCAACACCAAATATGAAACCCAAAAAAGTAGCAGAAAATCAATAATTGTCCTCATTTTGTTTAAAAGATTAACAAGTTCTTACTCTTTGGAAAATATGCGCAATCCTGGAGTAAACAATTATCTAGGTAAGAAAATAAACAAACAGTGCCCTTTGAAAAGAATTTGAATTAGATATTTATGCATGGTGTATATACAAACAGCCAGTGTACATGTGTTACTAACTACTCTGAGCTTCTTCCTCCTCATGAATTGTCTGAATGCTAAATAAGGACAGATGAACCATAACAAGTTTAAAGAGATCAGTGCAAGCAGTGCACTTTTTGCTCTTCAATGAACGGGGAAATGGTCCCAATTTTCTTTTTTAATTGGTAAAATGGACTTAATTCTCCTTGGTAGATGGAGAAATGAGATAAAATTCCTTCCTATTGGAGAAGTTGGGAATCCTATAGGTTGATCAGGTGCTTGGCTCTAAAACTAGAAACCTGTCCTCACATACTAAGGTTTACCATTAAGCATATCAAAACAGTGCCAACATGTGGAATTCATACAAGGTATCCAATTTATGAATCTATTTTCTTTGTTATTTTATGTTAGTCTTTGACTGTAAAAAGAACACAAAATAGGCTAAGCATTCGCTTTGGATAAAAGAAACCCAGAATCCTCTTTAGATGAATGATCAAAAGAACCACTTCCGGTAATGAATATTATTTGGATTTTGAGATGCAAATACTCCATTATTGTCGAAACAACGAATATTTCAAAAAAAAATCACTGATTACCCATAGTTAGCAATAAAGTATTTTGAATGGAAGACATCACAAAGATTAAAAAAAATATCAGTGGAGAACATACCTGTCAAAAGGTGGCAGATTAGTTCTTTTTTCTTTCCAAACTTAATAAGTAACTTTCCAACTTATCTACTTTCCAAGGTACCTACTTATTCTATGTTCTCATTAGAATTGCATATATTGGGCAGCTGCAGAGGGGCATTCCATGGTAAGGAAGGTGAAAAATTTCATATTTGTTGGGACAAACAGATATTTCATTTACAGGAAGATGGCCCTGGGTGAGGGGATTTAAAAGTTTTCAATAGAACCTTATTGGGCAAATGGATTGGAGGTAGGGGTGTTCACGGTTTGGTTAATAACCAATGCAAACCGAAAACAGAACCAAAATGATTGGATTTGGTTTCGTTTCGTGTTAACTTATGAAAAACCGATATTATTTGATGTAGTTTTACTAGAAACAAATCAGAAGAAAAAACCGAACCAAACCGACAAACTATATACACTATTTTTATGTATGTATACAATATATTATTTTTTATAAATAATTTTAAATACTTTGTATACTTTTTCATTACAAAAATAAAATTATTTATCTCTAATAGGCTAATGAACTTTAAACCCCAAGTCCATTTCTTAAAAGAAATCCACGAATCTTGACTCATTTATTCAAAGAAACAATTATGAGATTTACCTAGAATTTTTTTTTTTTTTTGTATCTTGCTCAAATTTTATCCAGTTGATTAAAGTTTTGTCCATAATCCAAGAAAATTATAGCCAGCACAATAAAAAGGGTAATAACTAATTATAATATGAAAAAGGATGGGGAAATCCTTCTTAATTGTAAGGGGAAAAAATTGAAGAGAGAAATATCATTAGGTATCTTTAAAACCGAACCGAACCAAATCAACAACAACCAAACCGATGGATATGTATTTGGTTTTGGTTTTAACCAATACTGACCCAAACCGAACCATGAACATCCCTAATTGGAGGTCAAGGGTTGATAAAGATTCCACTGGAGCATGGTCAGAGGAGTACACATGGAAAGGAAATGGGGATGACAAGTCACCAGTCCTTACCAAAGATCACCTAGGATGGGGATACCACACAACTAGGAGGACTTCTCCCAATTTGTTAAAGTCAACATGGGATGTGGCCGAGGCATGAGAGAACTGTTTTCTGGACCTTCAAATGAATCATAATGACTCAGAGTTGAATGAGGTAAACAATTTTTGCCTTCAACTTTTGTAATTTTGCAAGATGAGAGGTGTTCGCAGTTGGATGGTGATTCATCAGCCCTCTCACCGCTAAATCTATTTATGGGTTGTCATAAAGGAGTCAGTGAATTCCCTAATGGAACTAGTTCGTTATTAAAGGCCAAAAAAAGTGGCCTTTTTGTGAGGAGAACTGCTAGGGATTCAATTCTCATAGCTGACAATTGGAGGAAACAAAAGAAGATATATGCCTGTTCTTTATGTGCAAAGGGGAATGGTAAAGTAGCCCATACTAAGCACACTATACCTCGTGCAAATTCACAAAGAGATACCTTAAACCAATCAAGATTTTTGTACAAACTGTACCTGCCCCAGTCCAGGCATTGAGGCTTGCCTAAGCTGCTGTTGCGCAAGAATTTGCTGCTGATGCTGAGGTAACTGCATCATTTTCTGCCTCTGTTGGAGCTGATGCTGCTGCAACTGCTGCTGCTGCTGCTGCTGTTGTTGCTGCTGTTGCTGATGGGTCTGTTGCTGAGGAGATGGTGTATTCATCATGTTAGCACTAGACCTAGGTGAGTTGACATGTTGCAAGGGTGATGCTGTTGTAGTATCAAAGGAAGTGGTCCCAGAAGGAGAAGCTGCAGCCCGAAGTGCTCCAGAAGCCTACTCCAAGAGCAATACATACATATTAGAACTGAAGAACTTCAAAGACAATATGGACTCAATACATTAAAATAACTTGGGGAACATTGATTTAATGTAGTGTTTAGTTAAGGAGAAAGAAAGGAAAAAGGATATGATCAGTATACTTCCAGCAGATTAATCATTTATTGTTTCCATAATGCTGATTAGCGCCATGAATAGAAGGAGATTTGCATCTCCTTTCCGAACTCTTACATAAGTATTTTATAGGAAACTCTACTTAATCTCCCATCCTCCAATAAATTCAAATAAATGAGGGAAATAATTCTCACACCTCTTTCACCCCAACAAAAAAAAAAGGCGTTACACTTGCACGAGACGTTGATGTGTAACCAAGGATGTAAGTATACAATGAACATGCAGTATTTGATATTAATTACAATCAGGGTAGTGTATTTGGTGTAACATAGAACATGTATATGATTATTAAATACTATAGTGGACCTAGTAAACTCCTTCAGTAACTAATTGATCTAAACCCATTCTAAGATGTGCAGTTTTTGGTATCCATTTGGTGCTATGGAACATACTTGTGAAAATAATCAGGTTGCCTGACCTAAAAAGAGGTCTGTAAACCTAGAGTGAACCGGGAATGAAAAGGCATGCAAAAAAATAAATTCCCTCCCCGAGAACAGGAAAAGAGATAGTAGAACCATACAGAAGACAACAAAAAGGTAGCCCAATTCACTAGGCTCCCTCTATGACCTGGGACTAGAGAAGGCGCAGACCTTACTTCACATTTTTGCGAGAGACCTACACATGGCTAAACCTGTGACCCCCTGGTCACACGGCATACCTCTTATCTTTGTCAACGCGCCTTTTTTCGAAACAGAAAGATACCATAGCATAATTTTTTAAATGATAAAGATAGCATAGCATAATTGTGTGATAACTACTTGACCCTTTATTCATAACTCCTTTTAGTAACAAAATTATGGGTGGTGGAAGCAAAATTCATGTGTTTCAAATTCATATTCACTCCTTAAGAAGATAACTACTTGTCCCTTTGTTCATAACTCCTTTGAATAACAAAATTACAGGAGGCCGGAGGGTGGAAGTAAAATCATGTGTTTCAAATTGATCTTCATCCCTTAAGCAAAAGGCATATTTACAAGGCAAATTATAAGAAATCTGACCTGTAACAAAGCTCCCTGACTATTAGCATTGCTCGATGGAAAGGGAGGAGTATTCTTCAGATAAGTCCCTACTTGAACACAGCATCAATTTCTCTAGTCAGATGTTCATGAAATAAAGTGGAAACAGTAGGACAACAATAGATGATAGGCTACCGGATGAATCAGTGAAAGACTGGGGGCCATCAGCCACCGTAAGCACATCTACCAAATGACCAGGAAGTGCAGAAGTAATATGTCTTTGGTCTCCAGGTACACGTAACCCTGCATAAGTACCATTTTCATGAAATCTGTGAGCATACATGTTAAAACAAATCATAAACGAGCGTACCGCCAAACACCACCAAAGAGATGCTACACACACTAGACACGTGTCAGGTTTATTGTACATATATATTGTGATGCATAGCAGAAGCACATTGAAGCATCTGACTTGCAATTGCACCTTCTTCGTCATCAGAAAATATGTGCAATTTTCTGATTAACAAGGCATTCGATGGATCTGATAGTTTGCAAGAATCCTTCTCTCTTTCTTTTAGTTTAAATTAAATATCAACATAGGGACCATTGGGGTCCAAGTATCTTTAGCCTCAATGTCTTGTGCATGCAAAAAATTCAACGAACTATGAGAAGGAGAAAAGATGTTTCTGGGAAAAAACTCAGAACATAAAAATTATCACCTTCGCCATGATTTACTGCAGTGCGAAGTAAATTTTCTTGTTCCTGAATTTTTGCTGCTTGTGCCTTGTCAATAGTTGGAAGCAGTGTTGGCCCTTGTCTGGTTCCAAAGTAGGCCTTGCGGGTATCAGCTATGACTTTCTCAGCACTTTCACATGCTGCTCCAATCATATCAATTCTACCCTGTGTGTTATAGGAATATTAGAATGCCACACGGATACAGAAACAGAAGAAATAGCATCTGCAGAGCTTTCCACCTTCAACTTCTCAATTTGGGATGCTACCGATAGGTTTTGCATGCTGTGTAATAATTGCTCCCTTTTGGCATTATCTTCGACTTCCATCTCTGGCAGCAGCTTTGATGACAGCATAACAGGTAGAACTGCATCGAAAAGTATTTGTAAGTAACAACTAACAGAAAGTATCTTTCGGATTTTCTGTCAACACAATTATACCCCACAGCCCAAAAAATGCATGCTTATTTCTTTCATTAACCTTATCAGAAATTTGGCAAAGATTTGATGCTTAAACAATACCATAACTAATTTGGGATTGGGCGTGGTTGATTGATTGATTGATTATGCTCAAACAATTTCACCACATGAAAATAGAATTGCAAGCAATAGTAACTGACTGTCGTGCTATCTAGTTATGCATACATGTATATCAAGCTAACCTCAGCAAGTCAGCAAGAAGTAAAACTGTTAGATAAAGAGCAACTTAACAGTCGAACTAAATATGTATATACCCTTAGGTAGCATCCGAGAGGAGAGAAGAATTAAGACACCAACCTTCTCGGTGTTCCTCAAAAAAAAAGACACCAACCTTCTCGGTGATTCACTTTCCTATACACTACCTATATACTTGCTTATATGCAACGATAAATGTCAGTGGTTCGCATGTGTAATTAAGAAAGGATAATAACAGTCCAACTTCACAAATTTACCAAGCGTGAGTGAAGAAGTCCATACTTGCAGCATTCTCAGCATTTACATTCTTGGGGTGAACAACAAAAGCCTTGGAAACCTTCTTAATATCTTCAACAATGTTATAAAGCTCAAGATTCACCATAGAAAATTGCCCCAAAACATCTTGCCTGGCAAAAAGAATTATTAAAACTAAATGTTAACATATATGAGGAATGAGTTGGAAAACCATGCCTGAGTATATATTCCTCATAAAGATATACCATCTTTTTTTTCAGTACTCTTAAGAATAATCATCAAGTATCAACTGTAAAACACTTCATCTCAACTCCCAATGAGATCCAAATAAGTTAAATGGTGTCTATAGAAAGAAAAAAAAAAGAGTGAGGCAGATCAGATTTCTTGTGAAAAGGGTATTATGTATGATGCTGAAGATTCGGATTTCATTTTACAAAAAAAAATATGAAAAAGAAAAAAATCAGCAGTATAATAAAATACCAAAAAGAAATCAATATTAAATGTGTAAGTCGATCTTCTTATATATCATTCCCTTCTACAAAACCAATGTGCAAGTATATCTTAGGTTGGATTTTTTATTATAAGGGGGGTTGAATAATATATAAATGCTAGAGAGTGAAGGTCTACACTCATTTGTTAAGGGAGATAATGAGAATATTGAGTTCAACTGTGATAATCCACATGCATCAATAAGGCGCTTCTCTTTTTCACACAGATCTTTATTACTACTCTAAACTTCGGGACAAGGATATGCAGATCCAAGCCCAAACTGTATAAGAAAGTTGGTGAAGAGACTGCATAACCTCCTACTAACCAAGATGTGTCCAGGGAATTGTCTGAAGATGATTTGTGGTTGAGAATGTGATGCCCAATGTAGCAATGTTCATCGAACCAAAAGGTAATCTTGCCTGGTGAGTCTAGGCTCATGCAAGGATATTAACTGCACTATTGAGGCATCAAAGTTGAACTAGTATTTTGTAGCATGCAATCCCAAACTTGTTACATATACTTAATTCAGTAATTACATCTCCAAATACACAACATCCTAACCTACCTAATGAGAAAAAAATCCCACAGCCTAAATTGACAAAGAATAAAGATGGATACATTAAAAGTTTAGCAGGGGGATCCCAGCCTGTGAAGACACAGTAACGGAAACTCATTTGGCTGGAGAACCCACAAAATGCATTTTGGTGTCGTCAATAACAATCTATCAGTCAATAAACAATCCCTAAATGACAAACTAGTTAACTTCCTGCATTTGATAGTTGTATTAGCCAAAATTACCCAATAAAATCATAGTGTATCCCAACCAGAGAGGAGGTGCTTGGTAAAACAAATTGAGGGTTATTAACAAAATTGACTCTAAACTCTTAGTTCTGCGGGATAGAACAATATCGTCTAGTCTCACTAACCTTCATTTTGGGGGCTAATACAGCTTGTCTCGCAAAATCTTATCGTGGATACTAGTATTAGTTAACTTAACTACTCCAATGTATTTGTATTTGCTGCTACACATTTAAAATAGAAGAAATGAATTAAAGAGAAAGAGAACCATTTGGGGACAGCATTGGTGCGCGCGATGGCGTCGAAGTCTTCGAGGATGCGAGAAATGGCCTTGAACAAACTAACGGCTCGAGTTTTAACGGATTCGAGGTTCAGTTGCTGTTGAACAGCGGGGTTCAGACCCTCCACCACCCTGGGTGGCTGTTGCTGTTGCTGATCTTGAGCTGCCACTACTCCTTCCATGGTCGCCAACCCTCTTGAACTGCAATTTTCATTAGGCATTACTCCTTTCTTCTTTTTATTATTATTAATTAATAATTATCTCATCTCAATAATATTTTTATTATTCAGCATATACAAACCTAAATTTTTACTAATTCTAATAATTACCCCCCTAAACTCGATTATCTATAAACTTTGATTTTTCGATGCACTCTAAAGTCTAAACGCCAGAATAAAAAAAAAAAAAAAAAAGGAAAAATTACTTAGTTGAATAATATTTATTAATTTTAGCTTTACTTTTTATTTAATATCATTTATAATAATATACATAGAATACTATAAGAAATTTACTATCTATTAAAAATAAATTATGTATGCAATAAAAGTGTATTATGAGTGCTTAAAAATATATTTCATTTGTTTGATAATATATTGTCAAAATGTATTATAAGTGTATTAAAGTGTGTAAATAAATTGTTTAATAAATATTTTTTTAATGTAGTATATTTATGCAAGCTTCCAAAAAAAAAATGTTTGAGTAGTTGAATTCTCTTTTTTTTCTTCCAACCCAGAAAAGAAAAGACGTAGCACTCTATTTCCTATTTTTTTAAAATTAGGGACATAAACTATATTTCACGTTTCTTCTATTAGAAAAATTATATTCAAACAATTAAATAATCCTTAAAAAAATTAAACAACCACAAGTCCATATTCAAGATGGACTAAAATCATCCCTCAAGTATAACTCAAATTTAGAATACATCCTTATGCTATAATTATGAACAAAAAACATCATTTAACTATTTCAAATTTTGCAATAAATATACTTTTATTAACTTTTAAAAAAAAATCTAACAGCTAAAAATTAAAGAACTAACCGCTAAAATAAATATATGTGTCAAACACATTTTCCCTAAACCTCCATATTCTATCGTAATTTTGTTATTCTCATACATCCATGTTTCAAGTTTAAAGTTTCTCTCCATCTGGATATTACCAACTAATGGTTATACTCTAAACAGGCCGCAGTGTTCATGTATTTTTAAGTATCTTTTTTTTTCTCTCTCTTAAGTACAATTTTCCTTATTTATGTCCAAATTTAGGGTGTGTTTGGTATAAAGGAAAATGTTTTCTTATAAAATAATGATGTATCTAAAGTTTGATATTGTATGACTGATTTTAGCTCAAAACTCTCATATTCAATTTTATCTTAAAAATGACAAATAAAGTATACAATATTTAATTTTAATGATCAAACACCTATTAAATAGTAGCTTCTAAATCGACAAAAAAGAGTGAAATGACACGTCACTTTTATCAATAACTTTTTTTCTTTCCTTGATTATTTTTTGACAATTTACCTTATTAATTCATTTCTTAATATTATACAAGAATAAACTTCTATACAATACAAAGCTAATAGAAGAATTGATACAACACTTTATATGAAACTTTTTTTTTCCAGGAATCCTAATTTATTTTTTCTTATTGTTTGTCATTTTTTCAGTTTTTATTATAATATTATGTACAAAATGAATATATCATTAAATCATTCATTTATATTCTAATACAAAAAATTAATGTCTTTTGTTTTTGTTACTCTTCTGATTTTTTATTATTATAATTGTAGAATAAATTACAATCATGATCATGACATTACTTGATATTCTATGATTTATATTATAATCTTATAAATGAAGTACATTCTAAGATTTTGTTGCCAAAAAAATATGAGCATTAGATGTTTCAATTCATTTATTATTTCGTAAGATTCTTCCCAAGACTATCATTCCATCACGTATTTTGAAGTAATAATGTTGATATATTTATTGGAGTGTTATATTTTTGTTTTGGTTTGATTCGAAGAAGAAATATTGCATAAACGAAATATAAATAGAGTGATTAAATCACAATTACTATATTTAAATGTAAATAATAGTCAGTAAATGAGACAATACTAAAAAAGAAAATAAAAAATCACAAGGTTCAATAAATTATTATTTTTTCTATCGAGTCCATAGACACAATCAACCAAATTTTGTTTCATGTCCAAAAAATATAAGTGAAATACTGTAAGAGGTAAGAAAATACTCAAAAATCTTTGAAGAAGAAACAAATGAGATTATAAATGAATATAAAGAAATTGCTTATTTATGGGAATAAATTCTTCCTATTGAATTATTAATAATATCACTATGTATGTAAATATCAAACTTCAACTTATGAAATCATTTGATAATTGCCAAAAATTATATACATTTTTTTCTCCTTAATATTTCAAATTACTATATATTAGAAGAGTCTAGGATTTACTACCAAAAGTGGGCCCCATCTCCCTCCACTTAAATAATATTTTTCAACCTTATCATGGTAAAAGTTGAATTTATTATCCTTTTCATTTAATTTTATATGATATTATTTTTTCTATAAAATCATTATATATGTTTTAATAATTTAAATTTCAAAAACATTATAATTTAACTTTAAAGATTTTATTTTATCAAAATCTTGTACATTGAAATATATAGTTATGAATTTAAAATATTTTTAAAATCATATAAAAATTTCAATAACTTCTCAAATTCCATAATATAACACTTAAATAAGAAGAGTCTAGGATTTACTACCAAAAGTGGGCCCCATCTCCTTCCACTTAAATAATATTTTTCAACCTTATCATGGTAAAAGTTGAATTTATTATCCTTTTCATTTAATTTTATATGATATTATTTTTTCTATAAAATCATTATATATGTTTTAATAATTTAAATTTCAAAAACATTATAATTTAACTTTAAAGATTTTATTTTATCAAAATCTTGTACATTGAAATATATAGTTATGAATTTAAAATATTTTTAAAATCATATAAAAATTTCAATAACTTCTCAAATTCCATAATATAACACTTAAATACTACATATTATATATTAATTACTATACTATAAATGACTTAAATACTCCATATTATCTATTACAATAATTAACAATTATTTGACACTTTAAATTCTATCAATGCCATATAAATTAGGATAAAAAACCTAACATATAATATTTAAATATATTTAAAAATAATATAAGCAATACTATACATTACAATAATTAACAGCTTAATTATTTAAAACTTATATAAAAAATTTAATTGAGTCTCTAAATTCTATTGGTACCACATAAAATAGATTATATAATAAACATATATTGTTTGAAATTGACAAAAAAGAAACAATAAATTACAATAATTAATAAAAAAAATATTCCACTCCAAAAAACCTATCAATTTAACAACATATATTGTTTGAAATTGACGAAAAAGAAACTATAAATTACAATAATTAACAAAATAAATCTCTTGACTCCAACAAATCTATCAATTAATGCCACATAAATTGGGACATGGCAAATAACATATATTATTACAAAATTAGGTTCAAAATGTACTATAAAATACAATAATTAACAACTTAATATATTAAAGAGACATATAAAAAATGGTTAATATTTGAAATTCTGCATGTGACACATAAATTAGAACAAATACAGTAATAAATATTATTTTCAAAATTATATAAAAAAAAAACACTACAAATCACAATAGCTAACAATTTAAAATATTTTTAAAATCATATAAAAATTTCAATAACTTCTCAAATTCCATAATATAACACTTAAATACTACATATTATATATTAATTATACTATACTATAAATGACTTAAATACTCCATATTATCTATTACAATAATTAACAATTATTTGACACTTTAAATTCTATCAATGCCATATAAATTAGGATAAAAAACCTAACATATAATATTTAAATATATTTAAAAATACTATAAGTAATACTATACATTACAATAATTAACAGCTTAATTATTTAAAACTTATATACAAAATTTAATTGACTCTCTAAATTCTATTGGTACCACATAAAATTGATTATATGATAAACATATATTGTTTGAAATTGACGAAAAAGAAACAATAAATTACAATAATTAATAAAAAAAAATAGTCAACCAAATTGACGAAAAACAAATTATAAATTACAATAATTAACAAAATAAATATCTCGACTCCAACAAATCTATCAATTAATGCCACATAAATTGGGACATGGCAAATAACATATATTATTAAAAAATTAGGTTCAAAATGTACTATAAAATACAATAATTAACAACTTAATATATTAAAGAGACATATAAAAAAGGGTTAATATTTGAAATTCTGCATGTGCCACATAAATTAGAACAAATAGATTAATAAATATTATTTTCAAAATTATGTTAAAAAAAGTACTACAAATCACAATAGCTAACAATTTAAAATATTTTTAAAATCATATAAAAATTTCAATAACTTCTCAAATTCCATAATATGACATAAATTTAAAAAAAAAAGTGTTATAAATCATAATAAATTGTACAATATTTTAACTACTTTAAAAGTATTATAAATTGTAATAAATAATACAACAATTTAAATTACTTATTACTTAAAATTTAACGACTTAAAAATATTTTTTTAAATGTATTAAAATTTTGGTTAATTGTCAAAACTTTACATGTGCCACATAAATTGGGACATGGAGAGTCACACATATTTTTTTTAAAAAATTACATTAAAAGTATTCTATCAATTAACAACGTATATTGTTTGAAATTGACGGAAAAAAAAAATATAAATTACAATAATTAACAAAATAAATCTCTCGACTCCAACAAATCTGTCAATTAATGTCACATAAATTGGGACATGGCAAATAACATATATTATTAAAAATTTAGGTTCAAAATATAAAATAAAATACAATAATTAACAACTTAATATATTAAAGAGACATATAAAAAATGCTTAATATTTAAAATTCTGCGTGTGCCACATAAATTAGAACAAACAGAGTAATAAATATTTTTTTCTAAATTATGTAAAAAAAAAGTACTACAAATCACAATAGCTAAAAATTTAAAATATTTTTAAAATCAGATAAAAATTTCAATAACTTTTCAAATTCCATAATATGACATAAATTAAAAAATATATATATATATATATATTTGGGCCCCGTGCTGGCACGGGGTCCTATATCTAGTAAAAAAAGAGTTAGTTTCCTATTAAACATTAACATTAATTCATGTAAAATTTTATCAAATTTAATTTTAAAAAACTCTTAAATAGCGATCAATTTGCAAAAATGAGCGTCGTACAAAAGCTCAAAAAAATCATGCATTAATTATGTTTTTTAAAAGGCTATTTTATGATAACAAATAAAGCAAATATATTAGTGGTACACATATATGGTCGTATTTATTAAAAAAACAAAACCAAAAAAAAAAAACACGATGTAACATTTATACTTTATACTCCTCGTCTATTTTTAATTGTCATGATATCTTTTTTTAGAGTCAAACTATAAGAACTCTAACTAACATTTTACAATGTATTTTTTTATCATATTGATATGCAAAAAAATGTAATTTATAGTATTTTTAAAATAATTTTTAAATATCTAAATTTTTTATTTAAAACTAATAAAATTACCCGCGCTTCGCGCGGGAATTTAATGTCACAGAATTTATAAAATAATACTTAAAATCTATCAAACATTAAAACTAAAACACTATATTATCTTACATATAAGATTACAGTAACAAATATTAATAATGTAAAGGAAGATGGAAATTATTACATCTTATCATTTATCCTTAATAACATAAGCATAAATTAATGATTGTAAAAATATATACTAGGATCTGTAACATAAGCAATGTTATCCGTGACCCACTCAACATGAGCAGAGTACACAAATATTTAATTGTGAACAAAAGGAAGAAGAAATAGAAGAGGTTCAGAGTTTTCGTTATTTTAAAATGAGAGGAAATCTTTCTATTTATAGACAACAAAGGGTAGTATGAACAAATGTTTATTGTGCCTTATTAGAAAGGTCACAACCTTTCATAAAAGTCACAACTTTTCATAAAAGTCGCAACTCTTCGTTAAAGTCGCAACTCTTCGTTAAAGTCGCAACTCTTCCTTAAAGTCGCAACTTTTCATAAAAGTCGCAACTTTTCATAAAAATCGCAACTGTTCATTAAAGTCACAACTTTTCATAAAAGTCACATTTTTTCATGAAAGGGGAAGACTAGTTTTGGAAATAAATAAATTAACAGGGAAATCTGATTTGTGGTGGCGCCACGTAGGCGGACCTAAGGTTCTCTTATATTTATATACTAGTAAAATTACTTGCGCTTCGTGCGGAAATTTAATATCACAAAATATATAAAATAATACTTAAAACCTATCAGTTACTAAAACTAAAACACTAATTATCATACATAAAAGATTAATAATGTAAAGGAAAATGAAAATTATTACATCTTATCATTTATCCTTAATAACAAAAACATAAATTAATGACTGTAAAAATACATATCAGGATCTGTAACATAACCAATGGTGTCACTAAATCACTCAACATGAGTAAAGTACACAAATATTTATATTTAATTGTGAAGAGGAAGAAGAGGTTTAAAATTTTCGTTGTTTTAAAATGAGAGGAAATCCCTCTATTTATAGACAACAAATGGTAGTGTGAACAAATATTTATTGTGCCTTATCGGAAATGTTACAACTATTTGGAAAAATTGCAATCCTTCAGAAAGGTCACAACCTTTTATTAAAGTCACAACTTTTTATAAAAATCACAACTTTTTATGAAAGCGGAAGGATAGTTTTGAAAATAAACAAATTAAAAGTGAATTCTGATTTGTGGTGGCGCTACGTAGGTAAGCCTAAGGTTCTCTTTTATATATATATATATATGATAATATATATGATATCAAATTAATATAATATAATTTAACTTTAAAAAACTAATAATGAAAAAACAATAATTGGAAAAGTCCCGTCGTGTCCTGTCGTTTGCGAGTTCCAATTCCAAATTCCAGGCCCCTTTTGGTGCCGATCTCCTTGTGCCGGCAAAAGTTCCAAGCTCCGCCGCCGCCCTCCGGCTATTATCAGATTGTTATTCGCTTCATTTCCATTGTTAACTTGGCCAATGTCTTCGTCGAAGCATCTCCCGATCAACAACTACTCCTGAACATATATCAGGTTAGTCTTATCCCTCTACACCACCGAGCTTTGTTCTTTAGTTTGGATTCATTTTGTTTCTTAGCTTAAAACTGCTTAATACAAGATTCCATTTGATTCCTTCGGAGTTGGACTCAATTTCTGGATAACTTATTGCTTGTTCTATTATCTCAACCCCTACCTAGGCCTTTTGGTTTGCTACTTAACAGTTTTTTTAATTTAATTAGCTTATACCGATTTTTTCACAATGTCCCTCGTCATTTCTTACTCTCACCATTAAACTGGCCTGCTATTAATCACTGCACATAATGGTTACAAAGAGTTAATATCACCATGACGAGGTCAAGCAATTCACCACATTGGGTTGTTACCTTTTCCTGTAGTTGATGTGCCATTTATCCGGAAAGACACTAGTCACCTGCTACCACTCAGCTGTTGTTTTGAGGCATTGAGTGTGCTTAGACTACTCGCATCATCTTTGCTTCTTTTGTACTTTGCCCTGAGTCTTGTACAACAAATTCACAAATTACCCTCTAAGATATGTTCACCCTCAGAGAATAAGGTGAAAAAATAAATGAATTTGTTGTAAATTAAAAATTGTTCTCTTCCGTCATTGATATATCTCTTCTTACAAGCAAAGAATGAATTCCATTGACGCAATATAATGTCTGTCACAAGATATCTATATTCATCTAGACAAAGTCATATCATCACATAGGCTGGCCTTGCATAATTCTACATATGAAACACTCTGGTGGTCAAAAAGTTTATAGAAAAATGAAATTCTTGCTGAAAATGTATGTACTCTTATCAGATGCGGTGTACCTTTCTGAGAGAGATTTCCTTCATCATCACAGGGTTCTTTAATAGGCTTATAAATTATAATATAGTCAAAATTTATGCTGCTACAAGGTCATTTGTATCGTAATGGTTTTGTAATGCTTATTTCAATGATGACAATGTATTTTAGGAGAACAGATCATCTCGCACAAATATAATGCCCATGAAGCATTTCCAGCAATAACTAGATGGTATTTTAGCAGTGATCGTAGCATCCACATGTAATAGAGTGTTGTTGGTGCTGTGCATATTATTCAATCAGCTGCTGTTCCTGAGCAGTCAAACCTAAGCAGTTGCTTTATAAGTGGGCTTCAAATTCCTGATCTTCTCAGTTATTTTACTGTTTGCAGTTTTTCCTGTCTCTACTGAAATGGTCTGTAGGGACAATCGCCCCAGTGATGAGATTTACAGCATAATCTGGAGTCAAGATTTCTCGCGATGCGAATAGTGTCAAATGATAGCCTGGTAGTGGATAGATCAGAAACAGAGCCCATCTTATCGCAGATTGCGGTTGTTGAGGAATCTGAGGACACTTCACATTCAACTGAAATTACTGAGGATTGTTTGGAGACTGCTGGTGACCTGCCAAGTGTTGGAGTCTACGAAATTCAATCTTTGTCACATGCTGAACTGTTCCAGTGTCGCATATGCTTGGACAATGAAGGTGTTGATTATGCACTTAGTTTTGTGTAAACCATTAAGGAAGATAATGATGAGAATTTGTTTTTTTCAGCTACATGATTGGAATTACATATATCCTCGGAATTATTCTTTGTTACTGCACTAACAGCTGGAATTTGGTAATTTTTTTTCAGGAGAAGATCTGATTGCACCCTGCCATTGTAAAGGAACACAAAAGTATGTCCATAGATCATGTCTCGATAACTGGAGATCAACTAAGGTGAATTAACTTATATACATGTTATCTACAAATGGTCAGTGGCATGTCCTAGAAGTAGCCAGAAAATTAGATTCTGTTTGAGAACTTAAATTTTATTCTCATCAAACTCAGACTGCTGTATAATTAGTTTACATCAAAAGATCACCAAGAAATGCATAGAGTACTTTACATTGGAAGTCAGAGTATCTGGAAAGCATATACAAAGTTATCCATTATGAAGAACTAGTATGTCATAAAATACCCTGTGCTCATAGCGCATCTGCTGTTTATATTTATCTATGTAACCCTTGAACCTAAACAAGGTACTTTATGCTTGTTAGCCCTTATACCATTGAAGGAAGTGATAAACAATCTCATGAAGTGTTAATTCCATGTTTGTGAGATCCTTTCAGTTTTACCAGATGCAATGAGAGTGTTATTTTCTTTATTTTTATTTTTAGGTTGCTATACTCTATTTCTTTTTCCTTTTCTTCTGTCTTATAAATTATTCCCTCATATTTAAGATTCCCTCCATGTATCTGTGGAGATAGTTAGAATTCGAAACTATCCTTTATTGAACTATTTTGAGTCTTTGGGTGATGTATTTTTTTTTTAATCAGGTTGCTTACTTGCTTTCTCATCGCAGTAATTTGGGATCAATATTATTAGCTATCAATTGACATCTCATTAGTTCATTGAGTTTGGAAGTTTTTGGCATTAACAACCGTTCTTTGAAGATAAAGAGATAACATACATTGAAATTTTCATTAATGGTTGTACTTTGTATAAGACATGTTGTCATCTTCTTGGTTTTGTAATGTTGTTAATGTGTTTGTGGCTCCATTTTCTAGGAGGGATTTGCTTTTGCTCACTGTACCGAATGCAGGGCAAAGTTCATATTACGGGCAAATGTCCCACCTGATCGCTGGTGGTTGAGATTAAAATTTCAGTTCCTTGTGGCAAGAGACCATGCATTCATTTTTCTCGTTGTCCAGTTGGTATGGACATAATTTCTTTTCGCCAGATTTTCCATTCTGCCTTATGTTCCTACCAGTATTGTAGTTAAAAGGTGGTGTATAGTTTATGGTACAGAAGTTGGATATAGCTGTACTTCTCGTTTATGCTCTTCTTGCTTTATATTTATTTACCACTTGTTTAAAACCTTAATTCAATAGTCCAAAGCTAGATAATTCTCAAAATAGTCCAAAGCTAGATTTGCAATGCCGACAGGATATGTTTCTTCTGTACTGCCATCAGTAAATTACTATGCTTGTGATGGTGGTTTTACCGTAATGAACAAGAAGACATTGAGGGCCGTCAACAAGAGCCCCCATAAGTTTCTCAAATTAGAAGAGCTTCACACTTACTGCCAAGCACAAGATTATCTTGAATGTTTGCACCTTTTTCTTTTTTTGCTTCAAAACGGAGCTTTGGGAGTGTTAATGAGTTAAGTTTGTGAAGCCTAGAGCCATTTCATTGTTGTTCTTATTTAATTGTGGTTACTAAAGATTTTCCAGACTGGACAATTTCATTAATGTAAAGAAAAGCAGAGGCCTGACATCTACTGGTTTTTTTTTTTTTTTTTGATAAAGTAAAATAATGGCATGTACTAGCATTTTGTTTAGAATTAATTCTTTATTAATGGTTTTCGGCTAAGGTGTGAGCAAGAGTATCTTCTTTGGGGTCTATCACCATAGCCTTTTCCTTTAGCTATTATGGTATGTTAACAAAATTTCATTTAAAAGGGCATGGGATTCATTTCATGGAGAAATAGTGTGCCCAAGATTCGAAAGATTCTTCACCTGCAATCACTCGATTATGCTTCAATCCAAATTAGCTAGGATCAGTTATATGATTCTTTGCATCCATCAAACTTATAAGATGCATTACAGTTAGACTGTCTTTTATGTTGGTCAACCGACTGCAGTCCTGCTTTTATCCAGGTTTGATATTGGATCAGTTTTGCTGCATAGGTGAAGTTTGTTTGTTATAAGTAGGTTTAAAAGGTTAAAGACCTTGAAATTTCTTACATTTTTTTTTCTGGTTTCTCTCATCTGTTCAATATTTCAAGCCTCTCTAATGTAGGTAAATGAAACATAGCTAATTTGGCAAATACATTGTGTAATACTAGGTCACTTGGCCCTCCAATTCCTATGAAGTCATTTTTACAAAGTTGTCCATTTTGTTAAGAAATATATGCCCGCTTATTCAGTGGCGAAGTCATGATTTACTAAGAGATTAAAAAGTGAAATAAGTAAATGCATGAAAAATCCAGGGGATTCATCATCTACTATATAAATTAAAAAAATAAGTTTGACCTTGTATGGGGTTTGGACTTCAGATGAACCCTTTTGCACCCCCTTAGTTCTTCCCATGCCCTTATACAGTTTATTGTTAGAGCTAGACCGTGCTTTTCCTTTCAGAGATCTTCCATAAGGTTAGACCTCTTGGTTGGGCAAAAAGCATTGTGCAATTCTTTCATCTTTATCGTGGACCAGGCATGCCCTTCTTCTAGTCTTTCCTATTATAACGTCAAAGAGTTTCCAAAGTTATTTATGCCAAGAAGCTTGGAAGTGAATCTGCGTTGAGCATAGAATGTACAAAACCTAGGCAGGAAAGCTAAACCTAGGAGCCAATGAGATATATATAACTCTTGGAGTTTTTTTTCTGTATGATTGCAACTTATTGATATTGTATAATGATATAACTGTTTCCATGCATATCAATTGTTTCCAGTAACTGTCCCTGCTGATTGTTGAATGAACAATTATCACAGATTGTAGCATTCTTAGGTATACTTGTATACAAATTCTATGGAGAGGAGCTAAGGGAAATGTTTGGCTACCGAGAGCATCCATATGGCTTTTATACAATGGCAGGTATTTTCTGACTTGATCCATCAGATTAACCTTCGTTAGAACTTGTGGACCATTTAATGCTATGCTTGTTGGTTTACAAATCACCTTTTGGTTACATCGTCATTTTGTCAAAAAATGTAATAATATATGAAGTTTTGATCATTGACCTTTATAAAAACTTTAGCTGTATAGTCCTTGTTGATGTGAAGATTTATGTGCCATCAAACGGCTTCTTAGATTCGTCCTAGGTTTGCTTGGTTTAGAAACCGTTTGGTTGTGGGAGAATTTGTTTCAATTTCAGTTTCTTCTTTCTGGAAAAAGTTGTAAATGCCTTGATTTGTGTTTAGGAGAATAAACTGACTAAACATCTTTAGATACTATTGTTCATCTTGTATTCCTAAGATACTTAGAACAAAACTTTGAAGAACTTGGTAAGACACAATAAAGTTTAAGAACATTTTCACAACTAGAAAATTAAAACTAGTAGAGAAACTAGAATCAGAAACAAATTAGAATTTCTTAAAGAAGATTGTTGTCAATCTGTGTTTAAAGAATCTTACTGATTTCAACAAACTTTGTAGAAACACGAAGTTACCAAAGTTTAATGAACCAGTGAAGAACAGAAGAACATAAATTAATTCACAAATCTAAAATCTGTAACACATACCAGAATCTAGAAAAACAGAAAGAAGATCAAGCTCACTGAATGCACAGTGTCCCCTTAAGGAAATTATTCCCCTCTAATATCCGAGGTTTGATTTGGAATATGTCCTCCCAGGATAGAATGATCTCAATCACCAGTGTATTGATACCCAAAACGCTGATGTCAGCGAACCACTCAACGGCAATAAAGTACACTTAGAATACTAGATTTAGTAAGTCCAGAAATTGGTTCTTTTAAAATAAGAGGAAATCCATCAATTTATAGAAAGCAGAGGGTAGTGTGACAAGGTTCTTATTGTGCCTTACCGGAAAGGTCACAAACCTTTGAAAAGTCACAATCTTTCGAAAAGGTCACCACCTTTCATAAAAGTCACAACTTTTGATAAAAGTCACAACTCTTCATAATAGTCGCAACTTTTCATCAAAGTCACAACTCTTCATAAAAGTCGCAACTCTTCATTTTCTATTCACACCTTTTAAAATCCAACAATCCCCCGCATGAATGGGGAATGACTCCAAGACAAAGAAACTGACAAGTATGTGTACTTTACAAGCAAGAATTAATTGCATCTGGATAAGTAGGTTTCCCCTTGGACTTTCCATAGTGAACATATGTCGGATATACTCGGTCAATCGGTAGATGCGATATCTTTGAATCGTCGAGCTTTGGTGTATACCTAGACAACCATATGTCACACAATTAACCCTTTACCGTTTATGGTTCTTACGATTGTGTTTGTTTCAACTATGAACACCTTCTGGTTTCGTGAGTGTATAGAGAATAGGCTTTTGACAATAATTCTCTTTGAAGCGGCTTACACTTTACACCCACATAGGTGATTTCTAACCGTGTTATCGCGTAGATACACTATTTGGTCAAATCTGCCAAACTTAGCAAATCATTAAAAACATTAAGATTTAGTAACTCATTAACAAGCCTTAATGTTGTATCTTTGTTCCTGAGCATTGCCTTCATCATGAGAATGGATTGAGTTTGTTGACAATGCCGAACCGTCAGTCACAACTTTGTTTTTCTCCTTGAATCTAGCTCTTGGGATCTCCAGTCTGCTAGATAGAGTTACCGCCATGATGACTTGTCCTAAGCCGTAAACCCATTCCCTTAGATGATCTTTAAACTTTCTCTCTAGTTAGGCCTTTTTGTAAGTGTATCCGACACATTATCCTTTGACTTTACATAGTCAATTCTGATAATTCCACTAGAGAGTAGCTTTCTAACGGTATCTTGTTTATGTCCTATATGACGAGACTTTCCGTTATACATCATTCTCCATGCCCTACCTATTGCATCTTGACTATCAAAGTGTATGCATACTAATGCCAATGGTTTGGGCTAAAAAAAAATATCTATCAAGAAATTCCGGAGTCTTTCACCTTATTCACCGACCTTATCTAGAGCACCTAGCTCAGAGATCACTGTAGAGCTAACGATACATGTTTTTTTTATTTTTTGGAATATTTCCAAGAGACTGCTCCTCTACCAAGAGTAAATACATATCCACTCGTGGATTTCACTTAATTTGTCCGGTGATCCAATTCGCATCACTATATCCTTTCAATACTGCTGGATATTGTTATAATGCAAGACATAGTTTTATGTATTTCTTAAATACTCCAAAACTCTTTTCATTGTCATATAATGAGTTCAATTGGGATCACTCGTGAACCGACTTAGTTCATTAATAGCCAATTCTATATCTGATCGCGTACACTTCGTGATATACATCATACTTCCCAATACTCTAGCACAATCCAATTGTGCGTCACTTTTGCCTTCACTCTTTTGAAATGCAAAGCTCACATTTATTGGAGACTTGACAATATTGAAATCCAAATATTTGAACTAGTCAAGTACCGTTTCAATGCAATGAGAACGCGAATATGCTAAACATTATGGAGTTCTAAGGATTCTTATACCTAAGATCGCATCAACAACTCCAAGATTTTTCATTCTGAACTTGCTTTCTAGCATACGTTTAGTAGCATTTATGTCATTAGTGTCTCTATTAATGATCAACATATCACCAATTATACAAACAAACAATGACCTAGTGATTTTAATGTAAACACATTTTTCACTTCCATCATTTTTACATCCATTTACCAACATAGTTTGGTCAAATATCTTATGTCATTGTTTGGGCGCTTGTTTTAGTCCATAAAGTGACTTAACAAGTTCGCACACTTTCTTTTCTTTACCAGGAACCACAAAACCCTCGGGTTGTTCCATGTAAATTTCTTCCTCCAATTCTCCATTTAAGAGAGTTGTTTTCACATTCATTTGATGAATTTGGAGGTTATATACCACATCTAACACAATTAACATCCAAATGAATGTAATTCTAGTTACTGGCGAGTATGTGTCGAATAGATCAAGACCTTGTTTTTGTCTTGCTTTATATCTGTCAACAGTTCCATCAACTTTCATTTTCCTTTTGAGGATTCACTTTTTTTTTTGATAACCGAGAAATTCGTCTGTGACCCGCCCTTTGAACTAATCACATCCTTCTAAACTCGGTGGATAATGGGCCCGCCCCTCTACCCTTCTCCACTTAAATACCGGGCTTCGCTTTGCATGGTGTGGGACTTGAACCTTGAGGATTCACTTTTAACCCAAAAGTTTATTTCCTGGGGGAAGATCAACCAACTTCCAATAGGATTGCTCAAGATTGAACCAATCTCACTATTAACACCATTTGTCCAAAAGGATGAGTCTACAGAAGACACAAGAAATGTTACAAAATCATATTAAAGGAAAGTAGATGTCCTTTGACATTTACTACACCTCGAAATCTCTTTATTAAGTACATTCTTCTTTTGTTCTTTCCAAGGTCGTTTAGACCTTTCACTAGACTACTCAAGTCTAATATTACAGTCCACTGTCTTAGGTCCTATTTTAATCCTTTTAGGAATAGGAATTTGGACTTTGGCTAGACACCCCCACACTTTGAAATATTTCAAGTTGGATTTCCTTCATTTCCATTTCTCATATGGAATAGAATGTGTCCTGGAAAAACAAAAAAAATTTATTGCTTTCTTTATGAAAAGGCAAAACTTTTTGTTGTTCCCTTTTGCAGTAAGGATAGGTCCTCCACACAAGTTTTGTGGTAAACCAGAACTTATAAGTAATGTATTGATCATTTCCTTCAAAGTTCAGTTTTTTTTTCCCATTAGATTGAGGTGAATAGGGCAGCAATTTGATGGATAATTCCACTTTTCAAACATATTTCTGAAAAATGAGATTTATACTCTCCATCCCTATCACTTCTTATCTTTTTCCCAACTGATTTTCAACTTCAATATTATATTGTCTAGACGTTTCTATTGCTTCATCCTTACCATTCAGCAAATAGACATAGTCGTTTCTAATGCAATTGTCAATGAAAGTTACAAAATACTTTTTTCCACCACGAGATGGTGTTGACTTCATATCACAAATGTCAGTGTAAATCAATTCTAAGGGATTATAATTTCTTTCAACAGATTTATAAGAATGCTCAGCATACTTAGATTTCACACAAACTTGACATTTTTTATTTATTGCACTCAAAGTTAGACAAAACTTCTAAGTTGATCAGTTTTCCTTACAAGGTTTTGTAATTGACATGTCCCAAGTGTTCATGTCACAAACAGTTTGACTAAAGCAAGTAAGAACAAATAAAAATATTGAGTTTGAAAAGCTCTCCGCAAGGTACCTTTTTCTCACAGATATTTGTTCCTATTTCTTACAATTTTGTATGACACAAACATTGTTTAAAGTCATCACCTTGTCAAATGTCCTTTTCAGCAGGACCTTTCCGTAACTTTCAATTTGATTGTTATAGAACTACCCATGAACAAAGTTTAATCAGGTCCAATAAAGGCAATATAGTCCAAATGTTTCTTTTACAAAACATAACGAATAACTATTCACCAATATTCATGTCTATGCAAATACTTTTATTATAATAGACATATCTTTTTATGAAAAATCACAACATTTTAAGTGACACTTTTTCATAAAAGAACACAATTATTTTGAACAAGTATATATATATAATTTGGTAGTTTCATACTAGTCACATCATATACTAGTAATAGAGAAACTCAACAACCACAATACCGAATATACTCCAAGAATTTTGTGGGTCTAACATAATACAAAAGTATCATTGAATTTCATATTTTTTGCTCCAAAATTAAATTAGACACCAAGTCTAATTTTATCTTTATCATAAGCAAAGAACCCCCATACTTTAAATGTGATCTCAAAAATATTTTTCAAGTATTTGAAAATAGTTTTTCCACATATTTTCCCAAACTATCAAAATGTCATTGGCAGTATGAAACCTCTTTTGGAAATATTATTCTCAAAAAAGAATTATATTGCTTCAATTCTCTTTGACAATCTTTACATAGTGTCAAAGTTCATTCCATAGAGGCACAAAATCACAAACTCTAAGTCACTGGTATTTTTCCCTCTATCACAAATAGACATACCACTTTGTATTTAGAATACTAACAATAAAGACAATTTTTTTTTTGTACAATTTGTTTTTATATAACAGTGAAGTTTATAGAAAGTCAAAAGTACCACATTGACTTATTATGTGAAGCTTTCATGTTTTTCAAACCAATTGCATAGTCTGATTTATCCAGAGTAGAAACTACAGAAGTTTTTAGTCTACAAAAATCAGACACAATCAAATTTCACATGGAGTACAAAACTACAAAAGTTTTTTTCATCTCCAAGCAAAATTAAACATATTCTTTATCACATAGAAATGTTTTTATTTTCAATAGCCTTCCAACTATAACATTTTGACATACTATTTTATCAAATAAAAATATGCATCTCTCATTTTGCAAACTAAAGAATTTTAAAGGCAACACTATTTGCCAAGCAAAATTCATTCCACAATATATGGTTTGCAGATCTTTTTCCAAAGATACACATGATAAAAAATCAAAGTTGTTAACTCTTAGAATCTATTTTCCTCCTTAGACAAAATAATAAGAAGGTTACCTGGTGTAATCTTTAACCGGAATACCACCACCTTTTCTATACATTCTCACTTCGACCTTGCTAAACAAAGCACCGAATTCTGGAGAAGTAATGCATTAATCTTCTACTTCCATGATCTGTTTCTCTCAATCAGTAGAATACAAGAAATACCAACAGTATAATAATTTCCTTAAGATTGTTGTTCATCTTGTATTCCTAAGATACGTAGAACAAAACTTTGAAGAACTTGGTAAGACACAATAAAGTTTAAGAACATTTTCACAACTAGAAAATTAAAACTAGTAGAGAAACTAGAATCAGAAACAGATTAGAATTTCTTAAAGAAGATTGTTGTCAATCTGTGTTTAAAGAATCTTACTGATTCCAACAAACTTTGCAGAAACACGAAGTTACCAAAGTTTAATGAACCAGTGAAGAACAGAAGAACATAAATTAATTCACAAATCTAAAATCTGTAACATATACCAGAATCTAGAAAAACAGAAAGAAGATCAAGCTCACTGAATGCACAGTGTCCCCTTAAGGAAATTATTCCCCTCTAGTATCCGAGGTTTGATTTGGAATATGTCCTCCCAGGATAGAATGATCTCAATCACCAGTGTATTGATACCCAAAACGCTGATGTCAGCGAGCCACTCAACGGCAGTAAAGTACACTTAAAATACTAGATTTAGTAAGTCCAGAAATTGGTTCTTTTAAAATGAGAGGAAATCCATCAATTTATAGAAAGCAGAGGGTAGTGTGACAAGGTTCTTATTGTGCCTTACCGGAAAGGTCACAAACCTTTGAAAAGTCACAATCTTTCGGAAAGGTCACCACCTTTCATAAAAGTCACAACTTTTGATAAAAGTCACAACTCTTCATAATAGTCGCAACTTTTCATCAAAGTCACAACTCTTCATAAAAGTCGCAACTCTTCATTTTCCATTCACACCTTTTAAAACCCAACAGATACTATTGAATGTATTTTTGGAAAGAATACACTGGGGGAAGAACAATAATTCAGTTTTGGGGAATAGGGTGGAATTACAATGTCGGTCGATAGGAAAAGGTGCTGGCAGCTTTTCAGTTGTTAGTTTTAGTTCTTTGTTTTGCTTTCAAGAAAGCTGGCCTTACTTTGCCGCATTCAACACAAAGATATATAAAACGGATTCCTGCCTCCAGGAGAGAGGAAAGGTTTACCATGAACTGATCAATGAGAATACTTCTACAGTGGTGAATTTGATAGGTGATGCCTAGTTGCTGTCTTGTTAATAACCTTGTTGATCAGAAGTCATGAACTGTTGTCCCCACCTGCTATCATTTGAGATGTTAACTTTTTTATGATTATCATTTGAGATGTTAATTATCAAAACTATGTGAAATTGTGACACCACTTTGATAAAAAAAATAATCAACATGATGGCAACAAATTGGATATAAAAATACTAATCACCTATTGCACAATGAAAAGAGAAGTGTTGCCTTTTCAACAGTTTAATACATAATTTCATTGTGGACTTCATGAAGAACAAATCACAGAGGAAATTAGGGAGCCATATAGGTAATGCCATTTTGTTGGAATCAAATTAATTCCACTATAAGTCAGTTACCCTTATCTCAAAAAAAATATTAATTCCACAATAAGTCCTTCAGCAGATTATTGAGCTGTTTAATTTGATGGACTGTTCTTAGTTTTGTTCCCAGCTCAAGGTCTCCATCCCGTGCATAAGTTTCCACATTCTTAGTTATATTTGGTATAGTCTTTGCAAAATTTTTTTTTTTGGATAGGATCTTCATATAACTATCATAACGGAAAACCATCTATTGCAAGACAATGTAACATAAAAAAACCAACATCCAAAATAACCAAAGTTCAACATTGCAACATAAGAGAAGGCAAAAAAAGGGAAGTTCTTGGTGACTTCACAGGCAATCTAGAAAAGAGAGGTTCCCTTTCCTTTCTTGTCCTCACCAATTACAAAATGCTTGCACCTCTTGCTTGGGTGCTGTGAAACATGTTTGCAGCCTTGGCATTGCAACCTCATCACGATCTTCTTTGTGGTCTTAGCATTTTTTGGTGGAAGATGGGCTTTGTCTGACCACCATAACCAGACTGCTTCCTGTTATAACGATGCTTACCCCGAGCAGCCAAGCTGTCTTTCCCCTTCTTGTATTGTGTGACCTTATGCAAGGTGTGCTTTTTACACTCCTTGGACTTGCAGTAAGTTTTCTATGTATTAGGAACGCTCACCATATTCAAAGGCCGAGAGGTTAGACAGAAATAGCAGAGAGCACAATCTCCTTTCAGCTGGTGCCCAGTAAGGGATCTTTTGATTTGATTAGATATATATATACCATTGTAAGGATAAGTGTCAGATGTAGAAAAATCTCCAGGTTCAAGGAATCCCTAATTTGTCTTAAAAGACAAACTATTGAAAATTGGAAATGAGTATAGAGGCTTCATACCTGATCCTACTTGTTTGTGATGGAGGTGTTGTTCTTATTTCATGCATTGACAAAAACTTATTGTTTATGTTCACTTAAAACAACCTGATATGTAACAATTAGTTAGATGTTCAAATGATTAGACATGACACATCTTTGCTCATGGAAGACGTGTCCTAGATAGGAAAGCAGGGAGGCTGAGGATAGGGTCGAGGGTTAGAGTAGGTAGTCAAGCAATTTTGCCCTTTCCGGTGGGTGAGCATGGTTCTAGCTTAGAGCACATTGTGCTCCCTCTTCTACTTATAAGTACATTATTATTAGTCTATTATTATCTTATTCTCCAATGATATTATTGTTGTTGTTTCTTTTACTTGGGGTTATCTTTAGTATTTTTGTTGTCAGTAGTTTTCTTTTCTGCATTATTTTCATCGTAGCTTTTATTCTTGTATTTGTTAAATCTGTTCTTTTGAAAACGCTTTTCTTGAGTCGAGGGTCTATCGAAAACAACCTCTCTACCTCACACAAGGTAGGGGTAAGGTCTGCGTACACCCACCCTCCCCAGACCCGACGAGAATCTCACTGGGTATGTTGTGGTTGATTTGCTCAAAATAAGGAAGGACCACTTGAACCTTAGTGGAGCTCAAACTGGTTGAAAGTGTACTCATGAGTTATCATCTTTACTTGTCCCTTTTTGTAGTTGAAGCAAGTGGGGCAAAGAGACCATGTCTACCGACTACCATACTAAATGCATTATTCAAATGCATGGTGGAAGTTATGATCCTTAGTACTATATCAAAGTTGTTGGCTCCTTGAGAAAAGTTAGGTGATGAATACAACATGTCTACTTAGTCAATCCTCTAGTTTCAAGTTTCCTTTATTTTAGACCTTTTATCACAAAGACCTGTTTATACATTTTCTTATTTACTTCTAAATAAACTGTTATCTTCATATGATTAAAATGTGGAACTTGTAGATGCATTTAGGGATATCATCATTGTCTCTGTTTTTAGTGAGGTCTTGTTTTTTTCCATGATGATTTGCCATTAATGATGGTTATCTGTCAAGAAAACCCTAACATAGAAATTCTTTCCTTTACTAATGGATATATACATGAAAAAGGTAAACATATATCTCCTATGCCCTTCCTTAATGGTATGGAGACACTTGGATACATTGATTGCAATATACAATATTTTAAAATTTAACCATTATGTGAGGTGATCATGAGATGAAATGTTTTGGTCAACTAGTTCAAGAGAATACAGGAACAAGAGGAAAAAACAATTCTGAGATGTAGGTCTTATGGTTCTCGTATTTCTTTCTTATTCACTAGAGTTGAATCTATGGAAAGTTTTACAGTAATGTTACTGTTCTATGGTTGGGTGCAGTACCTCCTGTATCTTTAAGTGATCGTAAGCAATCAAGATATAATGCTCTCTTATTTTTCTTAATCATTTGAGATCCAATTGATAGTATGGG
Source organism: Solanum verrucosum (assembly GCF_900185275.1). Classification (NCBI taxonomy): domain Eukaryota; kingdom Viridiplantae; phylum Streptophyta; class Magnoliopsida; order Solanales; family Solanaceae; genus Solanum; species Solanum verrucosum. Next base: position 2,364,201 of record NW_026020014.1, on the reverse strand, counting down.
ATGTTTATCAAGAAGAGAAGACCGACAAAGGAAAATGTGTGCGGTCTAATGCAGCCATTCTAATAATGTTTGGTGGATTAGATGTGTTCCTGTGATTTATTGTGCCCTTCAAAATGATTTGTGAGCCTTTACCCTCATTAACTTGCCAACTAATATGTCTTCTTTGATTGCAGTTTTGGCAATTGTACTGGTGGGTTTGCTTTATGGTTTCTTCATAGCAATAATTTGTGGACAGAGAATCAGTGAACGCCATTATCATGTCCTTGCCAAAAAAGAACTCACGAAGGTGTTGCATCTACTGCTAAGACACAGACATGCTTATGCATCATGGACTTTGGCATTATTTTGTTTATGCCCCGTCCCTTTCACCTTTAATAGTAATGGGGTTGTTTGGTTTATGGCCTAGTTATACGAGAATTATGGTCCGAGATTAATTATACGGTGAATAACTATGCAAGGATTGATGGGGTGAATAATAAAGTAGGAATGCGATGAATATAGATACATGGATTGTTAATGTAGTTAGATGCTCATATCCATGTATGCTTATACAGGTTTTCATATCCTACATTCTATATTCATAGATTCTTGTGTAAGTTAAACCGAAATTTGTATACATTTGTTTGATTTCTGGTTTCAAATTCTGCATGCTGCATAGCTCATATAATATATGTACTGATATAATATTTGGTTTCCGGTACTAAATGTTGTATAGATTTTACATCAGAAACCAAATGTTGTTTAATTGATATGGAATTTTATATGGAGATCAAATGTTCATATATTGCAAAACCAAAGGACCCCCACCACCCACCCACATGTTTAATTTGCTTACACTTTTATTGTTGTATTGACAGGAATATGTGGTAGAAGATCGGGAAAGGTTAACGAAAGATGTCCCAGAACTTGATCCTAATCACGTTACAGAGCTAAGAATGTTGGGGCTCTATTGAGATTCATGGCAATCTAGGTAGGTACTCTAGCTACAATGACATCTGATATTTATACGCTGAAGTTGCACATTAATTTTGGTCATATTGACATGTTTGGTTGCACACAATTATGCTACTCCACCCTTTCACAGTATCAGGAACGGGGACAGAAGGCTAATCTGAAAAAGAAAAATTCTGAAGTGATGCTGAGCTTGTTTAATTATCAGTTTCAATGTTTTAGTTCAAATTGTTATAAGAATGTGAAGTCGAAGTAATTTAACTCATATTAGATTAGAGAACAGACCTCTCTATAACATCATCCTTATATAACAACACTTCACTATAAAAGCCAATTTTTTCTAGGAACCTATCTTTTATGTTATATTTTACCTCTATAACAACTTTTTACCTATAATAGCAACAATCAACAACATACCCAGTATAATCCCACAAGGTAGGGACTGTTTCAGTTAGACCCTCTTCTCAAGAAGAGATGAAAAGTAAGAAGTAGCAGGATATTAAGATAAAGTGCTTACTTTTGTTCCACTTATAGTATAAAGAATGTTTTTTAGAGGAGGAATTTTCTTTATTGGATTTGATAGGACACCATGAATTAGTTCTAGGCTTTTGTTTGGTTGTGGTGATTTTTCTCTACAAATATAGTTGCAGCACATCCCTAGTGTTTTCAATACCTATGTACCAATTTTTTTTTACCACTAAGCCTTGGCGATACATTCTTATCGCACAACACCTCGGATGCGAGCCTTTATTTCACCCACCCTGCTCCAATACGATGTGCGACATCATCATCAATCTCCCCATCTCCCTAGATTATGGACTCAAGATACTTGAAGCTTCTTTTCATGGTATGAATCGGGTATCGTTCTTCACTTCCACCTCTGTCTAATGCATCACGTCACTGAACTTGAACTTCAGGTGCTCTATTTTAGTTCTGCTTAACCTGAAACCTTTTGACTCTAGAGCATGTCGCTAAACTTCCAACTTATCGTTAACTCCAACTTGTTTCTCATCAATTTGTACTATGTCATATGTGAATAGCATACATTACGGCACCTGCCTTTGAATGTGTCGTCTCAATTCGTCCATTACTTAGGCAAATAGTAACAAATTAAAGGTTGATCATTGGTGCAAACCCCATCATGACTGGAAAGTGTTCCAAGTCACCTTCCATTGTTCTAACCGGGTCTCGACTTTAATAATAGTAAATTTTGACCCTTAAAAGATGGAAAACTTTTGGCTAATGGAATACAAATATGCCCTAATTGTCAAATTTACACAACCTCCATTGAAGGATAGACAGTGAAGAAGAAAGAAGAAATGTGTTTGATCTTATTATTGGAATAGAAAAAACTGACTCAATACAATGAATCTGATGCATATATATACACCAGTGAACTTGACATTTTCTAACTGTATTTCTTACTAACTATACTAACAAACTCAGCTTGCTAATTACTCAAATACCCTTCTTACACATCATCATCATCAAGTTATCCCTATTTCATTACTCCCCCTCAAGCTAGTGGGTGCAAAAACATTCAACACACCTAGCTTGCCAACCAAATATTCAGCTTCAGGGGCACAAACTGGACCATGCCACAAAGGGCAAGTCAGGCTATAGAAAGCTGGAACAATGAAGGCAGTGGCAGTACAGACCAAAGCAGATGGAGGATTGTCCCAGCAGTGATTTGGTGGACCATATGGAAGGAGAGAAATATGAGATGCTTTGAGAGAACTAGTAGTCCTTTACACAGAATTAAAATGAACTGCATAATCACTTTTTGCTATTGGTGTAGTTCGGAGTATGTAGATGATCCTATAGCGGTTAGAGATATCCTAGGTCCTTTGTAAGATGAAGTAGGATCTAGTTTAGTTTTGTTTTAAGTACACGCTATTGTATGTAGCTCCATGATGTAAGTTTGGGATCCCAGCCTTTAATGCTAAATATTAATACACAAAACTGTTACCTTTGTCAAAAAAAATATATCTGCAAGTTGTTCCTTAGAGGTCACATGCACTGACCTCACCATACCTTCTTGTATTTTCTCCCTTATGAAATGACAATCAATTTCTATGTGTTTTGTCCTCTCATGAAACACTGGATTGGCTGCTATCTGTAATGCTGCTTTGTTATCACTAAAGATCATGACTGGATCAGTTATTTCACTCCCCAACTCTTTCATCAATACAATCACCCATACTACCACTGACACTGCATTTGCCATACTCCTATACTCTGCCTTTGCTAAGCTTCTGGAGACCACATTTTGCTTCTTGGATTTCCATGATATCAAGGAATCACCATGCTTGACTAAAAAACCTGAGACTCCTTGTGTTAGGGCATGATGCCCAGTCTGCATCACAAAAAACACTCAACTTGTTTGTTTTATGGCTGCTCAACAAGATCTCAAGTCCTGGTTCTCTTTTAACATATCTCATCGCCCTGATTGCCGCCTCCCAGTGTGATTTTTTTGGCTGATGTAGGAACTGACTAAGTGTTTGAACTGAAAAAGCTATATCTGGTCTAGTTAATGTGAGATATAGCATTTTTCCTACCAAGCTTTGATATTGTTCTATGTTTTCAAAAAAACTCATCATCTGCTCTTCCTATTGAGTCATCCAATTCTTGTGTTGTAAGTCTCATGTTTGCCTCAAGTGGTGTCCAAGCTGGTTTAGCACTTCCTAGCTCCAAGTGTGAGATGATTTCTAGTGTATATTTTCTCTGATAAATCAGAAACCCTTTTTTTGATCTGCGTAACTCCATTCCAAGAAAGAATTTCAACTCACCAATGTCTTTGATCTTAAAAGCCTTGTGTAAAGAAGCTTTTGTTTGTTCAATGAGAGCCATGTTACTTCCTGTGACCAGCATGTCATCCACATAAACCAATATCACCACTATATCTGAACCTTGTCTCTTGATGAATAAAGAATGATCCAAACTACTTTGAATAAAACCTGAATGAAAAAGTGTCTCACATAGCTTCAAATTCCATTGCCTACTTGCTTGCTTAAGACCATATAGGGACTTTACTAGTCTACACACAACTGACTCCCCCTGACTAGGAAATCCCTCAGGCAATTGCATATAAACTTCATCATGTAAATCACCTTGCAAAAATGCATTATAAACTTTTAAGTGATGAATGCATTACTAATCTTTCAATGAAAAAGTTTTTAATCACCATAGTATGTATCGAAAAATATTTGGTCAAAATGTTGGAACTTGGACCTATTATTTGTTAACTTAAAAATTATATCTCTTTTTCTATCAAATAAAATCTTTCATTCATAAACAAGATCAAACAGGTCGTATTTGCAAGGGTATACCAAAAGGTAAAGAATCTATAAAGAAATGATTCTCTACAAACTCCATTCAATCATCTATGAAGAACCAAAAGGAACTTTTTGTGTGCACCAAAAGAAAATAAGGGAACGACGACTACTCCTCATCTGAAAGAAACTCAACTTTACTCCTTCAAAATCTCTCTCCAAACTACCCACATTAATGTAAGTGGAACCACGTTCTTCTCTTTCTTCTCACTCTTACAACTCAACAACAAGTCTTTCATAGTTTTTGGCATTATCCATGGAGGGTGTGGCCCCGTGGTGGACAAGATGTGGGAAGGGAAGTTGAGATGGTTCGAACATGTAAAGAAGAGATACACAGAGGCCCAAGTGAAGAGGCGTGAGAGTTGACTGTGGTGGCCATGAGGAGAGGGAGAGGTAGGGCTAAAAAGTCTCAGGGAGAAGTGATTAGGCAGGACATGAAGCAATCTCAGCTTACCAAGGACATAACACTTGATAGGAGAGTGTGGAGGTCAAGTTTCTCTCTTTCGAAACTGTCAACCATATAAAGGCAGAAACCAATTTCCGTCATTTCTTCTGTCTAACTATACCTCTCAAACTATTTCAGCTCTTGAGAAGATCCACAGTGTTTACTGGCATTCACAATTGATAAGTTAAAGAACAATGAAGAAACAAATGGCTATTAATCTATGTGTTAGACTCACATAACAAACATGTGGAACGTAAATGAAATCCTCTTCTTCTCAATCTTTCTCGAGTCAAATTTGTCTTTCTAGCTACCAACCAGGTGAAATGCATAACCTTCGTAGGAGCATTAGTCTTCCAAAGAAACTTCCATGGACAAAAGGTAAATTCTATAGAGTGGTGGTTGGATTGACATTGTTTTATATGGTAGAGTGTTGGTTAGTCAAAAATAGAGCAATACTACAACAAATGAACTACATCAGATAATAGATAGTAACAGAAATCGAAAAACAAGAAACTACAAGAGTAGTCCTACGACTACTAATAAGAGCAACAAGACAAAGCACTCCTACTTATTAACTTTCTACCCAAATTTATGTCATCCACACTTTTGTATCTAAGGTCATGTCCTGAGTGAGTTGCAACTACACCATGTCCTATCTAATTACCTCTCTCTAATACTTCTTTGGTCTATCTCTAGCTCTCCTGAATTCATCCACAACCAACCTCTTACACCTCCGCACCTCCGCACCTCCGCACCTCCGCACCTCCGCACTAGGCATACATGCATCTTCTCATCACAATGCCCGAACCATCTCAAACTCGCTTTTCGCATCTTGTCTTCCACTGAAGTCACTCCCTCCTTGTCTTGGATATCCTCATTTTTAATCATATCTCTCCTAGCATACCCACATACACATCCATCTATTTGTCACTTTCATCTTTTGAATCTAAAAGTTCTTGACTGGTCAACACTCTCCCCAATACAACACAGTTGGTTTAATTACCACTTTGTAGAACTTGCTTTTAAGTGAAGGTGGTACGTTCTTATCGCATAAGACTCCGGAAGCGAGCCTCCATTTCATTCACCCTGCATTAATACAGTGACATCCTCATCAATCTCTCCATTTCCCTGGATAATCGACCCAAGAGACTTAAAATCGCCTCTCTTTTAGATGCCACATATATCATGACTCACTTTCACATTAGTCTCATGTGTCACATCACTGAACTTGCACTTAAGGTATCCGGTCTTGAGCCTACTCAACTTGTACCCTCTAGACTTCAGGTCTGTCCTCGAATCTCCAACTTAGCATTAACTCCATCACGAGTCTCGTCAAACAAGATTAAGTCATCCGCAAATAACATACATCATGGCTCCTCACCTAGACTATGTCGCATCAAAACATCCATCTCCAAGGCAAAATAAAAACGGGTTGAGGATTGATTCTTGGTGCAACTCCATCAAAACGGGATAGTGCTTTGAGTCGGTTGCTATAAAATTCCAAAAAAATATAGGGAAGGTTATTATCGAGAGGTTTGATACTAGTTCCCTAAAAGTTTTTAAGTGATTTGGAATCCCAATATAGGAAATGTTATGTTTAGACGAAGTGTTTTGTAAATTAGAGAAGGGGTACAACCAAGATAATATTGCAAGTGTTATGTCATTACACTAAGAGTTATTTACTGTTATTTTGAAACTAATATATCTCACATAATGTTACATACTTCATCAAAAAAACATAGATGTTACATAGTTGTGAGAAAACAGATGGCATATCATAATTGCACATCCTCATTTCTTGAGTTCTATTCTATATTTTAAAAATGTTTTCGTGTTTTACTTGTATTATTGGTACTATTTGAATAGTTTTGATTTTTGTATCCAATGCAGCAATTACCTCACCCTCACTGGATTATATATAGCTATAGTTTAAGCGGAAGGATATGGTTGTGCTGCCAAAAGATATTGAAGCCAGTAGAGTGTACTAACCCAAACAGGGCTTTTTGGAGGGGTGCAGATGCTTTTTATAATTTTTAAACCACCCAAACATCTGTTTTAGGTGAAACTTTCAGAATTGGTTTATTTTGGAAAGTGCTGCATGCCAAAAAGAGTTTCGGTTATTGAGTTAGTGTTTGGCCAATTTACTTGAGAAGGGCTTTTTTTACTTTGTTTTCTTTTTAGTCTGTTTCAAAAACAATGACACTTTCTATAAGAGACTACTTTTGTTCAAGACCTCAAAATTCAAGTTAATCCAACTAAGACAAACATTAAAACTGAAAGAGTGATATTATAGTGGTAATTTGTGTGTGTCTAATTTTTAGAAGTGTATCAAATTATTTTTAAAATGAACTTATATTATCTATAGATGTATCGTTTTGATGGTTTGGTAAATTTGAATTTATATATAATTTACTGACCTTAAATAGAAAAGTGTGGAGGACACAAATTAAGATAGAAAGTTAGTATGTAAGAGTGTGTACCTTCTAGTAGGGGTGTCAATGGTACGGTTCGGTCGATTATTTTTTAAAAATTATACCATCTCAATTTTTTGGGTATTTTATAATGTATAACCAAAATTAGACTTTTTAAAATCATCCAAATCATATTGGTTTCTCTTCTGTATCGGTACGGTTTAGTTAATTTTCATTTTTTTTACTTTTATAATATTACCTCAAAATATACTTTTAGTAATATATTTCTTTGACAATTATGTTCTTTAAGAAGCACTTTAATTCTTCACCAAAAAGACAAGAATGTAAAACCTTGTTGCCGTATTGTTTGATCTTAAATATTTAATAGGAGTGTTTGGATAGGTTTTGTTGTATTGTTTTATAGAGCATCTATTACAGTATCTTTTAATTTTAAACCTAATTAAGTAAAGGCTAATTAAAGAGCAAAGACCTAAAGTCGTCTAGTCACTAGAAGCCTAGGACCTAAGTTATATTAATATTGATAAATGTTATAAAATATATTTATATTAAATTTAAAATTTTGTTAATATATAAAATATATTTACACATATGTAAGGTTATTCGGTTTGGTTTGGGAATTTTTTGATTTTTTCATAAATAAAAAAGACCATCCCAATTATTCGGGACATTTATACATTTAAATAAAAGTCCACTGATTTTATAAAAAAAATAGCATAAATAAGTTCGGATAGATTCGATCGATTTTTCATATTCTTTTGACATCCCTATCTTCTAGTAGGTGGAGTGCTTTGTCTTGTCCCCTTACTAGCTATCCTAGTTAAAGTTAAAGAGGGTAATGATGTATTTTCCCCACAAATTGTAGAGAGATTAGACCTTCTTAAGTTGTCTAGCAAAGCTCATAGATGTCGAGGATACATATATAAATTAACTAGTAATTAGTTTACTTGATTTTATTGAGGCCTCTCTATCCTTTACACCCTTCCTAGAAGGTGGTATTGATTGTTTGGTGCTCTTTAGTGTGGATTGTTACTTTGTTGATTATGATAAGTTTTTCACAGTTTTTTTTTTTTTTTTTTTTTTATGACAAGGGAAACCCGTAGCTGCTACCCTTTAGGTGCGCACAGGGTAAAACTCCCGCTCCTATGCAATAGCTCGCAAACCACATAGGAGAGGTAACCCACACTAGGCAAGCCTGGTGCGACGAGCTCAACCCAGAAGGCAAATCCCTTGCTTTTGCTGGCAAGGGGTTTCGAACTTGAGACCTCCAACATGGAAGTCCCAAACTCAAACCACTGGGCCACCCCGAAGGGTATAAGTTTTTCACAGTTTACCAAACAAACTTTAACACTTTTTTTTAAAAAAAAGATATTGAAACTTTGTAAAGATATCATTCTTGTCAAGAGTGAATTTATTACACCCTTATAATCCTACGTGGCACATAGAGTATATTTCACTCGCTGAGAGGAGAAACAATATTTACTTGTTTAGCATTTTGTTTAATTTAAAATGTTAATTTTCTTTTTATCTATTTATTTTATTAGTATATGTTTTCAGTTCGTTCGTTCTCCTTTCTTTTAACCGGAAAACAGAGATTTCAAAGCAAATTCAGATTTGTATTTAGATGAGGGAGATCGAATTTAATGAGATTGTTGGAAAGAGAGATGAAAGCGGAGTGAGGTGGTGGAGAAAGATTGAAAAGGACAAACGACAGATGTGCCGGAGATATTGACGGCGGCGGCGACGACAGAGAAAGAATCGTCGGGATCAAGTAGAAAATACACCATTTGAGTCAGAGAGAATTTCAGTCTTACCAGATATAACACATTTTGATTTTGAGCAAAAATTAAAAGTAGAGTAGAGAAAAAGAAAATTAACCATCGGAAAAAATGGAAGAAATTTTGCGTAGCCATTGATTTGATAGTGTTTGGAGATAGCAAATGGTTGAGATTATGTTATAGCAGTGGTGGCTATGCTAGAGGATTTCTTTTTATGTTATAATAATTGGTGCATGTATGCACTTTCTTTCTTTCTTATGTTTAGGGTTCACCCAAAAATGAGATACTTTTATGACCAAAGTTTCAATTTCTGTTTAAAAAATGAGGTATTGATGTATTTTGTGCATTATTTTGGAAACATTGTGAGCTTATTTTTGCCGCATAAACATGTTGCCAACAGGATAACATTCAGGATTATTAGGCTCTACTCAGAAATGTGAAGTTGCGGCAAATACTTTTAAAGCTGATATGGATTATGTGATGTTAATTTAACTCATTTTATATGCAGGCTTCCGGTTTATCATTTCACACGACTCATGAGGACTGCGTCTGGCTAAACACTAAGCAATGCTTGTCGATTTGTTATACTAATTAAAACTTAGCTACTTATAATATATTTTCCCTACTCCCCTCTAGATTTGGATTTGATCTCTTTGTATATTATTCAAAGCTGTCATGAATTTGATGTTTGTAAAGTTCCCTGAGGGAAATATACCAGAAATTATGAAAAACACTTTCTGATTTGTTTCATTTACAAAGATTTAATAAAAAAGTTGTACACTGAAATGCAACTCCGAAGAGGCTAACATTTGGCCATAAATTCTCAAATATTAATGGCAAATATTATTTGGATTTACAATTCACCATGTGTTTGACATTTGTTCAATAATATGATTTATATTCATAAATTTAGAAACAAATCAAAGATTTGTATTACATAGCAAGGTAGAAATGTGAACATAACGAGAAGTGTCAATTGAATCTTCATTGCAACAAATAACGAGTAGTGTACATGACAGTGAAGCAATGTGATAGTTCAAAATGAGTGCATCAAGCAACTTTCCATACATCGTAAAGTAGACGACGCACATGACTTTATTACCCTAAACCGAATAATCATCATTTTTATCAACAATCATATTTTCATCATTGTAAACGTAAAAATGATCTAGGATTTGAATTCTTTAAAGCTCCCAAAATAATAAAAATTGGGCTAAATACTAGTTTTTTCCGGTATTTGAAAATTTGGATTATTTGCCAAAAATATTTATCAAATAATGGCAAATTGTACAACAAAAACTATTTGCCAAATTTTCCACCATTTTTTTTACTTGAGAAATCTATGGCCAAACAGATCCAGAAATGTAACAATTAAATAGTACTCCATTTCAAACGTGAAATGACGTAGTTTTGTAAATCTGCAAGCAGAAGTATTTAGCATGACTTGATATGATTAAAGCAATAATTAACCACTATGTATCTGATATAATGGCTATTTGTTATTTTTTTTAATTTCATAGAGAAGAATTAAGCCCTGAATTAAACAATGATTTCATAATCAACACCTCATGGAGAGATTTATGCACATGTCAGATCACAAGCATTCATCATAATGTATCAGACAGGGATAACTGTGAATAGCTTATCTCATCATCCATAACTTAAAAAGGACTTTGAAAAAGGTCATGGAAATACTAGACAAAAAGTCATGTTAGATGTCTCTAAAAAAGGGAAAAGGTCAAAAGGAAGCATGAACAAGTCATGAAACTAGTTGGATGAAAACAAACATACAACTGGAGAAGAAGCATCAGATCTTCCTATTCAGATGAGGATCATAATACTCAAAAATTGAATTATGAGTATTCATCTCCGAAAAACACATCATCTGCCTCTCCGAAATCAAATAATGGCAAAAAATAAAAACAAATACGCAGTAAGCCTCAGACCGTCCTAGTCAATGCCATAATCAACATTGAAACTAGTCATAAAACTAGCATCTCCGTGGCTATATAGATGTCATCATAGGCAATAATTTCTTCACAAAATGTAAAAACTTGACAAAAAAAAAAAAAAAAAGGAAGTATGGGCATGGGTCAGAAATGAAAGGAAAACTTTCAGCACTGAATAAATCAGACAGGGATAACTGTATAATTCCTTTGATCATCATACCCAAATCTAATAGTAAACCATTTACAAGCGTGAATGGAGGCGGAGGGATTATGATTTAGGGTTGGCCGGTGAAGCGGGCAGTGGGAGATAGATTCAATGAAAGCGCAGAACAATGTATATATAGTGAAAGAGAGAGAGAGAGAGAGAGAAAAACGAGGCTGCCGCCTTAGGGTTAGGGTTAAGGCTCTACATCCACTTTGGATTATCAACCTCAATTGGGCTCAACCCATTTATTTCACTCTTTCTTATCATAGTTAAGTTATGGGCTTTTACCATCGAATCTTTTTGAGTATTGAAAATGCTCTTTTTCAATAAGATGACTTGGTAACTGACTGCTTTTTTTCAAAACGCCCCTCATTTGTATTGCTCGCAACAATCCAATAAGTTATACGGTATGAAAAAACATTTGAAACCAATTATTTCTATATCATGGTATGAATCTATATTAGAAAGATTATTAACTCGTCACCAATTATAGAGAATTACATTTTTTTTAAAGAAAGAAATAATAAGTAACACAATTTAAAAAGCAATTTGAATGTAAAAGATACATAAAGTGTAGCTTAATTGGAGAATTGTGCAAACCTTCATTGGAATAATAGAGTTTTTAACCTCGTTGTATCCCCCACCCACCAAAAAAAAAAAAGAGTAAATGTAAAAGTGATAAGTTAAGTAACTGGAATTTGTTTTAACAACTTAGGAGATAATAATTCTATTTTAACTAAGTGTGGAGTTATATGACTCTCACAAACTTTAAGTTGTAAATGTCAAAAGTAGAAGATTATTATGTATCATCTGATAAGGTTATGGTAAGATGGGGGATTTACATAAGAATTTGAGGGTTTTGTAGCATTTGTCCGAACAAGGATTATTGTCTCTCAAAATTACCTAATGATGTCTATGGATTATGCCAAGAGTGTTGTGAAGAGGGGATTGGACAATTACTGTGCTAAGTACATCCAAACCAGTTCCGTTAATCTCATCTATCACGTCTGCTTCAGAGGCATGATTTTCTCTTACCCTTTCGTCACCTTGTACACAAACAACACGCTAAACATTGACTTTTCTAGGTATTTTCATAATTCATCGTTTGAAATTATTCTTTCATTCTTATTGATGAATTGACCTAGAGGTAGCGCCTTATACAATTTTAATTGAAATTTGATATTTATGTTAAACATACATACATATTTCAGCTAGTGGATTTAGAAGCTAAGGTCCTTAATTGTAATATTGAATCATGGGCAGACTTCATTGTAATATGGAGACAATTAAACACAACACTACAAGTCTTACTGATGAAAAGCTAAACATGAGGAATGCGTCAAGTGTGACAAATGACAATCTTTGTGACTGCCCATATGTCCAAAAAATATCTATTGATGTACAAGTGGTTGCCAAATATGCTCCCCCCCCTCAATTTCTTCAAAATTGTAGACTTGATTGATGATAAAATAACCCACTTCATCAAGTACTCGTGTTTGATTTGTCTGCTTGAAAGATGAAATTAATATAATCTATATTTATATCTATATTACCTTAAAAACATGAACTTCTAACTTGAATGTTAAAAATTATTATAATATCCCTAACTTAGGTTGTGGTTTTTTTCGATAAGTTATGTCTTTTCCGATAAAGTTGTGACTTTTTTCAAAAGGTTGTGATTTTTCGATGATTTGTGACTTTCTAAAGAGTTGTGACTTTTTCAATAAGTTGTGGCTTTTCCAAAGGGTTGTGACCTTTTGCAAAAGGTCATGACTTTTCAAATAAGACACAAAAAACACTTGTTCATACTACCATTTGTTAACTATAAATAGAGGGGTTCCTCTCATTTTTCAGCCACAAATTTTTTTAATCTTCTACTTTTCTTCTTCTTCCATTTTCAAAAATTTCGTGTGATTTATTGTCATTGAGTGAGTTCGAAGTTTAGCGGAATATGAGGTATCACTATTGTCTATTCTGATGAAGTAAATCGCTCTGTCCTAAGAGGGTATATTCCATAACCTCGATTACTTTAGGAAAATAATTTTGATGATATAATAATTATTTGTTTGCTTAATATATACATTAGTATGTAATGTTCCAATAAATAAAGTTAACATGATGTAGTCTAAATTCATTTATTTTGTTAACAGTTTCTCTTGTGATGTAGATATATGCTATCGAATATCTTTTTCCAAAATTATTTAACTTCTCAAGAGTCAGAATTGTAACGATTTGTTTTTTTGATGCTCAAGACAAAAAAAAGACTTTATTTATCAATGCTACTTATGTGATTTAGATTGTCAGGAAATTTGCTTCAAAATAGTTATTACTATATAAACATTGCCCTTTTGTTCTACTTATTTACTATTTCTTAATATTTTGATATTTTAGACGAAGAAAAGTTCATATGACTTGTAATAACGCCAGTTGAAGTTTGTATTAGTTTAATTTTTATGAGATAAATATTTCCATTAATGCAAATCTATACATACATACATACATATATATGTGTATGTATGTATGTATTTGGGTAGGTATTTGTATTTAAATTAAAGTATTATATATGTCACGAAAGTATTATCAAGTTAACAAGATCTTCTAACTTCAAAATATATTATTTTAAACTATTTCGAGTTCTTTTAAAAACTCACAACAAATGTGAAAATATGTGAATATATATGAATCATTTAAAATTTATCATTTACAAAATATAAATTTTATATTCAGTAATATGGAATAAACATTTTTATTTTGTCCCTACACTAAATTAAAATTTAATAACTATAAAAAAAATTAGTAATATTTTCAAAATTCTTCCCTTTTTAGCATTTGATTTTTTTCCTCATAGATACATATAATTTAAAGGTAGATTCATTAACTTTTAACTAGACACATGTACACGTGATTTGTATCCAACATTGTTGCCTATCTAATGGTGTATTTGTTCTGTTAATTAAAACTTGATGTAATTCTTCCAATCTTGATTGAGTCGTTCCTATATTTATATCTATTCTCACCTTGAATGTGGATGGATGAAGAGTCAGTCCCTGCAATGAGAAATTCATGAGTAAAATTAAACAAATAAAAGTTGTCTGATTTAGTATAATATTGTTAATGTGTAGTACCTTTAATAAGAATCATCCGATTTTGAGAATGGTCCTTCATTAAAGTGTTTGAGAAACAACAAAATCAAAAAATATAAAACCTAATTTGTAAAACTTTTTAAAACTGAATTTAAGAACATTATGAATTTTAACTCAAATACAAAACCAAGATACATGAGAATAATAAAACAATAAAAACAAACATATATGTAAAATACTGATTTGAACATGCAAATATGTATTGAGAGAATAAAGGAATAAATTAAAGAGGGAGAAGAAGAAGAAGAAAGAAACTGTCCTGCTGGACATGGGGGTGGGGAATGGCCGGGGGCAGATGTGAATAGAAAAAATTTAACTTGTTAATGACCATTAATTAAGGAGTTTAAATTTAAGATAATTATTCAATACCATATTTAAGAGATTTGTGTATCTTATTAAATCTTTTAAAATATATGATATAAGTATTAAAAGTAGTAATATGTATAATTATTTTAAACTAGAGGTAAATATAGTATATATGATAGTAATGTATTTATGGTTAGGTAGTTTTTTCTAAAATTAATTTGTTTTAATCTAGTATCAAACTAATTACGAATGTTTTGTACACTCATCAGTTTTGATATTTAATCTACCTATATTTGAATATCACTCAAATTGAAAACACAAGCAAATAGATTGTATGTGTTTGTTTTTTTGAAATATACATTTTTGTTTGGTTCCAATTTGGTGATGAGCTAGTTCTTTTTGTCACTTTGTTCATAGGTTACTTTCTCTTTCCTTTTCAGTTTTATTTTGTTTTTTGCAATTATGTCAGGCTACTTTGTGAAGATCATTATTAACACACTAAGATACAATTTTAATACACGAAAAAAAATGAATATGTCACGATATATTCTAATGCTAGATTTTATTGAGATTCGCGAATTTAAAATTTATGATCTTTTATAATTATGTGTGATTTACGAAAGTCACACTTAAATTAAAATTAAATAAAAATATATATTTTTTGTTTATTATTCTTGTGTGCAACAATAATTTCCACTTGACACAGGGCATTAAGAAATAGAAAATAATAGGGATAACTTTACCAAATTATCTTTATTAAATATAAGTTGAAAAATGAATAATGAGGGTAAGTGGAGGAAACATTTAATCATAGTTATGAAATTGATGTTAAGAAAATTGCAAGAGACTGCATTGTATTGTAGGTAGAAAAAGAGGTGAGTGATTTTGAATGTGGGCATTTGTTTTAATGATTGTGGTAAATTAATTGGTCAGTTGTACATTGATGAATAAATACGAGTATTTATTTATATATTTATATTTAGAAAAAGAAAAAGAAAAAGGGTAAAAAAGAGAAGGGCTGAATTTATTTAGGTGAAAATAGTGTATCCCGTCGGTGTTACGCTCCATTACTTTAGGTGTACGCCGTGGTTGAAGTCTCATTATTTACTACTGAATTTGCCGACGACGACAAGGAAGGAGATGTTGATGGCTATGGTGATGCTTATGCTTTCAGTGATGACCGACTAGTACGGTCTGCAACTCCTTTTCTCGCTCACTCAGGTACTTGTTTTCCTCCCCAATCCCAACTTCTTCTTCTTCCTCACCCACCCTTATCTCTTTTTCTTACTCCTCCTACCTATTTCATGCTCTCACTTTGAGCTCTTGTATCCTAATCCTTACATTTCAACTCTTTTTTCTACTTTAATTCTCCTTTTTCCTGCATATCACATTGTTATTTGTGCATGACTACTAAATGAATGGAAATTTAAACTCACTGCCAGACTTGGGAAAACGATTTAATGGGTTCTAGATTCCCATCTCACCAGCTCAGCAATGGCCTTTACGTCTCTGGCCGCCCAGAGCAGCCCAAAGAAAGAACACCAACAATCACTTCTGCTCCCATGCCTTATACTGGCGGTGACATTAAGAAGTCAGGAGAGCTTGGGAAAATGTTTGATATCCCTGTCGATGGCTCCAAATCCAGGAAATCCGGACCCATAACAAGTGCACCTTCCAGAACTGGACTATATACATCACATTCAGGACCTATCAATTCTAATGCTGCTGCTAGGACTACCTACTCAACCTCAGGTCCCATATCATCCTCAGGGATGCCTGCTTCAGTTTCTACAAAGAAATCAAATTCTGGCCCACTTAGCAAACATGGTGAGCCTATAAAAAAGTCATCCGGTCCTCAATCTGGAGGAGTGACACCAACTGGCCGCCAAAACTCAGGTCCTCAACCACCACTTCTCCCTGCAACAGGTCTTATTACTTCTGGGCCTCTGAATTCCTCTGGGGCCCCAAGAAAGGTCTCAGGTCCGTTGGATTCAATTGGTTCAGCCAAGATTCATGGCCCTTCTCTTGTTAACAGCCAGGCCGTCACCACTCTCAGTCAAAATGATGTGTATTCCTTCAAGAGGAGCTTCCCTAAACCTATCCTGTGGGCAATGATTTTGTTATTTGTCATGGGTTTTATTGCCGGGGGATTTATTCTTGCAGCTGTGCACAATGCTATTCTGGTGATTGTTGTTGTGGTTCTATTTGGCATTGTTGCTGCATTGTTCGTATGGAACTCTTGCTGGGGTGGAAGTGCTATAGTTGGTTTTATTACCCGCTATCCAGATTCTGAACTAAGAACAGCCAAAAATGGCGAATATGTCAAGGTTTCTGGGGTATGTATTTTCTCCCTAATATGATGATATCTTACTTCTTACCATTTAACTTTGCGCAGTCTGGTGCTTGATTGGGAATTAGAGCCATTGATTATGGGTTCTTTTAATTTTGTTTCTCCTTAAAAACTTATAGTATGCCAATTAGAGATGTCCACTTGTCGTATATGTCTATTCTTAGCTTTGATGATAGCTATATAATAATAAACCTAGTTCATATCTTAATTTGTTACATTAGGATCTTGCAATCATTCCAGGTTAGTTTCAATTCACCCCGTGAAAATTTTGTGAGAGGAACAAGATGGTACAAACCGTTGATAGGTATAGGCCACTTCCACTCTATGCATCTTCTGTCGAGTTCGGGGATGCTTTACTGAGTGATTAAGTAAAATTAGTAAAGCTTCTTCTTAGTAGATTGTAACTAACGACACAATAGGTCATTTATGGCATTACAAATCCATCTAGTTTTTATAAATTGATTTTAAAGTTGAATTCTTCTATAAATGATCTCTATCAATCAATAGTATTCGGGGAGAGAAAATAAACATGATGTTTGCATTTTTTTTCCAAAAAGAAACTAATTACTCCCATCTCACTGCATTCGCTTTTCTCCTCTGTGTCGTCGCACACAGAACGGAAGATTAAAATCTCATCCCACTTACATTTAGAATCACAAAATGCAATTCTTTTGAGTAATTGGAGCCAACTATCAAGTTGCACAAAAAAGGAATTGCAATTGCCAACCCTTCTCTCTTTCTTTGGTTTACATACAGATTGAAGCATAGTTGATTGATATTACAAAGTAGACAATGCAGGAAAAATAAACAAAGAATTGCTTTTATGATAATAATTTTCTCTTTTTGGTCTTTGTTTCATGAAATATATTTTCCACTAGACAACAGCCTTTTTGTTTATCTTTTATTCATTATATAAATAAATTTTGTGCTTTGTCAAGTCAATTTTATTTTGCTTCATCAAAAATAAATTCCCCTTCATTGTGAGGGCTTTTTGTCTTTTTATTCAACCCTCATCAGAATATTCTCAAACTATCCAAAAGATGCATGAACAATGGGGTGTTTTGTCCCTATCGAAAGTCTAAGAAGATATCTCGCTTCTCATTTTAAAATTGAGGGGTAAATGAAATACCATCATTTTATGTAGCCATGGTTTCGTTGCTTTTAACTAAATGAAATGCTGCGATGTTAAGGATAGGTTTCATGGACAAAGTGATGTCCGTGTAAGAAGCGTATGCTTCACACCATAAGGTGCAATGTGATCCAAGCAACTAGCAAGACAGATTTGATTAGTTGAGTGTAACTTCAACAGTTTTTTTTGTTTTTTTGTTTTAAAAAGAGGAAGAGAGAAAAGACAGGTACATTTGCTAACTGAATGCTAAGACTCCTTTCCACGATCGCTTAAGGGTTTCTTTGTCGTCATCCTCTTCTTCTTCTCAAGTTTGTAATTACTCAACTTCTACTACTTCTGTTTATCTGTCCTTCTTGATTTACTTTTTCTTTTTTGAGATGGTATCTTGATTTTTTATTTTTTTTGTTTTTTGGGTTAAATAATGATTCATTCTTCTTCTTGTATGAGTTATTGGATTAATAACGATGTCATTGTTTACTGGATGCTGAAATTAGTAATTTTAAATGTAATCTGATGTCATACTACAATCATGCATTTGAAGAATCCCATTTTTTTTGTAAATTGTGTGCTTCATTCCGAAGAAATGTGCCCCAAAAGTCTTTCATTGTTTTAAACTTTAACTTTTATAGTCTTGCTGTTGTTTACGCCTTCCGCTTCTTAAAATATAGGATTTAATGCATAAAGTGTATATTAGTGGTCTGTTTAAGATTCTAGATATTTTTGGCCTTTTATATTGTTGTCATATTGGTAGTTAGTAGGTAACAAGGCTATCTTTAAAGCTTGGCTCTAATATTTAGAAGGCTTTAAGAAGTATTTCTTCCACATTGTATTTCCCGTGGTTGCTTGAGATGCGCTTAATTGAAGAATCATGATTTTTAGTGAGTATTTTTATTGGTGGTCACGACTTGTTTGGGGCTCTGAGGTGTAGTTGTTGTAGTTCCCAGTGGTTGTGGTCCTAATTTGGTGACCATGTTTGAATATTTTTATGTTCTTTCTTGTTAGAGTTATTTTGATTAATCTCTTAGTTGTGCTATCATTTTGAATTACCTTATTATAGATTTTTCTTTTGGACACTTAAATTTTCTTCCTGGAACTTGTTTTCATATTTATCTTGCAAGATGCAAATCCATTTCTACCACTTACAAATTCCCAGTTTCAGTCTGAATGATCTTTATGAAGTTTCCAGTAGAAGTCCTCAACTAGTCCAGTTACTTAATTTTCTTTTTGATATGGTAACACCATCCACCCAAACCCTCCCTCTTAGGAGTCAATCATGTTCCTTTCCATTTGTGCCCTTGGTGATTTGAAGGTGGTGGGTCCTTTACTCTAGGCCATCTCTTCTGCAGTTTAGTTACCTATATGGTGTGCTGCACCCAAATAGATAAGAAAATCTATTGAGAGATAACACTTGATATGCGTTCTTCAAAAGGCAACTTCACCCTATTCACCTTCCCAAATGCTTTTTCTTCATATTCAAATCAATGTGGTTGTTACTCTGGTGCAATTAGATTTGGCCATTTCCTTCCTTTTTGAGGGACATGATGGCTGCAATAGCGTGGCCTGTTGAAGTTAGGAGAACTACAACTTGGAGAGTATAGATGGGTTTTGTTGGTATGTGAGAAGTAGCACATGACTGCTGCGTGATGGTGTTAGCAGCACTTTCGGTAGTTATTTTCTTTTCCTCTTCTGGAAAGAGTTTATTTGGTATTTGCATATGGGTTGCTCACGGGCAGCAGCTGTTATTTTAGTGGCTGATATAATGTATGCTATGGTAATTGTGCACTATGGAAGAGTCTCAAGTGGTGAGGGTTATTAGCGAGGACATGGGTGAAAGCTGGTGAGCGTTGCAATCAGGTGGTATGCTGCTCGGATCATGGTGTTGGAGTTGGTTTTCTTTGTGGGTAATTTTTTTTTTTTTTTGATGAAGTAAGTAGATTCATTTCAAGGCATCAAGAAGATGCAAGCTTTACAAGGATAGATCAGTTAAGCACACAAAAAAAAAAGGATTTGTAGCCTCTTTCTTTGTGGGTAATTTATGTGGCACATGCTAGTTAAATTGTTGAATGGCTTTTGGTCTCTAGGATTATTGAGTTGTTCTGGTCTTTTCATGAATCCAAAATATCAGGAAGAGTTACGGGAAACAAAATTGTAGGTATCAATTAAAATAAGCATCACTTATCTCTGGAATATCGTTAAATGCAAAGGATCGACTTTATGTTACAGTTGATGGATTGCTTAATGTTGGCACTGGTGTAACCGTTGAACCAATGGTTTTCCTTACTAACTGTTAAAGAATGACAAAAAGTCTCACATTGATGGTTAATAAGATGGGTGGACTCCTTATAAGGCTTGGCAATCCTCCTTCCTTTGAGCTAACTTTTGAGGTGTGAGTTAGGCCTAAGACCTAATTTAACATGGTATCAGAGCAGGGCCCGTCTCACCCGATGTTGGGGCTCCCAAAATCAAAATTGTCCATGCACCAAATGCTAAGCACTGAGCATGAGGTGGGGTGTTAAAAGAATGACAAAAGTCTCACATTGGTGGTGAATGAGATGGGTGAACTCCTTATAAGGCTTGGGCAATCCTTCTCCCTTTGAGCTAGCTTTTGGGGTGTGAGTTAAGCCTAAGACCCAATTTAACATGGTATCAGAGCACATGGTTCAATGATCCAATGGAACGAGGTTGAAGACAGGGTCAACACGGTTTCAAATCAATTTGCAACAAATTTGATGATAATGATGATTTTTGTCTAGCTACATGTGGAGAATAGATTTAAACCATATTTTCAACATTCATGTTGCTGCATCTTTGAAAATAAAGATAAAATATTTTAAAACTATTTTTAACCCTTATATTTTAAATTTATTTTTAACCATGACAAGCAGCAGTAATGAAGACTATGTGAAAAACGAAGATTATCATGCATGTGAAGAAGGTGGATCAAGTTTTGTCAAGAAAAATCCAACCAAAAGGGGAGATTTGTTAGGGTTTTGCCCTGATTTTCTTTTCTTATTTGAACTTTATTTTTTTCCTTAAAGAAAAGTCAAAGTATTACCATAAATGCTTAAACTTTTTCTGAAAGGAAAATATAATTTTCTTCTATATTTGGTTTATTATTTCTTTAGAGGAAAAAATTAGAGATCTATAAATTGAAGATCCCTATTCTCATAGCATAACACAATAGAATCCACAATGTAGTCGTTTAGAGAGTTTTGTTTATGGGGAGATTTTTTCTCTCAACAGTTTTGATATTTTCTTTTTATTAGTTTTAAATTAGGTAGGTCAATTGGTCCTATCATATTATAATATTATGTCTTTTAGTATAGTTTTATTTGTCATCTAATTTATCGTCATATGATTTGCAAATTATAAGCTTCCGCATGACGCCCTAATCGCTTTCGATCCCAACAATTTTTGATGGCCTCCACGCCAAAAATAAGGTTGATGCAGTGTCATTGCATTAACATTGGGAAAAAGAGAGTGCAGTCTGGTGATGAAGATAAGTCAAGCAACTTTTGGGATGTGAGTTAGGCCTAAGACCTAATTTAACATGGTATCAGAGCAGGGCCCATCTCACCTGATGTTGGGGGCCCCAAAATCAAAAATTGCCCACGCACCAGATGCTAAGCACTGGGCGTGAGGTGGGGTGTTAAAGAATGACAAAAAGTCCCACATTGGTGGTTAATGATGGTTAATGAGATGGGTGGATTCCTTATAAGGTTTGGGCAATCCTCCTCCATTTGAGCTAGCTTTTGGGGTGTGAGTTAGGCCTAAGACCTAATTTAACACTAACAATTCATTTGATGCTACAAAGTTTGAAATAGGAAGATATAGCATTAAGGACCTATTTCCTTTTTTGTGGGTGACTTTGTATTCAACCATTTGTTGTTATATGAAAGTTTGATGTATTATTGTTGATGCTCAAGCTCTCATTTGCATGAAAAAAATCTAATCAGAAAACAGCATGGCAGTGTGCACCCTTCTCACTCATGCGTGCTATTTGTAAGCAAATGGATAGAATATCATCCTTGGGATCTGGTGCATGGTGTCGAAGTTTAGTGTAGTTGCACCATTATTGTATCCATAACCGGAACTAGTTTTTTCCAGCAGCTTTGCTTCGTTAGCTTCTTGTTAACAGGACTAGTTTGTAGCCTACATCTACCTGGAATACAAGCTTTGCCAGCTAACCCCCATCTAAGCTTCCCTTGTTGCCTTTTTTTTTTTTTTAAGTCCATCACTTTTTTGCATCAAATCTAATGCCTTTTGCACCAACTAATTTGTTATAAGTGAAAAGATATGACACATGAACCTAACTCAAACCCAAAAGTTAGCTTATGAGGGGAAGATTGCCCAAGTCCATATAATCAGACCACCAGTCCATTCCCTAACCAATGTAGGACTCTAACCCACTCTAACAATAAGTAGCAGGTATTCTCCAAGTATCCGTCATCCCTCATCATACAAGTCATAGTCATTCTTAAGTTGTCATAACTGTATTTCAACTTTCAAGTGTGTGCATTTCTAATCTTCTATATCTATCATCCTAGTAGATAATTGATTTTGGTTCCATCATTTCTTATCAGCTCTGCAATGGCCTGTTCTGTGATCGACTATAATTCTTGAACAAATTTTTGGAATAGGTGAAACTCTTATATTATGTGAAGTTGCTAGTTTAGAACCGCGGGATATTGGTTGTCTCTTTATGGAATAAAATTATTATTGCTATTTAGTCCAAAGTTATATTTTAACATATGAACATTGAGATTCTTCTGTTCAACACTTACTTTTCCTGTTGTTGATTGACATCTGTCCGTACTATAATTATCATAACACTCTATTTACGTTAAGGTGGTGACTTGTGGAAATGTGCCTCTTGAGTCATCCTTCCAAAAAGTTCCTAGGTGTGTCTATACTTCTACAAGTTTATACGAGTATCGAGGATGGGATTCAAAAGCTGCAAATCCTACTCACCGGCGTTTTACATGGGGCCTCAGGTCTTCAGAGGTGAGTTGCTAGACAGATACCCTAATCTTGTTATCCTGTTTAGGTTCCTCAAATACCTGTAATTGTTACATATTGAAAGGGATGATCTGCTGGATCCTAATCCAAAGTTGAAGCTTCTCATGATGATGCTGGATTCAGTCTTAGGACCTTGGGTTATAGATATCTCATTGTTTGGATGATGTATGAAATTTTAAAATATTTTTGAGATTTTACTTTGCTGACTTGAACTCATTGTCTGTACTGTTTTGCAGAGGCATGTGGTCGACTTTTATATCTCTGATTTTCAGTCAGGGTTAAGAGCATTGGTTAAGACTGGCTATGGTGCAAAGGTGACTCCTTATGTAGATGAGTCAGTAGTTGTTGATGTGGATCCTTTAAATAGTGAGTTATCTCCAGAATTTATCAGGTGGTTGAGAGAAAGAAGCCTTTCAAGTGATGATCGTATAATGCGACTGAAGGAAGGGTAGGATTTCCCCCCTCTCATTCTCTGCTTGTTCTTACTAGTGCACTGCCAGTACATCATATAGGATTTAAGAATATTTTACTAAAGTTTGATGCCACTGTAGCTTGCTGACCTAAACTATTTCTTTACGTTCTGGCAACAGTTGCAGAAGAGTTACCTAAATGTCTTAGTACCATTTGCTGAATTTTGTATGCTGTATCCTGCAAATGTCTGACTAGGTGGTTGGAGATGCTAATTAAGATGTGTATTTGGTCTTTCTGATAGGTATATAAAAGAAGGAAGCACAGTGAGTGTGATTGGAGTGGTTCAGAGGAATGAGAACGTTCTTATGATTGTCCCACCTCCTGAGCCATTTACAACAGGGTGCCAGTGGCTGAAATGCATATTTCCTGCTAGCCTTGAGGGCATTGTGTTAAGATGTGAAGATGCGTCAAAAGTTGATGCTATACCAGTATGATAGGTTATGTTCAGCATACTTAAGATGGTATGTGATGTTAGGTTAAGAATGTTTATTGTGGAGAGGTATCTGAAAATAGTTTGTGTTTCATTTCCTGTATAGTAGTTAGGTTACTATGTGTTGTTTAAACTTTATATGACATGTTGTAATAGAGAGAATGGTTAGATGAAATGTTTGGGCCGTTGTGAGTATACTTGTATTTCTAATATGCAATCCATGTACGGAAATGACAAGACGAAAAGTGTCAATTATCTTTTAGTTTGGCTATTTCTCTTTTTGTGGTGAAAAACGATACCTTTTGCATAGGGTCAATAGGAACTTTTGCTTCATCATTTTGACAAAAGCCTAACCACACAAGCGAAGATGGATTTAAGTTACTCATCATATAATTATGATTTATGTTCTACCAAATTATTGTAGACTAGATATTTTGAATTTCTTTTGTTAAAAGAAATACATATGACTAAAATAATGTACCACAAAAGTAAAAAAAAATTAAAAATTTCATATTCCTTATTTGGTAGCAACCATAGAATTGAAATTCGAGTGGCAATTGGAGGAGTAAAATAAAGTAGAGATTGCAGCGACAGATCTGGAGAATGAGATGAGAATAGGGAAAGGCACTAGTAGCAGCACCACCAAGTTGGTCTTTCTTTGTGTGTCTCTCTTGGGAACCTTTCTCCTTGTAGATCTGCTCTGGGCTTCATCTTCTTCCTCGTCCTCCTTCAATTGGCCACTCCCACCATCCAATCTTCTCTTCTTTCCTAATAACACGCTACCGCTAACTAACAAAAAAGGAGATGCCGCTCCACAGAGGATTTTATCAGCTACCTTTGCCGATTTGCCTGCCCCACTATTGAACTGGGAGAAGATGGCAACATCACCTGTGCCTCGTCTCGATGGCGCTGCTCTACAGATCAACGACCTTCTTTTCGTCTTTGCTGGTTATGGAACCATTGATCATGTCAGTTATTCCTTTCTCCATCTCTCCTTTTTTTTTTTCCTCTTTCATATCAGGCAACGCCCTTTGATTTTTATTTTTCTATCAGGTTCACTCGCATGTCGATATTTACAATTTCACCGCCAACTCATGGGGAGGAACATTTGATATGCCCAAAGAAATGGCTCATTCACACTTGGGTATGGTAACGGATGGGAGATACATTTATGTTGTTACTGGACAATACGGTCCCCAGTGCCGGGGTCCTACTGCCCGCAATTTTGTTCTTGACACCAAAACCAAGCAATGGCAGGACTTGCCTCCTTTACCAGTCCCAAGGTACCACTTGTATAATTACTACCACTAATGGATGCTTCATTGTTTTTTTCTACTTATCCCAACCGGTAAATATTATCTTCTCTACCAACTTGTTTGTTGTCTGGAAGAATCATCAAACTGGGAACCTAGATTTTGGTTTTAAGTTTTAAAATCAGGAAATTGATTTTCAGATGACTTGTTGTATGTATTGCATGACTGGTGCCATTGCTACTTTAAACCATTTCTTTTGGAACACTTGGTACTAATTGCCGTTACTATGTTAAATTCTGTATGAATGTAAGATTATAACTACCTCAGATGGTTGTTCAGAAAATTGCTCGTATGTAAGAGAGGCCTGGTTCAGAAACTACCGTTTGCCTACATTATATTTGATTTCTGTAAACAGCTATTCTTCTTATTACCACTACTTTTGCTTGACAATGCACAGTGGAAAGAAACTATTGCCTGGTTCCTCAAAGTCCTTATTTTTCTTGATCTTTCCAAAGCTTCATGTTAAGTTTGAATTCTAAGTCACGGTGGAGTTTCTGCTACTTCTAGAAGGCGCAGTGACTGAACATACTAGATAGGACTACTGTATTATGTTTAAGTTTTATGTAAAATTGTAATATCCTTGTTAATGAGCTTGATTCTCAGGTATGCGCCTGCAACACAGCTCTGGAGAGGCAGGCTTCATGTAATGGGTGGGAGCAAAGAGAATCGGCATACCCCAGGATTAGAGCATTGGAGTATTGCTGTTAAAGATGGCAAAGCTTTAGAAACGGAGTGGCGGACTGAGATACCTATTCCTCGTGGTGGACCTCACAGGTATTTGGCCGATTTCATGCAAATATTATCTTAAGCATAATATAATATATGCAGTCGATTACACAAGGCACCCTCAGAAGGAAAAGGAGGGAAAGGGAAATCTTGATGGGCAGTGTGAAGGGTTCTTCTTAGAGAGAATGAATGTTACACCTGAAAACAACAATACTTTGGATAATACAATTTTTCAGCATAGAGCAGCTAATGAATAGTAACTGGGTTCTAGGAGCTCTAAATCCATAATGAGAATGAGTTTTTCCTACTATACTAATCTTTGTAAGGTGATGAGAACTTTGGCAGTTTAGTGATACTTTCTCTGCTTAGTTGGTTTGAAATTCACAACAGTGCAGTTACTTGTGGGATAACATGGGATAAGGAGGGAAGTTAAATGCCACATTTTCTTTTCTATTGAGGGAGATATTGTGCCCATTGTGATGTTGATAGTTTGTGTTGTTTTTGTTCTCCAGCTTATCCTTTCAGTTTTAACTAAATGATGCTTCTTTGTTGGAATTGGTATAAACTAGTCTGGTATTCTGGAGAACTCTTTCGTGTATCTAGCTGTTCTTGTCTTTTCTTTTTTTTTGATGAAATAAGAAGGATATCATTAGCAAAAAGCATCAAGAAGATGCGAGCATTACAAAGAGATTATCAGCTCCCAGGAAGGCAAAAAGGCTATCACAACTATCAACATACATCTATGGAGCTAATAAATTCTAGGAAAGATTCAACAGTAATTACAGAGGAGTGGTTTACCCAACTAAAAAGACTAATCAAACAACTAGCCTTAAGAGAGGAAATGGGAGTGGGATGCCATCAAAACATCTTTTGTTCCTTTCTATCTATAAACACCACAAAATACAAGCGGGAACCAAAGACCAGATTTTTTTGATGGACTTCCCTACTTTCCAGGAACTCCAACACACAAAAGCCTCTCTCAAAGTAAACCAACCTGTTCTTGTCTGGTTTTTGTTAGATGCTTGTGAGATACCCTTTTTGTGCTTTGAGCAGGAATAGATGTCTGCGAATCGTTAAGGCAGAGGAGGGGAATAGAGGAATAGAGGAGAAAAATATCTGTGCTGGGGTCTGTTAGAAGAGGAATAGGAATAGGATTTTTATTTCTCACGTGGAGATAAGTAACTGGATCTTCCTTGAACTTTCATGCAGGGCCTGTGTTGTGTTTGATGACCGACTTTATGTCCTTGGTGGTCAAGAGGGTGATTTTATGGCTAAACCTGGATCACCCATTTTCAAATGCTCACGTAGAAATGAGGTAATTGAACTGTGACTTGGCGGTTTTGTATACGTTGAGAAAATTTCATTAAGCAAAGTACCAAGGATGTACTATAAAAATACAAACAAGGGAATGTGACATTGCTGTTCCAGTTATATACCCAAAATTTCCTAAAAATCAAAATAGTGAGACTAATTTTATATCATGGTACTCGTGCACCAAAACTATAAGTTCTGTAGGCATCTTATATTTATAAAAGAAGAATAATTTTTCTTGACCTTCAAAGTATCTCTTGTTCCTCTTCAACCACTCTGTAAGTCGTATATTGGTTATTGAATTTTAAAACGTTGTGTTCCAATTAAGCTTTGGACATTAATAACTCCTTTTATGGGATTTGATTTTATTGTGTGTGAAAAAAAATTGGCCAGCATGTTTTTTTCTCATTTTGGGTGTCAACAGATAGTACCATTAGATGAAATTTGCCAAATGGAAGGTCATTTTTGCTTTTTTGGCATACTTTTACTTAAAGAAAGAAGACATTATTTTACTTTAATGTCGTTTTGGCTTAATATGACTATGGAGCCTGACTTTACAGGTTGTATATGATGATGTTTACATGTTAGATGATGATATGACATGGAAAGTGTTGCCTCCCATGCCAAAGCCAGATTCCCATATAGAGTTTGCGTGGGCTATTGTCAACAGGTCTCTTGTGATTGTTGGAGGAACTACTGAGAAGCACCCAAATACCAAAAAGATGACCCTCGTTGGAGAAATACTCCAATTTCAATTCGATACACAGGTATTGTTTCTAATCTTCAACAAACTAATGGTGTTCACTTTGTCTTAGATTTAGTGCTGACTTGTAGCCTGGCGCTTTCATCAGTTTTTAGCTTAGTAGACACATCAAACTGCGTGATTTGCTTAGGCTTATCCGTTCAATTTGAATTTATGTTCACTCTTTACAAAAGGTACACAAAGGATCTAGAATGTCTTATTAGGATCTTGTTGCTACCTACCCCACCAGTCTTCTATAGGTCTATTGGAGGGCATCTGTTCAAAATGTGGTGTAGCAGTTAAAAATCATACTTTAGCCCTTTCTTTCCTCGGGATAGACTTGTAGCTCATCAAAGATATGCCTGAATGTGGCTTCCAATTCCACATTTCTTTCTCACATAGAATCCACTTTATAATTGTGTCAGGTCAAAAGTGGAGGTAATTTAAGATAGTTCTTACGAGCTTGTTTTTGATCCAATGCAGACATGGAAAGTTTTAGGCAAACTTCCTTACCGTGTTAAAACAACTCTTGTTGGATTCTGGAACGGATGGCTGTACTTCACATCAGGACAAAGAGACAAAGGACCAGATGATCCATCACCAAGGAAGGTCATTGGAGAGATGTGGAGAACTAAACTAAAGTTGTTGTGAGCTCATAGTTTTACCTAAAATTCTGCCAAATATAGAAATGTTATAGTGTAAATTAATGCAAGTTTTGTTTGATTGTTTGTTATTCTTCTCTTTTTTCTTTCTTTCCATGCAATTTATTTTGGTCCAGCCTCATTTAGGGAACAAATTACCTAGTGGAGAGTGTGCTTTTAGATTCAATTTTAGGGTTGCAAGTAACTGAAGAAATGCTTTACTCTTCAATTCATTTTTTTCCCCTTCCGACATTGATAATATATTTTTATAATAATAAATAATTATCCCTTTTTACTTGTTATTCGTCTGTTTGATTTTTGAAACTTGAAAGTGACTTAGCAAAGAAATAAGAGTCGCAAGGAGATGTTTATCAAGTACAGATATATAGTTTACACTTGAACTGATTTCTAAGTTGACAATTCAAAATACATGAATATGAATATGGAGATGCCTAATTTACGAGCATTAAGCAATTAAATTTATAGTTTTACTTTCTCGAATTCACTTCAGTCTTGTTTCTAACTTAGGCTTTGTAAAATTTTCAAACTAGACCACATTTCAATTCATTGTAATTGAAGGACTGTCTTCCAACTTCCAAAATTAAACTTATTTTTACCTTCTTTCTTACTATTCTAAGAATATTTGTTACTATAAGAAAATGCTCCAAGTTATGATATTTCAATCAAGGAAAAGATAATTAACAAATATAGGAAGACATAGAGGAATGGCTTCGTATCCTTAGTCCTAGGTAAGGTGGGATTCTTGGTCTTAAATGGAAAAGTCCGACAACACATGCTTGGTAAGCATTTATTCTTCATTCTTTACGGATCTTTCTTTGGAAACTAAAAAGTTATGCCAAAGGTAGGCCCATATAAAATCGAACCGAAAATCAAATTAAATGAAATAAAATAATTCGACTAATGGTTTGGTTTGGTATTGATAAAAAAAATCCGATTATATTTGGGTTGATTTGGTTTTAACATAAAAAAAGTCAATCCGAGATCAAACCAACCCCACATTATATATATATAATTTTTAAATTTTATTTTATACATAAAAGTATGATATAATTTCTAAATATTACTTATATGTTTTCATAATTTTTATCTTTTAACATAATTTTTCAAATTTTTAGAGACTTAATTTTAAATGGTCCAATAAAGGTTATAATTTCTTAGATATTAGCAGCTCTAATAAAGCTCAACTCAAAATCAAATCAATACTAATGCTAATAAAAAAAAATTAATTCAATACTAAGAATGACAATAATGTTGAATATTTGTTCTTTAGTTTTACATTGGTTAAGACATTTAAAATACATAACCAAATTTTAATTTTTCTTTAATGTTTAATCTTGTAATTAATACTTATTAGACTTATTTTAGCATGATTTAGTACTTTTAAATTATGATCATTTTCATTATGACTTATCAATTTGCAATATTTATTTTATACGATTTCATTATTATTTTTTATTGAATATTTTAGTTTCATCACTCATCTCATATTTTTTGTTATTTTCTAAAGAACACCTCATATTGTTGTATTTTGATTGGACTAAAGAAATATTTGGAGCACAAATTAATTAGCATAAATTATAGGAACCACATATTATAAGTACTAAATAACATCATATCCCTTCTAGTTTTCTTTTTACCAAAAATCCCTTAAAAATGTTGTTTGCGGGATACATAACATTGTGGACGGGATACATACAGTTTGATACATTCTAGTTAGAGCTGTCAAAATGTGCCAGCCCAGCCCTACCCCAACCATGCCTCGCGGGCCAAAGAATTTGATAGGCTGGGGCGGGCCGGCCCTTCATTTCAAAGGGCTGTAAAATGGTCAACCCGGCCCAACCCCAAAAGGGTCAAGAGCTGGGGCGGGCTGGCCCTTTTTTTTTATGTCAAATCAATGTCATAAACAGTAACATTGTTTCAATAGTTCTAAATAAAATCTAGCAATAAATATTTAAAGAAAAAAAATAATATCTGAAAAACAAACTAGTAAACTAAAGAACACTTCTGATTAAAACTATAGTTAGCAATATATAATTACTTAAAATATTTTTTTAAATGTAATCAAGAAACTAATTAATTGTTCAAGCCATAAAACATTCTATCACATATAATATAAATAGTGTTTACTATCCAAGTCTTATATTCAAAACTAAATAATAAAGAAATTCATGAGGTAAGCTCCTTAGAAAAACTCCACAAACACTTACTTAGGTTTTCTAGTTTTTTATTCTTATTTTTTTAATATTTATTTTAATTAAAATTAAATAATTTGGCCCATGGGCCGACCCCGGCCCGGCCCCGATCAAGCCTCAAGGGCTAAGGGCCTAAAAGGGTTGGGCTTATAAGCCTCGATTTTAAACGGGCTTGTAAAATACTATCCCAACCCTACCCCAATAACGGGTTGGGTCGGGCCAGCCCCATGGGTTAATCCCTTTTTGACGGCTCTAATTCCAATTAATAGTTGTTGCGTTTCAGAAGGAAATAATAATGTAGATTTGATTTAATAACTATAAATCCCATAATTCACGCCTGAAAGATTGTAAACCTTCAATTCCATTACGTAATTGATTGATAAATTCAAATTTCAAATTAGAGCTCCTTTAGCTAACCAAATTTATCGTGATAAAGTGGATCTACATTCTAAGAACTCCAAAAAAAAACTTTAGACGATGAATATCACAATTTTGTTACGGCATTCTGGAATTTGGGTAAGCGATGTTAATTATGAAGGTTACAAGGTTGATGGAATTGTCGTTGGAGAATCAATTTAATTTATGAATTTGAAAGCGTTGATTTTAGTAGAGTTGGAGATCAACAGTGTTAGAAAAGATATTAAAATTTGATATATCGTAGACGGAAACACATGTCCATTGAAAATCAGGAACGACATGGGTGTGAAACTTTATTTGGAAGTAAGAAGAAATGAGCGTGGAATCGGAATGTATCCGTTACGTATTGATACAACTGAGAAAATGGTTGGGGAGATACATAACTTTGATTGGTCATCCGGGGAAATCATATGCGTGGAAGGTACAAAAAGAGATATTGAAGCTTTTGCTCCGGTCAAATCGAGAATTTGTGATTTAGATTATATTCCAGAATTGAATGCTACAAATTACATAATTGATTCCAATAGTACTAATGTGAAGACGGGCCAGTTGTATAAGGATAAAGGAACACTCATCGATGTAATGGTGAAATATAAAATAAAGAACAACTTCAATTTTAGAGTGAAAAGATCGGATAAAAAAAGGTATTGGACTATTTTAGCTCTAATTTGATTTGTTTTTCTTCAGTTTATGCATATAATTAGTACAATTCTAGTTTCTATTGCGTTTGATACATTAGTCTAATTAGTATATGTATTGTATTGATAAGTTCGTTGGTGTTTGATGATTTAAACAAATTGGTAAGTATTATGATTGTTATTATTGACAATTGATTTAGGTGTGTATTGATAAACTTTATTATGTGATGCATAATAAATTTGTATTCAAATTGTTGTGTGCTTTATTATGACAGATACATTAGTTGTGGAAAACTTTAACAGTGCTTTTGTTATATGACTTAATCTAATGAAAAAATTTGTACAACTATGTGTTAGTTTGCTTCAGTGATGAATGTGGGTGGACTTTAAGGTCTTCGTGCAGAAAGAAATCTGATGTATTCAAAGTGAGGTACTTTAACAGTGAACATACGTGTCCGATGTGGGATAGGATACTTACAAAAGTACAAGCAACAGTTGGATTTATTAGTGGTGTGACTGCCCCCAAGTTGTTTAATCATAAACGAATTCATACGCCGCAAGATGTAATTGAAGATATTCGAGCAATATATGGGGTTGAAATATCATACCAGCAAACATGGCGTGCTAAGGAACGTGCACTGAAAATGTTAAAGGGTAAACCATCAGAAGGATATAAGCAAATGCCAAAATACATATGGATGCTAAATAATGTGTATCCAAATTCATATATAAGAATGCAAAAGATGTAAAATAATCAATTCATGTATCTTTTCATAGCACTGAGGCCATTGATAAGAGAGTTGGACTATTGCAGACCAGCAGTTGTAGTGGATGTTGCACATCTTGGCGGGGATTATAAAGGTACTTTTCTATCAGCGAGCACACTCGATGGTACAGGTATGACTATTGTAATACTGATGTAATTTTGAAATTTGTTTCAGTGTATAATCACTGTATCTTAGTGTAACAGTTATGTATCGTATAGTTAAATGTGTGTTGCTTTGTAAATAGGCTGCATATTGTCGTTGGCATATGGTGTTGTAGACACTGAAAATGACTGTTCGTGGACATAGTTCTTCGAACAATTCAAAAATGCAGTTGGCGAGCGTAAAAACATGTGTATTGTATCAGATAGAAATGAAAGTATTATGAAAGTGTAAGCATTATGTTCCCAAATGTACCTCATTGTGCATGCATATGACATCTTTGGAAGAATGTATATTCAAACTTCAAAAAGAGTAAAACCACACTAAGTGATATATTTTACTCAATGGCAAAGGCATACAGAAATGAAGATTTTGATAAATTAATGGCTAAAGTGGTGAAAGTTGATCATAGGGTGAAGAATTACCTTAAGGATGCTAGGTCTGAGAAGTGGTCAATAGTTCATTTAATAGTAAACAAAGGTAGAATGATGACTTCGAACATCGCAGAGTGTATAAATGGTTGTCTTGTTGATGCATGTCGGTTAACTATAATAGACTTCTTGGAGGAAGCTAGACTTCTATTTGGTAGTTGAAACTGTAAAAATAGAGAAATAGCGTCATATACAAAGGACACATTGGGCCGAAGATTTGAGGAGGTATTGATTGTAAATGCATCTAAGAGTTCAAAGATGAAGATATTTATCAATATCCCTATCTTTCTGTTTGATGTATCAAAAGCTCTGATGATTTCACTGATTTGCATTGTTTGAGAAATGATATGTAAGTTATATTATGTAATATATTAGTAAATTCTAATTATTTTCAGGTTGTTCCATCGTCTGAATATATTTTTTCAGTTTATGAAGCCGGAAGAAGATACATTGTATGCCTTGAGCGGAAAATATGTACGTGTGGAAGATTTCAACATGATGAGATACCTTGCGAACACGCAATTGCAGATTTGAAACACAAGAATGTTACGGATATGCATTCATATTGCTCTGATTACTACAAGCCGGATGCATTAGAAAAAACCTACGAGGTTGCAATGGTTCCAATGCCAGATAAGAAGGATTAGACCATTCCAGACTATGTTTTAGATGAAATTGTCTTGCCACCTAGGTGCAGAAGATTGGCTGGACGACCAAGGAATTGAAGAAAGAAAAATGCGGATGAGAAGATAATAGTGAACAAACATTCTTGCGGGCGATGTGGACAAGAAGGTCACAACAAGAGGACTTGTACTTTCTTCCCAAAAGAGAATTGAAATAATATTTTAAAATAAGATATTCGTGTTCGTGGTTAATAAATTACAATTATATGTATTTTTCTCTTTAGTATTTGGATTAAATAAAGTGTATTGTTTAAACAATTTATTTTGTTGTTCAACTAAATGCATTTGTTCATAACAGTGTGTCAATCTTATATTAAATATAAAATTATTCTTGCACTGAATGTATAAACTGTGAGAAAAATTATTGTGTAAATGAATGAAATATTGGTTCAATACCATGATAATGATTTAAACAAAATTAAGTGTCCCAAAATTTACTTTTGCAAACGTGTAGTATATGTATCATATATATCACATTATGTTGTATCATGTACACTGAAGACTATTAATGAAGCACACATTAAAACTCTTAAAACTGTATTTGATATAGTTATAATTTTGATATATTTTACCTTAGCAGTGTTGCAGTTCAATTTAATAGTTTGTTGTGTTATGTTTGTTGATTAACATGATGTATCATACACATTCGTATAATTCAAGTGGCTTATACATAAATGTACTTGATATATGTGAATAAAATTCATGCATAATATACATTACGACTTATGTATCATATACATCATTTCGTAAATAAACTATCAGATTACTTAAAGTCAAACAGTGATGATTGTGGGGCTTAACGTTATAAAGCAACAAATGTATCTAAAGCAATATAGTGAAAACACATAATTTTAATAAATAACAAAATATTGTACTAAGTTTTTAGAGAAACACATAAAAAAAGTGAATTTGTCTTCAAAACAAAACAACATGAAAAATTGTTCATGCAATCCCTATTAAGTACTAATCTATGTTAACGAAATCTTGTTCAGTTGGTGTTGTGAATTGACCCTTAGGCTTTGGTGGATCGTCATTCTCACTTATGTATCCACCCTTGAACTTGTTGCAGCTGTATCTCCACAACAATGCTGCATATCGATTGCGAAGATAATTTGCTAGATGGCCATCAGTATCAGGTGGTATAACAAGTTGGTCACTCAAAAACTCTGCAAATGTAGCTACATATAACCCGCAGTCCCTACAACAAAATGCAGAATAAAAATTTGTAAAAAAAACGTACACATATAATTGTAGTCAAGAATTTAAATACTTATATGCTATCATCTTCTTGTTGCATGATGCCTTGAACGTATTCAATATTGAAAGGAATATGTGATTCCAAAAGTGTACCAGTTTGTTTGTCCTTATATGCATCAAGTTCTGGCCAGATTGTCCGCTCAGTTTTTTCAAAGAAACCACTGTCAAGAAGATAAGAAGGTAGCATCCTTGACAACTTTTTTATCTCCTCATAATGTACTTGTTTCCTTATGCCTATAGAAGAGTCATACACGCGTATCAACCTCCGATTAAATTCAACAACAGCTAACATCCAATGGAACTGTCCATCACAATTAACCAGAATGTAAACATCGTCCATAAGATGCCATGATAATGAAGCTGGTATTGAAAATCCTTTCATGACGTTGGTTATTAACCTCTCATGTACAGATACAGCTACCGCACGATCAATGTGTTCCTGGGTACTAATATCATCATCAGCCATATTGTTATAATACCTTTCATGGGTATTGTTGATATGTGAACTGAACAAACAATTAACTGTTGTGTATCTGTATTGATTCATGCTGTGAAGTTTTGATTTTTTACGAAGGTAGTTAAAAACAACATCGATGTGCTACACAAAACATTATAAACATAATTATACATTTAAAAAGAAAAATAATGAAAATAAAATGTTAGATATTGAATTAATATTTATATAACACCTATTAAATAAGTTTATCATATACATCAATATAACTATATATGATACATTTTCATTTAATGTAGCAGCAACATGAAATTTACATATACATGTCATATTTACCTGATCAATCCAATAATTTTTAGGCTGTGACATGGCATAGAACCAATTTTTATTGGACGGATATGCAACAACATAATCCATCATTTCAAAACCCAATGAAGAGGCTTTTGCTCTGTACCTATCCTCTGTTGGTTTCCTGTTTTATAAAGTGTAAAGAAAAGATGTTATTTAAAAGTACAACAAGATTTGTAATTTCAAAATTGAACAAATGTAGTAAAACGTATAAAACTTACTTTTTGACATGTGTTTTGAGAAGACATGTAGTAACCCACTCAATAAATTCATCAATCAGATATGACGGGGCTTGGTTTGTGATCTCACAACCTTCAAATGAAAAATTTGAACGAGAATTACATCCTCTTTGACATCTTTTACTTTTTCACTTGACCCAGATGAAGTCAAATAAGGAGATTTGCAAATTTTTGAAGGCATCCTGATACGTGCAAGAGGAGTATTTGTATCGCTTCGGACAACAATCTCTGTGATTGAAATATCAGTAGGTAATTGACTGTCCGAAAGCAAACTTTGGTTGTTGGTTAGCTCTTGTGGATTTGCCGCACTAACTGGTTTAACAAGAATATGCAATCTTCTTAGATTAACAATAAGTGTATGCATGACTTCTCGAGTTTCAGATGATATTATACCAGAGTAGAATCCTATATGATTCAAATTGATAATTAAATAAAATTTGATAAATCATATGATATATAAATGATACATAAAGCATAAAATCGATGTATCAAATGTAGCAGTATCTGGCATAGACTGATTAGTGTTACGTTGAACTTTATATGAATCATCTTCGTTCATTGTTTCTTCGAAGAACTGTTGAGGCATTTGTGTTGTTGGATCATCCTGAATAACAACATATTGTACAATTTAAGATACATTAAAAAACATATGTAGCATATACAAATAACTGTTAATGTATCAAGACATATTATATATAGTAGACAATCAATTTTATTTAGGTACACTGATATGTATCTTGCAATGGAATGTATCATATAAACATATAATTAAAAATGTAAAGTATCGTACACACAAAATTTTTGATGTAAACAAATCACACAAATAAACTGCAATGAATCATAATCACACTGATATGTATCTTGTAATGGAATGTATCATAGACACACATAATTAAAAATGTAAAGTATCATACACACAAAAATTGTATGTATCATAATCACACAAGTAAACTGCAATGTATTATAATGGCACATTTTGATGTATCACTACAAAGTTGATGTATACTAATAATCAATTTACGATGACAATAGTACCTTCTTATGCTCAGTTGCTTCTGGAGTATGATGAACATTTGCATCTGATGATTGAAGTTCTGAAACTTCCTTCATTTCTTGATGATTCTTCAATGTATCTTCAATTTGTATTTTTTTAAACAAGTTTTTTTCAAACAAAATATGTTACTAATAAATTGTTTAATTAGATATCCGCAATGAATAAAGTAAAATAAACCTGATCTTCAACATCAAAATCAGATACATCAATGTCTTGGTCATTAATGGCAAAATCCATCTGTATCAGTGAGGTTGGTTGTTGATCAAACTTGGAGGTACTTGTTTGATATTCATCATTGCCTTTTTTATCGAAAACTTCAACAATGCACGACGTAGACTTGCTGCCCAAATTCTTCATGAATTAATTTTTTAACAAAATGAGCTATGAAAGTTAAAACACACAAACAAAACAGATATACAACACAATACCTTTGGTTGTTTGTCGTCCTCCCTATTCCTTGAATTCATCATCTTAGAGTGGTTTGCCTTTATCAAATTCACAAGATACTCAAATTTACTGTCAATCTATTCAAAAAAAATTAACATTCAATTTTATATTTATGAATAAGCAAAAAAATATAAATTAATATCATTACTTACGTATTCCTTCATATGTTGTTTCAGTTCTTCAATATTGGGATATACAGACTTATCTTTTTGGACTTGTGGAGATACATGGGCAAAAGATACATTAGCAGGTGGGTAGGTACTTCATCCGACATTGAGAATGACTGGTTTAATTGTGGCCTTAACTGCTCTGACAATTCAGGTTCCGACACCTTTATTTTAGGTGTATCAATTTTCTTTCTCCTTTTGGTGGTGGTGGAGATGATGTACCAGACACACGTGATGATTTTCTCAATAAATGATCAGGAGGGCTTGTTGAGAAATCCTCAAAACCTGAAGTGGAATTCCTTGTTTGCACTTTGTTTGGCAGCACTGCTGTTGTGGATGGTTCAGGAGTATGAGCATCTTGAATATCGGGTAAATCAAGGGCCTCAACTTCATCTTGTGTTGGTACAATGTTTGAACATGCATTCTGTATTTTAAAATGGTTGAATGTTATACTATCATACAAAAATTGTTATTTACAAAAAAAATTAGAAAGCTTATTGAAAAACAGATAATTGCAAATTTAAAAGTAATGTTACCTCGGAGAAAATGTTGGACATATAATTTTCATATTTTGGCTTTAAAGCCACGGCAGTCCAATTACAAATCCTGGGAATACCATTCGCTACTTTAACAACAATAACTGGATTTAAACTAGATGCATATTCATAAGTCCATACATTGAGTGCATAAGGCATACCAAATAAGCGATACATTTGTTTGCTTTGGTTGAAGTCTTGCCTGAGTGATGTAATTAGCTTATCGAATGAAGTATAAGATTGCCATCTGAACGGTGTCCTGTGTGGTATTCCAATTATCCATTATAAAACATTGTATCAAGCGACTCTTGGTTATACCTGCAGTTGAATCAGGGAAATACCTTTGTAGTAATCGGCTCAGAGTGGATTTTGGATATGAAAAATTTGCCACATTTCCTTTGCATTTAAGGCCAGTTACAATGGTAAATTCCTTTTATACCAAACTGCAATACAGTCCCG
This sequence comes from Solanum verrucosum, assembly GCF_900185275.1. Classification (NCBI taxonomy): domain Eukaryota; kingdom Viridiplantae; phylum Streptophyta; class Magnoliopsida; order Solanales; family Solanaceae; genus Solanum; species Solanum verrucosum. The sequence continues at coordinate 2,325,262 of NW_026020014.1, read as the reverse complement.
TTAGCATGTCAAACATGCAATACATCTTTGTTATCATGTTGCACCTCTAACAACAACAAGCACTTAGTAATCTGGCCCTGGAAATTACATTTCGGAATGTTCAAATATGGTCCAAAGATTGTATTCTTGAACATTTCAACGCCTTCTTCATTTGTGGACTTTTTTATTTCATTCACAAAATCAAAATTCAACGTTGCTCCAAATCTCAATGGATGTGCTGGTATTTTTTTGATAACATAATTCATGCCCTGTTTATACAAAAATATATATATATATATATATAATTGTACTTGTCTAATCTCAAACAAATGATGTAATTAAGAGAGAATGATACATTGAAGATAATCTGTAAATTCAGTAAATACATTATAGTTTTATAATGATATCATATCAAACACGTCGTCAAATACATAAAATACATGAGTAATTAACATCAGCCCAACCAACAAAATACATGAATTATTTTCAAGAACAAACTGTAAATGACACTAATAATATACTATTTTTTAAGGAATTATATGAATGTATCAGATACATCATATACATGAACAAACAAAATCATGAACTCATACACCTTGAAATGCATAAGATACATGAGTAATTAACATCAGCCCAACCAACCAAATACTTGAATTATTTTAAGGAACAAACTATAAAGAACGCTAACAGTATATTGTACATGAATTTCAATACATATATGTATCAGGCATTCATTTTTTAAGGAATTATATGAATGTATCAGATACATCATATGCATTAACAAACAAAATCATGAACTGATACACCTTCAAAACTGTACAACACATGATGTTTTTATTGAATTTGAAATTAACATGATTGAAGATACATGAATGATAAAATTAGTGAATTTGTCTTCATTGTTAAATGACTCTTAATTCGATTTCACAAACCACATGCATCAATGTAAAACTAGGGTATTAATGTATCAGCAAAACACTAATTAACCGATTACAAATCGATATTGTTCTAACATACTATGAAAACATTGAATTGATAAGTAATGTATCTTCAGTGTAATTGAATTTTAACAATTTCAGTCCAAACACAACCAACACCATAACAAAACTATAAAAATATAAAAGTTTGTTTAAACACATACCTTAGGAAGTGTGGGTCTGGAAACAACATATGTCACTTTTCTTCCTTTTTTTGGGAGGGTTTCTCCAACCTTTTTTTTGGTTTGACAACAATCTTGTCCTTCATTGCTAATGGGTCATGCAATCGCTTAGATTTGTTCTTAGCCAATTTTTCATCACCAGAAACACCAACACTATCAGATAGACCCTGTTCCATATGTATCAGTAAAAAGTACGAAGAAGACAACAATGGAGAAACTTAGAAATCGGTATAGTTGAGGATACTCTTACTGAAAATCAAATTGATTTGAAATTTGTTAAGAAGTGGAGAGATTTTAGGGATGGAATGGAAGAGTTTAATTGTTAATGGGAAATGTGTGTGCTGGGTGAAAAAAATGAGTGAAATTTGTAATGGGAAACGTGAGTATTGGCTATAAAAAAGGTGGGATTTTACAGATTTTATTAATTGGGAGAAATAAGGGATTTTTAAATTTTTTGAAATAAGTAGGGATAAATGGATATTAAGGTAAGTAAAAGAGTGTAGTTAAATAATTTGTCCAATTAATTATATGTTTCTAGAGCCGTCAAAATGGGCTTAGCCCATGAGGCCGGCCCAACCCAACTCGTTATTGGGGTAATGTTGGGATAGAATTTTTCAAGCCCATTTAAAACTAGGGCTTATAAGTCCGGCCTCCCTGTAGGTCGAGACTCCTTTTAAGTCGCCCTCTCCCCGTCCATAACCTGTCTTTTGAAAGCCGTCATCCTGGATTTTCTTTCCGTATGCCGGGGAAAGTACCTCACCCCCACCTTTCTACATTTATTATTATATATAATTTCCTTGGGTCTCTGTAAAACAGAATGAAAAGCCTGGGTGGAAGCACAAGCAAAATTAGAGAGAAAAAGTCGAAAAGATCCATAATAACCCTTGACCCTGGAGGCTTGATCAGGGTCGGCCCATGGGCCAAAACTTTTTATTTAAGGGTAACTTACAAAAATCTCACTAGTATATAATCTAATTACTTAAATACACGCTATGTTGTAGTATTATGAATCTTACCAGATTTTGGTACGTCCAGATACATGTATCTCAGCATCTATGGACTCAAAATTAGGTTAATCTATTCTATCCAAGTAGATTCGAATGTATCTAGGATACATAAATAAATCTCGCGCCCTCGCCTCCCTCCAATTTTGCTTTTCACTCACTTTTCTCGCTCACGTATCTGATATGCGAGATACATGTTAATTACATTAGACTTTTTGTTAGTGTTATTAAAACAACACTATTGTTTGCCATATTTGATTTGAAAATTTTCTTGATGTTATAGAATAATAAGTTTAAAAAGAAAAAAAATGAAAAAAAGGGCTAGCCCGCCCCAGCCCTCAGTCCTTCTAGGGTTGGGTTGGGTTGAGCATTTTCAGGCCCTTCTGAATGAAGGCCCCCCACCCTAGCCCTTCAAATTCCTTGACCCCGCGAGGCTTGGGTCGGGTAGGGCTGGGCCGGCCCTTTTTGACAGCTCTATATGTTTGTATGAATACTTTACTGAAAAAATCCAAAAACCCGAAAAGATTTGAGGTTTATAGTTTGGTTTGATTTAAAAATTCGATACAAATGGTTTGATTTGGTATTTGAAAACTAAAAAAAAAACTAATTTTATAAGTTTGATTTGATTTATAAATTTAAATATTTGACACAAATAGTTTGATTTGATATTTTTTTAAAAATGAACGAACCAGGTCATGTACACCCCTAGCCAAAGGTATAATGATGGAGTATAATAGACAAATTAATTAGGCCTAATACGTGGCTAGCTCCTTAAATTTGTCACCATATTTTATTAAAGTATTTAAATTAACTCATGAATCCACAATTTCTAATAAAATATTTCAGTAATACACTTCCGATTCAATTTTTAAGTTTGTATTTTCATTTGTATATTGGGTAATTAAGCTAAGATTTTGTTTATGAAAGTACAATACTTTTAGCACAAGTTATCAATCGTGACAATAGTTTGACTAATTATCAAACGTCAAAGACGACGCTAGGATTTCTTGAAGGGTTTTGATTTTTTTTAAATGATAATAATTGAGTTCTAAATTTAATAATTATACATATTTAATGAGTTTAGTAATAAATAGAATCCTTTGAGTTTGACTTGACTCTATAGGTGTGTTTGGTATGAAAGAAAATGTTTTCCTAGAAAATATTTTCTTGGAAAACAAAATTTCTAACTTACTTTCTCATATTTAGTTAGTGAGTAGAAAATATTTTCTGGAAAATATTTTTTAATGTTTGGTTGGTCAATGAAAAATATTTTCCAGAAACTATCTTTTATTTTTGGTTTGAGACTAGAAAATACTCTTTTGAAAAATTATTTCAGATTCAAAAATTAACCCCAATAATTGATCTAGGACCTGACCTTGACACTCGAACTAGGACAAGACCCTGATTATCGTTTCAGAATTCGACCCTGAGATCTGATGCAGGTCCTGACACAAAAAAAATAATTCAAAAACAATTTTTTTTTTTAAAAAATAAATTGATGGGGGCGGCGGTAGGGGGGAAAGGTGGAGGTGGCATAAAAATGAAAATTCTTAAATTTGAAATATTTTCAAAAACATTTTTTAAAAATAAAATAAAAATTGATAGGAATAGCCTGGGTGGGGATGCACCGGGGAGGGGGTGTAAAAGATGAAAAGTTTGATTTCCAAAAACATTTTTTAATGAGGATGGCCGGGGGGGGGGGGGGGGTATCGTAAAAAATGATTTTTTTTTTTTAAATTTGAAATATTTTCCAATTTATTTTTTTGACATGAGTGGCGTGAGTAGGGATGGGGTCGGGATGAAGGATTGCGTAAAAAATGATTTCTTTTTATTAAAATTTGAAATATTTTTTTAAAATATTTTTTTTAAAAATAATTGACGGGGTTGGCCTTGGTGTGCGTGGGAGGAGGTGGGGGGAGGCTTGGCGTAAAAAATGAAAATTTTAAATTTGAAATATTTTTCAAAAACATTTTTTAAAAAAAAAGTTGACTGGGGAGAGTGTCAGGGTATGTGGTGGATTAAAAAAATGAATATTTAAAAATTTAAAATATTTTTCCAAAACAATTTTTTAATTGTGAGGGAAGGGGGTAGGGGTTTGGTGAAGTAATTTTTTTTTTTAAATTTGAAACAATTTTCAAAAATATTTTTTAAATTTTTTTATTTCTTTTTTTTATTTGCGGGGAGGGGGGTGGGGAGGCTGGGCTTGGTTTGGGATAGGGGTAAAAATATATTTCAAATTAAAAAATTAAAATAAAAAATAAAAAAAATTAATTTTTGTTGTTGGATGGGTAGGATGGGGTACAAGGTAGGGTAAGAAAAAATTATTGAAGGATGAAGTAGAGTTTTGAAAAATGTTTTTCTTAAGTTTTGAAGAGAAGTCATTTTCCTTAAATCTGAGGAAAATGAGTTGATTTGAAAAATATTTTCCAAAACATATAGGCCAACCAAACATGGAAAAATTGAAAAATATTTTCCCTCATAACAAACACACCCTATATGTGGGCCTACTAGCTCCACCCATGCCGAACTAGTCAATAGTTTATTTTTAAAACTAGTGGTATACTATGTATCGGTTTGTATTTGTTCGCTTTGTATAATTTTTCTGTATCATAATGAAGTAATACCGAATGAATAAATATAACTCCAAGCAAACAAATACAAAATAAAATTCAAACTCTCATTATGTATGTTGATTTTTTTAAACTCTCACTATTCCGCTAAATACATACATGACATGTGTTTAAGTAATTTTTTTTGACTGTATAAAATATATAATCTCTTTTAATTAGAAAAAAGAACTTGGCCAAACATGCCATTACCTTATTAGGGGTTGTTTGGTACAAAAATTAATAACGCAGGGATTAGTAATGCATGCAGAGATTAGTAATGTAGTGTTTATTTTTATCAAGTGTTTGGTTCATTTTTTCCAACCTCATCTTGTGTTTGGATTAAAATTCTATAAAAAAATTCTTTCCAATTATATCCTTGATTTATTATGTAATTGGGTCAATGTAGATAATTGTCGGACAATATTTTTTTTATAACATTCTAACTAGCTATGACAAGAACAATTTTGTTGTGATATTTGCTATTTTTTCACTTGAATTATTTGATGATAAATAATTGTCATCTTAATAAATTAATCACTCACAAAATCATTTTTCAATTTAAAAAAGATAAACCATCTACTTTTAAAATCGGAAAAACGTTCAACAATGGCAAAATTGAATAAACCATCTACATTTACACATAAAAATTGCGAGTGGTAGTTATAATGTGTATGCATTTTTTAAATTGTTCAAAATACAAATAATTAGAAATATATATATATATATGTAAAATCACAAACGTCATACACAAATAAACAACTCACATTTCAAATTTGTATTAGATTTATTTAGTAACAAACAACTCTCTCTAAATAATTTGTATGCTAATTTATTTAAATAAATTTACTGGTGCAAATATAAATCATAAAATCAAGAAAATAAATAAAATAAATTAAAATGATTTGAGGAATATTTTTATCTTTACATAGACTTATCCCATGGTATTATATCATATGTATTACTAATACCTCAAAATGAAAGGTATTAATAATACATCCTATAATACCATGTAAGAGGTATTACTAATCCATGAATTAGTTATACATAGACACAAATTTCTACCAAACATGGTACTAAATAATACTTTACAATATATGGACTATTTCTTCTAATGCGGGTTACAAAGGACCCTTTAACGTATTGTTGTAGTGATTAGGTGAGTTTTTGGTGTTCTATTTATTCCGTAGAAGTCCAGTGACTTGGTCTTGTTGTTCGTTCGTTCGTTCGTCTTCTCCCCCAAAACCCAATCGATTCGGTCTGCATCGATCGATCTGCACTTTGATTTACTGTGGAATGGCGAGGAGTAGATCGTCTTCCACTGTATGGCGTTACATAAATCCGGCTTACTATTTGAAACGACCTAAGCGCCTTGCCTTGCTCTTCATTGTTTTCGTTTTTGCAACCTTCTTCTTTTGGGATCGACAAACTTTACTCCGTGATCACGAGGTTCCTCTTATTTTATTTTCGAATTTTCTCATTATCTTTAATTTTGGTTCAAGAATCTCTAAATAACCCATCTTTAGTTATGATACAATTATGTACTTGCAGATTTTTTTTATCTTCCTATGATCCAATTGATGGCATCCAAGTACCAAGTGTTAAGAATTATATTATGCCAACTAAAAAGGTTTAAAATATCATAGCAATGAATGGGAGTCGATGCCCTCATCAAAACATCTATTATGTTCCCCTTTTTGACGTCTTCTTTTGTCTGTTTTAAGTATTTATTTTCCCTTCCCCCCTCACTGTTGATACTGTTTGGGATTTTTGAGATTGAGATTGGTTGTTGTTGTTAATACGGAAAAGACGCAGCAGGTACGACAAGTCTTTAGCAAGTCCCTTTATCCAATCAAGTATCCATCCTTCACGCTTGGGTTTAAGTTCATCTTAGGAAAGTTCTCATGTGTGTTTTAGTTAAAGTGGTCTTTCAGATTCTGTTGATGGTTTGATTGAGGTGGTGGTTAAAATGGAATTCATCACTAGGTTTCTCATTTCTGCCTCATTTTCATGTACTCTGGATGTTAAGTTGCCAGATTTTAGAGGCACACAACGTACGGTGTGAACTTTTTGTCTCTTCTGGTCTGATTAGTTTTCACATTCCTTGGAAAACAGAAATAGAGATCTTTGCTTGATTATTGAAGATCAGTGTGGATAAATGTGATTTAGGGAATTTCAAGTTTCTAAATGAGCTGCTGGAGTTCAGTTCAGTGGGCCTATTTTTTTTTCCCTTTTCCATTCTTCTTTTGTAAACTATTTATTTGCTTGTTTTAACCTGTCTGAATGTTATCTTTTATTACTTTAAAAATCTGCTAAAAGGAACCAAAGAAGAAGTTAGCCTCTACCGGCATTCTGTTGTATTGGTCGACTTATTGCCTGGATATTTCAGAAGTTCTCTTGATTGCCATTTTCCCACTCTGTTGGGGGACCAAGTGATCAGCTGTCAGGATATGAGTCACAATATGTCTACTCTTTTTCTTGAACATTCTGAAAAAAATTCTTTCGGTGAAGTGACCAGAACCTTTTTTTTCTTTTTCAGGAAGAGATCTCTAAGTTGAATGAAGAAGTGATACACCTGCGGAATCTGGTAAGTAGTTTTAACTTTTTTAGTTGAGTTTTCTGTAGCTGTGGGATTTTAAAGTTAAATAATCAGCCTACTATTTTGGTTCTTTTGTGGCTGCCTTCCTTTTCCTTGCCTTGTTGGGAATTGGTATCATAGAGCGTCTGTTAATACATGCCAGTACAAGCTGCAATTACACGAGCTACCTCCTTTGCTTCCTTCTTCAAATTGAATGTGGTTGAGAATCTGGTTAACTACTTATAATGGAATAGTCGGATAAACTTTCATGATAGATTTAACATCTGTGTTAATGTAGGAAAATATTAATGCCTAGAGGGATTTATATGACCAGTTTGATTATGATGCCTGAATTTGGTTTTCTTAGCGAAGAGTTTCCATCTACCACCTTTTCACTGAACTTAATTCCTCAATTTGCTTAAGTTCGTTCAGGGCTGTACTTCCAGTGCCCAACACTTAATTTGGTTAGCTTAGTGAAGATAGTCGTTGTACTACCTCTGAATTGGCTTGGAATTTAAAATATTGTGACTAAAGCTTAGGACCATCCTACCAAGTTTAGATATTATAGGAAATGAATAAAAGCAGAAAAAATAGAGTTAGGATCCAGAAAACAGAAACGGAAATCAAGTAAATTAGTCTAAAGAAGGTGATACATTGACTGAGCTCTAAGCAGGATGAAAAGATTTGCAGATGAAGTACTGACCAAGCAAGATATGATGGATGTGAGTTTGAGTCGAGCTATTACAACTCACCTATGGTGCACCACAAATCTGTGCCTTTTGTGCTATTCCCTTAGCATTAAAAGGGAAGTATGACATTAGGTGGAAAAAGGGTCTAGACGAGGCATGGGGAGTGGCTTTCCCTTTGGCTTTGAGGAGGACTGGAGCAGTATGCAAGAAGACTTAAGACTACCAACACCAACGGCTTAAAATGATGTTCCAGAATAACACACTCACATAACACACATATGTGTGTCTCTGTTCGATGCAACTTCACAAAAATATCTATGTGCTATGTACTTCTTTTCTTCTGCTCCTTGTTTTGTCTAAAAGTTTGATGGTTCGGCTTACTTTTTCTGGAAAAAGATACAAAGACTGAAGATAACTAATTACATTTCACTATCAAAAATATATAACCAGTTATGCCAGTGTTATTTTCATGTATGCTTGCTTCTCAGTCTGTCTATCTTCTATTATTTGCAGTGAAGCCTTCAAGCTTTTGATTTTATACACTCAACTTGTTTGTATTTATTCTGGATACTTTTTAGCTGGAAGAATTGAAGAATGGTGCAGACATGTCAGTTGAAAAAAAGAAATATAGTGGTGAAGGTGGTCAGGCAGTGAAGAATATGGACTCACCAGATAATATCCTCGATGCTCAGCGAAGAGAGAAAGTAAAAGATGCTATGCTTCATGCTTGGAGCTCTTATGAAAAATATGCATGGGGCCATGATGAACTACAGGTTTGGATGTTACTTCTAATAAGTTGTTTTTTAAGTTGTTAATATTGCCTTTGTTTTGTTGCATGTTGTGATTTCATAATCAGATCATTGGTGGAGGCATAAAATAAGGTAGCCGGTGCACTATGCTCTCGCTATGTGCGGGTCTGAGAAAGGAAATTCTTCAAAACTATAGCTGTTGATTGATGTTTTCCATTCCTTCTTTTCTCTGTTATTTGAGCTTCCAAAGTGCTATACCTTTTGTTGACTAGATATTTGTGTGACTCCTAGTTTTTCAATTACAATATTCTGTAGGTTAGTTTACGAAAGCAACAACTACACCTCAAAAATATGAATTATCATGATATGCGTTGCTCTATTTGGGCTCCTTACACTTCAACCTTTGATAATTTGAGGCCTTCTAACAGTAGCGATTCTCTACCGTTCCTACTATCATACAGATTTAGTTTTTTGTATTTATTATGTTTTTACTCATTCCATCCCATTTTATGTGACTGCTGAACACAGAATTTATGAAATCAGGGAAGACTTTTTACACGCAATATGAGTATGTACAACTTACCAAAATGACCTTTACTTATTAACATTTTTTTTTTGGCAAGGTTAAATACTGTTTTTAATAGTGGGCAAAAAAATTCCTGCATACAACAGGTATACCAAAAGTAGAGAAACTTCATCAAAACATGATTCTCTACAAAACCACCCAATCCTCTATACAAGTAGGAAAGAATAGGGTACACCGAAAAGCAATCAGAGTAAAAAAGGCTATTCTTTAACTGTGCAAAATCATTTTTGATTCCCTCAAAAGCTCTCCTATTTCTCTCTCCATACGACCTATATGAGGTCTAGTGGAGCAATATTCCATGCCTTTTGTCTTCCAGCCCAACTGTGTAGCACATTTCTAACAATACTTGACATAACCCATTGCACACCAAAATAATTCAAGACCACCCTCCACAAGTTCGATGCGACTTCACAATGCACGAAGACCAAGATAGTTCTCTCTCCTACTTACTAGGAGGGTAGAACCACCCCTTCCGGTGGCCTCGGCACCGGAAAAGATTTCTTTCTTCACCCTGGTTACCACCTTACGTGTAAACTAACACCCTTTTCTTTCTCTCTCTTCGATCTCTACCGTGTAAAGTGACATAATCTATTTTACGATGGGATTCAAATCTTTTGACATCTCGAGAAGTTCCTCTCAAGGAGAAAGCTAGTACGACTGGACTAAACATGGAAGTAAGAGGATGAGCATGGCAAGTTTTAGCCAGAGAACAATGGAATGGCTGTGTAGGACTCTCAAAGAAGCTTCAAAGGGCAAAGGCAATAGTGTATGCAGATGGAAACGACAGGAACTATCTACGCAGCTATTCTGTGCAAGAAACTTCAACAATGGGGGGGAGATATATAAGTATAATCAGTGTACAAGGCAGAAATAGAGCAGTATTAGTTGTCCCAGAAACAACATTCAATGTAGGTTGGTGGGATGTGGCTAATAAAATAGAGAGGTTCATTTATGACAAAGCTACAAAGACAACTAATAGAATTTCCACATTGATTGATAAGGGGATCCCTTATGCTGAAACAATCAGGAAAAGTAAATGGACTTCCAGAGGGATAAATGCTGCGACCACAAAGCAAGAGGGAGATGTAATCCGCGTTGAGGCTGAATCTAAGCTATCGCTCAATGTACCTTTGAGAAGGAGCCTCTATGGTCAGGTTTTAACCAATGGGTCTGAAATCCCGACTCTCTCGGAGATTCGCAGATGGGCTAACTTGAACTGGAATCAAGCCCATGGTCTGAACATTTACGACATGGGTAAAAATTGTTTCCTCTTCGAGTTCGCCTCTATGAAAGAGACAGAACATGCTCTAAGCGGTAGATGGTTTTGGAAGAAACAGACCCTGCAACTCCAATGGTGGACTCCAACGGTAGGTGATGTCCAATATAAAGCAGTCATCAAACAAACATGGATCAGACTGGTAGGTTTGCCTCTACACTTGTGGTCAGAAAAGATTTTTAAGGCAGTAGGGGATTTTTGCGGAGGGTGGATAAGTACGGAGGAGGAGACAACTTCGGAATCATTTATAATGGGCAAGAATTCTAGTGAAGGGTTTGGGAAATAGCATCCCGAAGGAAGTGAGAATCGATTTCGAAGGAACTAGGTACTTCATCCAAATCTGGAATGAGGCGCCGGTGAGATTTTATGCCGGAGAAAAGAAGGAGATCGCCGGAACTAATCCAGTGGCCAAGTCTTCAAACCAACGGATAATACTGGGCTCTGAAAAGTCTTTATCCGTACTGGAAACAACGTTACAAACAGAGGAACACGTGGGTTGTTCAATTTTTTTTGAAACACTAACCCTAACACGTGACTTTCCACTTAAAAATCAAACAAAGGACAAAGAAAGGTTGGGCCTGGACCCATTCAGCAGAAATTACAACAACAGGGTTGGGCCTAATGTAACAAAAACTTCAGACCCAAGCCCAAATTGAGATAGAAGTTAATAATCTATTGTCAATGGATTTGGAAGATGAGTTAGTAAACAACCCAGGAACCATCGAAGAGGCTTACAATGGTCTCAACCTGGCCGAAGAGCAAAGTGATGATGATGTGATGTCTATAATCCAGATGGACGACAAGGAGAACTTCGCTACACAAGCAAGGGAGAATTTACAGTTGGAAGAGAAGGAAGAGAAGGATGACACAGTAGAGGATATTTTACCTCTAAACTCAACAGTGGGTGAAGGCACAACAGAATCTGAGAAAGCGATTCCCATGTTAACCCACATAATATAATTGAACTGAGTAAGGAATTTGGAGTCCACTTTCAAGGCTGTGAGGAGGCGGCTTTGTAATTGTAAATGAAAATCGATGGCAAAAGACAAGTAATAGATGAGATATCAGGGGCAATAGTGCCAATGACTCCAAAAGAAAAGATTTCAGAGGAGCTTAAAAACCTGGAACCAAGCAACAATTTCATTAACATAGTGTCATGGAATGTGAGAGGCCTCAATGATCCTGGGAAAAGGCTGATGATCAAGAACATGGTACACAAATGGAGGGCAGATGTCTATTGTTTTCAGGAATCTAAATTAAGAGGTGATATAAGGGAGACAATTAAAGAACTATGGGCGAATAGAGGGGTAAATCACACACAATTGGAAGCAGAGGTACCAAAGAGGAGATTATCATTCTATGGGACAACAACATATGGGAGGGAGAAGTTTGTGAGGTAGGGGCTTGCTGTATTACTATAAGATTTAGGGGAAAACACAAAATTTCAGCTGGCACCTTTCAGGTGTCTATGCTCCAAACAACAGAGAGGAAAGGGAAGAGGTTTTGGGGGTGACTAGGAGCAGTAAGGAGTCTATTTAATGGCCCTTGGGTGATTGCAGGGGATTTCAATGTTGTGAGGTTCCCTTCTGAGAAGAAGAATTGTAACAGAATCACCAAAGCCATGGAAGATTTTTCAGATTTCATTGAGGACACGGAATTAGTAGATCCACCACTCATAGGTGGCAGCTTTACTTGGAGAACAAGAGATTGGCATGGTACAGAAACAGAACATCTTAAGTCAGCTTTATGAGTTAGATATAATCCAGGAACAAAGGTGCTTGTCTGAAGATGAATCATATTTGCAGGTTGTCCTGTCAGTAGAGTTTGAGGAAGTGGCAAAAAGAGAAAAAGTAGCCTGGAGGCAAAGTTCCAGGGATATATGGTTGAAAGAGGGTGACAAAAACACAAAAGTTTTTCCACAGAACAGCAAACAGTCGCAAGAGATACAACAACATTGACATTCTTCTGATTAATGGAACTAATGTCACAGACTCAACAATAATTAGGGAGGAGATCAAAGGTTTCTACCAAATGAACAGTGGAGGTCCCAATTCAGCCCCAGAGAACAAGTTGTGCTCAATGAAGAAGACAACCTCTTTCTTCAAAGTCAATTTGGAGAACAAGAAATTAAAGAATGCATTTTTTATTGTGCAGGAGACAAGGCTCCTGTTCCAGATGGTTTTACCATGGCTTTTTTCATACATTGTTGGGATGTGGTGAAGGTAGAGGTGATAGCAGCCATTCAGAACTTCCATAGTCAAGGCTATTTTGAAAAAAATTTCAATGCTACATTTATAGCTTTGATCCCAAAAAAGATGGGGGCAACAAAATTGAAGGACTTCAGGCCCATCAACCTGATTAGCAGTGTCTACAAGATCATATCCAAGATCCTAACAGAAAGACTCAAGAAAGTGATGTCAAAGCTGGTGGATACACATCAATTGGCATTCATTAAGGGCAGGCAGATCATGGATGCCATACTTATAGCCAATGAATGTGTAGATGTGAGGAAAATAACTAAAATTCCTGGGATTCTATGTAAGTTGGACATAGAAAAGGCCTATGATCACCTCAACTGGGACTTTATGTGGTACACACTAGGGAGGATAGGCTTTGGAAATAGGTGGATAAATTGTTTGAAGTATTGTGTGAGAACAGTCAAATTCTCAGTTCTAATAAATAGTACCCCATCTGGTTTCTTTCCCTCTGAAAGAGGATTAAGGCAAGGGGATCCCCTCTCCCTCTTCCTTTTTATCCTAGCTATGGGAGGACTAAGTGACATGTTGAAAACAACACAATCAAACAACATGATCAGAGGTTTCTAGACGAATGATAGTGACACCAGGGGTTTATCTATCTCCCATTTGCAGTATGTTGATGACACTAGTGTTTTGTGGTGCAGAGGAAGATCAACCAAAGCATCTAAGAATCATATTTATATTGTTTGAAGCTGTTTTTGGACTACATATAAACTGGAGCAAAAGTTTTGTCTACCCAGTGAATGAAGTCCCAGAAATCAACAGATTGGCTGGCATCTTAGGAGGTAAAGTGGGAGAAATGCCTACCACTTACTTAGGGATGCCTCTAGGTGCAAACAGTAAATCAAAGAACATATGGAATGCAATGGTGGAAAAGTGTGAAAAAAAGCTAGTAAATTGGAGAAGTCAATACCTATACTTGGGTGGAAGATTGACACTAAGTAATAGTGTGCTTGATGCTATGCCAACCTACATGATGTCTTTATTCCCTACCTTATGCCAGGGAGTGTTTTAAAGAAGTTAGAATCCATTAGGAGAAACTTTTTATGGCAAGGAAATGGAGAGGGGGAAAGAAATATCACCTGGTGAAATGGGAAGTGGTAATTAAAAAAAAAGGGGGGAATGGGCACAAAGAGTCTCAAAGTTCAAAACCAGAGTCTCCTTTTGAAGTGGTTGTGGAGATTTGCTTCTGTAGAACAAGGTTTGTGGAAAGATGTTATAATCTCCAGATATGCAATGGAGGACTCATGGACTACAAAGGAAGTTAGAAGCCCTTATGGGGTTGGTTTATGGAGAACAATCAGGAATTTGTGGCCTAAAATATGGAGACATTCAAAAATTGATATAGGAAATGGAAGGAAGACATTCTTTTGGAATGATGTGTGGGTTGGACAAAACTCTCTGAAACAGTTGCATCCTGAGATTTATAATTTGAACCAACAGAAGGAAGCAACAGTAGCAGAAGTCAAAGACAACCAATGATGGAACCTATCTTTTAGGAGAAGGTTGAATGACTGAGAAATAGACAAATTAGTAGATTTTTACAAGTCTATCTTTTAGGAGAAGGTTGAATGACTGAGAAATAGACAAATTAGTAGATTTTTACAAGTCTTTGGAGCAGGCAAATAACCTTGACACAAAGGAGGACAGTTTACAATGGTTGAGGGCCAACAATGGGAAGTTCACAATAAAATCAACTTATAGACCAGGCCAGCTGAAATGTTGTTACCATGGCCTTGGAAGATGATATGGAAAATTAATATGTACCTCACAAGGTGGCTTGTTTCACCTGGTTGGTAGCTAGGGAAGCAGTACTAACTCAGGACAATATAATGAAAAGGGGAAGACATTTATGCTCCAAGTGTTTTTTTTTTTGTGAAATAGAAACAGAGACAATAAACCATCTCTTCCTCCATTGCAGAGTCACAGAGAAATTGTGGCAGGTCTTTTTGAATTTAAGGGGAATCAGCTGGTCCATGCCAAGACACACCTCAGATTTTCTAGCATGCTGGAATAGAGAAGGGAATACATCAGGTCACAAGGAGAGATGGAAGATTGTCCCTGCTTGCATCTGGTGGACAATTTGGAAGGAAAGGAACCAGAGATGCTTCGAAAACAAGAGCATCCCTTTCCAGAGTTTGAAGTTGAACTGT
Organism: Solanum verrucosum; assembly: GCF_900185275.1. Classification (NCBI taxonomy): domain Eukaryota; kingdom Viridiplantae; phylum Streptophyta; class Magnoliopsida; order Solanales; family Solanaceae; genus Solanum; species Solanum verrucosum. The sequence goes on along the minus strand of NW_026020014.1, from coordinate 2,310,225 downwards.
CTTACAACCCCTTATTTTTGGTGTAATCATGTCCTCCCCAAAGAGGTGGAGGCTATTACTCACATTTTAGATAGTTTAGGAGGGGTATAAATGATAGATCTCTTGGTTTTGCTTACTGTATACTCCTAATGTAATTACTATTGAAATACACCATTGGTGTATTGTTGTCCATAAAATGTTAACTTTCTCAAAAAAAAAAACAACAATGCACCAAGAGATGATCAACTTCTTCACCTGAGCACTTGCACATATAACACCAACTAACAGAAGTGATATTTCTCTTCCTCAAATTTCGGCTGTTAGAATCGCTCTCCTTACTGCAATCTGTATTAAGAAAAACACCTTTCTAGGCGCCCCATGAATCCAAATTGAAAGATGTGGAAAGTGTCTCCTCTTTCACAAGCAAGCTCTGATGGAGAGATTTGACCATGAACATACCATTGCTTCTCAAATGCCCACCTTCATGAGTAAAAAAGGTTGAACCTGATTTGAATGTAAAGTAGCTCCAGCAACCTTTGATACTCTAGTGGAGGTATTTTAATTATGTGGGATAAAAGAATATGGGAGGGGGTTCTGCTGGAAGCAGGATCACAATGCATTTCTTGTAAATTTTCAAACCAAAATCAAGAATTTTCCTGGTTTTTGACAGCAGTTTATGCTAAGTGCAAGAAAATAGAGAGGAGAGAACTGTGGGGTGAGTTGGGTGCTATGAGAAGTCTGTGTGAAGGTCCTTGGGTAGTAGGGGGGACTTCAATGTTATTAGATACCCGGTAGAAAGATCCAATTGCTCTAGGATTAATGGTGCTATGACTGAATTTTCTGAATGCATTGAGGAATTGGAATTAGTAGACCCTCCTTTATTTGGAGGGTCTTACACTTGGAGAAGAGGGGAAGGGCACCAAACAGCTTCCAGAATTGATAGATTTCTCTATAGCTCACAATGGGAGGAGCAGTTCACTTTTATCAAGCAATCCACAATGCCAAAGTTGGGATCTGACCACAACCCAATTCTACTGACATGTGGGAATCTGAATTTCAAGAAGTCCTACTTCAAATTCGAAAATTGGTGGATGAGAGTGGAAGGATTCAAGGAAGAGGTGAAATTATGGTGGCAATCTTTTGTAGTAACTGGAACCCCAGGTTTTGTTTTGGCAGAAAAGCTGAAACTTTTGAAAGGAAAGATGAAGGAATGGAGTAAGAATAATAGAAAAAATTGTAAAGCACAAAAGGAGGAGATTATGGAGGAGCTGCCAAATGGGAAGCTGTACAGGAACAAAGAGTGCTCACAGAGGAGGAGATCCAGCAAAAAACAAATTTGGCTAGCACTTAGGAGCAAGTAGCTAAGAATGAAGAAATAAGATGGAGGCAAAGATCAAGAATCCAGTGGCTAAAGCAGGGGGATAAAAATACTAAGTTTTTTCACAGAGTAGCAACTTCTTAGAAGAGGTATAATTTCATTGAGTCTCTACTGGTGGATGGATGCAATACTAATGATCCCTCTCTCATTAAAGAGACCATCAAAAGCTTCTACCAAAATTTGTACACAGAACCAGAGGAGTGGTGGCCTGAGCTACAATTACAAGGGATCACAACCATTAGTGTGGAGGAGCAGATAGAACTAGAGGGTCCTTTTGAGGAGGAAGAGATCTTAGGCTGCTTAAAGCTTTGTGCTATGGAGAAAGCACCTGGACCTGATGGTTTCCCCATGTCCTTTTACTTGTCTTTCTGGGAGATCCTAAAAGAGAATATTATAAAGGCTATACAAGAATTCCAGGCTAGACAGATTACTGAGAAGAGCTTTAATGCTACTTTTGTAGCACTCATCCCCAAGAAAGCCGGTGCTGCTGAACTTAAAGACTTCAGACCAATAAGTCTGATTACTTGAGTTTACAAGGTGATAGCAAAACTACTGGCAGAAAGGCTGAAAAGAGTGATTGATAAGCTTGTCAACAAAAACCAAATGACATTCATTAAAGGAAGACAAATAATGGATGCAACTCTTATTGCAAGTGAGTGTGTGGACTCCAAATTGAAAGGAAACACTCCAGGGGTAATGTGCAAGCTGGACATTGAAAAAGCATACGATCATGTAAATTGGGGTTTCCTACTAAACACCTTGAGACAAATGGGTTTTGGAGAAAGATGGGTGGCCTGGATAAAATTTTGCATAAGCACTGTGAGATTCTCCATTCTTGTAAATGGAGAACCGGTGGGTTTTTTCTGACGAAGGGGAATCAGACAAGGTGATCCTCTTTCACCCTTTTTATTTATCCTGGTAATGGAGGGATTTGATAGCTTGATAAGGACTGCTACTCAAAACAGGTGGATCAGAGGTTTCCAGATTAGTGGAAACAATGGTGATATTAAAGAGATTTGCCATCTAGTTTATACAGATGACACCGTGATTTTCTGTGAGCCACGGGAGGAGCAGTTTAGATTCATCAAATTAATTTTGTTGTTTTTTGAAGTTTGTACAGGTTTGAAAGTTAACCGGGGAAAGAGCAGTTTATATCCTATTAAGGATGTGACAAACTTCCAAAGTCTAGCTGACATTTTGGGCTGCGGAGTGGGGAAATTGCCCACAACTTATTTGGGTATGCCTTTAGGTAATACACACAAAGACTTGAAGATATGGGACAACATAGTCGAGAAGACTGAAAAGAGACTAGCTAGATGGAAGGCTCAATACATTTCTTTTGGTGGCAGACACATTCTTATCAAGTCTGTTCTAGACTCTCTCCCAACATATGTTATGTCTCTTTTTACTATACCGGCAAAAGTGGTTAAGAAATTGGACAAACTTAGGAGAGATTTCCTTTGGCATGGTTGCAAAGAGAATAAAGGATACAATTTGGTCAAGTGGGCGACAGTTTTGCATAGAAAAGATAAAGGTGGCTTGGGCATTAGAGATTTGAGGAAGCATAACAACAGTCTTTTGATGAAATGGTTGTGGAGATACACTGAGGAGAGGCAAGCTTTGTGGAAAGATTTGATTAAATGTAATTATGGGGAGGATGGATTCTAGTGTAGTAACATAAGCACGGATGCTTATGGAGCGGGGGTTTGGAGACCTATTAGAAACTTATGGCCCAAGTTAGAAGCAAATTTACATATCAAGGTGGGGGATGGAAGGAGAACTAGATTCTGGTGGGATGTATGGATCAAACAAACCCCCCTAAAAGACCTGTTTCCTGATCTATTTATTTTGTGCACCAATTCTGAGGCAATGATCAGTGATTGCTGGACAGTACAAGGTTGGAATCTCTATTTCAGAAGACATCTAAATGATTGGGAAACAGAGAGAGTAGCCAAATTGTTGGAGAAAGTGGGGGATTTTGCAGGCACCAATACTGACAATGATGTTGTTAGATGGTCACACAGTAAGGATGGGATCTTCACAGTTGGCAGGGGATATAAAAAGGACTGCAACTCGCAAAGTAGCAGATACCAGAGTTCACAGAAAAATATCTGGAGGACTGCAGCACCAACAAAAGTTAAATGCTTTACTTGGCTGGTCATTAGAAAGGCATGCTTGACACATGAAGTCTTGAGGAAGAAAAGAAAGATCATACTTCCGTGGTGCTCTTTATGTGGAAAGACGGGGGAAACTAACAGTCACCTATTCTTACATTGTACTTTCACAGCAGAAATATGGTCCATGTTTCTCAACTATTTAGAAGTGAAATGGACTATGCCCGAACATACAACTGATTTACTTAGTTGTTGGATCAGGAGAGGAGGTAGCAAGAGACAGAAGACCTGGTGGAATTTGATTCCACATTGCATTTGGTGGACAGTGTGGAAGGAGAGGAATAGTAGGAATTTTGAAGATATATCCAATTCCATTCACAATGTTAAATGGAATTGCATTGTATCTCTATATTTTTGGTGTAAAGAGATAGGATTAGAGGATTCAGATCAACTTTTAGAACTCTTAGGATCCTTGTAACTATTATGCTTTTTGTTCTTTTCTGAATTTTTTTAAAGGTCCCCAGCATATCCTTAATGCTGAAGAATTCAATGTTTACCAATTCTCAAAAAAAAATGTAAAGTAGCTCCAGCAACCTTTGATACTCTTCCGTCTCTGGTTTGTAGATTTCTCTTGAATGTGAGGTCCCAAAGTACTTACCCCTCATGCTCCCCATGCATCTGGTCCCAAAATAATGCAATCAAATATCACCCATTTTTCTTCCCACATACTTCTCACCCAACTGTGAAGTTATATCTCTCAAAAGAGGTCTGCTTTATGCTGCACCTGTCTGTTATCGATAAAGTCATCTAGCTGTTCATGAAAAGATAGACTTGGACATTGATAAACATTTTTTTCTACCCGGCTTTGCTGCTACTTTTTTTAATTATATGTGTATGAATTATTGTTCGTAAAAGAACTATATGTATATGAAAATAGATACTTCTCTTACTTCCCTTGAAGTCTAAGATGCAACTGACTTTTGTAATTTGCATAATCAGCACTTTCTTTGGTGATATGATTTAACCAAAAAAAATATTTACCTATGGAAGGAAATAGTATCGCCTTGTATGCAATCATAGTTTACTCTCTCTTTTTCTCTTCTTGATCATGAACTATAATTTATTGAAAATCAGAAAGGAAATGATTGCATGAAATCTGTTGGACATATCCTTATTATTATGTTCATAATTGAATATATTTAGGAGTGGAAACTTGCCTTGATTCTGCAGTTGGTTTCTACTATGTGCTTCGTACTTCTTACACTACTTCTTTACTGCACTTCTGTAAAATTACTTAACTAATATGCTGAAAATATTTAATGCCAGCCGCAAACAAAGAATGGTGTTGACAGTTTTGGTGGTCTTGGAGCAACTTTGATAGATTCTCTTGACACACTATATATCATGGGCTTGGATGAGCAGTTTCAGAGAGCTAGAAAGTGAGTTTGTTATCATGTCTCCTCTAGAATCATCTTTCTTTTCCTATATAGTTTGGAACCAGTATCACCTCTGGATATCAGATTTAAGAATATTGTAATTTTGACATTGTTCTTGGTTGTACAATTGTGACTATCAGCTACTTGTCCAAAATGGTACCATCTTCTACTGCGACCGCCCCGCTGTACATACAAGCAGGATAATTTTCTGTGTATTACTAATTATCACTTCCTTTCTTATAAAGAATCTCAAAATCAAAAGGTGCCAATTGTGCTTGCCACCTTGCAAACATTAATTTTGACGCATCATGTTTAAAGTCTTTGTCAAACATATACTTGACTGATTGAGCGTCTGTTTTTATCAAAAACTTCTGGTTGTATAGATCATCCTGAAATTTTAAAACACATTTAACGATAGTTAACATTTCATGAGCTACCGTTGCATACTTTCGTTGAGCATCGCTCCATTTTCCGGAATGAAAACGAATAAGGTATTCGTGCTTATCATGAGGGTTGTTTTATCATCAGACCAGAACAGTGTTGTGAAAGGCGAGCACCTTATCACCTTTGGTGAGAGGCAAGGCAAGGTGAGGCCTTGTCGCCTATTCCTGGCAAGGCAAGGCAAGATAAAAAAGGCGAGTGGCGACGAGGCGAGGCGAGGCGAGGCAAGGCGACAAAGGCGTTGCGTTTTGTTTTTTTCTTAAGAAGGCCTAATTTAATAATTAAAAGGCAGGTTTTATTTGGTGTTTTGGCAAACACCAAAAAAGTGAAAATTGTTAATGTTGAACTAAAATATAGTGAAGATTGTCAAAAGCAAGGTACTGTGTGTTGTCACTATTTTAAAGTAAAAATGCATCTGCAATTGGTCAAGAGTTCTCAATTTTCCATTTACCTTCCCATTCCATCCCCTTTCCCTCGTTTTGCTTGTTTTTCCTTTTATTTATGGATTTGATGCCTGGCATCTTGACCTTTGCCAAATCTTGAAGAGCTAATTTCATCACTTCCATTTTCCTTAAGCATACGTGCTTTAATTTATTGAATTGTTTTGCATATTAGGCAGTATGTAAGGTATATAAACTTCCATATGTAATTGTTTCCAATGAATTGTTCGACGTAACACACTGGTTATGTTGTGTTGAACTATTCCACATGGCTAACAGTGGCTAATAATTTTCTGATGACAGATGGGTTGCAAACTCCTTGGATTTCAACAAGAACTATGATGCAAGTGTTTTTGAGACAACCATAAGGTTGCTTTATAAGGTTTACTATGAGTTTTTAAGTAGTTGTCCTTATCCTTTCGCAGCTTCAATAATATGGAACTTTGATTCTCGGTTGGTTAATTATGTTTTTCAACCACTCAGGGTTGTAGGTGGGCTTCTTAGTACATATGATCTATCTGGTGATAAGCTTTTCCTTGATAAGGCTCAAGACATTGCTGACAGATTGTTGCCTGCATGGAATACCGAATCTGGCATCCCTTACAACATTATCAACTTGGCTCATGGGAATCCACATAACCCTGGGTGGACAGGGGTAAGTTTGAACTTTAATATATTGCACCTAAGTTCCCCTTGTGATATTACAACAATATCTTCTGGCAAGAGGATGGAGGGATTAGTTATCCCCAAAAATAGATTTGAGGGTGGGCGTGATTAATACTGTGTGGCAAGCTATAAGATTTGGTTTTCCGGATTCTTATGTTCCGTGAAGATTGTGGAAGGAACCCGTCATAGGAGAAGAGTATCTATCTATTGGGAGGTGCCTGAACGAAGGAGTCTCTTGAAGTTCCCTTGTTATATGCTCAAAGAACATTTAGTATGCTTCTCTTCGTATTTCCACTCTCTCCCTGCATCACCTCTCCTCTTTCTTTTCAAGAACTTCTATTCTTGCCCTTTGTGCAAAGCACATTGACTGATCTTATAGTGATCTTTCTGTTGGCAGATGTCACATATTGCTTATAGTTGTGGAAACATGTATTTTTCCAGAGGGTGGTTTGTTAGTTTTTTTTTTTTTGAAATTATTTCGCTCTTTGCTCTCAGGGTGATAGTATCCTGGCGGATTCTGGTACTGAGCAGCTTGAGTTTATTGCTCTTTCACAGAGGACAGGAGACCGAAAATATCAACAAAAGGTATGCTTGAGAAAATTTCTTAAAATACAAATTAATTCATGTTCTCAAAGAACTATGATAGAAAATTGCTACCACGTTAACTGATTAAGCTACAGATTGTTGGACACTCTCCTCGTGGTTTTTGTTGAATTTATGTGACCATCTCATCTAAAAGCTTTTAGAAAGAGCACACTGTTATTATTTAATTATATTCTCAACATGACCCTTCATGTGCGGGCTTGGCTCTTTTTTTTCCATAGTCCAAGCATGTTGAATTTCTTTTTGCTAATGGGTGACGGTGAGATTCGATCTTAGATCTCCGCCTGTTATGGTACAATATTGAAGTGTGTGACCATATCATCTAAAAGCTTAAGCTGTTAGAAAACACACTTTTATTATTTAATTATATAATCAACAGTGATGAAAGGTGTATATTCCTGTTTCAGGTGGAGAATGTCATCTTAGAACTTAACAAAACTTTTCCAGATGATGGTTTGCTTCCAATATACATTAATCCACATAAAGGCACAACATCATACTCAGCTATAACATTTGGCGCTATGGGTGACAGGTAAATGACCTTTGTTTGTCCATTCCAGAATGATCCCTGTGAAAACCTGATTGAGTAGGAGTATTTTTCCCCAAAAGAAAAAAATAAAATGGGGGAGAGCCTTCGTTATACATTTGTGAATTGGCATTTAGATCCTCCATGTTTTCTTTTCATAAAAAGGTAATATAATAATTTTTTTGTTTCAGCTTTTATGAATATTTACTCAAGGTCTGGATACAAGGAAACAGAACTGCTGCTGTGAGTCATTATAGGTAAGCAGCTTAAGTTTACTTCTGTCTATTTTCACTTCAGATATTGTTGTCCTTTTAAAGCTTTCAATTCAGTCCATCCGGTATTTCACTTTATGGTTCCTGTAGGTGTAAGTGCATATATTACTGTTTTAATACTTAACATCAGTTTGAAATCAAATCTTTGATCATGCGTTGTGCAAATGCATATAAATATTCTTTGACAATGTTAACATATTTGGAGCATTTATAGATTTTCAAGTAGGAAAGCCAAGAGCAAGGAACCCAAGAAAATTTGTAACGAGGATTTAAAACTGAAAGAAATGAAATATGATGTCTCAGTGAATGCATGATTTCTTTGTTTTTTTTGTTGATCAAGTAATAAAATTTTATAATACAATGGCATTAAACATCTGCATACCAGGAGTATACCAAATAGCAGAAAATCTGACAAAAAGATATGAAACGGCATCCAGTTTTCTATACCTACAGGGATCTCATGGGTGCACCAAAAGGAAATCAGGGATATAAAGCTATTCCTTAGATGTACATAGTCCTTCTCTATATTAAAGTTCTCTTATTTCTTTCTCTCCAAGTAGTCCACATAATTGTTGTGATTACATGATATCGGACTTGAGTACAGCAGCAAATACACCTAAATTGAAGTTAGCAGGGACTTTTGATGATATTTCAGTCAGACCTGAACAAATGATTAATGTTTTTTCCATCACTCTACAAGATTTTATGGAAGCACATTAGATAACCGGGGATTAGAATGCTTTATCCAGCTATGGCCTCAAAATACGTATCATTATAACTTTAGTTATTAAAGTTACTGCTCCCTTCGTTTCAATTTGTTTGTCTTACTTTCCTTTTTAGTCCGCTTTGAAAAGAATGCCTCTTTAAGTTACCAATTTCCAAAAAAAAAAAAAAAAGAAGGCCTCTTTCAACAACTCTTTAATTCCAACTTTCCACATGACATGTTTAAAGACCACAAGATTAAAGAACATTTTGATATATGCTACATATCTTTAGTTTAAAACCACAAGATTCAAAAGTCTTCTTTACTTTCTTAAATGTCATGCCAAGTCAAAACCAGACAACCAAATTGAAACGGAGGGAGTACTAGTTTTATATCACTCTCCTAAAACTGATCTTTTCACTTAGTGTCAAAGCTACCGCTTGAAGAGCTTGGCTTCACCTATTGTAACAGTGCTTAGAAAATTTATCTTGCTACTTTACATTAATGTTTTGATCTTTTACAGATTTATACTTTTTTTTCACATGTATTTATTTACTGGTTGCAAGCTTCAAAAACTTTTTATTAAGTTCCTTTCCAAGCACATTACAGTAGTCAAAGTGAGGTAGCTGGAGTATTAAACTCTGTTATGCTCCTTAGACTCTTCGTTTAATTGGAAGTTTTAAGTAAATTTTACGGGAGTTTGAACTTTAAGTGTCTAATCTGAAGAGCTTTGAGTACTAGTTACTACTGAAATTTGTTTTTAGGTGGTTGGTCTTTCCTTGAATCCTATCTTTTTCTGGTGCTAGGATGCAGAAGATGAAATTGGTTATAGTGAGAAGATTGTGCTATTATAAGTGCTTAGCTAGAACAAAGAGGGACCTCTGATGCGGAAAAGAATAATGTTTGATGCATATTAGCCTTTCTGAGACCTTTATAAAAAAAATATCAGCCTTTTTGAGACTTGATATGTTTTGAAATATGAAATGATTTTATTTTATTATTTGATACTTGTTCATATGATTTTGTTTAACTTTCTTATATTTCTTCTACAAAGTTTTCATTCCTCTGTGTTCCTCAATATAATTCTTCCACTAATTCTGCAAACAGGAAAATGTGGGAGACATCAATGAAAGGTCTTGTAAGCTTGGTCCGGAGGACGACCCCTTCGTCTTTTGCATATCTTGGTGAGAAGATGGGAAGTTCCATAAATGACAAGGTGATGTACATGCTTTTGCATATATTTGGGGAGACCGAGATGTGTTAAGTTCTTGACTCTGTTTTATAGTTTTATTTACCCGTTGGATTTTGTGCAGATGGATGAACTTGCATGCTTTGCTCCTGGAATGTTAGCTTTAGGATCATCTGGTTATAGCCCTGATGAGGCTCAGAAGTTCTTATCACTGGCTGAGGAGGTATTGTTAACTTACAGAGCATCACCTAGAGCACATCTAGGTTTAGTGAACCCTTATTTATTATTGGAATGGATACAGAGGATTCACATAGTCAACTCTTACTAGTTTGGGTTTGATTTCTTGTAAATATGGCTTGGCACGGCCCTAGTGCTGTTTATTTCTTTTGTAGTAATATACAAGTCACCATTCTCAAAAGAAGTAGTTTGTGTTTGAGGTTTAGTAACTGATTAATTGATTTGAGAGGTGATCTCTGTTGAAAAAGTTTTACGTTTTAGTTCAACTTTGAGCATTAGCTATGGTGGGCTCTGGGCAATGCTCGCATACCATCGGATGTTCACTTTCATTGACTGTTAAATTTATCTGGGGGTGCTGAAGGGTAAGTACGAGATAAGACCAAAACGTTAGCGACTCTTAAGTGTGCTTGCTTTCTATGATTTAACTTGCCTTTCACATCATAGGAATGCCCAGAGTATCGGTGGGCTCAATCTATAGGAGCTTTTAATGACTGCAGTGCTGTTTCTTTTTGTCAGAAAGTTCTAGTATTGCTTTCTATTTTGCTGAATATCCTAACGTTCTCTTGCAGCTTGCTTGGACTTGCTATAACTTTTACCAGTCAACACCTACAAAATTGGCAGGAGAGAACTATTTTTTTAATGATGGCCAAGTCAGTGTTTTCAGTTTAGTTCAGGATGATATTTGTTTTTGTTGTTTGCTTATGGTGATAACTGATTAGTGTTTACTTTAATTGTTCTTCCTGTTTAATACTCTTCAGGATATGAGTGTGGGCACATCATGGAACATATTAAGGCCAGAGACAGTTGAGTCACTGTTTTACCTCTGGCGTTTAACAGGAAACAAGACATACCAAGAGTGGGGTTGGAACATATTTCAAGCATTTGAAAAGAACTCAAGGGTAGAGTCTGGATATGTTGGACTTAAAGATGTAAGCACAAACTCAATTCTTTTAAATTTTAACTTGAGCTAGTATCTAGTCCTCCATTACTTCTTCCTTTAAATGCCTTCAAAAACTGCATTTTTTATTCTGTTTCTGGACATTAAGAAACTGCTGCTATTTCTCGTTGTCTTTGCAAAAACTCGTCTCCCCTCATTAGTTACATTCTTTTTATTGGATTTTAATATTGATGATTTTTGACATTAGTAACATTTGTATTTCAGTCAGTACTTTACAAAAAAGAAGAAAAAGATTAGTCTTTCCAATGCTAAACCAGGAACTAGATGGACCCTAAAACATCTATGATTGACTCAGTCTCATTGGAGTAGACATTTATACACCAAAAACAGAACAACAAAATACATTTAAGCTTGACTTCCTGCAGGTTGTTGTCCCTATTTTCAAAACATCTATCATTTCTCTCTCTCCATATAGTCCACCATATACAAGCAGGGATCATCCTCCATCTTTCTCTGTTTGTAGCCCCAACTCCAGCCTCCTCCCAACTGAAAAGAGTCTCATCAATCTTGCTAGGCATACTCCGGGAAATGCCTCTGAGATTAAGGAAAATCTGCCACAGTTGGTCAGTGAAATTGCAGTGTAGAAAGAGGTGTTTTACTGTCTCTGTATCCTTACCACATAAGGAGCATCTGTTGCATAGAGATATACCTCTCTTGGCCACATTGTCCAATGTCAGAACTGCTTCATTGGCTAGCAGCCAGGTGAAGCATGCCACTTTTTGTGGCACTTTGACTCTCCAGATTTGCTTCCAAGACCATTTGAAGTCTTGATTCTCCCTAGATTTTAATATTGATGATTGAGATGAACATATGTGCATGTGATTTTTTATGCTATTGTTTGATAGTAAACCCACTTGTGGGATTATTGGGTATGTTGTATTGTTTGATAGAAAACCTGGTGCTCCTAGTTGATACTTTTCTTTTGTAAACACCAGCTCGCTTCTGAACTTGGTGTTTTTTTACAAATTATCCGACTTCTACTGTACTTTAATCACATGCAGGCTTCAAATTTGATTTTTTGAGCAACTATAATATTAATGAAGAACGAAGTAAGTAACCTTTGAAAAGGTCTACGTTTGCCAGTCCACCATCCACAATTGTAAATTGTAAGCAAAGAGCAACATGAGCTAGCTGAGAACCCCTTTTTGTTTTCTTGCTGCCTCTGATCTTTATCTTCTCCCACTTGAAGCTCAAATTCAAAGCTACCATATTTTATAGATGATCTCAGTATTTTCGTTGCATTTTCTCCTATTTGAAGCTAAATTTGTCCAGGCACAGCTAGAACTTGACTCCATTCCTTGTAGATCAATAAGTGTTATAAAAAGCGAGGAAAAGCGAGCTTAAAGTGCAAGGCGAGGCGAAGCGCAGCCCCTGCGCTTTTCTTCCCGGAAGCGAGGCGACATTCAAAAAGCAATCGCTTCTACAGTTGAAGCGATAAGCGCAAGAAAAGAAAAAGCGAGATAAGGCGCGCTTAATTTGAAAAAGGCGCTAATTAGGGTTTCTTAGAAAAAAATTGAAGGTTTTTTTTTTAATTTCTGAAATCTTCTTTCGCAACTTCACAATACCTCCTTTCGCGACTTCAAATATTTTCTTTGGACTGCTGCAAGTTCTCTTCTTCTCTGCGAGGCTGCGGCTGCTCTGTGATTGTTTTTTTTTCTATTTTTGGTTGCTGCTGTGTTTTTTTCTATATTTTTATTGCTGCGAGGCTGCCACTGCTGTAAGTTCTCTTCTTCTCTGCGAGGCTACGACTGCTCTGCTACTGTTTTTTTTCTATTTTTGGTTGCTGCTGTGTTTTTTTCTATATTTTTATTGCTGCTTTTTTTTTTTTTTTTTCAATTTCTGTTGCTACTCTGTTTTTCAATCTCTATTGCTGTTCTGTTTTTCAATCTCTATTACTGCTCTGTTTTTTTTCAATTTCTATTACTGCTCTGTTTTTTTCCAATTCTATTGCTGCTCATGGTCAGCAGTCAAAAGTCATTGAGAACCTCTTGAACTCAGGGTTTTGTGCTTGCAATCATTAGGGTGATTGCTTTTCCTGTTTTTCAAAGGGTATCAATAACTTTGGTTCTAATTTCATATATCATTGTTTTAACACATTTTTGCCGGTTTTCCCCAGGTAAACACTGGTGTCAAAGACAATATGATGCAAAGCTTCTTTCTTGCCGAGACTCTTAAATATCTGTATCTTCTTTTCTCTCCCTCGTCAGTTATCCCCCTTGATGAGTGGGTTTTCAATACAGAAGCCCACCCCATAAAAATTGTTACCCGGAATGATCGGGCAGTGAATTCTGGAAGGTCAGGTGGAAGCCAAGAATCAGATAGGCAGTTGCGAACCAGGAAAGAAGGTCGATTTCGTGTTCATCATTAATCGAGCTGTTGATTAATTATAATGGGATCGACTCACCAAGAAAGTCCATGTTAATCTTGCATTTGAGGTGAAGGAAGGATGTGCACTCCCAGATTGGCTGGATGTATTGCTATACTTTGTAGTTTATAAAATGCTCTAACATGGAGCAGTAGTTGTATGTAGCATAGCAAATTTAGGTTCGCCTCTTAAATTGGGGTGTACCGTAGAGGATAATTTTTCTTTTTGGCTGGCAGCTCTACATTTTTGGGGTCGATGAGCAACTTGCTACTCTCACAATCCTTTTCCCTAGAGATTTATCTCTTATATGTATCTGAATTTGTGAATGTAATATCTCTGTGACACTAAATATATCCGATATATACGTTTTTGTTAGTTACATATCTCTGTAGTTAGATTCATCAATTAGACATTTTCAAACGATATGACGCTTGGCTATGGTATGGTTTGGTTTATTTTTCTAACCAAGAAGCCATACAATTCTCAGTTATCTTAAGAGTGTATTGCTGAGTATAAAGTATTAAAATTAGTTGAATTTCATATTTTGGCATGCCAATGATCATTGTTCGAATTCACTGGAATGGAAGTAAATAAATTTCTCTTAGTCAGTTTATTGCCTCATGTATCATCTCAATAATGGAAAGAGGAGGAGCAAGAATTAGAGTTGGTTGAAGTGAAAAGTCATATTTATACTAGGAAATAGGGAACGGCATTCTTGTGTTGGTGTAGTAAAAAGAGCGAAAGAATAGCTCACCCACCGTGAAAGAATGTGCTTTGTCCCTTTCCTCCATTGACTCTATCTATGATATACATGATACTAGTTATTAACTCTTTTTTGTTTATTGATCTTCCATACCATGGCTTGTTTTCTTTCTTTGCTTCGCCATTGTTGTTGTTGTTGTTATCGACGAAGACTCTCTTCTCCCATAACAATGACAAAGAGCAGCATAATAATTCACATTATTTGATTGGAGGCAGGAGAGCAGCTTCCTCCTCTTCACTCGCATTGATCAATTCTTGGCTTTCCAGAAAACACCTCCTTTTCCCCCGTGGTGAGTGGGAACTGAGACCCAACCAACCACCTATAAATAAATACACTACTCCCTCCCTCCCGTCGTAATGTATTTTCATTTTGCAGGTCTATTCACTAAGTCATTTAACAAGACAAAGGCGGTAGGACGATTGATGATCATAGGTAACGCCCATGCATGTCCTATATATATATATATATATATATATATATAATTACTCCACACTTGTCCTATATTCCTCCACTTTTGCCTCACCTTTCCATTATTCCTATTTCCTAATAGCCAGAGAGCCGTCACAACAGCTTTAAGGTGCAATTTTCTTCTTCTTTCCCTAAAGCTTGGGGTTTGGCTTGTCAGCTCCGATCCAGTCACGTTATTCTCGCTGAAGCTCTACATTCACTTGCCGATATTGCAAATCAGGTTCCTTCTTTTAACTCATTCATCTTTTGTACATTAATTCTAATGCCATTGATCAAACATTTCTACACCTACTGTAGGCCCTTCTTGCCTATGGTTTAAATAGCTCTAAACGTGCACCAGATTCTACCCATCCGTAAGTCAAAAGTCTCAACATCATTTTACCACACTTAATTCCTCTAATACACACTGCATTATTATTATTATCTTACTAGGGCTTAACAACAATAATAAATAGGATTCACACCATTTTTTCTGGTGAAATACATCTCATTAAAGATGATTTTGTGAATCTTTTATTTATTTGTTTATTTTCAGATATGGTTACTTTAGGGAACGTTTGTATGGTCGTTAATATCTGCTGTTGGCATCTTTTGTCTTGGTTCTGGTGCTACAATTGTTAATGGATTTCAAAATCTATGGACTTCTCAGGTAATTTATCATCAATAAAATAAAGCACTTCATTGTCTGTTGTCCCTAAAAAGAATCACATTTTTCTCTCTGTATTTGTTTCAGTCCCCTGAACATCTAGAATATGCAGCTGTCGTCATTGGTGGCTCTTTAATTATAGAGAGTACGATTTCTCAAATAGTCTATAGTGTTATTTGTCTCATTTCGAGTTCTGGATCTATTTAGGTGTTTCTCTTGTAGTGGCCATACAATCTGTGAGAAAAGGTGCTGTTTCAGAAGGAATGAAAGTGAGAGAGTATATTTAGTGTGGTCATGATCCTACAGCTGTAGCTGTCATGACTGAGGTGATAGACATGGTCTTTTTTTATTTGGACTTCCTAGCTAGCTATCTACTTAATGTACGTGTTGTTATTAGTGATGCATGATTTGGCATTCAATTTGTAGGATGGTGCTTCAGTTGCAGGCCTGGTCATTGCGGGTGCATCATTAGTTGCAGTGAATATCACAGGAAATCCAATTTATGATCCCATTATTGTGGGCAACCTTCTCGGAATGGTATGTGAACCTATTCTCTTGTTCAGATGTAATATATAGTTAAAACTCAGTCTCATCATCAAATGGAATATGAATTGCAGGTTGCTGTATTTTTAATTCAGAGGAACCGACATGCTTTAATTGGTAGAGCAATTGATGACAAAGACTTGAAAAAAGTTATGAAGTTTTTGAAAAATGATCTTTCTGGACCGCTCTTCTTTACTAATCTGGTTGATTAATTAACTAAAGTATCCGAAAAATATTCTTGACACTGCAGGTTGTTGATTCTGTTCATGATGATTGGACCTGGCTTCTTTAGGTTTAAGGCTGAGATAGGTGATTGAATCTGGTGCATCCATATTCAGCTTGTTTCTTAGTACATGTGTTAATATTTAGTGTCTTTATATTGCAGACTTCAACGGCGTGAAGCTGGTACAAAATTATCTCAACAGAGCTGGACGCAAACAGTGGGCTAGCTAAACAGGTAACTGATTAGCAGATTTATCTCCTATGAAATCACAAGATTAGTATATTAGTTTTCTGATATACAGTTTATAGCTTCGAAGGGCTGTAAAGCACAAGGATGATGCAGTGATCATGGAAGTCATGTCACATTATGGTATGAATAAGTTCAATTCTTTTTCTTGTTGACAGAGAATCAAAATACATGAATAATTTATTAGTGCTATATATATCTTGGCAGGTGAAGAAGTTGTGACGGCACTAGGGGCTGAAGTTGATCGGCTAGAGAAGGAAATCCAGAAAATAGTTCCTGGAATTAAGCATGTGGACATTGAAGCACATAGTTCAATTGGTTCATCCCCGTGAGCATTCGCTGTAATGTATGTAACACTTTTGTTTCAAGAATGCCATCCATATATATGTGAAGAAATTTTAATGTCATATAGCTTGCAAATGGAACTTTTTGTCTACAGTTACGTTCTCTTTGAAACATACATATAAATGGGATTATGACAGTGTTACGTACTCTTGTATGTACTTATATATAAGTTTGTTTGTGAGATCTATAATGGTTTATAGCATCTTCCCCTTCACCATATTGAATAGCAATTTCTTTTGTTATTGGGACATGCCCTGCCTGCGTTGATGATGAGAGAGGAAATTATATTGTTGCGTCCACAAAATAAGGTCTAAATGTAAATCTGTAATATTGATGTGTGAATATATATAACACAATTGCTAAGCCAAAATCTGAAGATTGTTGAATAAATTGACGATTTTGAGTTCTACACGCACAATGGATAATGGATTTATAGACTTGACTATTTAAAAGGCACTACATTACAAGAAAACTGCAGCTAGAACTCAACGTGTACTCATCATTATCGAAAACACACAATCTTCCAGGTGCCTTTAATTATGTGTACCGTCTGTAGTTTCAAGAAAGTGATTTTAATTATGCTTCAATCTGGTATAAATATGAATATATTTCTTTTCTTTTTTTCTATATATATACCGAATGTTCTTTTTAAGAATCAGTTTCTTACCCATTTTTTTAAAAAAGTGTCGTCTTAGATTTTATTTTATTTTTTAAAATAGGGGGTGGTGGGAAATCAAAGTGAGGATTCATGCATCAACCAACTAAGTCACTTACCAACTATTTATCAAAATATTATATCTCGAACTAGCATACAATGGTGTGTGGTGTTCACTTTCTTTTCTTTTTCTTGTTTAACAATGGTGCCAAATGACACGCAATGCAAATGAATCATATATCATATTATATTATAAGTGGGAAGCCTCCAAGTCAGAAGTTGAATTACCAAAGTGTCCTTATAATGTCATAATATTGATGAACAAAAATGCACACATTAATTATAAATAAATACTATTATATTCTATTAACGCTATTCTTATATATTTATGGACAAAAATATAAATACACACTCTTAAAAGCTAGGATTGTTATTTATTTAGTTTATCCTTTTTTTTCATTCTTCTTCCTATTATTTTGTTTTATCTTATTTGTATAAATGCCCAAAAAGACTTGCAACTTAAGAACTGCATCGGTTAAAAATATATTTTAATAGCACCTTAGTGAAGAATACTAAAAGTTTCTAACAAAACAAAACTGAACCCACAATCAATTGTTACAAACTTTATGGAAGAAGTGTGAAAGTTTCCAGTAACTGTTACTATTTCTCTATTAGTTTATAAATGAATTTTTCCTCTACAGCTCATATTTTATGTATATTGGGTTTATAATTTTCGTTAGTTTTTTCATATTTCATGATTATTCATGTTTTCTTCTTATTACAATTGTAAAACCTATTTGATTGCAGAAGAAGATTCACAAGAGCTTTAGCAATAATTTGGTACGAAGAATAGAAGAGTATTACAACATCAAATACAAAATTGTTAGTTTCTCCGTCTCAATTTGTGTGATATTTTTCATTTCTTGAAATTTAAATATAAATTTTAATTAATATTTTAAAAATTACAATTTACAATACTTTTTGTATAATTTTTTGAATATATGTATTTTTTATTTTATAATATTGAGTTAATTTGATCCAACTTATCTTCGTAAAATTAATCGAATTGACTCTCGATTAGCCAAGACTGTCACATAATTTGGGGTGTATGACATTACATGTCTCCCTTAAAACTCAAGGTGTTAAATACATCATGTACAAAAAAATTCATATAAGGGATATAAATGTTTGATATATATGTAGCTAAATTATATTATGTAAGTGTTTTAGTTATTTCCCCGACTACATAATTGGGTTTTAGTGTTGTTCTCTTTTGCATGTTCTATTCATTATATATATATCAAACATTTATATCCCTTATATGAATCATTGCCTGTATATATTTTTAAAAGTTCAAAAGTCATTGGATGATATAATAGAGGATAACTATCGAGTATATGGTATGTAGAAATTTCCTTCTGCAATCAAATCGGAATCATTTAATCATTTTTGTATATTAATTTTTGTTCATATTAATATATAGCATGTTTGGACCTAATATCATAAAAATTTAACTCTGTATTAATTTTAGTTACCCAATCAAGTTGTGTTGTCCAAATCTTGTAGATTCATCGATTGTCTAATCATTTGACATACAATAAAGATGTTATTTGAATAGATTGATAGTTCATCTATTTTAAATTGTTTTTTTTTTTGAATAGTTTGTGATACTCATTACAATGTGATTTTGACATATATAACTCAAATCGTAATAATGTGTTCAGAGGACTCACGTGCGAAGCACGTCTCCATAACTAGTATATATATATATATATATATATATAAAGGAGAAACATAGATGAGGTGATGTGATACCTCTCTATGGCCTCCATTTCTATTTTTTTTCTTCTCCTTTTTTTGGACATTTTTTAATTTTTCTCCTCATTTTTAATATAATTATTATTTGTTTATAATTAATGTTTTGTTGATTAATGTGGATGTCCATAACTTCAAGATATAATATCACCATTATGTGTAATAATACTCACACCTCCACCATCTCCTCATTTATCTTCCACACCCTTTAATCTTCCCCACATTCTCAATAATTAATATCATGTTTATTGCTATCTTTTTGTATGCCTCTTATAACAATATAAATAGAGGTCTTGGGGATGTGTTATGCACTTGAAGAATTAGAAAATACTTGAATATACTTGGAACAACAAAAAAATTCTTTGTTGTCTCTCTACATTTCTTGTCTATTTTCTCACTTATATTATTACTCTTTTTAGTTTTGTTTACTACATCTTTTCATTCTTGAAAAGATAAAATGTTATATCTAATTGTATTTATCTTCACCAAAATAAATGTATTGATACTTGTATGCCTATCTTAAGATACTTGTATGCCTACCTTCCCATCTTTTGATATATTTTGTCTTCTTTATATATTTTATTCATAATATTTACTTTTAGAATTTCATTCCAATATTCATTGATCTCTTTGTGTAATAATCAAACATTGAGGTTTGACGTTTATCATATTCGATCTAAGGAATAAAATTCTTCAAATAAATCAAAAATATCATACAGTGACACAAAAGGAAGTTCAGTTGAATCCATTCAATTTGAATTGGTCTTTTCTCCACACCAGCTACACCCCTAAATGACCGCTCAGTGTTATACATTTTTTGCTTTAGTATAGTATAAATCAAAAATATCATGTAGTGACACAAAAGGAAATTAAGTTGTTATGCATTTTTAGCTTTATTATAATATATAATTGTAGAAGTAATTTAATTTTTATGTATATTTTAATGAATGAAAATTCTCAATTAAATTCTTAAAAATTAGATGATATAATCACAAAAAATATCCAAAAGAAAAATACTTGAAATGTCTGCCTATAGATTTTATCGTTTGTCTGCAAATAATTTCCTTAATTCAATATAGTACATTTCACTAAAAGACTAAAAGTGCTTAAGAATATTAATTATTAGAAATAAAAAAATATATACACAAGAAAAAGAAAAAAAAAAATCACCACAAATCTATGACACTCACATTTCAACTAATTAAATATCTAAAAGAATCATAGTTCGATATAAAATTCAATTGAGAAAAAAAAATTGAATTTCATGCATATGAGTTTCCTTCGTTCATGCCTTCATGGTATTTAAGCATGATTATAGGAATTGTTAGAATAGTTATATTTTGTGAGACTTAAATGTTTTTTCATTGCTCCATACTCATTAAGATATTTAATATTTCTATTGTCATTGGAAGGAAAAAATTAAGCGTTAATGAAGCATATATATCTTGTCCGTTAGCCTTCTATAAATACTCAAATAGATTGAACATATTATTTTCTTTTTAATACTACTTTATGCATTTAAGAATCTTGAAAGCTTAAAAAAACTTCATAAGTTGATTAAAAAAAATTGAATACCATTATATTTATACCTACTCACCAAATGAATATCAACATTATTTTATTAAGGTCTGCTAACAAGCTATTTTTATACATATTTTTTCATATTTACTTTTTTTAAAAATATAGATAATGTTTTATGTAACTTTTGATTTAGAATTTTAAAACTTAAATTTTGAAAAAGACTTTTATGTATCTTATAATTTCTTCTATTTAGATTATACGTTTGAAAGAAATATTGAAAATAAAATTGATTATATTTTTTGATGATTTTAATATTCGAGTATTAGAAAGAACGAAAAATAAATCATGAATTTGGTGGGCATTTGGCCATATATAATTAGAAATTAGGCATTTGGCAATATATAATTAGAATTATTTCTTTTTCATTTTACTAGAAATTTTTAAAATCAAAGTTGTGTTTTATTATATATTTTTTCACAAATAAGACAAAATAACATTTTATTTGAAATTCTAAACATGGAGTGTAATTTGAATTTTTCATAGTCAAAATTAATTTTTAAATAAAGTAAAAATTATTTCAGAAAAAAGACGGGTGATATAGTTTAATTCTCTGTGCGAAGTGCGAATAAGTTCATTAGTAGAGAAATAAATTGGAAAAATTAGAAAGAAAGAGTTTCCTATTGAACTATCAAATGTTTATGTTTTCTATCTGAAATGACGAATACACTTGAGTTAATTGTCATGTAAATGAAATTTTACGAACAAATTAAGGTTTTAAAATAATTTTGATAAATAATGGATAGGAGAAATAGAATGTTGGTTGTATAGTGTGAGCATGGTGGTAAAGGAGGTTTTGAGAGTGATGAGGAAAACCCATCTTGTAGCGGCATTTTTGTAAGAAAACCCTCAAGTAAAAACTCTTTATTAAGGGCATCGCGCGTTTTTGGGCAAAAACCCAAATCAAGGTTTGTGGTTTCCCTATATAGTCGCTCGACCTCATGGCTCTCTCCTCTTCTCTTCTATTACTACAAATGGGATGGATGGATGTATCTCTCTCTCATTTACTATATTTGTTTGGGCATTTCGAGAGTGGTGGCTCCATTGAAGAGGCGGTGCCATCTCTCTTGTCATGACGACTGCTCCAACCATGCAACTCCACGACCTGGAAGCCGGCTCCTCCCATCTCAACTCTTCTCCCCAAGACAACTTCTCTGATCCTTTCGACATTGCCACTACCAAGAATGTATCTTTCCACGCTCTTAAACGCTGGAGGGTAAGTCTTCGTTCAACTCTGAAATTTTCATTTTCACTCCTACAAAATTGCGTTAGCCCTTTCTTCTCATGAGTCATGATTACGTGTGTGTCAGTTTATGATCTCTCATATTTTAATCATGCTGCCTTGATAATTTTATACATGCAATCCTTTCTTTTGCTCTGTAATTTTTATGGTGGCTGAAGTGTTCTTTTGCGTTAGACTAGTACATTTTAAGGCAGTAATCTGTATTGACGCATTAATATCTCATTCTTCGCCTAAGAAATAATTTATCAACATCGCCCTTTATCTTTCTGATTAACCTTTGATCACTCACAGGAAGCTGCACTTGTGCTTAATGCTTCACGCCGATTTAGGTATACTCTCGACTTGAGAAAAGCCGAAGAGAAAGAACAAAGAAGGAGGATGATCAGAGCACATGCTCAAGTCATAAGAGTAATGATGAAATTCATTTCTAGGGTGTTCTTTTGATTGCTTTAATGAATATCTTACCATCCCTGGTTTGCTTTTGTAGGCGGCACTACTTTTTAAACTTGCTGGACAACGAGCTATTGGTATATACTTTGCAAATCCTTTTCAACTAATGCTTTATCTTGAATATCTACCAAATATTGCCGCTTCCCTTGCATAACACTGGTAAAATAAGTACTGATGATAGATCACTGACATTTTGGATTGAATGTATACTATTAAATGGAGAATTTAGATTCCCGGAAAAGCATCCATCACATGAATTTTTATTATTTTTTTTTGATTGATATATCTGTAAACGTAGTTGCTTTATTTCTTAACTCATTGCTTGCCAACTCTCTGCCTCCTTTCTCTGTTTCACCCCATCATCCTCTTTTTGTTCTATCTACTGAGATCGTTTACTTGTAAAAGTCTTCTTCTTTTCTAGGTAAATATTTTCATCACATTTGACCTGTTTGGTGGAAAACTGAAGTTGGCACAGTCATTTTGTCTCATGGTTGCGTGATTTGTTTATCAAGAAATCTATCTTCTGAGCCCATAATTCTATTGTTTGGTGAAGTAAACAAGAAAAAAAATGAAAATTTTGCTCTAGTATGTTCTATTGTTTCACACTGTCTTTTGGAAGCACATACAAAGTATCCAAGCTGCCTCAAGCTAATTTTAAGGTAGACAGACAAAGTGCTAGCCAAAGTTTCAAGATCTTGAACATCAAATGAATTTAAGGATATAGTTAACTGCAAGTCTCTGTCTTTAACTGTCGGTAGCTTAGATACTAACTATTTGTATAAGTAACAACGTACCTTAAACTCTGTCATTTGCTTTGTTTTTGGTATCTGTTCTGTTTTCTAGTGTTGGGTACCGAAGTTGCTCCTCTACCTCCTTGTGGTGACTATGGAATTTCACTTGAACAGCTAGCTTCAGTGACTAGGGATCATAATCTTTCTGCACTGCAACAATACGGAGGAGTAAGTTAACTTCACTGAGTTTTAGTTATCTTACATAAAACATGCTACTAGTAGGGATTCATCTATATTGGCATACTGATATGAGTTTTAGTTATCTTACATAAAACCATGCTACTAGTAGGGATTCATCTATATCGGCATACTGATATTGATGTTGACATCTTCAGGCCAAAGGCTTATCAGAGAAGTTGAAAACAGATATTGATTCAGGAATTGTTGATGATGATGTTGAATTATCAAAAAGAAAAAATGTGTTTGGGGCAAATACGTATCCCATGAAAAAGGGTCGCAGTTACTTGGTATTAGTTTCTCCCAAGTTGTCTTGTTGAATTGATTTCTGTAAGGAGAAGTGAGATGTAACTATTATCTTTGTTCTTTGTAGAGGTTCCTTTGGGAGGCTTGGCAAGATCTGACTCTCATCATCTTAATTGTAGCTGCTGTATTATCACTGGCACTTGGAATACACACAAAGGTATTTTGCTCTTTATATTGCAAGTTTTAATCATTGCTAAAATAGGTTCATCTATTTGATGTTAAAAGCTCTGCATTGTTCTATCTTTTCTTCCCCCTATAGCCTATCTTTTACCTTTTATTGGGAAGTGCCAAATATCTGGATATTTCAGAGTTGTCAATTGTCAATTTGACGTCTATAGCAACCAGTATAGACCTCATTTTAGGAAAAAACAAAGCAGATATGTCCAGTACTGAGCGTGGGAGGGGTGGTGGTGGTGTTGAGTCCCACATTGTTTGTGAGATAAGTATATGGTCTTGGGCAGATTAAGTTAGGTTCATGTCCATTTCTTTACCGAACAGAAGCAAGTATAGAATGGAAAATTAATGATGGTCCTTGATTATTTTAGGAAATCAGAAGATGATGTTATATTAATGATGATTGTTACTAAAAGTTTCATTCATGATTATTTATACAGGGCCTGAAAGAAGGATGGTATGATGGTGGAAGCATAACTTTTGCCGTACTTCTTGTTATTTTTGTAACAGGTAATTTCTATGATTCTTGTTTGTCTACTTCTTTTTATCCAAGTGAATGGATTTTATAAGTCATTAAATTCTACCTGTTATTTTTGTAACAGGTAATTACTTTGCTTCTTGTTTGTCTACTACTTTTAATCCAAGTGAATGGATTTATAGAATTCATTAAACTCTACAATGGCTTGGCTGCTTTCTCTTTTGTCAATCCCAGGTTACTAAATTTGTATTAACTACTGGAACAAATTGAAGAATATTCATTAACATTCAAGAAAACCATGAAACTCTAAATTCTAATAGAATCAGACTAAAGATATTAACCTCTCAGAATTTCAGAAAACTGATAAAAGTCATAGCTGCAGCTTAATTTGCTATTTATACTTCCTCCTCCTCCTCCTCCTCCTCCTCTCTCTCTCTCTCTATTCACGTGTTTAGCTTGGTCAAGCCTCACCAGATTCGTGTTGCAGATTATTAATCATATTTAGTTAATATTTCGGTTGTTAAAATATAGTTTCTTTCTTCTATTTGCTAACAGTAGCTTTAGTTCTCCACATAACAAGTTGCATTCTTACACACATTTTCCTTCCTATCAAATAAATTGATTAGTCTGTTTCTCTTTATAATGAAAAAGTTCTTTTAATGTTCTTCAAGAGCTATTCACTTATTTTCTGAAGTTTAATTATGTTTACTCTTTTATCAAACCGATCTTCTTCTCTTCTTTCTTGGTACCAAACACGGTAGCTGTTTGCTATTCCTAATCTTGAATTTCTGGGGTGAGGTGTATTATGTGAGTATTGCAATTGAACAATTCATGAGTTGGAATCCTGCTAGTTGATCATCATAATATAGCTTTCTTTCCTTTTTCTTTTAAAGAAGAGTTCAATTTATGTGGCTCTCCTCGTTGCATTTTTTTCTTCAATAAATTGACTTGTCCTAGCTTTTCAGAGTGGATTTGCAAGCTCCCATCTCGTTTTCTGGATTTGTTTGTATATTTCGGGATTGAGGTGTATAGTTCATTGGTAGAACCTCACTTCTTTAATATGATGAGAAGGTGGATGGGGTGGGGGGTGGGTGGGGGCATTATTCCCTACCAATCCTTATTTACTACTACATCTTTGATTTAATTAATTTTGTTTTGTAAATTTTCATTTAGCAACAAGTGACTACAGACAGTCCCTGCGATTTCAGAACTTAAATGAAGAAAAACGAAATATCCAAGTAGAGGTAATTGCAGTTTACGAACCATAGCCTCGTGAAAATTATATTAATTACGATCCTTATCATATGGATGATAAATTAACTGCTTCAAAATGATCTATAAAGGTTATAAGAGATGGCAGGAGGGAAAAAATTTCAATATATGAAATTGTCGTTGGTGATGTTGTTCCTCTCAGGGTAGGAGATCAGGTAAAGGTGGCAATATAGATTTTTTCTGCCTCTTCTCTAGTCATTTTCTGATCAAAGAGATAAAAGCTTTGGTATTCTTCCAGGTTCCTGCAGATGGAGTCTTGATCTCTGGTCATTCTCTGGCAATTGATGAGTCTAGTATGACTGGTGAAAGCAAGATTGTAAGTTGGTTAGACCTTCTTGCATAGTATGTGTAAGCTCATTGATCCAAATGATCTTAAATATCATATCATTTTTAAAGGTAAACAAAAATCAAAAGGCACCTTTCTTGATGGCTGGTTGCAAAGTAGCAGATGGTGCTGGAACCATGCTTGTAAGATCATCTTATTTCTTTCTTTGTTTCTTTTATTCTGATCTCCCTCATCCCTTTGAGGATTTAGGAGCTAATTTCATCTGGAGAAAATGAAATTTTAGACATCGTTTCCCCATTTGGCCATAAATTTTATTTCATTATCTCAACTAAAACTCAAATTATTATTTACAAACCGATGTTTGTCTTACAATTCGATTCAATATTTCTTGAAATAGAGAATGTTGGAAAACTGATTTGATGTATTTCAAATGAAATAATAGTCCACTCACAAAACTTCAACTTTTTTTTCCAAGTGAAATTCATGTACAAACATGTATAATTACTCTTTTTGCTTCAACTTCAGCTAAATTTTATCCAAACATCCCATATTCAAAGACTGTCTCCTGTTCTATATTAAAAACAAAGCTCCCTCATCTTTATCTCCTTAAACATATATTTTTATTTAGGTAACTGGTGTAGGAATCAATACTGAATGGGGATTGTTGATGGCGAGTATATCAGAGGATACCGGTGAAGAAACTCCTTTGCAGGTTATAATTAGAACGTGCTGTCCATCACTATCAGTTTCTCTACTTGTTATATCCATTCTGTGTTTAGCTTTTCAATGACAATATGGCAGGTGCATTTGAATGGGGTTGCCACCTTTATTGGCATTGTTGGCCTTGCTGTTGCTCTCTTTGTGCTCATCGTTCTTTTAAGCAGGTAAAGACGTTGCTCCCTTCCAAAGCCTTTCTGTATGGTTTGCATGCTAAATATTGCATATGACTTAAATATTATGTCCCCCAGGTTCTTCACTGGACATAGCAAAAATCCAGATGGGACTACCCAGTTTGTCCGTGGACAGACCAGTGTTAGTAAAACAATGGATGGAGTTGTACATATCATCACTGCAGCTGTAAGTTCTTGCTGATCAATGTTTTTAAGTTTTATCTTACAGGCTTTACCCTTTAGGCTCTGACTAGGTCATGCACTATATATATTGTGGATTCCAATGGACACCAGTGGAGTTGTAAATTTTAGGTCCACTACCTAAGAATTGAAAAAGCCTTTTTCTATTGATTTCCACTGCTCTTAGGTACTGTATGTAGTTCAGAAAGCTATTTGTCATGTCCAATTAGGATAATTGACATGGGAGATAAGATTCTAGTAAGATGTCTGGGTTAGATTGAACAAACACACTACAGAGGGCCTTTTTTTTTATATATAGTTTTCAAAAATGTTACATGCATTTATTACCTATCAATGAGTGTAGAAGTGGAGTCTTGTCATATATTAATCAATCAACTACACGCCTGAACCCTGAACTAGTTGGGGTCAGCTATATGAGTCCCTTTGTGTATGCATATAATTAGAACTTAACATAGTATATAAATTGTATTTATTCTTTGTTATAGATGTTCTATCTTTTCTTCTACCTTTTTTCAATGAGGCCCACAGAGTGGAAGTTTTGAGATTTTTAAGTAAACTTGCCTGCATAGACTTGTATTGCTCAAAAACAAAGAGAAAGGAAGACACGTGTACCTAAATAGTGTGTATTTCAAATGGTCCCTTTTTTTGGACAATATACGCTAGGACTCCATCAGTGTTGTCAAAGGCGCGCTTAAGCCCTGAAGCGAGGCTCAAAACGTGTGGAGGGCTTCAGTTCGCTTTAAGTGCGCTTCAGTATCGTCATCAAGGTTCTAAGGCAAACTTTTCTTTGCCAATGAGCCTCTTCGGAAGAAGTGACACTAAACAATTGATATTTCACTTTATCATAATGGTTTTTCAATTTCTATGGTCATATATTTGTCATACATGTTCATAATTATTAGTCTTAGACTAAACATATATATTTGTATATTTTGTCCCTTTGCACTTTTTTTTAATTAAAGCCACACTTTATTTGCACTTAAAGCCCCAACGGACCTTATAGCTTTTTTGAGCTTTTCACCTTTGATAACACTGGACTCCACATTGTTCAATGGTCAAACTTAAGTGTCGATAAAATAATTAAAGATGGAAAAAAATGCTCCAAAATGGATTCAACAATCCGTTAAAAGTGCCCATATGATTTAATATTTTGATTCTGTTTCAGTCTCCAATAATGAATGGTTGTATTTTTTGTACAAAACTATTAGTCCATGTTTTGTTGTTCATGGAAGACATTAAGTGTCTGACAGATTCAGTACCTACAATTCGAGTCATCTATATAATGCTTAAGTTATTTTCAGGTCACAATTGTGGTTGTTGCTGTCCCTGAAGGTCTTCCTTTAGCTGTTACATTGACGTAAGTATCAAAAAAATGCTTCTGCCTTGACACTATTGACTTAATTTTCATGTGCCTTATAATCCTCTTAAATCATTGCCTGCTCTAAATGTTGTGACAGTTTAGCATACTCAATGAAGAAAATGATGGCTGACAAGGCTTTGGTACATATGTCTTTCCTCCTTTGCTATATCTGTTTGATTATTTAGTTAAATAGATAAGAATGTTGATACTATGGTAATCATGATTGAAATAGTTTTCTTTGATTAATTTGCAGGTGCGCAGACTTTCAGCTTGTGAAACTATGGGCTCTGCTACAACTATTTGTAGTGATAAAACTGGAACATTGACTCTGAATCAGGTTACATTGCTGGTTCATGCTTTTGATCTTCAAACTGACAACTTCAGTTACATATCTACACTAATTCACAAATTATATGATGACTTATATGCTTGTGTTTGTGTAGATGACAGTCGTAGAAGCCTATGTCGGGGAAAGGAAGCTCAACTCACCTGAAGATGGTTCACAGTTGCATTCAGCTGTTTCTTCTCTTCTGGATGAGGGCATAACTCAGAATACATCCGGCAGTGTCTTTACTTCTAAGGTATTCACCCTGTTTCCTTGTCTCTCCCTAAATTATCTCTGCATCTCTCCTCATACATGTGCCATGTATTTTGATGGCTTTAGGGTGACAGACATTCATGATAAAGTTTGAGATGAGAATTCTTAATAGTCTTCTTAGATGACATTTACTCAAAATGCTCTTTAATATAAGTCCCCACAGATCAACTCTTCAAAGGACAAACATGCATTGTCTTTCTTATTGCACATTTGCAGTAGTATTTGGATCAACTGCTCTGCACCTATTCATCTTTCCCTCCCTCACCATGCTCAATACTTCTAATTTTAATTTGTTATCTAATCTCTAGAAATGATTTTCTTGTTTACTTTGGCATGCATGTGTATACTACCTTTGGTTCATTCTATTTTTGACTCAGTTCCCTCTTCGTAGGATGGCAAGGGAACAGAGGTTTCAGGCTCTCCCACTGAAAAAGCCATTCTTTCATGGGGCGTCAAGGTAGTATTAACAACTTGTCTTTCCGTTTACTGATATAAATCAACAAAATCTGCTTATTCAACTAATGCACAATTTACTCAGATTGGAATGAAGTTCGATGTTGTCAGATCACAATCCATAGTTCTTCACGTCTCTCCTTTTAATTCTACAAAGAAGAGAGGAGGTGTTGCAGTTAGAGAGCAGGTAATCGACTTATCTGATATTCGAGTGCTTGCAGCTTCATAGTCCTGTTCGCTTTGTTAAGGTTTTCTTTAATTTAAAATTGGACATAATTATGTCCATTTAGAGGGATTTATTGCTCCACATAATCAGTTTAATGAGAGAAATTTAGCTTTTTTTGTGATATTTCTTTTCCTAACTAGCTAAATAATTGAAACCTACCTTGTGAGGCTTCAAGTGCTAAAATCAAGAATCAAGGTTGTAGTCTGGATGTAAGTGTTTGTGGGATGATCTACTGCAACAAGTTATCTCTTCGCGAGATGTCGTAGGCTAAGTTATAATCTACTTGCGTTTGAAATCAAAAGATCGTGTCAAACAGTCCTCAGGGTTTAAGAACAGAAAATTCCTAGAAATGATATATATAATAAGCCCCAATGCTAGTGATTCTTTCGGACTGACCTAGGATCCGTTGTAGCATTTGTGTCACCTGATTGTATGATTATCTGGTGATAAATAAGCATAGAGTTAGTTTTTGGACTATGACATTCAGGTACATAATCACTCATGAAATAAGGGCTTTCTAGGATGAGAGCTAGCAGACGCGCCGTGGCCTCTTTGGATTTTCAAGTTCATTCTTTCTTGTTTTCTTTATGGCTCACATTATAGTTTCTTTTGTTGATGCACACTTCTGATTTTCTTTAATCTATATATTTGAGTGGATGAACTTTTTAATTATCTGCACATGCATGAGGTTATTAATCGTATATTTAACGATTTTTCTTTCTTCTTTTGCAGAGTGGCTCTCAAGTTCATATGCATTGGAAAGGTGCAGCTGAAATTATACTGGCATCTTGTACTGGATACCTTGATTCAAATGGCTGCTTGCAATCCATTGAAACGGAGAAGGTTAGAAGAAGTTAGGACTACTTTCTGAGAGAGAAAATTTTGATAAAATTTGAGTCCTGTGAACTTTTCTGTTGACTTTATGTTGTCCCAAATCCGGCCATTAAAAACTTGAGAAGAATGATGAATCACAAAAGGACACTTTAGTGCAGACTTTATCCTTTCATCTCTTTTTAGTAATTATTTTGGCTACAGGATTTTTTGAAAGAAGCCATTGAAGATATGGCAGCGAAAAGTTTGAGGTGTGTTGCCATTGCATACCAAACTTGTAATGTGAATGAGGTTCCAACTGATGAAGAACAACTGGCTCAATGGATTCTACCAGAAGATGACCTTATTTTGCTTGCTATACTTGGTATAAAGGTACATATTCTTAATCATACTTTTGCAGCTCAAAATAAAATAAAGGTGCATGTTCTGTAAGGTCGTGTAGTTGAGATGTATATAGTTTCTTGAATATTGTTCTACTCATGTCCTCTCTCATCTCGAGTTTGTCTACCTGGTAGTTGTAATTTTTGACAAATACGTACCATATCCTTTGATTACTTCACAATCTCATGTCTGCAGCACAGGTACTCCCTCCATCCTACTCTTTCAAGTTTCACCTGGCTCAACTATCGCGAGGTTTAAGAGAAAATGGTTTGACTATAGTTATTCTATTTGAAACATATGTGTTAACATTAATTGAAGTTATCATAAGATTAAATGATGTCACATCCTGTTTAAAAATAGAACTAAAATTTTTTTAGATAGATCTCAAGGCATTTTATAGAGTAATATTGTTAAAGTATTATATATTAAATTGACTTCTAACCTTCGTGGACAACTAAACTAAAACTGATATAGAAAATGAGATGGATAGAGTGTATGTGCCCCAGCTGTCTGAGACAGCACCTTATAAAAAGAACTATTTGACATGGTACATATTTGTGTGCAGTATTTAATTTTTCTTGAGTTGTTTTGCAAGTTCTCATTTATCTTTCTTTGCCTTTTTACATAGGATCCTTGTCGGCCAGGTGTCAAAGATGCAGTGAGACAGTGCAGTGAGTCTGGTGTTAAGGTAATCTTTTTGTTTGGATGTAATAATAGCTAACAAGGTGAAATGATCGAATATATAATCATATCTAACTTTTTCAGGAAGAAGACTTTTACTTTGGTCCAAGGTGTTTTCTTTTAATTAATTGAATCTATTTTCAAACACTTTGAACCAGTTAATTATACTAATGATTTATGTTTATTCTATCAAAATCTATCTTCCTTTTTACAGGAAATTTTTTGGAAATTTGGTAGATCTTGAATGGTTTAAAATATTTCAATTATTAGCCATTTCAGGATAGATATAGTACAGTATTTGTCATGGTTGGGTGTGCACATTTAGCCACATGACTGTAACTTCTAATTTGAGGATATCTGGAATGCATTTTAGCTTAAGCATTTGTTCTTATAAGCGAAAACTTTACTCTTGAGAACCTTTAGGTGCGCATGGTAACTGGAGATAATATTCAAACAGCTAGAGCAATTGCCTTGGAGTGTGGAATTTTAACTTCAAATACTGAAGTCACAGAATTTGAAGTTATTGAGGGGAAAACCTTCCGTGAGTTGTCTGAGAAGGAGAGAGAACAAGTTGCAAAAAGAATGTCGGTATGTTATCCATGAAGAGATAATAACTGATTTATATATTTAATCTACTTGTATCTCCATTTGTATGTTGGCACATCTTGTTAAAAGTAGAAAACTGGTTTCTAGGTTATGGGAAGGTCATCACCAAGTGACAAGCTTTTGCTTGTGCAAACTCTGCGTCAACTAGGGGAAGTCGTTGCTGTTACTGGAGATGGAACTAATGATGCTCCTGCACTGCATGAGGTTTGATGACTTTCTTATCACTTTCTGTTTATTCAATTGTTTAGTTTTCTTCTGCTTTTTGAGTCTTCACTTGCT
Organism: Solanum verrucosum; assembly: GCF_900185275.1. Lineage (NCBI taxonomy): Eukaryota > Viridiplantae > Streptophyta > Magnoliopsida > Solanales > Solanaceae > Solanum > Solanum verrucosum. The sequence goes on along the minus strand of NW_026020014.1, from coordinate 2,277,953 downwards.
GATCCTTGTACACATTTGGTCTAAGCACTAAAACAAACTTTAAGAAGAAGTGGTTTGATCCTATGCCACTTGAGCAATAAACGATTGAGATTTGGTCAGTCATTATAAATTAAAAAGAAGAAGAAGAACATGATGCAGAGAGAACTCAATATACAAGAGGCGAACTTTAAGGAAAATTTAATAGTAAATGAAGGTTAGGGGTTCAACTAAACCTCATTTTATTAATGAAGGATTTAAATAACAAGTGTTTCAAAATACTCATTGCCTGAGTTATAATCATTGTTTTTGGTATAGTTTCCTACTTTAAGCTTTTCTAGTCATTAAGGATGCTTCAGTGTAGGTTCTTAATTAGACTTGGTCAATATGGAACCGATCTCATAAATTGGTGGAACTCCCTAATGTTCTATCACTATTATGGGTAGCATTGACTACCTTCTAATTCCTACATTTGAATGTCCCTTCAGTGACTCTAATCTAGGTTTGTCCAAGATGCAGGATGATCTAGAAAGCTTCTCTTAATATTAGCACTTTATCCACAAAAAAGAAAAGCTAGGAGTTTAGTTGAATTTATGTCATATTCTGATTTCTTGAGTAGTGTTGCATTCTACTTCTTTCATCCAAACCTGGTTAGATGTCATCCCTTCAAATACAATTGGGCAAGTATTTCAACTTCACTAAACATGAGGAATATATCACTATCATAAAATATGCATTAATTTAACGAGGAACAAAGATAAAAATATTTTAAAAACCATCACATAATAAGGCACCTTTTATATCTAAGCTTCTAACTTAACTATATTCTACTGCCGAATATCAAAGAATTAGCACTGTCTTTGTTAAACCTTAACAAGTAAAGAAAAGGAAGGAACACGTAGGATGTAGATGGATGCATGATGGAGATCTTCTCTCCTTCGTCTTCCGTTTTATCTTTTCCTAATACTATTCTCTTGCCTCCCTCTCAAAGATGTGATATCCCATTTGGAGGGTGCCTAGGCACTGAGCATGAATCTCTACAACCTCCACTAATGGTGTTTTTTCATCCAACAACCCTTCCCCTTGTCAAAAAAATGACACTACAACCGTTTTTAGATACATAACAACTTCCTTCATTGCCAATGTGTCCAAAAATTCGCTCTCATCCCACAATTTCACCTACAATAATTCTTCCATTCTCTACCATTTTCATCAACTAAAGCCACAAACTTATGGCTTCTAATCACCATTCCATAACCATAAGTTACAACACTAAAACAAACTCACGTTATCCTCAATTATTCATGCATGAGAGTTTGAGGGTGAAGTCTTACCTTTAGGAAGAAACCCTTGTAAAATCCTTCACTTGAATTCTTGGGAAGAAACTTGAGTGTTCTAAAAGCTGCATGAGAATCCATGAGTTAATTCATGTAGTAGGTGAGAGAATTAGATAAGGAGTATCTTACTTTGATGTGGGAGGTCTTTGGGGGAGAAAAACTAGAGAGAAGCTCCAAAATTGTCCAAACATATGCCCCTCTTTCTCTCACTTTGTAGACCGTAAAATAGAAGATACAAGCATATTTTTAGCCTACCACGATGCGGGGTGCCAGCATGGATGAAAAAGAATCGACTTCCTGAAGTTTTGTCTTAGCGCGACGCGGGCCATGTGGTGCCCAGCCATTTCGCTTGCACTTCAGTAAAATGTACATATCTTTTTGTATAGAGCTCATTGATGAACGTTGATGCATAAAAGTCTACCGGGGGGTAGATATGTTTGTTTGAAGTTGGACCTTGTGCGAGCTCATTTGAAAACTTGTTCGTGCTGTAGCTTCCAATTTCAACTTTATGCTAGAGCTCTCCTTAGACCTTAAATCACTTCCGAGACGTTTCATATACTTATTATCATGTCCATGAGATATGGCACTAGTCTGTAGCCTCCTTTGGAACACAAAAGCATTATTTCTATTTGTCATTGTCACACTATAAAATCTTTAATCATTTCGGACCTTTGTCCCTTTGCTCACCGTGCTTCCACACCGTCCTAGTCCGTTGAATTACTTTGTCTTTAAAATCCTCAGGTGGTCTCCACATTCCAGTTTTTGTGGGATTTTTGAGATTTTTAAGCCGAATTAGACCTGGTACAAAGGTTCAAATTTATGGGGTCTTACATATCTCCAATGGGACCACTGTCTTATCTGCTTCAGAATCTATTATGATAGACCTCAAATATAAATCATTCTCCTGTGTAAGTAATGTACCCATGACTTGATGTTCAGGGTTTAAGAATATTGCCAAAGTTCAGGTGCTGTATATGGTCTGGAATAGCAACTTTTTGTGCCTAATTACACTATTCTTTTTGAATGCTTTATTAGCTGCAATTATTCAATGTTAAATTTTGTATTGTCCAGTGATTTTTCTGTGTTTAGTTAATTTCATTGTATTTCAATATTTAGGCCGATATAGGCCTTTCCATGGGCATCCAAGGAACAGAAGTCGCAAAAGAAAGCTCTGACATCATTATCTTGGATGATAATTTTGCTACAGTAGTGAAGGTGAGTTGAAAAATTTTCTTTTGGTGTTTGAAGAAAATGTTAGTTTGCTTTTTAGAAATTACTTTCTGTGATTATAAGTCTCAACTATGTACAATGCCAGAAATGCTTATTAAATCTTTTCATCATTAAAATACTGCACATTTATCATAAACTTCAGTATTCTGATGAGAACATCTGTGGGCCTATGGAGGTGGGCTTTCAGGTCAAAAACTCATAGATATGTTTTTATTTCAATCTTGGAAGATTATTTTGCTAAGTTGTGAAAGAAGGTGAATTGTACCAACTTATAATGCCTCTAGGAAATGTAAAATGTCATTCTGAGATTAGTTACTCTGCATCTACTATGTAAAGAGCTCCTTTACTATCAAAATAACCAATATTTCGAAAATAAATCATTTATTATCCTTAGTCTGAACTTTGATTACACCTCAACTACATGTGATGTTGTGAATGCTTTTTAAGTCTTTTCACTGTTAATATAAGCATATTTATCAGAACTTCACAAATATGATGAGAACATTTATTTGAACTATGAAGAGCGGGTTTTGAAGGTCGAAAGCACATGAAAACTCAGACATGTATTCATGTTCTGTATTTTTTATTTTGATCTTGAAAGGTAATTTGGCTGAATTTGTGAAGGTGACTTGGACTAACAGATAGTGCTTCTAAAAATTTGACCACTTAATCTGAGATCATAATTTTTTATTTTGCATCAACCATGTAGATGTTGAGCACTTTTAACCAGTAGGTATTAGAATATACTCTAAACTTGCATTGATTTGCAAACACATGTAACACGAGCTTATCAAATTTTGGAAGTCAACATGAAAATCAAAGATCTGCAGATATTTTGTTAGACGATGTAGTGACAAAGGGAGCGCAAGGGTAAAAAAGAGGAGTCAGATTACGAGAAACAAGCAGTGCAAGCTTCTTGTTTATCTTATTATTGCATCCCTTTGCCTTCTCATCATCAAATTTCCTAGTGGATATTATTCTTCTTGGACTGGCACCCTATCCTTAGAGCCACATTTATTTAACAACTTGGAAAAAACAGCCAAAGTACTGAGGAAGTAGATGATGTGTCTTTTTAATCCATGTCTGTGTTGTATCAGCTGGTTTTAGCTTGCGGTGGCTTATTGTACTAGCATAATGAAAAGCTGTGGTCCTTGACTTAATTTATCTCAATGTAGGTTGTACGCTGGGGTCGTTCTGTTTATGCAAATATTCAGAAATTCATTCAGTTCCAGCTCACTGTTAATGTCGCAGCTCTTGTAATCAATGTTGTGGCAGCAGTTTCTTCTGGTGATGTTCCTCTAAATACAGTGCAGGTCCTCTCTCTATCTCTCTCTCTATCTATCTATCTATCTATCTATCTATCTTCTGACCTAGACAGATGCAGGAGTGCATATATAAATTGTAATTTCATAGGTATAAATATGTATATGTATGTATATATTTTTTGAGAATGATATATAGTGTATACGTGTGCTGTGTTTATCATTTAGTGGGTAATGAGGACTTGCATATTGTAGCCTGCTGGAAGTCTTCTTCTTTTTTCGTTTTGCTCAAGGATACTCTTTTTGCAGCTTCTTTGGGTCAATCTCATTATGGATACTCTGGGAGCACTAGCTTTGGCTACTGAACCACCAACTGACCATCTTATGCGTAGACCTCCTGTTGGTCGAAGGTGAGCAACTCCAATTTACCATGCTATCTCCTTATATTTGATAATACTTTTTTTTTTATGATTTCCAGTTGTCATAAAATGAATTATGCCACAGAGCCTGCTAGTTTGAGGTCTAAATGGTGCATGATCAGAACATCTATTATAATTTCTGTGAATGTAAGCTTGAAGTGTTCTATATTATTGTGAAGAAACTACCGCTATGCTAGATGCATCTTTTTCCATTTTACATAATGTGATGTTCAAAGTCTTTCATAGGCATCTTCCGCGTATGATGGTTCAACTAATTGTGAGAGGCCCTCCTAGTGTAAATATGCACCTACTTTTTATCCACTTCTTTCCAAAAGGTGCATCAAGATATTAGCTTCTGTGTTGTTTATTTAATCTCAGAACTCCTCACTTGCAGGAATAAAATTCATCATGGGACAGATTCTTTATCTAAAATAAACTTGGCTTGCACCTTCCTTAATATTTCATTGGTTTTCTAGTTCACGGCTCTGTATATGATTCTTGTGAAGAAAAATAATTCAGATCTATGGGAAACTCGAGATTCTTTAGAATTGTGAATTTCTAGTTATCAATGCGCTTGACTTTCTTCAAAAAAAAAATTAACCGGGGAGTGTTGTTTTGCTTATTTTACCATGTCTCAAGAATTCTTTCAGGCTTTTTACATGCTTTGACAGTTATCATTTGTGAAACTTAGGGAACCTCTGGTGACAAATATCATGTGGAGGAACTTGCTTATTCAGGTCTGTGGCCTTACTGATATAGGATATTGTTGTTTCATTCTATCTTTGCTAGTTTCACCTTAAAAAGAGAATTTTAATAGCACACATTTTGTATAAAACAAATTCATTATTTTTCTCTTCTGCAGGCTCTCTACCAAATCGGAATCCTTCTTGTTCTCAATTTCCAGGGCAAGAGCATTCTCAGCTTAGAGAATGATGACCCAAAACATGCTAATATGGTGAAGAATACCTTAATTTTCAATGCATTTGTTTTCTGCCAAGTAAGTTTTTTCATCTTGGTGCAAATTAGGAGAAAGAAATGTGTGTCTGAGAAAAATTGAAGTGTGTATGCTGTGTATTTCTTTAAATGGTTATTCTCTCTATCGGTTAATGTTCTTTGTTCACTTGTCTTATTCAAGGCTAGATTACACATCAAACCTCAGATATGTAACTAGTTTAAATTGAAATACAGATATTCAATGAGGTTAATGCTCGAAAGCCCGATGAAATTAATGTCTTTACTGGCGTGACCAAAAACCCCCTCTTTACTGCGGTCGTGGGAACTACTTTCATACTTCAGGTGAAAGATGTTTGAGCATGGATAAAATTCTGATTAGAATTCTTTCTTTTTGTGGTCACTGACTATCACATTCCTCCATACAACTGAACAGATCATTATCATTGAGTTCCTTGGAAAATTTACATCGACAGTTGGACTGAGTTGGAAATTATGGATTGTTTCACTTGTCATTGGTATTATCAGGTATCGAACAAGAGGGTTTTTGTTGAGTTGACTAGCCATAATCTCATCTGCATCTCAACATCTTTGTTTATTGTCACAGTTGGCCTCTTGCTGCTGCGGGAAAATTGATCCCAGTTCCAAAGACCCCTCTGGCTAAGGTCTTCATCAAGTTATATCAGCGATGCATTGCAGCTCGTAATGCATAAATGAATGCAGCTTTCGTTTCTTTGCCATCTACTTGGTTGTATATATATATATATATATATATATATATATATGTATAGTATTCGTACGAGATTAGTTTTTGTTGGTTCTGAATTGGAAGAAAGAAATCCTAGAGTATGTTGATATGTATAGTGCCCACTAGCTAGGTTGTAGAATAGTTTATACAACATAGGAATGCTGATTAGGAAGAGAAGTCCAAAAAAAGATTGAGATAGACATTAGGAAGCAACCTCAAAAGTATGTTGCATGATAAATACTGTATTTCTTTTACAGCCCCAATAATATAATATTAGTAAATAATCTTGTTTGTAGTAATTTGTATATGTTATGACAGGTGTGTCCATGGAAAGTGTGTGGCGTACATGACAAATTTTCTTTTACCGAACAGGAGTTAAAAATTATACTCCGTAATTTGTATGAGAGATATGTCATTTCACCGAACAGGTAGGTAGGTGTATTAATTTTGGTGGGAAGATGTAAATTATGGAGTATTATTTGAAATTTGATAATTCCCGTCAGAGCCATGTGTAAATTACAGGCCGCATCTTTTCTACTTTGATTTAACATGCTATTATTATTATTATTATTATAATTACTCTTCAATCCCATATGATTTCTCAAGATTTATTTATGATTCAAACATATGAAATACGTGCTTGGTGCATAATGGGAACTCAATATTTTCCATCACTATATTTGTATGACAATACCATATTTCCAAGTCCAACAAATGATATTGTTTGGGGGTTGAAGGGAAGAGGGACAAAAGAACCCCACCCCGAAAGGTCTATCTAAATATTCATCACTACAAGCAAACTTGTGTTTTGTGTAAACAAACTAGAGAGAGAGAGAGAGAGAGAGCCTCCCATTTCCCATCTTAATACTATACTACTAGTGTATATAGCTAGCAGAAGCACGAATAGGCAAAGTGGTTCTTTTTTGAGACGTAATGAGATACGTAGTCTGTTGAAGAAGCAGAGGAACCAGAAATATGAGCAGGAACTAGTATTTGAGTCTTCCCAGAGGCGATTCTCTTGCCAGCCACATTCGCATAAAAGAGACCTGAGATGGCTGGTACAAATACGTCACTCTCAGAACACATGTAGAAGTCGATAACTTTCTCCACTTCAGAATTCTCCATATCAAGAAATCTCGCCTTTTTGTCCATGGGCATTATGCTTTCCTGCAATTGCAATTCAAAGTGAAGAGTCAAGACTAAACACATTACACACAAGATATATTTGGAAGTTTCACTTTACCTTGGTGTATGTTCTAGGAAAGAGATCCTTTAATGCATCAAGGCTGTTATCCCACCTAGATTGAGTAAGATATATAGTTGTATCTTTGTTGAAACCAATTTTTCTCAGAAACATGGCTATCTCCTGTGGACCATAGCAAGCACTGTTTCCTTGGCAACCCTTTTTCTCCAGCATATCAACCCTTAGATCCACCGCGATAAACTGTCCGTTTGACTTCCTGCTCAGAGTTTTTAAGCGCTCCACCATAGATTCAACTACTCCATTAACTTCAGGCTGAAGCTCTAGAGTTCCAAACATCCCCAAACATGCAATTGAGTCGATGTTGCTGTTCTCTTTCGTTTTTTTCATGTTTACTGAGGGAAAATACGTGGCGAGCCTAATGTTCCCCTTTGATCTGAAAATTGGCTCGATGTTATCAGTAATATATTCTTCAGTAACCCTGCTAGGAACCTTCACAACTGGTCCTGTGATGACTTTAGAGGGGAGAGATTTTGCTACTTTTACTACCCCATCAAGTTTTTTCACAAACTGCTCAACATCATAGACATGTTCAAATTTCCTGTAAACATGTCAATAGTGTGAATTTGAAACAATTTGAGAAGAGTATTATTCTAAACTCGACTCGAACTGACCTTTGTTCACCACTTCGTCCTCTTATGTCGGGGAGTAGGAGAGTTGCTCGCAGATATCTAGCTATTACGACGGCATCAGCAATCTAAAAGTTGAAAGTAAATACTAATTAGTATAGTATCCATTATTTATGGTTGAAGGTGAAACAAATAAATAATACCTGAGAGAGGTGATATTCAGGACCATTAGTGAGGGAGAAGGTAACATATCCTTGTGATTCATCAGGTTCCCCTGTTACAAAGATTATTAAAAAAACTAATACTACTAGTGCCTAGTGGAGCGTGAATATAAGTGTGATAGATCTCTCACCGAGAAGTTGTTTAGACCAACAGGAGGTTAGGGATTGGGCATCCTGTTTCCAAGGTCCAACTCCATTGGTAAGTAGACTTTGCTTTCTAGTAGCATGAATTGAATCCACCTAAATTCATAGATAGATAGATAGATAGATAGATAGATCTGTAAATAGAAATAGAATTGAACAAGAGTAGAGCATGAAATAGAAGAATGAAGAAGAGTTGATTACAGGAAGAGAATCAAAGTGGTCCCTTTTGATCATGTCTCCGAGCATAACGAACATAGTGATAGTAAGAACTCCAGCCAAAACTTGCCTCGCGTCCATAGTGATTCTGCTGAAGAAATGATATGATAATATTATTATTATATATAGAAGGAACCTAAAACAAAACACCCGCACTCCAACAATGTTTACATTAATATTTATTTATTTATTCTTTTAACATTTTACTTTACTACGATATACTCCATGTGTCCGTGAGTTGGGTAGGGTAGGGTCCAGACTCCAGACCCCAGAAGAGCGAGCAATGTTTAGTGTTGGAGTAAGTTAAAAGTGTGTCGGGTGGCTCTCCTGCCACCGACACCTTCTCCTAATAATAAATAAACCTAATAATTTTATTATTACTATACTTTGGCCTTTGAGTAATGTTCTAACCTAACAAAAACATTTCATTTACCAAGCTAATTAATACATCAACATCTTCTATATTGTTTAACACTAAATATAATCTGCCTAAATTTTAAAAATTATACTTTGAATTACTAATGTTTTATAAATTTTAAAATATAATAGAATATTAATGTGAGATTGTGCATGTAGAGGGTGGGTATGAGCGAATGACAGAGAGAAAAAATGAGTCCACTTCACACTCTCCTGACTTACCTGACTCAACTTGCCACTTTCTACATTTCCAGTTTCAATACTCATCCTATAGTTTGATTTTGATATAAAGTTTTAAGAAAATAAAATATACTTTTTTAATTTTAAACTGAAATTACATATTAAAATGTTATTTAATTTTGTAATTGTTATATGAAAAGTTAAAATTAAAAAAATCATTATTGCTTTTTTTAAATGGCACAAGTATAGAAAAGATTGAAACACGACAAACTATTATTATTATTATATTATGAATTGGTTTGGATGTAATAATTGACTAATTCACTCATCTTTCCTTCCATCAATTATTGCTTTGATTCAGTTACAGTTTGTACTTGTAACTTGCTCTTTCAATAGTATTTGATGATTGAGGAAATATATAAATGAGATGTGGTCCATTTCATATTACTAAAACTTTAGAAATAGAGATCGAGTGTCAGGATTTTAATTTAGTAATCAAGTAGATCCGTAAATTTTAAATATCTAATAAATAATTTTGATATTTAAGAATTAAGGAGCTGGAATATTCGGGAGTATCAATAAAATCATACTACAAGACTTTAGCGAAGGTGATGGATAACTGAAGCAATTTGGCAGTAATTAATTAATACTCACTCTATAAGAAAGGAGAAGATTATGGCGTAATTAAAGGAAAGTCAATTCTTTTATTTATTCAAACCAATGGACGACTGCAAGTGGATCTCAACTAAAAATATATTCTCTTAACTATTTCTAATTAATCAAACAAAACTTGGATTTATTCTTGTAACCCTCTTCTTTTTCAAAAAAAAAAAAAAACAAACCAATTTCATTTTCTAATTAACTGGGCCACGTTTTAAACCTATACTATAATAAAATAGATAAAGTTGAATGTAGAATTAATGTGCCGACAACAAATAGCATAGGCGCTAAAATAAAGGTCCATTTCGAATCACGAAAATGCTATATTTTCTTCCTCCTTTTATATATCCACTCAATTTTTATGTGACAAATTAAAATAAACGAAGAGAGTATTCATTTTTCTCAATCACTATTAGGGATCGTTTGGTTTTTTATAGGATGATTAAGGGATAATAACCTCAAGATTATTTTATCTCATCATTTATACTATAATAGTGAAAAAAGTTTATCATATATATGAATCTCATGCGATATCCAATCCATATCCATAAAATAGCTTTGGTTACCAAAAAATCCACTAAAGATTATTATTAATTTCCTCACTTGTACAAGCAAGTGATGTCATTTGGCTCTTTTTGTCTCAATGACTATAATTTGATTGATGGCTTTGTCCTTGATTTAGTATTGAGTATGGTTCACGAAGTCGTAAATGGAGTATAAAAACAATTAATCTATATTATTAGGACATTAATAATCTTGATTCTGATCCCAATTTTACATCCGGAATTAAAGGAAGGTGTTCCAATTAAAATTGGTAGTTGAGCTACAACTGGATTTTAGTTAGAAAAAGCAAAACTAATTTTCCAAAGCAACATACACCATTTCTTGGTTTCCCCCCTCAAACTATTTACACTACGTATAACAACAACGAGACTTATTTTTCTTTTTAGGTTCTCTCTTTAATGTAGCGTTTCTTTTTACTTGTCATCCATAATTGACGTACAAAAACAAAGAGAAATAAGCCCATAGTCTCTTTTGATTTTCCATGCTACTGCATAAAAAGAGTGGAAACCAAATAAAAAAATGTCTTCCAACACATTAGTATTGCCTTTTTCTTTCTTTTTTTCCCCAACACAACTCTAGAGAGAGTTACCAACTAATTAAGCTTTTGTGGAGTCTTAAACAACATGTTCCTTCCTTCTTCCACCACATGCATTTACATTCTCGCTCACCTACCCTGATGAAAAATAACATTGAGAAAATTAATACATGCAATTGATAACTGCACAACCATCGGGATAAATATGATTCTTCACAGTCCTCTGTGCTCCATCTTTTTCACTTGTTTCACCTTTTCAAAATCTGCACCATGGAAATTCTTTTCTACTTCCCAGGCAAATTGAGACATGCAGTTGAAAGATGATTTTGCACCCTTCTCATCTGTAACTTCTCTCGGAAAAGGGATACGAGCTTCAAATACATCATTCAGAGGAGACTTGAACCGGACATCAAAACCTAATCTATCAACCCAAAGCATCTTGCCATCGCAAACCTGCAAGAAAAGAAATAAGTCAGGCTGAAGAAAAACCAGTTCAAAATCGTAACATACTTCTTTAGAGTACACAACAGACTAGGAAAACATTACATTCCTTGACCTGGAGCAAAACAACAACAACATGCTCAGTGTAGTCCCACAAGTGGGGTCTGGGGAGGGTAAGATGTACGCAGATCTTACATCTACCTTTGTGGGGTTAGAGAGGATGTTTCAGATAGATAGACCCTCTGCTCAAAAGAGAAGATGTTCGAACATGGTTGCAAGAAAATATTTAGATACAAAGAAAATGAAGCAACACATAGTAAAACACCATGAAGAATAAAAAACTACGCGATTACTAAAAACTACTACTGTTAAGGCTGCGGGGAGATAGGGCTAGCCTCCTGGCTTTCCCATCTAAAGGCGACAACACTCAAAAAGCTGAAGTTGTGTCATATCTTATCTAATCACCTCCCCCAATTCTTCTTCGGCCTACCTCTACCTCACTTAACTCCTGCTACAACCAACTTCTCACACCTCCTTACTGGCACATCCGTGCACCTACTCTTCACATGCCCAAACCATCTTAGCTTGCTTCCCTAACCCGGAGCACATATCAAATATGTAAACAATTAAGCATTCTACTAGACTACTAGGTAATGGATAACATTGCATGTCAATCTAAACTAAGAGAGCTTTTATTTGGTGAAAATGGAACATGGAGAAAATGACCAAATTGTACCTATCAAACTAGAAAAGAGAGTGAGACAACGATCAAACAGGAACTCTTGAGCCAGGTAAAAAGGCACATTATCAACTGCTAATGTGAACCTAGGGCCATCACGATGCCACTGCTAATCCTATTTCATGACCCAAAGCCTAAGCTCTGAGAAGTTTGATCATGTATGACCAGTGATTAGATTTACCAAAAGTTCTTTGTATATATATATCACTCTTGGAACTCTGATTGTTATTTATCTACAGTTATAATCTACAGTTCAACGATGGTCTATATGCCCTTACCCTAAAATTATTTTCTGGATCATGGGTTTATTAATATTCCACTGTCCCAAAAATGCTGTCCTGCTTTACTTTCTCAGTTATTCCAAACATTCTCTACCTTTCTAAGGTGGACAATGATAAATATCTTTCTCAACAGAATTTGGTCCTATAATTTGTTCTTCTCTTAACAAGAAAAGTCAAAAGTATGGTCGCGGGTATTTAGAACAAACATGGAACAACTCAAATTTACCGAGAAATTTATTGTTTCCAATCTCAAATTTTGATGGATAATGGGTTGGTCCCACTACCCTCCTTGAAGCAGAAATTTTTTTTTCACCTAGACCAATTATACTAAAAAACAGAACAAAAGTGAAAATTTTAAACTAAATTGGGAGTAAGAGAAAGTCATAATGTTAGGTTCATTACATACCTGGAAATCCAAATCTACATAGATGTTGCAAAACCGTAAGATGTCTTCCCTATTGTTAGTATTTATCTCGTCAATCATTCTTTCTGCAAAGTCTCGAAGAGGATCAGGGTTCGCTGACTTATAGTCTGATGAAGTGACCCAAATTCCATCCTGAAAGTATATCTCGTATAATTATCATTAATGTAACTGCACAATCAGTAATCAGCATGAACTACTATTCAGGGCAAAAAAATAGACTTGAATGGCTGCTTGGTATGGATAATGTAAATTTTTTTCTCACATATTTAAATACATGCTCTTACATAATTGACTTTAACTAACTTGTGTTCAAATGATAAGTAGGGTTACTAATACAAGTTGAATTATTTTTTATAACATATATACACTAACCAAACTTGCTTTCAATATGGAGATAAAAAAAGGTAAAACAATCTCTACTGAAGAAGACAAAACAAATCTATAAGTGGCCAATGGAAATCAACGAGATAAAGCATTCTTCATAGAAAATAGACTACAAACCTCTGCAAAATCTTCAATCTGAAGTACCCGTTCCACAGAAAGCAAAAATAAGCGATCCTCATCTACTTCATGCCCAAATTTTTTTTCCCAAACTGAATGAAGCTTCTAAAAGAAGAAACTTTAGTGTCATCAATGGAGAGTTCAGATTATCATGGAAGAAGGAAACTTGATAAAATTCATCACTAACGAAGCACCAGCTTATAACATATAACATTGTTGAAATTGGAGAAAAAAGAAGTGCACAGATTACTACTGTCAACAGCACACAATTCGTTGAAAAATAGTGAATACCATGCCCGGAGATAAATTTATCAGATCATATCATGAATATGTGATTGTGTATTTATTTCTTTCTAAATGACAATACTTTTTCCTACACTAGCAAAGCGTTGAAGAAGAGAAGGGTGGAATGAATAGGTGGTAAATCCTATATTTCATCACGTATACTGGAAATTAAAACTCTAGTGCGTGCTTATCACTCCCTCTATGTAAGTATTGAGATCCTAATTAATTTGAAAAGTAGTGTTGAGTTTAACCTTGGTGGAGCAGTGGAGGAAAAAGGGGAGGTGTAAATTGGATAATCCTTATCTGACCTTCAAAGCTGTGGTATCTTGTGGTTTTTGTAGTGTCCCCTGTATGGTGCACTGTGGAGTCCGCAACCCATATTGTTGCAACTGATATATCAAGTGGGTTAGATGAAATAGAGATATGGGAAAAAGCACAAAAAGTGAGTGAGAGAGAGAGAGAGATGTGACCTGAACAAGGAAGCTAGACTTGGAATTGAGAGCGAAACTGGAAGTTGAGTGATTGAGAAAGAGTACTGGAGTGCCATGAGGGTCAACAGCGAAACGTACACCAATACCTAAAGGCCAACCATCTTGGGTCGGGGTGGATAAAGTGCCATCTGAAGATAATTCCAGAATTGTTCTCGATACCTCAGCTGGGAATGGTTTGCCATTGTTGGTTAGAATTGGCTCAGAGACAACCGAAACTGCACACCCAATTGAAAATCTTGAACGTAGATTCAGCTTCGTTTTTGGGAACGTCAATTGACTTCCAATTCCAATTTTAGAGACATGAGTCCATAGGGAAAGAGTTGAAGTTGGAAGGTGGCTCGCCATTCCCTTTCTTCTCAACTCAAAAGGATTGGGACAACAAATTATGCCAAATCCAGCCTGGGGACACAAATTTTATTTTATTTTTTGGGTAAAAGAGACTCATTTTGTCTCAAAACTAAAGGATTATTTTTACACCTGTTTATTTTTATTTTTCAAGTGAAGAATTGTCGAGCTTTTAAAAATATTTCGCTTTGTTAACTGACTAGGAAACTTGGCTAATTTAAAATGAACTTTTTTATAAAATTAAGTAGAAATAAAAGGACGAATTCTATTTTGGTTTGAGTCGAGATTTGTGTTTCCACTTAAATAAAATAATTAAGAAAAAAAATAATATCTTCATATTAAGTTGACATCAGAGAAAACGATTAAGTTTTTTTTAAAAACAAATTGGCATAATAATGCTATAACATTTTTAAAAATCGAATTACCAAATTAAGGTTTTAATACAATATCGTGTCCATTCCCAATTAACTTTAATTCAAACACAATATCATTCATACATGAAAGTAATTAACTATTATTTAAAAATCAATCGAAGAACCAAATAGGCAATATAATTCACGGATTTTAATCAATTTCATACCAATAAAGAAATTCTGAATACATTATTTATGATAGCTCCCATAATATTTATTGAAAAAATTTACCTCTAATAATTTATAATTTCTTAAAAAAAAAAAAGCTAAAATTCTTAACCTAAAGTAATCTAAGAAGAGAATCTTATTTTCGATTCCAATAAAAAGAATTCATCTAATTAAGTATTTTCTTTAAATTGGGCATAATTCAAAAAATTTATTTTATAGAAGTACAAAAAAGATACTCAAAAATCTATATACCAATAACTAATATGTTAAAATAAATAAATAAAAGAAAGTAAAAAGAACAAAAAATGGAAGAAAAGGGTAATTTAAGGAAATATAAATAACATTGATGACGAGATTAAGGGGAAAAAATTAATAGCATTAATGATGAAATGATTTAAAATTTGGAAAAATGCAAAATAGATAAATTTTCAAGACAAATTTTTGAGAAATTTTTTTAAAAAAAAAAAAATATAAGAGAAAACGTAAAAATTGTTTTGATAAAATTAAATAATATTTGAATTAAGAAGAGTGTCATCATTTTCTATTTTTAACTTTATTATTTGGTATGGATATAATCGTATAGATCTTTAGCAGAAAAGATGATCTAATTTTTTATAAAAAATAAAATCAAATTACGTTAAGAAATATTAATATATATTTTACAAAACTATAATAACTCATTCCTTGTAATAAATAAATAAAAGAAAGTAATTTTAAAAAAAATGATTTAAGGAAATGATACAAATGACATTAATTATCAGATTAAGGTAAGGAAGTAAGAAAATTAGTGTGATTGTTGATGAACAAAATTAAATATGGTTACCTTTGTTATTTTTGTAAAATTTTAAAGTGAGACTTTTAGTCTTTTAAAATTAAAAAAATGTCAACAAATTAAAGTATAATTAAAGATAAAAAAAAAAATAAAAAAAAACAAACATTAATTAAAGGTGGTACATAAGGAAAAAAAGGGGAAAAATTAAATAATTTTTTAAAAAAAGAACAAAATTAGAAGAATAAAGAATGGAAAGAAATAATGTGAGCACTAATTTAGGATCCTCTCAGATTATAATTCACAATATAAATTTCTTCTTATTCTCCTACTAATTTAATATGAATTTAATGAATAAATTGATTTTTTCTCTAAATAATTCTTCTTATCATTCATTATTTTTTCTATAAGTTTTCGATCATAATGATTTTTTTTTCTCAATAAAAAATTTCTTGTAGAAAACAATATAGTGCAACATCCTTCAAAAAAAACATTCTTTTTTAAGTCAAATATTTATTACATGACTTTTCTTCTTATATCAATATCTTGAAGAATTATGAGATATTCGCTCTTTCTTTGTTCATAAAGAAATCATATTCTATCATCAGAAGAAGAAGTGATAAAGTTAAGGTGTCCATTTTTGTTGATTTTAATACTTCATTTTTTTATTTATTTTGTAGGCAATATAAATATAAATATTTGTAATTGTACAATGATTTTGAAATGTAAGATTCTTAACATATTTTAGATTCCTAATAATTTTATTTTTTGCGCTTTTTTGGTCTTGATTATTAATTTTTTTATTTCTTTTATCCTTAAGTTTTGAATACATAATTATATGCTCAGTTATTAGTAATATATTTGATTTTTTTATAAAAAAAATGGCGCAATTTGTAGTTAGTCGATCATATAGAATATCATACTAAACAAGATATTAGATTAATTCTTGCATAAAATTAATTTCAATTTTCGGATATCTAATGCTTACCGTCAATGATCTGATTATTATTTTACACTAAAGTCGACGAAATTTTGTCCATTCTGAGATCTTTTCTCTTAATCTCTAAATTTGCTTCCAATGAGTTTTGTTGTTTCTGTTTTTCTTTTTTCGGTACTTGTTATCCTTCTCCCCTTCTTGATTTTTCTTTTATTTATTTGGTATGTTGTTGAATTTTTTTCTGTTTGATACGTGCATGTTCAATGAAACTTGTTTGATATTCCTGAAAAGTTAAAAAGTAAAGAAATGAAGAAAAACAATTAAAACAAAGAAGATGTTTGAAAGACAATCATAAAAAGAAATGAAATATTGAGAAAGGAGCTAATCAAACCATGATTTTTTCTACACTCCATCAATAATGAACACATCAATATCAGTTGGTGAATAACTTTTACCATATTTTTAAAAATGATTTGTGATTATCTACCCTATCTATATATAATGTAAAGAGAAACATAGACAAGGTGATGTGGCACCTCTCTATGACCTTCATTCTTTTTTCTACTTTTTTGAGATTATTTTTCTTAATTCTTTTCATTAATTCTTTTATTTATTAAATAAAAAAAACAATCATATTTACTATTCTAATTTAATCTAATGAGTTACAAAAAACCTCCATCTATTCATATTCTCTACTTAAATAACATGTCTCTTCAACTTATTCTTATGCTTATCAAATCCATAAATTACAATCATCTAAGGAGTTGTTGATTATTCATTTTTCATTTTTCATTTTTCTCATTCTTACTTTTTATTAGTGTAGTTTTTTTCTCATTCTTTCTTTTTATTAGTGTAGTTTTTCTCTCATTCTTTCTTTCTAATAGTGTGGTTTTTTTTTCTCTTTTAAAAAAAATAAAAATTATTCTTCATCTTTTCCATAAGAAATCATAGAAAAGATAGTGACATGATATGTTCTTCACTTTGAAGAAGATCAAAGATATATTCTTCAAATATTCAATATAAAGAGATCAATGCTCACATTAATTAGTACAAGATCATCAAAATGAAGAAGGAAGTTTAATTATGTTGAAAGATTCATCAAGAGAGATGATCATATTAGTATAAAGTAAATGAAGTTGCACCTCTCTTTGGCCAAAGATTCTATTTATCTTTTTTCCACAATTTTTCATATTTTTCTATTTATAGTACAAAAAATAAATATATCAATTACTACTCCTCTATTTATTGTTATACTTAAATATCTGAAAAATTATTTATACTCATTATTATTCTTTGTTACAAAAAATTAAAAGTCTCAATATTTACTACTTTAATATTTCAAGACATTTGTCTATTTTTTTATTGTATTTTTTTTTCGTCTTTCACTTTTGTTAAACATAATGGAGTAGTACAAAAAGAGAAGAAGTTGATTTGCTTGCTTTCCTAATAAAACTTAAACACCCAACAAATGTTGAATAGTTAATGAGTTTTTTTTGGTCTTCCCTATTTTATTTTTTCCTTCTTTTATTTATTTTAAATTCTTATCTCCATAACCTATACCTAATTGAACTTTTACTTTAATTAATATTATTAACTCTTTCTCTTTAAATTTTTATATTCATAACCCCCAACTATTTAATTTCAAAATTTAAGATACCTTATGATATTAATTTCTTGAATTTTGTTTATGTAAATTAATTTTTTTTTCATTAGATTCCTACTCAAGATTATTATTTTTATTTCATATTTGAAATGGTGATATTCTATATTATTGTTATAGTATAAGATTTATACTTTAGTTTGACTCCATGAAAAGACTCTTGCATATGGATAGAAGGGGTGCCTAATAAAAGCTCAAAAATAATTGCATTGATTATATAATTTTTATCATCTTTGTTTTTGTGATTAAGGACTTGACAAAATTGTGTTGTTGTTTTTCTCTTTTTACTTACTTTTTCATATATGCTCTCTCTCTATATATTTTTTAAAATTTAGGTTCTTATAAATTTTTTAATTTTACTAAATTACATTTTCATTTAGGCTCAAATTAGTTATTTGTAACCTTGTCAGAACACAACTAACTACGCTAATAAACGTTTAAATTTTATTACTCATGGCTAAAAAATGCATATTAAGTATTGAAATACGAAATTATTAGGTATTTCTTATGGTGAAGAACCATTTAAATTTGTCCATTTCTTCTCCTTCTAATGAATCACCATAATAAGATAAGCTATATACGAAAAATTAGCAATAGAGGTTTATTTAGATGATAATGAAAAATAGAGAATAAAAGAAAAAACAAGGACAAAGAAAGGATTAAATATCGAAGAAGAAATGAAATAGAAATATTTATCTCTATTTCCTCCTATTTTTAGTTTCATCATTTATTTTTCCGAACTAAAGGTAGATTCACTGGATAGTAAATTTATCATTTGACAAAAATAAGAAAAAAAAATCAAGTCCTTAAATATGTTTATCCGAATTTTATGTATTAACATCATAATATATGAATTTTTTTCTTAATAAATTAGTCTTTTATTTTTGAAAAACATTTGATAATAAAAATGTAATTCACTTAATTAAGCTCTAATTCTTCAAAAATATTTGTATTGTGATTTTATCACTTTTCTTATTTTTGTGTTTGATTTTTTATTTTTTGTATCATAATTATTTTTTAAAATAAATTTACATATATATTTCATAACTGCGAGAAGCGCGGCTAAATTCCCTAGTAAATATTAGAGAAAACTGTTGTCATTCTCTCATATAGGCTATTCACAATTATTTATTTCCCTTTTAATTACTAATTAGATGTGCTACAGTTATGTGTATTAAAAATGACATAACTGCCACTAATATATTTAACATATTTGTTTCTTTATCTTATTCAATTAATAGAAGAAATAGAAAGAAAATTGTTGTCATTCTCTCATATAGGTTATCAACAACTATTTATTTTCCTTTTAATTTGTAATATTTATGTGCTACACTTATGGGTATTAAATATGACATAACTGCAATTAATATATTTAACATATTTGTTTCTTTATCTTATTCAATTAATAGAAGAAATAGGAAAAAAAGTTTTAAAAAATGAGAAATAAATAAATAGGAGTACTGGTCATAGAGAGGTGCTACATAGGATTGCTTACATTCAACTTTATATATATAGAGAGAGAGATTCGTAATTGTCCAATGATTTTGAAATGTAAGATTCTTAACATATTTTAGATTCCTAAAAACTTTAAAAATACTCATAATAATTTTATTTTTGCGCTTTTTTGGTCTTGATTAATAATTTTTTATTTCTTTTATCCTTAAGTTTTAAACTAATATATTTGATTTTAAAAAAAAAGAAGGGAATATGGTGTAATTTGTAGTTAGTCGACCATATAGAATATCATACTAAATAGGATAGTAGATTAACTCTTGCATAAAATGAATTTCAATTTTCAAATATCTAATGCTTACCGTCAATGATCTGACTATTATTTTACGCTAAAGTCGGCGAAATTTTGTCCATTCTGAGATCTTTTCTCTTCATCTCTAAATTTGCTTCCAAGGAGCGTTGTTGTTTCTGTTTTCTTTTTTCGGTGCTTGTTATCCTTCTTCCCTTCATGATTTTTCTTTTATTTATTTGGTATGTTGTTGATTTTTTCTCTCTTTGATACGTGCATATTCAATGAAACTTGTTTGATGTTCCTGAAAAGTTAAAAAGTAAAGAAAGGAAGAAAAACAGTTAAAACAAAGAAGATGTATGGAAGACAATCATAAAAAAAATGAAATATTGAGAAAGGAGATAATCAAACCATGATTTTTTCTACCACTCCGTCAATAATGAACGCATCAATATTAGTTGGTGCATAACTTTTACCATATTTTTAAAATTAATTTGTGATTATCTTCCCTATTTTAAATATTAGAGAAAACTGTTGTCATTCTCTCATATAGGTTATTCACAACTATTTATTTCCCTTTAAATTTCTAATATAGATATGCTATAGTTATGGGTATTAAAAATGACATAACTGTCACTAATATATTTAACATATTTGTTTCGTTATCTTATTCAATTAATAAAAGAAATAGGAAGAAAACTATTGCTATTCTCTCATATAGGTTATCAACAACTATTTATTTCCCTTTTAATTTGTAATATTTATGTGCTACAGTTATGGGTATTAAATATGACATAACTGCTATTAATAAATTTAACATATTTGTTTCTTTATCTTATTCAATTAATAGCAGAAATATGAAGAAAAATTCAAAAAATGAGAAAAAAGATTAATAAGAATACTGACCATAGAGATGTGCCACATAAGATTGCTTACATTCAGCTCAATACCATGTTTGCCAGACGTGGCCTTAGCCAAACTGATATGCTTGTATTATCAGGTACTCACTCTGTCCTAATTTAGCTGCCTTACTTTCTTTTTTTTTAAACCCGATCTCTTTGTATACTATTTAGTAAGTTTTTCTATTGGCATAATACATAATATACCCTTTAACTTCGCCTTTACTGACATTTGTGTTCTCCAATTTTGGGTGTGCACAAGTAGACACTTGTATAAAGTTGAACAAACAGACACACATGTTTCACGTAACATCTTACATGAAAATTTGCGTTTTACATGTATTATGTGACATAAGACTCATGTATCTACTTATTCAACTTTATACAAGAATGTAATTTCTTAATTTAATAAGTCTTTAATTTTAACAACCTATATATTTAGAAATATAAAACTAAGGAACATTTTGATACATTATTCAAGAGTACTCCATTATTCAATAACAAATTGATTTTCCAAATTTTTTTATGAGAAAGCCCTGAACAATTCAAGGGTATTTTAGTAACATCAGTAATCACCGGACAAAAATTAGTAGCAGAGAGCGATGAGAAAAAGTTGAAAGAGAAATGGCGTCGAATGCAGCTGCGCCGTTTTGGAGATCGGCGGGGATGACTTACATAACATACTCAAATCTGTGCGCCAATCTGGTCAGGAATTGCCTTAAGGAACCTTACAAGTCCGAAGCCCTCACTCGGGAAAAGGTCCACTACACTATCAGCAAATGGGCTGATGGCAAGCCTCAGAAACCTAGTAAGCAATCACATCCTTTTGTTGCTTCATAAATTTATGATTCGATTGCTTACTTGGTCTTCTTTACTGTTTTGATTGTCATTTTATTGTTTCAAATTCGCTGCTGATTAGACGGGCCTGTCTTTTTAGGGCCTTTTAAATGTTTTAAGGCTAATGTGTTATTTTGGGGTTTCCCCAATTATCAATTAATCTAGGGTTTGTGTTCCTGCTGGAGATTACATTTCTCGATTCTATGATATGTGTGTGTGACTATTGTCCTCTGTGCTGTTCTATGCATCCCCTGTTTGGCCTTATTTGGGTCCTTACATGAAGATTGAAGGACATTTCGCTATGTTACAGTATCCTTCCTAGAGTTAGCTTTTACCTATTGGTTCATGCCGTAGGTTGAGAAATGTGAGGTCTATTCAGAAAAAAAAACACTATGCAATTTTTTTTCCATTTGTCTAAGCCTTGATAAACAACATTACTCGTACTTGTGCTGATGGAAAGTAGCATGTAATTAGTTGATGTGCGTGCAAGTTGGCCCTGACACCATGGTACTCCCTTTGTCCCTATTTACTTGACAGACATAGTGAGTTTACCATTTTACCCCTATTAATTAATGGAATTCCAAAATCAATTTACTCTACTTTTTTCAAAAACACGAACTCTCTAAATAAAATTGAGGGTATAATATGTAAAAAATAGTCTTTTCTTGATTTGTCAAAAATGATAAGTAAAAAGTCAAAATTGGACAAGTAAAAAGGGACAGAGGGAGTATAAAAAAAGGAGTTAGTTTTACCTTTATCAAATTATAATTAAGATTACGACAATGATTTCCTTGCTGAATGATTTTTCCAATAACTTTACTGTGGGAAGTTGAAATGTGACTAGGATCAAGTGTTGTTAAGTTTACTGCAAGCCCTTTAAATCAGTGATCTCAGTGCATTTAAATCTATTCTTGTTTTTTTGGGGGGGTTTCGTCCTTCTTGTCGTAATTATATGCCCCAAAGGTCCCCTTTGTGCCACTGTTTTTAATATTGTTAGTATTAGTATTTGAATTCATTCCTCAGTGGCCAGTGCCCATAACTTATGCTGGATTTGACAATTTTATGTCTTCAAGACATATATCCTTCTTTCCATTGATGTCTAATTTAGAGATTATGTCGCCGTGAAATTAGAGATTACATCCTCAATTATCAGAATACATCAACCTATCAGTTGCTTCTTTTATCAAAAGAAAGCATTCTCAACTGTCTGAACACATGCCATGTTACTTGAGGTCCTATATGACCAGAATTTTAACTCTACAACAACAACAATTATGCTTCAGCCCCAAGCAAGCTGGGGTCAGCCCTTGTTTTGCTGATAGAGGATTAATCAAATGCTTAAGCTTAACCTTGTCGTTCCTTATCCACTGCAGTTCATGTATTGGCCCATTTGTGAATTCCATGTTATGTATTTCCATATTATGTATGTTCCCTTAAAAACTATTACTTATAATTATTTTCTAGTCTTTGGTTGAGTATAAACTTAGGGGATGTATGACAATATTAGAAGTGTGGATTGGGCATGAATAAGGTGCTTTGGTGATATTTTGGGGTACTGGAAGTTTGATA
Organism: Solanum verrucosum; assembly: GCF_900185275.1. Lineage (NCBI taxonomy): Eukaryota > Viridiplantae > Streptophyta > Magnoliopsida > Solanales > Solanaceae > Solanum > Solanum verrucosum. The sequence goes on along the minus strand of NW_026020014.1, from coordinate 2,254,763 downwards.
ATAATGTTTGTCAACCAAGTGCAATGTTTTATTTGTATATAAAACTGAGAAATGTACATATTGAGTGAAATACAACTTAATAGAGGAGGAAGTAGAGGATCAGAATGGCTGGACGTGGGACTGTAATCTACAATTCTGTTATAGACATGCATGCATCTTCTCTTTAATTGGATTTGGCTTCTACATGCTGGAACAACTAAATGATTGAATCTATGAAAATTTAGGAATTTAGCTTGTTGTGCGACTTCTTTTTAATTAGTAAGAATAGTCTTATCAGAATCCGTGTTCACGTGTTGATGTGGTGCTTGGATTTATAAAGTAAGCAAGCTACTACATGAAGATTGATACAATAAGATAAAAGATAAAAGTTGTGTAATTGTGTCGTATGTTCAATGTGCTTCTTTCTTTAGTGCATTTACAGATAGGATATGTGTGTGTTCCTTGTGGTGTTTCAGATACTTCATTATTTTGATGGGTTTGGAGAATGGGGTTGACCTAGGCTATAATTGTCATACTGGCTTGAGAAACATTAGGTTTTCCAAATGCTTACTGATAAACATTTCTGCTGATCTTTTCCACAGCCATCCGCTCAGATACTCCGGAAGATTGAAAATAAGGTTGAATCTCAGGCATTGTTTCTTCTCGAGTGTCTTTGTACTGCGTCAGCACTATACAGAGTGCATGTCTGCTGGAGGTTGATTTGGGACCTTTTTATCTTTCAATAATATAGCCAATAGAATTTGATCTTTTCTGTTGGATGCATGTCAGATGATATAGTTTTTCTCGTGTTATGTTGAATCTTTAATTGTTTTGAAATCCAAGTGAATTGATGATCACGAGTTTGCATTAAGGGACAATATAACATTTAACATTTAACAATATAGGCAAGTTTATAAGAATGTCAACAATGTCGTCCAACGGGAAGACAACTCGTATAGGCTTATTTTTAATTAGATACCAAGCCATATATATCTTTTAAAGTAATTAGTAGTCAGTGTTTTGACAGGTTCGTCTCTCGAATTGGTCTTGTCTTTCCAACAGTGTAATTTTGGGCAATATTGACTTTAAACCATTCTTTTATATTTATTATTCTTTTTCCATCTCGATGATGTTTGGAGTTGAGAAGTGCCTTGGAAGATGAATGATGTCCAACAAAGAAAAGAGTAAAACAAGAGATAAACCATTGCTTACCATATAAGAAATCATCTTTGAGTTTAGTCATTTTTCCTCTCATTATTTTTAATGAGAAACCAGATAGAACAAATTATGATAATAATAATAATAATAATAATAATAATAGGACCTACCTCCCTGCCAAATTACTCCCTCTTCTGTTTGATAAAAAATAACAAAACAATGATTATATGGCCTACCTCCCTGTCATACAGAAAATGTTATGATTAAATTCAACTCTCAAACATTTTGATAGTACATGCCAATATTGTATTTAAGAACACACCTTACGTATGTAGATCAGTAGATGTATTTGTAGATCTGCAATTTATGTGCAAACACATACATAATTAAAAAGTTCCTGATTAACAATTGACACCCAAAAACCCTTCGTAGGTATTCACAATTGAGGAATTACAATTCAAAATCGAAGTCCTAACATATTCTTCGTTCAAGGATATATCCATAATGAGTATTTATGGAATCTTTCATATCTTTTCTTGAACCCTTTTATTTGAAAACGAATAATTGATGTTCATGTGACGAATAAAAGAGTGTGATAGTTCTTTTATAAAATACTAACATGTAGTAAAATATTAAATAATAGTAGTAACTCAGTTAATTTTACACCAAAATATTAGTACGTTAATTTTAATGTCAAAATAATATCAAGTATTTGTAAAGCAATTTTTTAAAAGGAGTGGTGAGTTGTCAAGGGGAATTGGAAAGTTAAAACGAAAGAAGGTAAGATTTAAGAAAGAGAAAATTGGGTGGCGTGGGTAAGCTGGCGATTAGCGAACCAACAACGCAATCAAACAAACAAACTCTCCTTTTCTTTTCTTTTTTCTCTCTTTCTACAACTAATCTCCTCTTCTTTCGTCAATCATTTTCAGCCATGGCGATGGCGATAACAATCCTCACCTTAGGATTAGATCTACCCTTTTGATTTTCTTACGTGTTCCCTATTTTTGCTGTATATTTCAACCCTAAACATCCGCCATTAGATTCACTCATGGCTTCCGTCAAATCCTCTCGTTCAAGAGCTCATGCGGTCACTCAGTCTAAAGGACTCAACAAGGATACCGGCCCCAAGCTCGAAGAAAATCTCAACGACTTCAAATCCGACAATTTCGATGCTGATGCCTATGTCCAGTCCAAATGTCATTCTCTCAGCGAGAAGGTCCAATTTCCTTAATTACCTCTTCTTTTTTCTTTTTTTTTTATAATTTGGTGCTCAATTTCACCTGAAAATTATCCACGTGTGATTTATCCAAAAAAATTATTGAGTTTTCTTAGTTTTACTCGATCGGAAGGGTTAGGATTATGAATTTACTATCAGATATAGGATTGATAATTAAATGGAAGACAGCCAATTGATGAAGATCACTCATGTTTTTAACTTAATGTTGAACTCACTTTACCTGCATCACTTAGATATATTTGAAGTTCGTATTGGAGTTCTGTACAATTCCTTGATTTCAATATTAACTCATTTTAATTAGTAGATGTCATCTCAGTATCCTCAATTATTTACAATTATGGTAATGATGATTGCCAATTTCAGCCCTTCTACAGAATTTACTACGACTTGTTGCATGAATCGTGGTTATATGGAAAATGTTGTAAACAATTGAGGAGTTTACTTTCCTCGTAGCTCCATAACTTAAGAAAAAAGATTTTTTTTAAAAAAAAAGGAAATTGGTAAAAGAAGAGGCTTTTTCTTAGTCTGTAAGTTGTTTGGAGAGAAAAAGAGTGACAGGAACCATTGAAGCATTATCAGTTCTCATAAATCTCCCTTCTTGTTATGCACATTAGACGTCATTTCATTTTGGGGAGGTGGAGAGGAGGGAAATGATTCAACCAGTGTTATCAAAAGCAAAAAGCGAAAAAAAACTCTTTAAGGTCTGTTGGGCTTTAAGTGCAAAGGGCAAATAAAACACGAGAAAAAGGCATGAAGGGAGAAAAAATATAGAAATATGTATTTTTAGTCCAAAACTATCAATTATATGAATGACAGATACATGAATAAAGAAATAAAAAGAAAATTACGGTAAAGTGAAAAATCAATGAGGTCAATGAAGTGAGTGAGAATCATGAGGTCTCAGTTCAAATTTTAGCGGAGACAAAAAAACACTAGGTGATTTCTTCCTATCTGTGCTAGCCTTGATGGATAGAGTTACCCGGTATCTATTGCTGGTGGGAGGTGGTAGGTATTCTGTCGAATTAGTCGAGGTGCGTGCAAGCTGGCCTGGACACCGCGGTTATAAAAAAAGAAGTGAAATATCAATTGTTTAGTGTCGTCTCTTCTGAAGAGGCTCATTGACAAGGAAACGTATGCCTTAGAACCTTGATAACAACATTGAAGTGCACATTAGCAAGGGGAAATGCTCAACACGTTTTGAGCCTCATTTCAAGGCTTAAGCGCGCTTTTGACAATACTGGTTTCAATGTGAATCTTTACAGGGGTATAATATAATCCCTTAGTGCATTTTGTGTGGGGAACGAGGCTGAATGAGTTGGTATTGGAGACCAATTCCATCATCCTGTTTTTGGATGCAAAAAAGTATGCAAGGATGAGTCATCTCAAAACCTTTAATCCCAGTGTCACTATTTAATACCGAAGGAGGTTGTATCAATAGCCAGGGGATGAGAGTCTTACTGTATTGGAACTTAAAAAGAGTGATAACCCATAATTTTAATGACCAAATTGTAGGCCTTTTATTTAACGAAACGTTTATTCAATTAGACAAACTCGCAAGTTTCTTTTTAATAAGTAAACTAGTTTTGTATAGAGACATTCCATTTCAGTTCCTCAAAAAAATAAGTAAACTAGTTTTCTTCACAGAATATCGCAGCACCAAGAGGGTACTGATGGTATGCAAAATATAGCTAGCTTATCTCTTGTATGTATGTAAGGAGTATATGAAGTCCAAGACTATATCTGGATCATTCGGCATTCATCCTTCCACAAATCTTTAAGTACTGTTGATACCTGGTTTTTGTGAAACAAAATATGTTCACTCTCCCTCTCTAAAAACATCCACGATGTCTTTCTAATCATGCTATTCAAAACATACAGAAATGAATAGTCTTCCTATTTGTTTGTCCCTGTATTTGGACATTGTTTTTCAAATTTCCAGGCAGGCAGGCACTACCACTTTTCCAATTTATGGATTCGTTTTTAGGGTTTTATTTCCCACTACATTCTTTTTCTTTTTAAATTTTTTTCTTGCATTACCAAAATATTCTTAATTAGAAAAGCCTTATGATGGTTAGTAATTAGTTACTTTTAGTAACCAATAAAAAAATAGTTAATTTTAGTAACTGATGGCACTATATGTGTTTTTGGTTTTATAATTAATAAATTAAGTGAATTAAAAACTAGATTTCATTTTTCCACAACATTTGGTCAATTGTTTTTGATCAAAATATTCATTAATAATGAGCCAAATACATGACATGATTAGATATTCTGATCCAGAGTTTCATTTTTTTTTTTTGTTAATCAAACATATGTAAAAGATCTTATCCGAAGATTACTTACCCAATGGCTCATCCAAGGCGAGGATGACCCATCCAAGGCGAGAATGACTAATCTGGAGATGTTCAATCAGGAATTTTTAGACATGAGCCAAAACATGCTCTTATTATGAATCAAAAAACAAGCAGTTGCACTATTACTTATTATTGCTACTAATTTTCAAATTCTACCTTTCTCCACCTACCTCCTTGCTTCCACCTATATTCCCTATTCTATGTTGGAGGAGCAATGCCACAAGTTACAATACCCCTTGCTACTATGATAAATTTCATTAGCACCGTTTAATGAGTACCACTCTTAGTTTTGAAACATACTCTGAATGTTGTACCTTCCACAAGACATAGATCAGTGCTGAGTCAGCTCCTTATTTTAAAGTAGCAATGCTGTTGCTGCTGGTTATGACACTCATTTCTGGTATCATAACTTCCACTAGCATCTTAATGTGCATGACACTTGTTTTGGAAAATGCCTGAAGTCTGTTCCTGCCACAAAGATATATAGCTTCTGACTCAGCTTCATAATGCATTTTCAAACTTCTCAGTTTTTGTTTTGTCCAGTCAGACCACATCTAGATTCTAGAGAGTTGGGACTATAGGTAGTTGCAGTTGACAAGTTGAACACAACCATATATCTGGAAAAGTGAGAGATAGGGATGACAAATACTTCCAGAAGCTACTTTCCCTCTACCAGATGTTAATTGCTCTTTTTCTTTCGTGGTCGTAATATGGAGGAATGAATATTTGAGATTAGGGGAACAACTAATTCTCGGGATCTTTTAGGCTTTAAGCTTTGGGAGGGGATTCGGCTCACTTGACTAAATTGTTCTGTGATCTGAATATGGTTTTAACTTCGAATTCATATTTGGGCATCCATGTTTTTCGCCTTGGCGTTTTAAATTATTGGGCAATGAATGTGGTGAGTTGTTGATAGAAGTTTCCATCAATTTGCAGGAAATAAGGCAGCTGTGCTCTTATCTATTGGAACTGAAAAGGGCTTCTGCTGAGGAAATGCGCAGAAGTGTCTATGCCAATTATACAGCTTTCATTCGGTGAGTCCTTTATATAGCAGCTACGGACCTATCGTCCCAAACTGAAAACGCCTATGAAATAAGAGAAGCTTCCCATTGAGAATGATAGTTTGACCTGCTACTGCCTTTTCAAACTGTATTATATTCTTTATCTATTGTGTATGACAGACTGATAGCTTTAACTGTTGGGTGTGGTCAGTGCTTACTTGTTTTGTATTTCATTTACTTGCAGCACATCAAAAGAGATATCAGATTTGGAGGGTGAACTGTCATCCATGAAAAACTTGCTATCTACTCAAGCAACTTTAATTCATGGTTTAGCTGAGGGAGTTCATATTGATTCTTTGTCTGATGTTCCCGAGTCCACATCTGATAGCTCTCCTACTGATGACGTTAGGGAGCCTTCAGACCTGGAAAAGTGGCTTACGGAGTTTCCTGATCACCTAGATGTTCTATTAGCTGAAAGGAGAGTAGATGAAGCCTTGTTGAGTCTTGATGAAGGAGAGCGCGTAGCATCTGAAGCAAAAGAGAAGAAAACGTTAGGTCATGCTGTGCTGTTGTCACTACAAACTGCCATTGCTGAACGTAGGCAAAATCTGGCTGATCAGCTTGCTGAAATTGCCTGTCAACCTTCTACTCGTGGTGCAGAGCTTCGTGCTGCTATTTCAGCTCTTAAAAAGCTTGGGGATGGCCCCCGTGCTCATAGTTTGCTCCTTAATGCACATTACCAGAAATACCAATTCAACATGAAAAATCTTCGTCCATCTAGCACCTCTTATGGAGGAGCTTATACTGCCGCCCTTTCACAGCTCGTATTCTCTGGCATTGCTCAAGCAGCCACCGATTCATTGGCTATTTTTGGTAAAGAGCCAGCTTATACATCCGAACTAGTGATGTGGTCTACTAAGCAGACAGAGGCATTTGCACTTTTGGTCAAAAGACATGCATTAACTTCATCAGCAGCTGCTGGTGGCTTACGTGCGGCTGCAGAATGTGTTCAAATAGCTTTAGGACACTGTTCCTTGTTGGAAGCTCGTGGACTTGCACTTTGTCCTGTGCTTCTGAAGCTTTTTAGACCAAGTGTTGAGCAAGCGTTAGACGCCAACTTAAAACGAATTGAAGAAAGCACTGCTGCTTTGGCAGCTGCTGATGATTGGGAACTCACATATCCACCGTCTGTTACACGCACATCCGGTAGGTCAGCCGGTGCTGTTCTTGGTTCTACAGGGGCATATCAGCATAAACTTTCAAGTAGTGCGCACCGATTCAATTTGATGGTTCAGGTAATGTCATTGTCACAGAATTAGTGACCTGATAAAGATAAATGTGTAATATCTCCACCAGAAGCACCTGCTATTTGTGTCAATATACACAACGACGTACTTTAGGCGCCTTCCCTGCTGCACTCTTGCTTACTTTACTTTTCAACACCTTTGGTTTCCACCATTCATAGTTGTTATGTCTGTTTTTAGTTCTTTATATCGTTTTGAAAGATATTTGAAGATTGCGAGTGAAGCAGATATGCCCTTTTGTCCTCCATCATGTGCTTAAATATGTCAGCATAAAAGTATTATTCAGCTTTTCAGAAGACAATCTTTGTCGTCTACCTTTTTAATCTGGTAGTTAGTGGTGTTTGAGTGTACTTACGTCATTAGAAGCACCAGATCTTCCTCAATATGGTCATGGCATGACATACATTCAACATGAAACGTTGTAAGAACATGTCTCTCCTCTTACCATCTCCAGAATATAGATCTGAATTACTTAAACCTTGTATATGCCAACCTTTCCTGTTTATGCAATGCATTTCTTTCTCAACTCTGTTACTGCTTGGCTGTAGATGATCAACACAGATGATTAGCTAGATCTTACTTTGTTATATCAAAACAATGTTCTTGTAATTGTTTTTATTGGTTACAGTTACTTGAGTGAGTGTTAATCTGTTACTTATCAAATTTATTTCTCTTTGCAGCATGAAACCTGCATTCAATGTTTTTAAGCAATCATTTTGTGTATTACGTTGCAAATGGCCCTGATGTCTTTTACTTAATTTAGTTTGCTACGTTCCTACTGCTTATCTAGGATTTCTTTGAGGACGTGGGGCCATTGCTAAGTATGCAGTTGGGAGGGAAAGCTTTGGAAGGTCTATTTCAAGTGTTTAATACTTATGTGAACACTCTTGTAAGAGCATTACCTGGCTCCATGGAGGAGGAAGCCAGCTTTGAAGATTCTGGGAATAAAATTGTTAGAATGGCCGAGACTGAAGCTCAACAAATTGCTTTGCTTGCAAATGCATCTTTATTGGCGGATGAACTACTGCCACGTGCAGGTATGAAGCTTGCTCCCTTGGCTAATCAAAAGGATGATCTTCAACGAAGAGCTTCAGATAGGCAAACCCGTCACCCTGAGCAAAGGGAATGGAAAAAGCGTCTGGTGAACTCGGTCGACCGATTAAAGGATAGCTTTTGTCAACAACATGCCCTGGATCTTATTTTCACTGAGGAAGGGGACAGCCATCTCACTGCAGAAATGTATATAAACATGGAGGGAAATGCAGATGAGATGGAATGGTCCCCTTCTCTAATATTCCAGGTGCAGTTTCTCTTCCTGTGTTTCCCTTGCTAGCACTATGAGTCATTAAGTTGTTCAACTACTAAGTGTGCTGAAATACTGATGTCTTTATTATGTGTTAGTTCCTGCAGCATTAGAATTTGCACTTGCCTCTTAGACTCTTAGCAAACATGAGTATTTTTTATACTTAAAAAACCGTGTAAGAGCTTAGATCTTCATATTTATAGATACTTCATTATTAACACTAAGGGGTCGTTTGGTGTGATGGATAAGAAAAAATAATCCCGGGATAAGTTTTTAGTACCCTTCAATTCTTTGTTTGGTTACAAAGTGTGGGATAACTTATCCTATGATTAATAATTATGATTGAGATAAGTTATCCCTACTTGTGGGTGGAATACTAATCCTAGGATAACTTATCCTGGGATAAAAATGTAGAATAACAAAAGTACCCCCTTAAACCCTCTTTTATAAACAAATAACTTATTCTTAGATATTATGTCATGCATTTTATTTGAATATGACAAACCAAACAATCAATAAAAAATAATCTTAGCATAACTAATCCTATCATAACTAATCCCAACATAACTTGTCTTCAAACCAAACGACCCCTGAGAGAACAATGTAAGAGTTGAGATCTTGGTTTCCTGGGTACTTAATTATTAACAATAGGATAAGCTGTTGTGATATGAGCACCACTTTTTCCTAGTATCTGTTTGTCTTTTGTTTGTATGATTGTGATTTCAATTTGATTAATGTTTTGGTTTGGTTTTTCTCGAATTTCAGTGGTTGTTTCTGTTTAGACATGATCAACTGTGTATGGTTAATCTATGTATATTGCGATTTTCCAGGAACTTTATGTCAAACTAAACAGAATGGCTGCCATAGCTGCTGATATGTTTGTAGGAAGGGAAAGATTTGCAATGTTGTTGTTGATGAGGCTTACAGAAACTGTTATCTTGTGGCTTTCACAAGATCAGAGCTTTTGGGATGACATAGAGGAAGGACCAAGGCCATTGGGTCATCTTGGTCTTCAGCAGGTTTGTAGTTACTGGTATCCACTAATCTTGTTTTTCTCTCCACTGCCAATATGTTTGTAACTTTATGTTTATATTGAACTTTTTGTAGGTCTATTTGGATATGAAGTTTGTCACATGCTTTGCTTCGCAAGGACGCTACTTATCTAGAAATTTGCTTCGGGTTGTCAATGACATAATCTCTAAAGCAATGTCAGCCTTTGCTGCAACAGGGATGGATCCATATAGGTATAAACTCTCTCAATTTTACCGAATTCTTATCTGACTGTGAGTACATTTTGCAATGCATTAAAGGGTCGTTTTGTTTGGTACATCAGAAGAAATAATCACAATGCTCTGTTTATTAGTACTGTGATTTGTGGTATATAGCTTTGCATTAAGGGTGTTGCTGCTTCAACCTAATACTTACAGAGTGAAATCCTAATAGTTTGTACATCTGTATGATTTTCATGCCTTGGCTTAACTGTGGACATTGGTGCAGTGTTCTCCGTGAGGATGAATGGTTTACTGAAATTGCTCAAGATGCTATGGAGAAGCTGAGTGGAAAGCCCAAAGTTGCTAATGGGGAAAGGGACCTGAACAGTCCAACTGCCTCTGTCTCAGCCCAATCTATGTCCTCTGTCAGATCTCACGGGAGTTATTGATGTATAATTAATTTTACTGTTGTAAAATATGTGATGAAAAGGTTGATCTGGACTTGGTTAGAAAATGTATTGATAGAAAGCTTCCGTTGGCAAATTTGTAGATTGTGGTGGATGGTAGTGGATTTAGGAAATTCTTTGTAGTGTTCCTGAGGCAAGTATTTGGAATTTGTATATCTTGATTTTATTATTTGATCTCTAATCCAAAGACGGTTTGTCTCTTGTATATGTTCCCTTACTATCCATTCCAGTTGGTAATATGAGATGGAAGCCCCTATGGCTATGAACAGTCGTCTTCCTTTTCTATCCAGATTAAGCCTTAATGATGTAATTGTCATAGCGAAGATAGTATGATCTCTCTTTTAATTGCTGCAGTGGTGTCATCAACTACAACTGCTGGTTTGTACACATATTCTCCATTGCCGATGGGGTTTGAGGTCAATTATAGGTAACTTAACTGATGAGGTGGTGAGAATTGTTCAGAATCAAATAAAGCTACCGATTACATAATACTCTGTCCACAACAAATTAAGCTCTAGTATTTGAAAATAATGTATGTGGAAGTAATATGTGATTCTAGACACGTGTCGTCAGAAGAAAACAAAAATGGAGTTTTATGCATGATCTATTTAATCTCTCTCCCCTGACATGCAAGTTCTTGTTTGTACGCGAATGAGGACGAACTATTTAATAGTCGGCTTTTTAAATGTCAAATTAATAGACTTTTTATCAATCAATGCCACCAGAAGTAGGGTACTAAAAAATTCAAGCGATTGCTGGCTTGTGTTGTGAGGGACGAATTGCTCCACCGTAGGTAAGAATTGATTTGGTCGTGTCTTGGTAGGTGTCTCTATGATGTTGAAATGTGTGTCTGTTTGTTATACCCTTACTCTCAATTAGTTGTTTAAATTTTTTAATTTGGGGGTCAACTTTGAAGCCTAATTTCCCAGTCATTTACTTCAGTGTTTGCCTTGGCACCCAACAAGTCCAGATTCTTTACTTAATTCATCAATATACAATTCTATCTTCCACAGTCAAATTACACTACCAGGCCAAGAATAGAAATAATGGTCCTAGTCTGAATCTTCACCAGTTAGTTGTGTACTTGCATACCCGAGTCTTCAAAATTAGTGTATTTCTTTTTATATGTTTTCAATTTACACAAGTATACTCATCTTAAACCTCTTAACATTTCCTATTTGAAGAAACTGCATTATAGTACTTAATACATTTTAAAAAGGAACAACCTAACTGTAAGGTATCTTGTCATCTAATTATTGAAAGCAAGCATGGACTTTTACCAAGTCAACTCCCATATCCACCCCCTAACTACCTAATAATTTTTTTAATTTGTGATATATGGAATAGTTTGAAACGTCTGGACCAATCAATTCAGGTGTTGTCATCAAGCATTGGAGGAGATGAAATTGATCCTACTATTCTCCATCTCACTCTGGATATGCTCCTCTTTCAGCAATTCACAGAGGAACTTCCAGAATCGCACTTCCAACTTCCAAGTTGGCGTGATTCTTGATTTGGAGTCAATGGTCGGAAGCATGGGACTAAGTTGCATGTCCATGGCGCTCTCTGATTTCTATTCGGTTCATAGAAACTACTCGACGAGGCTTTCTCTTCATGTTAGGGACTCTCGAGGACAAGTCATTGAAGCAGCTGCCGCTGGTACATAAACCTTCAGATCCCCTATTCCATGCATTGCATATTATGAACACTCACATGCTGAGTTTGTTTTTGATATGTGCAACTGTAGGTAGGAACTAGGAAGTGATCATGTGACACATTCCATTCATCTATGTGTTGTTCCTTGTACCGCGATTATTGTGTTGTCTTGTTGTAGTTTCTGTTATGTTACTAACTTCTGTTTTTGTTCTGATTTGTTGTTTCTTGTACTTCCGTTGCTCCTTGAACCCAGGAGCTATCGGAAATAGACTCTACCTCTAAGGTAAGGGTATGGTCTGCATACACTCTACCCTCTCCAAACCCCTCTTTGTGGAACTACACTAGGTATATTGTTGTTGTTGATGATGATGACTCTGCCTGTAGTTTGATTGCTAAACCTTAGAAGCTCTTCGGATGTATTAGGGTGAGAAATTAATCAAATATTATTTGCCTTGTTGCAGGTCTTGATTTGTTGAAAGATGTCAAGGTAGATGCAATCTTAGGTCCTCAAACATCTGGACAGGCCAACTTTCTGATGGATCTTGGAGACAGAGCTCAGGTCCCCATAATTTCTTTTTCTGCAACAAGCCCTTCTCTTCATACTCAAACTCCTTACTTTGTTCAATCCGCTCAAGGCGATGAAACTCAAGTTGGTGCAATTACTGCCATAGTTAAAGCCTTCCAGTGGAGTCAGGTTGTTATCATAAATGAAGACTCAGAATATGGGAGTGGCATTGTCCCATACTTATCTAATGCATTCCAAAGCGTAAATGCTCATATTTCATACAGAAGTGTATTTCCTGTTTCAGCAAGTGATGATTTTGTTCTCAAAGAGTTATACAAGATGATGACTTTACAGACAAGGGTGTTTGTGGTCCATATGTCATATACTCTTGGTGCCAGACTCTTTCTGAAAGCCAAGGAAATAGGAATGATGGATAAAGGTTATGCCTGGATCATCACCAGTGGACTAACGGATTCAGTCTACTTGATGGATTCCGATGTTGCTGAAGCAATGCAAGGGGTATTAGGTGTGAAACCTCTTATACCAAAATCTAAACAGCTCAACTCTTTCGCCAATAGATTGAAGAAAAGATCCTTAGAGAAAAGTCCTGGCATCGGACCAGCAGATTTGAGCATTTTTGGTCTGTGGGCATATGATACATTGTGGGCACTGGCTATGGCTGCAGAAAGAGTTGGATTAAAAGAGACACCAAAGGCTTTAGGGAATTCAAGTGTTCATCTCAATGTTTCAGACATTTTCAATTTTAAAACGTCAGGAGTCGGCCCACAACTTCTAAAAGCAATGTCAGAGACAAAATTTGAGGGGCTTTCTGGGAAGTTCCACCTTGTAGATGGTAAGATGGAGTCATCATCCTATCAGATAATTAATGTGGTTGGAAGTGGACAGAAGAAAGTCGGAATATGGATTCCATCACATGGAATAAGGAGGGAACTGAACATGAACAGTACCACAACTAATCATACAAACTCCAGGGAATATATCAGGAGTATCATATGGCCTGGTGATTCAACAGTTGTGCCCAAGGGCTGGGAAGTTCCAATGTCTGGTAAAAAATTAAAAATTGGAGTGCCAGTGAAAGCTGGTTTCACAGATTTCATTAGAGTCACAAGGGATGGTCAGGCTAATGCCCACATCAGTGGATTCTACATAGACGTGTTCAAATCTGTCATGGAAGCGTTGCCATATGCTGTGCCATATGAGCTTGTTCCCTTCGAATATCCTGATGGCTCTAGTGCAGGAACTTATAATGATCTTATTCACCAAGTGTTTCTTGGGGTAAGCTAGTCGGACTTAGGTGTCTTCAAGACTATATTTTTCATTACTAACTTCAATCTGCAATGATGCAATGAATGCAGAACTATGATGCTGCAATTGGAGATATAACTATCACAGCGAACAGATCAAAATATGTGGACTTCACGTTGCCATTTGCAGAAGGAGGAGTTCTTACCATTGTGCCAACCACGTACGAAGATGTCAACGATATATGGGCTTTCCTAAAGCCCCTAAAGAAAGAACTCTGGCTCACAAGTATAGCATTATTTTTTCTCACGGGTCTGACAGTCTGGATACTTGAACATAGGGTAAGCTCTGCCTTTCGGGGACCTCCTTCTCAACATGTGGGCATGATCTTCTACTTTCCCTTCTCAACACTAGTATTTGCACACCGTGAGTAGTAACTTAATCTTTCATTTTTTTTATTTTGACATTTTCCTCTATAATAGAGTATAAGACTCATGAATATGTATGTATTATCTGCTTGCATTGTAGGAGAAAAAATAGTGAACAATTTAGCTCGACTGGTTGTAGTGGTATGGATGTTCGTCATACTCATCCTGAGCTCCACTTACACTGCAAGCTTATCCTCAAGATTAACCGTACAAAGGCTTCAACCATCAATCACAGATGTCAGTGAACTCATCAAGAAAAGAGAATTTGTGGGCTGCCAAGAAGGCTCATTCATAGTGGACTTCTTGAAAAAACAAGGATTTGAGGGGTCCAGGATTAGGACATTCACTTCCCCATATGACTGTGATGAAGCCTTGTCTAGAGGAAGTAAAAATGGTGGCATATCAGCATTCTATGACGTCATTCCCTACTCCAAGCTCTTCCTATCCAATCATTGTGACAAATACATGACAGTTGGGCCTACCCATCGCACTGATGGCTTTGCCTTTGTAAGACCTTTTGATCTCCCTTGAGTGAAGTTTTACTATAGGCATGGGCCTCATCGTCCATAGGCTTTGTTTTAAACAAGGCAGCACTAGACAATACAATACATTGATTGTTAACAAACAGTAGCACTATTGGATTTTTATTATTAGGAATGACAAATAAAATTTTAGTATAAAAAAACTAGCTTAAAGAAAAACTAATTAAAAAGCACATGTTTTGATTGATGAGATTTTTACTTCACATATTTGTTTTAGTTCTCTTGCTCAAATAGTTAGTATTTTTCTTCGTTAAAGTTTGTGCTTAAAGCTCCAACAGACATTGACATTTCTCTGTTAGAGCGAATGTGTTTTGTGCTGCAAATGAGTATCTCATGCTACTCCGAAAATCAAACAGGCTTTCCCTAAAGGATCTCCTTTAGTTGCTGATGTGTCTCGTGCGGTCATCGAACTAACAGAGAATGGGAAGATACTGGAAATGGAGCAAAATTGGTTGAGGAATGAACCAACCTGTGCAGGACAAGAAGAGAGTATGAACTCAATCACGATCTCGTTGCAGAGTTTCAAAGGCCTTTTTGCCATCACTGGAGGAGTTACAGCAATATGCCTCCTCGTTTTCATAGCCAGTTACCTCTACAGGTATAGAGATTTCCATGGGAGAATCTCGAATTCACCAATCACAATTTGGTCAAAAGTTGTAGCTATTTGCAGACATTTTGATCAGAGATCTCTATCATCTGGACTGTCACCACAAGATAAACTTCCAGAAGCTACAATTATTTGTTCAGAAAATTCTATCCAACCAACAGATTTGCCAAGAAGTCATGAAATAGTGTCGTTTGCACCAGAAGATGCCAGTGGAGCGATTCATTTGGAAGACATGTCTTCTGCACAACACTCAGGAGTAGTCCATCCATCTGCATAACTGAACTGAACTGAAGATAATTTTCCTTTTTTTCGGCTTCTGTAAAGTACATATTACCAACTAATTGTGCAGTTTTATCATTTCTCACTTGTTAACCTTTTCTGTGCCTCATCTTTCTGATTATAAGGGGATAATGAGAATCGAACGACTGCATTTCGGTCTGGGAATAACTATAAAAAATTACTCTGCCCCCCATATCAAGGAAGTTAAATAGCCAACATAATTTGAAATTAAAACAACATAAAATATCTCAACAACATGAACAAACCAACTAAAATTCATAATTCAAGTTCATCTTAAACAGACAACTTATTTTGCTAAAAGTTAACTAAAACCAAATTTCAACAAAATTACCTCCATCATTCTTGTCAACGTCTTCGCCAACAACGCCAATAATGGAGCACCTGATAAATCAAGACACAATATGATAGTGTCAAGCATTGCTCATTTTTTGTGTTTATTTTTTTTTTCTTTTTTATCACGTCAACATATTCACTTACGTTAATAGTTGTTAGTCTTAATTCTCGTTATTTGAGGTAAAATCTTCGTTGATCATATATACAAATCATTTTAGAATTATTATTTTTTTACTTTGTAAAGAATGATATGGTTGTAGGTCATTACTTTGTTTGTTAAACACCAATAAAATGAATTTAAGTGTATTCAAAATTAATCTATCAACAGACTTTGTTGTTTCGTATCATTTTATAAAAATTATTAATATGCTGACATAAGTAGTTTTAATCTATCCCTTTGGATAATTTTTAAAGTAGAATAAGAATACTATTAAACTAATAATATAATTTGAATCATATGTGTTTGACATGATGTTAAAATAAGCATTGAAGCCTGAAGCATGTGAATATTTTATTGTTAAATAAAATAATTTATATACGTTATAGATTATTGTTTGATTTTATAAAAATAAAAAAATATATTTTATTATCATTTCCTATCGGGTTTATTTGGAAATATTAAAAATAAATAAATAAAAAAGTAATTAAATAACTATAGATTGGGCTTTTGATTATGTAGTTAGTGCTATAAAATAAAGGGAAAGGCACCGTCATTATTCAGTTTATGAATAATCATTGAGAGATAGATGATAAAGAGGCTTGGTCAAGTGAAATGTCAATATCGGTACTGCTACTTCTTCCTCAAGCAAATTAGGGATTACGTGTGATATCAATTTTGAATAGTGCCAAAGCCAAATCGTTCAATATTCTGAATGAAAATCTTGGCAACGTCTATAATGACTGCATCTTCCTTTTAATTGTGGATGAGCCAATTTATTAAATTGAATGATCTAAACTTTAAAAAAATTGGTTGATTTTTCCCCCCCTCTAGGCTCTAACAAACAACATATGAGCTTCTACCAGTTATCTATCACAACTTTGCCTTCAAACTGTCATGTCAAGCCTTTATTATTCAAAGTAAAACTGAGGCTGAAGTCAAATTCATGTACAAAAAGATGCACCATTTGCACTGCAAACTTGTTGATAAGTTCTACTATACTTGATAGTCTTCACAATATATGCCCCTTTGACATTTACACCTTTTTTTTTTTTTTGAAATTGACATTTACACCTTATTCTGTAGGGACAAAGACTAATACAAATCTAACCTTCTTGTCTATGTACAAGAAAAACGATGTCTAAGCACCTCATACTCATAGCTAAGTTGTAATTTTGAGCTGAAGATAAATACAAATGTAAACTTAGTTAAGCATCCAATCCAGATATAAAAGGTAAATTCAATGATGTTGAAAATTCCAATTATTGCTTTGTAATATGATTTTCTAGGAATTGATTGGCCTTTCGGAGATTTTGACGCCAACAAAAATTATAACGAATTTCTGAATATTTTATATTATTATTATATTGTTTGCTTGGCTTGATAACATACTAATAGTTTTATATAGTAAAGATTTGAGAATAACTAAGACTTGATACAATAACTTTTATTCTCCCCATATCCAGGAAGTTTCACAGCATTTTTTATTGTTGACGTGTACATACAACAAAACCAGATCTTGGTTAGTATACAAGTCTTGGTCCACTGATGCCCTATATAAGCAGCTCAGATATAACAACACTCTCTAGTTAATCTAAATCAATTAGTACCTCCTTGAAAAAGCAATGAACATCACCTTCCCTTCCATTCTTGTTGGTCTCCTCCTTATTACAATGAGTTCCGCCTTGCGTTGCTCTGGGACCTTGGATGGCAACAACTCTGTTATTAACTTTCAAGTGGGTGTGATTCTTGATTTGGAGACACAGCTTGGGCACAGGGCTTTCAATTGCCTCACAATTGCCCATTCTGACTTCTATTCACGTCATCCAAACTATAAAACAAGACTGGTTCTTCATGCCAGGGACTCCAAAAGAAATGTAATTGATGCTGCTGCTTCCGGTAAGTAGACTTTTCCTTTAACATCCCTATACACTTTGTGTCAGAAACAAATATGTGTAAATGTCCACTGTCCAATAGAGTACTACTAAAAGGGAAAAATAGGAAAAGAAGTACCTGCGAGGATCAGTGTAGAATTCAGAAGCAAAAGAATCTTCTTTAATCCAGAAACACTACGCTGTAGTTGATAGCAGGAATTGCTAGCTTTATGGGGTTACTGAGGTTCACTATACCATCAATCTAAGGTCATCATGCCTACAAAAACAACAACATACCTGGTATAGGTGGGGTCAGGAGAGGGTAGAATGATCGCAGACCTTATCCCTGCCATGTAAGGGTAGGGATACTGTTTCAACTAGACCCCCGAATCAAGGATAGAAGATAAAGAAGCAGTAAAATCAACAAGATAATAAGATAAACAAAGTGAAACAAACAATCAGGTAATACTAGCGATCAAAGAACAATGATTTTCCTTTCCTTTTTTTACTTCATTTATTGACATTGCAACGACTACTACCTTCAGCCAGGGTGGAGCTAGAAGCGAGACACGAAATAGATCGAGTTCAGTAGCGTTTGTTCAAACAATATATTTGTGTTAAAAAGATCCATCAAATATAATATTATTTAGAACCCAGTTACTACCACTTGAAGTCATTGTTCTAAACTCTAGAACCCATAAAGCTGAAATCCTGACTCTGCCTCCAACTTGTAGTTCTAGCAAGTATGTGATAAACGCCTTGAACACTAACTACCAATTTCAGTAATTTACTCGCAGCCAGTCTAATCAATTCATATCATGATATCT
Source organism: Solanum verrucosum (assembly GCF_900185275.1). Taxonomy (NCBI): domain Eukaryota; kingdom Viridiplantae; phylum Streptophyta; class Magnoliopsida; order Solanales; family Solanaceae; genus Solanum; species Solanum verrucosum. Next base: position 2,236,257 of record NW_026020014.1, on the reverse strand, counting down.
GGTCTGCCTGAATGGACTGTATGCACCCCTAAAATTGGAAAGTAAACCATGCCTTTTTAATCCATCTTCCTTTGGCATAAAAATTGCAGGTCTTGAATTGTTGAAATATTTAAAAGTCGATGCAGTAATCGGGCCTCAAAAATCAACACAAGCCAACTTCTTGATGAATCTTGGAGAGAGAGCGCAAGTCCCGATAGTATCTTTCTCTGCAACCAGCCCTTCTCTTCAACCTCCAAAATTTTTTGTTCAAACAGCCCAAACTGATGACACTGAGGTTGGTGTCATTGCTGCCATTGTCAAAGCCTTCCAGTGGAATCAGGTTGTGATCATTTATGAAGATTAAGAGTACGGTAATGGCATTGTTCCTTACTTGTCTAATGCCTTGCAAGACATCAATGCTCATGTTGCCTACAAAAGCCTCATCCCGGTATCAGCTGACGAGGATTTTACACTCAAAGAGCTGTACAAGATGATGACCATGCAGACTAGGGTATTCATAGCACATTTGTCGCATTCTCTTGGGGCCAAGTTCTTTCTAAAAGCCAAGGAAATAGGTATGATGAGTGAGGGCTATGTCTGGATCATCACCAGTGGTCTTATGGACTTCCTTCCTTCCATGAATTCACATGTTGTGGAAGCCATGCAAGGTGTATTGGGGGTAAAGCCACTCATTCCCAAGACTAGCCATCTTGAGTCATTGAGATTGCAAAAGACAATCTTTGACCCCGTCAATCCTGGCTATAAATCAGCAGATATGGTGAGCATTTTTGATGTATGGGCATATGATACTATGTGGGCACTAGCTATGGCTGCCGAGCAAGTTGGAAGTCACTATCCAGAAGCTTCATATCAGGACACAACTGCCGACCTCAATTCTTCTGACCCATTCAACCTTCCTATCTCAAAAACAGGTCCTAAGCTTCTCAAAGCAATTCTGACAACTAGGTTTAAAGGGCTTAGTGGAATGTTCCATCTCGTTGGTGGAAAATTGTATCCCACGTCATATAAAATACTGAATGTTGTTGGAAATGGAGAAAAAGAGGTAGCAGTCTGGACACAGGCTCATGGATTCAAAAGGGTGAGACACAACACTAGCGACAAATTTGATTCAACCCCAAAGGAGGAATTTAATAGTAACATCATATGGCCAGGGAAATCTAGAGTGCTACCAAGGGGATGGGAAGTTCCAGTTAGGGGTAAAAGGCTAAAAGTTGCAGTGGCAGTGAGACCTGGTTTTGAGGAATACTTGAATGTGATGAAGGATTCGAGGACGGGTGCTGTTCATTTTAGTGGGTGCTACATAGAAGTATTCAAATCAGTGATGGCAGCTTTACCATATGCTGTGCCTTACGACTTCTTTCACTTTGAGAAGCCGGATGGCTCATGTGCAGGGACTTACAATGATCTTGTAAATCAAGTGTTTCTACAGGTAACTAGAGCATAACCTAGTACTGGTAGCAGAATCTTATTTTTACTATCCAGCTAGTCGTTCCTCTTTTTCCTTACCAGATTGTGTTTCTGTTCTTTGACCCTGCAAAATCAGAAATATGATGCTGCCATTGGAGATATTACAATCACAGGAAACCGATCAAACTACGTGGACTTCACTCTGCCATTCGCAGAAGGAGGAGTGGTTAGAATTGTTCCAATTACCTATGAGGATGACAATAATATGTGGACGTTCTTGAAGCCCATGAAGAAGGAACTCTGGCTCACAAGTATAGCATTTTTCTTTGTCACGGGATTAGCTGTTTGGATTCTTGAACACAGAATAAGCTCAGCTTTTCGGGGTCCCCCTTCTCAGCATCTTGGCATGATCTTCTATTTTCCCTTCTCCACTTTAGTATTTGCACACAGTGAGTTGATCCCCTGTAAACGCATCTTCTTCATCTCCCCATAAATGACTTTACCTGACTAAATTTATTCTGACATCTTATTCTGCAGGAGAGAGAATGGTGAGCAATCTGGCTCGTCTGGTTGTAGTAGTATGGATGTTCGTAGTACTCATATTGAACTCCACTTACACTGCTAGCCTATCATCAAGATTGACCGTACAGAGGCTACGACCAACTATTGCAGATGTGAAGGAACTCATCAGGAAAGGACATTCTGTGGGCTGTTACCAAGGCTCATTTGTATGTGATATTTTAAGGGGGGTGGGTTTTGAGGACTCAAAGATCAAGATGTACAGGTTTCCAGAAGATTATGAAGAAGCTCTGTCAATTGGAAGCAAGAGTGGCAACATATCAGCATTTTTTGATGTGGTTCCTTACTCCAAACTCTTCCTAGCAAAGTACTGTGACAAGTACACCATTGTCGGCCCTACCTATCGCACTGAAGGTTTTGCCTTTGTAAGCATAAAAGAAGCTCTACTTGCTCTAGTCTCCTTGTAGTATATATGATGATTATGATGTCTGCCCAGCTTGCGAGCAGCTCGACTAATCCACTCGATACCTGCTACCTCCTACTAGGACAAGTATCAAGTAACTCTGCCCACCATGGTTTAGATCCACTAGGATTTGAACCTGAGACCTCATTGACCATGATTCCCCCCTACCCCAATTCATTGACCACTAGGCTATACTCTATTATATATATTAAGAATTGTTTCATCCACTCCCCCCTTGCAGTATATATTAATAATAGTTTCATCCCTTTCCGCAGCTGGTGTACTAATTTGTCTTTTGAAAATGAACAGGTTTTCCCAAAGGGAAGTCCTTTGGTGGCTGATGTCTCTCGAGCAGTTATCAACCTAACAGAGAACGGTGAGATGTTAGACATCCAACGGAAGTGGTCTGTAGGTGATCCCACATGTAATGGTCCAGACAGCATTGTAACCTCAGTCAGTGTCTCACTACAAGGTTTCAAAGGGCTCTTTGCCATAACTGGCACCATCACATCTTCATGCGTACTTATTTTCATAGTCATCTACGTTACCAAAAACAGAAGTTCTCTTCAGCAAATTTTGAATTCCAGAAGTACCGTTTGGTCCAAAATTAAAGAAATGGGTCGACACTTTGACCAAAGAGACCTCTCATCTCATCCTTCTACCATGGCAGAAGTAGCAGAAATTGTTTCTTCATCACAGTCTGTTGACTTGTCCAACTCTAATCTAATGGTACTCAGTCTGCCTATGAATATTCTTTCCACTCACTCCAACAACATTGCATTGCCAAACATACCTACAAATGCTACTTCTTCAAACTCCACCGTCTTGGCACCAATTTTGCCAGAAGAATCAAACACCGCCATTGATGTCACTGACAGGTTACAACAGCAATGCTGTGATGCACAACTAGAATCTTAGCAGCTGCGCATCAGTCATAATTTTTTATCCAGCTTAGTATATATTAGTCATATACATGTATAGTAGATTTTCCATTCAAAATTCCAGTTCATGAAGTGTAGATGTAGCAAAAATGGGAAGAACAAAGATCAGGTTCTTTAGCACCTTTCGCAACTCAGATATCAGGCCCCCAGTAGTAACTGCAACCTGTTATGGATCTAGGAAACCAGCTTACACCCAGTAATGAAAGGCAATAAATATGCACCATGTCTCCCACTATGATTACAAATAAACCCACACACTACCACAACAACCCAGTTCCCCAATAAATTTGATGAGAGATGGCAACATCACATCAACAACAAAAAAAATATTAAAAAAATACATGGCATTAATTAGATTTATTTACTTTTTTCCAGAAAATTTTTCACTTTATTTCAAAGTCGGTGTTGGTTATAAAACTTCCAAATCCAACTAGGAGTTGGATTCCAAATTTGGAAAAGAAATGCTCGAAACATGCTTTCCAACTCCATCTTCATGAAGTCCAAATAAAGGGCTCTCCTCTCATTTTCAAAAAGTATAACCAACATAACTCCTACCTAATAAATTCCAAATAAAGTGAAAAATATTTGGAATCTATGCCAAACGCCTACTTACTTTACAGTAGGTTTATGTTGGAAACGTTGCAAAGAAAGCAGCGGAAAGCAGGTATAAGATTCCATGCGAAGATTTCAGCTATCAACTACTACAAATGATTATCAAGTTTCACCAAGGAAAAAGAAAAGAAAAAAAATGCTTAAGAAAGCTTATTTTATTGGAGTAATTGTACAATTGCAAATAGCTAGGGAGAAAACAATATGGCTTTACCATAACAGATCCTGCTAAGAATGGCAAAAGGAACTGCTTTTTGCCGAGAATATGATTAACTAAGATGAAAATCAGTAAGTTATCTTTAGTTTTCATCCATGTTCATGTGATGGAAAAGAACATTTACAGCTACAAGGCACACGCCTTCTCTTTCTAAACTACAGAAGTAAATATATTTTTATCACCCTCTACCAATAAAAAGATACTGAACCTGCAGGGAGCATTTTGTAACATGGATTCAGAAAGCTGGAAGCTAGGACTACTTTAATCTGGAAAATAGAGTACCTAGAACACATCAGGCGTTTATATGGAACCCCCTCTGACTGATACACTAGATACTACATGTCCCTGCTAGCTAGTACTTGCTTCGTATACTCGAACTTGACCTTGTCAATAGCTTGACTACCTCTTTCATTGAGGGTCTTTTGCTGACTTTCTTCTCTGTACATCTAAGAGCTAGTGAAAGCACTTCAATTACTTGTTCCATGACACTTGAGTCTATGAATTCGTCCAAAAGTCTTGGATCCACAATCTTCTCAATTTCTTCAGTTTCAGTCCAAACAGACCTAACCCAACACACAATATCTGTATCCCCATAGAGTGAACGGTCCAACACCTTCTTTCGAGTTATAAGTTCTAACAGGACAATACCATAACTATAAACATCTGACTCCTTGCTCTTTGTAGCTGCAAATGCAGTTTCTGTCAACAAAAACAGACAAGACACAGTCAATATTATTTTTCTACAGATGACTAGATCTCTAAAGAGACAGCTAACTGAAAGGAAGTGTGAGAAAAAAATGAAAATTACATACCTGGAGCCATGTATCCAACAGTGCCCTGAAGGGCATTGGAGGCGGAAGTTGCTGCAGACTGATCCAGAAGCTTGGCAATACCAAAATCTGATATGTGAGGCTCCAGATCAGAGTCCAACAAGATATTCATGGGCTTGATGTCTCGATGCACAATGGCAGGATCACAGTCGAAATGGAGATATGACAACCCTTGAGCAACTCCAATAGCAATTCGGTACCGAACGCTCCATTCTAATGTTACAGGTGGCTTAGTCTCATGGAGAATATCATGAAGGCTCCCGTTCTCCATGTAATTATAAAGAATCAGCCCATAATCCTTTCTCAGCCAGAAGTCTTCTAATTTGACAAGATTGCGGTGCCTAACCTTTCCAATTGTCTGAATTTCTCTAACCATACTTCTGCTTCCATCCTTTATACCAACAAACACCAGCTTTTTCACAGCATACACTTTCCCTGGACCCAAGATGGCCTTATATACAACTCCATGAGCTCCCCTCCCAATGACATACTTATCGTTTAGGTTCCCAGTAGCTTCCAATACTTTATTAAGCAGGGACGATGCACCTTCTTGAGCAGAGATTGCAACTCCTTTCCCAGAACTTTTGCGCCACAGAAGCATGTAAGCAATTACTAGGAGTAAGGAAATGGTAAATATCAGTGCCCCAAGTGCAATCATTGCCGTTTCTGCTACACTTAGGTGCCTTCCATTGTTTGATTGAAGATCACAGGGCCTTAACATGATATTCTCAGGGCAATTTGAGCCTTCTTCTGGATCACAGTGCACGCAAAGGCCCGAGTTTCCCGAGAAAGAGGTAGGAGTTAAGTTGAGGAACTTCATCAGATGTGCAGGTATTGGACCAGAAAAGAGGTTGTATGATACATTGATGAATATCAATGAACGCATTCCATCAAGAACTCTTAAAGTTCCAGAAATGTTATTGCCAGCTATATCTAACTCCTCCAGGAAAGTGAATTTTCCTAGCTCCGCAGGAAGTTCACCTGTCAACCTGTTACTACTCAGATTTAAACACCTCAGTGTTTCTCTTGATGCAGTCGCAATTGCTGAATGAATTTCCCCACCAAGTGCATTTCCACCAAGCTGCAGCTTGGAGAGCTTCTTGAGTGCAAACAAGGAGGTTGGAATACCTCCTGAAAGATTATTCTCACTCAGACTCAAAATGGATAGCTCTTCCAAGCTTCCAAAAATGGATGGGACCAATCCACTCAACAAATTATGACTTGCATCAAACTTCAACAGTCTCTGCCAGTTTGAAAGCTGAGATGGCAGTACACCTTCCAAACCATTGTACGAAAGATTCAAACCCTGGAGGTTGATAAGGTTTGCCAGCTCTGGTGGTACAAACCCTGAAAGCTTATTCACTGATAAGTCAATTGATGTAGCATTTCCAAGATTTGCCAAACTTGGGGATATTTTCCCACTGAAGCCATTCTCACTGAGATCCAAGAAAATAGGATTTATATTCTTAACAAAATCTGGAATGGCACCTGACAGATTATTTTTTTTGAGAATTACTCTCGTCAAAGTATAACATTGTCCTAATTGAGAAGGAATGCCACCTTCGAGATGATTATAACCTAAAATAAGCTTCTCAAGTTTCTTTCCAAAACAAAGATTAGGTGGAACAGGACCTGTGAAGGTGTTGTTTGTGAAATCCAGCAGCGTTAGACTGCTGTTAATCCCCAAACCTTGAGGTATAACTCCGGTAAACTGGTTTTCAAATAAGGATATGTTCTTCAATTGTTTTAACTCAGTCATTTCAAGAGGTAATTCCCCAGTCAGGTTGTTCCGATAGACAAGAAGATGTTGAAGACTTTGAATCTTCCAAATAGTGCGGGGAATCTCACCACTCAATTTGTTGGAATTTAGAGAGAGATACTGCAACTGGCTGAGTGATCCTAGTTCACTAGGGATTTCACCTTCCAGTTGGTTTTCCGGTAGAAGTAATTCCTGCAAGGCCTGGCACTTCCCCAGCTCAGGTGGTATTTTTCCAGAGAAATTGTTGTCAGTAAGGTAAAGCTTCTCCAACTTTGTGAGCTGGCCTAGAGAAGCAGGAACAGGGCCACTTAAACCAGAAGAAAAAGCAGCAAGAACTTTTAGGTTAGTACAATTCATCAAACTTGGAGGAAGTTCCCCATTGAAAGTGTTGGATGACAAGACCAGAGTGTCAAGATGTTTGCAGTTACCTAAAGTGAAAGGGATACTTCCTTGTAGACTATTATTGCTCAAGTCCAAATAAACAAGGTGTTGTAGCTTATCAAAATTCTCAGGCAAACTACCAACTAAATGATTATCATTCAAATACAATTCTTGCAAGTTAGTACAGTTTCCTATGGAAGACGGAATTGGACCGGACAAGTCATTCTGATAAAGATAGAGAGAGAAAAGGTGAGTCAAGTTACCAATGCTGGATGGGATGGAACCATTTAACCTGTTTTGGTTAAAGTAGATAGTTTGCAAATGTGGGATAGAAAATAAGGAATCAGGAATATTACCAGTCAATGAATTAGAGAGGAGGCTTATGAAGGTTAACTTGTGTAAATTTCCAATGTTTGAAGGGATTTCTCCAGTAAAGGTGTTGTAGGATAGATCTAAGTACTGAAGAAGAGTGCAATTAATGAGGTGAGAAGGAATGGAGGCAGAGAAAGCATTATAACTCAAATCAATGGTAAGCAAGTGCTTCAAATAAGCAATTTCAGGTCCCAATTGGCCAGAGATATCATAGCCAGAGAGGTTCAAAGAGGTGACAAAGTGGTTGTTATCACATTCAACACCAACCCAAGAACATGGAGTGGAATCTGAAGCATTCCAAGAAGAGGGTACACCAATCCAGTGACTAGAAAGGGAAAGTAAAGCGGTGCCATCAGAAGTGAGAGCAATTACAGCATAACCCCACAGAGAGAAACAGCAGCAGTAAAAAAAGATGGAATTTTTAACAGCTATCTTCATAATTTGTGCTACTATGAAAAATGATTTGGGGGAAGAAAAAGAAGTGGGATGTAGCGAAATTTGAAGTGTAATTTAAGGAGGGGAAAACAAATTGGGAATTTTCTGGGTTCAAGTGTGAAAAGAAATGGGAACACAAGTGGGTAACTTTAACTACCTTAATCAGTAGTGGAGAGAGAGAGAAAGTGTGGGGGGAGTTATTCTTTATTCACAAAAGCATACCATACCATTTTTTTTAAAATCTTTCCGTTCACTTTTATTTGTAAATTTTTGATTTGACAAGTAATTATTAATATAGATATTTTATTAAACTATGTTTTGAAAAATGATTGTTTAATGATAAAGATAAAACGTGAGAAAGAATTATTATATTTTCTTAATATGTAAAAGTGACAAATAAAAATAAAAATTTAATTTAGAAATAAATGGCAAGTAAAAGTATTAAAAAAGATGTTTCCTCTCTCCTATAAATTATAGGGGTGGAACTTGCCAGAAGTATTCCGGCACAATTTTAGCTGATTGTGGACTCTTTTTGACCTTGTTTTACTCAATTTTCCATGTCCCACGAGTCACGACACGACCAAGACCGACTCACTCTAACAACATTCATTCATTAATAAAGTGTAGATACCGTATTACACCAATAAACTTTTACCATTCTGGTGATTAATAATGCTTCAAGTGTTATCTATCTATCTATATATATATATATATATTATATTATGCATTCTTACTGCATATATGTAACCTCCCATTGTTCCATAAATATTAAATATCTCTCCGAATTGGCTTTTCAATATTTTCTTCAAAATAAGTAGTACCCACCCTTCATTAAAACTGAAACGCCTAATATTTTTTGCTTCTTATCATCTATAATATAAATAATAATAAATATTGGTACGTCTTCGAATTATTGTCCTTTCCAAAGTTTGTTGGGAGACATGCCATAAATTCCTTTCCAAAGAGCATCCGTATTCACATTGCCAAAAAACCAAACAAGTTGCCGTCAATCATGATTCCACGAAATTTCGAACCAATATTACAATTGGATTTTAATCACCAATTAGCATATCACTTTTATTTGTCCACCACGTTTGAAATAGATTTTCACTTTTACTAGTTAACTTGAGCAATCACGGTAAAAACATGTTATTCCCTTAACTTGTTCCTCAAATCATTTTTCAAAACATTAAAAATCAATTATTATGACTTGTGATAAAACACCATATCAATTATTATTTCTTAAAAGGATGTGCAAAAATGAACAGATGATATAATAGTAACAGCAGCGCACACTCCAACTCAATCGAAGTAGCCAGTTAATGAAACCAAAAATGTAAAAAAATTGCCCTGTTTACACCAAAACATAATTTGTCATGATCAACTGATACATTAAAGTGACTATAATTACTGGTTACCAAGTACGATTTAGTGGCAACAGGGTATCATCACATAATCATTGTTTTTATGTAAACCCAAATGCGGATAAATTTTTACTTTACTCAACCGAACCTGTCATACTATAACCCAAAACGCATCACTGCCTAGGATCATTTTCTGTGCTTACTAGTTACACGTAAATTCCAAGGCACTGATAACTTGCCTAATATATAAGATAAAATGAGCAATAATTATGCAGTAGATAGTACTCCACACAAGTAATGTTACATAGATATATCACTTACTTTAAAGATATATATTCCACATACGTTAAACAATTGTGCAAAAAAAAATTAACAACTCAATACGAAAAATCATTTAATGCAACACACCAAACAATGCATTAGTTTAGGTAAAAATTACTAGATCTAATATAGCCAAATAAACACTGCATTAGTGGTAAAAGGTATCTCGTATGGCCAACCAAACACTGCATAATCATGCGAAGATCATCTTTTCAATCCCTCCAACCAGACAACCATTGATCAAACTTACGGCTGTGATATTCAGTGCAGGCACTGCACCATGATGATTTCATGTAGCATTCCGAAATATTAACCAATTAAATCAAGTTATTCGGTTATCACCTTTATATATTTTTTTAAAAAAAGGTAGAAATACTGGCTGATTTAGAAATCTAATGGATTTACTAATTCCTACAAAATCCTCTAACTATTGCTCTTCAAAGTCACTCATTCTAAATTGTTACAGATCATTTATCCACAACCAGTCAACCATGAAAAATCAAGGAGTCCAACTTTTGTTTTCAATTGGAGTTAGCTGAGCAAAAAGGAAACATGCGAGAAAGCTCAAACCTAGCACACCAGCCTGAAACAAACAAGAACCATCTTCTCACACGGTGCTGCATCAACATCTATACAATCGTGCACACTCTGCATGAGGAACAAAATACCTGGATAAAGCAACTCCAGCAATTGCCAATCCCCAAGTAAAAGGAAGTCCCCTCTTTTTGCACAAATCCTGCATAACACAAGCACAATAGAATTTCCAGGACAATCCAGTCTTCCAGGATCTGAAAACCTGGATGTTATAGCGTTATCATCAGTTTGAGTAAGGGGTTAAAGGAGTGACTGACAACCCTAACCAGAGAGAGTTGAGATGGATGCTAATCACACTAAGATCTCAATTTATGATGCAGATTCTATTTCACTCACACATAATACGTTGTTAGAGGTGCTAAGAAGTCACTTAAGGTTTAAAACATATGTTAACACAAGATAAAGAAATTCCCAAATGTAGGATACAATGCGACACCACAGACCAACAAGATTCAAGGCCAAAAATTAAATGCATCTTATGACATGTCACAAAATGTGAACCCTGAATAAGCTGACAATGTTGAGATGACTGTGCTTCAAATGCATGTCTTGGATAAACTATGATATGGTCCAAAAAGATGTTCATGTCAAGATGATAATGCTCATGACTTGATGATAGCAAGGATGCATGCAACAGCTGCATGATGCATTTGTATTTGGCAGAGCATAGAGAACAGAATACATCCCCTGCAGCTACTAGTATGTCAGAGGTGGAGGAGCTCCATTTGCATTGGGGGCAACAGCTGGGTGGCCAAAGTCCTTCCTTTTCCCAAATGGATTCTTTGAATATGTAGCTAAATATTAAGGAGAAACATGGTCATACAAAGAATGTTACAATAGATTACAAATTTATGAAACTCAGATTCCTAAAAGGAGTACTTTGCATGAGCTGGTGATCACACCTTTGTTAGATAAATTATCACATCTACTTCTCACATACATCATGGTTTAATATGTATTTAGGAAAAGGCTACAGGAAAGTGTAAGCTTTCAAAGAAGCATATCCCCTTCTCAAATGTCACATGCAGAGGCACACACAGCACTATCATCATTTTCTCTTTTCATTTTGGATGCTAGGGAAGAAAAAGAATGGGGAAAGGATGAAAAGGTTGGCCACAACATTTGCAGAGGAAGATTAAACCAACATCACAAATAAAATGTTAGTAAGGTGTCGGCCTGTTAGCAGCAATCATAATGATATTTGCCAAACATCAAGTCCACACTATCAAGTAAACAGTCAGACTCAGACCGCTAAAACAATAGAGTGGCAGAAACAAAGTAAAAAGGATGACTGAAACATCAAGCTCCAGTAGACCATAGATGAGACAGCTAAACAAGAAAAAAGGATATTGAATTCGCATGCCAACTGAACCAGAGCTCGGTATGACAGCACCCTGCAAACTGTGATGTACATTGGTGGCGCTATTCACATCCTGCATATACCACGGGCAGAAGTTGATAAGAGGAAGAAGCATAGAATGTACGCAAAAACTAAAGATGAATCAAGAAGAATCTTGTACAGGATAATACGTACTTCAAATTCAATGAAACACACTGTATGTCTTTCCTGTCTCAAAACCTTCATCTGCTTAAAACCAGGTTGTCTGGTAGTACATTAAGCAAATGAATAGATTAGGCATTAGCGGGAGACATAAAAATAAGAAATAGTACTTCCGCATAAACGGAATAGCAAAATGCAGAGCCATACCCGCTGATAAGGCCCCTCAGCTCTTCCTCATTTATATTCTCTCCAAGATTACCAATGAAAAGGGTATTGCAGGGAGGGTTGTCTTTAGTATTCTACAAGAAGAAGAAAAAAATAAATCAGTGGACAAAGCAAAACACAAACTACACGATACAAGATGCATTAATCATCAAAACAAGCATATACTGCAGAAATGCTACATCCATCAACTATATAAAGCATAACTCTGTCCCAACAAAACCAGCCGGTAACAGCCTCAAAAAGATCTGCAGAACACAGATACTATTATACTGAAGGAAGTCGGATCCAACCAACTTAACCATAAAGTCATATCTAAGCCATAAACAAATATGCCATAGTATACCCAGATCAAAAACAAAAACAAGACAAACCTAAAAAGGAAACTCAAAAGAGAAGGCATGCCGGAAAAGAAGTCAACCCTTAGCTCTATGCACAAAACATTGCAAATCTAACACAAATGACAGAGGCAGAGACATGCATGCATTACCTGGACAGGCGCATAACTGCTTGGTGCTGGCACAGGAGCAGGTGCAGCCATTGGCATGTGCGCAACAGGGTAGCCTCCATATGGATTGTATGGTGGAGGAGCTTGAGTTATATACCTGAGAAATACAATCCCTTACTTTTTTGTACTTGGGGGATGGGTTGGGAGTTGGAAATAAAGGAGATACAATCATTTGATACTAATAAAAGAAATCATTGACCTCCTTTTAACTTTCTTTTCTTTTTTCCCCTAGAACAATCAATTCTTACTGTTATCACACTTTTCATCATAATGTTGTCTTAAAATGCAAAAGAAAATTTTGCATTTAAAGAACTCTTACCCATGTGGTGCCCAGACAGGTGCGGGAGGAGGGTGGAAAGGAGAGGGACTTGAATAACCACTGTGTGTGTAATCACCTCCAGTACGCATCCGTTTACTCTGGTCATGTGCATTTGAATCAGCTACAATTCCTGCAGACAAATCAAATAAGAAGAATCTAGTGTAACATAGTTTTGTCATACAAATAAAGGTGGGTAAAACCACTAGAGCAGATTATCTCTAAGGCGCTAAAAGATCACCCAAAAATTAAGAAATTTAAGAAAATCCGCAGCAAACAGTGAAATAAAAACCAATACAAATCAGAAAAAACAATAAAGCTGCAACGTTGAGGAAGTCATCAAAGTACATGTGGTACAAAATATTCCTCCTATTAAAATAAAATCAGCGAAGTGCCCCAAAGTATTCCCCGTTCCCTTGCTTAACACTTCCGTGAAAATTTACAAGCAATGTGAGTAAGCAGTTTGCCAGATTAACAGATATTCTGGCTCTAAGAAACATTTTATTTTCCAATATGGTCTATAAACAATAGAAACAATCATTTTTCCCTGCTGCTAATCTTACCCTTAAAAATGTGGGTTGGCTGGCAACATGCGCGGGAGGAAGAACATGTAAAACTAATGTAAGCCTTTAATTCCCTAATCTTCTGACAGAGTGGTTTAGATAATGCTTAGTATCCACGTATAAGATATTTGAATTTTCCACTGCTACCATGCCTAAGGAAATCTCATTGTAAGTTTATCAAGCTCTTTTCATTGGACATCTATTCAAAAGAATAAGATTGACCACTCTGGGTACATATAGCCTCCTAATCTCCAACAGACGATCATGGAAATATAAACTCAAAATTATCAGCCAATGCAATTCTATATATGTAAACTCAACACAGTTCACAACACATCTCACTTAGTAATCACAAGCTAGCATTTGACACATAAAATAGCTTGAGGTTGTAAGATTGAAGTGAATAGCTGAGGCTGCTTTAAAAATGAACCAAATTCTTCATTAATCTTCTCAAGCATCTTAAAGACTATGCTTGCAGAGGCAGATATGGATTTAAAAAATACAGTAACCCATAGACAACCAAGTGACAATCTCCCTTGGCATTTATTTATTTCAAAACAACATCAAAAGTACCTATAAGTCAATATAATAAATATTTAAAAAGAATTTATGAAATTGTACTCAAATAATCGATTGACTTTCTATATAGCAACACATTCACATAAAATGGCTTCTAAAAAGGTACTATTTTGTGCACTGAATAAAATGGTATTAAGTCTTTATACTTGCATTATTCAACCAAAGAAATTAGCCCTTTTTCCCTGCACTAACCTCGACCACAAGGGCATGTATATAACTTTTTCGAGTCGAAAACAGAAAGAAAAGCAAGAAATAAAGAGAGAAGTCAAGAATAAAAACTAACCTCTTTTGACAAAGAGATTTTTCTTGGCCATCTCTGTGTGCAGAACACACTTCCCCTCCGTATCAAAAATCAAACCCTACAGCCATCCAAGTAACGGATCATGCAAAAAGACGTTTTCGGCGGCGAGAAAAAGCTCCAGAAGAGTCATGAAAACTGACCTGAATGGCTTCCTTTGCACCGATTGCGCATTGATGGTTAGAGAACAAGGCAAAACCCATGGGTAGTTCGCCTTTGAAATTGAGCTGAGATGCTTCGTAACCTGGTAACCACCTCAGAAGATTCACCAATTCTCTCTCCTTTACATCCTGCGGTAGCCCGGAGATGAAAATCGTCCGAACCTAAAAATGAATGACAGCACCCGTAATTGATTAACCTGAGAGTAGCGGAAAAAGCAAGCAAGAAACTGCAAGTGTTTGATATGGGTGTTTACCTCATCGATGGGCATTGAGTGATGGTGATGATGTGGAGGAGGGCCAGAAGGAAGAGGAGGGGCTGGAGCTGGAGGCCACTGTTGGTGGAATGGATGAATAGCATTACCAGCCATCTGCAATCGAATGAATCCTTAGCTCAATTACAAGTTTACAACCACGCCCTAAACCCTAGAACACCGATTTGGGGACTTTTGGGTGGGATAATAAGAAAGACGACAAAAGGAGAGGGGTTTTGTCCAAATACATTATTTATATAGTTTCGATAAATCTAATATTTTTAGGTTAATTGCACCGTCTTTAATGATTTGCTTCAGACTTCAGTCGGATATTTTTTTTAAATGTAAATATACTATTTTCTTTTTACTATATCATGATTCAAATTTAATTTGTAAAAATTATCTCAAAAAAAGTTGATTTTGGTACAATTTGATTTTTTAATGTCATCTAACAACCATAACAAGTGATAGATATTGAAATACTCAAAAGTTACAATAGCATAAAATAAAAATACGTTTTCCTTTATAATATATCCTAAAATGACAAATCCTTTGTAATATGGATAGTTTGTTTTGACTTTCATTATTCTATTAACTTGGTTTTAAAATATTAATTTATTTAATTTAGTAAAAGACAAAATAATAATCTGTAATTAAATATACAAAGTAAATATTGTAAAATTTTCACTATTATCGTTAAATTGAGACTATCTTTTGTTGCGATACTAAAACTTACTCCCTCCGTCCACTATTGTTTATCAGGTATACTAAAAATAGTTTACCAAAATTAATTGTCAATTTAAACAATCAAAAAACAATTAATCATTTTTTTTCAATTTTGCGCTTAATAATTACATAACTACTACTCCTGTTATAACTTTAGATAATAACAAATTAGTATTGAGTACTTGGATTATCGTAACAATGACCTTAGGTTTTTGAATTTGACGTTTCTTTTTTAATAAAATTTATTGCAACACCCAAGTATACCAAGGTTTAAGGTACGCTTATAAATTTATATACAATTCAATTTGATTGATTCAACCAATTTTGAAAAAATCATTGGCTTCTCTCTTTCCCATATTTCAAAGCTACTTTGTATCTTAAAATAGGTGATCTTTAATTTGAAATAGGAAGGTCAAATCACTTAATTTCGTTTGTGGAGTTGAATATAAATTCGTTGGAGAAGTGGAATAAAAATTACTACTACTAAATGAAAAACGGGCATCATTATGTCGAAGAAAAGCACAAGGCATAATTGGGTCACCAACCCTGCCTGCCCGTAGTCTTATGATTAAGTTTCTTTTGATTGATTATTATACTTTTATTAAGAGATAAGAATATTACACTGATAACTAACACCGTAGCCTTTGCGATGCTACTTTATTCGTGATTAGCATTTTTTTATTCACGTCATCCTTTTATTCTTACTACTATTTTTTTTTGCCTTTGTTGATTTTACCTAAATAGAGCATATCATAAAGATTGTGGAGTAAAAGAGAATAAGTGTTCCTTGTAAATAGAAAATTTTGAAGGAGTATTAGGATTACAGGAGAAAGAAAT
This sequence comes from Solanum verrucosum, assembly GCF_900185275.1. Taxonomy (NCBI): domain Eukaryota; kingdom Viridiplantae; phylum Streptophyta; class Magnoliopsida; order Solanales; family Solanaceae; genus Solanum; species Solanum verrucosum. The sequence goes on along the minus strand of NW_026020014.1, from coordinate 2,220,083 downwards.
TTGACCAACACCTAAATCCCCCACATTAAGCAGACACATAGCAAATGCTAAAATTTCATTATCTTTTTCTTAATACTGGTAATACATAACAAGTTCCTTCCATCAGCCAGCAATATTGACTATAGTTTAAGGAAGACAAATTCTTCAACTGCAGACACCTCTCCAATCTTCTTCTGAGTATCCTTGTCTGGTTCTTCGTCTACTCCAATTGCCATAATTGCCTGCTTTCCCTTCACCGTTCTCCCAACACTCATAAAACTCACATTCACATTACTCTCACCAAGTATGTTCCCAACTTTCCCTATCATACCAGGTTGATCCACTTGTTTGCAAAGGATGAGGTTACCCTCCAAGCTCACATCAACGCTAAATGGCCCAACACGTGTAAGATGGGGAACTCCATACTTCACTTTACCCTCAATGCTGATGTTTCCATTCTCTGATAACGCACTTGCAAATCTTGATTGCACATTGCTAATCTGCACCTGGATTGACTCAACAGGGTACTCTGGAGATGAATCAACAATAATCCTTTCTTCACTAATGCGAAGACCCTTCTGCTTTGCACTGAAATCTGCATTTACAAGGTTGATGATTGTATCCGATATAGGCTCAATAATGCCTTTTGTTACCATGGCTCGGAGAAGTCTAGTGTCCAAGCTGTCAGGGTCCCTAGCCGATTTGTAAACCACTTTCACACTCTGAATCCCACTTCCTCCAGTCACTAGCTGTACTGCTAATCTACCCAGTTTCTCAGCAAGCACGACGTAAGGAGCCAACTCGGACAAAACCTGATAACAGAAGCAGGAATTTCATTATCCTTTTCCTTCGTATGGGTGGAAACTTAAAAGAGAAAAATAAGCAAATAATGCTAAAACTTACCTCAGGAGGGACCATCGGAGCATTCACAGCGGTAGCAGAAAGTTCCCCATTTAGAGCACCAACAACAGCCTCAGCTATTTCAATTGCAACTCCTTCCTATGAAAACAAGATTTTGAAAACACAACAACTCAAGGGACAGAACAGAGTATAATAAAGCAAATGCATAGGACAAGGAGGTGCAGCAAATGATTTAAACGTAGATAATAATTGTACCTGTGCTTCTTTTGTGCTAGCTCCAAGATGAGGTGTAACAGTAACGTTCTCATGCTGCACTAGTTTGCTATCTTTTGGAGGGGGCTCCACAGTGAACACATCAAGTGCTGCCTGTGAAAGAAAGGGATGACTAGTGAATATTGGAGCTTCAAAGTTGATACTAATTGAATAAAGGAATATTATACTGAAGTGAATGAACTGAACATACCTGAGCAACTATTCCACTGTCAAGGGCTCTAACTAATGCATCCTCGTCAATAACACCCCCTCGAGCAACGTTTATTAGTCTGACTCCTTTCTTCATCTTTGGAAACGTGTCATCATTGAATACCTTGTTCGTAGCAGGTGTAAGAGGCATGTGGAGTGAGATGAAGTCAGCAGTAGATATGGCCTGCTCAAATGAAACCAAATCGACTCCAATAGCACGAGCTCTGTCAGCTGGAGCATAAGGATCATGGGCAATAACATGCATACCGAGGCCTTTTGCACGTCTAGCAACCTCGGAACCAACTTTACCAAATCCCATAATAGCTAAGGTTTTCCCAACAAGAGAAACACCCACGTACTTGCTGCGCAGCCATTTTCCTGTAAGAATTGATTAATTTTTTATTGATTGATTGTCAAGAGACCATAAATCAAAGTTGAGATCTAGCTAGTCAGCCAAATTTAGAATACAAAAATGTCACAATCTAGGACTATCTACTCCCAGAAACCAACAGATCTGATTCCAAAAATGCCCCCACCCACTTCTTGTTATTTCTCCTCTCAGTAGTCAGGCTAAACTTGGAAAAATGAAGCTTCAGAATAAATTTATGTGACTAAAGTGGTTATGGTGAAAACTGAAAAGAGTTCACAACTTTCTATGCCCTTTTGTCTTTTTAAGTAAAAAAAAGATGGTTTGTGCTAAATACAAGACTAACCTCTATGGAAAGAAGTGATGATCTAATTTTTTTAGTTAATACCTAACCTTAAACTTCAGCACCAAATGCTTCGTTTTATGTTATAGAATCATTAGTAGTCCAACTAATTAATTACTACTAAATTAGTAGAGGTTCAAATATTCATTCAAATCAAAGTCATAGTAAAAAAAACTACGTACCAGAATTTTTTAATTTCACCTAAAATTTCTGTTGTAAATGAAGACTGAATACGATCCGTTTCCTAATTCATAATGAGAATTTTGCAAATAGGACTTGTTTCCAGATCTATAGAAATTGCTGATAAAAATAAGTTTTGCTAGTACATTAGACATACCAGCTTTCATGGAGGCATCAGACTGAGCAACGTTACGGGCCATGGAGGTGAGCAAAGCGATTCCATGCTCAGCTGCAGCAATAGTATTAGCTGTGGGTGCGTTAACGACGAGGCAACCAAATTCAGTTGCAGCTTGCAGATCCACGTTATCTATGCCAACACCAGCTCTCCCGACGACCTTGAGCCTTCCCTGAGCGGCCTCAAACACCTCACGGGTCACCTTGGTACCACTACGGACGATGAGCGCGTCGCACAGCGAGATCTTAGCGCAGAGATCCTGAGGAGACAAGTCGTAAGAACAATCCACGTTGCCGAAACTCCTCAGCAAATCTAGACCCGCCTCTCCAAGCTTCTCGGATACGAGAATGGTTGGTTTGGAAGTCGAAACGACGCCGTGAAGATCTCTAGAGAGGGAGATGTCAGCAGATTCAACAGTTTTGAGGACATTACAAATCGCCGTCGTTGAAGAAGAAGAAGAAATTGATGGTGAAAATGACGACGACGCAGAAACAGAGTGAAGGAATTTGATGGAATATGGATTTGAGGAGGCATGGAGGAAAGAGAGATTTGAAGGTTTGTTGTGATTGACGGAAGAAGAAGAGAGGAGAGAATTGAGGTGGGCTGTGGCGGCAGTGTGAGGAGAAGGGGTGGACGCCATTATTATGAGCAAGAAAACACTGACTGGAAAACTCAAAAGTTGTTGGAGGCTTTGAGGAGGGGTTTGGACACAAAATGAAACTAAAACACGTTTGTTTATATAGAATGGTGAATGAAATTACTTTACTAATTTTGTATTTTCAATCTAATACCACATACTTACCGCTCTTGACTTTTTGGACAAACTTCCTAATTTTTTACATAAACATTTTCTCTTATTCACTTTTCTTTTTTTTGGAAAATAGTTTAAAGCATCCAGAAAACGAAGTAATAAAGGTACAACAACTAAAATATGGGAACAAGACTTTAACTACAATAAAATTATATGATAGTCAAAATACAAAACAATAAATAACAGAAATTGAATAACCTGAAACTATATATAAGAGCAATTCGATAACTATTAGTATGGACGGAGGACAAGACAACATACTACTACCCACTAACCTTCTACTCTTCTTGAAGTTATTCATAACCTTCTATCTAAAGTCAAGTACTCGATAAGTTAGAACATGAGAGTTTTTAACTGGCTAACATTCTGCTCCATAAAATATAGGTGGTCTAACTACCATTGTAGAACTTTCCTCACACAAAACTACGGATACAACACCATTTCATCTCAGATGCGGTTAGTGGCATCCTTGTCACTCTCCCAAATTTCTTGAATAATAGACCCAAAATACTTAGAATTTTCTCTCTTTTGGATGACTAGAGTATCGAGCTTCACCTTCATATCTTCTTTATATACTCATATTATTGAATTTGCACTCCAAGTTTTTTATCTTGGTCTTGCTCAATTTTATCCCTTCGGACTTTATAGTTTGTTTCTAAATCTCCAACTTAGTGTTAACCTGGTCGATCGTGAGCAGTGTTAATAAAAACTGTCATCTGCAAATAACATAAAGCATGACATTTTATTCTAAATTTGTCGTGTCAATGCATCAATCGCCAAGACAAATAAAAACAGACTTACGTTGATCCCTGATGCAACCCCATCAAATTTGAAAAGTGCTTCGAGTCTCCTTCCATCCTTATGTTTTTACAAAATATAAACTTGTGAGTCAATTTTGTATTTGAAATCCCCAAATAATGATTTTTGGAGAATTTGATATTCCATTTCATGATATGAAATCATGGGATGAAATCAACATGAAATGGCATATCCAAACGTTGATTTCATCTCATAATTTTATATTACGGTTTCATATCGCATATCCAAACGCTTACTAAATATATAATCAACATTGACCCATAAAAAAATATTTTAGAAAACTATCAACAATATTTCTATTTAGACATTTGTTATTTAGCTTTTCATCGACTATGGATGGATGTAGCCAAAATTCTCATTGTCATTACCTTACAACGTTTATATTTATTTTTATTTTCTCTAGGAAAATTCGCATATACTTGTAATCTACTTCTCAAATATTCTTCCTCATGTTACCATTAAATTTGATCTGAGTATTCATAGAAAGTCGTTATTCATTGACTAGTCGAACTTTAAGTTTTACCAAGAACAAATTATTTTGAATAGTAGCGTTATATATATAATAATTTTATCCCAATTATAGTGAAAATGGCGGGAATTATCTAAGAACTACATAATACCTTCAATTAAACACAAGATAAAATAATTATATACTTTATTTTGGAATTATTATATCTTATATCACAAACCAAACGACTCCTTAGAGTACACCACTATTTTTTTCCGCAATCTAGAAATTATTGATTGTTCTACAATATTTTTATACATGATTAAATACTTTTTATGTATATATAATATATATATTAATTTTTTTTTTTTTTTTGTGTGTGTTTATTTCTTTATATTTTGATTTCTTTTGGTGAAAATTTATATAACGCTATTGCTCTCACTAAGAACTTTTAATTCCTTACAACACATCATCCCAAAAGGTTGTATTTGTATATAGTCCTCTATTTTTTAATTAATAAACCTTAAATTTAATTTTTTAAATTATAAACTCATACGGAACACCGAAGAAAAATGACTTACTAGGGTGATGTGGAGATGTATGAGAGTTGGGGGGGCGTATTGCAATATTATTGGAATACAAGTTTATGCCATGTGCCCACATCCTTGCCACAATTTGTTATGCTTCTGTATTGGGTCCCGCCAAAAGATTCATTTACGAATTTTAGGAATTATTAATGTTAAATACACATGGACTTAATTTTAATTTAAAAACCTATAAGACGGAGTAGCATTTTCAAAGTATCATATTAATCGAGACCCCACGATAAATTCCGCGTTTGCTTGGATATGTGATATGTAATAATGAGTCAAAATCATGATTTGAAATTGAAATTTTTTTGTTTGGATATATAATTTAAAATTTTTATATGGTATATTTTGATATAAACATGAAAAATACGTCGGTGCTGAATTATCAAAATTTTCTTTATTCTTAAATAATCTTATCAAATAAACAGATCATAATTCATAGATAAAAGTATGAAAATATACTAAGGTGGCGTGCCACATTGATGAATTGTATATCTTCATGTAATTTATCAATTCCACGTGTTAGGATACTTTAATCTTTCATTTATGAATAATGATTTGCTCATTTTGTAAAATTGTGTAAGAATTGAGAAATTTTAATAGTTTTCACAACTTATGAAATTCATATTTATGAAAAAAAATATATAACTTAAAAAATTTAAATTATATATCTAAATAAATAATCTTATATTAATTTAATTTCAGATCATAATTTTAAATTGCATATCTAAACGAGTTTTCACAGGACATTGCATATGACTGAACGTGGACCATTTTTGTTGTTTATGGGTGAATATGGACGTAAGCACATAGCTAAATGAGTAATTATATATATTGTGCATGCAGTGACAGATACACTTACCAACCCCATCGGCCTTTTCCTCCAAGATTGGAAAATTAGTAAAAAAATATACGAAAAAGAATACTAATATATTAGTACATTTAATGTATTTTACTAGTGAAATGGAACTTTATTTCTACCTAATAATTTTATGTTAATCAAGTAATTATTCACCAGACAAACGAATCAAATAATGTAATTTTACTAAGTTCAATTATATGATGTCCTTTCAAACATGACATATAAGATTAGTTGAATAATTGAACTCAAACATTATCTCAAAATCGAAAATTAAGCAAACTAATTACAGACTCAATATTATATCCAGCCTTAATACTTTCAACGAAAAAGCAAATATGTTACATAAATTGTATGACACTTTAAATAAAAATCTGCAGAAATTTTGTATAATTTTGTGGTATTTGTTTTTAAGAAATAAAAAAAATACTTTAAAAGTTATATTAAAAAGAGAAAATTTGATTCATATAAATGTGCATAAAATAGAATAAAATATATTGGATTTTATGATATGGACATTCTGCCAAAAAAGAAAGATGTGCAATTAAGAAAGTGATTTACCATGTGAAGCATACATCATAAAATTTATTTGCAAGTAAATATCCGAATGTCATGAGTTTGAATATAATTTTCTTTTACTTAATCATACATAATTAACATTTATTTTTATTAGACGAGTTATTTATGATTTTTTTTTATTCTTCTTCCCACGAGTTTGCACCTTTTAGTGATTCAAATTCATAATTTTAAGATTGGAAGTGAGGGATCCTTACTATTTGAGTAACTCTTTCTGATTTGATAAACTTTATTGATTTTGTGTAAATACTTATACGAGCAATATTTTATTGATATCAACTATCTAAAAAATAACTGATATATATATATATATATTTAACATAAATTAATTTCACATAGTTAGAACCATACATATCTTGTTCTTCTAATATTGATAAATTATATGAAAGTCACTTTACCAAAAGTTGGTATGTTTTATAAAATCAAATCGTATGCCGATCCGAACCTTACACTTTTAATTCCACTTCGAAAAGTACTTTTATATGAAATTCATTACATTTGAATTTTTTAATACGATTTCATTTTTATTTTTAATTAGAGGTTTTTATTTTGTTAGAAGCATACCTCAAATGCTCCTTCTAATGTTGGTGTGGGTAGGGTGTACATAGATCGGTTTGGTTTGGTTTTTCAATAAAAAAAAATTTAAACCAATTATGTCGGTTTATTAAATTTAAAAATCAAATCAAACCACATAAAGTCGGTTTTTTTTATTTTGGCTTTAGTCATATCTTTTGGTTTTTTCAGTTTTTTTGATTTTTTACAACTATACGGTATTTGAAAAAGAGATCAAATATTTTTCACTAACATGTGTGATAAGCTAAACTTAAAAAATGTTAAATGAATAGAAATTTTCGAAAAGACGGTAAAATTCACATGGGTACAAAATATTTTTTTTGAAATATCAACGTTCATTATGTTAAATTAATAAGATTAAAGACTAAATGCAAATTGAATACAAAACAAAATATTTACAAAGTAAATTGTTAACTTCGAAGTTGAAAAACTATAACAATATTATTGTAACTTCGGATCTTAATACAAAATAAAATATTTATAATTTTTGCAAGCCCAAATTTGAAATAAAATATATAAACATTGAAAACTATAAACTAACTAAAAATATATTAACAAAGTAGATTATAAATAATATTTTTTATATATAAATAAAATAATATTATGTCGGATTGATTTGGGTTCGGTTTGATTTTTTTTCTTTTAATATCAAACCAAATTAAGAGTGATCATTTTTTTTTCAACCGCCAAACCAATCAAACTAAATCACAAATCAGTTTTTTCTTTTTTTTGGGTTTGATATGATTTGTTGATTCAATTTGACTTTACGATTTGACTTATACACCCCTAGGTGTGGGATAGTACCAAATAGAAGAAAAAAAAACATTTAATCGTAAAAGACAATGGCCCACTAGGCACGAGTAATTAATAAGGGCCCAGACGCAGCAGCTACCTTTCCCTTTTTATTACTCCTAAGTCCCATGTTGTGTGGACAAGGAGAGAATATGGCGCTGCTTTTTTTCTCTTACCATTTTCCACAGCCCAGTGCGGAATGTTGACCCTTTTCACTCTTTTCTTTTAATTCGATTTTGTTTGAATTACATTTGGGATTTTTTTTTTCAATATAGAGGGGTGCGGGGTGTTAATAGGACAGTTTGGTTGGTTATTTTTTAAAAAAATACACTTTTTCTATTTCTTTTGGGTATTTTATAATGTATAATCAAAAGTAGATTTTTTAAAATCATTCTAATCATATTGGTTTCTCTTCGTTTTTGCTACGGTTGTTTAATTTTTTGAATTTTTTTACTTATAAAATATCACCTCAATATACACTATTATTAAAATATTTCTTTCGCAAATATGTTTTTGAAGAAACATTCAATTCTTTACCAAGAAGTCAAGAATGTAAAACCTTATTGTTGTATTTTTTTCATCTTAAATATTTAATGGGAGTGCTTGCATATGTTTTGCCATATTGTTTGATGGAGTAGCCATTATAGTATCTTTTAATTTTAAACACCTAATTAAAGAACAAAGACTCAAGTTGTCCAATCACTACCAGAGATCTAGGACCTAGGTTATATTTATATTTAAAAAATGTTATAAAATATATTTATACACTAAATTTGACATATTGTTATATTTACATACATGTAAGGTTATTCAGTTTGAGAATTTTTCGAGTTTTTTTTTTATATAAATTAAAAAATCCATCCCAATTGTTAGGTTAAATAAAAGTCGAATGGTTTTTATTGAAAACAATGATATAAATCGATTAAGTAAGGTTAGGTTCGATTCAATGGATTTTTCATATTTTTTTGATAGCCCTAGGTACAACCAATTATGATATGCTAATGCTAGCACGATTCATCATTGATAGAAGAATTTGTGATGTAGGAAAGGATTGTATATATAAGCCGGAAGTATCTAGGAGTGTAATTTAACGTAATGTGTATCATGTAGTTACAACAATAGTAGTAATATTTTACCTGGGGATTTCGATTCCATCCAATGGATAGAGAAATATCTTTTACCTTTGCCTCCAATTGAACATGAAGATGAGGAGATTTGTTGGAAAAGTGTGAGTAGTGAAAAGAGGTTCAATTTTGGGATACAAAACAAGTTCAACTATTGCATAAACGAGAAAGAGACAATTGAAACTGAAGAGCTCAAATGCTAGTATTGATTGATGTCGACATTTTTACTTAAGACTGGTTTTGCTAAACAAAGCCTATCATCATTTAAGAACCTGATCACTAGTTCCAAGCGAGCATTGATGTTTCTAAGACTTAGCACATGCTCCAACCCACCATTCATTACTTACAACAAACAATAAGCAAAAATGCACAACTACTTCTATGCTAGGTAGAATTCATCTAAATTCAAAGGCAAAGATAACTATACCTGACCCACCCCTGATTTGAAATAGTAATCCATTAGTCCCCAACTGTGATCCGGATTAACAAGTAGTAGTAATAGCAATTCAGATGCAAAAAACTTGAGTATCATTTCTCATCATGCATTTTACAGAATGAATCAATTAATAAGTTGCACCAAACATTACAACAGATATCACTAGTAAAAACAAACCATTTACAGAAGCAGCAGCAATGTATAACAGGAAAAAGAGTCTGATAGTGTTCAGCACATATAACAGCGACTATCTGAACCTCTCCCTGACCATCACCGTACCAACATACCTGCAACCAAAAATCTTAATTATCAAACTCTCCACCACACTATAATTAAAGTCAGACTAACAAATTAACACTCACCGTCCAAGCATGAGAAGAGTAGCCTGGGGATTCGTCCCTGGTGACACTCTGAATATTGAACCATCAACAACTCTCAGGCCATCAATCCCAAGCACTCTCAAATTTTGATCAACTACCTTCCCCACAACACACCCACCATGATAGTGCCAAATGGTACTCACTGTCTCATGGCAGAACTCTTTCATAAGTTCATCATTTGACTCATCAACAGGCAAAGCAGGACCAACGTACCTAAAATCCCTACTGCCAAACCACTGATCAAACTTGAAAATCTCCATTGTTCTACTTCTCAGCACTTGTGCTATTTTTCGGGTCCCATTCACACACCTCTCTACATCTTCCGGGTTGCTGAAGTAATTGAATTGAACAATAGGGTTCAGTTTAACATCTGTTGATGCCAATCTAAGTGAACCGGAAGAAACCGGTCCAACAATCTTTTCCATGAGGGTGGCCACTGTAAGATAAACTGGAGACGGGGAAGTTCTGATAAAAAGGGAGCTAGCAGGGGAAGCAAATGGAATGACATTAGAGGCAGCCTCCAAGTAAGCCCCCGAATTAGTGATCCCCACAACTTGAATCAAAGAGTGTTCTAGTGGCATGGGTGGCACAATTGAGATACCATTTCTTGGATTATCAAACAGAAACCTCCCCACATAAGGTAAATGGTGAGCAACTGGTATACCCCATGTAGATAAGTAAGGCCTTGGACCAACACCACTCAAGAGAAGCAACTGTGGGCTACCAAGAGCTCCTGCAGATACTAAAACTTCACCTTTTCCACGCAGCATGGCGTGGTGATAGCGCCCAGATTGGTCACTAAAAACCACACCAGTAGCAGCCTGCTTAGACGGAGAATAATCTGCGGATGGAGCTAGCAGAATTCTCTCCACACTTGCATAAACGGCCACGTGAATGTTTGAAGGATTTGCAAAATTGAGAAGATCAGCAGCACTATATCTGCGGCCAGAGGTATCAAAGGTGGAGCCACCAATCTTGGTACCAATAACATGATCCAAAGTGAACCCATTGAAGGGATCAATGCCGGACTCCACTAACCCATCCCTGACAGCCGACTGCCAATTCTTGAGTTCCGGCCTAAACACAATAGCCTTCTCAACCCATTCATAAGATTGATTTACAACTTGCAAATCCCAATTCAATTTCGACCTAGTGTAGAAATCTTGATCAGCCCTACTGTAAAAACCGGCATTAATTGCACTACTTCCACCAAGAATGCGACCTCTGGCATTTGGAACTCCCTCTTCGGAGACGAAGGCTTGGGCAGGGGACTCAAAATCATCAACATCTGTAATTACAGTGAGAAAGCCTTCTTGGGTCATCAAATTAGGTCTTCCATATGGAACACCACCTCTTTCAAGGAGTAGAACTCGGTACTTCTCCGACAATGTCGCCGCCAGTGGACAGCCGGCGGTGCCACCTCCCACAACGATGTAGTCGTAATAGTCTTCCGATGGGAACTCCGTCGCGTTGGACACAAACCCCATATAACTTGGACCTGTAAAACAAAATTTAGACAAGAAATCGTCAAATTCTCAAAGAATGTATGTCGCAGTGCAAAACTGTAATCAAAGTTGAAAAAGAAGAAGAAAAGAAACAGAAATTGAACACCATACTTTCGTTGGAAGAATGAGAGTGCGTAACCGGAAAGGAAATTAGTATGATGATGATGGTGAAGAAGAGGAAATATGAGCTGGAAAGAGCCATTTTTGGAAATCAGAAAAAAGGGGGCGGCGGCGATGGGTTGTGAAGAGAAAGAAAGGCGGTGGTGGTTACTGAAATTAGCTTAGGAATTGGAGTAGTAGAGAGGAGAGCAGTGTGTTTTTGGTGGGAAATTCAGTTGGATAATCACATGCATCTCTAACACCCAAAGAGCGCTTCCACTTATTACTGTACTATTTTTTGAGCACGTGCTTCGCACGTGTGTTTCATGTGAATTTTTATAGGTACGTTAGAATGACTAAAATTTCATGGAAATATATATGTAAATTGTAATGAATAATAAAATGCAACAATTACAAAATAAGAATAAAGACTTACGGCAATAAAACATTCATAGAAAACTAAATTAAGAAATCTAATAGAGAAAAAAAAAAGACAAAAAGAAACAGATTTAAGAAAAAATACAATGTAAACATTATTCTTATAAGACTGATGTATAGCTGAAAAAATAAGTACAAAATTAGTACATAACTCTCTGAGTTCTTATCGACTCCTTCCATATCCTATCAAAATTCAAGAGTCTTCTTCATCTACTTTAACTATGGAATAAAAATAATAGCCTAATAATCTTGGTAGGGGTTTCATGAGATAAGGAAGTTGAATTTATATAGATAGAATAGAAGGAATATCAAAAGATATCTTAAAGTTTTAATTTAAATATTTAGAGGTTATGAATATGAAAAGATGAGAGTTATGAATTAAAGAGTATAAAAGTTGAATAAGTAATTAGAAAATAATAATAAATAAATGAAGAATATGAAAAAGAAAATTAAAGTTAGCAAACCATGTAGACAGAACAACTAAAAGTTCTTATTACGTAATTAAGCATCAATGAATTTAAATTTGTGAAGCTAGAGTCATTCTTTAATAATAATCAAGAGGACATTATCAATGTGTGTGTCTCCATTTTGCAGATTTGCACCCTTTAAATTATTAAATTTCGTTATTTATCATAAAGCATAATACTTTATCCACATAAATTATATTATTTATGAGAGGGGTTAAGGAAAAAGTTATGAGAAGAGGAAAAGTATAGCAATTTAGGTAGAGGCTTTTTTTTAAAAATAAATAAATTATTATTATTATATACATATAGATTATAGATTATAATTATTAATAAATTAGATATTTAATTAGGAATTAATATTAGAAAGTCTAAAAGTCATTAACATTTTAATTAATCTTATACAATCAAATATTTAAATATTTTATAACAATTTAATTTCTAGAAGGGGTAAAACCGTAATTCAACTTTCAACTTTTTTTTGTTCATGCTTTTAGTAATACTAGATTTACCGCACGTGCGTTGCATGTGGCTGCCTAGTCTCGTGATGCCTACAATTGTGAATGAGTAAATCATGAAATCTCCATTTGTTCAATTACTCCATTAAGTCCGGCTAATTGGCATGTATTAGATGCACTTAATGGTGCCAAAGCTCTATCTATAAGCGGATATGTAATATTGCACAATGCCACATTTGGTTCATGTTATGACATTGTTCCAAAATATAGGATACCTTCTAGGAGTATGAAGTCATTTGTATCCTAATTAACAATATAAAAGTTTTCACAATAGTTGCATCTCCTTCATAAGTTGCACTTCGATGGTTAGCTCGTCTCTTTAACAATTGAACCTATAAATATAAGCCAAGACATTTTGATTAGCTTCATGTCATGTGTTAGTTTTGTTGCAAATTAATTACGGTAAAAAAGATTGAGAACTTGTCTAACCTAATACTTCCTAGTATACGATATTTCTTGTATATGTCCCTATCCTAATATCTGGTTGTTCAGTCATAACCAATACCTTTGTTGTTGCCATTGAAATTCCTCTTGATAATGCTACATATAGTTGCCCATGTGAGAAAACATGTTGTGGAAGATACAATCCAACATTAGGAATTGTTTGACCTTGAGCCTTATTTATCGTCATTGCAAAACATAGACGTATTGGAAATTGCTTCCGAATAAACTTAAAAGGATATCCTTCATTCTCAGGTGGCGATAATTGGATTCTTGGTATGAACACTTGTTTTGTTGCAAATTCTCCTGTCGTTATTTCGGCATGTATGACATTGTTGTCAAAACCTCTACAAATCAATCGTGTCCCATTGCATAAACCATTTGATGGGTCTAAATTCCTCAACATCATGATAGGCGCATTCTCTTTCAAAACTAATCTAATATGTTGAATTCAAAGATACATAATATGTTATGTATTTTACCAAACATGTGTTGTTGAGATGGTACACAGATTGAAACTAATATAATATTATAAATATTATCGATTGATTGAGTATAGTGATGTACCTATGTGGCGGTAGACCATTCGGAGTTAATGTATTCAGGTATTCTTCTTGATAATAATTGTTGGTATCGTCTTCTGCCGAGTCAAAGCTGATATATGTTCTGGTTTCTCCCGGGAATTGAGTGATCATCATTTCATTTATATTATCTACAAATTCATTTCGGCTTGCTAAGATTGCCCTTTCAGTAATAAACTTTGCCGATCTGTAATTTTGTTGTAGCCCTTTAAAAATTTCCCTTACCAAGCATTCTTCTGGCTTTCCCTGACCACTTGGGTGGACCACCATTTGTTGTGGTAGTAGTATTAAATTATCCCGTATTGTGGTTTCCTCCCCGTTTCCAACTCGAAGCAAGAAGGCACTAAAATTTGGATCTGCTCTAGCTCTCATGTTGGACGTTAAATGAATCTTTTCCATCAAAGGCCACAAATATGACCTCACTAAACTTGCATTCACTGTCTCTGCTCGCGTTGATTTAGGAACCACTGGTAGCACTTGTCGAAAGTCACCTCCAAAGACCATTACTTTTCCACCAAAAGGTACATTCTTATCCATTATATCACGAAAGCTTCTGTCGACAGTTTCAATTGTGTGTCTCTTAGCCATTGGCGCTTCGTCCCATATTATTAGTTTGGCTTGTCTAATAAGTTTTGCCCCGCCACTTTGTTTTGACATATTTGTCATTGTTGATTCATTAGCTTGTAGAGGTATTTCAAATCGCGAGTGAGCTGTACGGCCTCCCGGTAAGATTGCTGCTGCTACTCCGCTGCTGGCGGATGCCAATGCTATCATACCTCTTGATCTAATATGTGCCAGCAATGCGCGATATAGATATGTTTTTCCAGTTCCACCTGGTCCGTCTACAAAGAATAATCCTGGTGTTCCAGAGTCGGCCCTTTCCAAGATAGTCTTGAAAGCTTGTGCTTGTTGTTCATTCAAGTTTGATTGTGCCTCTATATCTTCAATTGGCACCTTCACAGACATTTCTTCGATTATTTCTCGGCATTCATATGTGTCACACTTATTCAATTCTTGTTGGATTTGTGGCATATCAAATTTTGCAACACTTTGACCCATACTCTCCAAGTATGAATTTACACTTTGCAATGTACTCTGGAGTTTTGCCTCAGGTGATTTGTCATGGGTCCTTTGAATGTCTTCTGACATATCGTTATAATATGTTTCCCATAGTCGTCTCACATCTGTTGGGTTGCAATGAACTAAGATTGTCTCAAACAGACTTCGAAGGGCTATAGGCATCTTGAAGATTACGGCCTCGCGTAAACATTCTGAAATGCTATCATCTGATTCTAATAAGCCTCTTTCTTTGGCAGCCTCTTTGAAAGTATGACAATGTAACCCATTAACAATGAGTAAGTCTTCAAACGATGTCGGACCTCGAACATGATTCAATAATAATCTCTCGTAATACCTTTCACCTTCTCTAGGATTAGCTGTGATATCGGGCAGCCTAGTTAGGTTACCACAAGTCATAAAGAGCACATAATGAAGGTAATACTTACCAATATTTATTCTGCCTATCACAGAGCGTGATTTTCTTTTAGTCCATATTTTAGATTGGGAATTCCAAACATAATGCTTGGGGAATTCTCTATATAGATAATTGCGAGCCTCAGTGTCATTCAAGCACATCCTGAAATACTCAGTAAGCATAGTTTGTTGAACAAACTGGGAGCCTGCAATATTTTGAAGATTTTGCTTCTTCCAGTAGTAGACTACATTTTAAAACATAAGGTTCTTATTAATAATAATGGCCTTGGTTGGAGAAATGTGACTCTTGTTTATACTATGTGAGAATATGTTTAAGAGTACCTGCTTGTTTGCCGGGTAGATGTAGTTGTAGGTTTATTACAGCCGGTTGCATTTCGCTTAGAGTAAACTCGTAAATCCTCCACATCGCTTCTGGTGGTGACACCCAACGTGCATCTTGAAAGCTGCGAATTTCATCTATGAACTTTTCACCATCGTCTGACTCTATGTAAACTGCACATTTATCATGTCCTTTATATATATACTTGTACAGGTACTTTATTGCTTTAACACCTGAGCAAACCTCTACATTAATGTGACAATTATATCTCTTCAATAAATATGGGTTATAAGGGACAACCCACTGATTATTCATCTTCATACCTCGGACCTCACTTGTCCTCCCATCATTTCTTCTTCGGTAAATCGGATATCCATCCCTCCCTTGTATTGTTTTGTTGTTGAATGCTCGGGGGTAGTGAAACTTACATTGTCCGTCCTTCATACATGGACTTGATTGTCGTTTTATACCACAAGGCCCGTGAATCATATGTCTGATAACTAATTCATGTAATTCTGGCTGCTTATCTTTTGCAGGCAACTCGGCTGAAATATATCGATCATACTGATCTGCTGATCTTATTTTATGACCTTCTTTTAATATTAGTAGTAGGTGTATATGTGGTAGTCCTCTCTTCTGGAATTCAACCACAAAAACATGTGCTGCCGTAGGGCCAAAAATCTCTTTTTTAAATATTTGGTCTTTTAGGTCCTGTAATTTTGCTCTAAACACTCTGGTCACCAAATCTGGCCGATCTTGAGCGACTTGCCCCACACATAGTTGTTCTTGAATCTCTGTCCATTCAGGGTTACACGTCATGGTGATAAATAGATCTGGTCTTCCAAACTCTTGAACCAGAGCCATAGCATCCATATAGCGTCGTCGCATATCCCTAGGGCCTCCGATGAATGATCCTGGCAGTAAGACCCTCTGACCAACCTTCTCTCCTCTACATTCTCCTGACGTAACACTATCAACGATACCTTGTAATATCTCTCTTCTGTAATTTGATTGTTCGAATCTGTAATATTCAAGTCGTGTGGTTTCCAATTTGATGTACATGTCCACTACAAATTGTTGTAACAATCTACCACATAGTAACAAAATTGTTTTCTCATTTGTTCGTACTTGTAGTTTATAGCAGTAGTACTCTCTGCAGGAAACACAACTTTTTTTTTCGCGTCGTACACCTACAAATAATTTAAATAAGTTTAGTTTGGAGTTCAGTTTATCAGAAAGTGTGTGGCCTTCTATGAATGTTATATTATTACAATATCACGTTCACAAACATATTGTAATAAAATGTTTTTTTTACACGTATGTGTGAAAATTTTCCACTTTCATTGGATTTAGTCACAGACCTGCTGGAATATGATATTTCAAGCCATTACATATCTTGATGTTGTTTCATATTTGTTGCCATATATTTCCTCTCCATATGAAGTTTTTAGTTGCAATATTAATTGAGTTTGTTATTATACTATGTGTGGTGTGTGAATTACTTGAATGAATGCAGAATGTAAATGTGCTAACCTTGTTCTTCATTCTTCAAAACTTCTGTTGCACTGGCATATGATCGAGGGCATATATTGGCACTTGTTGTTGCATCTGTAGTAATGTCGATATTTGGATTGCGTGATTTCACTATTCCTTGATGCCAACCTCCTTCACCATTGGGTAGAATCAATGGATATTGTAGAGGATCATAACAACCATAATAATGTTTTACTCGATGTTTGTTCCCGGAATGTTCGTGTACTACAATATCTCTTTCAAACGGGATATTTGGATTGTTTCCATCAACCCAAATTGCTGCAACTTGATCCATCGAAGGTTTGTTATACACCCGTTGATCTAAAGAAGCATTTGCAGCTATGCGTATTTCTA
Source organism: Solanum verrucosum (assembly GCF_900185275.1). Lineage (NCBI taxonomy): Eukaryota > Viridiplantae > Streptophyta > Magnoliopsida > Solanales > Solanaceae > Solanum > Solanum verrucosum. The sequence goes on along the minus strand of NW_026020014.1, from coordinate 2,202,562 downwards.
TGTTCTGAAAACTTGAATGGTGTTTGAGTTGTGTAAAAAATTTAGCATACGGATTTTGCTCCATTATTTTCCTGATTTTTTCCATGACTTCCTCTGATAAATTTGCATCTTGTAGTATTGACATTCTGTTGGCCACTTCATGATCTGTATCATAGAAGTACAGCTGGAAGAAACGTGGCCTGTCGTCCTTTGGGATTAATGAGGGTAGATCGTGATAGATTTGTCCTTGTGCCTTAAAGCTGTAAATGCCTTTCCTTGAAGACGCTAGTTCTTTGTTGAGTTGTACTCCAAATGATGTAAAAGCAAAGATGCTATTATAGGCTCGAATGTGTTTCCGAAATAACTCGGCCTCTTTGGACTCATCTGTAAATAATTTGTATAAGTCCTCTCCAACTTCGTTGGTTGCCAACTTAATATATCCACTTGCGCAACAAAATGTTGGAGGCTCATATTCAAGCCTCCTGGCATGACAGTAGATGCAATCCAATTGTTTTTGCAGCTTATGAGTATATGTTGTTGATAAGTTCACATTTGTTTCTCATGCATTCACAATTCGAAATCAACCTTTTTAGCATAAAATATTTCTTTGCTGACTCCACTCAAAGGTCTGTAAGTCTTAGGCTACTATATTTTAGTCAATTTACCTTCATTATAGTTCTCTTCTGACAAAGCTTCAAGTAGCCAACTTTTTTTCCGCTTCTTCAAATTTGGTTCAATATATCCAACTTCCGATGGCTTTGTTGAGGCATCATATTTGTGCACCCTGCGCAATGCCCTTTCTACATCTGTCAGTATTTTTCGCTTGTGTCCTATTGAATTTGTGATGTGAGCATGTTAGTATTTTCTCATTCGAAACGATCTTGCTTTCTAAATTAATAGTTAAATTTATGGCATGTATATCTGACCTGTTGTTTTCATCCCCTGATTAGATTGGCATTCCATGTTTGATTATCCTCCCTTTGAGTAATGACTGACCTGTTTGAATATTGTGACAATGTAAATGCATTAGTTGTGTGTATTCTTTTCTTAAATAGTCAATCAGGTATAAAATAATGAAAGTAATACATTCAATGTAAACACGGTACCACTTATTGAAGTTATTGTACACCATACGAAATAATTTAAAGGACATCTTCATCATGGTCTGCCATCACAAGGTTTTTACTAAATATTGATTTACGTATGTGTGCAACTGGTACAGGGTAATTTTATTGTGTAAGAATATAGATGTACATATTTAGTTAAGGACAATTCCATACATACGTCATCATCTATGTTTTTTTTTTAATTCAACTTAGCCCTGATCAACCGACAATCAGAGCATTGTTGGTTTAGTTAGTCGAACATCTGCAAGTGACGTTTTCTTTGTAGCATTTACTTATTGTATTTTCATCTTCTTGTTATTTTTTGTGTGTGCATCCCTTAAGTGTGTGTGCAGGTACCTTTGTATCCCTTGTCTTAGGTTACCAGGGTGAAGCAAGTAGTAGCCCGCAGGTTAGCCGAGCAAATCTCGACAGGAGTGTTTGTTTTCTATCCATGGTGCACACCAGTAGTTTGTTTATGTTATTTTAGTCTCCCAACACGCGCATACCAATTCAGAGATTATTAAGAGAAGTTCACTAAGGTGGAGTAGTAAGAAGATTCAACAATGGTAAAAAGAATGATTTGTTACTTACAATTTTCAGTTTGAATTGGCAATTTTCCCCAACAATTTAGAAAATCGTGTAGATGTCCCAGTTCAGTGAAGTTGTACAGATAGTTGTACAATGTATAACGACAATAGTCTTTTATGAAATGAATGGTGTGATACTCACAGTCTACAGTGGCTGAAACTATGAATGTGTGTAGTCGATAGTACTGTAATGGTGTGGCATTTCTTGAACTGGCCTCTTTTGGGTTTGATTGCAACTTTTCAAGAGGGCGTAACTTTTTAGGGGGTTGTAACTTCTCTAGAGAGGCGTGATGCTGTAGAGGTGCCATTCATGTCGGCGTCGAATATCGTTCAATTGTACCGTCGTATTAGTGGAATACATTTAAATTCTTATTTTACAGGGTACTTTATATATACCGTATATTTATTTTTTTGAAGTGTAGTGATTTTTTTTGTGTTTTTACGATGTTACTTGTTGTTTCTGAATGTGAATGTGTAGTGAGGATGTTACTATTTTAAATGTTCTTTCGGTGATGGGTGTTCCCAGGGATTCGTGTCTTTTCCTATTTTCTTGTTTAAATTGTTAATATGTAGTTTCTTAGTATTTTTCTTGTTGAGTTTGTCCGTAAATTCGTAAGACCAAACATTACGCGTGTAACAGTTAACCGATATGCAATTCTTAATCCGGCATACTGGATTACCATCTCAAATTTTGCTATTTTTACTGTAACGCTTCGGAAAAGGGATGTGGTATCTAATTTACCATGTAGACACAGTTCAGTATATCTCTCTATTTTACTATCATACCAAATTAACTCATTGCATGAGAGCGTTCTAGGAGAATACATGAAGCAATATTGTAACCACTTAGAAGTTGGACCAATCGCCTATTCCACCATCCATGAAAATGATTATTAAAAGTCGGAGCAGCTATTACGAAAGAATCTGTTAAGAAATATACCAGTAGGAGTCATATCCATGGTAACTTTTTCCTTATTTCCAATAACAAAAATTTCTAAACCAGCATTTGGTTATATATAGGACTGATTATTTTGAATTTTTTTTTTTGCAGATGAGTTTCAAGTTAAATGCATGTACACAACTTTGATTTCCAAATACAGTTTTTCAACTTAACTTCAAATACTACTTTTATTCAAATATCACATTTTTTATGTCCAAATGCCTACTTAAACTTTAGAACTAAATGTCTAACTACTCCAAACAGCAATACCAAACAAGGTTCCGAGACATTTTCACATTTCAACTTTTATTAAGATTCTTTATGTAGAATACAACTTCAAAATAAGTATTACAATACTAAGAGGTGTCACCCAATCAATTTTCTGATGCAAAGAAAATATGCAAACAAGTTTATCACGTTATCGACATTGGATCTATTGAAGGCCAATCAGTGGTTCACCGTTGGTTTTTTGAGGTTTTTTTTTGTTATTTGGGTGTGCTGGAACTGTACAATGTCGTTCTATAAGTGTGTAATTACGTTAATCATGTTATTGAGGGAAAACATGTATTTTCAAGTTAAATCGCTATATCACTTTATATTTGTAGTGATTTGGTACAAAAGATTGTTGGACTCTCGATGATGAAATACGTGGTTTAGTAATTGCTTATTTGGTGTGTACATGATAGCGAATTTTGAGAAGCATCCTCCCAAAATGCCTTTTGACTATTAATTTAGTTGATGTATGTACAATGTTATACCATTTAACACAACTATAAGAACTATTTATAATGTGATACTTTCTTAATTTAGTCAATCGTATAATCCTTTCAATGTCGAGGAGCATACGTTATTATATTGGAGGGGGAGACAGGACAATATAAAAAGCAACCCAAGCGATTAAGATATTAATTATTAAGGTGCTATTATTTCCATAATTCACGTTTAATTAGGTAAGAAAAAATATACATACATTAGCTAAGCAGCCGATGAAGGCAATAAAATACAGACATTACTAACATACAGACATTATGTTGTAGGCGTTTCATTATTTGGAGACGGTACGCAATGCTCGGTTGCACTATCAAGGAACTCATCCATTATGACTCAACTTCTGTGACCTGATCTTAGTTTTAATTTGGAGATGTTCATCGTTGATTTTCTTGTTCCGCCTTGTTGGTGGCATAACGGATTGTACTTCTTCCACTATGTTTGTTGCTTCTTCTCCAACATCATGTATTTCTAGCACATTGGATTTCTTTCCCCTCTTCCTTCGCAGCCTCACGGATTGTACCTCCGACACTATGTGTGGTGCTTCATCTTTAAGGACATGTAGCACATTGGATTTGTTACACCTCTTCCTTTGCGGCTTGACAAATTGGGCTTCTTCCACTATGTCTGGTGCTCCTTCTCCAACATCATGTATTTCTAGCTCTTTGGTTTTTTTGCCCCTCTTCGTTTGCAGTCTCACGGATTGTACTTTCGCCACTATGTGTGGTGCTTCATCTTCAAGGACATGTATCACATTGGATTTCTTACACCTTTTCCTTCGTGGCCTCACAGGTTGTGCTTCTTCCACTATGATTGGTGCTTCATCCTCAAGAGCATGTCTTTCTAGTGCATTGGATTTGTTGGCCCTGTTTGTGGGTGGTGTCTGTGATTTTGATTCATCTGCCATTAAAATTACTGCTTCATCTTCAACGGGATGTATTTCCTGGGCAATTAGACTCCTGCGCGGGTTCGAATTATTCATATCGATGTGGACAAGGAACTTGAATTCCTTGTCTTTACTGAACACCAATCTGCGATAGTACATACTTTCTTCCTTCTATAAGAAACATCAACAATAGGATATATTAGGTTAAAAATAATTCTGAAAGTTAGTCGGACACTTTTTTTTGTTGGGATTAAAGTAGGTTTAACTATAGTGTAAGATGGTATAAGTATAGGGCGAACCTTTTCTGAGGTTGTTTTGATGTAGTCTTCGACATTGCAACCTACTAACATTTGTGCCGCGTCAAATAGTGTCACTCGGGCACGTTGTTCTTCATCACAAACTTCAAGTCGTAAGGAGTATCTTTAAAATAGGGTGAATAAGTTAGTGTTCATAGCTAACTGGGTGTATATTATTAGAAAATGTTGATTGTTCATTTCAGGCAAGTCTAACCTCATTTCATACTCCCCATTTTGGATATTGCAATAGGGACACGTCACTGTATCTTGTTTAACTTGCACTTTCTTGTGGCACTTTTTGCAGGACGAGTACCATGGCTCTTCTGTATTGAGTATGTCTACAATTTTGGCTTTGAACTTGTATAAAGCTTCCTGGACATTGTTAATAACCAATATTCAACATTATTTTTGGTAAGCAATGGTCCTATTTGGATAAAGAAAGGGTCTATTTGTAGGTACCTGTGTATCAGCAAGTGTGCCATCCATAATATTGGGTAACGTCACCTCTGTGGCTTTTCTCATTACCTTACTTGGTGTGGTTGTGATAGTTTTCTTTTCGGCTTTTATGACTTCACGCCTATATATAGAAAATATTTGAGTTAATTGTTGCACATATTTGAGGAAAAGTTAGTGCGTTTAATTCTGCCTAGCAATTTAGTAAATGAGGTTCTGTACCAGGCTCGAAGATCTAGTGCTTTTTGAAATATTGGATTGATTAACACACTGCTCACGGGTATAGTTGATATCTCAAAAGTCCCTGCATTGGAAACAACATATTTAATCAAGGAATAAACAAATATAGTTGAAATTTGTACAATCAGAAAAGAGGAGAGGTTATCTATACCTTTATAGATTGAGACTCGCACATCGCATAAGCCTAGAATAGGTTGGTCATCTTTCAGCTTTTCAAGAAAGGCGCCATCGTTTTCTGCAAAATCTCCCCATAGAGTAACAGTTGTACACTCCATGCTGGATTATGAAATAGACAAGTAATATGAATGCACTGGCAGATTATTATGGACGGTGGGCGAAGAACAAAGAATGGCAACTTACAGTTCATTTGTAACAATAATTTCTCGTCTTTTGCTATCGCCTTTTACAATGATGGGATTCACCGTAACTAACACACAAATCAAGTCTGAATAGTGGACATGTAAATTAGTGATATGTATGATGTACTTGACGGAAATTACTAATAAGTCGTGTGAAGAGTTACCAAATATGGAGCCATTAGGCAATTTCTCTGCATGTTCCAAAGATACAAAACCATTAGAGAAGTTGTGTGTTGAAACAACATGGTCACTCTCCTTTATGATTGTATTGTCTGTAATGGTCAGTTCAATCTCTTTGTGCACAGAAGTGTAGTTGGGGTTGACCCGATCTAGCAACCCTTTAGCAATGTAGTATGTCTTATTTGTCTTCAAGAAGTCTTTCCATGTATCGATATGCTTGTTAAATAGTGTCGCTTGCAACTTTGTCCCCTATTATTGATGTAAGCAACATGTGATGTCATTAGAGAAGTAAAAGGGAATAAACAGGAACGATAACATGTAAGCTTAGCAAAAGTGTTACCTCGTCGTCCACTAATATTACAGTTTGGAAAGTTCCTTCATGGCGTGAATTGTTGTACGAAATTATAGAACTCTTGCGAATAACCAATACTCTCATCACCCAATCAACAGAGTGCTTTGGTATCTTGTTAATGGGGACACTCTGCTTTGATAGTTCGGTGTCAGTCGCCATTTGTGATGAATCTGGATGGTTAGAGGTGCATAGCGGAAGCGAATATCAATGTTAATTCTGGGTAGCAGTGTGTAGTAGTTAAAGGAAAGGAATTACTAAGTCGATTGTAACATTGATAGGTGATGCAAGTAGTCCAATAAAAACCATAAATCAAAACCTAAATAGAGTGAAAACTTACAACCTTTGATGTGGAGTGAAATATTTCAAGCACAAGTCCAATATTATAATGTGGTTGCAGATGGATGATCAATATTTACCTAATTTAATTACAAATTGCACATGTAAGAGTTGAGTTTGCTAAAAAGTAGATGGTACCAAGAGGAGGAAAGATGGCAGACCTTTGCGACTATAGCAGAAGTTGAATTAACAATGGGAAGCGATGTTATGGGTGTGGTTGATATAAATAGGGCAATTTCCAGAGGTTGTGTTGTTTGGTTATTTATTGAACGTTGGGCAGTTGCAGGGGATTTTGGCGGCTTTCCAGTGAAACTGGTGACTATTCGAAGCAAAGGTGTTTGTTGCGGAAGGGGTGTGAAGTTAGGGGTTATTTTAGGTGAGGGGTATTTGTGTAATCTTTTTAAGTTTTAAGTGAGGGGTATTTGTGTAATCTTTTTAAGTTTTAAGTGAGGGGTTTTTCCGTAATTTAACATTGATCTTTTGGAGTTCATGCTTTTAATGTAGTATAGATATGATATATGATTTATTTATATTTCTTCCCTACACTTCACATTTTACTATTGTATTTCATCTTTTCACAATGCCAACAAATTATCTTCCTCTTATTACATTCACATTTTACTATATGTGTGTTTGCGTATTCCACATTACCTAATATTAGGTAATTTTGTTTATCAAAAATTTGAAGACCAACTTTTCATGATTTTAATTTCACTTTATTAGCTAATAGAAGGTGCACAAAAGGTGTGAGAGGATAGCTATAATAGGTAGGTGTAGGTTCAAGAAATTTTGTGAAAGGTGATTAAATCGAAATGGTACACCTACGACTTCTCAAGTATATGTCTTTAGATAGGAAATATATGAACATCAAGAGTTAGGATAGATGTTAGTAGATAGTTAACATTGATTAGTTTCTTTATTGGTATTAAAATTACCCTCTTACTATCATGTTCTCCGATATCTAATATGATATTGTTGTAGCAAGTGTTTTCTTCTTCATTGTTTTCAAGATGATTTCTTCAATAGATTAGCTTTACATACTTGATGTTTGATATAGTACTTTACTATAGCTGAGAGTCTATAAAAAATAGTCTTTCTATCTTCACAAAATAAAAGTACGATTGTGTACATACTTATCCTAGAACTTCACAAGTGAGATTACACTGAATATATAATTGTTTATTATTTTTTGTGCTTTACATATCACATTAATTATATATTGTATCCATCGTTCTCTTCTTCATCATTGATTGCTATTAAGTTTCACATCTCACAACTCTTTTTTTTTTTTGCTATCCTTTATCTCCTCTTAACGATTTTCATGAGAATTTTTATGAATTCAATGTTGACTATTAGGCCATGAATATTTGAGTTTCTGGTTGAAATATTACTTATTTAGTTTTAAATTGAAATATTGGAGACTTGCAGAAGAAGTTGAGCCAAAGCCCAAATCAATTGGAGCGGAAGTACGTTTCTGTCACGACCCAATTAAGGATCATGACCGGCGCTAAGGGGGAGAATCCCAAAGCAAGCCTCACCAGAATTCTACAGAAAATCGGGCAGAGTTTCCTTTGTTTTTAGGCCTATCCTGGATTTTTCCTGTCTCAGAATTTCACAACACAACTAATAGCAACTATAAACCACCATTTAATATCCATCAAGGATCAAATTGTCACGAAATAAAAACCAATTCATCTCCAAATTACGGAAAAAAAATTCCAAACTAGTCACTTGACTATAATTCGAAGGACTAATCTTGACTCAAATCAAAAGAATGACAAATGGAGCAATTCTAAGAGTTTTTAAAAGAAACTAAATAAACCTAACAAATCAACATTTCTCTTGCCACGCGAAGCAATGCGGGGCTCACCAGATGCTACTAACTCACACGCTAGTTAATGGAATCCTCTTCAATACCACTTGAATTCTCTGTAAAAACAAATAGCGAGGAGTGAGACGCTAGCTCAGTGAGTAATATTACTTAACCACAACCATTTTAATGAGGGACAAGTCAGAAAGCATGCTAGTGTAGTAGTCATGATGATGAAACAATGCTCTTTCAGAAACAATAACAATATTCAACCTTAGGTGCCTCATATAAGCAAAATCAATGTAAATACATAATAGCAAACTCAGAAAAAGAATATTTTCATATCAAATCTTATAGCTGGGAGGTTTCCAAGGATGAATCATGTAATCAGTGTGGCCTTCTCTTTAAGAAGTACCAATAACAGTGAACTCCTCATAAATGAGTTAAGTATTCATATCAGTAGATCCCTACTCGAGGGATATCAGTAACAGACTAGCAAGGTCTTTATCAGTAATCAGTAACTACAAGGTGCACCAGGTCTAACGAACCCGCCGTTAGCTACGGGATTCATCAAGGTCTACTCCTTTTTTAAACTTTTCCTATAATCAGTAGAAGCATTTCAAAATTGAACAGAGCATTTAAATCTTATTAAATCATATCATTTCAAAGTTTAACAATCACCTACCTGTCAAAATACTATTTCTCAAATAAGTGTAAAACCTTTTCAATACCAGTAATCATATCTTGTAAGAATGCGATCATCTCAAATAATCTTTTCAGTATCATATCAAGTAAAAGACTTGTCCCGATGCAAGTTCGAAACATTCAGTAACACATTTACTTTATAAACCATGTAAAAATCATGAAATTTGTGAAATACAAATTGTGGTAAGATTACTACTCACAGTACTTGTGTTGAGTTACCAAGCTTGCCACTCAATTACTCCGTACGAATTCCTTTGGTCAATCTATAATCACATTCATAATCATTTCGTGTTAACTCCTTCATTTAGGTAATTCATACTACATTAAAAAAAAAAACCAGCCCTAGATGTTTCATGACTGATTCGAAATCTGCCCAATCACTTAATTAGTGCTTTAATCACACACATTAGTCTCTTCTTGGTCGATTCTCGCTGTAAAAAGATCAACCTAACCTTACTGCCCAATTACTCTTATTGCATATAAGCCCAATACCAAAGTTTATAGTTCAAATCATTGACTATATTCACTTGGTTCATAAGAATGAAATAAATTTCCTCTTTTTCTTCTAAACCCATGTTTCTCAACTTCCCAATTCCCAATCTTATAGTCATGGAAGATACAAATTCAACCTTTAGACTAAGTTAAGAAACTTACCTTCTTCTCGTTCTTTTTCTTCTTCCACCTCTCTTTTTAGTTTGAGAGCTAAGGCTTTCAATTTAAATTTATGTTTCTCCTTCGTTCGTTCGTTCGCTCGCTCACTAGAACAAGAAGAGTCCCCCTTTTTTTTTTCTTTTGATCCCTGAAGTTGCAGCGTTGCTGCTGCTTCTGTTAGGGCTTTCAGCCCTTTTTTTTTTTTTTTTTTTTAAATTTCTGATCCTTTTTTTTTTTTTAAATGAGAGTTAAATGACAATTATGCCCTTATTTTAATATAGGGTATTACAGTTTCCCGGGCCGGCCCATATTGGATGAGAGAGGTCTCTTCATTCTTGACTCTTGAGAATAGTAACCAAAAAAGTCTACACGTTTTCCCCCATATTCCGACTTCCGACTTCCGACTTACCGGCGACTCAGGTAAGCCTTAAACCTTTGTGTTTTACTGTAAATTTGCGTCCCTATTGTTCGTACAAAGTTATTCTGCACGATCATCGTTTATCAGTTGGTTTCTCTTTGATTGTGAAATTTACTTGGGATGTTCTATATATTCATAAGCAATTTTGGAATGATGAATAGCGTTTGCTAATTCTTACATATACTAAAAGATGAAAGCACAATCCTCATCCAATGTTGGGCAAAAAACAAACTGGGATACGTAATAGTGAGACATCAATACTCCATGTTAGACAAAAAGGGGCTTGAGCTAATATGAGCATGGATCACACTCATATTGGAATTGGATGCATGTAATGGTGACAATATCTTCAAGCTTCAAGTTAATGGACATTAATGAACCATCATTGATGGACGTTGCACATGACACCATCAATTTGTTACTTCCCTTCTTGAGTTGTAAAATACAACTCAGTATTTTGGCAACTCTCACACCATAGTCCCGTATAGAATTCTCTACTACCCTGTGTCGTGGAGAGCCTCTACTTGGGTATTCATCTCATTGCCTTCTCTTTTCACAGAGAATTGTGATGAGTTGAAGATCAAGTAAGTAGTTTGCAAAGAGGGAGTTCACTAGTTGGCATCCCAAGCACCCCTATCCCATGATAGGGCTTTGGACTCCCAAAATTCATATGGAGTATGATCCCCTTGTTTCCTTCCGTCCATACTAAGTATCCCCTCTCTTTTTTACATCCAGTATAAACCTAACAGACATGATCTTGGACCCTATGTGGTATAGTACCAAATAGACAAATCGCATTCCAGAACCTTAAATGTAAAGGGGGATCCTCAAAAAGGAGTGCGGCAAATCGAACAGGAAGCACATCAGAACCAAATTGAGGGAGACTCTAGAGAACTAGCGGTAATCCAGGTGGAAAATGGGCATTGAGATGGTTTAAGCCTTTAAGGTTAGAGGAGAAGAGTTATGGTTTCGGACACAATAATGGTAGGACCAAAAATAGGAAGGACCAACCACCGATAGTGTTAACTGGTGATGTGACAATTAAGATACGGCAGGATATGTGGGGAAAAGTGGTAAGAGATTATGTTAAGAGATAGAGGTCCGATACTGCTAGGAGTTCTGCTCTTAAGATGTTCCTTTTTTGAGATAATCGAACTTTATACTTTAAAAAAAAAATTGTTTCCAATCTTGGCAACCACATATATTTACACTGGGTATGCTGTTGTTGTCGTACCAAAGAAGATATATTGTTGAACTAGACATTTGTAAAACATTAAGATTAACTAAACTAGTTGTTTATGTTAATCCAATATTTTATCCATCCTTAGTTTATCTCCAATCTAAATTCTAAGGCACCTGACAGTTTACCACCAAAAAATGTATATGTCAACCCAAAAACAACAATAATTATTGTGTCAATTCTATTGAACTTTAACTACTAACCTAATTGATACTTTGGCCTTCTTTTCGCACTATTACGGATATGAAAATAATGGTCAAAATCTAATTCAATTGGCAACTGCCCCTATCGGAAATAGGATTGACTACCGATTCCGAAGGAGCTGGAGTTACATCTCTTTTCCATTCAAGAGTTCTTATGCGTTTCCATGCCCCTTTGAGACCCCGAAAAAATGGAGAAATTCCTTTTCTTAGGAACCCATACAAGATTCGTCACTACAAAAAGTATAATGGTAACCCTACCATTAACTACTTGATTGATGAATTTCATAGTAATAGAAATACATGTCCTAACGAGACAAAATTTGGAACTTGCTATCCTCTTGCCTAGCAGGCAAAGATTTACCTCCGTGGAAAGAATGATTCATTCGGATCGACATGAGAGTCCAACTACATTACCAGAATCCATGTTGTATATTTGAAAGAGGTTGACCTCCTTGCTTGTCAAATGCTCGACAAGCTGCTACATTAGCGGCGCATAAACTATGTTCGTCAACCAAGTTTGTTTAGTGGTTGTAAGCTTATTAATCTGACCCAAATTGGTACACGCCAATTCCATTTTGCCGGATTGAAAGAGCCATCAATCACTATGATCTCTTTCTTAGAAAAGATATTGCGTTATCTTTGTTTGATTCTGTATAATCACCTTTTTTCTACATCTGACCAATTTGACTTCAATTTGATGTCGCCGGTTCCTCCACATTGTCAGTTCAGTTGTGGTTTAGCACCACCCTATATGGATCTTAATGATCTGAACAAGGTTTGGGAAGTCAAACCTTTGAAGAAGGTGCGTGATGATGAGGCGAGGGAAATTCTTGAAAATGTAGCAAAACAGGTGCAACCTATAATGCGCAAACGGAAGTGGAAAGTTAAGGTGCTCTCTGAATTTTGGTACTGGCCATTCCTTCCTTTCAGCCTTTTTATTTCCTAATGAGTCTTTAGGTTTAATGAGTTTCCTGCTTTTATTTATATCTTCCATTTTGTTGCTCATGAGCTAATCTGATTTCACAGTCCTGCCAATCCATCTCTTTTGGGACTCAACATAGGAGGAGGTGCTGAAGTTAAGATTAGATTGCGCCGGCCAAACAATGAGTGGGACTTTTACCCTTATGCTCAAATTCTTGATACCATGCTTCATGAACTCTGCCACAATGAATATGGCCCACATAATACTGACTTTTATAACCTATTGGATGAAATCAGAAAGGTTGTGCCTGCATGAGATACTTTTTACTTTGTTTGCACCACTTACGTTCTTTTTGCTAATTTAAACCCTTCCTGCATCCCTTTTCAGGAATGTGAGGAGCTTATGGCTAAGGGAATTACGGGTACTGGACAAGGATTTGATCTCCCAGGAAAACGATTGGGTGGGTTTTCTCGTCAACCTCCGTTGCCATCATTGCGTCAGAAAGCACTGGCTGCTGCAGAAAACAGAGCACGATTGGATGTACTTTTGCCATCGGGGCCTAAGCGTCTTGGGGGTGATAGCAGCATCAAGGCTGCACTCAGCCCAATTCAAGCTGCTGCGATGGCTGCAGAAAGGAGATTACACGATGATCTGTGGTGTGGCTCCAAAATGTTAGAGAGTGAGGGGCCTTGTGAAAGCTCCAAAGCTTCAGCGATACCGGAGTCTCGCCATATTTCAATTGTAGTAACCAATTCTAAGATAATGTGGGAATGTTGTGTGTGCACTTTATTGAATCAGGTAATGTTTTTGGCTTTATCCTTGCTCTTTTATTTCCTATGTTAGTCCTGTACCACATAGGAACTATATAAGTCTTCTTTGAAATGCAGCTCTGTTCCAACCATGTGATCTAAACAACAAAGCACTATCCCTTGAAAAATAGAAAATTTGGCCCAAGCAAATGACACATAGCCAGAATTGAGATCATTTTCAGACATATCGATCTAATGGGATTTTTCATAGCATTATCTCTGTGACTGTAAAGTCTCCCCACCCCAACTGATGTTATTCATTTCACCGTTGCAGCCTCTAGCCCTCCTTTGTGGAGCTTGTGGAACCCCAAAGGATAGAGGAAATGAAGCTAAGGCAGCAAAGGCCTGGTCTTGTAAGTTTTGCACGTTGCAAAATAGCCATGAGGTTGAACGGTGCTTAGCTTGTGGAGAGTGGAGATACTCTTATGGTCCACCTGTTTCAATGACAGATCCTCGTATTGGCACGTAAAGGGCAATAAGCAAAGAATTTTACAGAAATTACAGGCGGACTTTGTTACAGGTCAGACACGATTAATTAAATTAATTTGTAAAATATGTTTTGGTGTAATGAAAGCAGTCATATATACCCTATGATGTTGAGAGAATGGAGAAGAAAGTAGTTGGCCACGAGAATTAAGTGTAATTAAAGTAGTTGGTATAAAAACTCAAAAATATTGTTTTTTTTCCTCTCCCTTTTTAAGCTTTCACTCGATACTGTGATTCGAAATATGATGATTTGGTATGCACATTAATAGAGTTTTTGGCTAAAATCATCCCTCAAGTATAACCCAGACTTAGGGTACATCCTTATGGTATAATTGTGAACAAAAAACATACTTATACTATCCCAAAACTTGCATAAACATCCTTTTTGTTAACTACTGTTAAAAACTAACAGAACATGACTTTCCCCCCAAAATCTCCATATACTGTAAATTGATTTCTTTCATCTTTATAAACAACAGCTCACAAGAGACTTGTGCCAGAACACCACAGACTCCTTCTCATAACCACATTGTTCGATCATATTTTAAAAATCTGATAAGCTTATCATTGTCCTGTTTACATAGTAAAAAAATTCATCTTTTCCACCTATGTAGCCTCTTGTCGGACCACGCACAAATGATTCGCCGTGATGTACTTTAATTGTGAAAAGGATGCCTTAGAAATAGGATCTACACAAATATAGAACTCGTTCTTATATATATATATATATATATATATATATATATATATATAATATGAAATATATAAAGTCAAGAATGAAGTACAAGTTCAATAAAACTAATATCATAACATGTATAAGTTACTGAAAAGTCTGTTATATATGATATTAACAAATGCTTAAAGGTTTTGAATATCAACAATACCATAGTTGGGTGTGACTGATCTGTCAGTTAAACTTCGAGCCGATATTCTTCGTATTGTTTCTTATTTTTCAACCTACAAATCTGATGTTTTTGAGAATGAAAACGATGTTTAGTTTGAGAAATAACAAAAATATTACAGTAATGGTAAAATCAAAATTTTTTCAATGACTATTTCTTTTACCTTGTTTGTGAGGAGATAGAAAATAACTCTAGCTTCAGTTCTTCTGTTGAAAAAGAACTTGTCTGGTTGCTTAAGTTCAGAAGAAGATGAAGTTTTGTTTTGGGAAGCTGATCGGGCAGGATTTGGGAGGAAATCAATCGTACAGTATGTGGGGATTTGGGCTAAGTCATGTGCTTGACACATGTGTCTCTTTCTGTTAAAAATTTAACGGTAGTTAACAAAAAGGATGATTTATGCAAGTTTTGAGATAGTAGAAGGATGTTTTTTGTTCACAATTATACCATAAGGATGAGTTATATTTGAGAGATTAATTTAGCCAAAAACTTTCACGTTAATATATCAAAATTTCCAAGTTACCGCATTAATTGTATAAGGTGCTGGAGTACTTTTGAAATATGATTACATAAAAATAAAAAGTTGCAGGTTTTGTCTTATCTCATCAAACATGTTTCCGTGTTGACGATAGCACTTTTCCATGTATGCATTTGCGCAAATGCAACGTATAGTAAGTATAATATCTTGACCATTTTGTTAAGATGCCAACATTTAACGCTTTCCCATAACCCAGTTATTTGTTATCCCCACCCACATTGTCCACTTCCTAAGAACCAACCAATATACTATAGATACTCTAGAATAGATGAAAGTAATTACCTAGTGTTTTGTCTCTGGTGGGATTTGAACCCGAGACCTTATAGTGCTCAACCCACTTCATTCATCACTAGGCCACACATTGGCTACATGAATTTTGACCAATTACCTTATTGAGTATACTACTTTTTTATACAACTTTTAAATACTGTATTTAAATTTAGCTCTGAATATTAGTCAAATAGTACCATAATTTTGGGACAAGAAGAAGTATTTCATATCTATGGACTTTGAATTTCCCATCATTGACATTAATTGGTAAAGAATTATGGTTGAAACTTGTGATAAGTATAGATAACCTGCTCAATACTTGTATATTTAAATGAAGGACCAATGTCATAGATGAATACGCTGATGCCGTTATAGTTTGGTCCCTTATGCTTATTTTTTCATGCGACTACAACATTCAGGTCTCACAAGTCCGATAATTTGGATTTGTGCATTGCAGGACTCAAGGCCAACGCTCCCAACAAGATTTTTTTCTTGAATCCCCGAGACTTGTGATCAAGATTGAAAGGATCTCAATTATCCCACCACAACTCATGTTGGTACATTATGGGAGAAGCTGTTGTTTGCACTGGTAAATAGTATTATTATGGTTTTAATATAAACTTTTCGAATATATAAGCAATGAAATAATTCCTATCATCATTTGGTAGAATGAAAAGTTTAACAATTCCAGATCATTAATGGATAACAAAAAGTAAGTGAGATATCGGTTTTGTGTCAAGAAATGAATAATTGAAATATTCATTCAATTTGAATGAGTTGAGAAAACCTTGTAATTGTGTATTTGGCAACGTAATGATTCATGCTAATCAACAATTGTCTCCAGTTCATTTGATTTTAAACAAATCATTGGATCTTGAGCAATAGTATAAGACTTCTTTCCCATTTTCAGTTTTACAAAACTAAATTCCAAATATTAAGTTCAAAAGTCAGACAAAGAGCTTTGGAGTGATGCGGTATGACCAATTACATAAATATGCCTAAATTTAAATAACTTAAACTAATTATTTAAGCTTCAATCCTAAAATTTGCTTTTGGGACTATGTAACACTGAATTTTTTGAATGAACCAAATATGTTAGACAAGAAAAAAGAATACTGATATTTTTATAATACAAAACGTTTTGATTTTAAGTGAAATATAAGTTAAACTAAAAATATGAAAATAAGTCTCCTCCCCATTCCCAATAGAAGGAATTAACCACTCATAAAATAGACGAAAGGAAAAAAATTATAGTAAGTTATTGACAAACTCAATTTTATATATGCTGACTCGGATTTTCTATTTTGATGTTATTTCTATCCTATAATATTTTTCTAGATCGCATGAAAGCAAGTAAGAAATTCATTTATTTTCCTTTTTTACCAAATACTCTTTGGTAAGTAAGGTGAATGAATAAACAATTTGATTAGTATTTGTTAATGAGATACTAATAGTAGAATTTAGCGTGACCCTAATGACCTACTCATCCGCCCAATACAAATACAAATACAAATACAAATAGGTTTACCTTTTATTTTTCTCTTCCAAGAAAGTTCTCTCTCTATTTGTCTTTGGATGGCTGCATTTCTCCTTCTCTCGATTTTCTTTCCAGCTTAGAACCTAAAATCCCCATTCCATTTCTCTTTCTCTCTCTTTATATAATTGCAGACAATCCAATATTCATTCATTCATTCATTCATTCAATCAATCATGCGACCTACTCAACCAGCTGCCAACTCCACCTCCTCCGCCGCCGCCGCATCATCCATGCCTCCCCCCTCTTCCGCCGGACAACGCAGTCGTCCCCGGCGTCGTACTGATTTGACCCTTCCTCTTCCTCAACGTGACGTTGCTCTTGCTGTTCCTCTCCCCCTTCCTCCAACCTCCGCTCCTTCCTCTTCCTCATCCTCATCTTCCTCCCCGCTTCCTACTCCTTTACATTTCTCTGAGCTCGAGAGGGTTAATCGCATCGGTAGTGGCACCGGAGGTACTGTTTACAAGGTTCTACATCGTCCCACTGGCAGACTCTATGCTTTGAAAGTTATCTATGGTAACCATGAGGATTCTGTCCGTCTCCAGATGTGCCGTGAGATCGAGATTCTCCGAGATGTAGACAACCCTAACGTCGTTAGGTGTCACGATATGTTCGATCACAACGGCGAAATCCAAGTTCTTCTTGAGTTCATGGATAAAGGCTCTCTCGAAGGGATCCATATCCCTCTCGAACAACCTCTCTCCGATCTAACTCGACAGGTTCTCTCCGGCCTCTATTACCTCCACAGGCGTAAGATTGTTCACAGAGATATCAAACCTTCTAACCTCTTAATCAACTCCAGGCGTGAGGTCAAGATTGCAGATTTTGGGGTCTCCAGAGTTCTCGCACAAACTATGGATCCTTGCAATTCCTCCGTGGGTACCATCGCATACATGAGTCCCGAGAGAATCAACACAGATCTGAATCACGGACAGTACGACGGATATGCTGGGGACATATGGAGTCTTGGGGTGAGCATCTTAGAGTTCTACTTGGGAAGGTTCCCCTTCTCTGTGGGGAGACAAGGAGACTGGGCCAGCCTTATGTGCGCCATTTGTATGTCACAGCCTCCTGAGGCACCACCCACTGCTTCCAGGGAGTTTAGGGAGTTCATTGCCTGCTGTTTGCAGAGGGATCCTGCCAGGCGGTGGACGGCCGCGCAGCTCTTGCGCCATCCCTTCATCACCCAGAATAGCCCAGGCACCCACACCGGTCCTGCTACTACCTCATTGAGTAATCAGGCACATCAATTGTTACCTCCACCTCCTCATTTTTCTTCTTCTTCTTCTTCTTCTTGACGTTTTAGGTTCGGAGAAATTCCCCACTCTTTTGTTTTTCTATTTTACTTAATTTTCTGGTTTTATTTTGTGTAATCTTAAATGTTGTTACTCTCTATTACTGATGGTGGTGGTTGGATTTTTATTTCTGGAGAAAGAAAAATGGGGCTGGTTTTGATAAAGTTAGAGTCTTTCCTCTTTCAGCTGATTAACAATTGTTGTATCAGGAGAAAGGAAAGTAGAAATTATGGGTTTCCCCAACTTAGAGATTCAATTAATGATATTTTGGATATATGTTTTGTCATCTTCAAAAATGAAGTCGCCATGGACATATATATATTTAGCTGTAAATCATCCTCCCATGTTAAAAAGTGAAGAAGAGAAAGTTTTACTATTAAGTGCTAGTATCTTTTCCCTCAAGGATGCAATATCTGTTTTTTTTTTTGCTTGTGATTCTGTATTGGATTTGTTTTATGGTAAAACAATCCATTGCTTTTATAGGTAGAGAGCCTTATGAATTACTTACTAGTTCAAAGCCTCCTATGGTGTGATTTAGTTTAATTTTTCAGAAGATTTTCGACCAGTGTAGCAAGAAGTTGGTAAATGGGAAAAAAAGCTTTAAAAGTAATGCTAGTAGGAAGAAAGCTGCAGGTGTCTAGTCGTTTTTTGCCTTATCGTTCATACTGTATCTTCCTTTGTTTGAGTTGAGGTAATAGACTTTGCATGCTTGGTTAGTTGATAATATTAGAGGATGATGATATACATACATACATACAAGGCTGGAAACACAAATCTTTTGGGGTATATTGCAATGCAAGGCTGGAAAAGAGAGATCTTAAATAAGTGTTACTAGATACATTGTTGCTGAACAAAATCTGCTATCCAGTGAATTGATACCTCTTGTCTGGTTGGAAGATTCTTGTGTTTATTATACTGGTTTACGTTCCGTTAAATGTAAAAGGAGGACGGGGTTTGAACGGAATTTCTGAGTAAAAACACGCAGAGTTAGTTGATCAATTCTAAATAAATAACACGAGTTGAACTCCCTCCTCGTCAATCCTGCTTGGCTATTCTGACCAAGAGTAAAGGATCACTCGTTTTTAAGCAAAGACTTTTCCATCTTCCTCTGCCAATACATGAATGTGAAATTAACATGTAACCAAGGGTATCCGCTGTCCTTTTTTTTATACATACATGCATACATATAAGTTGAAAAAATGGTATGAGTGAATCTATAATATTCGTCCTTTCATATATATTACCTTATTGAAATAGTCGTTAATGTATACAAAAAGATGATCATTTTGGTCTTAACCCTAGAACTAATCATAAAAGTTAAAAATTCTGTTAACTTTTAAGTGGGTCCCTTGAAATTAACATGTGAAAGTATCATTTCTCCCTCCACCAAGTACCATTTTCTCCGTTCAAAAGTCTTGAATGAATGGTATTGTGATTGAGGGAGGAGGAATGCAATAACAATTACAATTCACAGTGTCGGCAAACTAGGCTGTCATGAAAAGTCGTTATAGTCACAATCACTTAGGATCTAACAGCTCCTTCCGATGGTTATTACCCTTATTTTTTGTTTTGTTCGAGATAACGATTTATTTAGTGGTGTGATTATGTTGTTATCTTTATTTGTATTTTATTCGTAGATAAATCAGATAACGATTCATTTAGTGGTGTGACTATAATGTTATCTTTGTTTTTGTTTTATTCATGGATAAATCAGATAACAATTCAATTAGTGGTGTGATTATATCGTTATCTTTGTTTTTGTTTTATTCGTGGATAAATCAAAGATAACAATTCATTTAGTGGTGTGATTATATCGTTATTTTTGTTTTTGTTTTATTCGTGGATAAATCAGATAATGATTCATTTAATTGTGTGATTATATTGTTATCTTTGTTTTATTCATGGATGAATCAGATAACGATTCATTTAGTAGTGTGATTATATCGTTATCTTTATTTTTGTTTTATTCGTGGATAAATCAGATAACGATTCATTTAGTGGTGTGATTATATCGTTGTTTTTGCTTTTGTTTTATTCGTGGATGAATTAGATAATGATTCATTTAATTGTGTGATTATATTGTTATCTTTTTTTTGTTTTATTTGTGGATAAATCAGATAACGATTCATTTAGTGGTGTGATTATATCGTTATTTTTATTTTTGTTTTATTCGTGGATAAATCAGATAACGATTCATTTAGTGGTATGATTATATTGTTAACTTTGTTTTTGTTTTATTCGTAGATAAATTAGATATCAATTCATTTAATGGTGTGATTATATCGTTACCTTTTTTTCTCTCTCGATTGTCTTCAACTTATTATTTACGTCAAAGAAGAATCCATAATTACATATTCGTTAAGATTGCTATGCATATATACTAGATAAGTCAAGCCTTTGCCCCAGGTGATTGTCCGATTGAAACCTCTCGTAACCAATCGAAAATCATACCAAAAAGCTATTGTTGTAAGTTACATTTCACGGGAACTTCTTCATGTATTGTTGTCTCTATTTGTGAGCGTGTCATTCTTAACTGCAACATATTTAGCTATAAGTTAAAATAATAAATACCAGGTACAAGAATATGATATGACGCTACCAATAATTAAGCGTTTTAATTAATCTACTGCAAAAATGACTTTTTAGCGACAATAAATATGCAAATTAATAGAGTGTTAGAACCTTTACTGACATTAGTTGATTTTTGTTAATACAATATCACTATAGACTTAAACAATATTTACAAAGAGAGCTAATGGACCCTAAAAAAACCATATTTAGCAGCAATTAAACTATTGTCATTAATTAATTGTCGTTGCCGCTAAAAAATAGTTTTGGTGGAGTGAACCTTCACATTGATGCACGAATGATATCAAATTTGAGACCTGAAAAACATATAGACACGAAATCAGAAAATATACATACACGACGCTTGCATATCTAGGCCTGTTGATTTATCTAACAAATGAGCTAGAGCTATTGTCCACAATCTAGTTTAAAGCTAAATAAGATGAACGTTTTACTTTTAAGTTAAATAAGATGAAAGTTTAATGTTAAAAGGGTAAATTACATAAATCCCATAGTTTTAATATGAAATTACAAACTATCCCTAATAAGTTTCTAATTACATTAATCCGTTAAAAATTAGAAAAACCGGATACAATAATTGAAGCTCGGATACATTAAATATTGTCTCGGATACATTAAATACTGTCTCGGATACATTAAAAACTACGTCGGATACATTAAATACTGATTCAGATACATTAAAAACTAGGTCTGATACATAATATGTAGCTCGGATACATTAATATGCAGCTCACATACATTAAAGAAATAAGGGATTTTGGAGATTTTTAAAAGTAATAGGGGATAATGGAAATAAGTGAAACAAAAAGTGTGTATTTCTGTAATTTGTCCATTTTAGAAACACACAGAACAATCACGGAAATGCACACACAAAAATATTTAATCTAAATAAGATGAAAATTTATCTTTAGGAATGAATAACTAAAGCTTGCAAAGAAAATGTAAAAAAAAAACTAAATAGGGTAGAGGGTATTTTTGTAAACAAACACCTTATTCTTAAAAATTATGCAATGAATATAAGTTGGCTTAAGTCATCGACCGCCCCTTAAAGTTGTCCGCATAATTCACTTAGACACCTCAACTAAGACTTGTACCTATTGAACACCTAAATTGTTCAAAACATGTACCTATTAAACACAAAATGCTGATATGGCAAAAAATGTGTTTTGCACTTACTTGAAGCGCGTGAAAAGATTCAAAATAGTGTCTTTTTGAAATTTTTTTACATTTTTTCTTCTTTTATTGACACTTGGCATTATAATTAAATTTAAAATATTTTTCTTCTTTCATTTACATTTTTTCAAAAAAAGAAAAAGACCCCACTCCCTACCTATCATCTTCTTCATACTTTAGTTTGCAAAACATTTTTCATTTTAGCTCCAACATTGTTTTTCTTTCTTTTTTATAAATAAAATTAAATTATTTCTTTCAAATATGAAGATAAATGAAAATCAACTATGAAGATTCAGATTTGAAAGAAGTATGATTTATTTCAAATCTCATAAAAATAAGGAACAAATATGAAGAAGAAGAAAGAAGATAAATGCTTTTTACGTATAAAAAAAGTTAGCCGATATTTGTTTATCAAAATTTTCGAACAAAGATTTTTACTCAAATTCATATATAAACCCATTAAATTTATCAAAAATGATATTCAAAAAATTGAAAGAATTAATTTTTGAGCTATCAATTTCATTTTGTCATAGATGTAGAAATGTTTAATCGCCGGCAAAATTTTCTTTCTTCTTCACTCTTAGTATGAAAATGTGTATATATATTTTTTAAAGTTAATCTTCAAGTTATTTGAAAAGAATTAGGTTTTGTGATTTGAGAAAGAATGTGTTTTGGAAAGAAGATGAAGATGAAAGGGTGGTGGGTAGGGGTGGGGTTGGGTAGAATAGGTTGACATTTTCATTTTTTTTTTAAAAAAAACTAGATATAAAAGTATTTGAAATAATTTTATACAAAAAAAAATTTTTAATAATTTTCGGGGCCCAGTGCCACATGTTATTTTTTAATTAACCATTTTGCCACGTCACCGCAAGTGTATCACACACTCTTCATATATTTTGCTGATTATCAAAAAATGTCTAATAGGAACAATTTTTGAATTGGTAAAAGTGTTCAATAGGTACTAGTCTTAATTGAGGTGTCTAAGTGAATTATGCGGACAATTTTAAGGGGCCGCTAATGACTTAAACCATATAAGTTTGAATATGACAAACCAAACAAGCGATAAAAACTAATTCCAGCATAACTTATCCCAATATAATTTATCCCAACATAACTTGTATTCAAACCAAACCACCTTGACTAACTAAATTCCATGCGCTGAATTGTTATTCTTTATTGCATATATATTTGTTGGCATTGAGATCAATTCATCTTTTACTCTGCTCACCATCTCACTAGTCATTTAACTCATATAGTTTTTTAATCATCTTTTTGATAAAGAATAATAATAACATGATTAATAAAATTTCACAAATGAAGTATATATATATATAGAATATACATAAATTTTATTTCGGAAGGAAAATATTTTTAATAGACTCTCAATTCAAAAAGAAATTAAAAAAAGCATAAATAACTTATAGTAACAGTAGCAAAATATTAAGATAAATAGCAACTTTCACATATAGCAAACACAAAATTCATATTTGTATGCTATAACAAACTTTGCATAATTGCGCTCCATAGCAAACATAAATATGTATATTTCACTATACATATACAAAAGAAAACAGTTGTATAATCTGCTCTGGTATACATATACAAAAAGATCAATTGTATAAAGTGAGAGAGGCGAGTGAGCGAGCGAGATCTGGAAGAGTGGCGAGTGAGATCTGGGAGAGTGGCGAGTGAGATCTGGGAGAGGGGAGAGAGGAGAACGAAAATATATGTATATATACAATTTTCACGCATTTTATACATTTACGTTTTTGTAAAAAGTGAGAGAGGGAAGTGAGAGAGCGAGATCTGAGAGAGTGGCGAGTGAGATCTAGAAGAGGGGAGAGAGAAGAACAAAAATATATGTATATATACAATTTTCTCTCGCTTTATACAAACACAAACGCATTTTATACAATTTGTGGTTTTTGTATAAAGTGAGAGAGGCGAGTGAGAGAGCGAGATCTGGGAGAGTGGCGAGCGAGATCTGAGAGAGAGGAGAGAGGGGAACGAAAATATATGTATATATACAATTTTCTCTCGCTTTATACAAACACAAACGCACTTTATACACTTGCATTTGTATAAAAATTGAGAGAGGCGAGGAGAGAACGAGAGTGGCGAGCGAGATTCACCAAGAGAGAGGTTAAATAACAATAGTTTGCTATGGGGTACAATTAAATCAAACTATATTTATAACATTTAATTTGAATTAATAGTTTGCTATTATATACAATTTTCCCTAAGATAAATGAATGAAAGAAACAATCAGTAACACTAATTTAGAGCTGTCAATATGGGATGACCCACCCCATCAAGGTTAACCCATACATGCTTTGCAATTTGACGGGCCAGGCTGGGCTAGCCCATTTTTTATGTGGGTCAGAAAATAGTCGGTCCAGCCCACAAGTGGATGGGCTACGGGATTTGCCGGGCGAGCCCTTTTTTCTTAAAAATATATTTTTTATAATTTTTAAATTAAATTATAATTTAAAAATATTATCATAAAAATCGATTAGTGTTACTACTTGTTAATCAAATACACAAATAAAACTATCTATATAATATTTATTAAGTTTGATTTCAAGTAAAATCATAAATAGCTAAATAGAAATATTAACCTAATTGTTTTCCAATGATCATAATAAAACGCAAAAACTATGATAATGTTTCATAGGCTATGGCCTATGTAGTGATTCCCTAGAAATTTTAGGAACTTTATTTTATGTAGTACATATTTTATAAACATAATTTGTATTTAAATTGTAATATTTCAAACTTTAAACAGATTTTGAGTGTAAACTCCTATTATTTTTAGTACTCTATTTTATTTTTATTTGGCCCACGGGCCGGCCCTATCCATATTTCTCAAGCCCCACAAATCGACAAACTTATTCAGGCCGGACTAAAAAAACCTTTTCTTAAATAGGCTTAAAAAATTGTAGTCCAACCCTATCAAATCACGGATTAGGCCAGGCCGATCCAACGGGCCTAGCCCATATTAACGACTCTAAGCACTATAGTTCTGAAAATGAGCGAACATAAAAAAAAAATACAAGATACTTTTTTTATTATCAAAAGATACAAGATACTAATGAAAAAATATACTAATGCCCTAGTAGGGAAAATAAAATACGTTCGATAACCTTCTAAATCTTTTACTTTGATACTCGATTTTTACAGCCTCCTATAAAAAATTATGTCACGGTAAGGCGAAGTTGTGTTATATCTTTGCCTAATTACTTCTCCTTGAGACTTTTTTTAGCCTGCCTCTCCCTTACCATATAAGCGGTATCACATCCAACCTCTCATACCACTCAACATATCTTATCTCCATGTCTAAAACAAATATTAACTTCCCTTCCCATATCTTGCCTATAACATATATAGTTCACTTCTATCTTGTTTTGAATCTCTTCATTTCTAAGCTTAACTCTCTAGTTATGCCGACACATACACTTCAACATCCTCATTTTTGCAACTATCATTTTCTGGACATAAGTTTTCTAACTGACTGACATTTCGCCCTCACAACATAGTCGATCTAACCATCACTTTGTAGAACTTATCCTTAAATCTTAACGACACATTCTTTTCTCCAAAACAGCAGATGTGGATCTTCATTCATCCCGCTTCAATATGACGTGAGACATCATTGTCAATCTTTCTATTTCCTTGAATTACTGAATCCAAATACTTAAAACTTTTTCTCTTAGAACGACTTGCCTTTCAAGCCTCACGTCTTCCTTCATGAGCTACATCATTAAATGTGCAGTTCACACTCCTCGACTTGAAATTTTTAAATTTTAGAGTTGTTTTTAAACCTTGAGTGAGAAAAGTCACTATTGTTTATCTTTGGAATGCCATTAATTATTTATTCGGTTTGAACCGAAAATTTTCCTATGTATGAATCAAAATTAGTCTTGTTTTATTTTTAATTAAAGATTTCTGGATGAAAATATAGGAAGTGTAGATAATTATTTTGTTAGTATTATATTATTATCCAGAAAAGGGGTTGTGGGTGTGTAGTGGGAAAAGATATAATTGGCTAATCCAACATGCAATGTTCTTCTTAAATACTCCTAAATAATTGAGTCAGTGGGACACGTAGCCACTTTGGCATGTAACCCTTTCGATCTCCACCTACAAATTAAAATATCCTTCAATCAATTCTTGATTTGATTACTTGAAAATTACTCACTACTAATCATAATTATAATAAGTTGTTTATTTCAAAAATTAATTAAGCGCTTCTTCCACGAACCTTCGTCTTCTTTTTTCCTACTATAATGTCTCATCATATTTCCATTTCCATCGCCGGCTCCCTTCTTCAACACAAACCTCTTTTTGTTGTTACTCTAACTAAATTAATTACTAATTTTGCGTTTCCATTAGCCGTCTTATTGATTTTTTCTCTGGTAAATGTTCAATCTTTATACTACTATCGTTGTGTCTGGTTATGCTTGCTTTTATCTTTTATGGCAAATCTTGATCTGGTCTATTTCTCTGAATCAACTTCAAATTTTGCTTCTTTTTTTTCCCTTATTGCATACTTTTCTGATTAATCTTGTTTTCCCAGCTGACCTGCTTTGACTAGTTGCTGAACTGGTCTCTTTTGGTATATTTGTGTTTTGAGCATCTTCCATTAAGGTACTATTCTATTTGAGAAAGAATTACAACTTCAATAAGTATGCCCAAGTTTTTGTTTGGTCAATTATTCAGACCTTCATGTTTCAGGAGATTGTTGAAAATGGGATCTGCTGGGGAGAAGTTAGACCTTGAACTTGACGAGGAGATTCCGTTTAGCTCATCCCAGGGAACTATCAAAATAGACAGTCTGCATTATGAGGCACCTCATATTGCATCACCCAGAAGCTATCGCTCTACTAGGGTCTTAAGAAAGATGTATCAGATCAGCCTTCTAAGGAGTATATACATTGTTATTATCAAAGCAAAGATCAATGTGTTACTTCCTTTTGGCCCCCTGGCCATATTGCTTCACAATCGTACAGGAAAACATGTAATCATTGTTTTTAAGCTCTCTTCATATGCATATTTTTGATACTTCTTACAAGGATGCTGAATATAGACCATGTTGGTTTCTTCCTTATAATTATGCTTATCTCTGTGTTTTGTGTACAATTTGATCTTTCAGACTTGGGTCTTTTTCTTCAGTTTACTGGGCATTACACCTTTAGCTGAGCGCTTGGGCTATGTGACTGAGTAAGCTTGTTCTCTCCAAGTTAGTGTAGTTCACTTCTGCTGCTATTCTTGTTTGTGCTCTTATTGACCTTCTTAATCCTCTTGTTACAGGCAGCTCGCGTTCTATACCGGGCCAACAGGTACTCACTCCCTTTTAATTATTTGTTCCTCCATTTCTATTTTCTATTTAAACACACTAGTTTCAAGCATGCCCTTTCGATTTCAAAAGATTCAGTCATGCTCCTATTAATTGAATTAGTCTGGAGAATTAAGTTAAGCTTCTCAAAATGCTTGCCATAATTAGTGCTTTTGTCAAGTTGGTATGCAGTCACCAGACTAAAAGAATCTGAATATGGTATCTAAGGTGAATTTAGTAGTGGCACTGAGTGAGCAGCAGTTTTATTCAACTCCGAACTGCAAAAGGCATTTAGATGAATGTAATATGTTGAACATAACACATCTTAAGTGGGGATGATTTAATGCAGTATCATTTAGTGGAAGTTCTGATGGAAAAACACTGCTGCAACATGTTTACCATGTTCTTTGCGCTTAGAGTTTTCACTTTTGTTTGAGAAGGCTTGTGAGAAACCTGCTGCACTGCTGTATAATTGTGAATTAGTTTCTCATGCACTTATTAAAAGGAAAAAAGGAAAGACGTCATAAGATCTTACAGAGTCACTATACACAAGCTATTTCATTCTTTATCCAGGCTGGCTGAAGTATTTTGCTTTTGTCTGTTCCTTTGAAATTACTTAGCAAGCTTCTGAATAATTGCTCATATGTTACTGATTTCCTTACTGAAGCCAGTTGGATTGGTCGTCAGTTTCTTGTATCTTTTAAAATGGTTTTTATGCTTTGCAGTGCTTGAACTTTGTCTCATTGACCTTTGGTGGAATAGTGCATCATGTTGTTTTGATATTGTACATTGTA
This sequence comes from Solanum verrucosum, assembly GCF_900185275.1. NCBI lineage: Eukaryota > Viridiplantae > Streptophyta > Magnoliopsida > Solanales > Solanaceae > Solanum > Solanum verrucosum. The sequence goes on along the minus strand of NW_026020014.1, from coordinate 2,174,409 downwards.
TATTTGTTGAAACGAGTCAGTTACATGTGTGCTGTGTCTAATCTGTGGAGCCCATGACCGCACCCCACTCCCACCACGTATTTATTGTTTTCTTATCAGCACACTATTTTTTTCTGATTTATAGTTGGGGGCCTTCTGAATGCTACATTTGGAAATGCAACTGAAATGATAATCTCGCTATATGCATTGAACAATGGAATGATGCGGGTTGTTAAACAGTCCTTGCTGGGTTCCATTTTATCAAATATGCTGTTGGTGCTTGGCTGTGCCTTCTTCAGTGGTGGAATTATTCATCACCAGAAAGTTCAGGTGTTCAATAAGGTGATCATATTCTTCTGAGTCATCTACTCACGTCCTTGAATACATCTGTAATGAAGTCAACGGCCTTTTATTGATGAATTAAATAAAACTGAAAGTTAATACAATACAATTCACATTTAATGAGCAATGGTTCAGTGTGATCTCTTATCATAATGTAGCCATTAAGTGCCTCTCTGCTTTAATGTGTAAACAGTCATTGAATTTGAAATGTTTCAGGCTGCTGCCATTGTGAACTCAGGATTATTGTTGATGGCAGTCATGGGTTTGTTATTTCCAGCTGTACTTCATTTCACCCACACGGAATTGCATTTTGGCAAGTCACAGTTGGCTCTTTCAAGATTTAGCAGTTGCATAATGCTGGTAGCATATGCAAGCTACCTATTCTTTCAGCTCAAGATTCAACCAAATCTGTATAGCTCTGTGAGTGAGGTAGATGGTCTAATTTTGGCTGTCTGATTTTCCTTAGGTTCCCTGTTTCTGTTTCACTACATTATGTTTTTCGCTGTAGTAATCAAATGTCTAATATGAGGTCTGAAGAGTGCACATATTTCGGATAGTTTTCGAGATGAATTTATACCAAAATATGTGATTGTTATTTTTTATTGCTGTAAATGATTTGTCAGATCTAATAGTTTCTCTGATATGTATACAGGATGAAGAACACAATTCAGCAGACTCTGAAGAGGAAGAGGCGCCTGAGATAACCCAGTGGGAAGCTATTGGGTGGCTTGCTGTTTTGACAATATGGATATCAGTGCTGTCTGGATATCTAGTAGATGCCATCGAGGTGATCTATTTGCCTTCCTCCTTTTCCCTATCTTTTTCCTTTTCTTTTTCTTTTACGGTAAGCTGTTTTTATATACCAGTTTTATAAAGGTATATCTACCTCCTACTTAGCTTTAGATGTTTCCTTTTAAGGTTATCAGAGAAAAAATTACATGATAATAAATAACCTCGTGCAGTAGACCTCCAGAAATTGACTGCCTTAATTTTTCTTGTCCAATCCTCATGATGCCTTTTGGTTCCACTGGAAAGCCCACACTACAAAAAGGTTCGCTACTTATTGGACATGGGAATTGTGAATGGAAGTTAGGGATTCAAATTGTGTGTCCTTCGTCCCGAGGGTCTGTTAAAAGTGAAACAAAAGTGTTTAATTTGCCTTTAGGAAAATTAGATCAGAAAATCAATCTATGTAGCACAGATCCACAAGGGGGTAATGTTGAGCATGCACGTGAAGACATCAAGGCATGAAAATAATTAATGGAACATGACAATAGTTGGATATAGTATCATAAATATTGAACACATATTACTAACTATTAAGCACCCAAGGGTGTGGCTTCAAAGTACCTGGTGCCTGTGTTGTTGGGAGGCAGCCACTTGGTGGGTAATTGAGGTGCGCACAAGCTGGGTGGGAGATTAGATTTATTTTTAAAAAATGCTAACCTGCTGAAGAGCAGGAAACAACACATAACAAAAATACATAATCCATAGATTCTAGTGCATATGTGTATGCACAAGATACAAAATAAAATATATATTTGAACATTAAAAGAGATACTATAATGTAGTAAGCAATTTAAAATGTTGACAGAGCAGTAATTGAGAGAACCAGTAGATCAGTAGAAAATTAACTAGGTGTATTCCTACTTCACCAGGTAAAGAATGACAAGATAGAGCCACACAAAATGAACGGGGCTTGTCCCTTCTTTTAACCATGTGAGGAAGCAGCCCAGAACTCTAAAATATAAAAACAGCATTTAGTCAAGATATAGAGCAAGAAAAGTTTTGAATGCAATGTCATAGTTGCGAGAGAAGCTTTATTTAACTCTGGCTTAATTGATTTATAGTCTCCCATAAGCACCTAATAAAGTTGAGCTATGTGCATAATGCAAAAGGGCTCAATATTAGCTTTTAATCCTTTAGTGGCAATTTTTTGTTTCTTCATGGTAATTTATCTATTTCACTAATATTCTTTCAGGGTGCATCTGACTCGTTGAACATGCCGATGTCCTTTATTAGTGTCATCTTGCTTCCAATCGTAGGAAACGCGGCAGAACACGCCAGCGCAATCATGTTCGCAATGAAAGATAAGCTTGTGAGTTCTTATAAAACTATATCTGCTTTCTCTTTTGCTCCAAAACAGTTACTAATGTATCCTTGTTGGCAGGACATCACACTTGGAGTTGCAATTGGGTCTTCTACTCAGATATCAATGTTTGTGGTAAGACATTTAATGCATTCCAACTATCCGAGATAGCTTTTTAAATTGTGGGATAATTTTTTATTTTTTTTTAGAAAAATATTTAGAGATCCTTAAATGGACCTTCCTATTTCTCCTGAGAGCACATAGTATTTCTGTGTCACTGTTAAATTTGGGGAAGCCAGGTTATATTTATTCAAGATAGATGATAGAGTTTATGCATTTAGTTGATAATTTCATATCTCATGCTGTTGAAAATGCAGATACCGTTTTGCGTTGTCGTTGGTTGGTTTATGGGAAAGCCCATGGACTTGAATTTCCAATTATTCGAGACCGCTACACTCTTCATCACAGTGCTAGTCGTGGCATTCATGTTGCAGGTTCGGCATTCTACCCAGTTCTTTCTTAACATCCCTCACTTTCATCTCCCTCCCCCACCTCACCCCTCCACCCCCAAAGAAAAAAGACAAAGAAAAGAAAATTGTTCATATTTCCCTGTAAACTTGGTTCCTGGACCGTCAAATGTAGGCTTGTTGCTAACTTCTGATGTTGCTTTTACACAATGTAGGAAGGCACATCAAACTATTTTAAAGGGTTGATGCTGATCCTATGCTATCTGATTGTTGCTGCAAGTTTTTTTGTACACGTTGATCCATCCAATGGTAGGTCCCTAGTTTCATTCTTTTTTCATTGTTCCCTTTGAAGCCTGAGCATCCTTTAAAATCCATTTCCTTACTAATTTTCTAATACACAGTTGAGCACTTTGCTGTTTCTCCTTTCACGTGGCTTCATTATCATTACTTTTTTTGTGCAAAACTTGTTGGCTTTATCTACTACCACCAAGGTTTAAGCATTTGATTAATAAGGAATGATTTTCACTCTCTTGAACTTAGTTTTAACTTGCCATGATATTCATGCAAACTAAACATTAACGTAGATCGTGTTCATAAATTAGAAAGGAGAAAAAGGGTTACAAAGATCATCACTGTTTGGTCACCCTTAATGAGTCCTGAAATGAGTTTTGTTTAATGGTAGATTCCCTTTTCTCATCCCCTCTTTCTTTAGCTGCATATTAGGCTTTAAGTGGGACTTGCAAATATGAAATGTTTGTTCTGACATTGGTGAGTTGAGGCTTTGATGAGTTAAGATCTTGCTCGTCTTGACCACTGTCATTATATAACCAAATCCCAAGATAACAAAAATTGGTAATTAACCTTTGTTGCAATGGACTTGGTGTAGATGCAGACTAAGCAGCCATGGTTTTACCCATGCCTCGGCCTAATGAGCACCTCGACTCCTGGCAATGAAATGAACATCAATGAGGCTGGCCAGCTGCACTACCCAAATGATGTTTGGGATGGAGGAATGAAGGGACTTGCTTGTTACAACGATATGTTCAAAGTAGTTCGGTATTGACTTCTTGAATGTTTATCCATGTTGTATCCTTTTTCTCTAGCAGACAAACAAATCCAATTATTCCCAGCAATGCAAGAAAGCTGGTTTTAGTCTTCCACTTGGAGAAAAAAAATAGAAGGGGTGAAGGTATAAATCTCATATATTTATTCTTTTCTTTCTTTCTTCAAATTGTTGTTCCAAATGTTAGTGTTACGAGATGTAATAATTGTAAAAAAAAAATCCATAGAAATCCAAGATGTCTCTGCTTGATATCAATGTGTTGCAAGCAGATATTTTTTCACTTCACTCTTGCACACTAGGGTGTTTTCATCTGTGGTTTTCATTTGTTGTCTTGTGAACTATTGGAGTTCAAGTGAAAATGATGTAATGCTGTACCTACATACCTATTGAATGCAACATACCCCCCCAAAACCATTTAACATAATAGAAAAGGAAAAGAGAAGAAAAAAGAAGGGAAATCTGCTGTGCAATTAATATTTGAATACATACATGGATAAAATGTGGTCCAGGATGCAAAGAAGATGCAGTGGTTTTCACTGGATAAGAGTAAGTTTCAGCATTTCTGGTAGATCAAAATTAGATGGAAAAGGAAGATGCTCTGACTCTGACCTTTGACTGGACTCGAATAAGTTGTTAGCATCTGCTTCTATCTGCCAAGGAACATTTGGTTTGAAAATGGGACAGTCTTCTCTTTAGTCTTCAGGTCTCTACAAATTGGTAAACTTTGGTGGTTGGGCTCAGTAATATTTTAATCTGGGGTTGGCGCAAGGGACTGAATAATTTGAATTCGCGTGGTAAAGAGCCTGTTTATTTTTCAAAGCACATACTTTGAAACGTTTTGTTTCATGTGGTTTAACTTTTACCATGTGACATGGTCCAACTGTTATACTGTCAGTATAAACTTAAATCTGTCATGTGAGAAGATATTGGGTGTTCCTGTATGAGATATATATGTTTGCTAAAGTGTGCGATTCCTATCTGATGGTGTTCCCCCCACTATACTCATAAGCCATAATAATTCCTTTGACAAAATCACAGGAGATTATTTGTTATGATTATTATTATTGACTTTTGAACAATTATTTGATCCCCTTTCCTCTCACCATCATGCGCAAAAATAGTACACACTCAGTGCACGGTAATGGATTATGATTACTCAAAGGGTGAAAATGACGACTCCACTTGAAATAAATTGGATTTGGTTTTCAAGATTATGTATCACAACAGTTGAGGTCCCTTAGCAGCATCGATTGGCCAAAGAAAGATTTTTTTTAGTCTGTTCCGGAAAGAATTACTCTACACCTTTTTATAAAAAAAATTTCTAGATGATGACCTGAGACGCTGTCAAACTCCGTGGATTCAGGACTCTACCTTTCTTGGAATTTCCAATAAGCAGACATTGAAAGTTGTCTTTATCAACCAGATAATCAATCCTTATTTTACTATATATTACTAACAATTATGTTTAGTTGGCTATATTTTTACTCCCTTGTCGAAGTAAAACAAATAAAATAATTGGATGGATCGGGAAACTCATTGAATGGTCAACGGATCAGGTGATGTATTTATTTTTAAAATCAACACGATGCCAAATAATGTATATATACACAGAGATAACAGTTGAAGAACATAACATGTGATTATAATACATCTGTATACAGAGAAAAGTCAGTTACATAAAAAATAAAAAAAAACCAAAAGAGAGGAAAAAAGACAGAGTAAGTGACGACTCTTCCTCCATCTCTAAAGGTCTGGCTTTATTATCTGAAACATTTTCCACCTCTCAAATATTACTACCCATAGGTCATAGGATAGCAACAAATCCATAATTGCTGATAGGTGCAAAAGCTACTTTTGAGAAGCCATAATATAATCTGTTAGTTAGTGCAAGTGGGGGCATAAATATGGAGGAAGTGAGGAGAGGAGAGGAGAATAGTATGGTAAAGTCTCTCTCTCTCTCTCCCACGTATATTACACGCTTTCAAATATCCATAGAATAAACAAAGTCCACCAGCCATCTATCTATCTAGCCGTCCCAAAAGTAAACGCTTTATTTCAAAAACTCATACCTCACCTTTTTGCTACATAAAAATTGCACCTTGTCAACATCAACTACACTCTCTCTCTTCTCTTCATGGGGTTAGACTAAAGTCTGCACGATCAACAGGACAAAGAATTGCCAAAAAAATACCCACATGGTTGATTGGAGTATCTTGGCATCTTCAACTGTCTTTCTTCTTCATCTTTAGTTGTCTAAAAATAATAATGATCACGGATAATAAAGACAGCCGCCACCAATCTGGTCTGACATATCATCAATTTCGAGCAGCCATGCTTCTTACTTCCTTTCATTCTTCTTCTTCTTTACCCCACCATAAATCTTTCTATCCAATAATATTGATAGTTGTTCTACTTCTTTCTTCTATTGCTACCATCTGTCATGCTTCTTGCAATCAGCTTGATCGTGACTCTTTGTTATCATTCTCTGTTGGTATCTCTTCACCTTCTCCTTTGAATTGGTCCTCTTCCATGGATTGCTGCACCTTGTGGGAAGGTGTTGGTTGTGATGATAATGGCCGAGTAACCACTCTCTGGCTTCCCTCAAGAAGCCTTTTTGGAAACATAACCCCTGCTATTGCAAATTTGAGCAAACTCTCTCAACTCAGCCTGTCAAATAATCGATTTTTTGGTCCCCTCCCAGATGGATTTTTCAAGTCATTTAGTAGCTTGCAGATCATTGACTTGAGTTATAACCGTTTATCAGGACGATTGCCGCTATCAGATAGATTAACATCACCCATCAAGACAGTAAATCTCTCCAGCAACCACTTCAATGGGACAATTCTATCGTCATTTCTCGAGCCAGCAATTAATTTAGAGAGTTTCGATATTAGCAACAATAGCTTCTCTGGTCCAATACCCTCCTTTATTTGCAGCTACTCAGCCGCTGTCAGAGTTCTTGATTTCACTTCCAATGACTTCAGGGGCCAGATGCCCCAAGGGTTTGGGAGTTGCTCCAGTTTGGTTACTTTGAGAGCAGGATTCAACCATCTTTCGGGATTCATTCCTGATGATATTTATAGTGTGTCAACACTGCAAGAAATCTCTTTACCTGGCAATAAATTTTCTGGACCCATCCCAGAAAGCATTGTCAACCTTGTCAACCTCAGAATCCTCGCACTCTATGGCAATGAATTGACAGGTTTGATCCCTCAAGATATTGGAAGGCTCTCTAGATTGGAACAGTTGCTCCTCCATATAAACAATCTAAATGGCACTGTGCCGCCATCACTGATGACTTGCACCCGTCTCACTGTGCTCAATTTAAGGGTCAACTTCTTGGAAGGTGAACTCTCAGGTCTTGATTTCTCCAACCTTAGTCGACTTGGCATAATCGACCTTGGAAATAACTTCTTCACTGGAAGCATTCCACAAAGCCTTTTTTCATGCAGGTCATTAACTGCAATCCGTCTGGCTACTAACTATCTGACAGGAGATATCTTGCCTGGCATAACGTCTTTACAAGCTCTGTCCTTCCTCTCGGTTTCCAATAACAGCCTAACCAATTTTGCAGGGGCAATAGAAGTCCTTAAGGGTTGTAAGAATCTTACCACACTAATCCTCACCAAAAACTTTTATAATGAAACGTTGCCTGATAATGGGAACTTGATTGGGTCTGAAGATTTTCAAAATCTCCAAATTCTGGGTTTAGGTGGTTGTAATTTCACCGGACAGATACCCACATGGCTGGTTAAACTTGGGAGGGTAGAGGTTCTAGACCTTTCTGTGAATCAAATCACAGGCAAAATTCCAGGTTGGTTGGGGACTTTACAGAATCTATTTTACCTGGATTTGTCTCAGAATTTTCTAAATGGAGGCTTCCCAGTTGAACTTACTCAACTGCAAAGACTCGCATCACAAGAGGCTGCTGATAAGGTCGACAGAAGTGCTTTAGAATTGCCTGTGTTTGTTCAGCCAAACAATGCCTCAAATCAGCAATATAATCTACTGTCAAACCTGCCACCAGCTATTTACCTTGGAAACAACAACCTTGATGGCAATATTCCAACTGAGATTGGCCTGCTGAAGTACATTCATGTTCTTGATCTGAGCAAGAACAACTTTACAGGAAACATTCCAGAAACAATATCCAACCTCACTAATCTGGAGAAACTAGACCTCTCTGCCAACAACCTCTCAGGTGAAATTCCTTCTTCACTCAAGGGTCTTCATTTTTTGTCTTCTTTCAGTGTTGCTCACAACAATCTTGAGGGACCTATTCCAACAGGAGGTCAGTTTGACACATTTCCTATCACTAGTTTCTTAGGTAATCCAGGACTGTGTGGTCAAATCCTGCAGCACCCTTGCCCTGATCGATCAGGAACTACACAACCTTCTGCAGTTAGAAAAACCGCAAAAAGGAAAATCTTAATTGGACTCATCCTAGGGATCTCCTTCGGCATTGCCTTCACAGTCATCATCATAGCATTCTGGATATTCTCCAAGAGGAGGATCCTTCCAAGAGGTGACGCCGAGAAAAATGACTTGGAAATTGTGTCCTACAACTCCACTTCTGGATTGTCTGCTGAGATTGGAAAGGATAACAGCATGCTTGTTATGTTTCCAACCAATAAGGATCAGATTAATGATCTCACAATTTTTGACATTCTGAGAGCCACGAATAACTTCAACCAAGCAAACATAGTAGGTTGTGGAGGCTTTGGTCTGGTCTATAAAGCAACTTTAGCAGATGGAACTACGCTGGCTGTTAAGAAACTTTCAGGAGATATGGGTTTAATTGAAAGAGAATTTAAAGCAGAGGTGGAAGTTTTATCCACTGCCCAACATGAGAATTTGGTCTCTCTTCAAGGTTACTGTGTGCATGATGGCTGTAGGTTGCTGATCTATTCCTATATGCAAAACGGAAGTCTGGACTACTGGTTGCACGAGAAAACTGATGGAGCATTCCTACTTGATTGGCCAACTCGACTGAAGATTGCACAGGGGGCAAGTTGTGGGCTGGCTTACATGCATCAGATATGTGAACCACATATTGTTCATCGTGACATAAAGTCCAGTAACATCCTCCTTGATGAAAAGTTTAAAGCACATGTGGCAGATTTCGGATTGTCCAGAATGATTCTTCCTTACCAAACTCACGTCACCACTGAACTGGTTGGTACCCTCGGCTACATCCCACCAGAGTATAGTCAATCATGGATAGCCACTTTGAGAGGAGATGTCTATAGTTTTGGAGTTGTGATGTTAGAACTCCTGGCTGGCAGAAGACCTGTGGACATGAGCAAACCAAAGATGTCAAGGGAATTGGTTGCATGGGTGCACCTAATGAGAAATGAGGGTAAACAAGAAGAAATATTTGATCCTATACTGAGAGACAAGGGTTTCAAAGAAGATATGCTTCAAGTTCTTGATGTTGCCTGTATGTGTGTCAGCCAGAATCCTTTCAAAAGGCCAACTATAGCAGAAGTGGTTGAGTGTCTCAACAGAGTAGTATCCAACCAGGGAGCACCTAAATAAGGTGGTGGTACACATAAATTTGATGTAGATGTGAGTGTCTGTATAGGTGAACTTTTGCTTTTTACACGTAGGAAGTTAACATATAGGAATAAATGTATAAAGTGAACGATTTCCTCAATAAATTACATTTACGATTTTCCGTCATGGCTAACATTGGATGACAGGTAATGTTAGACATTTAGCAAGTTAAAGATCACAAACTTAGGCAGCATTAGTATCTGGGAATAAGATATGGAGATTTAACTAATTCAGTAATGTGTAAGAATGTAACTCCAATGCAGAAGATACTTGCACAAAAATCCCATAACATATGCAATCATGCAAAAAGAAAGAAACTCCCTAGAGGTTCAGGGATAAAGTAGTCATGGAAAGCCAGCATTCAATCTAGTAAAAGCAAACAGAAGAAAAAAGTAGTAGTACCAAATAGCATATTCTTTTTGGGGTTCAACAGTTTCTGGTTGTAGGACAACATGTTTATGTATACATGGGAAAGTACTGAAAATAAGAATACCGAATTGATGTTAGCACAAATTTACCTTAACCATTTAACAGTTATGCTCTAATTTCACCTGAAATCAACTCTGACAAGTTATGCAAAAACTGGTTCGGCCATTTCCACAAGCAGGTTATATGCAAATGAACCCCAAACTCCAAACCAATTTACCCATATTTTCCAACTTAATAAGATAGTAGTATCTATTAGTATAAAAATTAAATTGAAGATTTTGAGGGGGTAGAAGTAGCTTTGTTAATATAGTTATTCAACTTAACCTTTTCAAAAATACCCTATTTAGTTTCATGATGAAATGATTTTATACTTAAGGGATAAAAATGCATGTGCTAATACATGTCATATATTTGTTGACTTAACATAAACATCAAATATAAATTTAAAAAAATCCATCAATTTCAGATAGAGAGATAGGAAGAAAAAGTTTATGATGACCAATAACCTTTGGAAGTTAAAAGTCGAATATGCTTATAACAAATTTAATAAGAGGACTTTAAATTCCACTGCATTGATTCTGTCTACATTGGTAGGGGAATTTAGCAACTTTTGGAAGGCGACGATTATAATTTTAGAGCCCACTATATGCTTTCTAGCTACTCAAGGGTAAGGGAATAAATGCTTTATTTTAGCACAATAAAACTATTTATGTTTATGTGATAAATGGCATCGAGGGTAGTTTTTATTAATTGGAAGTGAAGATTCCTTTTACATGTTCAAGTGATAACACATTGAGGAACAAAATACTTGTTCAAATATTGCTTGTGGATTATATTTTGTTTTTAAATTTCTCCAAGTTGACTTTCAGGTGATTGAAACAGATCAGCTAGTAAACAGCCTATGAATGTTGCATGATCCAGTTACACATAATATCAAATATTCCTACAAGTAAAAATCTCTCTCAACTCCAAATCTTTTTGTATATGGGCAACAACGGATTATAGTGAGACATTATATTAGCTGTTAAAATCTCAACCTTAAACCATTTACTAATTGTCCATGAAAATATCTTCTCACATTGAACCAACATAGTAGAACCAGGTTGGCTCAACCTAGCTAGCTAGTGTCTCATCTGTCAATATAAGACAGCAGCAGCATGTTGATGACCAACCTGGTTTCCAAATCCAACGACACTCTTAAGTCTTATGCATGCCTCCCTAAAACTAACTTCTTGAGAAATATTTGATCCAAAAAAAAATGGTTACAATTTCATCACACAAAAGACGACTAAACATACAATCCCTTCTTTTATTCCATTAAGGGCTGCCATCGCGGCCCTCCTTATTTATACAATCATACTAGTAGTAAACATGCTAGCACATCACTATGGATGTTTGAATTACTATTCAATTGTCGATATTTATTGAGCTTCTATATTTGCTCCAGACATACTAGAAAAGTCAGGTAAAAACATTGTGGATTGCATTACAATTACATATACACTTGTTACATAGTAAAACATGAAAATAGCCTTTCAGATTATATAGAACAGCTTTGTCGTCACCATATGCTTGGAAATGCCCTCTTATCAGCTTCCCCATCCATTTTTTTACCCTATTTGTCCAAAAACCTCTGTTTCAAAGTGCCCATCTAACAAGTTTCCCCTGTAATTTGTTCATGTACCAAAAAAACCCAATAGAGTTTTACACCCATTGGGTAAAAAATGTGAAGTGGTACACGACCAAAAAGACAAGAGTAACTAGGCAGACTTCTAAGAAACTACGGAAGACAAACAGGACCAATACAACCAAGTGCCTGAGTAGGTAGGCGTGTTGAAGTGTGTGACTATCTCGAGAGAGTACACATTTATTTACTTAATTATATCTTCAACACGTCCTCCAGATTCTTTTCATGATCAAGCACGTGAAAATGATGGATGGAGCCAAAAAAAAGGCGAAAGCACATATGGAAACAAGGTAGACGATGTAGAGTAGGGTTATATTTGTTGTACGTTTAATTGAAGTAGTGGTAGTAGTAGTTGCGGAGTTAATTTTGGGATTGATGAACTTATTCATCCCCTTGAATATACCAACAGAGAAGCATAGTGGCACATCGGCGGAGGATGTAAATCCGGGCTCTTTGTTCTTTAATCAATGAAGCACACTTCCTTGAAATGTTGTTCTTTTTCTTTGATGATCCATTCCTGTATGATGACACTTGTTGATCAGCCATGATTAATTCTTGATTACTAGTAGTAAAGTTGATAACTTTTGGTTTTGGGAGCGGAGAAGAAAGAAAAAGATTGAGAAAAGAGTAGTAATAAGGGGAAAAAAGCTCAATTGGAGCTGGACCCTGATGGAAAAATGTTGAAAGGAAACAAAGTATTTATACCAAGAAATCAACCAAGGGGGTGGAGGGGGGGGGGAGGGGTAAACAATGAACATGGTCACTTTGAAAACAGGGGGGATTTGCATGGAAAGAAGCAGTAGTTTTAAAATCTTGGAGAAAGAGGAGTGAACGTGGGGTATGTATTTTACACTTTGAGGCATAGTAAATTGGAATTCAAGGGATGATTGTTATAATTTGTAGTTACGTGTGTTTTGGTTTTGTGTGTATTTGATTAGAAAAGTGGTAAAGTGGGCGTGAGAAAAGGAGGGTTGCTTAATCTGGACAAGGCATCCCTATGGGATTTTGAAACACAATGTCGGCTATTTCACTGTACCTTTTGGAGTTCGAGTCCAGATTTCCCAACTCTGGTTCCACCATGGTTCCAACGGCCAATAATTCTTTTTTTTTTTTTTTTACGTAGGTACCAGTGTGTTGTCTTGTTATCCGTTCATATTAGTAGTCGTAATATTAGTTTTTCTTATCCTTTGATTCCTATTACTATATGAAGATTTCAATTATTTGTATTGTTTTGTTGTTTCTTGTACCTTCTTACTTCTTTTTCTGGACTACATCTACATTGGGTATGTTGTTATTGTTGTTGTATTCAATATTCAAAATTGGTTGATCTCAACCATCAATTGGAGGTAACGTCCAAAACCCAATCTGCCTTTAACTATGTTATGAGTATTATTGTTTTAATAATATTAAATCTTAACTCATTAGTCTCCTTAGAGATTTGTTTTATGTACCTCTTCATGAAACTGAAATGTTACCTTCATTTAATTAGAAGAAACTGAGCTGGGTGGGATATTACTCATTTATTTATCTACGTACTAATCTTGTTATACTTGCAAATATCAATATACAATTTTGATAGGACCTCAAATCTCAATAGATCTACTTGTTTATACTCATCTTTGTAAAGAAGAAGATATGATACAGCTCATCAGAGATCTTTCTCTACTAGTTTATACGATTAGCTCAATTGACTGCTGCACTCTAACCCTACCATTGGTAGCCTAACTTATACTTCATATCTCTATCTTCCCTGCTAAAGATCTTTATCACTTGCATAATTTTTACAACGAGTTTTAACTACGGGTTCAGTAGTTTTGTGTTAAAATTGTGTATTTGCATTAAGAAATCTACTTATTGCTCAGAGCCAAATTTATTTTTATTTTTTTGTAAAATTCAGATCCATAAACTCAAATGCAAATTTCACAAATGAAAAGGCATGTGCCTTTTAACTTGGATTTTGGAGCCTACAAAATATGTGGGGAATCCTGAATAAATCTGACAAAATGGGTCGGTGAAATAATATGTGAGTTATAAACCCAAAGAAGATCAAATGAAATATCTCAATTTTTAATCACAATTGTATTCCCAAGAAATTGGAGAGATTTTGTAATGAAAGAAGAAAATTGTGAAGCGGCAATTAGGACAAGAAGAAGAGAGTACACATTCAGTGAACCAAAAGAGGCTTTTTCTAAGAACATTCCCTTTTTTGTAGATTGTTTCCAACCTTTCTTATCCAAATACAGTGTATGCCCAAGAGTGTAGCTAAAGTTACCCTCATCTCCATCTCCATCCCCATCGTTTTAAGTGAGCAGCAGTTGACTAATCATAATATATAATCTACTTTGCTTTACTAATTACTTGGCCCCAACTTCTATTGAAACAATCTCTACTTCATAGCTAAACTGCTTGAACATCACTCTCTCCACACCTCACTTATAATTACATATTAAGTTGAAAAGGGAGAATGCTTAAATAAAATGACATGGAATAGTTTGTTTGTTATATTATTTTTTTGGCTTAAGTCATACTAAATCTCTCAAAGTTGTTTGTATATTTCATTTGAACACCCAAACTAGAGTGGATACCTATTAAACACTTTTACCCGTTTGAATTTGAACCATTTGAATACTTTTTTGACAATCAATTTAAAATGTTATATGTGTGCAATACACTCGCGGTGATGTGGCAAATTAACGAATTAACGACATACATGTGGAAATTTGAGGGAAAAAAAAAAGAAAAACTATTTTGAAACCATGAACCTTCAATTCGTTCACTGTGTTTCGTCTTTATCTGTGCTAAGCTAAAGGATTTTACTCGTTCACAACTTCAATCATGTATTAATGGAGTATAGAGAGATTTATAATCAACTAATAATTGAGCAGGTTCAAAGCTTCATAAAGGTCAAGGGTGAAAAAATGTGCAACTCCTTTATTCAAACTATCGCCGTCCACTCACCGTCATCATCATCGTTCCTCTTAATTCAACTATTAATTTTTTTCAGATCTGATTTTAAAAAGATATGATACATTTGGGTTTAGATATTTATTTTTCAGGAAGAACAGAGGGAGGGAGGGAGGGAGGAATAGAGTAGTGATAGTGTGGGTATCCATTTTTTCTGGTGAATAAGATAATGACTGCCAAATTTTTAAGAAAATGGAGGAAGAAATGTAATGGTGTTCTCCAGATGAAATCGACAATGGTAAGGGAGAGGGAGAAGTGGCTGAAGAAAAGAGAGAAGAGAAGGGTAGATGATGGTGGGGGGAGGTGGCGGCAATGGCGGGATGGTGGTGGTGTTGGAAGAGTACGGCTATGGAAAAAAGAAGAAGAAAGAGACAAAAGAAAGAAGAAGAAGAAGAAAGAGATTAAAAATAAAACGGAAAAGGGTCAAAATTGCCCTCAAACTATATGAAATAGACCATTTATATCCTTCGTTACATTTTGGGATCAAAAATGTCTCTGCTGTTATTCTAAGAGACCACAAATATCCTCAAGAGTTAACACTCCAAATTTTTGTTGACATGGCAAGCCACGTGGGACTTATCCTTCCACCTAAGCGTTGCCAACTAGAATTCACTACAAAAGAACTAGATCTTTAGCGGCAACAACAATCGCCACAAAAGCCCAGAAAATCGTCACTAAAAGTTTTTAACATTAAATTCTAATTTTGTATTTTTTTCTTCATTGTTTTTAAAAAACCAAATATGATATCGATTAACTATATGTTCTAACTATATGTTTTATTTTTATGTCATATGTAAATGTATAAATTGTACAATGATGCATTATATATATGTAGTAGGAGATTTGAATCGAGAAGTAATTTTGATTATTTTTCGTAATAATATTGGATGTTTTTAATATGGATATTGCAAGTTATTTATTTTAGAAAATTAGGTCGCAATCGAAAATTAACTATCATATTTTTTTGTTGAAAAAATAGGTTTTACTAGCGAATGGTTGTTGGAGCCTTAGTCGCCACTAAAAATCACTCATCACCTTTAGTGGCAATATTTTGGGTTTTTGTGGCGACTTTGTCGCCACTAAAAGTCAAGTTCTTTTGTAGTAAATCTTAGTTGGCAATGCTTAGGTGGAGGGATTAGTCCCATGTGGCTTGCCACGTCACTAAAAAATTGGGGTGTTAACTCTTGAGGGTATTTGTGGTCTCCTGGGATAACTGCGGGGGTATTTTTGATCTCAAACTGTAATAGAGGGTATAAGTGGTCTATTTCACATAGTTCAAGGGCAATTTTGACCCTTTTCCGAAAATAAAATAAAAGGAGCTATAATATCCCTCCACGCGCTCACTATATGTGTATTACGTATTCTTTGTCATGTCAACAAAAAATGCCTAATAGATACTCATTTTAAACAATAAAAGTGTTCGTACAAATCTTAATTAAGATGTTCAAGTGAAATACGCAAACAACTTTAAGGGGCTCTGTATGACTTAAGCCTATTTTTTTTAATCTCAATTTACTATGGATACCAACGGTAGGTGAAGCAGTTCAATTGAATTTGGGAAAACCGTGTCTATTATGTGGCAAAGAGCCCATTTCGGAAGCTTTCACTGATCTATTACTCTTGGATATCTATAGCAATCGGGCTTTTTCTGTCTGAAATGGAAAGACATCCTTATATGTATATATATGTTTTGTAGAATTCCCATTTATAAATATTTAAAAAAAAACTTTTTTCATTATTAGAATTTCTGGTTTCGCCACCAAATACAAAGGTCATAGTTGTATAGTTGGATCTTTAGTGTAAGATAATAGAATATCCATAGATATTAACTAACGTAAAGATTGCACAAGGACACATAAAGAAATAAAGGGATTACAAACCCCAGAAAAAGAAAGTGGTACATAAAATATGCTTTATATTTAAACTTGGGATTAAAGAATGCTAATTAATCTTCAACATGTCATCCTTTTGTATAGGAGCTTACCTAACATTTCTCCTACTTGCACTTGCTTCACCTCGTACTGTTCTTCTATATGTTGTGTACAACGCTTCTTGCATCATAAATTACTAGTACAGAAGCTAAAATAATAACCACGACGCTAAACTACGCTTGCCTCCGCCAACTTCTTTTGGCTCCGGCCAACAAGTAACTCATAATCCTGCAAAATATAGATGTATAGGTGTAATAAAACATGACAAAACACAACCCTCTGCATATATCAAGCTACTACTGAGGTTCTAAGATCACACAACGCTGCAATCTGTGTGCCATTTTTCTTTTTTGTTTAAACCATCCAGTATTCAAAACTCACTCATCTGACTAATCTGGTGTTGCGCCACATAAGGCCCGTTTAAAGGGGAAAATGCTCCCTCCAAGATTTTCTCCTTTTCCAAGGGTTCAAACCAAGACCATAATTTAAAATGGAGGAATACTGCCTCCTTGGACTAAACTGGTGTGTGCACAAACTATTAAATTTGGTTGGAGAAACCATTACTCTAGGCAGAATTAGTATAAGTAAAAGGCCTGTTTGACGTCCATTTCTGTTGCAGGTACAGGTTGAGAGAAAGAAGGTCTGCCAGAAGTAAAGCTGTACTAGTTGACAACCCCTCTCTCCCACCAAATTTACGAGAAACAGGCTTACAGAAACAGACTGCTACCTAATGTACTAATGCATAAGAAATAGTTCTACAATTCTCTACAATAACACAGACGAATATAATCAAACATACCACGTATGAAAGAAACAACTGCTGACAACCAGGGAGAACTAACCTGTACAATAGCTTGCGCACAAAGCTTTCCTGATAAGACAGCGCCTTCCATTGAAGCCAAGTATTTCTGTTTCGTGTAGTCACCAGCTAAATAAAACCCCTCTATAGGGGATCTTTGCAAGGGCCGACAGGGTTCACAACCTGGCACAGTTTTATAAACAGACCTGATAGAAAAAAGCAGATCAATCAGGATTCATACATAGATTCCATTTGGACTCAATTCTAGCAAATGCAGGACTTTCAAATATGGTCTAAATATACTCATATGAAGAGTGAAAAACCATATCATGATGAGCAACTTTGAAAGACAAATGCTATATTACCTTGGAGTTTTGACAACATGATACTTTAATATTTTTGCTTTGCTTTGATCTGCCGAAATTTCATCAGGAAAAAGTGTTGCTAGTTCCTTCATCGTAGCATCAATTATTTCTGAGTCGCTGCGAGATATCCACTCTTCTGCAGGTGCAAAAACCAATTCCAACATAGACTGATTGGGGTTGTAATATTCCTGCATAGAGGCCAGTTATGTCAGAGGGTCCTAAAACACACATGAAGGGAATGGGATAATGACTATACACAGCAAAGGAAAATATTTTTACGATAGACAATTGTCTGAGTGTTCTATCATGAGCCTCTTTTATCAAGTTTAACTTCTCCAGCTTTTCGGCAATGCTTTATATTTTGTACAGCATTTCCACAACCAATAAAACTGAGAAGTAGGTTTATAGACTCTTTCCAAAAACTGCAGGTAACACTGAATTAAGTTCCCTTTTACCCCTCCATCCCCACCCCCAGGCAGCAAGAACCTAAATAGCTAATAAAAGAATTTTATCCCATTAAATTCTTAAACAATTAGCTAAAGGGAAAAAAAATCCCCGCCTAAGTTTCATCAAAATTTCTTTACTTGTCCTTCGTAACTTGCCTCCTGTGGTGGCCCGTGCACAGACAGGATAATAGTCCTGACTATTCCATACAGAAAAAAACAGTATCATTATACATCCTAAATGAAGATTACAACAGCAGGAATTCATACAAGACCAACAAGCATTATGCAATTCACACAAATTCATACATAACTCCACAGATAATAATTTGAGAGCAATATGAATGGTTACAGATGAGTACCTTACATGTGACAGACATGTCAGCATACACACTGAGCAGTGAGCTTCTGCATGAATATGAAACAGAAATTAAGGGAGGGAACCAATAGAAGTATCAGAAACAACACAATATTCTAAGAATTGCAAAAGGAGCTCTATTAATCTTGTCTCCACCAACAGAGGTTCCATTTAAAAAGTAAGGGGACATAATCAACATATAGCTGATGAAATGTGGACGACTTGGATCTCCAGTGCATTTTTCATGCCACGGAGAAGTGGTTGCCGTGACATGTCATATCTATCTCGACAGAATCTCACCAGCTAATGCTTAGAGAAGGGATTTTCACCGGGAAGGGGGAGGGGCAAAAAGAAATGGTTTTTAGACCAACAAATATTTCACTAACTTTCTATCAAACGTGGCATTTTACAATGATATGAATCTAATGTTTTTATTCACAAGGAAACTTGCAGGAAATCGATAATCCGTCTTCATTTTTGTGTTCCTAACTATTGTGCCAGATGTAGTCCTGGAGGCGAAGAATAAAATATAGTATCAAAGTTGCATATGTTTATGATATCCGATCGTCCAAAAACTTTATAATGTGTTATTTTACACAAAACTGTTCTTCTGGGAGCATTCTTGGGAGGGATGCTCTATTTTTTCTACAACAAAATTTTGTTTCAACTGTTTACGAGAGAGGAAGAGTCGTAACTTATTCGATGTTGTATCTAATAATAAAGAGACTGGAAGAGGGGGAAGGGAACTAAATGAAAATGAAGTCATCAACACACAAGCTGCTTTGGAAGAATAAAGTGAATGAAATTAACCTGCTGAAGAGCAAATGATCATATGTGTTCTTCAGTTTTCTGTCGAACCTGCAGTTTAATTGATACAATCGTTATTGGTTCGATACCAGTAATGGTAGCTTCTTCACTATATTAAGGATACATATGCACTCATGATTGAGAATTTACTTTTCAGCAGATAATTCAGCCACTAATGGCCAAAACAAAAGTAGTTCTGCTCATTAAAATATGTACAGAAATTTGCACTTTTTCCTATCAGAGTTTTGGAAACATCCATAAGTTCCTCGTTCAAGGGAAATTTACACAAGACCGAGGAGATGCATGCCAACATTTATAAACATAACCACGTATGTATAGACATTTCATTGCACATACATAGATATGCTACACGAAGAACAAACACTAACAAGTAAAATATTCACCACTAACCATATATGTACATTTATAACAGGTACTCCGACTAACTTCTCCAACTTTTGGAAATATGGAATCTCTTTCCAGTCTTCAGGCAAAAGCAGCTTGAAAATATCCACTAATTGTTTCATCAAAAGTCAGCAAAAATAACAAAATCATATTAAGAACGTGAAACTGGAAGAATCAACTAGTATAATGGATATTATACCTGGAGTGGCAAACACAAAAGCATCTCCCTCAATTGTACTACCGTCATTCAGTATAAAACACTTGACACTCCCATCCTCATTCAACTCAATCTTTTTTATTCGTGAGTTCAATCTGACTTGGCCACCTTTTGACTCGATGTGTTCAACAATCGGCATGCAAAGTCTCTCAGGAGGATTACCATCTAAAAAGGCCATTTTTGAACCATGTTTCTCCTGTTGATTAATAAATCAAATATATCAGAAAAGCTAAACTGGGTGGAGACATTCACCATCATTTCTTGTTCTTTCTGGGTTTGTTTGTTTGTTTCCAGGTTATAAGTAGTTCACCTTCAATTCTTTAAGACATAAAAATGCATATTAGATGACAACAGAGCTGTTTGAAAGTGAATCAGTAAAGTAGTCCTTCATCCATGAGATTCAGGGAATCCTAACTAGGGGCCCATTTGCATGGTAGAATTTGAAAAAAGTTAAATAGTTGTTCCAGAAGATGATTCAGAAAGGTAATGGGAAAAGAAAAAGGAGGAGAAGGATGGTTAATATAAGTGTCCAAATTGACATAAATCAGTTCCACTCCTTCTAGTAGAAGCTTCTAAGAGTACGTCAAAAAAAAAAAAAATCTCCAGCAGTCGAACAATATGCCTTCAACCTAGAGAAACCTGTCCCTACAAATGAAATCTAAAGCAGCAAGCCACTCCCTCCAGAAGTAACCAGCAAACCCCAAGTAGTATATTCTTTTACAGATGGTAACTTCAAAAGTTTCATCTTCGAAACGATCATTATAAATGCTTCCTGCAGCAATGTAGTGTCAGGTACCAAACAAGATGCACTTAAGGGCATTCAATCGCATTTAAGTTCCTTAGTGAGAGATTCCCTGTTATATGAGAGACCTGGAAGAGATAAATTACTTCTTTATCTCTCTTTTTGTTTGGGATGTGGGATCAGGATTCTAACCTGAAGAAACCTGTTCAATGCGATCAAGATGCACTGCATTGACAGTTCGTCAGGGTTTATAAAGTTAAGTGCCTTTGACATGGCGATGAACACTTCATCTGTCACTCTATCCGGCACACCCTGCAAAACAAATTGCTGCTGCTGAGATTTGCTAGAAGTATGCTGTTAGCAAAAGAAAGGCAGGTAGACAATCTAACACCTCAAATGAACAATTTATGTGTGAACTGTGAACTATACAGCCAGGTTTATGCTTAAAAAGCAACATAACTGATTACGCACTTGCTTTCTCATCCAGTCCTTGACACTTATCCCATCTTGAGCCTCAACATAAGATTGCCCTCCAAGCATTGCTGGCAAGAGTCCAATTGCAAATTTGACTTTCTCTGGCCATGTAAGCATTTCATTGTTCTTTAGGATGGCCAAAACTCCTGCAAATTATATCAAAGCAGTTAACACTTTAGCTGCACACAAAAGGTCCGATGAAGAAGTAATGAACCTTAATGCTCTTTTAAGGTTAGTAAAGTCCCAAAGGTGTAATTGAATAATCAATTTAATAACTTATTAGGGAAGTTTGACAACATGATTTCAGAGGGCTAAATTTATTCATGATGTGCTCACCATTTAAAGGAGCGGGTAAAGCTTCGGGGAAATCAAAGCGGCTGAATTCTCCTGGCTTGCTTGGCATTGCAAATATCATTGAATGTTCCTTCCACTGCAATCGATCATTAATCCCTAATTCTCCAAACAGGTTCTGAATATTTGGGTAAGCCCCAACTTAAAAGAGATCAAGCACCAATTTGTAAGAGTCGCTATATGAATATCAAAATGAGAAAGGAGAAGCAAGGCATAATACAGATTTTCTGACAATAATAGGCTATTTGTAAAAGATAAATAACAAACAAGGACAGGAGATGTCCAATGGACAAAAGATCTTAAAAAATCATAATGACAATATTAGAAGATTAACGAAAAATTATTGAAATGTAAGGTCAAACTTACAGAATATATGCAAACCAGTCTCGTACCAATCTCCATCATCATCTTTCCATGCAGCTACCTAAAGGGAGATATAAATTCTCAACATTAGAACACATAAAGAATAATGCTAAATCAATTGTTTGCTTTTACAATCCATTCTAGCCATTTCCACATGAAAGCATATAGATGCATAAAATGCGAGATAGAAATAGCATGCAAATAGACTCTTGGTTAAAGGACATTGAGTAGGCAAAAAGGTTAAACTAAAACATGCATCAAAACATAGAACAAACAGTAAGTATATGCCAACACCAACTTGCACCTAAAGACAAATGTAACTAAAGCAAGTAGACAGAAAGGACATCTGTTCTTCAGAGAAAAATATGCATCTAAACATAGAACAAACTAACAGAAAGGGGTTTTTATTTCGAAACTACTTAACATAGTGTACAACACTAAAGATATCAGCTAGTTTACGTAGCATCTCACAGAAAAGACAGCACATATTTATATGAAACAAACAGACCCTACCCCAAAAAGGACTACTAATAGGGAAAGACACAAAAAGAAGAGGATTTTATTTTATTTTTAAAAAAAAGGAAATATTTTAGTCTTCTTAACCTTTCCACCTAGAACATCCCTTGCCTCCAGTAGTATCGGTTTGTGACCAGCATCTGCCAAATATTTTGCTGTAGACAAACCACCCAAACCTGATATTCCAAAAAGTTGAATTATCATAGAATCATGTTATAGCTCCATTTATCTGAAACAGCTATCTAGTACATTGCGTAGCATTCTTTATTATATACTCTGTAGTACAATAGAACAAATCATGCAAATAACATTTCTTTAGGTATTCAGATAATTTTCAACTAGTTGATTACAGACTAGTGCAGTATTTTGCAAGCCTAGTCAATGAACAAGTTCAATGTAGCTGAGAGGTCACTGCTCCAGCATTGTAAAGATGAAATATGAAGATCTATCATATATCTCCTTCACTTTCTCAAAGATTGCATGCATTAGAAGACTGCAACCCCTTTTTGTGTAACTTAAATTGGTGTTCAAATTTTGGAACTCCACATATGCAATTTATAGGTATAGTGGGATCACTCTTGCACTGGAGAATTGATATATACACCTCTAATACTTCAGAGTCGCCATTTGGACATGTCACTCAATCAATAGCATGTTCACTGACTTATCATGGCTCATATGATAGAGAGATACGACATTATAACGGCAGAAATAAAGAGAGTAATGGCAGAATAGTCAAAATTTACTACTTGTGTAACTGCTCCTAATCCAATCAGCAGGGACTTTCTATTTAGTTGCAAAATGACAAGAGCTTAATTACCTCAAATTTTGTTGTCTAAAACAGTTAATCAGAAAAGGCATGTACAGGTACAATAAATATTCTAATGATAATACAGCAATAAAATGCTTCCTTCGAAATAAAGTAAAACGAATGCTACAAATATAGATGACTGGAATATCACCTGCACCAGCAATAACAATCTCCAATGGTTTAGTTGGGCGCGGAGAAGCACGAAATGTTGATGATAAGAACGCAGCCTCCAAATAGTTAACTGTATTGTCTAGCTCTGGTCTTGGATAATCAATGCATACTACCTGAATGACAAGATACTTCCTTTATTTTAGAGAATATACGCCTTGAGATGATAATTCAAGTCATCAGTCTATAGAAATTAAACCAAACCTTTAAAGGCTCCAAGTCCTTAACCAATCTTCTGGTCGTGGCATGGGGAGTACGAAGCTTTAACTTATGACCCATTGATTCGCTACCAGCAAAACATAACGAATTCCTTTGCAAGCAACCATCTCGGCTTTCAGTTCCCAAAGAAGACGGCCTCGAGCTCCAAAGATAAGCTGAACTACCTTGGACTCTCAAGTTAACAGCAGAAACAAGTCCAATTTGAGGCATTTTACTGAAAAATAACAGTAAAACCTGCCATGAGGATATTTCACAGTAAGAAAATTGTCCATTTCTGAACCTGAATACTAAGTAAAATTCCTTCTCTTTGTCAAGATTCTAGTTGAGAAGCATTTATCAAACAAATTTATATAATAAAAGTAAAAAAAAAGATTCTAGCTTTACACTATACACAAAATCAAGTAGAAAAAAGAAAACACCCCACCTAAAAAATGAACAAGATCCACAAACCCCAGAAGTTAAACGGGTGGCACACAGTTTCTCATGTAAAGCATTCAGTTGATGAAATCAAAGAAACAAAAATCTTTTCTTACCTCGGAACGAATGAAACCACCTAAAAGATATAGGGAATGATTCTGCACAATTAAGCAAATAAATTTGGTTAGGTTGAAGATGAAGAGTTAAAAATGGAAACTTGAATTTTGTGGTGGTTTGGCAGTTACCCACAAAAAAGATACCAAGACAAAGAATTGGGAATGCTATAACAAGTAAAAGCGTATAATCTTGAATCTTTACTGTATAAATAAACAAACTAATTTATGGTGAAGATGCCTGCTTTCGGTGGTTTGGCCACTTCCCTTAATGTTTGGTATTTTCATTCTTTAACTCAATCTGCTGTTTGGCTACAATCCAAAATTTGACACGTCCCACCATAGCCACACTAGGGAGATAAACCTTTTTCTTCGTAGGCCAAACACATATGCAGACCCTTAAACTTCTCCCTAAATTTTATTTTAGCACTCCAACTCAACCTTGTTCTATTTTAACCCTTCAACTCCAATTTCTATGTTCCATTTTGACACTTCTTTCCAAAGAACCAACAAAGTGAGATGTGTGTACTTCACATGCCACTCGAATTTCAAATCATTCACTTGCTTTAACTACTCATGGATGAACATTGTTTTTTTAAAGAAATATTTTTTTTAGATTTTCTGTACATTATTGTGGGAAAAAATAATCTGCGAAAGTGTGTTGTTTTTTTTTAAAAAATAATTAGTTAATTTAAATAACATCACATATATTTTTTTTCATATCTAGTCTACTTGGACTAACTCAAATATCAGCTTTCTAATTTTTCATTCAACTAATTAAATACGAGTAAAAAAAATTCATGTTCATTGCTAATTAATAACACTACCAAAAAATGTTGAAACACAATAGACTTTGTTGGGTTGTCATTGATTTTTTTAAGAAAGAAAATCGACGCACTTTCGTCGGTTATTTTTCACGCAAAAATATAGGAAAACTCTTAAAAAGAAATTGTTACTTTTTTTATTAAAAAAACAATGATAATCCGATAGTTTTAATTTTTTACAATAATTAACGGATGATCGTCGATTTTTAAAATGCAAAATTGCAATTGAATAACATATATAAAAATAAAGAAATCATAAAACTAGTATTTTGTGTTAAATGGTACATAAAAGAAATAGAGTTGAAGGGTAATCTTTTATTATTTTTTAAAAAAATACTTTTTTTCTGTCTTTCACTCTCTTAGAGAATGTGTGATGCACACTCTCTGTCACATCACTTAAAAGTGTCAAAATGGAACATAAAAATTGGAGTTGAAGGGTATAAATAGAACAAAGTTGAGTTGGAGTGTCAAAATGAAATTTAGGGACAAGTTTAAGAGTCTGCATATGTGTTTGACCTTTTTATATATCTAAGTATCTACCTAATTTATACACACCAACCTCTGTAAATTTAACACCACACGCTATTTAATATTGTAATTTTGTTCTCATGAATGATTCTACCAATTTTTTTTTTATTTTTTTTTAGCTATATATAGCTTTTTTTTTAATGTCAGATGAGAAAGAAAAGTTAAATGGTTCTTCCACCAGGATGAAAACAAAAGGAGGGAATTACGTTTGTATTAGTGGCAAATATTATGTCTTAGCTATGCGATATAAATATTTTGGGTTGAGCGGTCAAAATTAGATCCATGTACGTTTATTAAATTAGGATGTTCGACTTGAATAAAATATGTGCTTGTTTCATATTTCAAGGAATATTAATCAACATAGACAAAATAGTGAAGTTCTGCAATGCTACCAAATATTACTGTTACATCATGTAGACATTTTAATGTGTATATTATGTAGTTTTGAGGACTATACTATACTATTTGTGCAGGATGTATTAGAGATTCCCTTTTAGTTGATTCTTTTCGATTTCTCCACATTGGTGGATGGTTTGAACAAAATGTCAATTACAGAAGGAAAAGTTGGTCAAGAAAACTAAAATGTATATATTCTACAAAGGGAAGTCTAAAGTTCACTGAACTCATAAACAAAAAGCTGATACTTTCGATTAATAAACTCCAAAACAACCTTCAAAAACTAAACTGGACACCTTCTGCATGATCTTCTGTAGCTGTAAACCCCAACAAAAGTATTTCTAAAAAGACGACATTTGGGTACTTCTCTCCGTTCCAAGTCTGACGGAGTTCACATAATCAACTGGGCTGTGGGCAGAAATACCAGGAAGGAAGAGTCCTAGCACGCGAAGCACAACTGATTCCCAGCACTCCTCATACTCGGCTCCGTACATGTGACCCATTGTAAAGCTTCTGATGAGCTCCCAACCAGCATTCAGATACAATGGTATCAGAAATCGCAGCCCAAAATAGTTTCTGTTTGGCTCTTCATCGACGTTCTATAGACAACCATGAAAAAGTATTAGTACAACACAGAAAACATTTTCATTTCATATTAGCTAGACAACTTTACGATGAGGAAACAGCAAAAGAATTGAGACTTCTGAACACTATGAAATTAATAAATTTGACAAATGTTTCATCATCTAAGAAGCTTGAATGGATATTAGAGGAGAATGTGCTGCAAGCCAATTGACATTTCTACAAGAACACCAGATATTAGACAAGCAACATTTATAACTGTACAAAGAATAGGGCATTGAAGCCTTTACCTGCTCAACGTATAAGCTGTTGTAGTACTGGCAAATCCCAAAGTGTTTAAACAGGAATGTTTTATTATCATAAGGTAATCTTGGCACAAGATCATTGGAATAAACAACTCTGAAGTACTTTGGGACTGGATGTTCCAAATGGGCTTCCATGAACCTCCCTAACTGTCTGTTCCCAACCCTTGGCTGCCCATACGTATATATTCCCAATAATCGTTCCATGACATTCATCTCCTCATGCAGCACTAGGACTGTCGGGAATAATATAGCTAATGCTCCACCAAGGCTATGGCCTGTAACAACAAACTTTGCATCCTTGTGCTCATTGAGTAACCTTTTGAGTTTACTTCTGACAACATAGTATGCCGTCCTCTCTGGCATATCTAGTTTGAACTTCTTTGAGCCGGTATCAGTAGGCCTATCTGATTCAGGTGACTGGTCTGACACACTGTGTGCATCAGAATCACTGAACATGGTAGAAGATTCAGAACTTTCTGAAGGAGCAATAGTTGCATCATTCTCTAACTTGGTGAAGTTCTGATTATTCATGAACAGTTGTTCATGGAACGTAGATGCTTTAGCTCTGCTCCCTAAACCTAAGGCTTCCAAGAAACCCATGTGTACTTTGCCAAGTTTTGGAATCTCGTACCAAGAGTAGTCAAAATCAGTGATCCAGTCATCAGCATCAAAAGGCTCTGTGCCCCTGAAGCTGATGACTATCAAGTTTGCATCTTTTGGCTTATCGCACAATATAAAAACCTGGGTGGACATCTCTTTCTCGAAATCTATTTCAGCAAGTGCAGAGGAAGAACAAGCAAACAGCCCATAAATCAGAAGATGTCATAACAATTGATGACGAAGAAAAAGAAGTAAATGAGTCAAAGTCTGCTCCAACATAGAAAATAAACCAGTAACAGTGATAAACAAATAAAAGGATGAAAGGTGAGTTCACATGTGGTTTTATTTTCCCTTGAAGACTGGCAAGAAGCGACTTGCAAGTCTTAAAAGATTAACTCTGCCCCGAGAGAGGGTGTACTTAAATGGTAACTTTATATGACTCGAATGTAAGGTAAAGGCTGAATTCTCACCATTCCAACAATTGTAGAAATCCACAAAATGCATCTGTTATGGAAAGCAATTTAAAGTATAAGTTTTCATAAACAACATGGTAAACTTATTTTCTTCCATTAGTTAGAGCAGAAGAACAAGAAAAGAGAAGGAATCATAACATAACCTTCCAGTGAATATTTACGACATTCTGAACAACCTTTGCATTCTCGTAGGCCAACTTTGAAGCCATCATACAGAGGTCCATAAGGACTTTGTGTCCTATTCCAAGTTGAATATTTTTCTGCCAGAAATCAGGCTCTCCAATTTCCTTGGTTAACGTCTCACTCTTGTATAAGTCTATACGCCCATCTAAATGCCCAATAGCACTTATAAACATTTCTGACCCTCTCTGTGGCATCACCACGTTTCCTGTTTTCAGAAAACATTTTGTTGATGAATATATAATTACACAGACAAAGCTTGATAATGGAAACACGACACAGTAGTTTGAGCCAGCATTCAACTCAAAAAGATAAGTGTGTCCTCAGATCATGATATTTAGTAGCGGAAGTGGCAAGTAAGTGCATAGCAGCAGGGTGAATGGAAGCATTGGACTAACGTCAGATTGTTATGGGAAATATACTTTTGTTCATAAATTTTGGAAGTCCTATTCAAATGAACGATACGCTTCTTCCAAATGGCAAGAATAACACTTTATAAGAAGGCAAATTCCAAAGAGTGCCCAACAAAGCAGACAAAATCAGCACCTCATG
This sequence comes from Solanum verrucosum, assembly GCF_900185275.1. Taxonomy (NCBI): domain Eukaryota; kingdom Viridiplantae; phylum Streptophyta; class Magnoliopsida; order Solanales; family Solanaceae; genus Solanum; species Solanum verrucosum. Next base: position 2,145,894 of record NW_026020014.1, on the reverse strand, counting down.
GAACATGTGACTCATATAATCTTCTATTAAAATTCTTTTTGTTTCCACCCCAACCTTGGTAAGGGGAAAAAAAGTATTTACAAATTTTAAACTTTTTTGTAGCTAGGGACAGTGCATAATACTTAAATCCATGGATGTGTACATTATAATTAGCAAAAGGAGGAAGGAAAGAAAGAAAGTGTTAAGTATTAAGTAGTTACTTACCATGCAAGATATTGTAGAAAAGGCCAAGAAAGTTGCCATTGAGAGAGAGAAGGTTGAGGATGAACTCGAGGAGATACCCAAACCACTCCATGGGTTTACCGAAAATGGCGATTATTTTCCGCACTATAATGGATACAAATATAACCCATCTATGATCAGGATCGCCACCACGTGGCAACTGTTCCACCACGCCGTCGGAATAGTGAAGAAATTTATCACTGTTACCTGATAGGACGAAGCGCATGAGGTCCAAAATTCCTCCAGTTTGGTAATTCACAATGAAAAACCGCGAATCCCCAGTCCATTCACCTCCATTTTTAGAAGTGGCCATTTTTGCAAGCAAAGCAACTTATTGGAATTTATAGTTGGTTGGCTCTAATAGTCATAGATTAATAAATGAATGAATCTGGAGAATTTATTTAGTATGATTGTAATTCTGAGAATTAAAAACAGACTCACGTACGTGTAGGAAGGAAATGGGTACTGTCAAACCGTCACAAGTGGAGAAGATGTTTGTCCGTCCAAGATTGTACACCGGCACTGACTGCTGTGGGCCATTCCTTCATTTATCCAAAGAGAATCTTTCGACGTTTGGGCTTTTTGGGTTAACAACATATATACATACATACGTGACGCAATCTCCCATTCTAAACTCTAGAATTTACCAAGTGTATTTTAACCTTCCATGTTCAACAAGGATGATAATTATGAACCCAAGAATAAATTGAAATTTAAAGCGTATGGGTTTATTAAGTGATCATTTCATCAGCGCTATAGCCGCAAAGTTTGTTTGTTTCGCTGTTGCTTCATCATTGCAAGCCAAACCACTTTCTCTTTTTTCATAAACAAGATTCATTAAGCCATTCCCAAATATCCTTCAAAAATAAGGGTTATTTACACACATATTTATATTTATATCCTTCGTAACAAACAAGTATAATTTTATCATTTAGTATCATAAAATCCCACAAGTTATATTTGACATGACATCAATTTCTAAAGAATGTAGGTATAAGTCTAGCTGCTAAAGGCTAAAAATTATTGACCAGTGCAAAAATTGAAGACCAACTCATTTCAAAGGTAAAATGTGCAATTATGTACACAAAATTACTAGCATTCTCTTACGGGCCAAATTTTGTATCAAACTTGAGTCACCAGTAGTGTCCATTGGAGATTAGGCCCAGCCCATCTTCAGAAACGAGTTTTTATAGTTGGACTTGACAACTCTGGACCGACTTTGGTGTCTTCTTTTTGAGTTGATTGTATGGCTGTAATAAGAATAGAATAATTTCACGAGTGTATCTCAAATAATATATGTAATTATAAATACATTGAGTAATTAGCATCTATATTAGTGTGTTTTAGGTAAGTTTTATCATAAATGTCATTTGTTCTAGATATTGTGTCATAGGAGATATATTGGGGCAGGAGATTCTAATTTATCGATATTTAATGAAGGTGAACCTTAATAGAATTAAAAAGGCATATATTGATTGCATTGTTCATGAAATGGATGGTCTATAGTTGACGAGTTTGAAAAGGGAGTTGGGAGAAATACGTGGGCAGCATAAAATTGCTGAGTCAACAGAAAGGACAATCTCCACCGACAATCAAGTCCAAAACCCTGGGCCTGGCCGCACGCACTCAAATTATATTATCGGTACTGCGCTAACTTTACTAATTTCCATAAGAAAATTCATTTGCCCATGCTGAATTCAACGTTCTACATAATTTAATACTTTCTGTGTCTATTTCTTCTTGGCTACTTTAAATTATGAATTTTACATGTTATTTTCATTTCATATTAGTTGTTCACTTTTTATTTTATACGATATTTAAAAAATTATAAATAATATTATAAGATAATTTTACTAATTCACCCATAAAAAAAATAAAAATTTTACCAAAAAATATTAATTGTAAGGGTAATATAAAAAAATTTAATTAATGTTTTTCTTATCTAGTAAGATGGACAACTAATAAAGAATAACTATTTTTAGTATAATGATCGACTAATATAGAACGGAAGGAATAATAATTAATATGAATATATTTTATCACAATATCCATACTATTGGATGAATAAGTTTATTAATGAGTATTTGTTGCTAGTACGCTCTCATTATACTCCATTCGTTCATCTTTAATTGTTCACTATACTAAAAATAGTTGCTTAACAATATTTATTCAGTTTGGAAAATTGTGAGATATTTTACCCTTTTGTGTCTGTTTTACCCTTGACATTAAATACTATTCAATAATCAATACATTTTCCAAAACATTAAATTTACTATATTCAAATGCTAATATTGTCATATGACTCTTATTATTTATTATTTCTTAAGGTATATGTTAAGTCAATAGTGGACAACTATTATTTAAAATAAAAAATTTTTTATGTGAGAGTATTTACTCAGATACATAAATTTAGAGTCTAGAATGACTTTTGATTTTTAACTTATTTTTATCATTTTAAGTTTAGATCAAGTGCTAATAAACATTTTTTAAAATTTACCCAACCATTCAAGAAATGCTTTAAAATGATATTTCGACTTAAAAGCGTTTATATAAGTCAATCCAAAGAATCTCTTAAATATAATTGTCCATATGGTCCTTTGGGACTAGGGCGTATGTGTATGGTGAGTGGTTTCTATTTTGATGATCGCAGTCATCGTCTCTTTGTGGCCTTCCATTAAGTTTTTAACTTATTTATTTGGTCTGAAGCCTTCCATCAGGTTGATTAAAAGCTTAAGTTCATGCATTCGATCGGTTGTGTTGCTTTCTATATTATGTAATAATAATAATAATAATAATAATAATAATAATAATATTGTTCACCTACCAAGTGGAGTACTTGTTTTTAAAGCATAAATAAATAAAATAATAGTATTTGGAATTGGTTGAATACATGACATATATACACCAGCTCCTAGTCTGCTGTATTTCTCAATGCGCGTTTCGGTGATTTGCTGGGACCAACCATATATACATTTTCTCCAAAAAATATATATGCATGGGTCAAGTTTGCAAATTTCTGAATATAATATTATACTATGAATAAAATTACGAAAAGTTTTGTTTATTTTCCATTACAAAGCAAATATGCAAATAGTGGGCCTAAGCAAGACGAACGTACACGACTTAGTCTTAAGCTTAATACATACAATAGTAATAATAATGTTTTATGACAATACCAAATGTTTAACAGCAAATTTATAAGAACAGTGGCTTATGCTTTAATCAAATTATATAATGACACATAAAATAAGATAAAGAGTTAAGAAATTTGATTCGATTGTAATTACTATGACTAAGTGAACAGAGAAGACAAATTCGAATTAGTTATCAATTGATGTGCTTTAAGTAAGATACAATAGTTAAATGGTCCCTTGTTAGTTAACTGATTACAGAGCAAATATCAAATCACACAACAAATTAAATGATTTGCGGTTAAAACGTGGTCTTAATTAAGCTAATGGTAGGACTGAAAATGTTAATTTGAAAAGTTCATGTTCCAACTAGAGAATAGCGTGTGGCATATGTGTAATGTGTTTTACATTTAAACTCTTCTACTATTTTCATTAATTATGAATTATGATGGCGACTTCAAAGCTGACTTGTAGATCTAGATAACTCAAAGTTGCTTGCTCATAGATTAAACACCATTTAATACGTCGACATGCAATTATTCAATAACATTTACCTTTTGGCCAGAAAATTTAAAATAACATATTTCATACTATGGAAAAAAGATCAGTTTATTTTAAAATAAAAATGATATTATAGACTTTTTAAATTTCTGGCCAAATTTTCTGGCCATTTAGCATTACCCTTTTAATTAATATTTTCCTTCATATATTGTTTGGTGTTTCATTTAAAAAAGTATTTAATTTTCACTCCCTATTCCATTTTATTGGTCATGTTTACTAAAAATTAATTATACCAAAATATTTGTTTTAGAAAAATGAGAGAAGATTGATTTATATATATATATATATATTTAAAATTATTGCTATAATAAATTTAGAGAGAGATTAATGTGGTGAAAATAAGAAGTAGTAATAGATTAAAATTATAAAATAATATATTGAATTATTTACTCATATTACTTATTCTTTTATTAAAAGCATGCAAAATGAAAAGTGGAAGAGAACAAAGCAGTGACTTGAACATACAACCTCAAGGAACTTTTGAAACATCTTAACCACTAGAATAAATATTTTACTAGCGTCAAGGGGTGTCAATACTTTTATATCAAAATTTGACATCTATATATAATATGATTTTTCGCGAAGGGTCTGCCCCTAGAACAAAGGAGTACCCTCAAGGCTAGCTCAAACCTAAAGTATTTGTTTAACATAGCTTTTATTTTTCTTTAAATGTTTCACATATTAATTAACATTACACTAATTGAAAGAGTAAGAGTGAATTTGAAAAAAAAAACACAAAGTAATAAATACATCCTATTTCTATAAGACGTCAAATATTTCAAAATAATGTAATTTATCGAAATGACTAATAATTGAAATAGAAAAGAGTATTAAATTTAGATCGCCAAAAGATAGAACATTGAACTTCAAAGAAAAAAATGGAAACGTTAGGGGTGCAGCACAAGAGGGGTTGGTAATTGGTACACATATATGAGTAATTTCAAGATTTTTGTTGCAAGAAAAAGAGACCATTTCTTCAAAGATCAAGTCTACCTAATTTTGATGTGAAAGTGTGCTCCTTTTACTGCACAAATGGTCACATTTCATGGGGGGTTCTGAAAAACAAACAAACAACAACAAAAAAAAAGCCCCACCTCATGTTGTCTAAACTTGAAACTTACTTGAGAAAAACTTGCAATATATCCAACCCTTCCAAAAACATATATGTCAAATTCAACAAGATTATTACTTATTAGTGAAAAGAAACTTTGGTGCTTAGCAAGACAGAGAGTGATTTGTTTGTTGGAAAACAAGCACATCAATGACATCAAACTGTTTTTATATTGATAAAATTGCCACTTCACCAAATTAGACAACATTTTTCAACGTTGAATGAATCACTAATTATCCAAATCAACGCGCAAGTATAGGAAGGAATGTTTCTCTTCATTGATAGAAAACATATTTTCTCCAATTCTCATTCTACTTTCATCTTTATACTATTTCAATTACTATTGCTTCACTTATCTTCTACTCCACATCAAATATTAAAACTCATTTGAATTTTCCTTCTTTATTCTCACCTATATTAACTTAGGTTGTACCGAAAATTCTTTCGAAAAAAGGAATATATATCGTTAAAAAAAGATAGTTTCCCTATTGTTTTATCAATATGGAATATTATGTTTTCATGTGAAAAAAGATGATTAAGCTAATCCATATTTAATATTTTTTTTTACGAATAAATTGAATAGATTAATTCTCTAACTTAACGAAAACTAAACATATATAAGTTCAAAACTACGTAATTTCTATGTACATTATGCCAAGTCACCTTGATGAATGTGTTTTGATGTTGTAATGTGTAATATTTAGTTATTTTATTGTTATTGTAAATAAATTTTAGTTATTCTAATGAGATAAACAAAAAGGGATTTGATTCTTTATTATTATAATTTAAAAAATTAGTGACGTTAGTCCGTCTACTATTAAATTAGATAAGTTTTAACTTATTTTTTTGAGAAACAAAACAAAATAATATTATACCATTGATGAGATTGATCGAGTGAACATACGTTATAAAAATGGGGTGAACGTCGAAGTGTTAGTTTCAAATTCTGAATTATGAATAATCTTTAGTAAAATCATTTTAATATATTTTATGTGATGCAAATTTAAATTAATCAAATTTCTACTTAAAAAGAAAAAAGAAAAAAGAAAAAAAAGAAGGTGAATGTCCAGTTGGTGAAGCTGAAAAGAGATACAGACAAATGCGTCACTTTAACGGATTGCCCGTGACTAGCTCTATCTGTTCATAGATTTCTACTACTCCTAATATACATTTAACGCCGTTAAAGTAGTACCCCTTTAATGCAAAGTTAAAGATGCCTAGCAATCATTTCTGTTTCTTAAAAGGAAATCCTACTCTCCCCTTAAAAATAAATGCCAACTATACAAGACATAAAATTACTCTCAATTGCAACAAATATTTATTTGTAAAAAGAATCAAATTTAGCTCTAACATTACACACCTAAATTGATGAAAAATCAAATAAATTACTTTAAACATTATTTCAATTTAGATAAGAAAAATATCTAATTAGAATAATAAGTAATTAACAACAGCTTGATTTTTGAAAATAGTTACTACTACTTTTTTCTATCTGGGAAAAAGTTAAATTTGGTTATCTGGTTTTGTAAAATATGTGAATCTAAGGTCTGTAGCTGTATACAGAAAATAAATTCCAATTATATTACTATTCTAATAAAATGAAGGATTATACTCTCTTTGTCTTTGGATTCTTCTAGCAGATCGTGCCTGCCAGCTTTTCCCTTATACGACCTCTCCCCACCCAACTACCTCATCTTTTTTACATTTTTATTTTTATTTATTTATTTATTTATTTATCAAAAAAATACACTTCCCAATATTATAAAGCAAATTAATCAAAATAAAAATAGGAAAGTTCTGACAAAGCCTTTCTTCTGTTCCCGAGCTGAAGCTTGGGGTTTTGTGTTTTGTGGTGCCCGGTACTGGTGGTGAAAGAAAACTCCGACGACTGTGACTGAGGTGGAAGAGGAGAAAACGACGCCGTGTAGATGAGGTTGCTGCTGCTGCCGATACTCATCGGCATTTTGCTTTATTGTGCTAATTATGCCATTGCCGACACAGATCCAAATGACGGTCAGCTATTGCTTTTAATCATTCTCATTTATTGTTTCTATCTGTTTGTCTGTATGCTTACTGACCATTAATGATTAATGGAGGTTGATTGATTTGGAAAGTCAATGAGTATCAATCTACCTGACAATTAACTCGGCAACCGTCCCAAATTTGTTGATATTTTCCTTACCTGGATAGTATATTGTCTTATTGTATATGTAAAAATGCGACAAGTTCCTTTCTGATCAAGGCATGAATCATATAGAGGGAGCTCTCTTGGATTCTTATATATTATGTATGTATTGGCCATGTCGGTGGACTTTTAGTACTGTTGAATCTTTGCATTATTACTTCCATTCATTCTGAGAACTGACATATTGAAACTTCGTCGGACATATTTGACTTAGTTACCATTTTCAGCCAAGTTGCTCCAGAAGATTTTGGCTTTTCTTCTTTCTGCTGCTTGGAAGCGGGACAGGGTAGTGGGGGTGGGACGCCAAAACAAGTGAGGTTAAAAATGATCAAGGGCATTATAACCTAAAAGACTCTTCTCCCATTGATAATACACAAATAGGTTCATGGCTTGATCAACGCACTTGTTGCGTTTCTCCATGTTTATTGATGTCTTGTAGATTTACCACTCGTTAACAGTTTGTCCACCGTTTGATTACTCTTCAAGCTATTATTAATGAACAGAAACTTTTTGTTTGAACAATATAAGAATATGTTGACCTGTAAGTATGCCTAGCTGATTTTTTTGGTGGCGCTTTGATTTTCAGCTTCTGCTCTGAGAGTTCTGTATAGCAGCCTAAATTCACCTGGACAGCTAACAAAATGGAATGCCAATGGTGGTGATCCTTGTGGAGAATCCTGGACAGGAATTACTTGCTCGGGCAATAGAGTTACTGAAATGTGAGTTCCTCTCTTCCTTACTGTTGTAAGTAATTATTGTTGATGTTTTCCTTCTTTATCTTCTTCATCATGTTTCAATTCTTGGAATTGTTGACTTGGTGATTTCTGATGCTTTCTTCCCTTTTCATTTTCCTCCAGCAAGATATCAGGTCTTGGACTCTCTGGTTCACTGGGCTACCAATTAGCAAGTCTTACATCGGTGACTAATTTGTAAGATAAATGGCCTTCAATAATGTCCTCATAAATGTTTCTTCGATCTATATCTATATCAAATTCTTACACACTTCTAATTTTGCAGTGACATAAGTAATAACAATTTGGGAAACCAGTTACCTTATCAGCTTCCTCCAAATGTGCAAAGATTGTATGTCTCGTAGTTAGTATATTTTCATCATTCCAGATGCTATTTTTCCACCTATCTTTCTTAAACCTTGCCTTGCAATGCAGAAACCTTGCTGCTAATGGTTTTAATGGTGCCCTTCCATATTCCGTTTCGCAGATGACTTCCCTCCGATACTTGTATGTAAAATCTTTGAATTTGACTGCAATTTGCTTTCCAGCAATAAGCTTTTGGTTTAAGGTTGAGCTTTTCAATGACTTTAATATTTTTATCTGGCTGTAGAAATGTCAGTCATAATCAAATTCAAGGACAAGTGACTGTCGCATTCGACTCTCTGTCTTCTCTCAATACATTGTAAGCCCTATCTTCTCTCATGGCATTTCTTGAGTGTTTTAATATTACAAAGTTGTGGTCATAACTCATATATGAGGTGTTGTAGGTAAAACATGTCATTCTTACTTCATTAGTATAAACTTTTCTTCTCGCATCCGAGTTGTTGACTTGTTGCTTTGGGAAAGAAAGTCAATATCATGAAAGACAGTATCTGATCCTTGTTGTAATCTGTAAACTTATGTGATTGTCCCAGTTAAGTCAACTAAGAAGCTGTATACATTTCGAGATATTCTTAAGTCAAGTCTTAGAAACCTCTAAATGACTAGTTTATCATTCTCTGTCTCATAGTTTTTGATTGATTGATCTGTACGCTTCAGGGATTTCTCATTCAATGCTATGACGGGTGATCTTCCTCAAAGCTTCAAGGCACTGACTAGTATGAATAAAATGTGAGCTAATAAATTTTCTGCTTCATCCTTGTAGACAATTGGTTGAGTCCTTCAGTGGTGAAGTTTACATGTTGAAGTATGCAGGTATTTGCAGAACAACCAGTTTACAGGAACTATTGATATCTTAGCCAATCTTCCTCTTGATGATTTGTGAGTTTTCAGTCTATGCTTCTTTTTAGATGTTATCCCTGATGTTTTATCTTATTTATATAGACTCGATTGAAAGCATGGTTGAAAGTCATGTGTATTCCTTTATGCTTTAGGAATGTTGAGAACAACCGTTTTACTGGCTGGGTTCCTGATCACTTGAAAGGGATCACGAAGTAAGTATATCATGTTAGCGTAATAAATTTTGAAACTTATATCAGAAGTATTTTGAATTTATTCAGGGTTTGTGACATTTCTGTTACAGATCAAATGGTAACTCATGGAACTCAGGATCTGCACCCCCTCCTCCACCTGGCACACCCCCTGCAAGCAGGCCGCACCACAAATCTGGAGGCAATAATAGCCCTACTGATGGTGCAAGCAGTGGTGATGGTGGTGGTAAATCGGGGATAGGGGGTGGAGCCATTGCAGGCATAGTGATATCTGTTCTAGTTGTTGGGGCAATTGTAGCATTCTTTGTTATCAAGAAGAGATTGAAGCGGTCATCGACGGACATTGAGAAACATGATAATCAGCCATTTGCTCCTCTTGCTCCCCCCCAGGAAGTACATGGTACTTCTTTTCATAATTTCTTGGTTTTATCAGTTAAGATGTCTTTTAGACCCTTTCATGGCCTCTGTGATTGTTATTTAACTGTGGAACATATCAATCAACCACACTATCATCAACCTCATTCCGGTATCCTGCTTAAAAAGGTGTAAAATAGACCTGCTGCATAAAATGGAAATTTTATGAAAGTGAATTTGGAGAATCAATCTTAACCTTTGTGCTTTATCACTGCCTGTGGTGTATAACTAATAGTGGATCAACACAGCCACTGTCTTCGCTATAAAAGAAAAACACCAAAGTAAAAACAAACTTTATATCGAAATGTAAAACCGCTAAGGCTGATAGGTCCTATCTTCCATGGAAGCAAAACTTCTTGCTTACTGAAAAGTTCCAAGAACTTGATTGTAGAAATCTGAACTGATGTTTAGACTCTGTATTGCCTGTAGAAGCTGATAGTGGGATAAAGAGAACTTCAGCTTTTTTGATAATGAAGAAAACTTCAGCTTTATGATCTCTTTCAGTGGATCTGGTCCTATGCTTGTTATAAGTTAGCTCCCCTTGATGGTTTTCCTTCCTATGAAACTACTATTCATAAATCTTATTGACCTTTATAGAACAACTATTGCTTCAAAATGCAACTTTCAGCTAAGTGAAAGTTTCTCCCATTCTAAACCATTTGTGCTCACCACCAAATTCACCTCTTTGCAAATTCTAATTCTTTGCTTTTCTCAACTCCATCACTCGTGGTGCATAGTTATGCCTTTTAAGCCTCATCTCACTTCCGTATCTCATTAATCCGAACCTGAGTATGCATTTGCCTGTTTGTAACACTTACAGTCTTGTGCTTCTTCTCTGTCTGGATTTTCTGTTCATTCACTGTCCTTTTTTTTTACTGCAGAATTGAAAAGTAATGAAGCTTCCTCTGAGCCAATAGTGAAAGTATTTGAAGCTCCTGCAGTAGTAAATCTAAGACCTCCACCTATTGAACGCCACAAGTCATTTGACGAAGTTGACATAGCAGCAAAACCAATTGTCCCACCCAAGAAAGTTAATACAGCTAAAATAGATGCAAGACAATATTCAATCGCAGACCTACAGATGGCGACTGATAGCTTCAATGTTGATAACCTTATTGGCGAGGGATCATTTGGGCGTGTTTATAGGGCTCAGTTCGATGATGGAAAGGTATGATTTATGTCTTATGACTAACTGACTATCTATGTGAAGAAAATGGCTCTCTCTAATTGGATAAAAAAATCATGAATTTTTTATGTGCTGCAAATGAATGTTTAAGCAAGATAGTTGAAATGACAGATAAACGTTCAATATGAAAAAGTACCCATCTAAAGAAAATGAAAGAAGTTTGATCATTAAAAATTAGTTGAAAAATTATGTTTGTTCAAAACTCAGTTCGGAGCTACTATCATCTTGTCCTGTGTAACTGAACCATCCTCATAAGTTCCTTTCTAATTTTTGAAATGCCATAGGTTCTTGCAGTCAAGAAAATCAACTCTTCTGCACTCCAGAATCCTGAAGATTTTCTCGATATTGTTTCTGAGATATCACGGTTGCACCATCCAAATGTTACTGAGCTGGTTGGATATTGTTCAGAGCACGGGCAGCATCTGCTGGTTTATGAATTCCACAAAAATGGTTCTCTGCATGATTTCCTGCATCTGTCAGATGAGGAAAGCAAGCCTCTAACATGGAATAGCCGAGTTAAGATTGCACTAGGCACAGCAAGAGCACTAGAGTGAGTTTCCATGATCTACAAAGATATTTGATACCATTTTATAATGTTCACGGAGCTCATAACAAGGTTTTATATTTTCCTTGTACCATTGGTTGAAATACTAGTGTCTGTCATATATTTTCTGGTATGTGTAGTCAAACAATAATGAAGTTTCTTTTCCTGTGGGGGGGGGGGAGATAGAATGAAGCTTATGGAATAGTTACTTTCTTCCTGAAGAGGAAGTGGAGAGTTATATATTGTGAACTCCAATACCTAAGCACTCAGTAATTAAAGCTGTGTTCCTGTGTTTAAATCAGACTTAATCATTTATTATGAAGGCCATTAAATAGTTCAGATTTCTGGAGCATTGATGATCAGTAACATGCAAGAAGATGATTCATTATCTGAACATTAAAAGAAAAGAAAATATGTGTTGCGAGCCATTGTTTATCCACCATGTTTAATATACTGATCTTTCCATCTTCTTCTTCTCAAGTTTCTACAGTAGTAGCTAAAATAAGCATCCTTTGCAGGTATCTGCACGAAGTTTGTTCACCATCTTTGGTTCACAAGAATATCAAGTCTGCAAATATTGTACTTGATGCAGAACTCAATCCTCATCTATCAGACTGTGGATTGGCAAGTCTAATTGCTGATGCAGATCAGGTAAGCTATAGCTCCTAGCTTTAGGATTTCCTTTGCTAAGTCTCATTTGTTGGATGTTGCTATATCTTCTAATGTATGAATGTGGGTTCTGATTGACTAATGCATATGCATAAGGGTGCTCATGCACATGCCTATATGCCTGTACTTGTATCCTCTTTGCCTATTCATCTGTCCTTGTAGAAAAGAAACCAGAAATTTGATTCAGATCTTCGATATAAGTCATCCACAGTATCATATCTATAGAAGGCGTATACTCTTTACCATGAATTATCAAATATCAAAAAAGGAATTTTGTTGCCATGTTAAAAATTAGATTGACTCAGAAGCTGAGAAGTATCTACTAGTTTTTTGCAAGGTGTCTAATTTCCTCTTTTTCAGCTAGTATAGATTTTCATCATAAAGCCAGTTTCCTGAGATATTCACATGACTATCAATCTCTTCTCGTAGGCATTGAACCATAATACAGGATCGGGATATGGTGCCCCCGAAGTTGCTATGTCCGGACTCTGTACCATAAAAAGTGATGTGTACAGCTTTGGAGTGGTTATGTTGGAACTTCTTACCGGACGAAAACCTTTTGATAGGTAATGTTATTTAGCATCCCATGATATTATGTAAGTTTCTTAAAGAAACGGTACAAATTTGAAGTTTCAGAAAATTTTCTGATGATATTCTCTGTTCTCTTAATGCAGCGCAAGAACAAGATCTGAACAATCTCTAGTTAGATGGGCAACACCTCAGCTGCATGATATTGATGCCCTAGCTAAGATGGTTGATCCAGCACTCGAGGGGCTCTATCCTGTTAAATCTCTATCACGCTTTGCTGATGTAATAGCTCTCTGTGTCCAGGTAATATTTCGAACTGGAAGTGAATGATTAGCTTTCAGAAATCTGCTACTTAGTTTTCATTAATCTAGTTCCTTAAATTATCTCAATGGACCTCTCTTTTTTTTTTCTTTGTGGCAGCCTGAGCCCGAGTTCAGGCCACCTATGTCGGAAGTGGTTGAAGCATTAGTTCGGCTAGTGCAACGAGCAAACATGAGCAAGAGGACATTTGGTGCTGATCAGGGTACTTCAAGGGGTGAAACAGATGGCCCGGACTATGAACCATAGTTTCCATGTGACGTTGAGTACTCAACATGTTGCCTATTCTAACACGTGGAGGTGTCTTTTTTTTTTTTTTGTTTCTATTCATGAGAAATGACTTCGAGCCTGTTGTTTTGCAGACTTGGAGTGCATTGTACCAAAACGAGACGCTAAAATCTGTTCATAGTGCATAATTTATTTTCAGTTCTTTTCCTCTTCCTTCTAATTTGTTCTTAACAGCGGGATTAAAGAAATAATATTATTTCATATTTTCATATGATGTCACATTACAAACTATCATCTGAACAAACATGTATGTACTAGTGCCATATTCCAACAATTTTCTTTATCTTAGTTGACATGACATTGCAACCGACGGCATTCAGTATTGTCTGTTCGACAAGTATCTTCCTTAGTCCTTACCAACCAGCTGCACACCTACCCTGACCCCACTTACGGATTTCCATTAAATGTTGTTGCCAAGCTTGTAATGAGATCTCAAGAAAAGCAAAAGAAAACACAGAATCCACTCAATGATGCCCTTCACTTGCTGGGGGTTGTGGGGGCGAAGAGTAACCCCAATTTTAGGTTGATAAAGAATCTGAAAATGATATATTGGTTCATCATGACCAGGGGAAACAAGGTTTTTAATGAAGTGAGAAGGCGATACGCAGGGCATGAATTTACGGTCAAATAAGAAAAATGTGGCATCTTTTTAGGACAGACAAGAAAGGAAAAAATGCCACATAAATTAAAAGATGTTATCAATAAAATAGGGACGTGTAGACAGATGTCTTATTTGTGTATTTAGTTTTTGTTTATTTGGATTTACCAAGATACGAACAAAATCTCCTTACATTTTACAATCAACCACCTAAATATGTATATGACTACCACTGTATAAGAATCATTCAGAATTTGAGTCACCTTCATACATTTGCTGGATCTCTATTATACTAAAAAAGGCAAGTGTTTGATTGCAAACAAAAAAAGAAAGAAAATGATTGCACACATGACACCAGGAAGCATGTACAGAACAAAAAACAAATGTATCTTTTAGAAGATGTGTAGCAGTGGGCAATCAAAACAAACTATAGCACATTGCAAAGCAAAGAATGGAAGTACAACTTAAAAAGCTGAAACAGCGAAAATTATCGGAGAAATAGAGTCCAGTTTTGGTACCGACAAGTCGACAACAATCATCAAAGACTTTACAATGCACAAGTCACATCGGATCCTTCATCTTCCAGGCAGTAAACACAACAGCAGCCAAAGGTTTATATTTTTCATGATCAAATGAAAGCTCCTTGTTCCTGTCAATGCCTTTTGTCCCCTCCTTCAAGAGCCAAAAAGAGGCCCAATCAATTGTAGACCATGTACTTCGGTGTTGCACTGAACTTCTGGTACCCTTTGATGACTTTATTGACAGCATCTAAAAAGTCTTTCTCCGTGACAGTTTTCCTCCTTGCTCGAATAGCATACATTCCAGCTTCCGTGCACACACTTCTAATGTCAGCTCCTGGAACAAAAAGAACCAATAGAATGTTACGGTCCCTCTTCGTCTCTGCTTATATATTATCTACCATACATTTCTCCTTTGACGCTGCCTCCTCAACTTCAGTTTAAGTGCATCAATAGCTCACAGAGATCTTGTCCCTAGCAGTGTGCGCCTACCATGGCAATTAATCTAAGCTCTCCCATAGCATTAAAGCTATTCAAACTTCCCAACAGAAGTACAAACAAACATGACATATCAAAAGCAATAATTAGTTGCCCTAAAACAATCAGAGAATCAGATTCAAAAGGTATCAAGAAAGATGGCAGCCTGAGACGGATGACATACGATCAGCAAAAGTTATAGGACCTTGTTTACATAGAACTACTGCAACAAATGATTTCTTATAACTTCTAATGATTTCCTGTAATTTTCTGACAAATCCTAAAATGGAAAAGTGGCACTTGAATGATTTCCTAGTCTTCATTAGTATGACAGTACAAATATCTGATTTAATAGAATAGTCTTTACGCTATCAAAAGACGAAGGTAGGTGTTACAATCAGCCAGACAAAGTTAATGCCCACATGCCAGATGTATTATTGTTTAGTTTATAATGTCTGACATGCTACTCATGTTTATTGGAGATTACCTGTAGAGTTAGGACAGAGTCGGGCCAAGAGTTCAAACCGAATATCCCGCTCGCAGTTCATTGTCCGTGTGTGAATCTTGAATATCTGTGTTCTACTCTCCAAATCAGGCAGCCCAAATTCAACTTTCCGATCCAATCGACCAGGACGTAATAAAGCTGGATCAAGTGTATCAGGTCTGTAAACAATAGGATGGAGTTACAAGTTGAGCAAGATGATAACAAGCTGTGAGCAGCATTTTACGCTATCAAGCATGAGTATTTGTTTGAAGACACCGTGTCATTCCTGACCATAGACCATCAAAAGATGAAAAGTTCAGACCACCAAGAGAGCACTAAAAGGGGAAGAACCTTCAAGAGTATCAAATAAAATAAAAATCAGGCCCACAAGGGACTTCATGTGGTTCAGCACAAGGTGGTTTTTTCAGTAGTAAATATATATGAAGTCAACTTGTAACATGCCCAGGAGAGCCATTCACGTCTCTGTGCAACACTTATTGACCAATAGCTCCAAATTTTAACTACCAAAACGTGAAATAACACAAGTAAATGTGTACACTGATGGAGGAAAAACAATTGCAACATATACACAAATTATTTTTGCAACATATAGGCAAGCTAACCTATTGGTTGCCATGAGAACTTTAATATTCCCTCGAGCATCAAAACCATCAAGCTGGTTCACAATTTCAAGCATGGTTCTTTGAACCTCATTGTCTCCCCCAACTCCATCATCAAATCGTGCACCTCCAATGGCATCTACTTCGTCGAAAAACACAATGCAGGCCTTCTTGGAGCGTGCCATCTGTCATATCAAAGCTCCAGTTAAGAATCCATGCTAAAGTTGAACCTTGATAAACGAGTTCAACAATAAGAGTGTATTATCTCACAGTGGGGCTTTGGTTCAATAGTAAGGACGTGAGGTGGTTGCACCTCACGATTTCAAACCCTGTAACAGACACGAGGTTTGGTATTTAAGTGGGAACATGGTAGAGGTGCAGGTCAATACTCTCCTGAGTTTTCCACCAGTAGACCAATTGGAGTTGGGGGATTCCTAGGTAATCCAAAAAAAAATAAAAAAAAATAAGAATGCTTCTAACCTGGAACAGTTCACGAACCATTCTAGCCCCCTCACCAACATATTTCTGAACAAGCTCACTACCAATAACACGAATGAAGCATGCATCCGTACGATTTGCAACAGCTCTGGCAAGCAATGTTTTCCCAGTACCAGGAGGACCATAGCAGAGAACACCCTTAGGGGGATCAATTCCAAGTTTGACAAATTTTTCAGGGTGAAGCATGGGAAGTTCAACAACCTGTTGTTAATTGAGCAAGCGAAGGAGCACAAACCAATTTGTCAACGTCAACCAAAGGGGAAAAGGGAAAATATAGAACACAACAGAAGAATGAACACTCATCATCACCTCTCGCATCTTCTCAATTTGTTCTTTACATCCTCCAACATCATTATATGTAACATCAGGTTTTTCCTCGACAGTCATCATTGTGACACTTGGATCAATTTTGGGGGGCAACGGAATCTGAATTTGATATTTATTCCTATCAACACTGCAACATTAACAAAAATAGTCAAGCTAAGAGTCAACAAACTTTTAAAAGAACAGAAGACTCAAAGTCAATTTAATAATCTTACAGATGTGCCGCCTAAAAGCTAAATAATATCTATACTGGCCATCTTTAGCAGGAAAAGAAGGTAAGTTATTTGGATCCATTCCACAAACTAGTAATTTTGCAAGATATGCACCAATCAAGCTTTCATAATCAGCAATAAGCAACAGTTGCTTCTGACAGAGAATGTGGAATTGTGGATCCACCAATTAAAAAGATAAAATGTTTGCTATTAAGTGTTGCTTTCTTTCACCATCTCTAGCAAAAAGTTATTAACAACTAGCTAAAGCAAATCAACACTTTGGGGGGACAGACCACAGCAAAACATCAAACCATGCTACAAGATCCTGAGACAGAACAATAAGAAGAAGAATTTACCCGACTCTCATGCCTTCTTCTATATCAGTTGGTGAAACTTTATCACCTAATCCAACAACAAACTGCAGGTACGAAAGAAGCAAATAGTCAAACAAGGTGATCATAATCCATTGCAATTTGCAAAATAAATCCAACCAATGGTACTACAACAATTGTCGCATGGAAATTAATACATCATTTACCCAAAAAAAACTAAAGCAATCTAATGAGTACAAACCCTCAGGCTAAACACAAAAACATGGGAAGATATCCTGTTACTGTTAGTTAATCAGTGTAAGTTCTCAGAAGAAAAGGAAAATGACTGATAGATCTCCAAATCAAGACATGTCAAATTTCTTACTTATGTGTTGCTGCTAACCACAATATGCCACTTATTACTGCTTAAGCACAGACCTATTCTGGATCAGTTTGCGGAGACTTACAAGACAAACAACACTCACACAACTTGAATTACTGTCAGAAATGAAATTAATACAGCCAATATGACATGCAAAAGAAAGTATAACATACCTTAGCAATTTGCTTGACATTTATAACATATTTTGCATCTTCAGTATTGGGGCTAATTATCTTTGTACACCTAGCCACCTGCTCCAAAGATTTAGTTACAGCTTCAAAGTATCTGACAAGCAAAGACTTAGTCAACTTTCATTTCCAAAAAAAACCACACCTGAAGAGGTTGCTCCTCCTGCATCATCTGTTTATCTGAAACTAGATCCCACTGACTTGGTACAGCCAACCCAGTGTCAGATTCCTTAATACCTGCATGATCAGTAAGACAGCAAGTTGAAATTCACCATGCATATATAGGGAAATGTGTAAAGGAAAAAGTAGGAAAACACATCTACACACTTTAACAAAAGTAAATCAATTCCCAGGATCAAGGGACAAGAAAAGCTTTCTGTTTCTCCTTTCTATCCCCCAGAAAAAACAAAGACCACAATGTGCGGCAATGAACAGTAGTTTGCATTTAGAGATGGAATTAGTTCAACATCAAAGATAAAAAGCAAAGACATACAAATACTTACCACACAAATCATTTATCTTTTTTGCCATTTCCTTGATTTCCTTCTCAGCTTTCTTTATGCTTGTGGAATAAGGCCCCAAACCCTGCAAAAAGTATTTCAATAATTTAATTAAAACAATGATCAGATACTAAGTCGTATATACTTTCAAAATGAAAGAAGGGATTTCTAGTGAAAAGGAACCAAACTAAAAATTTCACAAGGAAAAAATAGCATACTCTTTTACATACAATGTGGGATGTGTCTGTGGTTGTACTCGCACACTAGAAGTACATATAGAAGTGTGATCAAACACTCTTTACATGAATAGAACTCATGCAATGTCTATCCAAATGAATGATATTTTATCGCCAAGAACTATACACCCCTATCACCTGATCACACCATATTTTTGTAAATAAATCTCCATAAGTGTTAGAAGGTTTACTTCAGGTAAGATGGGTATGGCTTAGGAACTTGTAAGAGCAAGTCCAATTTCCGTTCTATCAGAGTGGATATTAAGTTCTCCACCTCTGTAATATTTCAAGAGGAGCAAGGCTTCATGATGTTGATGATTGTCCACTAAACATTGATTCCATAGAGGATTAAACAAATTGTATGAGAGAAAGAACCCAATGAAAGAAAAGAAGTTATGGGCAATAAAAAAGGTCAGTTCAGACTTAAAGGGTGTTAATTGCAAAAAGCAGAAGGGCATTGTACAGTCTGATGTAGTAGCAGGGTAGCCATCTTTCAAAACATAAGAATGACAAAGCATTCGACAGGGCAGATCAAAAGCAGGTTCTTCATCTACTTATGCTAACAATAATTCACTCTTTGCTCCTTCTCTTAATGGAGCTAGAAAACTTTGTCACTTCACTTACTTATATTTCAAGTAAAATCTATGAAATATCTGCTAGAGCCTATATCAAGGAGGGTCAGCACGTCTGGAAGTAAAATTGTTATATGGTTGCTTTCAAGCTGATGAGAAAAATATTGGACCCTGGATGTTGCTCATTTCTTTTCTATATGGTCCGGCCTTCTGCCTAACTTTGGAACTCAAAAATTCCATCATCAGTACTTGACCAATTTCCAGACCCGATCCATTGATGACAAAGTTCATTTCAAGGGGAATTGATACACAAAAATAAGATGGAGATTTCTAACAGTACATATTGCACCTTCCCCCAACATTAATAAAGGAAAAGAAAACCATACATATCTCAACTTCCCCCAACATTAATAAAGGAAAAGAAAACCATACATATCTCAACTGCAGCTCAAATGAATGTAGCACAGGTAAATTTGTTAGCTACAGTAGAAGTAGTCTCAAGTTAATTTAGGCCATAGGGGTCGTTTCATACTAGTTAGCAGTATGACCATTACAAATACCATTTAACATTAATAAAACTCATTCTTTGGCTACCAATTTAGTTTTCTTTACATAGCTTAGTGATTTCCAAATTCTCATTGTTTCAGTACTACCTGTGAGTTCTTCGCAATTCTGCATTTTTGCATCATAGCGATATGGTTGCAACAGTGCGTAACCAAAGATTAACTATAATTAGAAAGAACGCACACGATACGATAAGATAGGAAAGATTTGAATATGAAGATATGCAAGATTAGGCGAGGAAGAAGAGTACATAAGTCTTGAGTAGAGCAATATCATCTTCATCCAGAGGCCTAGGGTTCTTCTCGTCCTTAATCTCATCCTCCACATCTGCTGCGGGTGCCATTTCCTTCAGATGGGAAGAATCTTTTAGTTTTCTTGAGAAACAAGAAGAGAATGGGAACAAATACAAGAGAATTAGAGCAGACGACTCTTTATTTATATATAGGGCTTTCTATCCACGTGATCGTCGACCCAACACGACCTATTCTTGCGTTAAATCCTAATGGGCTCACAAATTTTAAGCCCACTCCGGTAATAACAATTAATTAAGTTAAGAATTAAAATAATTATCATGAATAAAAATAGATATATTATTATAAAAATGTGTTCAGAACTGTGCATTCGCTCAGTATATGTTAAATAGCTAAACGTATAAATAGGTGATACGTTGTATATCTTTTCAATTCTTTTGAAGTAGTAGTAGTTTGTTACTGGCGCTGAAAATTAGCAAAACATTATTGCTGATTAATAAAATGAATTGATCGAGCAAAGCAGTCAATTCAGCTGAAACAAATGAGAGTTGCGACAACGTAGAAATGTCAATGAACATTAATATAAAAATCGAACAAACACTTAGAATAACATTTGTTTACATTTTCATCTGTTTCTCAACCAGCGGACAGAAAAAAAAAAAAAAAAAAAACAAATCATGTCGATTTCTTTTTTTCCATCTCTGAAGCAAGTTGATTCTGATCCACTTATATTTGCCTCAGCTTTGTGATTTTCCCTCAGTATACTTAAAACACAAAAACAAGAAAGTGAAGTTATCTTTTCTCATCCTGAAAAAATTCAACTATTGAGAAGTGTATGTGTCAATATGCAAGCCTACAAACTCTAAAACTGGTGGTAAGAGATAAAACAGATACACAGAACAAAACATTGTCACTCTGCTAACCAATATTATACACTAGAATACAGACCAAAAGAATTGGCCAAATAGGCCATCTATGCTAAAGAATCGAGATTACAAGTATGTAACAGACAATATAACAAAAGATATCACTCTTTACTCCAACACAATTTTTCATTTTCTTCAGGCATAGTAACTTGTTCAGTAGCAGAATGAGCTTGAGGAGTACAAGACGAAGTATGTTCAGCCATTATCTGCTTCACTCGTCATCAGCGACAAAGTTTGGCAGTTCACCCTGGCATAGATACTCATCACAAAGCGAAGCAGATCCCCAGTCTTTTCGTAGCCGCAAAATATCATCAGTAAAAGTAGACCCTGATGATCCAATAAACACACTAGACATGGCACAAATTGTCTTGTCCAGCATAGCATCCACCTTCATGAAGGAATTGAGAAGACAAATAAGAGCATGCAAGACCAACAAACAAAATTTAACAAGAGAATGCAAGATAAGACTAAAGAAAAGCAGACTTCATTTACAGGATTCTGCTTCTGCGCTGCCTGTCCCCTATAAGGAATAATAACATGAGCTATCGAAAAACCATACTATGTATAAGTTACATGAACCTTGTTCTTCTACCAATAAGTTCCCTAAGATCCTACATACAACTGATGGTAGAAACTGTACAATCTAAGAGAAGAAACATGTGATGTTTGGATGCGTGCAAATCCATCGTGGCTAAAATATGAGAATTCCAGTAGGATTCACAGACTTGAACAGATTAATTTTGTACCTATTACCCGGAAAGGGAGGTACCATTAAGAGCCCATTTGGATAGGTAGAAAAAAAAAGTAGCTTTTAAGTCAAAATAAAAAGTAGAGAGACTCCTACTTTTAGTTTTTAACTTTTTTAAAGTTATTTTAAACTTATTTTAAGTTATTTTTAACTTCGCCAAACATTTCCAAAAGCTAAAAATGACTTAGAAGTAGGTTTGACTAATTTTTAAGTCAATCCAAACAGACTCTTAAGGCTTTCTATACACATTAGGTCCTGTAAAAATAAATTCAGGCAAGAGCAAAAATGCATAGCCAGTTCAATACAACTTTCTTGTACATCTAGTACTTCATGACACTGACTTTAAGCATCCTACTATCCTATTTTTGACATCCCAAAATTCTACGCATCTTCAAAAAGACAAGAAAAAACTCTCTTTTGCCAAAGAGAAACATTTACAAATTTCATGCCAGCTAATCAGTACGGATTAACCTTTTGTTTAATAAGCAAATACTAAATACAATTTGACTTTTGTCCAGAAACAACCTCTCTACCGCACAAAGGTTGTGGTAAGGTCTGCGTACATTCTACCCTCCCCAGACTTCACTTGTGAGATTTCATTGGGTATGTTGTTGTTGTTGACTTAAGCCCATGAAGAACTAAAGGACATCAAACTACATTCAAGAACCCACAAAACAAATTTATATTTACAATCAAAAGACTTCTAGAACCTACATTATCTACTTGAAAAATGGCTCACACCTTCTCCTACATTCTCAAGCACCCGCACCACCTTACCAACCCACAATAAATATGAACACCTCTAAACGCATGTTAAAACTTGAATACAATGCAAGTATAATGGGGTGATGATCTATATTATCCAAGATAAAATTGAATCAGATCTATTCTACCTTCCCATAAATAGAATTAAAATTTAAGTCTAATTTCACTACAGGTCAAACTCGAGGAATTCAAAATGTGCTCATTTGACAGATTAAGATTAGAAAGCAGAGGCTGGATCCAAAACGATAGAGCATAGAAGTTCCAGTATCAAAGTTACCAACTGTATTGTCCAGTGCCACATAAAGTAGCTGCTCTTAATATTCTGCTTATGAATATGGACAAAATGCATATTTAAAACTCACCTGAGGGTCACCCTCAAGGCCATGTCTGTACAATAAAGCATCCCATTTTTCAGCTGAATTTCGAGCAGGCCTTTGAACAAGGGGTACTGTCTTCCCATTGAATACAACAAGTGACTGAAGTAGACCAGTTTCACTTTCTGCAGCATCTGTGGAAAGATATATTACTGGAGAATTGGCCCTCTCAAGCACACGATTGATACAGTCTGCAGCTTGAGGAACAGGGTAGAAGCAACTTGGCTTTTTGGCATTGCTGAGAAGACCAATAAACGAATCAGAGGTGGTAAAGTATGATAAAAAGATGAGGAAGAACTGAGATGAGAAGCTTTTGTCATTATGGCAGTAACACATAATTGGAGGCATTATTGGGCATGGAAATGAAAGTTACTAAGCAATATATTGATCAGCCACTAGCACTGGTCATTTTGTCCCCCCTACTAGTGATAGATGCAAAATCAAATAGCTATTAAACACTAGATCCAGCATCAAACAAAAACATACCAGAATTTCAGAAAACCGTGTCTGCGGAAATGAAGAGCGATAAAGTTGTCTCCCAAGAACGTTTGGACGAAACGTTGAGCAGTAAGCATAATAAGACGACTTGGCTCAATGAGTGTCTTGCATTTGTGGGAAATGGGGCCTCCAGGCTGCATTACCCAGTCCTTCTCCACATCAGCAAAGAACACATCACCTATTGCAAGAACATCATCATCCGTAGAAAACTTAGCCATTATGTCTTGGACAGTCCTTTTCTTTGGATTCTTAACATCTTCATTCCAAGCAGCTTCGAGCTTATTCATAGATATCCCTAATGATTTCAACTTCTTAACACGTTCTTCATCCAAAAAACAAGGTTGTGGCTGAGAGAAATAACAAAGGAATTTATCTATGTGCAAATGGCTCTTTCGCCTTTCTGCAAATTCATCATAGGTCACAATTACTTCTCTCCCCAAGCACTTATTTATATGATCAACATCTAAGACTCTACGAAACTCATAATCAACTTTTGAGCTCGGAATAACCAAAATGCGGTTGAGCAGAGCTGCGAAGAACATATGCTTTTCCAAACAGATCAAATGGTTTGACATCTGGCCGGAGACACAAATTGCAAACAAGTACTTATTGGATCTTGGTTTCCACTCCACAGTTCTCCTCTGGGACAAGTTGTGATCCACCTTCCGACACCTACCTAAACCACTGAGAGTAGGGTCTGTGGAATTATCTGATGTAATTAAAGAATTACCTAATTGATGAGAGGATAAAAGAACTTGTTGAATTTGTTTATTTAGTGAAATCTGTCTGAGCAAATCGGCTTTGAGATCTTCCACATTTGAGGACCTCGAAACCGAAGCAAACCCAGGAGTGGACTCCAAGCTACTACCAGTATGTGTAGTAGAAGTATCATTAACTAGTGTGTGATTCCACAGCTTGAAAAGCCCCAATTGCTGCTGTCTAAGCAAATAAAGAGCCCGCAATTCGGACTCGCGCATGGAATTGACGGAACCATCATACTTTATGGTGGTAACAGAGGTCTGAAATAGGCTCTTGATATCGGTAGCGAAATAAAGAATAAGTACCAAAACTGGAAGAATAATTGCCAGTAAATACCTCTTACCGGAGGTGAAATTGAAGCGCCGACAAAGGGCAAATTGGTCCTTGACGTCTTCGATTTGGAATGTGGAACGGCGTGGAGATTTAGAAAGGTCATTTACTCTTTCATTTTGATGGATCAGGTTCTCTCGATCATCTTCTTCATCAGATGATTCAGTGTCCCTCATCATGTTGCATTTGGTAGTGGTATTAGTTGCAGTTCTAGTAAACAGGACGACTGTGTGCTCTATTTAATTAACTAACAGAGAGAAGAGGGAGAAGAAGACACTGATAAGATGTGTTAGGTGAGTGGTCCAGTCAAGTTAACAACTGCGATTTGTAAGACGGAAAGGGTGTGGCCGAAGGAATTACTATCAGATTAATCATGAGAGTACCATAAATCGTCGGTGGGAGAAAATGACCCGCCATCGGTCTGCCTGGCCCCTCAAAGTATTGGGCTAGTTGCATGATTGGCCCAAGCCTTCGTATCATTTTCATTTGGAAACAGTTTCCGTGTTGGGCCTGGGCTATTCGAAGGGTCGCAAATGCCCCTTGGGAATTGCACTTGGTTGCCCAGTTTAAAACACAACAATTCAATTTGGACGGAATTTAGTTCGCGTTTGATTTTGACACTAATTTTAACTTTGAATTAATTCTCAAAATGACTATATTATAAGTTTCAGTTATGTCCTAAAAAAAATAAGAACAAATATTGACAAAAAAACACAAAGTAGTTTCTAGTGTGCACTAGAGACATCTGGAGTTCGCTGGAGAAGCCATGTGGCTTTGCCATATCCATAATCTCATAGCCCAAATTTATCTCGTTGTTACTAATAATGAAAATACAGCGGCAGAAGATGATTGATGCAAATATTTAGCAAAAAGAATTGATTTGTGATCGGTTAAGTTGGTGTAATTTAGAAAATGAACAGAGTGTTGAAAGTAGCACACACCTGCCAGACCGCTAAGGTCGTTTTCCGTCACACTGCACTGCGGTCGGTCGGCAAAGCAGCTAATCGTTCCGCCGTCCACGGCACCAAGCTTCCCATCCCTGACGTTGTCGACGTAAGTGATTGATATATCCCTCGTTTCTCATCTCTTTTGCTGTAGCATTTATTAATTCAGAATTGTATTTTGCAGAAGGAACAAGTTGAAGGGGAGATCAATCAAGCTAGGGAAGTGAAGGAAAAGAAGAGGCGGGAAATGGAGATTGCTATCGACTCCCAACTGAAGAACTGGAATGTTATGCGCTTCTCCAGCTAAAGTAACCCCAAATCCAGATGCTAGCAGTTGTTATAAGTAATAATCTCTATCTACTTGTTGGTCATGTAATCTAAGCAATGCTGACATTTGCTTTAACATCATCCTCGCACAATGATAAAGATTGATAGAAACGAATCAAATGTCACAATAATTGGAATGAACTAAGTGAGCCCCGACAAATTACAATGCGGCCAGGTCTATCCTGAAACTTTACATAAATGGTCATGAAACGGATATTACAAGAGAATATGTATCTAGCATGAAACTAGACACTGAAATGCCTATAGCTCAGACTATCATTTGATTTGCAGAGAAAACTCTCTTTGTCAAAAAAATTGTTGTAGGCATAAGTGTACTCTATAGTGCATCCATGAGATGCATTCCAAGTGTGTAAATCAGATACTTCAAATAATCTTTCAGCTAATCTAAGATCCTTCACTTACTTCAACCAACCTCCCACGGACCCATTTCTTGGTGGTGGTGGTGGTGGTCGCCGCCTCAATCTTTGCACCAGATATCAATCCATCTGGTAGCGGTTTCTGTTCATCTCCTGGGCTTGCATTAGCTTCATCCCTGTTTAAAAGCTGTTTATGTTCATCTCCTGGGCTTCCATTAGCTTCATCCTCATCAAATCTCTGTGTCGAGGTGGTGGACTGTGTTATATTGACCTCCTTTTCCAGAGATAAATTACTGGAAATCATTTGATAGACTTCCTGCCTGTCACCCAGTAAGTCATAGTCACTGGAGCTTGACAAGAGAGCTGTGTTTTTACCATTGGGTAATCCTTGCAAGGCATGCCGTCCATCATCTAAATGATAGATACCCCTGTCCATAGGCGTCACAGCATGCCAACCATTTATTCTTATTTCACCAGGATCAGCCAGAGCTCCAAATTCCGAATCTCCGTCGTCTGCAGTGTGGCTCCCCAGCTCAGTTGAAGGTGGTGAAAGATCTCTATCTGTAACAGACACCTCTTTCTCTATAGATTCAATGGAGCGGATAGCTTCAGAGATGAGCTTCCTAGTTTCAATTAGCGACGCTTGAGCAACAGGGCTGTTATGGGCAGCCATTTCCAAGGCCTCTGCTGCCTTCTCAGCCTCAGCTATCAATGCTCTGCAACATTGTTAACACACCAAGAACTTATCAGTTACTACCTAGCAGGCTGATACTAATAATACAAGCGTGTAGAAATAGATATTGTCCTAAAATCCATAATTTAGACCTCTCCTCAGTTTGAGGTATCAACATGCCGTGTTTCAAGATAATAGTTTACTCCACTATTACATTTCACCTCCTACCAAAAAAAGTTAAAAGACAAATGATATCATCAATATGTTTTTTCATCATTATAGTTGATGAAAACAAGCAACGGTAGAAGCCCAACGAACCTTCTTCTTCAATCACCTTTCTTGCACTATCTTCCTTCTTTGGGAATGGGAAGGGGGATAGAAGAGTTGGAGGAAGGGGGATAGAAGAGTTGGAAGAAGGAAGGACATTCTAAATTTTTAACACAACCCCTTTGACTTACTTGTAAATCATTTAACGATTTTACATACAGATGTGGAAGATAGAGAGAGAAGGAAAGGAAGGGGAAGTCTACAAATCCTACTAAAGTTTATTTGCTCTGGCTAGAATAACAGGAAGAATGAAAGAAGGAAACCAATTCTTCCCTGGCGTTCCTATACCTAACACAGAGACAAGTGCCAAATTCTTTTCATTAAAGAATGTGAAGATATGACATTTGGGCCTAAATCAACCCCAAAAGCTAGCTCATGAGGAAAGAATTGTCCAAGTCCATACTCCATATAAGCAAATTGTTAGTCTATTCTCCAATCACCAATCAATGTGAGACTTTTACCTAACAAAGAATAAAATTATTTTTTCCGCCTTGCCTTACTTTCATTTCTCCCCCTCTCAGTTCCGAACAAAGTCTAAAGACATCACTCACTAAGTCGCTGGAAATATATGGGAAAAACAAAATTCAAACTTCCCATAGAAGGAAGATTGTACTAATTAAGTTTCCTGTCAATATATGCACTAATGCTTCAGGTACAAATTAATAATTCCAGTCAATAACAATTTGGGGGTAGTCTTCTTATGCATTAAGATAGGCACGTCTTCATTCAGAGAGAATTTATCACCGTTTTGGCAGCAATTGTATCAGGTTGCTATGAGGTTCATAAAATGACAGAGTGACCAGCAGACTTCAGATGGAAAGATGCTGAGATAACGAAGATTTAATAATAACTTACTTTGCCCTCATGACAGCTTCAATTTTCTTCTGGTCAATACCTGCTCTCTGTGCCCTGATATTCTTTAACATTTCTAACTTGGAACTAGCCAAAGGATCCTTGTACATTGGTGTGTTTTTTCTCCTCAATCGAACACGTTGAACTTGGCTCTTGGGCTCGGGCATTACCAGATTATCCAATTCATTAGCTTTCTTTTTCGGAGGGCTTCTTTTTCTGGTCTGCTCATCACTAGCAGGCTTTCTCCTTGGTCTTCTTTCAACCCCATCAGGTATTCCATGATATTTGGACAGAGCGGATTGGACCCGAGAACGGTAATCCTAGTTAGAAGAAAAGGTAGATTGGTAAAAACACCATTTTTTGGAAAGCTATCAAAATGTGAGGAAGTTCAAACTCATAACTGTGACCCTAGTCAAAAGAATGGAGGAGGGTGAAAACGAAAACATGTGGATGGAGGGACTATTCCCAAAGAGAAGTCCAGTCCCAACAAAGAAAGACACTTACAGGATCAGCCCATTTAGCTGCAATGGCCTCTGAAATCTTCCTCCTCTGTTCAGCAGATTTGGGAGCTCTCTTGTTACCCTTCAGTCTGGGCTTATTTTTCCTTTCTTGAACACTCTGTATCCACTCCTGCTCAAGCTGTTTGCTCAAAATCTCGTAAGAGTCCCACTGCAACTCTTCCTCACCCAGAAGGCCCCTCCTAGAAGCTTCTGCAATTAAATTTTGCCACTCATAGTGGCAAGTTTCCTGGAGCCTCAACATCCCACGGCGTCTTTCCCAACCCATCCTTACAGCAACACCAATTTTCAACCTTGTTTCTTCACTGCAATTAAGGGGGAAAAAAATCTCCTTTAGCAATTTGAAACATACAATTTTCACAAATCTCCAATATTAATTTGAGGTTCTAGATAAAGAGGGTGATTTACAATTAGGGATATGAAATGCTAAATTAGTACGATGTTGCTAGGTTCAATTGAATTCCCAAGGAAGAATTTAGTGATGAAGAGATTAAAACTCACGCATTACTGCCATGTCAACTGAAGGCATTACCTTGCAATGTGACTGTTGCACACTCATTTTGCAGTGACTTTAGTGAAGCGTGAGTTTCACATATTGAAGCACAAGTTATCATGAAACAGGAAGCAACGGTTGGTCCAATACTGTATTCCTATTGTACAGGTTATTTTTCACTCACATCTTGATTAAGAGACTCCACTATGCTATCAAAAGGGTGAAAAAACGAATTTCAAGAATAATTTGCAAAACCCACCTTTGAGCATGCCCCAGGTTAACCAACTTCATTTTCACCTGTATAATTAGAGCATATCAGTAATATTGTCAAACAAAAATTTTAAAGCATGACGTTAAATGGATATCATAGCTGACTAAAAATTAACTGGTCATCTCAGATTTTACTAGATCATTTGCACAAGCCACAATTTGAACAGAAATGAACAATATCTTAATAAGTTGTTGACTGAATAAAACAATGGTTATTTGACTTATTTCAGACACCAAAATGAAGGGAAAGAAAAAGTCACACCCTGTCCAGGAAAAAATGTTGCAGTAAGATCAACAACGTAGCTAGTGTAAATGCCACTAACTGATGGTTTTGAGTAGAAAGTTGTCTAACATACAAGTTTTAACACTGTTGGAATCATCACCTAACCGCATCTTCCTCTTCTTTAAGAAAGAGGCACTCTACCTCTACAGGGAACATTTTGAATGCAAGCTTTTCAAGTATAAAACTGGTTAGTTCACAATTGGATTCAAACAATTCAAAGGAATTAAATGTGTTGATACAAAAGGAGATTCAAACACTCGTACAAATTCACGAAGGGCAAAAAAATATCCCATATGAATTAGGATGTTGCATATCAGTCCCACATTCTGGAACTCCTATCTGCTCCTCATTGTGACTTCGAAAATCACTTTGACATGTGCCTATGCAGGTAAGGCACATGAAGGTATGTATATATTTCTACTATATATAGCTTTGCTGGGAAGAACGAAGTCATGCATATACAGATGACCACATAGCATAGTAGAAATGTGGATAATGTCATAATACTCACAGATGAACCAAGTTCAATATCGACTCTTTAAGTTATTTTCTCAGAAATGCATAATGAAGTTTACTGAGATTAATGACATCCAGAGAATGACACTAAATACTGAGAGTTTGAAAAATGACAAATACAGTTATATCTCAAACTTCTCCAAGATACCCTGAGGGCATGTGCCTAAAATGTAATAAAGAGTATTGATTCTCTAGTCCCACGCTGCAGCCTTAAACGGGTTTGAACCTAGATGAATGACCACAAAACACATCTTCCAGCTGAAGTAAGATTGAGGAGAAAATGTTAATTTGTACATTCTGCTCAGATCCACCTTAGTTAGATCCTACTTGCGTTCTATTATACCTTTTCATTGGTTCCCCATAGTTACTACTGTTTCCAGAGCACTGTAGGGGTTCCCTCTTCTTAATCAAACTCTCATCTTTTACTACTTCATTCACTAAATTATGCTTACATGACATCACCTTAGGATCCTGCATTGCAAGCCTTGTACGTTCTCGAATTCGTTGTAAAGTTTCTGCAGATGGTTCAAAAAACATGCTTGAAAATATTAAAGCTTATCCATAACAAACAGCTGAAAAGAATTACTGGGCATGCTCTAAGTACCTGGACTGTGCTTCCTGCCTTTATTCCACGGTGTGTTCCCTTTATTAGCTTTGGATATCCTCATCCGCCGCAACTTCTCTCTCTCATTCAACTCAGCTTCCTCACTTGCCGACTGCTGCTCCACAACAGCAGAAGTTGAACTTGCTGCATATTTTCCCATCCTCACACCACCAAAATTGCTTTGTTCCTCATTGGTTTGGGTGTTCTTGGTGGGTCCTTTTTCGAGGGTAGCTACTGCCCTTATCATCAACCCACTCCGAAACAGCTTAATTCTGGAATTCGAAGGTTTTTGTGGTATTCGGAAGGAATTCCAAGTAGATACAAATCTAATCTCATTATTGTACAGAAATCTAGTCGCAAAGACATTGTGAGAACTAATTGAACAGACATTGTTCCTAAAACAAGGCTGTGTAGTAGCTATATCTGCGGAATAAAACATGACGGCTACTTCAGTACATATCCCAAATAGGCAACAGGTTTTGCCCAACTAACAAATTTGAAGAAAGAGAGTGAAAATTCAAAAGAAAAAGTGGTTGAATTCACCTAATAAAGGCATGGGGAGCTCATCCAGTCAAACTCCAAGTCGCATAAATTCAAGAAGAGAAACGGAATGCTATGTGTTGTTTTTCAGATTCCATACACCAACTACTAGTCGGTAGGGGCAACTGTACTGAATTGAAATTTCTTGTTTTATTTGGGGTTTAGTGTTGTTGGAGTGAAGAAGATAACAGAGAAAGGCAAAGGCGGTTGCAAGGGAGAAGCGGGAGAGAGAGAGGGGTTTGGGTTTTGGTGACACAGCGATAGCCACACAACTTTCGTTTGTCCAAAAGTTCACAGGCCGCTGGATAATGGTATTTTCAAAGATTTTTAAATTTGACGCATAAATTCCAATATGTGTGACAACTATTTTATTTCATTTCATTTCATTTCTTACCTATCTAATTTTTTCATATATTTAATAAAATTATTTGATGAGCTTTTAAATTTGATACAAAAATTTGTGGGTTAGCTTGCTCCTTTGTTATTTTAACGGATACTTATATTTATCATTAATATAAATTATGAATAACTTCCTTCATTCACCAAGATTTTTAGGCAGATAGAATGATACCTAGTATATAGTACATTTTTCCAAATGGACAAAATAATTAGGGTCAACTAAGAAAAGAAAAGTGGATAAATAATTAGGGACAAAGGGAGTAGATAATATAACCTCAATTTCCAAATATGTAATCCTTAATTATATTAAATAGTAGCAGGTAACTATAACACGCTATTGATTTCGACATTACTGTATTATTTAAAAAATGATGTTGATCAACTTTTGGTCAAGCGCCTCTAGAATAGCGCTTGTTTGACAATAAGCTTAAAACTTATCTGTACACGGCAGCTGCAATTTTTGCAACGTAACTACTACTATTTTGTCTTTGTGTATTTTTTGGCTCCTCTTTTTCATGTAAATTATTTGACCATAATGTTGTTTACCTTTTCATTCAGCACAACTTCGTGCCCTGCACAGCACGCCTGCTGCTTTTGATCAAAACTTCAAACTCATACCATTTCATTTTGAATTCCACAATTGTAACATGAATTCAGCTCTTCCTTCTTAATTCGTTTAGGACAGTAGTCAAAAGTCAAAACCAAAATCCTTATTGATAATGTTGCTGTTTAGAGTCAATTAAATCATATTCAACAACCATGTAAATTAAACAAAGAACCTCAAACCATACACTATAAATATAACACATGCAGGGGAAAACAGGGAAGACATCAAACATCACCACATATTAAAACGAAAAACAAATTAATTAATGGCACAAGTGGTTTCTCCAAGCACATCATCATGCAGTAGTGAGATGATAGCCGTAGCAGTGATTGCAGCATTTCCTATAATGTCCATAATAACTGCACACAAAGATGCATTGTTGTCGATTGTAATCGCCTCTAAATATAGCATTAGTACACAAAAACAAGATAACAATTGTGTAAATGATCACTTGACATGTATAATATGCCTTGGCGATATTTCTTTGGCTGAATCCCGGCGAGTGCTTACCATATGTGGACATGAATTTCATACTCATTGCATTGATTCTTGGCTAAACATCAATTCAATTTGCCCTCTCTGCAGAATTCCAGTGCCTGCTAACATTTCTATGAGATCATGTACCAAAAATCGCTTCGTTTCGTCGTTGATATCTGCTGTGGATAACATTTGGAATTGGTTTCTTGATCCGCTTAGCTCTGAGGTCATTGCTTCCCTTACAAATATGGAATGCCTGGGCTAAACAACACGACACTGTATTTGCTTAATTTCTCACTAGTTTAAATTTGTTTTCTTTTTTTTACAAATTAAAATTTCATAATTATGTACAGTTATATCATTAAAAAAAATTATTTTATGAGATTTTTAAAATTTGATACAAAAAATTGGGGAATTAGCTTGACCGCCTCCATTATTATTATAATAATAGGTACTTGATATTCATCACCTAATATATTTTTTTTTGTTTTTTATGGTTGAAATGCAATTTCTTTTATAAAATTATTTCTTTTTATTAAAATTATAAGTATAAAATATTATGTGAATTTCATTAATTACTAGATCAGATCTTGAATATAGTTTAGTTTTCAAATATTGTACTTACTATAACATTAATTTTGAATATTTTGCAACATAGAGTGCACTCCGCCACGTAACCAACTATTTTGTGTTTTGTTTGACAAGAATGTTATACTACCTGACTTGCCATGTTTTGTTTACCTTTCCATTCAGCACATACATGTTGTTTCGTGCCTGCTGCTGTTCATGTCGCAATTCTAACACGAAATATTCAGCTCCTTTCTCATATACTTGTCAAAAGCAAAATCATAGTAATCCATAATGTTGGTCAGTCAATTTATAATTATATTCAACAACCTTTGTAAACAAAAAACCTCAAACCATGCACTATAAATATAACACATGCAGATCACCACATATTAATTAAAAAAACGATCGAAAATCAAATTAATTAATGGTTTCTCCAAGCACATCGATCATCAAGCAGTAGTGAGACGACAGTGATCGCAGCATTTTCTATATTAACTGCATACAAAGGTGCAGTCAAGTCATTGTTGTCGCTTGTAATCGCCTAGCATTACACAATAACAAGATAACAATTGTGTAATATGCATGTCTTGCCGATATTTGTTTGGGTGCTTACCATATGTGGACATGGATGAGGCAGAAATTGGTCAACCATTGCCATTACTTCTCCTTTA
Organism: Solanum verrucosum; assembly: GCF_900185275.1. Taxonomy (NCBI): domain Eukaryota; kingdom Viridiplantae; phylum Streptophyta; class Magnoliopsida; order Solanales; family Solanaceae; genus Solanum; species Solanum verrucosum. The sequence continues at coordinate 2,111,993 of NW_026020014.1, read as the reverse complement.
TTTTCACTTTTTATTTCTCCATTATACCTTATAACCTATGTAACTCTTAGGCCATTTATCTTCACTATTTACTACCCTATTGTCTTCCTATTTCATTGCTAGGAAGACTTCTTCTACTATTAATAGTGGTGGTCTTCATTTGTTTAATACACACAAGAAAAATATAGAGTGCATAAAGTTTGTCAAAAAGAGAGTTCTTATTAGTTGAAGGGTTGTGGAGCTTTGGACTCAACTCTTGTGATTAGGCTGTTGTATTCTGGAGGGGACAAGTACTGCTGGACTGGTGAAAAACATTTGTTACAGTGGGCTTGAATCTCTTTAAAGAGAGTGAGATATCCGCGCCTCAGCCTGAAGAGATTTTTATTTCTTCGTTCTATTTTCAATTGTAATCTTGTAATTTTTCACTAACACATTGATTCCCCTCTTTGCAGAATTCCTGTGCCTACTAACATTACCAAAAATCGCTTTGTTTCGTCGTTGATATCTGCTGTGGATAACATTTGGAATTGGTTTCTCCATCCGCTTTGTTGTGACTTGTGAGGTCATAGTTTCCCTTATAAATATGGACCGATCTAAACAAATTAGCAACAGAACAGGAGATATCAGACAATCATTATTGTAATTTGTTTTTTATTTTTTTTTACAGGAAATGAATTAATCTCTGTATAGATAATTTCTTATGAAAATGTACAGTTTTACCAAAGGTAATTTGGTCTTACCGATTACATTTTGAGTGATAATGTTGCCTGTATGATGTAGATACCAGTAGGAGAAGACCGAAAACAACGAATATTAACATAAGCTGTTTGAATCTTGATAAAGATGAGCATTGGTCAAGTGACATTGATTATAGCAAGTGTTTTTTTTTTTTGTCAAAAGTGCTTTTCGAAAAAATATTCTTTAAAAATAATATTTGAAAAACTTTTTTGTTAATAATTTATGCTTGATCAAAGTTTCAAAAACGCTTCAACCGGAAAACTATTTTTTAACTAATGAAAAAAAGTTTTTGCTATTACTTAGATTGGCCGACATAGGTGATTTAGATTAATTTTTTTATTTACAAACTAACGTTTGTAAGATTTATGAATCAAATCAGACCAACAATAGTTGGTTTTTCTGATTTTTATTTTTACGATGTGATATGATTTATGGTTTATCGATTTCTTTTGAACATTCTTAGAAAAAACACATTTGACTTTACGACCACATAAATTATAAAACATGTGTTGTTGATTCATGTGATATTTTGATGATTAATAACTAAAATAAACTTATTTAAATTAAAATTTGAAAAAAAAATGGTCTAAGTGATTTTATTTGAACATATTATTAATTGGGCTAACTATTATTAGCATAAAATGGGCTGGATCATGTGTTAGATGAGTTAATGTTGATGCGGAATATGAGGAGCAGGGAGAATTTGAATGTGTGACCAATGACGGATTCAAAGTTTTATCCATGAGTTCATTTAACTTTTATTGTGAAATAATTCATAAATTTAATTATTATTGTGAAATAACTTGAGATGAATTAGAGATGCACTTTAATACTACGCACTTTCAAATATCAACAACTATCATATACTCCCTCCGTCCCATTTTATGTGAGGTAATTTGACTCAACACGGAATTTAAGAAATAAAAGGAAGACTTTTAAAACCTGTGGTCTAAAATGAATTATAGAAATTTGTGTGGCTATAAATCATTTTATTAAGGATAAAATAGATATTTTATAATTAAATTATTACTTAATATAGAAATGTGTCATTCTTTTTGAAATCGACTAAAAAGAAAAGTAAGTCACATAAATTGAGACAGAGAAAATATATATTTTACAAAGACCCTCAAACATATATATATAATTTGGTTAGAATGCCTCTTGGGACGGTGCGTGGAGTTTGATCAAGTATACAATTAAAGTATGGGCCTCCGTTTGAAATTAGTACTATAAAAAAAATATAAATTTTAAATTTTGAATAATCTTTTTCCACTGAATGTTCAAATTCCTTGGGTCTACGCCATTTAAGTTAACAAATGGTCAAATGAGAAACTTCCCAACAAGTTAAGAAGGCGGCCAGAATTGTTTATTTGAAACTCTTCTCCCTAATCTCATGTTGGGAGTCTTTTGGTGACTCTTCTTTTCCCTCCCTCCACTGTCGCAGTCAAGCTTAGACTCCATTTTCATCCTCTTATTTGCTTTTTCTACTTTTAAACTCCCCCCCATTTACCTTCTATTTTGACTCAACTAGAGTTGCATTTTTCCCCTTTAAATCCTCTTTCCAAATCATCCCACTTTTCACATCATACTCCACAATTCCTTAGCTGAATTCTCTACATGTTATTGGGTTTCATCTATTCGATCGACTCTCAAATTTCAAACTTGGTGGGTTTTACTTCAAAATTTTGCTTCCGATATTCTAGGTTTAACTCTCACTAGTTATCTTTCCTTAATCCTAGCCTCTGTTTTTTCTTAAAGAAAGAAACTGCAAATTCAAAAGACCATCGAGCTGTCTGAAAATGGGAAGTGGTAAATTAGGTGATTCAGGTATGATTGCGATCACGGCTAAGGTCATGATGGTTGTCGTCGTATTTCTCTTCTTTGCGGTGGTCTTGGTATTCTTCCTTCACATATACTCCAAATTTTTCACGAGAGAGGACGCCAACCCGAATGACGACACAAGGCGTCGCCGCCGCCGCCGGTTCGACTTCGCCGGTGGTTATCAGGAAGTGAATGCACTCCGGGGAGGCCTTGACCGTTCAATCCTTAAAACCATACCCGTAATTCCATTTGATACCAAGGATTTTAAAGATGGATTGGAATGCTCAGTTTGTCTAAGCGAAGTCTGTGAAAGTGAAAAGGCGAGACTTTTGCCTAAATGCAATCATGGGTTTCATGTCGATTGCATTGATATGTGGTTTCAATCTCATTCCACTTGTCCTTTATGCCGAAACCCTGTTTCAGAAATGTCCTCTACGAAGTCCATCATTGTAGAATCAAATTCCGGGGCCATTAGGGCACCAGTAGAAGAAGGCTCAGTAGCTTCCACAGAGACACGAAATTTACCAACTAATGTTCTGTTCTGGGGAGATGAAACTACTACATCATCAGCATCCACAAGTACTAGTAGGCCAGATGGGGTTTTGATGATTGATATTCCAAGACAAAATAGTGAAGAGGCAGAAGAAGAACAGAAAACACCTACACCGACACGATTGAGATCTTTAACGAGGCTTTTTAGCAGTTTGAATCCTTGCAGTCCCAGAAATGTAGATGTAGAACAAGGAAGCAGGGGCCAGAGCTAGAGATTGTTACACCTCTTGAATTTGGAGAGGAGTGGAATCTTAGGAACTATATAATTTACTAGGTTAAAGTTAATTGATTGATTCTTGATGCAGATGAGAAGTTGTGTGCAATCTTTAGATGTCTATGTATTGTATATGTGTAAAACAAATTGCTAGGGCCAAGGGGCTTCTCTGTTTGAGAATTGAGGGGAATCTATCTTCTCTTACAGGAGAGTATTAGGAATCTTTTTGTTATTAATGTGAGTGTTCATTTGTTGTATGGTTTCTACAATTCATTGTACGGCTTACTCGAAATATCATGCAGGCGTTTGGACAATATTTGGTTGAAATTTGAGAGTAGTTTGCAGTAAACATGTTGTTTATGATATAGCTGCAGTAAAAATGAAGCATTATGAGTGTGTCTGATTTTCCTGAAATTCGTCAAACAAAATGTTGATGTTGATGTTATTCAAATTCTAAACTCCAAAATCATGGGTGAATTCAGAACCTATTCCTAGACTAGCATGTGATGATGAAAAAAAGAACCTGTTCCTTGCAACAAATGCAAATTCTTTTTTGCATATGATATTTGTTTGCATTCACCTCACAGAAATTAGTACACATAGATTCACACATACCTGTAGTCTCTGCTAAATTAAACCTACCCTTTTGCAATCTTAAGTTACCAGATAAACAGGTCCATAAGATTGAACATCAGGAGTACTATTCTTAACCTTGTGAAGACAGAGATAAGGTATTTCATTGTCCACTCTGTTCATTGGACTGAACAGATATGTTAAGGGCCCAGATAAAGGCTTATTGGGCCTTCCAGCTATAGTACCTGGCCCGCTGATCCCCGGCAATGGACCAGAGACACATCCACGCTTCAGCTTGTTAATGGTAGAGCCTTTTGAAGTTTCTCTGCTCCCCTGATTCTTCTTCTTATCAGTCTTCAGCCATGAAAACAGAGAGCTTTTCCATGACTTCTTGCAAGTTTTCTTAACATCATTTCCAAAATTGTTGTTTCTCAGTTCCACAGAACGTGGAGGTGTAGCACTGAGTTTCACTTCAGATACATGCTTTCTCGCTTCTGACAAGAACTGTAAAATGCGCAAGTCATAAATCATCAAATGTCATCTAGCTGGTAATGAGAAACGGATTCAGAATATAAACTTGACGGTTCAACTATTGAGTGTCTTACCACTAAATCTACAGCACTTTCAAAAATTAAAGGTTCAACATTTAATACCCACTTGAGCCTGACTCAACCCAACTGGATCATGGATCGGATATCAAAATGGGGATAGACATATGACTGATATCATGTATAGACAAAGTGGGGAGTAACTTATCTCATTACTCAAAGAATACAATGATATTAATACACAAAGAGAATAAGCTAACTACAGTAACAACATATTCAAATCTCTAAAAGTCACCTATACTATCATATAAATACATAATAATATACACTGTAGTGATGTTGTGAACAAAGCAGGGCGACAGGTACATTGTATATACCAAGGTTAATTCCTTTTTTTTTTGGGGTGTATAAAGTAAAAAAATGTTGAATCACTTATTGGAAACTATGCCTCCACCACTGAATAAAAGATAAAAACTTTATATGAGTTGAAGATATAAGGCAAAAAAACAATTGACTTACATCCGTAAAGTCTGTGTGAGGATCAAACTCGTAGCCACAATAGTCCCCACCTTCATATTTTGGGTATATGGGAAACTTGTTCATATTTTGCTCCCTGGAATTTCAAAATGCAGGTTCAAGTTTGAGCCATGTGAAGTGAAAATTTTCATCAAGTCTTACAAATCATGCCTATACATTTTGTTCATTGCAGAAAGTATGAGGGCTCCCCTAATAATAGTAGATTCCAAATGAGAAAAGGTACTTTTAAAAAAAAATAAAGATGGAAAGGCCAGCTAAGGCTTTTCTATATCCCCATGAGAGTTGTGTATGAAAAAACTGGTGGTTGGATAAATTGGATTAGTTAAGGAAAGCTATATTTACCAATGCTTAACAATGAAAGGAAGGATCAGCATAAGCAACTGTTTTTATTGGTTGAAATGGATCACACTGTCACCATCACTACAGAGACCTAAATAACACTCTCAGTAATTTAAAAAAGAAAAATCGATGAGTATGGATTTTTTTTCTTTTTTACAATTTCATAAAGGTACATACATACCTAAGGAAACAAAGTGCTGTAGCAGTTGACTCTTGAGCTTTTCTGGAGTGAGGTGAAGATTTGAATTCATGAAGAAATTAATGTTGGTAACAAGAGTGAGAGAGACGTAATCATATCTCAGAGAGTAATTAAATAGCAAAAGCAGGGAATAAAGGCAACCTTTTTGTTAACGTACGATTTCACCACGTCTCCACTGTATAAACTATAGAGTAGGTAAGTAATAAATATAAAATGGATTGTATTAAGATGTGAAATTTTACGGCGCAATTTTTGGAGTGGAGTTTTAGGCGAAAGGTTTTATTATTACCTAGTGGACGACAAGGCAACGTGAAAAGAGGGGTTAACATCATCATGCCAGTAGTCATGGGTTTCAACTTTCAAGCATGGCTTAGACTATATTGGATTTTCATTTCTCTTTACATAAAATTGATTGTTCTTTTCATTGATCTACCATTCAAATTTAGTTGATTGATTGATAAGTCTCCGTTTCCCATAACGAAAAACCTCAGATTTTAGTGAACAAGTATAAACCAGTCACGAGTGAAAAATAATTGGTTTAGTCAGCTATACGGAATAGCTCATCAAACACGGCACCACGGAAAGCATTAGTAATGACAGGTTGCATACTTTTACTAGACCTTTCAACTTCACTTGTCAAGCCTATAACTACACATATATTATATATACCTCTTCCCCTCCCTGAAAAAAATAGGAAAAAAAAGAAAAAAGACCAAAACGAAGAAGAATAAACCCACATTTGCGAACTATAAACAGACAAAGCAGAAGGAAAGGATTAGCTCCTGCAACTCTGAGCCCTTCACAATAAAAGCACATTATGTTATCTTTCCACTGACGTGCACAATAGGAAAGAGAAGCCCATTAGCTAGATTAAGAGATTAGTTAGATCTCCACTTAAGAGTCATGCCTATACATTCCCCCTAGGTAAATCAAAAACCTATAATATTAGGTGAAATAACAGGAACCAGGAGCGGGGATGACTACGTATCCATGTGATATGGGGTGGTCTGTTCTTCACCGTAGTGCACAAAACAAGATTCCAGTCATCAAAGCTGAAGCAGAGGCAAGGCCATTACAACACCAAAAATTGAAACTAGCAACAGCAACAACCAAGTTGGGACAGATTTCCTCTGTTGGTTTTTGACGTCTTTTAGAGGCTTCACTCTGTTCACTTCGTCCTTTGTGGAATTTTCATGCTCTTCCAACAAGGGTCTAGACTTTTCTGCTCCAGCTGGCATGGATGATACCTGCTCTGGAACTGGCTGCGACGGAAGCTGCTGCTGTTCATACTTCTCCACATACTCGGGAAACAATTTCCTAAAGGTTGGGCTATCATAAAAAAAATAAAAAAATAGAGTAAGTTACCCTCCTACCTAATAAAAACGTAATAAAGGAAAATACACACGGTAAAATAGCATATCCATCTCTCATGCAGGAGATCTTGAACAGTGGAGACAAAAGCTCGAGGCAATTATACAAATACAACACAACAGCAAGGAACTCGCAGTCAACTCACTTTTTACAATTAAAAGCCAAGGATGCCTTTGCAAGCTTCTCCTTCTCAGCAACTGTTGTTGATACACTGCCTGTGGTAGGACTATTGTCCATCTGCAAGTAATAGATAGTTAGAACGCGAGATAGCAACTGTATTATGTAATGCATGTTCAAACCCCAACATACTTTGCAAAAAGAAATGATTCAACAAATGAAGAAAAGGTTATCTGAGCAAGCAATCAACTTATCAGTAAACCACCTATTCGTAACTGCTGATAGAAATCGGAGAATTGGTTCATGTTTCTGAATATTTTTGGTGTTCATGCCAGCTGGTCTGAGTAAAGCAGCCATCAGATGGAAGGGTCAAAAGATAGACAAGAAGCATAGAGAAGTTTGGAGAACAGTCCCTTTGTGCATTTTTTGGACAGTGAGGCTAGATGGAAATATTAGATAATTTGAGGGCGAAGATCATATAAACTGGCAGAGGACATCATCATAGAGGTGATAGAACATGGAAGTTTAGAATACTTTTCTTGGTAGGCAGACGTAGAGCCACAAAGGGAAAGTATGGGGAAACTTCACCAACTACCAGACTCCCTTCTTTTCTCCTATACCACTCAGAGGTAGCTTTTATGCTATAGCTCAAATGATCTTTAATGTGATGGGATGACTTCAGATTGTCCTCAACCTCTACCAGGGCTTCCGTGCACAGAGACAGATAGAACTCAATTGTCCAGACACATGCAAAAGAAATAACATTTTCATAAAAGGAAAAGCACAAAGTAAATAAAGCATGATCTGAAAATACATAAGCAGATGAAATGGGAACACCAGGAGTCATTATAAGCTGCATTAGTAGAACGAACTTTACCATAAATGAGAGCAGCCCTGTTAGTATGCTGCATGCAGAACAGGGAAAAGTTAGCCCGAGCAAAGAAGAAAAAAACATCTCATTTTAGCTGTAAGAATAAATAGACATGTTTTTGCTAATTTGTTTCAACAAGAAATAAGAAACATGTTAAACAAAAAAAAACAATAATAAAATATTTATAACAAAGTACACACACATGTTGTGCAACTGAGCAGATGGTGTTTGAGATTTCATATCATTGACTCCAACTTGGAATTGAGAGTAGTTTGCCTTTGTCGTTGAAAGAGAAGAAAATTGGTAGGCAAACGAATTAATTCAAGCAAATTTACATGGAATGAGTGAATGGGACTTTAAAAAGGAGGGAGACGGGGCACAGGTTTAAGCTAAAGTGGAGCAAAAGAGAGGGACTGGCAGCCTGGGGATAGGGCATCTGTTTGTGGGGTGGGGTGGGGTGAGGGGGGGGGAGTCTGGAGTGCAGTGAGGTGGGTCTCAGGTGGCAGGGAGATACAGAGGAGTGGTCCTGAAAACAAAAAAATTCATAAGTGAAAACACATATAACCTCTTCGTTAAGAAATAATGTTTGCTTTTAAAAGTGGAAAGAGTGATATATATTTCCTTGTCATGGCAGAAACAAAAACATAAACTCTTTTTTTAAAAAAATTTGCAACAATGATTTGATTTTCCTAGTCACTACAAAACAAAACCAGACAAGGTTTATTGGTTACCAAACAGGCACTAAAGAAAGTATTGCCAGACAAATAAGCATTATTTATTGTTTGCAACTCATTACCTTGACACAGACCACATTGGATTCCAGCTCTCTGGATGGACTGTGAAGAAATAAGGCAACAAAGGTTAAGAACAGACAAAGATCATCACAAAGCAACAGAAAACTGTGACAATTAGGCAATTCTAAAAGCACTTACAGTCACTCATAGATAAGCAGATTTTCTTTTGTGTCATAAATCTTCCGTTTGGAGTAGTCATACTACAGAAAAAGAAAACATATGTGCTGTAAAAATCAGCAGGAACAAAACCCTCAAAAGCATGGAGACAACCTAGGTTGGAGAGTTGAAACAAGCAAGGGAATTTCAAACTCATCTGAAGTTAGACTACCTGATCCCTGGAGGTTTAAACGGATATTCTGGAGGAAACTTGATCTTCCCATAATAAAATCCACCTAATGATAGGAAGCGGTATCATTTCATGAACAACAACAAAAGGAGCATAAGTTAATTCCAGAAGAATAACAAATATACAAAAATGACAGGAAGACGGGTTGGAGGAACGAGAGTGCTATCACCCAACAATATCAGCTAATCCAATAATTTAAATACTGAACTCAGAAAAAAGTAGCGACCTGCAAATGGCGTTCCTTCACTCCCCTCCAAAACATAATCTGGACACACAGTTTAGATAGAAGTAGAACCATTAGTAATATCAAAGCAAACAATTGACGAATTAATTGATCAAGAGAAACCAAAGGAAAAAAAAGGAAAACAAAAGGAGGGCCACTCCCTGCAAATAAGTCCAGTCAGTTATATTAATTAGAAATACTGCTACATTTTCATAAACTTACTTTACTTGTAAAGAATAAAGAAAAAAAGTTCATTTGTTAAGAGACAATTTTACTCCATAATTGACTGCAAGAACATGAGCAGAAGTAGGACTCACGCCACTCAAGGATATCATTCGGAGAAGGGCGGGCCACAACATGGGAAACAGGTTCCTGCAATGGAGAATGCATCACTACCTTAGAGTGTTGTACAACATAATTAAATTTGCATGGTGTAGAATAGTCTAGCCCATAGAAGGCATAGGAGGACGTCATCAAACATGAGTAAGTCCATGAAGTAAAACATTCTCCAAGATATGACAGGAATTTAAGCACACAACTTGCATATCTTCAGGCCTAGCAATGGTGTGGAGGGAAGCAAGAACCCACCATCGCATAATTAACAATTACTAATCTTAGTTTACATGCGTTGCAAATAACTATAGACTGAAATAAAGTATCTGGTAATGCTTCAAATGTAGAGCAATAACCAGCAACTAAAAGGTTACGTACTTTACAAAGTGCTCTATATTCCTTCTGAAGGCGCTTTACACATGCTTTTTCTGCCATGTCTTAGCTTCAAAATATATTGAAACTAAGAGAGTGCTGCAAAGCTTTCCTTATCCTCTTGACCACCAAAGAAATACAACAACCTGTAAACATATGAGATGCTTAACAAACCCAGGAATTCCAAACTTATTAAACATAGAGAATATAGGGCATTACATTTCCAGGTAGAATAGTGCCCAAGAAAGACTATTAAGTCCACAAAAAAATAATGCAGGAACAAAAAGCGGGCAACGCCAGCTAAGTCTGTTCCCAGTAGCAATTAGGAGCAGTGGTGGAGCCAAGAATTGAAGGATAGAGGAAGCTTACAAAGAGAAGCGAGCAACATGTATTTTCAGAGAAAACAATAAACAGGGAGCATCAGAATATATTTTAAAAGGTTTCTTCTAGACTCTCATATTTCCTAACTTAAGCAGGCCAATAACTTCACATATTCTTAATAAAGGCAGTGTCCGGGTCAACTTTACTCATCTCAATGAATGCATTGGGTACCTGCCACCTCCCACACACACAAGTACCCAATAACTTGGTCCGACGAGGCTTAGGTAGATGACAAAAGATGCGTTCAATCAACAGTAAATATTGGACAGGACTCAGGAGACTGTTGATCAAGAACCCTCCACTTTCAATCAAATGAATTAGTCACTGGGGGAGGGGAGAAAACACTGTGGACACCCTGAGGAGAGGGTTTACTGTTGAAAAGAAGAATTAAGAGAAATATTGTTCAGAATTGCTAGGTCATTTACAATACGCATCCATATTGTGCATTTGAATTTCAAAAGGACAACTATCATAGATAATACAGGTCACTGACAAACATCAGTCCAGATTATAAGATTGGAAAAATAGGGTGTGATGGAAATAGTGACTGAATAAAAATTCTAGCCAGCAAACAAATGTACTTTCTTCTGACTAGGCCTAACATTCATTTTGCTTCACCAAGCCCTTCTGTTGGGGCATCACCTCTTTACCAATCCTCCCTTCTCTTCAGCAACAGATTGGATTCTTCCTGGACTTTGAAATGTGTATAAACCGTAAGTTTGTAATCATATGGACAAATGTTTCCCACAAGTCATTATATTCAGCCATACAAAGAATAGGACAGGTTTCCAAAGTAATGAGGGCAAAGAATAATGGAATAAGAGAAAAAATTATTTTTCTACAAGTGAAAAACAAGTTAGCTAGAATAAAGTAGGATGTTTGTAAAGAATCCAGTCTTCAACTGAAAAGCCTATACTATTTTTTTCATAAGAGGAACCAACACGTATCAAGTCCTTACTCTATAGTACACAAAGTTTTTCTTTTTGATGGGTCTCTATAGTACACAAGGTTCAAACACCAAGAAAGATTCTACATACTCAAGCAATGTGGAGGAAAGGAGTGAAAAAAAATTATCAGAAAAAGGCATGAAGAGTTTTTGCTTTCTTTCTTAGAGTATCCACGACCAATCATGGATGGGGATTGAATGTGAGTACAAAATCATTGGCAAAACTATGGAATATAGCCAGCAGATAATACTAGCGAATGGATACCGTCAAGCATGGCAGATCTTTCTTGGTAGAAGGTTTGACATCTATTGTTTTCCACTCGTACGGCTGTTACATTAGAAAAAGTTCAATGCCGTACAAGACATCACCTTTTACCTCAAATGACGCTTTCATGGACCAAAGCTCGTCAAGATATCTTGAGAACTACACTCCATTTATCTGGTTATTTAGATATTTCTAGTACTATATAGACAACCTAATGAAAGAATTTTTCTTAAAGCAAAAAGTGAAAGCAGTTGCATCTATAAGAAGATAAAACTCTATCTGGTCCACATTTGATTAGGAATAGGTCTTGTTTTATTGCCTACCTTAGAAAAATAATAAAAACCAGATATACTAACATCTATGATCACATCTTTATTTCTTTCCCCGAATTTCTAACCTAAAAAATAATAACTATCAAATATTCAAAGGAAAACAAGTGATGGAAATGCTAGGACTAGATAGGAGGAAATAGTTCAGAGCCAAAACACGCAATTCAGCGAATAAGTCCTCCAAGAAACCGGAACTGACAGAAATTAAGTACATTACTAACGAACATAAAGCACATATTCTCAAATTAAAACACTATTGATTATCAACACCGTAGACCAAATAGCCGAGAGACATACGCATCACACAAACAAGAAAACAAACCGCACAACAATCCTGGTAATCAGATCGAAATTCATTGTCTTCGTATCAAAATTAACGAAGTAAATGATGTACATACATAAAGAAGAAGATCATATATTACCGAAGATCTTGCGGAAATTGGAAATTGAATTGGGCGAATTGAGATTTTCCAGAATCTGATGAAGATCTACTTCAAACGGCTGCGAGTTGAGGAAGAAAAATAATTGAAGAGAAGCTTTTCTTGGTTTTCGGCTTGTAGATGATGGACACTGACCCGACTCCCGAGCCGAAGTTGAGTCCGATAATGCAATTCAATAAAAAAAAAAATTGACCACTACGTGTTGCTTATACTCCTAATCTTTGATGGACGAATTTACCCCTATTAATTGTAACTTCGCCGACTCATCCTTCTCCGTGTGGCACTGTCGCGTCCATGTTATTGGAATTGTTAATTGGGTTAAGGGGACAAATAATTTCTTATTTATAAATTTATATATAATCTTTTGTTGAAAATTTTATTTATAAAATAAGAAATTACTATTTTTAAGGTAATTTTTACACGAAAATTTTAAAAATAATTTATGGAATTAATACCAAAAAAAATAGATGTCTAGACTCTTTTTATAGTTCAAAATCGGCATGGATGGAACATAATGAAGTGACGAGTTCATATAAATAACTTTGATTCTAACGTTGTATTTGCAAAAAATAAATATTTAATATATATATATATATATATATATATATATATATATATATATATATAAATGATATATTTAGAATCCAATAAACAAAAATAATAATTCAAAAGTATTAAGTTAAAAAAATCTAGCTTCCACTTCTTAAATTCAAAGAAAATAACAAATTAATAAGTTAAAGACAAGGCAAAGAGGGATGGATAGACTCCAATTAGAAAATGTAGAAAGAAACTTATTCTGTGCTTTACATAATTTTTTTTTTTTTTTCTCACGTATTGATGGACTCAAATCTTATACTTTTGGATTTACAAATTTTGAATCCACTAACTTATGATCCAAAAAATCAAGTTTCGCACAATTAATAACAGTTATGATTATGAGAGACGCAAAATAATATTTTTAAAATTATTTTCCACGATAATTATCTGTAATAATAACATAATCAGTCTTATTAATCGCGATTGAAAAATGATGACTTGCTTGTGAACGTGTCTTTCAAGTTCTTGTATTAGTCATGTTTCTTCATCACTGTGACACTATCCTATCTTAAACACATGTCTCCAAAAGTAAACGTGTTCTTTATAACAAAAAAAAGAAAGAAAGAAAAAAGCTTTAACTTTAAATTAGCATACACGGTTATATGATTAGTAAATAATTAGTTGGAAAGGGAAGGTCTTAGTGGTGTACTGGTGTCTGTCTAATGTAGAATTGATCAACGAAGCATCTCAACTTTGAAGTTTTCTTGTTCGTGTTTTTCAACTAAGATCGGTCATTCTTTTTGTCTTTAAATTTCCACACTTCACACGCATTTCCAGAAGAAAAGAAAAAGTGCTACCCCTTCCTTTCATATAAGATCGTGTAATGACTATAAAAGTGATGGTGTCAACCCACCGCCGATTGTATTGCATCTAATATGAAATAACACGACATGAATTTTTCTGATTAACCACAAAAAATTACACATTGTAAGGAGTAAATTATACGATAAATTATGATTGATAATTGTTATGGTCTACTTTAAAGGCTCAGTAGTCAAAATTGAAATTCCAAAATATTCAAATCAATTAATCTAACACCAAACTTAAGAAAATTCAATCTCATCCAAACCTATTTAGATTGAATTTGAATTGTCATTTTTTTATTATCCGGAAATTGAAAAAATTCCATATTCAATCCGATGCCCAAAGCCCCAAACGGTGACCACCTTTGCTCAATACAAATTCAAATTAATCAAGTCAGTGAATTTTAAACATAAGATAATACGACACAAAAACTGGTGGGTGTTTGGGCTTTGGGGGAGGGGGAGGGGGGTCATGAAAAGTGTTAAATGATGATATGACAAATGTCTTCAAGGAAAAGAGGATGGGATCTGAGCACACCGATTTCAATAAGTGAAAACTCTGCTTCCTCCTTTTATAAACATTATTTTCCAACACTGCATGCCATCCGCAGAATATTATAAAATATAAGAGCATCTTTTGACTTGCAAATACTCTGAAGCTACACGTATAATTAGACAACTGATAGAAATAAAGAGCACCAATCACCCAGTGCCAAACACAGTGGAAATTTACAAAAATAATACTAACATAATAATTATGTTTCGATTCCGAACAAATTGTCATTCGATTAATATATGAACTCTATTTGATCATATCACATTGTTATCAAAAGCAAATGAATTCTCACTAGCCATATTGTGTTTCAGAGTGAAACACCAAAAAATAAAACAAGACAGAGATGAATTTTAAAAGTTTTGAGTTAGAAAATTTGAATTGAGTATACCAACAAAATGGTAGCACAAAAAGTAGTTGAGTTAAAGGAAAGGCCAACCAGCACCAAACTATTTAAAACAGCTTTAAATAGGATCAAAGCAATTCGAAAGGGATGAAATCAAATCTTTAAATATCAAAAGTTAAAGACAATATAATAATCACCTCGTCCAGTAAATAAAATATTATCACGTGCCAGGTCACATGATCACTCTGAAACTTTCTAACAACTTATCTGGAAATCAGAGTTCCAACACCGAACAGTCAAAGGAACATCACATGATCCCACTAAGCATTGGATCCTTCAACTGTTCCAACACATTCAAACATCATATATAAATCACATCAGCTCAGCTTCAAAGCTACCAAATCACCACAAACATAGAAAAAAAACATCATTAACATCCTTTAACTCAGCTTACTGCAAGACTATGAAGAGCCATTCAAGAATACTAGCTGCTATTGTTCTAGCAATTCTGTTAATTCTTAGTTCAGAGTCCAATGCCGCACATGCAGCTCGGTTCCTCTCCAATAAAGAGCATCCGTCCCAAAAAACTTCAACATCACAAACACTCAAGGGTCTGCATACAAAACAGAAGAAACCATTCAAGAAAGTTGATTCAAGCTTTAGGAGAATACCTCCAAGCAGATGGAATCCTATACAAAACAAGTAATTTCTGAATCTAAAAGTGTTAATCAGTTACATCCATAAGCAGTTTTCTCAAATATCACATTCTTGTACCAGGTACAAACCTCCATAGGATGACTAAAAGAAGCATCACCTCAGCAAAGAACAGCACCTACAAAGCAATTCGCTCATTCAATATCAATGTAGTTTGGAAGTACAAAGTTAGTTTCCACTATCCAGTTAGGATAGTCACTTGCAGCACAAATACAGGATCCAATTTTGTTCCTTGGTAGCTATGAATATGTTGCTAGATGTATTTCCCAAAGTTTTATAAATGTGAATACTATTAAGTTCTTCATATCAGTGCTTTTATGAACCAACCATTTAAACTTACCAATGAATAATTTAACTAGAATGAACAAAAAATTGCATGAAAAACTAAATCAACTGTTTTCGGCATCCAATAGAAGTTCCATCCTTTCTGATCAAACAACAGAAAGTAACCAAAACTGAGAGCTCAGATACAGTAATGTAAAATTGAATAAAGAACCTAAAAGCATTACAGTTAAACTTTGATCTTCTTTCTTTTAGATTCTGACTCGCCATCTTTCCTATGCCTTTTCTTCTCGTCTTTAGACCTTCTCACTTTTTTTGAAACCTGATGAGCCAAGAAGGGGGTATTTGAAGTTTTGGCAGAAGCCAAAGTTGTCTCAATTTCTTTCCTAATGTCTTTTAACTTTCCTGGCTTTGATTTGGAAACAGTATCAGCAAGAAAGCTCTCCTTTTCAAATGATTTGGTTTCCTTTGGTCCAAATGTAGCATAAAATTCTTTCAGAGCAGATTGTTGTGAAGCTTGTCTTGACTTCCACTGGTCGGGTTGCCTTGCAAATCTATCATGACAGAAAAGGAAGCCAAATAAGTACAAGATAAACCAGGAGAGTTTAACACAACTTTAGATGAGTCTGTCAGAATGGGTTTCAGAAGGTCTTCCCACTATCAATTTGCACTTCTCCAATGAAGATGAGTGAAATAATTACACCATGTAATCTCCCAGTTCAGAGATGTATTTATTTATTTATTTTTAAAGAAATGCTAATATTCAAACTGCCAGAAAACATAATTCATCGCCTCTAGAGGCGTCCCTTCAGATGCTAATGTTAATGATAAACAGCATGAAGTAACTAAATTATGGAGTAAGAAATAAGAAGCAGTCGCGCTTCGAGAAACAATAACCTCAACGTCTAGCCCTTTAACTTTGTGACAAACAGGATTAAAATGCATAGAAAATAAGAGTTATGACACAACATATCCCAGATCGGGAAAAAATGTGCTCTCTGCCACAGAGCACTATATGCTTCTGCTGTTAAGCTACAATAGATAGTGGAAAGGGGGAGAAGCCATGAAGATGCAAAAGGAAAGGCTTACCCATCAATATCGAGTTTCCTCAGTAGGTAAGGTCCCTGCTTAGACTTGGATAGCTCTGGTTGGAGAGGTAACATTTCCGATACTATTGTCTCTCTCAGATTCAAGTTACTAGCAGTGAAGCACTTTTCAACAGTAAATGAACCAAATGGATGCACTGAGAGTTCACCAAAATGTCCCCGAAGCCTTCAAGTTACAGACCATCATTATTAGAAAATCAACAATATCAGTTCCAACTGTATGGAGTAACAAAAGTCTGCTATAATACATACTTGGCAACTAACTTCCTCTTTTGCTTTCCCGATATGTTCGAGTTTAGAAAAGATTCAATGACCCGTGAACCACTAGGATCTTTCGATGCCTCAAGAACATGATGTTCTTCTAAAGACGTGATACTAGTAACATACACCTGTATTAGTTCCTGTAGCATATCAAAAAAGATTATAATCATGCTGACAGTAACACTTCACTCGTTACTATAATAGCAATATAGTACAGGTTAAACATAAGATACACAATAACTAAGCACTGGCTTTTGAAATAATAGAAGAAATAAGAGTTGACGCAAAACAAGCTAGATAGAACACTTCAAATGCCAGACTTAAGCTAAAGACTATCAACATAGTAATGGAAGAGATAAATATGTGGCATAGACATGCATATACATAGAATCAAATTCAAAAGAAGAATGAGAAAGGAACACATACACTGGGAAGTCTAAATATCGACTGCAGAATCAAAGATCCAACTACATGAATCTTTGTCCCATGTGGCCAACTCCAGTTCGATTTGTCTCTTAAGCTAAAGAAATTTTCAAGAAATAATATTCGGGGGATAATACACTTGGGAAACTCATCCCCCGTGCATACAGCAGCAGCAATGGCCTGACAACACTGAAACAAAGAAGACAAAAGGAAAGGAAAACACTCAACTGATCCTTCATTTTTTATAGTCGAAGGAAACATTTATCAATAATGAAGGTAATGAATACAAAAAGAAATATTTATTGATAAACAAACCGGATACAGCGCAAACAAATAGTTCTTTTGGAATCTAGGATAAAGAGAATTTTATTCAAAACAGTATCAAGATAAAACTGTGAGAAGTACAAAACAACTTAGTACAGTTCCTCCCCTGTTTCTTTATATCATCCAAACATCTACAATGTTTGAACACAATAATCGGGAAAATATGAAGTGTGACCTTGAATATTCACAACAAACCTCATGTTCATGGCTGTGGAGTCTTTGAGTTGCAGCAAGGACAGAAACAACAACTCCAGACTTTCCCATTTCAAAAAGATCGCGAAACTTTGTCCCAAGCTCCTCCCAGATCAAGTCCATCTAATAAAAAAATAGGGTGTGAGTGATACCATAAGCCAACATATGATTAAACATGAAAATCTGTTGACAAACCTATTTCAAGCTATCAGTATAATGTCTAGTCAGATAGTATTTAATGTGCAAAAAAAATAGAAGACATGCTTTAAAGTTCATCTGGCACACTGCATACTGATTTTAACATCTACCAACTTTTGGATCTAGATGAAGTTCTCAAGGTCGTTAGATTCAATTCTACTTGTCCTTATGCGTATCTTACATGAAAGCAATATTCCTAATAGTGACGTTTGAAAGGCCTTACATGATCCTGACTTTTGGCATGAGATGCTAAAGCCTGCACGACGAAGTTTGCACAGTGATGAGATGACATTCGAAACAATGACTTCCTGAAAACTTTCGTTAACAACTCATTGTACAATGTTTCAGGAGCAAATTCCAGGATAGCCTGCAACATTGTGCATTAAATCGTCAAATAAGGAGAACACTATACAGGTTAGAAAGTAATGCAGCTAAAAGAAGCAGAGTAAATCATGATGTCAGAAAACTTGCAACGTCTCTATAGACCTAGGCTTCATCTGATTTTACAGAAAATGGTGGAATAATGTCAACAAACCACAAAGAACTTATGCTGATATATATTAGCATAAGCCATAAAGTGCAGTTCCAGGATTAACAAATATATTTGCTCTAAGTTTTTCTTTCAGATGGTAGGATTGTGTAACACGTTCAACCATCCTCCATCTTGCTGATGTACTAGATTGCAGAAATAGAAGTCTGATACTTCATCAAAGAAACAGAAGGCTGGTATGCCAAATATATGACGTAGGCAACTAATTCAGCTGGAATTGTACAAAACTGCATAACTGGGGGGCTCATAACAACTGAACCAGACTTACAGCACCTCTATCATCTACAAGGAGTCTAAAACATCAAAAATTGAATCATGATCTTCTACACATGTTCCTTTACACCAAAATACAAAAAATACCAAACACTTCAACTTTATCATCTGGATATGACTTGATTTATCTTCGAAGAACTTTTCTATATTGTCCACCAAATATAGGTTGGAATGACTTTCCATATCTCTTTCTCACGAGAAGTGTACTACAGTCCTATGACAAAGCAAAATCCAATTGCTCAATTCAAATTAGACCAAAGTCTGAACTATAACTATCTTGATAATACCATTAACAGAAATGGAATAGACAAGACATGGCGCAACATCAGCTTTTTGAGAACATCACCTAAGAGGAGATTATGAAGGACAAGGATTATGGTAGTAGGCCAGTAAGTAGTTGAGTATTGTCTTGCTTATCCTTACTTACTAGCACTTGTTGCATAACTCTTGTAGTTTTTGGTTTCTTCAATTTATGTTACTATTTATTGTTCCTTGTGCTTCGTTTATAGTATTACTTGATTTCTACACTCTTGCTATTTTCTTGAACCGAGGGTCTATTGAAAACCGCCTCCTCTACCTACATTCTCCCAAGGTAGGGTAAGGTCTGGGTACACACTGCCCTCCCCAGACCCCATTTGTGGGATTACACTAGGTATGTTGTTGTTGGAATACAACCATTTGCAGCATACAGATAGATTCCATGACTAAGGAGCTCTAAAGCCTAAACTAATTAAATATAAAATAGTAAAATACTGCTGGAAAAGCATATCCATAGAGGAAATATAGATAGGCATCGATGATATTTTACCTCCATTAAATGACTGTATGCAGTTTCTTCCACTAGCCTTAAAATGTTCCGTATGGTTATTCCTTCTAACAAGTTTCCAGTATTGGCATTTCCAGCACTGCTTCCAAGAAGAACTCGAATTAAATGCAACAACTCTTGTTCATTTCCGGCCAATAATTTCAAAACAGTCTGCAAATAAGAGAACAAAATCATCATTGCTCATTGATATGTAATTCGACAGTTGTAATTTAAACTAGTAGCATTAAACAAGATATGAATCATTACTTCATACAAACATGTATTAGTAGTGTTTACATAGTCATTGTTATCATCTTTTGCACATTTACATACTGCAAGCAAAGTGATTGACATAAGAATGTAGGCTGGGATAAAAATTATATACCTGCAGAACTAAACTGCTGTATTGATTCATTTGAAGTTTCGAAATGTCTTCGCTGGCAGCATTTAACATCTCTGATACAAATTTTTTAAGCAAACTAGGAAATATTTGCACAGACTGCAGTGAGACGTTGTCTTTTGCATGAGGTGCCTTGAGATTCAAGCGTTCAGCCAAGCCAACTGATGACTTTGTGGAATGGAACTCTTCTAAAGGCACACCTTTAAATAGACAGAGAAGACTTCGAAGCACATGAGATCCATGGCAGTTGCACATTATATCAACAGGATTGACAACAATTGCCTGACATGGAAATATAAAGGAGCCAATGAACAATCAAGTTAAGAACCTGGATCATGTAATGTTCAAGAAATTATAATCCACTTTTTATTCTGATCCACTGTGACACTCGCCACGTTAAATCTTGTAGCAAATTTGTAGAAGGGCTCTCACATAGAACCAGAAGAGCGAAAAGGGATTATGCAAGCAACTAAGAGCCTGTTAGGATGGGACAAGTCATAAGTTAGGAATTCTAACTTATGGTTTTTGACTTATTTTTAATTTTACCCAAACACTTTAAAAGTGCTTAAAAGCTATTTTTGGCTTAAAAGCACCTAAAATAAGCCGATCCAAACAGGCTCTAACATGTTGTAATTCAAACTATGCAATAGGGCAATATTGCACCATTATAAACAATGAAGATAACAATATTTCATACCTTACAGATTTTTTTCAAAGCATGTTCAATCAGTGAATGATTCTCATTATCCTGAAGGTGAAAAGATAGAGATTTTAAAGCTGTTTCAACCACATGAGAACCAGATCTATCAGCTGCAATATGAGAGAAATTCTTTGCACAACTCTGAAGGAAACTACAAAGGTGATCCAAAGAACAGCCTTCAAGTAGGGTTTGCAAAGTATGGCTTATTATATAATCAGTTGCAAGTTCTGCTTCTTTCCCTCTGGTTTCTTCCAAGGCATTTCCACAAATGACAGATCGCTCCTCTGGGTCGATTTCAGTACCTTCTATGGCATTAGCAATCTCTGCAAAGTATTTTGCAGTCTCAGGATCAATCTGCTTTCTACACAAAGAATTATGACAAAGTATGAATGTTTCACTTTGCAATATGCCAAATACTTCATCTAATAAAATTGGAAATCGCAAATCAAGTATATGAAGCGGTTTGAACCTGAGAAATGATGTCTGTGGGACATGGGTTGTCTTTTTGTCCTTGTGAGATCTATTATTGTCATCGGCATTCCCTCCGGAGACACTTTCAACAGTATGGTCAGCGTTAACTCCAGCATGCTTTTTCGATGTCTTTCGGCCCATTGTTCTTTTTCTTACCCACTGATTATTCGTTTGGTTCTCCCAAGCAGTTGGTTGCTCCGTCAAATCACAACCTTTATGATTTCTCGAAACTAAAGCATGCAGACCTACAGAAACCATGGGTTTTTACACTGCAATGCTTGCCCATAATAAACTAAGATTCAATAGCATGCTCAAACAAATGCTTATAAGTTACTTTTTAACCAAAGAGAAAAGTCAGCAGCCTTATACTGTCAAAAAAATAAATTTAGTGTTTCCAGAAAACACCTCACCGGGAGAAAATGTACTTCTTTTATAATATATTTTTCATTTCAATACTAAAGAAAACTATAATCTTCTGAGAACTACACATTATAACCAGATTAAAACAGCTAAATATAACACATGATCCATGTATATACCAACCAGGACAATGTTAAAACAACATCCTTATTAAGCTAAGAAGCCCTAGATTATTCAATGAAGCAAGTGACAGATATTCATATGTAAAACCAATTACTCCCTCTGTCCTAATTTATATGACATAGTTTGGATCTCTAGAGTCAAACTTCTTCATTTTATTGACCGTGCATTAGGGCAGGTTTTTGAAAAATAATTTACAAAATTACAAACTATATAAAAGTAGTATAAGGCACCAGAATTAATACAAAACCAAAGACTACTGCCCCATAAAAGACTAGAAAGCGAAATTAACTTAAATAGGATCCTCAAAAGATATTTGTAAACTCAATTGATAAGTATTACAGTAAAGATAGCACAAAACTCATCCACTGAAACTGTCTAGCAAAACCTTACGCATATGAATCAAAAAGTACGTTACAAACGCGCAGATAAATCCTCAAAACAGTTAAGGTTATCAAATTCTTACAGGGACTGCAACAACTGATGTATTCTTCAAAAGAAACTCTTTTTCTGCAATGAGGGCAACAAGAGGGAGGAGAAAGTGATGATTTAGGAAGATGACCAAACGTCGTTCGTTAAGGGGTGATTTGTCGAAGGCCCAATAACAGAGATTGGGCTGGGCTACTAAGGTTCCGTGACGGCAAAATCATCGTCCTCCTTTACTGGCCTATTACAACTGGGCCCACAATACTTATGCTTTTGTCTATCAAAAGTGGTTCAGCCCATAAAGAGTCCATTATGAGCTGCCAATGTCACTCTGGCAGCCCCATTAGATACACCACGCAAGCCCACCCATTGAACCAACTTGGCTGTAAGTCACCAATCGGTAGCCTATCGGATGGTTATATAATTTACATAAATTTCACAATATTAAGAGTTAATTACATTATTTTTCTATTTTTTTTAATTATAAAATCTCTAAAAATTTATGAATATGGATACTTCACTGGACTTTCGAATATATTCCAATATCTATTACTCTTTATATTAGTTTCTAATTTGCTTGATTCGTGTGATTATAATTTCAGAGTTTATAGCTTGTTTTTCAATTTTTTTAAATTATTTTAAAATATAAATAAGTGTTTTTTTAATAAAAAATATAGTAGTATTTTGGGTGAGAAGTAATTTGCCTGATCAATGAATTTAAAAAATACCTTTGAGCAGCAAAAAGGGTTCGTCATAGTTTTAACTTGTCAAAAACAATTTTTATGATACTTTCCAAAAACACTTATTTTCTCAAAAATTTAGCGAAGCGGTTCAATCTTTTTAAATAAGTAGTATTCTTTAAGGGGGAAAACAACCCTGAATCGCCTATTAGTCCATACAATTTTTATTTATACGAATTAACTGTTTTAAATTATCTGTAAAGAAAAGAAAGGCCAAACACGCCCCTCAAACTTGCCCTCATTTTTCATTTTGACACTTCAACTTAGCCTTGCTTCATTTTAACCCTTAAACTCCTTTTTTTTTTGAACCATTTAAACATTTATACTAATTTTTATAATTTGTTTTTATTTATGTTCTTCAATTGCAATTTCTTATTTTAAAAAAATAGACGTGTGCATGTTAATTACAAAAATTA
Organism: Solanum verrucosum; assembly: GCF_900185275.1. Classification (NCBI taxonomy): domain Eukaryota; kingdom Viridiplantae; phylum Streptophyta; class Magnoliopsida; order Solanales; family Solanaceae; genus Solanum; species Solanum verrucosum. Next base: position 2,088,585 of record NW_026020014.1, on the reverse strand, counting down.
ACATTCGCGAACGAACATAAAAATTTTCAAACAATAATATTATTTTTTGATATTTCTCTGTAATTTTGCATGAAAATAAATTGGCGAAAGTTCTTTGATTTTCTTTCTTAAACATTCAATTAAATTAAATAACACTACTTATTTATTTTTTCTTATCATCTAGGCTATCTAAATTTAACGCAAATACTCACTTTTAATTTTTAATATAAATCAATACGAATAAAAAAACTCATCTTCAAAAAGACTCGACTGACTTTGTTAATAACACTACTAAAAAAAGACTATTGTTCATTGCTAATAACACTACTAAACAATGTTAAAACTCGATTGACTTTGTTAGGTTGTCGGTGATTTTAAAGAAAGAAAACCAACACAATTTCGTCGGTTATTTTTCATACAAAAATACATAACACTCTTAAAAATAAATTATTATTTTTTAAAAAGAATTATTTTTTGTTAGTTTTTAATTTTTTAACTAAAATTAAATGACACATGTCGATTTAAAATAAGAAGTTGCAATTGAAGAATATATATAAAAATAAATAAATCATAAAAATAGTATTTTGTGTTAAAATAGAACATAAAAAATGGAATTCAAGGGTTAAATGGAACAAGGCTAAGATAAAGTGTCAAAATGAAAAGTGTGAACAAATTAGAGGGGTTGTATATGTGTTTGGCCGAAAAGAAAATTAGAGATTTTAACCACCGACACAATAGACAGTTTCTTCACTATCCACCGACACTTCACTTTGTCCTTCAGTAAGCACATTATTATGATGATGATGAATATTCTATACTTATAGTTCCTAGGTACTTCATCCCTTTAAATATATTCCTCATTCACTTATTAAGCTAAAAATACATCTTAGCTTAACCATAAAAAATTTAATCCACTCCGTATAATATTTTTATTTTTTCTAGTAAAGTTTGATATTAAAAATAAAATTCACAAAAATTAATTAATTTTTTCATTAAGTTATAGTAATTTAATAAGATAGAGATCAAATGGAAAACATTTAAGAAATTAAATTATTTTTTATTGAACTATTTTCATTTACTATCTTAAATATTTCAATAGCTTTAAGAAGTTATCTTAATAAGTAATGTTCTATCACTCTTATAACATGTAAAAAAAATTAAAGTTAAATTTAAATCCACATAAAATCATATAAACCCACAACCTGTCTTGCCTCACATTATTTTTTAAAACCCCACTTCAACCCGCCCCGCATCCCACCCACCCGGCACAACCATAAACCCGACCCACCCCGTATAGCCTTACACCTGCCCCACCCCGCATTAGCCCCGACCCATTGTCATCCCTAGATATGAAACTCAAAAAAAATAAAAAAATAGCTTAGATGTGTTTGTCATACTTATCTCTAAGAAAAATGATAACTTTATTGTGTCCTTCTAATTATCAAGAGTCATCTTATTCACGGAGAAATGAATTAAAAATATCTAGTACTTAATAATTAGAGATAAATAATTATAAAATAAGAATTATTTGTCGAATTCTCAAATTGAATAAATAAAAATATTAGTATTTTAGTATACTGAATCTAGAGAGTATTTGGTATTATATATGTCAAAGTATCCATGTTAGTTTTTGCATAAGTCACGCAAATTAAGGGGAATTTGCTGGAAAGAAGGATATGTTAGTGATATTTGTTATAGAACTAGTATTCAATCATTTTGTCAACAACAAAGATAAACTATAGTAATTAATTCTATCAAAGGTCGAAAAAGACATTCCTGTAAAAATCATAATTCATAACTAGCTAGCTACATATATTCTAAAGTCTAGCTGTGCTTTGACGTTATAATTTAGTACTACATTAGAATTCGATGTCCGTTTCTATTAGTCAAACAAATTGCCTAATTAACTAAGACATTGTCTTATTTCATTGATTAAAAAACAGATCTCCACCTTTCTTTTATTTGCTATTATTTCCTTTATCAAATTTTGACAAGTCGCATGAATTTGGTGTATAATTTTCTTTGTTGTTTCAATCAATTATATAAAGTCTTTTAAAAATTTAAAACACCAATACATTTATGATTGGTAGAGCATAATCTTATTTATATTTAGTAAAAGTTTTTAAAAAAATTACTTATACTCCTAAGTCCTATCTTTACACCTATTCAATAAATTCATGACATATTTCCACATGCATATATATATATATATATATATATATATATATATATATATATATATATCAGTAGAAAATATGGTAATAATATATAGTTGCCAATTAATACATATTCTTATTTTATTTTATAACTTTAACCATGAGAAATTAGTGGTTTGAATATATCTACATTTCCTTAAAATTCTGAATACTCAAATTTTAATTTTTTTTATTTAAGTACCCCAAACACATGATTAGACAATTTTATTAGATATGTCTGACTCGATTATTTTTTTGAAAGGCTTACGTGAGTGTTCACAAACATTCATTATTCGTTAGTGAATTTCTAAAATAAGATATTTGAATTTCCGAGAGAAGAAGATTATCTAATTTCGAAAATAGAAACGTTCATTGCCCCTTATATTCCATTCCTATTTTTCTTATTTATGTACACTGATTATTCCTTACTCTGAACTCTGAAGAGGACAAAAAATAAACTGTTGAGGCAAATATATATTAAAGTTTAAAGGCTAATAGCGTGAGGCTATACAAGAAACGTCATCCATGTGCGTCAATTTTATTTTATTTTTGTTCTTTCTATCATCATCAAATAACAAGTTGTGTTGCTGTACATAACCTACCCCATTAATAAACCTCTAAACTATACAAATTAATTCCCCTACATGGTGCTATAAAGCGTCCATCATTAAAGAAATTCAGACACACCGAATAAGGTAAAAGAGAAAAAGAAGAAAAGGAGAAAAGTAGAAAATAATTTCTTTGGCCAAAGTTTTTATAAAGCCAAAAGTCCTTTTTAGAGCTTATTTTATAGATGCAAAATTAGTGCTTTTGAGTAGTACCATAATTAGTTTTTCGTAAGCTTTTTAAAAAGTTGTTTTTTCGTGCATTATCATTTTCACGACCTTGATTGAGCATAAATTATTATTTTAATATTAATAAAAGTATTTTTCAAAATGATAGTCCAAACACAATATATTTCTCTTAAAATACTTTTTTAAAAATAAATATTTTATCCGTTCTAATTTTTAAGTCTCTTGATCTTCTTTTTTTTTATCTCGTTTCAATAATAATGTTTCTTTCTATAGTTAATAAGTTTTCGATGTCAATATTAATCCTATATGACAAATTTAAGATTACAAAATTTTAAAAAATTAAACACATCTTTTAAATCATAGAATTTAAAAAATCTCTTTATTTTTAAGTGCATAATCAAACCAATTAAGATATTCAAATTAAAATAAAAAAAATAGATTCAAAAGTTTCACCAAACAAACTATAGATATAGTGGAGCTTAATGTCCACCAACCTATAACTTTGAATTTAGAGAGAAAATTATCTATAGAGTTGGATAGATAGAGACTTACTCCGATCCTTCTATTTTACTTGATCAAATAAATAATATTAGCAAATTCTTTCTTTATTTATTAAATTACACACACATGTAAATATATATATATATATATATAAAATTAAAAATAGACTTCTACCTAATATTTCAAGAAATTAGAGAAATAATTACTTAAGGATAAAGATAGAATTGAACAAGTAAAAGAGACGAAATATTCTTTTATTAGAAAATTAAACGGAAAACAACGTGTGTGGAGCAATGAATACAAACCAACCTAAATCACAAGTTGCCATGTGAAGTAAAAGAGAATACTGTATAAAACAAATCAATGGGACGCCAATATTGATTTTAAATTTATGACACCACAAATTAAGACACACCTACTGGTAGGGGGCGGAGCCGTATAACATTGAGAGGTGTTATTCTTATTTTTTGATGAAAAATTATAATATTTATATATGATTAAAATTATATTATATAATAGACATAAAATTTTCTTTAGCTTTTTCTTATATTTATTTTTTTATATTTTAAACTTTCTAAATAAAAAAATTCTTACTCCAACCATCTATCAATAGTTATTATGTATTCATAAAATTTATCTTAATTTCCATGCCCCTTCCCCTCCCCGCTCACCTAGTCAATAAAATTTCTTCGACGACCTTTCTTCTATATCTTTTTGAAATTTCTTTATTTGATTGTCGATATAAATGTGTTGTCACCTACTAATTGTGACATCAATCTTACTTTTGTAAATAAATATTTATGGTCTTTAAGTTTAATTATTATTTTTTTTATGTTTTGCACAATTTATTATAATGTTAATACAAATAAAGGTCTTGAGTTTGAGTAGATTTCATAATCACTCATTATTAATTATTTTTTAAAATATATTTTGTTCATAAAAAAATCAGGCTATAATAATTTTTCATAAGTTGCTAAAATGATGATAAGCTGATAAATATCTATAAAGTGGATGCATTTTATTCATGAAAAAGAATCAAAAAAATTATCATCATCCGTTTCACTTAATTATCGGTAATGGATACAAATCAAGAAAAAAATAAGGTGTATTTAATATGAAGGAATATGTAAATATATCTTTTGAAAATAAATTTAGTTTTTTTCAAAAAATATTTGTAAAAAAAAACAGAAAAAATTAAACTAAAAATATCTATATGTATAATTTAAAAAACACTATGAGGTCGGGGTACACATGTGTGTGTGGGGGGGGGGGACCATGAGTGTTGAGCGTGTGTAAATCATCATTTATGAAACTTTTTTTCTCCATTTCTACCATGAAAGTTATTTCATGTTTTTCTTAATATTTTGTTTTTTAAAACATTTGATCAATTAACCATAAGATATTAAAAATTCGAAAAATGGTCTAAAATGTCCCTCAATTATTCGAATTGGTACAAAACTATCCTTCATCCACCTTTCGGCCCTCAAATATCCTTGACGTCAACCTTTTGGGTCAGAAATACCTTCGATATTAACTCTCTGGCTCATATGGTTGACATCAGGGGTATTAGGGGAGCGAAAGGTAGATGAAGGATAATTTTGTACCAATTTAAAAAGTTGAGAGGCATTTTAGATCTTTCTCCGTTAAAAAATAATTATTTTTTTCTAAAAAAAAATATTCTCCTCACTACCAAACACACCTCAAAGAGTACAATGCTGATGTGATTATATTGTCATTTCTTGGGTTTTCACCATTCTTGAATAAAGATATGTGATATATGGCCTCTGATATTTTGGGGAAAATTGAGAGACCAAGATAGTTAACCGACTGTACACATATATCAAAATCAATACACTAAATTAGTTGTTCAATTTTATTTAAGAAAATAAAAAATAAATAAATTATAATCTTAAATTTAAAATATGAAATATACTAAAATATCTTTTATTTTATAAATTTATCATGTGAAAAAGTTAAGATCGAAGAATTACTACAAAGAAAAATGATAATTTGTTTTTTAAAAAAGGATAATAATATGACACACCTATCATATTAAAAGGAAGGGAATATTGTTTTCGTATAAAATAATGTTCAGGAGAATAAACATTATGCTGAGTAGCTGGCAATGGCATGGCTCCTAATAAAGATCAAGTACTGGCGGCTTCTTGTAATTCACTCAAAAGCCGTGGCAATTAGCATTAGTATTTATTATTTTGTTTTAATTAGACTATATTTTTTGTCCTGTAAAATTGATTCTTTCTGTTCAGTCAATATCATAGGCCCATTGGATCCTTTTCCTGTGGATATTTATAAAAGAATGCAATATCTAACAACAATTGGTCCCCAATCTCTACAAAAGCATTTAGTCTGTCTTATTGTTAGATTTTTCCTTATCAACACTCAATTTTTTCGACGAATACGTCGTCTCCTGTATGTTGCTCCACTCTTGTTACTAAAAAAATATTTTTCATATTTAAAAATTAAAATATCGACTAATTAATTATTTTTTTATTTTAATAAACGTGAAAGAATTAATGTAATTAAAAAAGTTCAAATTAATAAGATAGTTTTTATTAAATTACTTTTCAAAGAGTGTAAAAGATAAACATAACAAGTAAAATGGATGGCAGAGAGTTTTTTTTTTTTTGTATAACGGTGTTTAATTAAGCATGAAGCTTAAGAGATATTTCTAAAAAACATTCATTTTTTAGTTATCGATCTTTTTTCACTCTTTGATAGATGTCTTTTGGTTCTCGATCTCATCCGATGAACAAGTTTAGATCTTTATTTTGTGTCCTATTCTTTCTTGTGGATTCCCAATTTTGAAGAAGTAGCCGACTAGCCGCCCATCTCCACCTCTAGAAGAAATTATAGCTAATCTAGAGAGCATTACTTTCAGATAGTTTTCGTGGTAAATTTTGAATCTTCTAAATCACTAAGTCAATATAGATATATACTTTGTCATTTTTGGTCGAGGAAGTTCGGGTGATTGAGCACACTTGCCCCCCTCCAAGGCTCCAAGTCCACCCTTACATATAACAATTTTTTTCATAGATAGATGGGAAAATGTCATATTATACTCCTTAACTTTATCATTTTTAGAGCTTATATACCCTCGTTAAGAAAGTGACTCATATACGTTATACAAATCACTCACATATACTCTTACGTTACAAAAAGAGTTCACATATACCCTTCATCTAACGGAAGTGAAAAAATTAGTTTTAAATTTATTTTTTTAAAAAATAAATCCCGTAGAGGTATATATATGATCCTTCTAGCAAAGTTCAAAGAATATAATAACTTTTTTCATACAAGAATTATTATTTGACTTCTTTGATTATCATTATTCGAGTTTCTTATTCTTTTTTCCTTTCATTCTTTCGTGTAAAGAAAAAATACAATTATTTTTTTGCGACTATATTGTAATTTAGTTTTTGTATTTGTAAAAATAAAATTAAAAAATAGGGCATCTATGATAAATTTTACAAGAAAATTAGTGAAACATAAATAAATTTGACCATTAAAATAATAAATTTAAATTACTCATTGAAACAAAAACTAAAAAAAAATTATGTGTAAGGAGAATCAAATATACCCATATGGATTATATTTTTTTCAAAAAAATAATTAAAATTAAAATTATTATTTTTTCACTTCCGTTTGAGGAGAAAGATATATATGAGTCATTTGTATAACAATTGTTGTATATACAAGTCATTTTCATAACGAGAAGTATATCAACTCTAAATGATAAAGTTAAGGGGTATATTAGATCTTTTCCCTAGATTAAAAGCCACACAGAAGTAAACAATTGAATTCTTGGTAATTTAGGCGAGGCACTAAACTAGTCCATAATTAGGAGTTAATTAAAAAATTCTAAAACACTTCATTAGACCAAAACAACAAGCTAGTTAATGAACATTTGCCGGGAAGTGTCATGCTAAAAAAGCAAATTACTAGGAAAATAGACTAGGCATTAACGATTTTTTTTATCATGGTAGAGGCACAACCAACAAAAGGTGTGTGAGGCTCCATTAACTTTTTGACACGTGGATAAGTGAGCCATTTATGTACTTTAAAGCTAGAATGCCATCACTAACAAAAGAGAGAAAATCTATTTACACAATAAATTGAATTGAACAAATATAAAAAATGTAAGAGAAATTAAAACTTGCGTTTGCTGCTTTTCTTTATCAATTATTAATATTCTATAAATTTTGAGATTACATTTGATATGTTATTATTGTTGTAATTGTATGTTACTTAGATGTATATTTATAAATCTAGAATAAAAATAATAAAAAGTAAAATAAATTTTATAATTAATATTAATCCCATCAGAAATAATACATTTCACTAAATATATAAAAATAAAATAAAAAATATATTGTGGATCCACATTTTATACTTGTTGAAAAATAAAATTTTGAATTTTCTTCGTAATATTTTTATTGAATCAAATGATGGTAAATCAAAACTACATATTTTGATGTTCAAATTGAATCTGTAATTTTACAATTTATTTTGCTAACGTTTTTGCTGATGGTAGGAAAAACGTTATATTTGATGCTGGAAAGAAATAAAATAATATTTTTCAAATCTTGTCTTTTTCTCTAAATCTAGCCATCTTTAACTTAAATAAATCATTATTTAGAAAATTCAACAAAAATGAAATAAATTAAATGTACTCCACAAAAATTTTAAGTACTATTTTATAATAAAAAAACTAATAGTAAAAAAGTATCAGTGATAAAATCGAAAATATATATCATATCAAAATAAATCCGTAAAACTAACGTACAACTACATAACATTTTTAATATAATCTCAAAATATTAAAAAAAGAAGCAACAAATGTTTAATTTTTCTTGTATTTTTTTTTATATTTGTTCAACTCAATTTATTGTGTAAATATATTCTCTCTCTTGTTAGTGATGGCATTCTAGTTTTAAAGTAGATAAATGACCCACTTATCCATGTGTCAAAAAGTTAATGGAGCCTCTTACACTTTTGTTGATTGTGCCTCTTTCATAATAAAATTTTTTAGGCATTAACATCTACTCCCTCTGTCTCAATTTATGTGACACTTTTTGTTTTTCGAAATTCAAATAGTTTAAGTTTGATCGGGAGTTTGCGCATGGAATTTTCAAATTTCTTGAAATGAAATTTATATATTTGTAAACTACGTAAAAAGTACAATAAGTCACAATAATTGATAATACAAAATGTTTAAAGGATCTATGAAAAATTTACGGTAAAAGATAGATTCGTTTGAATCTTGAAATCCAAAAAGTGCCATATAAAATGGGACGAAGGGTGTAGTTTTTTTTAGGTTTATCAATTTTACGATGTCCAATATCCTGGCCCAGGCTAAAGTTTTTCTTTTTTCTTTTTGTTGCTTCACCCACTTGTTATTCTGTTAACAAATTTAATATTCAACTAAACATGTCACTTTGCAAAATCAATGATGGAGTGATAATAATTGATTAAAGTTACTGATAAAGGTGACACAACGAGAATTTTTCTCCAAAAGTAATCAAACGAAAGAAAAGTATCGATACCTTCCCGACCATTCACATGCATTGCATCTATTATTATATACATGCAAATTTACATTATAACAAAAACAATATTTCAATATATATCAAATTTATTCCACGTAAATGCCATACTGTCTTTTTTGAAAATTTGAATCTCATATTTCAGAAAATTAGCGTATGTATATTTTTTCGATAACTTAATAATATAAGAATAAAAAATAGAAATGTTGAAATTAGGACCAATGTCACGACTCATGGATATAAAACCCCCACCATTCCGATCCAATATTTCCACAACTCTCCTTTAAATTTCTTCATCCAAAATGACACGTGTCAAAGATTTTTTCGCCGAAATGTTGGATTCCGGCAAACAAATTGATTTTTCTAAAAGGAAGAAAAAAATCTACTTGGCCATTGTTGCCTCAGTGCTGCTCGTTGCAGCAGTAATCGGAGTAGTCGCCGGAGTTAAATCTCGTTCGAATAACTCCGACGATCATGCAGACATAATGGCCATATCCTCTTCAGCTCATGCCATCGTAAAATCTGCGTGTAGCAACACTCTACACCCCGAACTGTGTTACTCTGCAATTGTCAATGTTACTGATTTCTCAAAAAAAGTAACAAGCCAAAAAGATGTGATTGAATTGTCCTTGAATATCACTGTCAAGGCCGTTCGACGCAATTACTATGCAGTCAAGGAACTCATCAAAACTAGGAAAGGTATGTCTCGACAGGTTAAACTTAATATTATAAAAATTAATGTTCTTAGAAACACATTGATGCCATATACCAATTCTCGGTCATCTCAACGTATCTTGTTTTAATAGGTTTAACCCCACGGGAAAAGGTTGCGCTACATGACTGCCTGGAGACGATGGACGAGACACTCGACGAGCTCCACACTGCTGTAGCAGATCTGGAACTATATCCCAACAAAAAATCATTGAAAGAACACGCTGAAGACCTGAAAACTCTAATAAGTTCCGCAATTACAAACCAGGAAACTTGCCTCGACGGTTTCTCTCACGATGAGGCCGATAAAAAGGTCCGCAAAGTTTTGCTGAAAGGTCAAAAGCACGTGGAAAAAATGTGCAGCAATGCTTTAGCTATGATCTGTAGCATGACCAATACCGACATTGCAAATGAGATGAAATTATCGGGCAACAGGAAGTTAGTAGAGGATAACGGCGAGTGGCCGGAATGGTTGTCCGCCGGCGACAGGAGGTTGTTGCAGTCGTCGACGGTGACGCCAGATGTGGTTGTGGCGGCCGACGGAAGCGGAGATTACAAAACGGTGTCGGAGGCGGTAGCGAAAGCGCCGGAGAAGAGTAGCAAGAGGTATGTGATTAGGATAAAAGCAGGTGTTTACAGGGAAAATGTGGATGTGCCGAAGAAGAAGACGAATATTATGTTTATGGGAGATGGCAGAAGCAATACAATAATTACCGCAAGTAGGAATGTGCAAGATGGCAGCACTACCTTCCACTCTGCTACAGTTGGTAAGTTAGAATTAATTTCAAATTTTAATTTGAGATTATTATCTCAACGTAACCCCATACATAACTACTTATATAAGGTAGAGTTAAATGTTACGAATAATATAATTTTTTACTTTAATACTTTACTTATATAAGGTAGAGTTAAATGTTACCAATAATATAATTTTTTACTTTAATACTTTATAGATAAGGTAAGTGAAAAGCAAATAAACATACGTTTCATTCAGAACTAGGGTACTGCTAAGCTACTATCTAGGAGCATCATCAGTCCATATATAGTACTTCACTCTATAGTTTGTCAAGTGAGTAGCATTTTGGTTGATTTATCCTCACTGTTAAATAAAAGTTCACTAATTTACCGTTTAAAGGAGAAAGAATAATTAAATGAGACTTGACTAAATATTACTAGTTCAGTAATAGACTATTCTTGTTTGGTAGTAGTTGAGCAGAATTTAAGAGTTGTTTGGCACAAATATGAGATATAGTTATCTCATTATTGTAATACAAATAGAGAGATAAATAATTTAAGATTAACTAACACTTGTAACCAAATACTCTTGTTTTTTATCCTGAGATTTTTATCTGTCACCAAACAACATACCCCTACTTGTACATTATTGGTGTAACGAATCCCACGTCTGTAAAGGTTGGATAAAAGGCATATCTTATGGATAGAACGATATAGATTTGTGAGCCACTTTTTGCTAGTAGTGTATCTATCAGCTTGTGATATAGATCACTAGAATCTGCTTTCCAGCTGGGGTTGCGCTCCCTTTCCCTTAAATACTTCATAGAAAAAGGATAATCTATTTTCGCCTTGTATGGAGTAATATTTTACTACAGTATACTATAATTTTCTATTGGCAGCAGCCTATAATAATCGTTGGTCCGATAAGAACAGCTCACGGGTACATTCTTAGCTGCTGACAATAATAGAGGAGAGACACCCTCCACTGTTTTGTACTTTAGTCGCTGGGATATTTATTCAAAAATGTAACATGACAGTTGTCATATATATAAATATTGATGAGTTGTCCAAAACAGAAATGACATAGTAACTAATTTCATGCAGCGGCGGTGGGGGAAAAGTTCTTGGCCCGGGACATAACCTTCCAAAACACAGCAGGAGCCTCGAAGCATCAAGCCGTGGCACTTCGCGTGGGGTCTGATTTGTCCGCATTTTATAGATGTGACATATTAGCTTATCAGGACACCCTCTATGTCCACTCCAATCGTCAATTCTTTGTACAATGTTTAGTTGCTGGTACCGTTGATTTTATTTTTGGAAATGGTGCTGCTGTTTTACAAGACTGTGATATTCACGCCAGGCGTCCTGGTTCGGGCCAGAAGAACATGGTTACTGCCCAAGGAAGAACTGACCCCAACCAGAACACTGGTATTGTTATCCAGAAATGTAGAATTGGTGCAACGTCTGATCTGAGACCGGTGCAGAATAGTTTCCCTACCTATCTAGGAAGGCCGTGGAAAGAGTATTCGAGGACTGTGATCATGCAATCGTCGATTACTGACGTGATTCAGCCTGCTGGATGGCATGAATGGAATGGGAATTTTGCATTGAATACTCTGTTTTATGGTGAGTATGCAAATACAGGGGCAGGAGCAGCGACCTCAGGAAGGGTTAAATGGAAAGGGCATAAGGTAATTACAAGTTCAACTGAGGCCCAAGCTTATTCTCCTGGCAGGTTCATTGCTGGAGGTAGTTGGTTGAGCTCCACTGGCTTCCCTTTTTCTCTAGGTCTTTGAAACGTAAAATGATATTCGAGGGACTACTATTTTGTTTCAATTACTTATTATTGGTGCCATTTTTCTTTAGAGAAGTGGTTAGTTTGATCAAGCCGTGGAGACCTAGTGTGCAGGGCATTGGCATTTTGCATTTGGCTGACGGCAAAATAACAAGATTCATCCACGAATTGGAGTATTGGAATTGTGTTTTATGAACTTCTATTCGTGTTGAGGAATTTCAGTGATGTATTGTACATGTTAATATTAACTATCGTGTGCAATTTTTATCTTAAGTGAAAAGCAAAAGAAAAAAAAAAAAAAAGAGAACTTATGCTTATACTTGGCCTATATCCTAACGTCTCCAACTAGTTGTTGTTGCTGACTGTTTATTCTTTACTATTATTCCCTTAAATCTCAAGTAATAATAAATTGTATCTTAACAAATCAATATGCATTAATCAAAATCCTTGAGTACACTAAAATAAATAGGTATAAGCTACGAAATTTGTAGTAAAATAGCCGGTAGCTAACGAGATTCCTTTTATAATCCGTTGTCAACTAAAATTAGTGATGAGCTTTTATTGTTTAACATAGAAAATGTCCATCTAAATTGTTTTTGTTTAGGTAGTATACCATCTCCTTATGATCAGCTCCAGCCTCCAAATATGTTTGTACTTTATACCATCCCGCTATGGGATTGAAATGAAAAAGAAATCACCCTTTTAACAATAGACCAGTTGAAATATTCTGCTATATATTTTATGGGCTTGGGCCTGGAGTTGTTTCTCTCTTACTTTTCTTATTAGTAGGAATTTTACAACATGTTCAATTGCAAACCCATATAGTGAAGAAGTAATCACGTCCCCAATTAACATGTTCCATCTCTTTCTTGATCAACATTCTCCATTTTGGTTAAGTAATAGTTTAATACTTATCTATGTATAATAATTGGAAAGTCTATACTCTATACTAACTTACCAATCTTAACCATCAAGGTTTGTGGTTACCTAGATATGACTCCTTCACTCTTACTAATAAGATGTGTTTTGTTTGAATCATGTGAATGAAAAAATCTAAGTAGAAAATGCTTTTCTATTTATGCAACGTTTAATCTAAATTAGTCTAGGCCTCAAAAATTAAAACAGATACAAAAACACCTAATGGACAAAAAAACTTATAGTCTATAGATGAGGGACATGAGTAGAGAAAGTATGTTATAAGGCGCAATTAGCGGAGAATGGAGGCAACAAAAATGATACTTTGTCTAAACTCAAATGGGATCCACACCACATGCACCCCTTCTTAACGGTTTATTGTTTCCATGTGTATACACTAAAAATGATCACACACAATATATTACTTGTATTATTCATCATTGTGCTGGCTTAGATTACTAACATTTCCACCCACTGCTTAATTTTTAAGGCACACGGCATGCGTACGCGGCCCGTTCCTTGCATTTGCATTGACCTTCCTCGCACATTGGACTTGCTGGCCGCGTATTGCCAATTTGCCATCATTCCAGCTGCATATTAGTTTATCACTACACTTGAGCAATTCAGCAGAGGAAAAGTTAATTATTATTGTAAATATATGAATATTAACTAGTAAAGAGATCAAACGTGAATATTTCAATTAATTCAATGTTAAAAGGATTTACTTAGCTTATCATAATGACCAGAGTTTAAAATTATTAACAACTGAAGGATTAAAAATATGCTAATTGCCCAACTTAATAGACAATATGTATTTTGTGAAAATTCAATTATTGTATATTTTTGCTTTCAACATGTCTTGTTCAAATGCTATTTATTCTGTGTATGGGTTTCTGCTGGCTCTGGCGAATGAAGATAGATATTTTACTTAGACAAAGTCCATCCAAATCCGCCCCAAAATATAGAGAAACAGACAGGCCAGCTAATATCATTATTTCTGCTTTGCAAATTAAATGCATACCTGTCACACGATAGAGTGATCAAATTACACAAGAAAAAAAAAACAAAAAAAAAAGGGTAGCCGCATTTGTCACCTAAACTAAATCTTTAGACTAAAAATAAATAAATACCTATAACTAAAACTCTATACTTGTTAATTCCTGTTGCTTATTGTGCTCACGATGGAACTCAGACTCAGAAGACAACAATCATGTTATTTTAATAATATAAAATGATAAGTTGTGTCGTGCCACTAAATTATTCAGAAATCAGGAATGAGATCTTTAACGACATGGAAGCATCTCGGAAAAAGTGAAGCCCCATTTGTCACCTAAACTTTGTATAAAAATGGCATCCTTCAATTAGAATTCAGAACCAGACACAAAAGATATCTCAATACAAAATCCCCATTTACAAGTTACAAAATCTGAAAAAAAACAAACAAACTCAGAAATTCATTCAGTTTCTTCATCAATGGATACAATCAAATCTTTCAAAGGCTATGGCAAAGTGGATGAGTTGGAAGAACAAGCTTTCAGGAAGAAAACCCGTAAGCGTCTCATTATCTTAATTGTCTCTGCCATTCTTCTCCTTATTGCAGTTGTAGGCATAGTTGTTGGAACTGTTGTTCACAAAAACAACGAAAAGGACAACGATTCGAAACAAACCTCTTCTACTGCTCAATCCCTGGAAGTTCTCTGTAGCTTAACTGAGTACAAAGATTCGTGCTTATCAAGCTTATCATCCTCAAATATCACTGATCCAGAAACGCTGTTCGTACTTTCTTTGAAAATCGCCATGGATGCGGTCAACAATCTTTCTTCTGGACCGCAGAATTGGGCGAAATTGACTAAAGAACCCAAAGTACAAAGGGCATTGAAAGTCTGCGAGACTGTATTCGACGATGCAATTGATAAACTTAACGACTCTGTTTCATCAGTGCAAGTGAACGGAGGCGCAAAACTGCTTTCAGGACCCAAAATCGACGATCTCAGAACTTGGTTGAGCTCGACGCTTACAGATCAGGAGACTTGCTTGGACGCACTCGAAGAAATGAATGCCACATTCGTGAACGACGCTAAGCTGTTAATGAAAAATTCGACAGAATTTACCAGCAACAGTTTAGCTATTGTGGCTAACATTTTTGGGATTCTAGGTAAATTCAATATTCCGATTCACCGGAAATTGTTGAACATTGGGGAATTCCCGGAATGGGTAGCAGCGGGTGACCGGAGACTTATGCAGGAGGTTAATCCGAGACCGGACGTGACAGTGGCGAGTGATGGTTCCGGAAATGTTATGACTATTGGAGAAGCAGTGAAAATGGTGCCGAAAAAGAGCAAAACGACATTCGTGATATATGTGAAGGAAGGTGAATATGTTGAGACAGTGAGAATGGATAAGTCTCTTTGGAATGTCATGATGTACGGCGATGGCAAAACTAAGACCATTATTTCCGGCAGCTTGAACTTCATCGATGGAACTCCCACTTTTGAGACGGCCACATTTGGTAAGTTTTCATTTAATAATAAGAATTTTTTACTCGCACCAATTATTCACACAAAATACAAACTCATTTCATTTGTTAGTTATAGAAATTCAAGATTATTGAATTTACATGGTCAAGTACTAAATTAGCCAACTGTATTATGTTTTCAGAGTAATTATTTAGATCTTTCTTCTAGTTCTAAAAACTACTAGTTGCTGATTAAAATTGTACTACAAGGTTAAAAGAAAGGGTCAACTTTTTTTGTTAAGAAAATTTTTAGTCTTAAGATATTAGCAATAGATTATTTAAAAACGGGTTCTATAGGATTTTTGTCAAAAGGTAGGTTGGTCTAAGAAATTGACTTTGATCTTTTCTGTTTTGTTTTTGCGGTTGTACATATTTAAATGTTTATTACAACTTGATGATCCTCGATGAGTTAAAAGATATTTTCGATGATACACGCTTTTTGAGTTGATGTTTGAATTGAGTTAGACATGAAATTTATTTATATGATAACTAGGCTCATCCCAGTGAATTATTTAACTCTATATTGACCCACTGTTCATGCTCAAAATATCTAATCCTGAACTAAGCATCCCAATGCTTAGTGAACTCGTGGATTCATGTTATGGTCATATGGTGTGTTGGCACGTGGTCTTTGATGGCCTTATCTAACTGATTCAGTGTTATTCTGATGCACATGGTTTTTGTTTGTCACCATGTGATTTGATGTCTCAGTTTGCCACCCATGTGAATTCAGTTGCCGCCTGGTGGAGTGGTTAGTTGAGGCTTTCAAATGACATCATTAATTGTTCATTTATCATTTTGCCCTCTCTTTTTGTATTTAGCCTAAAATTCCTTTTTGCTGAAAATGAGAGGAATTAGCTAATGTTACAATTTTTTTTACCTGGTTGGTTAAATTAAATAATTTGGTTCATTTTTGTACATGTATCAGCTGTTGCTGGTAGAGGCTTCATTGCCAGAGACATAACATTCAAGAACACCGCTGGGGCCGCAAAGCACCAGGCAGTGGCCATGCGTTCAGGGTCCGATCAATCTGTATTTTATCGATGCTCCTTTGATGCCTTCCAGGACACCCTTTATGCTCACTCCAACCGTCAATTTTACCGCGAATGTGACATTACAGGTACAATCGATTTCATGTTTGGTAACGCTGCGGTTGTTTTCCAAAGTTGTAAAATCCAGCCCAGACAACCATTACCCAATCAGTTTGTGACCATTACGGCCCAAGGCAAAAAAGACCCAAATCAGAATTCAGGCATGTCTATTCAAAAGTGTGATCTTTCACCATTGGATGATCTGAAAGCTCCAACATACTTGGGCAGGCCCTGGAAGGACTACTCTACAACAGTAATCATGCAGTCCACTATTGGTGCATTCTTGAATCCTCTAGGTTGGATTGAATGGGTCAGTGGTGTGGAGCCAGCCAACACCATTTTCTATGCTGAGTATGCCAACACCGGCCCAGGTGCATCTGTGACCCAAAGGGTCAAATGGGCCGGTTATAAGTCCAGCATTACCCCAGACCAGGCGGCCCAATACACCGTACCGTCTCTCATACAAGGCGATACTTGGTTACCAAAGACAGCAGTTGTCTTTGATTCTTCCTTGTAAACATAAAAAAGTATGGACTAAATTAATCTTCTCTAGGAAGTATATTAAAAAATTCAGTTTCTTTTTTCTTTGAAGAAAAAAAAGTCCAGTTATTTGGCAATCTACTACTGCGTGTATTCTTTTTCCGGCAGTGACATTCTTTTAACCTGTATGTAAGATTATGTATGTTTTATAAAAGCATTGTGAACAAAACTGACAAATGTTGCTTGTAATTTAATTTATTAATTATAAAAGATTTGTGAACAAAATGAGAAAAGTTGAGACAAGTCAACAAGGGGAGGCTCCTTAGTTGTCCTAGTCTTTCTTGGATAGTATTGATAGCTATTAAAAAAACAGCTAAAATAAGATGCAGTAATATTCGGTCAATTCCTCGATAGATATGCTCTTGATCTAATTCCAATGATTCGAGGAAAGCAATGAATATTCTCACTTAGCTTGATTTATAATTTTCATGTGATCGCTTGTAAATTTATTGAACCAACTGTATAATTAGGATTAAAAGAAGGATGACATAGTGTGTTTACCATTTTCAAGAAGTTATACCTTTTTTAAAGTAATTAATTGAGGTATAATAGGTAAAAATTTTTTTTATCCTTTCTTGATTTGTCAAAATGGCAAGTAATTAGGAATAACTAAAAAAGAAAAAAGTGGACAAGTAATTAGGGACAAAGGGGTAATTAATTAGGATGAAGATGACTTGATCACGATTAACGCCTATCTAGAATTAAAAAAATGGTTTAGTAGACATAAAAGAAAAACCTTAGAAGAATTTATGAAAAACTATTTTTTTTTGTTGGACGGGAAGAATTCATGTATTAAAAAATTACTCGGGGAATGGTTTTGGTGGAGAACAAGATGCGGAAAACGAAGTTGAGATCGTTCAATCATGTAAAGAGTAGATATTCAATGCCCTAGTATAAAGGTATGAGAGGTTCACTATGGATGGTTCCAAAAAAGGTAGAGGTAGATCATAGAAGTATGATATAGATGTGAATTATGATTAGACAGGACATGATGAAGTTTAAACTTATCAAGGACATGCCTATAGATAGAAAGTTGTGAATGACACATATTTAGGATAAACATTTAGTTGATAGTTGTGCGTTGTCTTGTTATTCATCCGTACTAGTAGATGTAGTATTGCTTCTGTAGTTCTTGGTCATTCAATTATGTTATTCTGTGTTGTTTTGTATTTCGACTATCAAATTACGTTGCTATACATAATTACTTTTCTATTACTATCTGTTGTTTTTTGTACTTCTATTATTTCTTTTTCAGGATTTCTTTGACTCCTTTTTTTTTTTTAACCGAGGGGCTATTAAGAACTACCGATCTTCTTTTAAAATAAATTTAAGATTTGCTTACATTGTGCTCTTTTACTACTGATTTCTATTTAATATGACTTTAAAAAAATTGATACCCATATCTCTTGATTCCTTTTTAGCGAAAGCCAATACAAATACAGGGGGCGGCGATTGGGTAGTCGCCATCGACAGAATACCCATAGACTAGTTCTCTATTAAAGTACCTAACGAAACTATCCTCACCAATCAGAGTCAGAGGGTACTGATTCTCCGCCAAAAACGTGGGCCGTAAGTCAAAAGTGCGCTCGATTTATGCGAAAAGTGGTAAAAAAGTTGGTGAATCGAAAACGTTAACCGCTCTTCACTCTCCGCCCACTGTTCGCCCAAATCCAGAATGCGGAGATTCGTAGCTGATAAAGCCAAAACTCTCATCAATAGGAGCAGGACCACCTGTTCGTCTTCTTCTCCTATTACTACTTCTACTTCCGTGTTGCAGCGGCTCACCTCTTCTTCTTCTCAATCACCTGCTGTTCTTCGTTTTTTATCCACTTCTTCTGATTCAATGGCTTCCGATTATTCATCCACTCCGGTCACTCTTAACAACGTTAATCCAAAGGTATTCCTATTTCTTTTAACTGTTGATTTTGAATTTTTATTTTTCTGCTATTGCTCTAATTGACTTGAGCTTTTTTTAGTTTCACCAATTTAAGGATTTTTCAAGTGTTTCGTGATTGGTTTCTTTACATATTGATTTAATTGGTCCTTGTCCGTTATGCATGCTCCAGTAAGAAAGTCCCTTACTTCGGCTATTAAGGATTTTCATTTTAGGCTGGCCTGTTTGGACAGTTGAACGGGAAGAGGGGAAGTTGTGCCCATTCTCTATCCAGGCACGAGCAGGAATATAAAAAACAATGGAAAAGCAAAACATGTACCTGATGTAACGACATATTCAAAAATACGTGTGATCCAATTTGATAGCTGTCCGCAGAAAGGAAAGAGTTTACACCACATAACTTTTTTAATTTTGGTTTTGCTCTGTGTTTATATGTTTTCTTTATAGGTTAATCTCTTCCCAGAAGTGTAGGATTTTTCATCTATTTATTCTTTACATACTTTAATTAATCTGATACCAAGTAATGTCTACAAGTTATTATACCAACGAGTAGTGTATGTGACGTCTATATATTTTATTTGTTTCAATTGGGGTGCTTATGATTCGTGACGTTTGTTGCGCAAAGCATCCCATCTGATTTGACCCTAGATCATTGGCGTGAATACTATAATTTTGCCCTGTTCTGGTGTAGGAATTTACTATGACTTGATGTATTACAACTCATTTTTGGTTTCAGGTTTTGAAATGTGAGTATGCTGTCCGTGGAGAAATTGTCAACCTTGCTCAGGTAGTTTTGGTAGTCGATTTTACACTCTAGTTAGAGTTATCAACCTGAATTTCAGAATCTTGTTAGTTGCACTTGCGCCATTTATTTTCTGGGAATGCTTAATCTTGCAATAAAAACAATATATTGATGGTGTACTGCGTGATGCATCGTCATGCAGAAATTACAACAAGATCTCAAGGAGAATCCAGGCTCTCATCCCTTTGATGAGGTACCAACTCTTTTGGACTTGTTTTTTTGTTTCCATTTAAGCTATAGTATTGCATATCTTAATCAATTTTGCTTCTTTCACTTTTAACAAAGCTTAATATAGGTGACCTAGAGCTTTATTGTTGTCTAGATCTTTTCTGTACTCATTCCTCTAATTCATGCAGATCTTATACTGCAATATTGGAAATCCTCAATCTCTGGCTCAGCAGCCTATTACTTTCTTTAGGGAGGTGAGGATAATTTTTTTGATTCTACATTATGTTTATTTGTTTCATAGATCAGCATCTAAGGAGGCTTCCTTTGTTAGGTCCTTGCATTATGTGATCATCCACTTATTTTGGACAAAAGTGAAACGCAAGGTTTGTTCAGGTATGAAGTTTGTCTATCAACCTCGGTGCACCTTGTAGTTCAAGGAAACAGTTTATATACCTTCGTTTTTATAGATGTCTGAAGAGATGGAGTTAACATGGCTAAATTCCGTAGAAAAAATATTTCCCCTGTACTTTTCAAACATGGTACAGTTTAGTCTCCTGCTACGATGGAACCTTTAGTCCTTGTTATTGTATAATAAATAATTTGCAGAAGGAGTAGGAATCAAATTTTAATGATTGTATTTTTTTAAATTCTTTTAAGTAAGAATAAAATTTTAACGATTGCATTCTTTTTAATTCTTTGAAGTCAAATGTCAAACTTATAAAACCAAGTGATACTTATTATAATTTGTGCAAGTGAGCAAAAGTTTACTATGCTGGTGAAGTGAGCCATTCATGTAAGATGAAATTTTCATCACTATTCCTTGGAGAAAGTACGAGGGTAACATAATCTTTACAAAAAGGGACATAATGCAAAAGCTTTTCTTGCCCCCCAAAGTTCTAAGCAATTATTTAGCTTGTAAGGAAGGTGTTGGTGACACTGTTGCAGTTTGCTTTCCATATCAGTTTGCTATTAAATGCTGCTTTCATTCTTCAAACAAATCGGAAGCTCCTCGTTCATTATCAATAGAATTCCCTGGGCACACGTCCAAAATACAAGTTCCCAAGAGAAGCATGCAACTTTGGGCAATGGGCATAGTGTGGGTGCTTGTTTATGATCCCAAATCCCTTGCTGTCAGATCACGTGTACTTGACTTTTCTATTTCATGTCAACTTGACATATCAAATAATGTTCTTGAGGCCCGACAAAAGTAAAAATGTATAATTTTAAGCTAAAAATCAATTGGATGTGGAAGGTTATGATGACTGAGAAGCTCTAAGTCGCATATTATTTAGATAATTGATGATTCTGTTGTATTTGCACCTAGTTTCTATGGGTATTGCTTTTGCTTTTTTAGCTTCAAAATGTGTACATATTATCTGGCTATAATCGAACTCCTACTTTTTTGTTATTCTTTG
Source organism: Solanum verrucosum (assembly GCF_900185275.1). NCBI lineage: Eukaryota > Viridiplantae > Streptophyta > Magnoliopsida > Solanales > Solanaceae > Solanum > Solanum verrucosum. The sequence continues at coordinate 2,066,971 of NW_026020014.1, read as the reverse complement.
AAGTCATTGCAAATTTGCAATGTAGTGTTATTATTAAATATTAGTCATTCACTTTTGTTCTCAAATTTTTGTTTGTTTTAGATGATAGGTTCTTTCTTCGAGATTTTTTCCTTAATATTATGGTATGGACTATGGCTTGCACCCAAATAGAAGCAAAAAACTTGTGAATTCTGGTTTACGTCTCATACAACCAGTCAGAAACTGTGGGAAATTATTATTTTGATGTCTTCCATTCTCTCTTTTCTTTGTAGTGCGGATTCAATAGAACGAGCTTTCCAGATCCTCGACCAAATTCCTGGTAGAGCAACAGGTGCATACAGCCACAGTCAGGTGACTATATCTTCTTATCGTATTGTCCTAGATTTGCAGCCAGTATAATCATAGAACTTATTATTTTGTTTTACTAAATCTAGGGTATCAAAGGATTACGTGATACAATTGCTTCTGGTATCGAAGCTCGTGATGGCTTCCCTGCTGATCCAAATGATATTTTCTTGACTGATGGTGCAAGCCCTGCGGTAAATTTGTTTGATCATAAAGTTATTTGTACAGCTTTGAAGAAGTAACTAAAAGAATAGCAAGATGTTTATAATGTTGGGTTTTCATCTTCTATTCAGGTTCACATGATGATGCAGTTGCTCATCGGGTCAGAGAATGATGGAATTCTCTGTCCCATCCCTCAATATCCTCTTTATTCCGCTTCAATTGCTCTCCATGGTGGCACTCTCGTAAGTGCATTTGCTTCAACTTATAGTTTGATCAGTGTTAGTTGTGTAGTTGTCTTTGAATTCAACTACCAGATCTTTATAGAAAAGATATATATTAATAAGCTTGGTTAACCTGCTTATTTGTGGAGGATATTATTGTCACCTATTATTAAATGAAAAATGACCTGATTGACTTACTCTCCAGTTGAAGGTAACCACACAGGAGCCTCTTATGTATGCTTTTATCTGGTTATTTAGGTTCCTTATTATCTTGATGAGGAAACAGGATGGGGACTTGAGGTCTCAGAGCTTGAGAATCAGCTGAAAACTGCAAAATCCAAAGGTATTAATGTTAGGGCTTTGGCTGTGATCAATCCAGGCAACCCAACTGGGCAGGTAATGGTTTTTAAGATTTTGGAATCTCATCGTACCTTTTTTTTTTAAAAAAACAAACATAGAGGATGTGATTTATGTTATTTAATGAGAACCGACTGTGGTTGAAAATGCTGGTCTTCCCTTTCCCAATTATATCTCAGAATGACATGAGTAGTTTCTATGTATACCTTAGGTTCTTGCTGAGGCTAACCAACGAGAAATTGTGGAATTCTGCAAGAAAGAAGGCCTTGTTCTTCTGGCAGATGAAGTGAGTTTATTCCCCTCTAGATGCTTCTTTGCTTCATTCTGATAAATTATTTTGCTTCCACGGCAATTTACCAGTGATTCTCCACTTGTTTGGGAGGGTTCATAATGTTTTCCATTCCTGAGATAGTGCAATAACTAATATTCTATATTATTAGTCCTCTTATATATTGTGAAACTCATGCAGGTGTATCAGGAAAATGTTTATGTGCCTGAGAAGCAGTTCCACTCATTTAAGAAGGTTGCGCGCTCTATGGGATTTGGAGAAAAGGACATCTCTTTAGTTTCTTTTCAGTCTGTGTCAAAAGGTAGATATTACTGCCTCAATCCAGCCCTCTCTTGTTGGCTGTCTTTCTCTTTCGTTTGTCTGTATGTCACAAAGTTATGGGGAGAAGGGGAGGGCTTCATTTTCATGAATGCATCTGATGTTTTTGATCTTTCAATCCTTGTCTGTTGCTAATTTTCTTTACTGGCTTTAGGATTCTACGGAGAGTGTGGAAAGCGAGGAGGTTACATGGAGGTTACTGGATTTAGCCCTGAGATAAGGGAACAGATATACAAAGTGGCATCTGTCAATCTGTGTTCCAACATTTCTGGTCAGATTCTTGCAAGCCTTGTCATGAGTCCTCCAAAGGTTGGTATTCTATGTTTGTGTAACTCATGGACATTGCATTCTGAAGGAGTGAAATTGATATTGAGACTGACCCCAACTAGCTTTGGATTGAGGTTCAGTTGTTAAGTGGAGTGGAGTGTCCACCTTCATCAATACAATATTTTGGAAGTGGTAGTAATTTTCTATATCCAGAACGAGTAGCTCAATGACTTTCTCGTTAATTTTGTTGAGTTGTTTCCGAATCTTTTGCTACCGTTTTAAATAGGAATTTTGGTTTAAGGATAATTGCATGAGGGAATTAGCTGTAGGGTAGGCGTTTTTTTTTAATCACGTTGGTAGGATTATAACATGATCAAATTTTTTATACATATCTTTTTCAGATCTGTAAAACAATATAAACCAGAGCAAGAGAGATAATATGACTTTTGAATAATCTGAAGTGACGAAATGTACAAAACAAATGAGATTACTGCAGGGAAAAAGGACACCTTCAAGTGGAAGGACAGCTTTTTTCTATAATCTTAGAAGCTTGTTCGGAGGTTCCTTTTCTCCGTGTTATAGATACTTAACTATCAGCACTTGCTCTATTGATTTCTGCAGGTGGGTGATGAATCATACGAGTCTTTTGCTGCTGAGAAAGAAGGGATACTCTCATCCTTGGCAAGACGTGCAAAGGTCAGTAGAATCGGCATATCCAACTGGTGGTGACTAAATAATGAACTAGTTTTCTGGTGCAGTAGTGGATTGTTTTTGGATCATGAACCTTGCATCTGAAAAGAAGGCTGGTTAAAGTAGGAACCGAAAATGATGTCTGAAATTTTCTTAAAATAGAGATGTCCCAAAATAATTTCCTCTAGAGTTCCATTTTGGCTTTTCAAAAATGGCATCTAAATTTTGTACCTCCTTTCGGTGAATTTCATCTCTCTAATTGGTATGTTTTCTGTTTTTCTTCTGTGTCTGGCAAATTTTTGACTAATTTGTCAACAGACACTAGAAGATGCATTCAGCAGTTTGGAGGGAGTAACATGCAATAAAGCAGAGGGTGCAATGTATCTATTTCCACGTATCAACTTACCTGACAAAGCAATAAAAGCAGCAGAAGAAGCTAAAACTGCACCAGATGCATTTTATGCTCGGCGCCTCCTTAATGCCACTGGAATTGTTGTTGTCCCAGGCTCTGGATTTGGCCAGGTGATTGTTATATTTTTCACCACTTGCATCATGATATTCCTAGTTTTAATATGGTTGGTAACTATCATCACTACAACAACATACCTAGTGTAGTCCCATAATTGAAGTATGGGAGGGTAGAGTGTACGGAAAATTTCAAACCTTACCCTTACTAGAGAGGTTGACCTCTAATTTTATAAATTCACACGGTGTCACCGAGATTGATTAAACATCAACAAACAACTTAATAAGCATTTCCTGAACAATTTTAGTATCTTTACCTTCAGAAAGAAAAAAAGATTCTTTACCTTCGGAAGGGTTCAATGAAAAATGAACTGTGAAAAGAAATCGGGCAAAACAAATTTGGAGGATTTTTTTCAATAAACAACAACTGTTTCTGCAGTCAAGGTTTGTTTTATTTGAGAAACGTTCCTTTTATCAAGACACGGATTAGTTTGCATACCTGGGTCCTGGTAGATGTTAAAATTTCTTGATGTTTTAATTTGAGAACTAAGGGGTATTTGTTACACTACTGGTTATTGGGAACTGCTTGTTTTGACTAAATCTGTTTTTATTTGTTACATCCATGAAGCGTCCTGGAACGTGGCATTTTAGGTGCACAATATTACCGCAAGAAGAAAAGATACCAGCTATTGTATCTCGTCTTACAGAATTCCATAAGCAGTTCATGGATGAATTCCGCGGCTAAGGAGTCTGGGAGTACATTCTATTGGAGACTGATTATAGAGAATTTTTAATAAGCCATCTTTGTATGTTTTATTTCCGTTCTCACCAAAAACAATTACGTTTCAGTAGTGAAAGCTGATATAGGATTGTTTGGCACATACAAGTTGGGGATTGTTTATTCTAATCTTATTTGTATTTGACTTGACATTGATCCTCTCTCCTAGATGATCAATGTGAGAATTGTTTTGTATGCCAAACAGGTAAAGCTTTAGCCAAAGTCGACATATGGTTAATTGAAATTTAAATGTCTTGGTCTTTTTGCAATCTTAGCTTATAACGCAGCCAGTGTTTTTTACTTCCATCTAGTAATATTCAGTTTTATATCACCACTGGGCATGTTATAACCTCGTTTTTATTGACCCTCCGTATCTAGTCTGATGATTCTGGTTGCATATGCAGCATGGCATTAGTCATAAGAGCGTGGGTTTAGAGAAGACTGGGTTTCCTTTTTTTGTTCTGATTGCCGAGAAATTTAATGGTTTATGGCGGATAGGTTTTTTTCCCCTTCGTTTTCCACTTAAATGTAGAGTTCTTATTTGTCGTAGGGTTTGGACTTGCCATGTGCACCTAATTCATACACTTTTATATTTCCAACCACAGCACATGAATGAAAAAAAGAAATTTCAATACGCACTCTACAATTGGATAATCCTTTATTGAATGTAAGTAGGTTCTTAATAGCAATATCAATTAAAATGGAATTATAACATCAACTTAACGGTAAATGCTTAATAAACCTTTAGAATAAAGTGAAAACGCCAAAAGATTTAAGTGCTAAAAAATTGTATAACATATATATATTTATACAACTTAGGATAAATACTAGTACCTCACAAATCACGGTTTCTCATATTACGTAGAGAGAAACAAAGAGATTGATAGGTGTCAAAGCCAGAAATACTCTCATCAGCAATACCATACCACCTGTTCGTCTCCAATTGCAGCACCGCACCTCTTCCTCATCACCGTTACATCCTCTTCCCTTTTATTCTCCACTCTTCACCATGATCTCCTCCTTCTATGGCTTCCTATTATTCATCCTCTCCTATCACCCTTAACCACCTTAATCCAAAGGTATTTTTTGCCCTTTTGACTTCCACTACATGGTCCAATCACGTCATCTAGTACAAGACATAAAAAATGTGATATTTGAAAATTTGTGATTGACCAAAAAAAAAAAAGAACATAAACGGGTCAAAACTAATTTTTAAATTTCGAAACTCATCTTCTACATTTCTTTCGAAAAATCGAACACCGTTTTTTGAGTGAGTGGACAAACGGGAACTAAGCTCAGGTAGTTGTTTATTTGTTTCAGGTTTTGAAATATGCATATGCTATCCGCGGAGAAATTGTCAGCAATGCTCAGGTAGCTCCCAAGCTCAATTTTGCACTAGCTGCCTGCCAATGTCACTCTAATTTCAGCTTATTTTGGTTGAAAGTTGGTTTTCAGCTTCTTTTTTTTTTGGGGGGGGGGGGCGGGGTTCCACCGTTTTTTTTGGAACAAATGCTAGCTTATTTATCTTACAAATCCTAAAAAAACATCTACTATGTTTAACAGGATTGGATCCAGAATTTTCATTCAGGGGTTCGAAAAAAATAAAAGTATAAACATATGGGGGGATTTCCACCATTTTTTGGAACAAATGCTACCTTATTTATCTTACAAATCCTAAAAAAAACATCTACTATGTATAACAGGGCTGGATCCAAGATTTTCATTCAGGGGTTCGAAAAAAATAAAATATAAACATATAAATAAGTCAACAAAACACAATTTCAAGGAAATAGTAGTGTTAGGGGTTCGAAAAAAATAAAAGTATAAATGTATAAATAAGCCAACAAAACACAATTCCAAGGAAGAAGTAGTATATAGTTTATTGGTACCAAAAGTTAGTTCCGTTACGGGAGACTTTCTAGCACGTTTGGATTTTTTAGGGTTTAAATCTACTCTTTTCACACATTTTTTTTTAAAAAAAGGGTGAAATTGGTCTTGAAACTAAAGGAAGAGAAGCTAAAAAAAAAGGTTCACAGTGGGGCTTGAACAACCCTGGACGCTAGGGTCAAATTAAAAGGAAATCTACCACTGCTACAACTTAATTCAGATTCATGAGGGGTTCAAAATTAATATATTTATATATATATATATATATATATATATACTAGTAAAGAAAGCCCGGGCGCTGCCCGGGCCCAACATTAATAAAGTTATATTGTTACTCTCTCCGTCCCATATTAGATGAGAATCTTACTACAAATTTTTTTTCCATATTATTTGAGCACTTATTAAATTAGGATAGAATTAATTAATTCTTTTCCATTTTACCCTACAATTAATATGACCATTCCTATATTGTATGTGTATTTTTTGTAACTCATTTCAATGTGCATTGATATAAACAAAGGGTAAAATGGTGAAGTCTTCCAATGTATTAATGATTTCTTAATCACCGTGTAAAGTTGGAAGTGCCCATCTAATATGGGACGGAGAGAGTATAGTTTATGTATTGTTATAAAATTAGTAAAGATTGTTATAATATATTTTGCTCATAAGTGAGCTAATATAAAAACTTATTTGCCATTTGTCATTTGTCTTTTTAATTTCAATTTCAAATAGCAAATAAATGTACCGATAAGATTGAGGGTAGAAATGAAACATATCTTTCTAAATTTAAGTAAAAATAAACAGAGTAGAAGTAACATTAGGGTTATCGATAGGACGATTCATTCGGTTATTTTAAAAAAAATTATATCATTCAATTTTTCGGCTATTTTATAATGTATAACCAAAATTAAAATTTTAAAATCATCCCAATCCTAATTTATGTGACACAAGCAGTACAAAAATTAGTTTTTTTTTGTTGTCTTGTAGATATTTTAAGTTATTATTTATTGTAAATTATAGTACTTTTTATTAAAGTTTTTAATAACATATGTTACTTTTTATGTTTGAGAGTTAAACCAATTTTTTTTTATATGTCTTTTAATTTTATATGTGTTTTGTCCTTTTCCATTTTCAAAAACTAATACTCTGTCCATTTCATTTTATATGTCATTTCTTTTTATAAATATATTGGTTATTCCCTCTTCTTATGTCATATATATTATGAAATTTGAGAAGTTATTGAAATTTTTATATGATTCTAAAAATATTTTAAATTGTTAGCTATTGTGATTTGTAGTACCTTTTTTTTACAGAATTTTGAAAATAATATTTATTACTCTCTTTGTTCTAATTTATGTGGCACATGCAAAATTTCAAATATTAACCATTTTTTATATGTCTCTTTACTATATTAAGTTGTTAATTATTGTATTTTATAGTACATTTTGAACTTAATTTTTAAAGAATATATGTTATTTTCCATGTCCCAATTTATGTGGCATTAATTGATAGATTTGTTGGAGTCGAGAGAATTTTTTTGTTAATTATTGTAATTTATAGTTTCTTTTTCGTCAATTTGAAACAATATATGTTCTTAATTGATAGATTTTTTGGAGCCGACAATTTTTTTTGTTAATATTGTAATTTATAGTTTATTTTTCGTCAATTTCAAACAATATATGTTTATCATATAATCCATTTTATGTGGTAGCAATAGAATTTAGAGAGTCAATTAAATTTTTTATATAACTTTTAAATATTTAAGCTATTAATTATTGTAATGTATAGTATTACTTATATTATTTTTGAATATAAATGTTACCTTTTTTATCCTAATTTATATGGCATTGATAGAATTGAAAGTGTCAAATAATTGTTAATTATTGTAATATGATATGTAGTACTTTTTATGTAGTTTTTACTATTTTTAAGCATACTAAGTATAGTATTACTTATATTATTTTTAAATATATTTAAATCTACTACTTATATATATATTTTTTAGTAGATAAGTGTGAATGTGAGGGTATTTTTAAATACCCAAAATACCCTCACTTTCACACTTATCTAGTACTTACATTATACATTATATATATTATATAGTAATATTTTTTTAGTAGATAAGTGTGAATGTGAGGGTATTTTTAAATACCCAAAATACCCTCACATTCACACTTATGTTCAACCCTCTCCTTTTTTTTGGTGCCACGTGTCGAAAAAGGAGTGAATTTATTCACTCTTCTTATATAGTAATATATATATAGAAAATTTACCTTATTTATACCGAGGGGGTTCGGGTGAATCCCCGGAACACACATGGGTCCGCTCCCGATGTATTGATGGTGTTCTTTGTGATACAGATATTACAACAACCTCACGGAGAATCCAGGCTCTCATCCGTTTAATGAGGTAACAGCAGATATTACAACAAGACCTCACGGAGAATCCAGGCTCTCATCCGTTTAATGAGGTAACAGCTCTTGTAGACTTTGTTTTTTGTTTCCATTATAGTTTTAATAATGCATATCTTAAGGAATTATTCTAACAAAGTTCAATATAAGTAAATTTTGAGCTTTGCTAGTCGTCTAGTCATTTTCTGTAATATTCTCTAATTCATGTAGATCTTATACTGCAATATTGGGAATCCTCATTCCCTGGGTCAGAAGCCTATTACTTTCTTTAGGGAGGTGGGAATAAATTGTTTGACTCTAGATTCTGTTTTCCTTTTTTTAATCTCAATAGAATGATTTCTAAGGAGCTTTCTTTATTAGGTCCTTGCGTTATGTGACCATCCACTTCTTTTGGACAGAAGTGAAACAAAAGCTCTGTTCAGGTATGAAGTTTGTTTATCAACCTTGGTGCACCTTGTAGTTCAATGAAACAGATCATGTACCTACGGTTTCATAGGTGTCTAATGTCTATCTGGAATTGACATGACTAGTTTCCATAAAACAAATGTTTCCCCCTGTATTTTTCTAATTGTATGGTTAAATCTCCTGCTACTAGTGATGGAATCTTTTATCCTAATATCGTATAGTGAATAATTTGCAGGAGTAAGATTCAAAGTTAAATGAATGTATTCTTTATTTCAAATGTCCAACTTATAAAATCAAGTGATTATTACTGTAATCTTTGCAAGTGAGGAAACGTGAACAACGAGGATGAAAGTGAGCCGTCAACGTAGGATGATATGTTTGTAGCCATTCAGTTGAGAAAGGAAAAGGAAAAGCTAGTTGGAAAGTTTATAATATTTGTCTTTTTTATGAAAGATCAAATGTTTTGTAAGGTACTAATGCTGCATTCCTTCTTCACACACATTGGAAGTTCCCCATCATCCATTATTCACAGAATTCCCAGTGCACAAGTAGAACATACAAGTCCCCCATGGGCTGATGGGCAGCATCCCCATTATGATCACAAATCCCATGCTGTCAGATCAAATGTACTAGAGTAGTCAAGTTTTTTCATGTCAAATATACATATAATGTTCTAGAGGCTTGAAAAAAAAATGAAAAATATGACTTTATGCTAGAAAACAAATAGGGTATGGAAGGTTGTGATAATAGGGAAGCTCTCTAAGTATATTGATTCTGATTTTTTTTGAGGTGATTGACGTCTCTATTTATTTTGCCACCTAATTCATATGTTTTTTATCTTACAGTTTTTTAGCCTCTAAATGTGATCATATTTCTTGGTGTTTTGAAGTAAATGCAAGTGGCTATCACGTTTGTTGTTCTTTGAGATCAGTGCAATGTAGTCTTGTTATGTTATATGTGGTTCACTATTAATTCATCAATCTATCCATTCCTCATTTAAATTGACTGGATTTTTCCGTCATTCATTTGAAATCAGTGAAATGCAGTGTTGAAACTACTGTATGCTACAATGTGCTTCTTTGTTGAGTTATCAATCAGTCCCTTGTTGTTATTGACATAATGCTTAGTAATTCTTCAGCATAATCCTGAATTGTTTATTGCTAACTTTTTTACTGGTTTTAGGATACTATGGCGAGTGTGGAAAGCGAGGAGGCTACATGGAGTTCACTGGATTTAGTCCTGAGATCAGGGAACAGATATACAAAGTGGCATCTGTCAATCTTTGTTCCAACATTTCTGGTCAGATTCTTGCAAGCCTCATCATGAGCCCTCCAAAGTTTGGTAATGGCATGTCCAAAAGGAGTGAAATGGATATTGAGGATTCATATAGCCGACCCCAACAAGTTTGGGTTTAAGGCGGAGTTGTTAAGAAGGAGTGGGGTCTCCACCGTCAATTCAATAATTGGGAATTAGCAGTTATTGCATTCCCAGAATGTTACCTCAATGACTTTCTGCTTATTTGGTCTAGTAGAATCCGAGTCATTCATATAGTAGTAATTTTGGTATGAGGGTAATAACATTGCATGAGATGGATTGGTCATGTCCTATATTGACCTCCAGATGCATCAGTCCAGACGCTGGAGTTGTGAAACCATGATGATTGAATGTGTTAAAAGAGGATGAAATAGACCTAAAATACACAGGTAACTGTTTTTTCGCTAGGCTTTCGAGGAGGAAGAAGAGAAAGAAAAGGGGAAGGATTATATCAAAGAAGGCCAAGTCCTCAGACTCGGAGGGAATGTTTCCCCTTATCCTGGATAAGAATTCTCCCGTTACCCAATGGATAATAATCCCCCATTGCCTAAAATTCCCAGATGAGTGTTGTAGGTTCATCCTAAATCTGGTGATCTCATGGTCTAAATGTCGAATTAGTTTGATAAAGTAATTGCTTCAATGAGTTGAGATTGCTGGAACATTTTATCAAATTTTGTAGGTATCACACTTTTTTATGTGGGAAGATAAAATATGATGTCACTAGGGCGACATAAATTCAGCTCTGATTGTGAACTGTAAACTTTGAAGCTTTGATGTGAGCCCCCTCTGTGGCTTTGTCTGTGTTATAGATGCCTAACTATCAGCACTGCTCTGTTGATTTATTCAGGTGGGTGATGAGTCATACGAGTCTTATTCTGCTGAGAAAGAAGCAATACTCTCATCATTGGCAAGGCGTGCAAAGGTCAGTAGAATTAGCATATAAGACTGGGATTGCCAAAATAAACTTTTAGTTTATTTTGCTGAAGTGGTTGAAGTTGTTTTAGGATCATGAACGTTAGATTTGAATAGTAGAGGTGCTCAAAATAGTAGGCAAAAATTTTCTCCAGAAAAATTGTCCCAGACCGTTTTTTTGCTTAATTTTCATTTCAGCTTTCCGAAAAATGATTTTATTTTTCATTAGAGTCATGTAAGCTTCCTTCTGGTGAATTTCCAATTGATGCAGTTTCTAAAACCGACAACTTCGTCAACAGATACTGGAAGACGCATTCAATAGTTTGGAGGGAGTCACATGCTATAAAGCAGAAGGTGCATTGTATTCATTTCCACGTATTAACTTACCTGACAAAGCAATAAAAGCAGCAGAAGAAGCTAAAACTGCACCAGATGCCTTTTATGCTTGGCGTCTCCTTAATGCCACTGGAATTGTCATTGTCTCAGGCTCTGGATTTGGCCAGGTGATTGTTATATTTTTGCCCACTTGCTTCCTCATTCCACTTATATATATATATTGTTACTGATAGTCAAGGCATACTCTGTCAATATGGTCTGTAACTGTTATCGCTCATTTAAAAAAAAATGTAGCCGGGAACATTGAACATTAATAAGCATTTCCCGAACACTTTGAATCTCTCTACCTCAAAAGAATTTAATTTTGCGGAAAGAAAAATTGGGCAATTAATTAGATTTTTGGTGCAAAAGCACAAGTAGCGAAGAAGAAATCTGTTGATTGCATGTGTTGAGAACTAGGGGGAATTTTTCGACACTTATGTTTCTTTAGAATTATATTGTTGGATTCGACTAAATTTGTATTTACTTGTTGCTTCTATGAAGCGTCCTGGAACGTGGCATTTTAGGTGCACAATATTACCGCAAGAAGAGAAGATACCAGCTATTGCATCTCGTTTTACACAATTCCATAAGCAGTTCATGGATGAATTTCGTGGCTAAAGTATCTGGGCATTCTATTATAAAGAATTTTGAATAAGAACATCTGGTAAGCTTTGTTTTATTTTTTATCTTCACTAAAACAAATCATACTTCAGTAGTGAAAAGTGAAAACTGGTACGATTTTAATCTTATTTGTATTTGACCTGATATCTATTTTTCTCCTTCTAGATGATCAATGTGATGTAAATTTGTAACTATTCTCTGATCTACTTAAATAAGAATTTCCTCCTTGGCTCCTTGAATATGTTGCATATCTAAATTCTAATCTAGACGTGAATATTTATGAATTCCTTGGAGAATTAAATTTTTCAAAATAAACTTATCAACACCTTAGAATCGACTTCCATTTAATTTAAATATAATAAAAACCTAACTTGTTTTTAATAGATGTTTTCAAAACGAAATGGTCACTTAAATTGGTAATTAATAGGAGTAATACGTCAACTTTAAATAAAACTCAATAATGATTTTCAATTTAGATAATATTATTATGAAACGTCAATAAAGATCAGACAGAGGCGTGCTAACTTTGAAAAAGAAATTTAAAAGATATTGAAAGTACAATTTATGTGTGTGCGAGAAGAATTAAAGGTAAATTACGTTTTATGTGTAGCGTAAAGGTAGTGTCTTTTATGTTTGTCTTATTATTAGGCTAAGATTCACATAGCAATGGCTAGTATTTGATTTTGAAAAAAAAAGAAAAAGAAAGATCATTTGGAGGCTCGAATTATTTTTCTACACTAGAGGTTAGTGTCCGCTTGTACTTGTACGCCAGCAGCTTTAAAAAAGGCAATTCAAAAGTGAAATTAAATCAAACTAGTATTAAATATTCCGTATGTTTTAATTTATACAGAGAGAAAGTTAAAAAAGATTATTGGATCTTAACTATAAGAAAAAGGAAAAAAGAATTGAGAGGAGAGAGTAAGATTCACTTGCAGATAAGAAAAATTGGTCTTTTACCTAGTGAATAAATAAAATCTGTAATGATACTGTCGTGTATCCAGCAGAAATCTATCAAACTATACTTCTTTTCAGTTTTCTTGTTTTGGGGCCTCTCTTTTTCCTCAATGTAGAGCTTGTCAGATAGACCTCATATGGATGTGTTTTGTCTTCAGGTCTAATTTGGAAACCATGCAGACCAAGAATCCCAAAAAGCTCTTGTCACAGCTAAGGCCTTTTCCTATCAACACATTAAAATATTTGAAAATCCTTATGTAGTAAGCATTTTTTTTAAAAATTTAGTGGTGTCATGTTATGCATTAGTGCAATTCTCTTTGGGAAGTTTTAATAAGAGAAATTAACAATCTAAATCCCAAGTAGCTCTTCTTTTGAACTGCAATCTCAGTGCTGCTTTCATTGATAATTGAAGGCAAGGTACAATTATTGCACCAATTTTAACAGCTTATAATGAGAAGCTATGCCCAGGTAGCAGTTGAACGTGGTCCCAGGACATTTAAGATCAAATCAAACTTATGATTACAATAAAAGTTAAAATCTAAATTAAAAACAAGCACAGCTGACAAACAATCAACATCTTGTATTTTCATTTTCCAGCTAAGACATAGAATCTGCTAGTTTGAACAGTCTGATTACTGGAGGCCTTAATTCTACTACCTCGGAAAACTGTGGTCCTATTCAAGACAAAGGATCTTCAGATTTTGCAATATCAAGCAAAAATGTTGTACTTGTTGCACCCCCAACTTTGATGAGTAGATGCATTGATAATCCAGATTAAAGAGCGGAGAACACAAAGTATCACTTTTTTGCAAGTTTGTGTTTGTGTTTGCTAAATGAACTATCACCAACTATTCATTAAAGCGCACCTCAAAGCCGACAAAACCATTATCTCAATTTGTGAACATTCCATTTTGTAAAAATTTACTGGGATTCTCACAGTGAGGCCACATTATAGTATGTAGTAACGAATTTTTCATCATAGTGTCAAAGCTCATAATGTCATCGTTTCATGCAATCAGTTGGACTCGCCTACTAGAACTTCACAGTATGATGTGTTGGCCCGTAAAAGTGTTGCATTAAGATTTTTTTCTGAGTAATAACTCAATAGGAATACAGAATGAATCTCACTGAACATTGGTGCTCGATTCGAATTAAATAAGATGGTTTCGGCATGGGAAACACCCACAGGAAGATTGGGCAGATAGATGTGAGTTTTGCCTTGTCAACATCATCTTCCGTGATTGATCAGCCACTTTTTCTATTTGGTCCTTGTGTCGTAGTTGAGCTGTAGTTCTCCATTCTTCAGCTTTTCTGTGAACTATCGCCATCCTTTTCATTAACTTCTCTTCCAGATTTGATCTCATCTTCTGGATTTTCACCTGAACAGAAGAAAATGCTATGCCATAAGAGGATTGTAGTCATAGGAGTCCTTAAACCGTTGAGCCCGTGGTCTAACGGAAATAATCTCTCTAATTTTTTGAGGAAGATAAGGTCTACGTACACTCCTCACTTTGTGGGACCACACTGAGTGTGGAGTTGTTGTATAAGAATCCTTAAACATAACTTATGTTTCTAGTGTCTGATGGCACAAGTTAAATTTGGCCATTTATAATTTTCTTAGGAACAAAAAGGAGGGGGGGACACACCAATTTCAAAGGAATTTTATTACTGCATGCAGCTGTTGTGCCCATCTTCACATGGGTTTGCAACTTCCAGAAAGAATTTGTCATGCATGTAAATATAATAATGCATTAATATTGACTAATCTGCTATCATCGCATGTGAAAAGATAAAAAATATAAGCAGTACATAGGGGGAAGAGGAGGAAACATGTTGGACCACAATGGAAGAGTACTGAGTGGCTCTATGTAGATCAATACTATATACAAGACAGAAATTTTTCCCAGCCAGTCAACATTGCACAGCTACTCTTTGGAGGCTGTATTTAGTTATATTCTTTTGACACCCTCATGGAAACATGCTAAAGAGCGTAATCAAGGAAAAGGATCGACAGAGTTTTAGACTGACTAACTTCTAAAGAGGTGCGTAAACTACTTTAGGCAAATCTCACATCAAAAAGGGAGCAAAGTGAGGTTTTACATAAGACCAGAGCACAGTTCAGGTGGTACGTTTGGCGTAGCACAAGTAACAAATTTGTGAGGCTTGTTAGGCCAAAACAGACAGTAGCGTAATATGGATTTTATGGCCTGTAGACAATTCTTAGGATATGAAAGGTAATGAAAACAGCTCTAGCATTGAAATCCTACTGCCCAAAAGTTAAAAGAAAGGATAAAATAAAACACCTCAAGTTTTTTGGATTGAGCTTCTGCTTTTGCATTTTGGAGGTTTATCCAAGCCTGAATTTTTGATTCTTCTCTTTGGTACCTACAACTCAAAATAAATGTTAAAACTAATAAGCTCCAAGTACACATGAAAATAGAAATGAACAGTGCAAAGGCCACTGACCTGAGACAGCATTTGTTCTTCTCTTCTTCTTCCCACGAACGTGTTTTGGACTCCGAGACGCTCTTTCTACACTCATTATTTATCTCAAAATGTCTCAAACTCTTCGATACATCCTCCTCTTCTTCTTCCCTCGAACTCCAATTGGTTGTAACAGAATCAAATTGTGTCCCAAACTGCAATTTTGCTAGATGGCACTCCTGAAATTGCATGATATCAACTGTGCTATCGGAACCTGAACTTGGTAAGGCCAATGGTCCAGATCTGTCCGCAGGGGTATTGTGTCGAGCAGGCGATGGGCTTTTGAATGGAGTATGGCATCTTGAAGTAGTAGAGCTGCCAATTGGGGTCATTTCTGTCCCAATATCTCTGTGTTTAATCTCATGAATTGCCTCCATTGTTGCCTCTTTCATTGATTTTCCTGCCGCATTTCCAAACAAAAATCCTTCTTTTGTAGGTTCTAAGCACCTAGATTTGGGATAAATAGATTCCACTTCATCTGTGAACTTATCTGCAGTTACAATAAAACTGGTATTCCTTCAACATCCACCATAATATTCATAAAGTTGTTCCCTTTTATCAGTTTTAGATTTTACCAAAATTAGAGCTAGAACCTAAAAAGATATAATACACATTGCTGTGTAGCATGCAGGGGCAGATATACATATATTCTAACAAAACCAAGTTTATACCCAAGACCTTTTGTTCAACTGTACTTTTACTTTTGACTCCCAGCATAGATATATATGTGAGAATTCACTAAAATTTCAATCCAGAACCCAAAATTTAACATGTACAATTAGGTCAGTGCTAATGCCCTTAAAGATTGAAACTTCTATCAAGTTTAAATCTTGAACTGTAATTGATAAAGCTAAGGGTAAAAACAAGCTCCTTTTTTTTTTTACCTTTTAGAAAAACATCAGTTGCAGCAAAAACAGTGTTGGCAGCTCCAGCAGAAATATGGTGATGGTGTAAAGGTAAAGGCACCTGAAAATCTGAAGCTACTTTAGATACCTTTTCATCTGTAACTCTGTTTTTTTCTGCAAAGACATTTTCAGTTTCTTTAAGCTTGAACCCATTGCACTGCTTTAACAATTTTGAGGATTCTAATGCTGGCTTTAAGCCATTATTACTATTATGATGAGAAGCAGGGGAATCTTGAATAGAACTTCCATTAACAAGCCATTTCTCTGCATCATCCCACTTAGAAGGGAAATTTTTTCTTGAAAAATTCCCAACACTGAAGCTGAAAATGGGTCGACCCGGTGTTGATGGAGCATCCATATTCCTCCTTGTCACTGAACTTACTCCTTCTTTCCTTAAAAACCCTGCTCCATTGCTTGCTGTTGGCAATGACTTCACAAAATCAGATGTCTCCTTTAGATTAAGTTTGCAAAGCGGGTCAGGGAAACTATCCAAGAATGGGTACTCATTTTTCCCTTCTAATGTTGCTTCCTGTCAATAACAAAATCAAGAATCATCAGCAATAAAAAGAAACCCCATTTACATAATATCATTCAAGAAACATAAAAGAACAATCTAGAAACATTTACCCCTTGAGATGGAAACAGAGGTGGAGGTTCACAGTAGTTAGCACTTGCAAGATCCATATATAAATGCAGTAAGATTTTTGGAGGAATTTCTACATGTTAAAGAAAAGTTTAGTTTAGGTGAAGTAGAGAACAGTAATAAAACATGCCAATGCAAAAGGAAGCAGGAGGTTCATCAGAAGAACTGTTGAATATTAGGTAAGTATTAGAAGAACATGCATTGGAGTGGTAAGCAGAGGACAAAGACCACATACAAAAATGATGAGTTTCAGGCCCTGTGTTGAAGAGCTGAAGGGAAAATGAAACAACAGTGTTTGTAGTCCTTCCTGGTTTGGTACTGGACTAGTGAGGACAAGGAAGAAAACAAACAAAAAACTTGTACTTGTAAAAAAAAAACTCATGGAGGTGTGTGATGCTTTGGGAGACGAGAAAAGTTCGTCAAAGTTATAAAATGGATGGATTATCAAATCATGGATTATTTTTTAGTATGATTTACCATAGGTTATATGCACCCTTTAAACATTTTTTTATGCTATTAAGAGACGTTTGGTTGCTCGCTAGAGTTATGCATATATATAGTAACGTATGAATTAATTATGAGTAATTTATGTATTTTTATATATATGTATGATGTATCAGTTATGCATAAATTAGTTAACTATGTTTTAATTTTATATGTAATAGTTATGCGGATTTTTAAATTGCAAACTAAACACTATTAGTTTTATATATGAATAATTTACTTCCAAATCAACTATCAAACATAATATATCTATACAATATTTAATATCTACATGGCTCATATGTAAATTCTAAACCAACTCCCTAGCGACCTATTAATATAAAATATAATAATGTAGCAAGTTAGTCCGTATGTCTCAACTACTGTAACATACTTTTTATTTTTAACATGTTAAAAGAGTGACCTTTATTTTGTTTTTTGTTTTAAACTTTTTGTTTAATGTTACTCTATAGAGATGATTTATGATTTGTTTTAGACTGCAAATTTTTTTTTAAAAATAATCTTAAATATTGAGTAGACTACGTAAATTGCAACGGAGAGAATATCAGTTTTACCAAATTACCTATTATTAGTTTTCATAATATTTTTTTTTGCATAGCAATGCTTAGAACTTGCATCTAATTTTTGAAGTTGTTAACTTTTTTTTATATATTTGAAGAGAAAATGGTCTAAACCCCCTCCAACCTATACCCGAAATCTCTACTACACACTCCAACTTCTCTATACTTTCATACCATCAAAAAGAAAAAAACATGAGCAACAACTTCAGATTACAAGAACAAATTTCATGGATATTTTATAACTCCAATATGTAATAATGTAAGAAGATGGGAAGCGTCTTTTAAGGTTATTGATAATGTTATTATTAAAGCCCAAAATTGTGTTGTAGGGTGGGCTCATGCTCCTAAGACTGAATAATTAAAGGTTAAAAAAAAAATACTCCTAGTAAAGTGTTATTGTTACCGTAGTGCAAAGCAAAACTTTTTGTCTCTCTTATTAGGTGTTAATGTTAACATAATTAATCCAACTGTTAGTACTATTAAAACACAGTAAGGTACTGTTTTAGTAAACCAAAAAATTGAAAGGAATGTCGGGGCCCTTCCTTGGGCTTTTGTCACCACGTACTACTTTATCCCCTATTTAGCATGAGCTGATCCTCTATTTCTATGTTTCGAAACAAAATAATAATGGATTGAGTTAAATTTGAACGGGTTAAAATGAAATGAATTGAGATAATAAATAGGCGGATGTTAAATGATTTTAATGTTACTTGAGCTGATAAGGTTTCGTATATTGATCAGTTTGGATTATATATTAACTTAACTTTTAAATAAATTGAGTTGAACAAATTAAAGTAAATTGAGTAATAAATGGACGGGTTGAGCAACTATTGCTTTTATAGGCTTATTTGTCACTCTTACGGGTTGTTTAGTTTGAAGTCAATTTATGTTGAGATTAATTATGTAAAGATTAAATTATTTTGATATTATTTCTGATTTGTTGTATTAAAACTAACATACATTTGCATAATTTCTAAGAAGTTGTTTGTTTATAAAAATATCTTCTACCTTATTTAGTGGAAAAGAGGTTGGATGAACCGCGAAAGCTTTTTATTTATAAATTCCAGTTTTTACGGAGTGTTACTAAGTACATGATTTTTTTTACTAATCTGATAGTTAAACTTGAAATTACATATAGGTCCAACACGTTTCCTCTTTCAACCAAAAGATGCTTCTGAGATAACGTAAAGGATTGTATTGGCTTCTGATTGTATGAGAAGCCACAAAAGATTAATAAAATGCTTAATTAAAATTATAGTAGTGCTAATAGAGTTGTTTCATACTGAAATTTTACATTTGACTTCCTTGTTTTTCTCAGAAAATAAATGATAAACAAGTATTAAGTGTGGGACTATCAACTTCGAGATAACAACTATAAAGGGAAACCTCACTATAAAAGAAAAAAACATATCAGTGAGATAATACATTTTAATCTCACTTTATTGGGAATAATCAATCGAAACTAGTCATTCAAAAAAACAAAGTTGTCATTTCTTTAAGTGTTACTTTAATTAATCAATCTGTATCTAAAATTCATTAATCCTATTAATTTGAATTCAATATATAAGGGATAAAACACAATTCTCCTTGTGGATCTCCAAGTACTCTGACTTTGCTCCATTATTATTAACAAAAATCTTTATGTTATAGTTATAGAAAAAGTCATAAATAGACTTCTTTCTTATTATTAATAAATATATGTTTCTTTCCTGTTTATTAAAAAATATTTTTTTAGTTTTTCCATCTTAGATTGGTTAAATAATTTCAAAAATATTTTTTCTCTAAAAACAAGTTTTTTTTTGGGGTGGGTGGGGGGTATAACTTTCCAAATGAAAGTAGAAACAGGTTATATAAGCGACATCAAACATTAACTGTTAATTATGTTCTCCTCACTCTTCAACACACTTCATCTTCACTCGTCTCTCATAAGTAATATTTATTTAATTATACGTAAATTCTTTTAGAATTTTTTTTTAATGTAAAAAAACCACTTACTTTTTAAAAAAAAAATATTTTTAACGGAATACATTTTTTTTTTACCGAAAACACCCATAATCTTCTTAATTTCTTATTTTAGTTTTCATGAAAATTGAGACAAACATACCTTATCACACTGAGAGGATGAGAGACCCACCAACAAATAAATCAATCAACTAGGAAAATAAAAAATGTAATCAACTGACCAAATGACTTTATAAGCCCTTATAAATATACCAACACAATACATTAAATAGTAGTAGTTTGAAGATAATGCTGATAGGTCCCACTTCCCCCTTTGAAATCTATATAATTAGATAATGCATCGTGACAATTGACAAAACACCCAATATTAGTTTCCCGTATATTAATAATATAATAATTAATATCATCCTCTTTAGCTTACAAACAAAAACCCAAGGATTAACATCAAATCATTCGAATACTTTAATATTAATACAAGGCCTTAATTAGTTTGGTTTAATTTATTAAATACTGTATAGAACAATCAACATTTCATTTATAATTTTATCTTCTCATCCTTGTTCCTCCATTGTTATTTTTTCCCATACTAATTATGGCTGTGAGACACTCTTCTTTTGCTGCTACTCCTCTAATTTGGAAGAAATCATGTTCCAACAAAAGAGAAAATCCTGCACAAAGAGTAGTGTTGGTGTACTCATGTGCAAGTGATCAAAATATTTCAATCAAACCTACTGCTCTTCAGATCAGATCAACTTCAACCCCAAAACTTAAGGTTTTTTTTCCTCCTTCATCTTATATTATATTGAATCTCCTTTGTCAAAAAATAACATATAAATTTTCACTACAATTGTTTACTGATATCTGTTTTCACTGTTGATAGATATTTGAAGATGAGTCAACAGGGATAGTTTGTTATAGAGATGAGAATGGAGAGATCACTTGTGAAGGATATGATGAAGGCCCTCGTTACTGCCAACAACTCACCAGATTTTGTTCTAATTCAAGGTACGTATACGTAATAATAATAATAATCGTGTGATGAACAAGTAACTTATTATTATGTCTATATGCAGAGATGAAGAACTCATAGAGCTCCTGCAAAGATGCTGGCTTCATGTAACTGATTCTGCTGAGTTCAGTTAGGATCGATCTCATCACTTTCATACTACTGTCAAATAACACAATAAAACAGGGATTACTCGTTCCAGAGTCCCACCTTACTTGTTCAGTAGTGTATGCTGCTTAAAGGGCCTTCCTTTTCATGCTCAAAATGTAAAATAGTATCAATTATTAAGTATCCCATTGTTTTTCCTCATAACACACAAGTTACTGCAACTGGATTGGGTCAGTTTAAAGCTTTATGAATTTAAGTATGAGATAGGTAGATGCATTACAATTACTTCTTCAACCATTTGGACCACAAGTCCACCATCTGAAAACTTAATTCCATTAGCTCTGTTTCCGTTAAAGATTATACAGAGAAGAACATGGACATCAACCCAACGGGGTAGAAATCAGAGAAAAAATATTACAATTACAAAAAATAAAATACACTGGAGGAAAAAAAAAAAGTAGTTCGATACACCAGCTAAACTGTTCCAAAATCATGCATTCTATAAAATTGGCATTGATCCTTTGGAACTCATGTATACCTTGAATTTTACCCAACAAAAGCAAAAATAAATTAATGAAACAAAAAAAAAAATGTACAACATTATATCCACGGAGGGACACCTGAATTCTAAGCAGCAGAGACTTTCAACGAAATACAAGCCTCACAGTTCTCCAACAAGAAATCAAGTGTTCTCCCATTTAGGGAGAACGCAACTGGAATTGCGTTCCAAAAGAATGGGAACCGAAACTACTACAGATGTATGAACCTGGGATAACCAATGCAATAAACCCACTTATGTGCTCAATATACTGACAAACAGCATTAACAAATTCACTCGGCAGATCATCCACCTTGCATGTTCTCGTCACATAAATTAGTCAGCGACTTACTGGGAACAACAGATGTTGGTGACCACTGATCAGGGACCATCAGGAAATAGGTGGTCATGGCCTTTCGGAACCTCTTTTTGTACTGCTTAGGTGAGATTATGGTCGGTGGCGCATTTTTGGGTCCACCAAGGATCCCAGAGGCCTTAACCCAAGTCTCCAAGTGCTTATCCCACGTATATTGTCTCATGAAGTCAATAATCCCAACAACAAGCTCATTCTTCTCTTCATCAACCCCAACCAACAGTGAGTAATCCATCACATCAACTGCCTGCAAGGATAATTTACTCGGTTAGTCAAGAACCTCACTAACCTTGACCACAGAAGGAATTTGTTAGAAAGTGAGTATACACTTATATGCTGATTATAAGAAAATGTAACACATATACAACAGCATAATGGTTTTCAGTTAGATGTCAAAAAAAAGTTTCTCTTCTTGAGAAAAGCAAAGTAAAATAGGAAAGGAACAAATTTTCTTGTATGTCTGTATTTGAAATGAAAGGATACTTGACACTTCCCTCCAGGATCTGCATTTTTTTTTGAAGGACTGATTTGCTATGGAGGATATTGTTTCTAGTAAAAAATATTTTAACCACTTTCTCACCCCTTTCCTACTATCAAGCACACAAGAAGAACAGTGGACATTTAAATATTCTAGCTCTTTCCTTTCCATTCTTGGCACCCAAACTGTGGTTTATGTAGGACGAAGATGATGGGCTTTGGGAAAGGCAAGCATCTGAATCCTTATCTGGAGAAGAAGTGAAGGTTAAAGTGACCATCCCCAATTTAATCTTTTTGCGCAATGGAAGAATTTGGAGGGATTGAACCCAAATCTCCTCTCTATTCCCGTCATAATCTAATCTATTTTACTTATTTAGTTTTGGGTGTGGAAATTGGGAAGGGAATGATGAGGTTCGTTGAGTCTCAAACACCCCCCAGATTCTGCTGGACCGTCATCAATTGCTCAACTCCTTATGATTAACAAAGGTGTTTTTCCCCTCCCTCTTCCACACCCAATCCTAGTACCAAACACAAACTAACTTGTTCTGAATAGATATGAGAATCTTACGGGTTGGAAATGCTTCAATCTACAGCAATCCCAACTTACAAAGCTTTGATGGACCATCGCAGACAAGAAACTGTTACATGATCCAACCACAATAGGTGCAAGTAGTCGACAGTAAATTCATTAAATGTAAGCACAAAAACTTACAGCAAGAAAAGCAGTATCATTCCATACAGCTCGCTCCAAAAGTCTTTTTGCTTTGTTTCCAACAAAAATAGGTGAAGTTGGCATTGATTCAATCAAGTTCTGATCCAGCAAGACTTTGTTGCTTCCACTGGAATCAGGATTGTAACGAGACCTTGCAGAACCTTTCAGATCATAAAGCCTTGCCAGTTTCCTCCCAAATAGAAGGTTCTCCATAACTAGCACATCCATTTTAGATTCCTTTCCTCCTTTAAGCTGTTTTGATGACACCTTCACAGAAACCAATAGAAATAAAAACTCTAAATGAACTGATAATAATAAAATTATACAATATGTGTGCTATGACTAGCCAGAATACACAGAAAGAAAAATAATGAACTGGTTATATCGGTAACTACATCCAAATACTGCAGCAAGAAATATGCACCCCATGCTTTGTGGTTCATTCACCTAGAAGGTCATGCTTTTAATCAATATCACCTTAAGGGGTCGTTTGGTGTGAGGGATAAAAATAAATAGTGATGGGATAAGAAAATAATGATGGGGTAAAAATTTTGTATCTTGTTTGGTTGTCGTGTTTGGGATAACTTATCCCACCCTTTATATCATAATGATAACTAATCCTGGGATAACTTGTTCCCAACCAAACGACCCCTAAAGGATATAATATCATCTGGCTTTAGAGTTAGAAGGCCATAAAGAAAGTAAATACTAATTTCACAACCCATTAATCAAGAATCCATCATATCAATCATGTTTCCCCAGAGCATAACTAAAATTTGCCTCATAATTCACAGCAATCAGATCATTATTTGTGCTGCGAGTCTAGTCACAGAGAGCTTTGTAAATTCTAAATCAGCAATTTGAGAAGCTGAAGTAGTCAACTTATTACAAATACCTGATAGATCCCCAGAATTTTTGCCAAACAAGTTGGACTCCCCGTGATTATTGATTCAGAAAGATATTTGAAATATTCAGGAGCAAATTTCATAAATGATTCCAGCTCTGTCTTTGTCACTTGCTTGATAATAAATCGATCATCCAAGGTTTTAGCAAAGAAAACGTTGCTCTTGCCTCCTTGGGCCCCCCACTTCTTACAGCGGCTAAGAGATCTTATGAAATCCATCTCTGAAGGACAACATATCCGCCTCAAGGCTTCAAAGCGCTTTGCATAATAACAAGTCACTGAGTATTTCACTTTCCCCAGCGATCCATCATCTCCAAAAGAAACTCTGGCATGCAGTGTCTTTGTGTATGAGAGTGGATCCAAATCAAAAGAGCTGCGAGAAATGGGCAAGGACAAGAGACTCTCATCCATAGATCCAAGACTTCTGTAGGATTCTAAAACCATTTCATCAAATGATTGAGGGGAGTGCAGATTACTGGAATCCAGTGAGTGGAACGAAAAGTTAGAGTCCAAAGAAGCATCCTTAGATTTCTCAAGCTCATCGGATAGTTGAGCATGATAATCATGAGACGCTAGTGCATAAGATATAATACTGGTGGGCTCATCATCATACACTGGTATAACAGTATCATTAACCCCAACAGGTAGGAGCAATCTTGCTCCACTTTGGGCATCTGATTCCCGAAATGATGAAATGTATACTGGATTATATCCCCCAAGTGGATCCAGTTTCTGAGCACTTGGTAAAAAGTTTTTGTTCAGAGTCCGGTAGAAGCTAATAAAAGGCATACCTAACCAGCTCCCAGAGTCTTCCATGTTTTCGGAGCCTTTAGAGGCTAACAGAGAAGGAGATTGAGACAGCATAGTCCCATGGTCTTCAGTGTACACTTTTTCCGCCATTCCAGTTGTCAATGTATTCACCAGAAGTGGTTCAGAAGATTTACAGGTATCACTCTTTATCACTACAACACCGGAAGTTGTTTCACCAGTCCAAGCTGCCTCGAGAGTATCTGACAAACTCTCCATGTTTGGGAACTGCCCAGCGGATAGTGCTCTTCGCCGCTGTAATATAGATTCTTCTGGATGTGATCCGCAGAAACTTTTTGTTGCAACAGGAAGACCAGGTGGGTTTTCGATTGCACAATCAGCATCAAAATCAACTGCAGATTCTTGATGAACAGCATCCATGTGACTGTTTTGGCAAACACTTCTTTGTTCATCCCCATTTTCACCAGCCTTTAAAATTGCAGGAACAGATTCAGAGCTATTAGGACATTTGCTGGGATCAGCACAATTATCCAGATCAGTGAACTTATCATCACAAACCAACGGTTTCTCAGGTTCCAAAGAGGTGACATCTCCATTAATCCAATGCCTCTTGTCATCCATACTGGCTGCATATACTAGACGGTGGTCCCAAACATAAGATTGAAAAAGGAGCTGTCTTCTCAATCGATTGATCTCCAAAATATCAACAGACTGCCCCTTTTTCACTTCCTCCATCAGAATTCTCTGGAGAGATTCCTGCTAATATCAAAAGCGGATTAGAAATATCCTCTAAGATCAAGACACACAAGTTAAGCTCAACAATGCAAATCGTTAACAATGAAAACAAGCAATACAATATCTGATGCATCAGAGAGTGTCAGTAGACAGATTGCAACACAGACAGCAGAGAAGATAATATCACCACAGTTTGTATTCCCCAAGCATGACAAGGTTATAAAACCGCAATCAAACTGACATAGGGAATTATATATAGACCTATTTGTCAGAGAGGTTACTGGTCACTCAAGAAAAAACAAGTGGAGCACTTAAGTGTAATTACCAGTAGTCAACATCCAACAAGCACAGAGAAGTAGTGCTAGGGAGAGAGTAGTTAATGATGTCTGCAGGACCATGTAGGTTAAACAATGGTCAATTAGTGATCACTGAACCCTACTCACAAGTCTAATTCGTTGACTCATACCTCAAATTCTTGTTTCTCCTTCTGCAACATCCCTTCCAAATCAGAAATCTGACGTCTTGCTTCAGGTACATTAATGCGGCTGTTAAGTTGTCTCCCAGATCTCTTCTCTACCAAAAGCCGAATTGCATTCAGAACCTCAGCGAACAAAAGTTCAGCTCGGAAAATGACCTGCTTATTTTACAACAGCAAATCAGTAAAGGGAGATATCAGATGCCAGCAACTCAAAATCCAATCACATTCTTTGTACCTCATTCACTTCATGTTGTATCCATTCCTGATTCTCATAGTTGAAATCCAGTTTTGAGGGAGGAAGGTATACTGAGTGAACATCAATGGATGCATAGCGAAAGCAAGCAACCATCTTCCCAAAGCTGCAAAAGTTACAAAATGAGTATTGCAAAATATACTCAACGTGTCAATATTTTCCAGCAAGATATATTATCATCATAGCTTAGTCTTTTTGACCATTAACTCTAGAAAATCATGCCAACATATTAAATATTGTGTGCGACCAAGAATCATACTACCAAGAGAGTAAGATCATACCCGTAAAATCGAAGACAATCTCTATGTAATGAATGACCACAGTTTGCCACCCTACTTGCAGCTGCATGGTTTGAAAAGCTAAGTTCTAGAAACTTCCCTAAGGACAAGCCCCAAGCAGCATCAGACATTACTACTCTCCGAGTTGCTGGTGGAAAGCCCTTATTATCGCGTGGACATTTAAGGCATCTGCGCCACATCCATATTTTTCCTTCCTTTTCACCTGGCAAAAGAATTTCCAGCAGCTTCTTAACAGAAATTGTTAGAGTACCCTGTCGGTGTGTATAACACTGAACATGAGCTTCTGAAGGCATCTCACATGAATGGCACCTGTAACTCTGAGAACACAAATTGAAGAAAAAAAAAGTGAAGATCCTTTCAGTCACCTTGAGCATATTGGAAATGTTTCTAGCATAAAGAAAGGGAGGGAGAGATTACTTGATCAAACAATTGGTCTCGTAGAAAACGACCCAATGGCTTATCTACGCTCCCATAGTATTTAATCCGAAAGAGACGAGACTTATCACAGACAGTTCCCTTCCAAACACATCGGGACGACAAGGAAACCAAAATGCTTTGATTGTCGGATGGAGATGGAGAGAACTCTTTCTTCAAAGAAGTCAATTCATCAGGGGCGTCTTCCCCAGCTTGGTTCACATCCATAGCATTGCATTCATTTTGAACACTCTGTGACAACAAGTCTTGATCAACCTCCTGTGAAGGACTAAAACTAGTAGAAAGGAACTTGTTTCCATGGGCATCTTGGACATCGTTGGCTACTGATGCTTTTACCTCAGAGCACTTCATCATATCCATAATACTTTTGACAGATTCATGATCAAGAGAGGGCTTGCAGAAGGAAGACAAGGTGTCTTTAGTAGCACACACGCCAGGAGACTCTGACACACCCATTTTCTGAGCACAATTGCTGACAGCCTTGGCCAGGTCAGTTGGCGGAGCACTCATTGATCTTTGTGGCTCACTGCCAGATAGCGGCCCTAGAGTTTTTTCATCGGCAGGAATCATAAAACCAGGTATAGTTGAGATGGATCTGTCGATTGTTGATGGTTTATCTGGAAGTGCCACAGTTATCGGAGAATCCAAAGGAAGTTCAGGAAGAGAAGCTCCTTCATCAGCAAGAAAGGATGTTTCTAAAGCCAAATGATAAGCCGCGAAAATAGAATATTGAACCACACGCTTCACTTTCTTCAATTCATCCCTATTTGCACCACGGAGTAATATCTGAGACGACCCATGCAAAGAGAGCCAATTAAATATTTCAATATCCAGGGAATACTTCAAAGATTTTTGTTAAAAGAACTTGGTCATTTTCATAAAGTAGGTTTCAGATAACTATTTAGATCATATCTAGTCAATAGATAGTTATCTACATCTTATTCTTCTTGTAATTATAATAAACTTACGGTGCATCCCAGTGGCTTTGGACAGCCTTCAAAGTACATCAGTGTCTTTACAAGCTTCTTTCCAATCTCTCCAGCTGTACCATGTTCTTCCAAAAACTTCTCAACATGAAACATGTCACAGTATCCCATCTTTTGAGATGAGAGATGATCTACTGAATGAACTATTTGACCACCAGTGCAGCGAGCTATACGCTCCAAGACTGGTTTTTTGATGTTTAAGACAAGTGATATATCTTTTTCCAAGAGGTAGTCCTGTGCATAGCGAGAAACAGATTTTTCCACCAGAAGGACATCTGGATTGTGTGCATCAATTTTGGCAACAGCCATCTTCAGATGATCCATTTCCTGAATAGCAAAAAACATGTTTAAGCACAAGAGCATAACATTATTAGTTAAAAGTCTTTGAAGAAAAGGTAAAATCATCAAAACCTGCTGCAACAATGTAGCGAAACTTGATAAGTGGTTAGAGACGCGCTGGTACTCGAGAGCACCTTCGAGGATTACTATGCGGGCTTTCTCTACTTTTGATGTCATTCGCCGATGAGCTACATTTTTCTTGCAGACAACTCCTTTCACCACAGCACTATTTAATGGAACGAGTTCAAATGAGAGAAGATATAACTAAAAATGTACACAACAACAAAAGGAGGTGAAGAAGGGCAGATAAAAACAGAAGAAGAAGAAGCAAGAACATAACACAAGAAATAAAAGCTGCCCAATTATGCCACACCCTATTTATAGCTAGCACAATAAGACAAGTTAATCATAGGAAAAAGCAACCCCAATTCTAAACAACTCTACTCATTGAAATGCTACAACAACTTCACCAAATATTAGTTGAGGGCAAAGAATTGAAAGTTTTAAGGGGGGGAACACAAGCTATCTCACCAGACACAAATGACTCACACGCAAAGAGGGAGGGAGGGAGGGGGGAGACAGAAAAATAGTGAGAGATTGTGCATGCAGATACATGAACCACAATAATGCTCCAATTCTCCAATTTCAGAAGTTGTGTAGCTACTAATCCTAACTCCATGCAATATAAGAGGCAAGATTCGAACAAAGAGCTGAGCAATATAGTGCACCAAAATGAAAAACTTTATTTTGTTCACCTGTCACTACGATGCCCAGATGCAATACACTTCACCTTTACATATCCCCCAGGGTCCATTCCCCCACCTTTGCTTGTGTCTGGTTTCAAAAGTGTTGCAGCTTCCCACGATAGGGATGTAACTATCTCCAACCAACTCTCTTTGTCGTCTTCCTCACCAATGACAAGTTTTTCAACCTGCATAAGCTGAGACACTAAAGCCCTGAAGTGGCCATCAACAACATTCTTGACTACCTTCTTTTGCTCTTCATTTGACCTGTCCCTACCTCTATACTCACCACTTCCAAAACTGCTTGACGCATGTAAATATCCCCACTCTCCTGCAGCATCTCCATCATCATCATCATCAAACAGCATTCCTTCCCGTTCATCTTCTTCGTCTTCAGGTTCAGGTGGGAGCCACAGAATTCCACTGCTTTCAAAATCCACAGGTTCCAGATTAGCATCTTGCGCAGCATATAGGGATGATGAAGCTTCACATTCGTCACCAATATCCTGTTTTACAATCTGCTGCACTTCTTCAGAAGCTTGGGGATCAAATTTATTCTGCGAGGACAAGCTGCTCACACTTTTTTCATCAGTAGCTTCCCCATTAGGATGAACTTTATGTGATCCATAGTCCTTATCATTGTCATCATAGTCAACATAACTAAAGTATCCATTAGTCTGAGAATAATGTTTTCCTTGGGAATCTAACTGGTAAACACCATACTCATCATCTTCATCATAACTCCTGATTCCAGAAAATAACAAGAAACAGTTAACTGAAGTGAAATACATGTCGACCTCAAGTAGCAAGAAAGGCAGTCAAATAGAGCAAATCAATCTTTAAAAATTAAAACAATCTCAAATAGGAAAGGGAAGTTGGAAGTGAGTTTACAAAAGCAACAAGGAAAAAACATTATTCTCAATAAAATCCAACTTTCATCAAATCACTAGAAAAGTGGAGCTAGATTTCCTATTTTCATCTCTGGACTCATGAGCTCATTGAGGAATGAAAGAAATAACTATGGAAGTGGAAACAGATTATTTCTCCTTTCTTTTTTTTTGAAACTGAGATTATTTCTCCATTCTCTATTCAGCTTATTATCTATTAGGGTCAAAGGAGATTGGTCAGGTACTATCGCTGGTTAATTATCTTGCAAGTTGCATGTAAGAATAGCATCAGGTATCCTCTGACTAGTCACTGCTTGGATATAGCTGACCTTGGGAAAACCAAGTCTTGCAATGACAACATATGTGCCACCATAAAGGCCTTGACCAGGTAGCAAATATCAGCACGGCCTTTATAATATTGCTTCTGATATTCGTTGTTAAAGAATTTCCATCCAAAGCACATGATATTTCTAATTTTCTTTTTCAATAGTACTTAAGAAAGGAAAATGTTTGAAACATGGGTTTAACTAATGCCACTTTTGGCATACAGAAAAATTGTAGAATCAAATCTGATAGAGAGGGCAAAGCCTGAGGGTGATCACAAATAACTCAAGTAAGGCCAATCTACCTCATTCACTATCTAGTATAAAAGATGCCTAAACCATTACAGGTATCTACCTATTAACATTTGAGAACAAAGAAATGACAGATGTTGCAACTTTCCAAGGTGAAAAATCAGTAAAGATGTGAAGAAAAGTACCTAGTTGTGCAAAATGAAAATTGGCTTGTCAATGGATCCCCGATCCCTATATCAGCAGGATCAGTGCTCCCTTTTGCTGTAGCAACATTATTTTGTCTGACCAAAGAAGATTCCATTACTGTTGATTGGCATGAACTAAGTACAGGAGAGTGTGGCACTGAAGTAATGGAACTGCTACTACTGTCACCAGTTCCACTAGATTTTACGCTGATAAAACTAGCCGCAGAAAGGAAAGTATTGGAATCCAAGTTAGAAACCTGAATAGCATGATTAAAACCTTGCTTCCATTGCTTGTAACAATAATGACAGACCCTGACTTTTTCACACTCCTCTTGTAGTAACCTTGGTTCGCGAGGTGGTACAGGAATAGAGTTAGATGTGCACTTGGCACAGAAAACACGTCCACAAAGTCGACAATGATGCCTCCGGTTAACAATGTGAACAAAGAATCACACTCATAACATACCCTACAGCTTTCGTCGGGCATCCAAAAATCCCTCGACACGTCAGCAGAAGAATCCCGCTGAGGGATCCACGATTTCAGCAACCCTAAAAGATCAAGGGATGTCCTATCCATCAACAAATGAGACCTTCTGTGCCTCTCATTGCTATAATCTCATTCATTTTCGACCCTCATATCCAGTTCCTTATACCAAAATTTCCCTTAAGAAAAAGTATCTGATCCAAACAACAATATAAAACCCTTAACAAGTTGACCACACAATGTCTTCACTGATTACAGAAAAAAACCTTGCTGCCTCAATAACAGGCTGCAACTCCAAATACTTCCGCAGATCGGAATTCTCGGAACGACGACACAAATCACCAGTTTACAGGTTGATCAAGTACACATCATTCAACAAAAGCCCTAAGCCTAGAAATGAGTATCCACCCAAAAAAAATCAAAAATTGTAATCGAAAACAATCCAAATAAAACAAGAAAGATTTGAGATAAGCAAACCTTTTTATAGAGCGCAGACAGTATATATGATGAGAAGAAGAACACGTTATTCTCGATAAAAAATAAAAACCCAACTGTCGTCAAATCACTCCGACGCGGAATCCATAAAAGCCGCAATCAATTAAAAACCCCATCTTTGTCACTCCAAAATTAAAAACAATTCGCTCCTGAAATTGAAACATGAATAAAAATCGATATTTAATTCTTCGCCAACAAAAATACATCTCAATAAATTTTACAGAATTAAGTTAAGTGGATAATAGAGCCGCCATGAGTTCACCTTTTCACAGCAATCAATCAAAATTAGCAGAAACAGATGAGCAGATGAAGACAAAAACTTCAGTTTTACTGCGCTATGGTTTATGCAATTGGAGGATTGTCTGTGACGCCGATTTTATCCAATGATAACAAAAATGCTGTTCTAATAAATTGTATATATTTATACTACGCCAGTCAAATCATCTTTTTTATTTCTTTTTACCCTTTTTGGCTCGACTTTTTCTTACAAACTGGAGTTAATTACTCTTTTTTTTCTTTTTTTTTCTAAACAGAAAAGAGAGAAAATATAGTAATTTTTGTCTGAAAAAAAAGGTCAAACTTAACTGGAGAATCTTCTTCTTCCTTTTTTAATCTCTCCGTCTCAAATCTAGGTGGCACATTCAGAATCAACCAAAATTTATTTTAATCTAGTTTTCTTATATGAGTATTTTTTTTAAAACTTAAATTTTTAATATTCAAATTTAAATTATTATTTTTTTTGGTGGAAAGAGGGAGTAAGTTTTTCTATCGTGAAGTATGGATTACGATTTACGACTTACGCGTAGTGAGATGGGAGATAATTGGTGGACAAAAAATTTACAACTGGAGCTCTCTCCAAATTGAAAATTTTAGTGGTTCATTTTTCA
Organism: Solanum verrucosum; assembly: GCF_900185275.1. Classification (NCBI taxonomy): domain Eukaryota; kingdom Viridiplantae; phylum Streptophyta; class Magnoliopsida; order Solanales; family Solanaceae; genus Solanum; species Solanum verrucosum. Next base: position 2,034,493 of record NW_026020014.1, on the reverse strand, counting down.
GCCTAAAGAATAAACAAAGGAAATAAAATGTACTAATTACCTTTTTTTTTTGTAAAAGTAAAATTGAAAATGACTTGATTATGCCAGCATAGTTGCAGAATGTGATGCAAAACAAATCAAACTTGACTTTATTTTATGACTAGGATCTGAATTATCACGTTAAAGTGATTTTTACTCGTCTTGACATTTTCAATTTCAAACTCGTATCTATATATTTAGAAGATTTTACTAAATTAGTCTCTCGGTTTCAAAGTTTGATTTGGCACAAAATTTAATAAAATAAAATAAAAACTTTTCAGTGTTGTCATTTTAAATTAAAATTATGTTAAAATATAATTTATTTTGTGGTCCTAAACATATCACGTGGAAAACTGAAATTAAAGTATTGAAAAAAAAGTGATTATTTTTTAAACAAATTAAAAAGAAAAGTAGGTCATTCTTTTTTAAATCGAGAGAGTATTTTTATCGTTTAACTCTTTTTTTATTTTCGAATCGTAACTGATATTGATAAATTTCAGCAAATAAAAAAGAGAGAAATTAAACCAAATATTACTTTAGTGTGTAGTTTAGTTAATTAGTTGCCTAACATTAAGTAATATGAATGCAGAAATTCGACCAATTTGTGCCAACCGCGTATCATTTGGCTGATTTACTCATCACACAAGTAATTCATGTATTCGTCCTTAGCTGTACAGCGGCATAATACTAATGACTTATGGTAAATAGTTGTCGTGATAATTTCAAGTGACAAAATTATCAAAAATAAAGAAAGACAAAATTAGTATTTATTTCAAATATTATAATAAGGAGATAGTTACATAAAAATTTCATATATAATATAGCAACATACGTGTAAAGCTAGTTATTAATTTTTTAAAATGGGTTGCATGTCATCACCACCTTATTAATTAAGCCAAACTTGGGAAAACAAAGCTAACTTAATTCCGATAACTAAATTTGGGAAAACAACCAATTTTAATTTTTTAGCAAAAATAACAATGTTGAAAACAATAAACGGTAAGAATAATTTTTTCAATGGTGCAAATTTCAAGTTACAATACTATCTTTTTCTTGATTGATGTTCATTTTAATTCATCTTGCTTTTTTTTTATTTCTTAGGATTAATACAGCCGTAGCTATTTATATCCAAAGACAATACTCCTCCTTCAGAACACAACAATCTATGCATCTCGAAAATAGTAAACATTTTTCCTTAAAGACAGTAACGAAATGGCCTTAGGTGCGACAACACAACCTTATTAGAACAAAAGCAATCATAATGTTCAGCAGGGACGGACCCATTAAGTTTGTCGGAAAATTAGGTCAAATTTTGATTTAATAAATATTGACACTTTTTAACCCAAATTGAAAGATTCAATCTAGTGATCAAGGTTTTGAACCTACCCCATGGATAAAGAATTAATTTTAGCCCAAAACTGGATAAGTGAATTAGTCTTGGATAGTGAAGTGGGGTTACCAGATTGCTTTGGCAGCGAAGAGCATGAATAAACCAGTCAGTCTATTCATTACATTGAGGGGGATTGATTGATCAACTCTTTTACCACATGGTTGATCAACCCAGCACTATCTTAGAGGGTGTTTGGATTGGCTTAAAAGTCTGTCAAATCTATTTTTAAATCAGTTTTTAATTTCGGAAAGTGTTTGACAAATATAAAAAATACCTATTTTTAAATCAGTTTTTTACTTTTGGAAGTGTTTGACAAATATAAAAAATAACTTAAAATAAGTCAAAAACCAAAAGTAGGTCTCCCCCTACTTTTTATTTTTTGACTCAAAAGTCATTTCAATTTGACTTTTTATTTTTAACTTAAAAGTTACTTTTTTTAAACCAACACAAACGGGATCTTACACTATTAATCTCAAATTTTGGTGTTCTGATTGACTGATTCCAGCTGTTGTAAGTGATGAGCTCATACTAGGGGTGTGCACTATTCGGATTAAACCGAATAACCAAACCAAACCAAACCGAAATTTTATTTGGATTGGTTTTTTGGTTTTTCGGATTGATTTTGGATTAATAAATTACTTTGTTTGGTTTTTTGGTTTGGTTTTGGATTTTAAAAGATAAAAACCGAAAAAAACCGAATTTTATATATATATACTGCGTGGAGTCGCGTGATGTGCCACATAAGTCAAAAGGTGTACAAAAAATTACAAAAAAAATGAGTTCAAGGGGGTAATAGGACCTTAATTTAGTTAAGGTGTGTCTCTGGGATTTCGGTCATAGTCTAGGGGGTACTTGTGTCTTCTCCCTTTTATGTTTGAATTACATCTACAATAGGTATACTTATAAGTATTGTGTTTAAGTTTTACTTATGATTTATATTAGAAAGTATATTTAAGGGATTAAATATTATTACTTTGGTTATATATGTTATTAATTATTGACATAACCGAATAACCAAACCGAAAAAAGCCAAACCGAATAGAGAAAAACCAAACCAAACCAAATTTATTTTGGATCGGATTGGGTTACACTTTTACAAAACCAAAAACCGAAAATCCAAACCGAATAGTGTAAAACCAAACCATAAAACCGAATGCACACCCCTAGCTCATACACCTGTTCCATTTATGATTTGTATGACATTTTGCTATTTGGTAATACATGTGTATGTCTTCTTTTTTTTTTGTTTTCCACTTGGTGTCTGGTATCACATTGGAGTTCGACTAAATTCGGATTCGCGCCGGAAGTCCAATATTGGAAGGTAAAGCGCTCCCTAACAAAGACGACTCCGTACCCAAGGGACTCGAACCCGAGACCTCTTTGTTAAGGATGAAGAAGTATTTATCACTCCACCACAACTCTTGTTGGTAATACATGTTTGTTTGTTTGTACTTGAGGCAGATTTCAACAAAGGTAGAAAGTTGAAGAAAATTTTGTTGGTAATACATGTGTTTGTTTGTACTTGAGGCAGATTTCAACAAAGTTAGGAAGTTGAAGAAAATTCCAAAAATAATGGAGATGCGGGGGATCGAACCCCGTGCCTCTCGCATGCAAAGCGAGCGCTCTACCATTTGAGCTACATCCCCTTTTGTTACTCTGAGTCATTATTACAATGTAATTCTTTTGGCTAAAGCAAAGGTGGGGTTCATGATGTCTTGATTTGATTTTGCTTAAAATTAATGGGAATCAACTAAGTTCGGTTTTAAATTTAACTGATTAGCTTTTCCCTGATCCGATTCGATTCATTTTTTGATTATTTTCAAATTTTACTCATGTATTTAATAACTAGTAACAATAGAATAAAGTCATAAACTAGAGCTACTCGCACATAATATTTTACTTGTTTTAGAGTCTCTTTTGCATTGCTGCTAAAAACTGCTTATTTTCATAAGCATTTCTTTAAAATAGCTTTTCAGAAAAAAGTGCTTTTGAAAAAAAAACAATTTGTATTTGACTAATTTATTTGAAAAATGTTTTTAATAAGTAAATTGTGTTTGCCTAATCTTCTTTAAAAAGTGCTTTTGAAAGTCAAATTACGATTAAGGGCAAGTGTTAATGTACTTTTAATATTATGATTATTTTATAGAGAGAAACTAGTTTAAACATCTATTACAAAAATTAAATTAATTTTTTCTTTTTATTAAAATAAAATGTTCATATTCAAATTTTCAATCAATATTATACATTTTTTTGAAGGGCAGAAATCTTTAATTGTTATTTTTTTCTTCTTTCCTAATCTTACAAAAATATTTTTGTTACCTTTTTCTTGTTTTATAATTTTGTAAAATAATACGTAAAATAATAAATAAAATAATAAGCAAACGGAAAATACAATATAGCATTTAGTATATAAAAATAAAAAATAAAACTATTAAATGGAACTTAATCAAACATATGAGATATGTTAATTAAGTAATAAGAGAAATATTGGTATATATATATATATATATATAATAATAATTTTCTGCTTATGCTTTTGCTTTTTTTAAGAAGCAAAAATATTTTATTTCTTTCCAATAGCAGAAAAATTATTTCTACTTCTATTTAAAAGCACTTTTACAGATTGCCAAACACCTACTTTTTCAAAAAAAAAAAAAAATCTCAAAATTAGTGTGCAAATGATATTTCATTACATCAATAAATATTATTTTATCATTGATTAATTTGGTAATATAAAATATAAACTAATTAACCTACTATAACCAAAAATTTAAATACTTTGACGGTGCAAAAATTATTTATACTATTGGCGCGCGCACCTTAGATAAATAAATCTATACGACATGTTACACGATATTTACAAGTTGCAAACCAGTCAACTAGGAAATCAATAATTTACTTTTTCAACCAAAAATATGAAATAAAATAAAAGACTCATTAAATTAGTTCTAAACAAAAGCAAGTTGCACTAATTATTTTAAAAAGTGCGTGACAATAAATAATTGTTGTACGAGTGGGATCCATCATTTGCTAGTTGAACGTTAAATTACATAATAGCGTCCATCTAATCTAATACTACTCACATTAAACGGCTGGCAACCTAATAATCCTTCAGTTGAAAAAAGTAATTAGGCACACAAAAGAACAAAGTTGATTTAGGAAATAAAGCTAATGCTATTATTAGAGCCTCATAATCTATATGAGTGCAAGTTGAGCAGAAGCGTACTTTTTTTTTTTGGTTTCCTAATTGACAACATTCGATTTGGCACTTGATTAATTTTGTTTACGAGTTGAAAGATAGGACGTATTCTAACAAAGCCAACTTTAGTTTTAGAATTCAAAGGTAAATATTTGTGTTAAGAATGAACAAATATATATCGCTTTCACAATAACAAAGCAGAGTTATCTTATTAGCATATGGTTGCACAAGTTGCTGATTAAAGGCATGGCGTGGGACAGAATCAAGTTCATTCAACTTTTTGACAAATTGAATTTGGATGACTTTTATTAAACTTGCCTTTGTCTTTTCTAGTCTCACCTTTAACTAACAAAACCCAAGTTGATTTGGGTTGCCCTTTTGGCCACTAGTTGGCCTTTTAATATTTTCTCTCTTTTCAAAGTGGATATGATTATGTAATACTAATTAGGAAAAATTACAGAAATCCCACTTTTAGTTTACTTATTACCATTATCCCCTATAAATTTTACAAATCTCCAAAATTTATCATTTTCACGCATCAGATTAGTGTATCTCGCTCATCAGATTAGTGTATCATGTATAAAATGTAATGTATCTTACTTAACGATTAATGTATCTCGCAATGTATTAGCGCTTATATTATTGTATCCATTTGAGAGATTTCTATAATTATAAACTTTTAAGGAATAAATTGTAATTTTGCCTTAAAAGTATGTGATTTCTGTAATTTGCCCTAATTAATATAAGAAATGAAAGAAGATGAGGAAAGACTTAAAAGGAGATTAAACCTATACATAGGTAGTATTACTATATGTATGTGAGAGTTGAAACACATGTTTAACGTTCTCTAAATCTTTTTGCAAGTGAATGATAATATATTCCATTTTGGAAAATACTACAGTAATATAATTTGATTCAAATAAGCAATACAATATGTTTTTAAGCATTGAAGAAAGAGTTGAAGCTATGAAATACTAGGAATGGTAAGATAATTGGTGTCTGGTGAAAACCTTTTGAATGACATTTAGGTAGATAGAATTACAATACACTAGTTGAAAGAAGATCCTACTTTCTGTGAAAAAGAAACAACTCTGATCCTAAATAAGAAACAACAGCCACAAAAAGACATGGATTAAAGCAGGCAGCTGCAGTTCTATTCATTTTCCCTATCCTTAATTTGATAAAACTCATGATAGAACCTTTTGCCTTTTAGCATCCATCCTATTGCTTCCGTCCACTCTTGGAATTTTTCCTCCTACTCCGTTCTCTTTCATTGCTTTTTCCAGATGTTCCACCTGTCTTCAAGTATCAATAATACTAGACTGAATTAGTAACAACCTAAATGACCATAAAAGTACTAGTACAGCAATAGGAAACGGGAACTAACCCCTTCACAAAATCCTTGGAATTGGCAAGAATCGCCTTTACCCGACTTCATTTCACCTGAACTTCTTTTGTTGGAAAAGGTAAAAAAGGTCTCACTGGAAGATGTAGACGATGAAGTAGAACACATTGAAGGAGTTCCAGTCCGAGAAGAACAAAACATCCCATTATCACTGTTGAACATTTCGTCAAACATATCCTGCAATTCCCCAAAGGTTTCTTCCTGATTTTCCTGTCAATTCATACAACACCATGCCACCTCTATGTTATAAATAAAGTACTAATGTAGTATTTATATGTATAAACGAATTTGCAAAAACAAACCCAAGTGTAGACTACTTCAGTTTAGCAGACCCAAAAAAGTGAAAATGATGTCAGTATTGTTCAACAAACATCTTATATATAGGCACTCTTATTAAATTAGCACCCAGTATAGAAGTATAAATTCCTTCTCCTTTTGTGGGATCTTTTCATTGTAAATTTAAGAAGATAAAAGGGGAAAAAAAAAGAGAACTTACATTGGACTTATTTTGGCTCATCATAGCTGCCATTTCATTCAGGAAATCACCCATGCCCTGCACAAGAAAATCCACTTCAAAATTTGTAACAAGAATTTGCCTGATGCAATATACAATTTATCTTTTTTAGGAACAACCGTGGTGTCCATACCAGCTTGAGCAATATCATACAAGTTAAACCAAGTATTTTTTGGATAAAGATCAGGATCTAATTATCCGTCGTCAATTGAATCAACAACAACATACCCAATATAGTCCCACAAGTGACGTCTGCATCTCCAGAGGGTAGAGAGTATGCAAACCATACCCCTAACCCTACCTTGGCAGGTCAAGAGAATGTTCCCAATAGACTCCCCCTACCTTGGCGTCGAGAGGATGTTCCCAATAGACTCCCGGCTCAAGGAAAGCAAAAGCACAACAATAAGCTATCCTCAATAGAATAACCGACATAATTAGAAGAAACCAAAACTTCCATGTTCAGCCCTCTTCTATGACTTGCCTAAAGGATAAAAAAAGACAACCTTTTTCTTCAATGTTTCAAAAGTTCATACTTGATTAACACTAGTACTTGGAAATAATCTTATGTGATCCCATTTCTTGAGATTCAACATGAACACCATTTTTAGCCCTCTCAAAATGTAAAAACAAATGGAACAACATGAAGATACTCAGCCTGCTACAAGCATGACACAAAACATTCCTTATTTATCAATAAAGTCATAAAATTAAACTTCACTTAAGTATCAGCGAACATTTTGCGACATGATTTAGAACTTTCAACATGAGAGTATATATAAAAGAACAAAGTTATTACATTTTCGTCGTCGTCATCACCAGAGTCATAAACTCCTACATCGTACAGAAACCTTTTGTTTGCATCCGATAACACTGCAAATAATTGAATGTATTAATACATTTCCAATTCACACAGTTCATTTTTACTTTTAGCAGGACAAAACATTAAATATGTACGGCGCAAATTATGTTACAAAATAAAAAAAGCATAAAATAAGTACCAGAATATGCTTCTTGAATTGCCTGAAATTTCTTCTTTGCTTCATCTACAAACTTCGAATTCCCCGATGCTGAACAGCGATCTGGGTGCCATTTCTATAAAAAAACACAAATTAAAGCTAAAATGAGTCTGTTTGATGATGAAGAATAGATTCAATTTATTTATTTTCAAATTCTGACCAGTGCAAGTTTCTTATAAGCATTCCTAAGCTCTGTTTCAGTGCATTCCTTTTTCAATCCCAAAACTGCATAATAATCATTGCTTTTGTCTACCATACTTGAATATCCACCAAAAACCGATCAACCCCCCAGAATATTTCCTGTCTTGTCGACAAATTAAATACAAATCTCCAGCCCCTTTAATACAAAAAGTGATTAGATTTTTTTTCTTTCTTCAAAGAATTAAAAGCACTATAGACACGGAACTTTTGTTAGTTAGAGAGAGAAAACACAAGTGTGAAGAGAGATGAACAACTCTCCCTTAAAAGAACTCTCCAGAAACGGGCCTTCCATTAATACACCTTCCAACTAATGTGTGGCTTAGATTAAGGAATGAACGGCTTAGATTCAATGACGGTACGAGATATTTGTATCCAGAAGCTTCTTTGATCTCTCTGTTCCTCGCCCTTTTGCATTATTATTATTATACTCTGTTTTAAGGATGAGAAACGTTTGTGTTGTCTACTCTATTTTATAATAATAAATAATTGGTGTGGGCTGAATGTAAAGTGGGACCTACACCCAAAAAGGTTAGGGTCCACTCATTGCAAATTGGTCGACGGCGTTCGAACTATTTACCATATAGCCATTGCAAGTTGTATTTATTTATCTTTTGGCAATAAAGTTGCAACTTGGGGTTCTGGAAAATTCATAAAGAAATTTAAAAAGTGCAACTAGCAGAGAACACTATTCTAGTAGTACAGACTAAAGGTTTGGTTGACGTAAATATTCCTTCCATTCCATATTAATACTATTAATTTAAGCTTTGAGCTTTTTTTTGTTTTTCAAATTAACTTAAGTTTTCAATTTTCAAGACTATTTTTAAAATATTCTTTCAATTTTACCCTTTAAGTTAGTATTGAAATTAGTTATTATAATTAATGTTTAGTTATTTTTGACAATAATTAATAAGGATAAAAATGGAAAATTATGTTCAATTTATGTCCTAATCTATTTTTCTTAAAGGGTGTGAAACACTTCAAAGCTTAAGTTAATATAAAATGGAGGGAAAAACACATTTATTTATGACTACTATGGATAATAGAATTTTTGACGATCGATGACTAGAAGCTACTTACTGTTTTGGACCAAACTGATGGGATTCATTGCACACTCCAAATTAGCACCCCACAGCTTACATGTGTAACGCAATTTGTAGCATCCAGTCCCTCACGGCTCACATCACCCACATTTTCGGGGAAAAAATATTTTTATATCTCACGCAATTCATATTAGTTGATTTTATTTTATATTTAAATTGATTACCTTGCATGAATTATACTGGATTATTTGTGTCATGTGTATTATGGCAAACGGATATGACTTTATACGTACCATATTCAACATGGATTAGTCACATACCATATCAGATTATCATGATTTTAAAGCTACAAACAAAAAGGTCAACAACATACAAGTCACGACAAACATGTACGACTTCATTTATATTCGTTTTTATAAAAACGAAGAATTAAATTCTATTTTCTCTCCTTTTTCTACTTATTCTTGCAAGTGCAGGATGATGGCGTTGTCACAAATTCTTTATAGACTCAAACCATATATAACTTGTTTGAAAATCATGCAATTTGTCGGACTTTTATTGTAAGAGCAGACATGTCATTTGCCTTAATGTTTAGTTTAAACATGTCTATTTTTTTTTCAAATATGCTCAAACAAGGACGAAAAATGACAATCAATTTCATAAAAAGAGACTAACCATTTTTTTAAAATTAAATTATGTGTCTAATTAAACATGGGACATAAATTGAAATCGATTGAGAGCATTAATTAGATGGGGCATGCATAATTTATCCGACAATATGAAAAGTCTCCTTTTGGCCATATTTGATCTTGATAAATATATTTTGGAAACCAGTGATGCTCTAGCCTCTTCTTTGTGTTCAGTAAAGGAATAATTTGTTGGTTTCTACGTGTGGTCCAAAGGCTTTTTTCTACAAAAATCAACGTGCATTTCAATTTCAGCCACATGCACTAGAATTCTCATAAATATCATTCCTAATCAACAAGTACCATGCAATGCCATTTTTTTTTTCTCGAATTTTCCAATAATTAATTGAAGCATCTATAATTTTCATTTTTTTTTTTTTTTTACGTTAACCTAGTTCACGAAAGATCGAGTCCAAATTGTGTGATAGTGGAGGAAGAGGTACCCGGGGAACTAGCAGAGTATATCCTAATGATATACATATTAGTATATACTTAACTACAATGAATGGTTTAATTTGGTTAGATGAAGAAATTCCCTCGAGCTAGGCAACGTAACGTGGCTTGCTATGTATTTGTAAGGGGCAACCTCAACATTGAGGCCCTCTATTTGGACTTGTTTAAAATGAATTTGGGCTTACACTTGCAGCATTACTCATCCTCCTTAGAGATGGATTTGGACTTCTTTGAGCCCGTCATATATATAACACTACAATGTCTAAGGATACCATTTTGTGGGCCTTATTTTTGGACCCTCTAATAATAATTTTTAGGGAAAATTAAGCAAATATCCCATAAAAGCAAAATAATTACAAACATATACACTTTTAAATTCATACTAACTAAATAATTACACTATATACCCCCTAACTAATTTCGTTTAACTGATACTAAATCAGTATCATATACTGTATTGGTATCATTAAAGCTGAATTTCGCTTAATTGATACTAAATTAGTATATATATATTGTATTGGTATCATTAAGGTTTCTTGTTCATAAATTACTCATTAGTCAATGATATTATAAGAATATATACATATACTCTTATAGTATCATTGACTAATGAGTAATTTCTAAACAAGGAACCTTAATGATATCACAACAAAATACATACACTCTTACAGTATCATTGACTAATGTGTAATTTCTAAACAAATAACCTTAATTATACCACAACAATATATATATACTCTTATAGTATCATTGACTAATGAGTAATTTTTAAACAAGAAAAATTAATGATACAATAACAATATACATATACTCTTATAATATCATTGACTAATGAGTAATTTTTGAACAAGAAACCCTGATGATACCAATACAGTAAATATATATATATATATATATATATATATATATATATACTGATTTTTGTATCAATTAAGTGAAATTATCAGTTTTAATGATACCAATACAATATATGATATTGATTTAGTATCAATTAAACGAAAATTATCAGCTTTAATGAATGGGGGTATGAGCTGTAATTTTCTTTTTTTGAGAGAATATGTATTTCTTGAATTACTTTGAATTAGGGTATGAATATGTAATTGTTTTAAGTTTTATGACCCATTTATGTAGTTTTTCCTAATTTTGATAAACATCACTTTAAATAGAACTCCTCAATTATGGGTTCACTAATTATAATTGCAATTATACTTTAATTTGTCACGCATAAAAAAGAATACAAATATCAACCAACTAATTGGAGTAAATCGCGATAAAATCTTTTCAAATTTGATAAATGAGCTAAAATTACATAATTAATTGCTCACAATCAATCACTGGGCCGTTCTTCCGTATTATACAATATAGGTTTTGTGTCAACGAATTTTCTATTACTACCTATGAGTAAAGTATGCGTATATGTGTGATTGTTTCTCTGTATATAATAAGATGATTATATGGAGAGTATTACAATATCAAAGAGGATTATGTTTTTATGAGGTAATTTTGATATTCCTGAGATGAACTACTCCCTCCAGTCTACATTACATGATATCTTTAGGCTTCAAAATTAGTCAAAATAATTGATCTCTTATCTAATCACAAGAAGATATTACTACTCCTTCCGTCTTCTGTCATTTTTTTACTTTGCACTTACATTAAGAATCCTCTTTTATATGTTATTTTTTTACTTTGCACTTACATTAAGAAATGATGTAGCTTTACCCTTCTACCCTTATTTAATTTTTTTGGAACTCAAGTTTTCAATCAATGAATATGAATTAATTTATTTTGATTAATTAATTTAACCAATGAACATGAATCATTTACTTAGCTTTTCTAAGTTGGTCAAATGTATATTTTCAAGGCTAATAACTCACAAGGGTAAAAAAGGAACAATATGGTAATTTATGCATTGATTTTATGAAAGAACAACTTTCACATATAGCAAACATAAAAATCATATTTGTATGTTATAGCTATAGTTCGCATAATTGCGTTCCATAGCAAATTTTATGTTTGCTATGGTGTTTTATTCGCTACAAACATCCAATTTTATACAAATTGTTTAGTTTTGTATAAATTCATTTATACATTGTAATTTGTATAATAAATTATGTATTTAAATAATTATAAATATATAGGACGAAAATATATATATATATATTTGTATTGGTATATACACTTTTCTCTCAATTTATACAAACACAAACACATTTTATACCGAAATGTATAAAATGACTAATTGTATACCGAATTAGATGACAAAAAAGGGGATGTTTGCTGCGAATACAATTAAAATAAATTATGACTATAACATTAATAGTTTGTTATTTCATACAATTTTTTCTTTATGAGATGACAAGTATTATATATCAACTATTTATAAGAAGGAATGATATATAAAAAAAGGACGGAGGGAGGAGGGAGTAGTATATAATATGAAGGGATGAATTTGAGGGAATATACAATTATGTCGCTCATGCTTATGTAATATCAAGGCCGGGCCCACTTGAGCATCTATCACGGGTTACTGATTAACCGTCGTGACTTCAAGGTTGTCGACGTGGCACTCATGAATTAGAGGTTTCAAATATCCAAGTTGAGTATATTCTCACTGTGCACCAACCAGTATGAATACGATCTACACAAAATCTAAAATTATAGGGAATATTTATTTGCCTATTATATGATTTATACTTTTCTATTTTTATTATTTAATAATTAAATGTTTATGAATTTAAGTCACCTAAGGTCGTTTATAAGCCGGCTAGCAAGCATCCTCAACGCAGTAGGAACTTAATGAGCTATAATGTCAAACTTAATTAATTAACCAAATTTCTTTGATGCATAAGATGACAGCTTATAATTTCTTTTTTTCAATATTACACTCCCATCCAAAATATATAATCCAAAAGATCTTAAGTAAGGATCTATAGAAAGTAAGATGCATACCAAAACAATATAAAATATAACATAATGATATTAATCAAATAACAATTTGAAACATCGTTCATAAATTTTCAAGAGTTTAACTTAGATCAGTACATGATTGGTTTTCTTTATTTTAATGAAAATAAAAATACAAATGGGTAAAATGGGAAATGCTTCAAAAATGGCATCTTGACGGAGGCTAACACCTGAGTTCGATAAAATTCAATAATTTCTTGTCTAATTTTATTTTTGTAATTTTTTCAATTAAATATGTATGATAATTAAATTTAGAGCCTGATTATTAACAAATAGGTCGATGTCTTAGAATATAAAATCTTACACTTAAGTACATCATTTAAATAGGGCATAATACATAAACATGACATTTAACTTGGTGTCAGTTGATAACTATATATAACCTTTAACTTTGGGTGTGCACAAGTAGACACTTAAACTTGTATAAAATTGAACAAATAGACACATTTGTCATACATGGAAATTTCATGTCCTACATGCATCCTATGTGTATTATGCCATGTAAAACAAATGTGTTTACTTGTTCAATTTTATACAAGTTTAACTGCCTACTTGTGCACATTCAAAGTTGGAGGGCGTAGTAATCTGCAAAAATCAAGTTACGAGTCATGTTTATATATTACTTTAAAATGACCGGCTTCTTTCTCATCCAGCATTATGTGTGGAGCTCGATTAGATAGCCGGCTAGTCCAAAACACTTACTATATCCAGAAATATAAAGAAAACGAACATGTTGAGATGTCTTTTTCAGAAAAAATAAACATAAAAACTGCAACTAGGTACGTTAGCTAGCAGTAATAAAAATTACTATTCTTGAGTAGAAATTACTCAGAAGAGACACGACGTACAAAAAATAAAAGATATTTGTCGAAATAGTAATACTTTCAACATGGACGGCGTCATAGTAAACGTTTGGTAGTTGTCTATTGGTTCTATACTAGACTTTGGACTAAATACTAATACATCAATTTTGTGTTTACGGCATTCCATTTGTTCCCATAATTCTATATAATTGCTACTTAAAATAATGGGATAATTTTAAATTACCCAAGAAATTTCTTAATACCAATATTAATGTAATTATTAATTAGTGTCGTTATCCCTGCAGGTAAAACGTCATTAGTCCTTTACCTAATATAATGAAGCCCACAAGGTACTGGCACTTTGCACGGCCTGGTACGTTGAAATTATACTAACAACACAAGAAAGAAAGAAAGAAATTATTTCTTCAAATCTGAATTAATCGGATTCTGATGGGCATTAAAGCGAGCAAGCTGATTGGGGTTGGAAAACGGCTAAAACTGGGAGGAGGTGCCGTTATGACACCAAGAGGTTATGTTCCTGTTGCCGTTGGAATAAACCTTAATGAATCAAAGCGGTTTATGGTACATACAACGGCTCTCTACGATGCTGAATTTTTGGAGATGTTGTCACGATCTGCCGAAGAATATGGATTTCACAATCAAGGTATTTTGAGAATTCCTTATGAGACTAAAGCTTTTGAGGAACGTATGTTTAATGTCGTCGCTACTTGTGTTGGTGGGAGCAATCGAGTTAGTCCAAAAATCAGGGGATTGGAATAACGGTCATTATGCGGTGTGAAATGAAAGTACATTATATTACTAGTATTTTTGCGCTACTTAAAATGATTCAATCCGATCTGTATTCAGCTAGATCTGCACTTGGAGAAGAACTTTGTATATTATAATTTCCTTCTTTATCCGGGTACATTATTCCCTGCTGCTAAGATGGATTGTAATCTATATTTACATGTTGGTGTAATATTTGAAAATTTTAGATGGTTTTTGTTATCATCATTTTACAAATGCATTGATCACATAGATATGGTTTAGCATATCAAGAAAAAAATATAAACAGAAAATTCATGTTTTATTTTAATATTAATTACTTATTTTCTAAAATATTTTTCAAGACTTAAAACTACACATCAATCAATATGAGTATTATGATAAAACATTTATATTAATTATTGTTTTCTTAAAAGACGTGCAAAGTCGAAAGTGGATAAGTAAAAGTGAACGGAGGAAGTAAATGTATTGCACGATATTACTTGAAATTGAATGCAACCAATGATGATCATTAAAAGTAGGGACATAATATTACGATGTGAATTATGATCTACCCATTGAATTATTTTCTTATAAGTCATTAAACTGTTCATTGGGACCATTAACTAGGGAGTATTATAAAACCGTCGGTCATAATTGAGGAAAAAAAAAAAACAGATTCTTCTTCCCTCCAATAATTTCACATCAATTTATTTAGCTGATACAACTGCAACTTGTCAAAACGATGGCCATTTGGAAATAGTATTAGCATTTTTCATGATGTCACTTCAAAAAAATATGTCAACTATACTGAATTTTCTAAATGGACAAGAATTATCATAAATATATAAAGTACGTTTTCAATATTTTTGCCTTGATAGTTGATACATTGGACAAATCAAGATGTTCAACGAGAGAGTCTCTTAACTTGTGAAAGGAGAGTTGATTACCGTGGTGGAGTTAGAAATATAATTAAAAGTATTTAAAATTTAATATATATATATATATATACCATATGAAAAAATATTTTTTGATCTCTATATTTTATATGATCTATATATTTTATATAATTTACTTTATCTTTCAACAAATTCTTTAAGAAGTTTTGACTTCAGTGCAAATATTAAGAGAACATTGAATAAATGACATATTAATCTAATATTATATTAATTTGAATCTGCTGTCACTCGTAATTAATTTGTTATATTATTAATTATTAATTATTAATTATTAATTAATAGTTCATAGAATGTAATATATCATCTTAATCTCATATGGGGAGTAATTTTTCCAATATTAATACGACGAAACTTTGGAGTACATTTTTAGAGATGACTATGGAATAGGACGGATTGAGCTTTAGCCATTGAGTTATACTTCTTCCTTATTTACTAGTCAAATATTTTTTAATTTGATGTTCCTTTTTACTGTTATTTTTGATAAATAAAAAAAAGACAATTTTTTTTTTTTTTAATCTCAAGATTGAGTTAATGTCTTTAAAATATTTAGGATGACTTTAAATCTAAGCTCAAAAATAAATGATTATTTTGAGCTTTTCCTCGATAAGGGTTCGCCAAATGTCCGTATGTCTGGCAAGTTCCTAAATGTTCTAGATGCTTCGTGTCAAAATAGGAAAGAGCAAGAACGTACTAGAAGTATCTTTCACCAGAGACCATTTTCCCTAATTTAAATAAGAAGTTGCTGCACCATTTTTCGTCGAGAATTTCTACTACTCTTGATTTTCCAGTAAGCTGCAAACAGTCTTCAGATTCGAACCGAAATATCAGCCATAATTTGTGTGAAAATGAGCACTGTTGTGGATGTGGTGAGCCAACTTCTCTTTCCAGAATCCATTGAGAGGCTGGTGATTCCTTCTAGGTCAAATGAGAGCAGTGAAAACAGGGGTAGCATTCCCGTGGATATTCTGGATACCCCAAAAGAGTACATTTTCTATATGGATGTTCCTGGTTTATCCAAATCTGACATTCAGGTTGGTACCATCTTCAATTTTGTATTAATAACATTTTTTTTCTAGCTTGAGTTTGTAATAGCAGAAGTTAATTACTGAATGTGTTACAGGTGACTGTGGAAGATGAGAGCACGCTGGTGATACGAAGCAACGGTAAGAGGAAGCGTGAGGAGAGTGAAGAAGAGGGATGCAAGTACGTCAGGTTGGAGAGGAAGCCACCCCTCAAATTGATGAGGAAGTACAAGCTCCCCGATACCTGCAATGTTTCTGCTATTACTGCGAAATGCGAGAATGGGGTGTTAACTGTTGTAGTTGAAAAGCTTCCTCCACCATCTAAGGCTAAGACTGTTAAAGTTGCAATTTCATGAATTAAGTAGTTATCATAAATCTACGTCTCTGTCTCTTAGTTCAAATGTATCTCTCTAGTGTCACCTTTATTTTGCATTTTCATCAACTACTATGATGTATAGTTGATCTTCTACTCTTGTCCTGCTATATTAGAAAATGAAGAGATGGTATGGCATTGGCTGGTTCCTTTTTCTTTTCTATAATGGTTGCACAATGAATTTTGCAAAGTTATCATAACACGAACTGTGACAAAGCAAATATGAGTTAATCATAACAACAAAAAGAGGAAAAAGAAGTAAGAATGATCGGCTAAAATTACAACACAAGAGCTGACAATATTGAGGTATTGAAAGAGTTCCTTTACCTATCTCGGGATAATCTGTCAGGATAGGATATCAAAATCAGCAACTCTTTCATGCAAATTAGCAACAATACTTAATTTGAACTCTTCCTCTTCTTTCTTGATTTAGTGGGCTTTTCCGCATTCTCTTTTGGGGTCTCCTTGACCAAATGTTCATTCGAGTTCTTCCTCTTCTTCCTTGATTTAGCGGGCTTTTTTGCATCCTCTTTTGGGGTCTCCTCGTTGAGCAAATGCTCATTTGAGTTCTTTCTCTTCTTTCTTGATTTAGCGGGATCTTTTGGACTCTCCTCCTTGAGCAAATGTTCATAGTCGTCAAGGCTAGCAAATGGGGATTTTCCGGTAACATGCTTGTCTTTCCTTCTTTTATTTTTTCTTTGATGTACATCATCGTCATCTTCGTTTGCCTTTTCTGTATCATTGTCTTCATCACTGCCAAGATTAGTGTCAGATTCATCATGTGCCAAAAGAGTATCCATATCCTCATCACTGACATCACCAATCAATTCATCATCGTCTTCATTAGCAACTTCGTCCAAATCACTGTAATCATATTCACCATTAGCTTCCGAGGGAAGCACACTGGACTCTAGCATGCTGTCAATTTCCTCATTTTCACTCTCATCAGCAGCATCTTCATCAATCTCATCTTCAACATCGCTACCATCTGCATCCAAAAATTCCTCAGCGGCATCATCTTCTACTGTCTTCTTCTTTTTCTTCTTTGGTTTCTTCGAGGACTTCATCTTATTCACGTAGAATTTATGGAAGACAAGATCCTCAGGTGGTACATCTGTTTCAGCTAAGGAGAGAATTTCTGACCCAATCAGCTGATCTTGCATGTCAAGCTGCAAGAAAAAGGAGATAAATGTGATGAAACAAGCTAATAAAGCCCCAGTCTGAAGTGGTATATTAGACATGATAGATATCCTATGTTATCTAGAAAATACTAACCTTCTTAGCAGGTTCAATCTGAGAAGCACCGTGCCAAGTGCTTTGTTTCGGTTTCTTTTCCATGAATTTGTCGAGGAAGGCAGTCAGAGAAAGATCATTCAGGGGATTACCATTGTACACAATGTTAGCTCCTGAAAGAAGGGTTCTAGCCATGGTTGCAACTGATGGATGCGCATGCGATGCCAGTACCATCAGCTCCCACCAGCTTACACGATCTGCATTGCTGTCGATCCATAAAAGTCAATAAAAGAAATTACATTTTCTGTATACTCAGGAGAAATTGTTAAAATATTCTATTTCTTTTTCTGCAGATAATAGTGGTGTCTAGGCTAGCTTACGACCCTAAATGAGACGATCTTATAAAAGTGACATGGCAGGTTGTAGACCAAAAGACACTAAGGAAATTTTTGGTATGCCATATAGTTTTCACTTAGGTATAAAATGTTCTATTTCTTTCCAAAATTTCAGTGTCCAATCAAGCCCCGTCATGTAGAAAGAGGAAGCCACAAAAAAACTTATATTTCTACCATTGGTGTTTTTTATAAAACCCTTGTGAAGAGCGAGCTCAAGGAAAACAAGGGATCATAGCCATTTCAAATGAAGGCAGCAAGATAAGCAAGATAGTCTTGATGTTTGTTTGTGACATTGCAGACTTAATAAGCATTTTAAGGCCAGAAAGAAGACAATAACAGTACCAGAATGAAGGTTCTCTGTGCCGTGTATCATATCCTCCAGGCAATAAGAGCTTATCATTTGAACCTTCAGGTAGAAGTTTGTTGAATCCAGACATCAATCTAGGATCATTTGGTTCATCTAAATCACCTCTAGCAGGCGACTCCTCAGCTTGGACTGAATCATCATCAGACTCACAACTAGAATTACCTTCTTCCGGCAGAGAATGATTGCCATTTTCTAAGTGCTTGGCTTCTTGAGCAACTTCACTTGCATTATCTGTTTGATTTGGTGGATTGGGTTGATTGTCATCTTCTTCTGTAATATCTTCAAAATGCTCAAGGTCTTCATCAACAGACTCACTCTGGAGCATCATGTTCCTGCATGAAAAAGTTGAAACAAATACATTGCAAACAAATCCTTTAGCCATGTCATAAACTTAGTCAATGGATAGTGTTCCTAGCAACCCTACCAGAGAGTTGGTTTTGATTTAAGGACCTCAGACAGGAGAAACAGACACCCACATGCGTACTGAGGCTGCTGCTGAATTGCAACCTGTTAATACCAGACAATCAATGTTAATTTGAAGAAAGAAAAACAAATTCTCAAGAGGGCAATAAAAGTATGTGGTTTTTTGAAGCTGCTGCAGAATTGCAACCTGTTAATACCAGACAATCAATGTTAATTTGAAAGGAAAAAGACAAATCCTCAAGAGGGCAATAACAGTCTCTGGTTTTTCGAAACTCAATGGAATATCAAGCACATAGCCAAAGAGTACGGTTCCTTGATGAACGTAAGAATGAATGTAATATACAGCTTCAAGTAGCTTCTTTTTCCCTAAACTATGTTTGAATTAGTGTAGTTCTTCAGTGACTTGGGAATAGCTATTTAACAGTAAACCATGAAATTTATATAAGACTAATGGAAGCCTAAACTTGTATACTTGCAGGAGAATAATTGACAAAAAAGTTGCCTAAATACACCTCACCTCAGTGTACTGTACTCATATATTACTAACTATGTTAGGTTTCACATAATAACAAATTTACGCCTCGCACAAACCTGCAACAAACGCTTCGAGAATGCAGCAATTCGCTTCACATTTACATCATTTTTCATAGCCCTAAGTAGGAGTCCAATAAACAGTTCCTCCTGCAGATACGACCAGAACATGCATCAGACAATTATCGGGCATAGACTAAGTCAGCAAGTAATGCAAGGGTTAGATCCAAACTAAAGCACAACTGGTCACAATTGAATGAGTACAGGTCTAACCAGCATTGCCAAGAAGTGATAAATTGTGACAAAATTTAGCCCACGACAAAAAAAACTCTTCCACATGTTTTCCATATTCAGCAAGAGGAGGTTGCAGCAGAAGTAACAACTAACGGTGGATGTATTAGAAAAAAATGTCTAAGTTACAAGTCTGTTAAAACTTTTTTTAAGAAAAAATATGGGATGATCTAATTCTTCACAGCTTAACCTTCTCAAAATCAGTTACAGAAATAGCAATATATATGTAGCTATAAAATACAGGGAAAGTCAACTTTTGTAGCTCACTTTATACATCATAACATGGTTTACAGTTGCTTCGTATCTTCATTCTTTAAGACAGATTTTCTGGTGTTGGGGCTTATTTGCTCAACAAATTGAAGCATTTGTGCTGCAATGACTATCTTGGTTCTTAAATTCATGACTCTTCAAAGAATATCTAGCAAAAAAAACATCATGGATGCTTCACCAGAACTTTCGTTGCTCGGGCTCTCAGAATTTTCAATTTTCTATTCTCAGTTACCCATTCTGCTTGATATTGTTTTGAAAATGAGGTATTTCTAAACCATGGTATTTTTTTTTTTGCAAAAGTTACCTAGTAATGAAAAAGCACATTCATTACTGATAGATGTCTAGTTACGTGTCAATTTCGGAAAGATAGTTATTCTTAATGTGTGAGAAAATATTAGTCTTAACAAATTCTCTAAATCTTCCCTGGTTTCTCTTATTTTACTGTTACAATCAACATTCACTGCTGGACAACTAAAAAGAGATGTCAAAGTTCCCCTTGAGATGGGCAAACAAGAAATCCACTTCTCAATTGCCACGGGTAATGAGCTGAAGGATCATCACGCAGGCAAGAAGAGCAGATGAAGCTTCAACCAATCAAACTTAAACATCAGCAATGCCATAATCCTAATTATAATCATTAATCACATCAAATCTCTAAGTATCCCATATGCCTTTGCTGGCATAAAATTGCAAATCAAGTGTGCATCTAAAGCTTACAACAGACAAGACTAGAAACCATAGATTACAAAAGAAGATGTACTAGAAACAAGTGTGTCACCATATTGATCTTGACCTCAAGAATGTCAACACAAAGGTTAATCTACCACTCTCTTTCTTCCCCCTCACCACCCACCAGAAAAAAACTAATCAACGTATTAATTGAAGATAGCTCAAACTTCTATTACCCTGGACCATTTAAAAAAAACATTTCCAAAAATAGGAAAGACGTAATTAAACATGAACCTTTTTCTGGTTCGAGAGGGAAAGGGAATCTTCTTTCTATTTCTTTTATTTTGAGAATTAGTAATTGTATTTGATAAAAAGCACCAAGAAGGTGAGGTGAAGAAAATTCTTGCAGTGTATGTTTGCCCTATTAAAGCTCTTAGATTAAACCAGAAAGAAGAAGAATATAAATATGAAGGTTTCCACGTACTTTGGAAGAATTCATTGCAGCTGGTAGTAGAAGTTTTGCATACAAGGCACGATAAAACCGATCACTAACAATGTGATTTTTTGCTGAGATCTTATCTAGGAGCATGAGAGCTTGAACTCCAACATTAAAGTTCTTCGAATGAACCTGCACATTCCAAGCAAATATTAAGATGATATAATATATTAAGCCATATCAGATACTCATCCAACTTATCCAACAATGGAATGAGTTGCCATGCTTACCAGCTGAAACAATACCGGTGTATGGGCCTGAATTACATCATCAGCTTCATCACTTGAAACGAAAGGGAATGCCCTATTCACACCCTGCAAATGAGAAAGTTGTGCTAAATGAAGCAGATTACTATTTTCTCTAATCCGGCATAAACGTGAAACAATGAGTACTAATGCAAGAAGCTGCCAGGATTGAGCAAGCTCGGTTAAGACTAGTGAAGAACTGTAAAGAAATGTTGTTTGACATGGAATGTAAACGGGGCAAACGTGGTTGTATGTGGAAGAACAAAGTAAGGGGGGTTAGTAAAACAAAAAAATTGAAAAATAATTTCTTTAAAATATAACAACTATTTTACATATATTTTTTGTAAATAATTTATAATAGAACTATCGAGTTTGTGACAAATTAGGTCTTGGGCCTAACTCACACCCCAAAAGCTAGCTCAAAGGGAGGAGAATTGCTCAAGCAGGAACTACTGACCTACAGTTGCTCAGGTTTTACAGTTTAACCCCCACAAACCAAGCAAGTCAACAAATGCAAAAGCTCCTTTGGAAAATAGAAGTTACTCTTTGTGCAGATCCATAAGCATTAACAAAAAAGAAATAGAACTAGACTAGTCAATACAAACCGTAAGAAGTGCGGATAGTAAGCGTGAATCCATTTCAACATGAGATTCTGATGAATCTTTTTCTTTCTTATCTTTCGAAGTGCCAGAAACCTCCTTATGTCCCTCGCTCTTCTTATTCATCGTCCGTCCTTCCCCTGCTTCAGATATTAATACCTGAAATGTTGATTCGGGGTAAAAGGAGGTAAAAAAAAAATATTCCATGAAGTTAGATAAGAAACGCTTGATGAGCTTCAGTATAAGAATATGAAGCTCTCAGCTCCACTTAGAAGAAGAGCAAAGACGCACAAGAGAAACTTATGACTATGGCAGCTATAGATCATACCTTAAATAGAGCAAAATATACATCTATCAAACGCTTTGCCACCTTTGGGCCATCCCCCCTGTGACTTAAGCGAATTTGGCTTAAAAAGTTAACCTGTCACAATTAAAGGTATGTACTTAAGGACTACATCTTCTGCATCAGCAATATCTAGAGATGATAACTTCAAAACAACATATCTGCATCAGCATATTTAGAGATGTTCCTAACAGAAAATTGAAACAACAAATAAATTCAACACGACTTGCCACCTGAGTTTATTGTTGTATACTCATATACAGGAAATATAAAAATATTCGCATTGAATGGCCAAGTCAAGAGAGAAAGCTAAAGCATGTTTCAAAATTAGTAGATCACAAAAAGGACAAGGATCACATCAATGTACCAGTTCTCATAATCCAAACTAAACAGACCTAGTCACCTGTGAAAATGGCATCTACTGCTAGTCTTACTTCTATAAAAACTTTCTGCTTCTCAATGACATGAAGAATTTGGATAGACACAGTAGAACAAGAATTATCAAATCACAGACAAAAAGAACTTGAATAGGACGAAAGGTGTACACAAATACAATCAGGAAGTATCTAGTGTGATATGCATAAAAGATCAGGAGTAAAGTTTAGACATACAGCATGATACTTGGCTCGCAATACCAGATGAGGCCGGAAAAGAAAACTATCTACTTCATCAATCACAACAGCCTGCACAACAAAAATAATACATTAAACAACAAACTTTCATCAGAAAAAGTATCACAACAGAAATCATAACTGCACTTCGATAATGCTATGATATGTGCTTCCTTGCAGCTTGTCTAAAGTCGTGCACACTCAAGGGCTTCGATGTACTAGTACCTGCCACCAAAACTAGGTGCATGCTTGGGAAATATAATGGCATTTCAGGGCACAATATTCTATTAGTGGAACCATTTTCAAAGAGCACATTATCCTGCTTGGTCTTATTCAAATATCACAACCAAGTTAGAGTTGTATTTGAACCAACTTCTAACAACTTGATTGGTAATAAAATTACAACTACACCACATCACTCCATTTTACATGGAATAGATTTATGCATGAAAAACATCCTTAAGATGGGCTTTCTAAGAGCACTCTTGAAAGTAGATTTTTCCTTTTGAGTGTCACTCCTTGAAGCCAACTTATAAATCTAGAGCTAACATCATCCCAAAGTTGTTTGCTTCATTTTTTTTCTTTTGAAGAAATAAGCTGTTTTATTCTTCTTTTTAATTATCAGTACTTGTATGTCTAAGCAAGTTCAACCAAATATGTTGGTTTACCTTCATATTTGGATGGTCAGCCAAAAGCTTTGATAGGTGATAATCATCATCCCAAAGCTGTTTGCTTCATTTTTTTTCTTTTGAAGAAATAAGCTGTTTTATTCTTCTTTTTTAATTATCAGTACTTGTATGTCTAAGCAAGTTCAACCAAATATGTTGGTTTACCTTCATATTTGGATGGTCAGCCAAAAGCTTTGATAGGTGATAATCAGCATTAGATGCAACCTTGTTTTTAGGATCTCCTAGCTGCAACGAAGCGAAGAAATATCAGCTGGAGCTCCATGGTCCCAAGAACTCTCAGGACAAAGTAAATGGCACAAAAAGCAATGAAGTAAAATGGCATACCTTATTTACTAGGGCAGCAAGCAATCGACGCTCTTGTTCAGGTTTGCACTTTAGCAAAACGTAAACTGTCTACAAAACATAACTATACATATCAGCATTTCCTCACTTTTCAGGACAACATTAACTATATGAGATTATATTGCATCACAAACGCCCAAAAGACTCAGATATAACTTTAAACCC
This sequence comes from Solanum verrucosum, assembly GCF_900185275.1. NCBI lineage: Eukaryota > Viridiplantae > Streptophyta > Magnoliopsida > Solanales > Solanaceae > Solanum > Solanum verrucosum. The sequence continues at coordinate 2,010,013 of NW_026020014.1, read as the reverse complement.
CAAGAATTTTTGTCAGTTAAACTTTAAACCCCGAGAAAAAATGGACCCTCAGAAAATATCAATTACAGGAAACCCAGCTGCAGTGAAGATGCAATACAAAATCATGAAGTCAGACCAGAATATTTAATGCAACTACTACAAAAGAAGCTAAATGAGTACCATTGATCAAAAGAAAAAGTACTTGTTACTTATAAACAATTTTATCAACTTTAAATCAAAATATCAGTATGGTTTGATAGCAAAAGCTTTGGCAAGTGGTCAAGCTATCCTAATTTTGTAGAAGCTTATCAACTCTATTTGGTTGAAGGTAGTGTCCTAATAAATTGCTCTATTCAGAGAAAAAGATCGTTGTGACTTGTGATGCTCCAAACAGTTTGCAAGGTACAATTTTTGTTTGGGTTAGCAGTTGCTGAGTTTCACCAATTTGTAGGTCCCAATTGCGTAAACAAAAAGCAGCCTTAAAAGGTGTTCTCGCCAGTCATCAATAAATTATGGTTAAGTTAGCAGTTGCTGAGTTTCACTCAGATTATAGGTTCCAATTAGTAAAAAGCAAGAAGCAACAAAAGGGTGTTCTCACAAGTCATTCTTTTCTCCTTTTCTAAGATGCAATTAGCTAAAAAATTGAATAAGAATGTGCTTTGAGGAGAAACATAGATAGGCAACTGTATAGATGTGCAATAAAGCTGTCAATAACAACCTTTAATGCCTTGTCTTTGAGTATATCTAAGACATCTCTTGATGCTTCCTCAAGAGCAATGATATACCGCTCATACCTGAAACAGAAAAGCCTATTTAGCTGAAGATCAACATAGTAACAAATACACAGACATATAAACTGAAGTTTAGATAAATCCTCAATTCAGGAACATGATTAGAGTAACATCAAATATATCCAAGTGCAAACTGTCTGTTCTCCACATTGATGGTAGGTATCATGGAAGTACAAGCACATGAGGCATATCAACATAGAACTTCTGGTAGATCATGGTCAACCTACCACCTACACCTACGGTAACTGGTACATTACAAACTTCCAGCCACGAATGCAGTAGATAGGGGTAAGATTTAGCGATAACCAAAAGGAACATAGGAGTCCAAACAAGGTATCCTTTCCCTTCATCACAACAAACTATATAAAATGCATTAAGATGGAGGACAGAACACTCAATGGCCATCAACCATGTAGGGTCATGGGTTGACTTGGGCCACTCCTCCAAATTAGCTCAAGTTTTAAAAGAATGCTTCACATATACTGAAGTATATGTGAAGTTTCGGCTTAAGTGTACCTTTGCTTCAAACATTCCTCCCAATACCAAAAGAGTAGAAGCGAGTAACCATCTTTTGTATCCGGAATATGATCTATCGGCCGCTGAAAGAGTGTCTTCAATTTGCGATCAGGCAGCAAACTGGATAGAAGGAATTCTTCATAGTCAAACAATGAGGCAACTAAGCATAATAAGGATGATCAATAAGAAAGGGAAAAAAAGTTTAACTCACCTAGAAACAAAAAGTTCTTTCAATGCTTCCAAACCTGCCAAAGCATGGCGCTTTCCAACTTTAGCTGTCACCATCCCTACATGTCATTATTTACATTGATTAGAGACGAGCACTAATGACAAACAATCTCACCAGAGAGAATCTCAATACTGCATCTTTCTAAGACTAGAGAAAGGAACAATTACGAATTTAATAATCTAGGATGCAAACCATGTGAAAAATTAATTAGAATTATGAAGTACCAATACCAGAAAGTTACGAAAAAGATCCTATTTGAGAACAAGTATAGCAAAAAGGATAGAAAAGTAAAGAATGGGGCACATAAGAATAAGAGAATTTAGAAAGCTAAACTAAGTAATGGGAAAGTTTTCGGTATTTTTCTTTTTTGCTCTTTCCTTAGGGGCCAGTCAATGAAGGGGAAGAAATTTTAACTGATCCTCCTTCACTTTTATGATTCACCTAACATTATCATCGCAAAGTTTATTAAACTTTGCCTTTCGCATATCACTACACCTAAAATTAACCTCCTTGATTGAAATACATATCTTCCTAGATTCAAGATCTGAATAAATGAAGGATTCTTACATTACATGTTTGACTTTACATAAATAAAACGACTGCAATGACTCAATGAGTTCTGAAAATGAGCATCTCTAATGTTGTTGAAGGAACATATGCTGCAGAGTTCAGCTCTTCATTAGTCATTTGTCTCACCATAGTCAAAGTTTGACAGCGTCTACATTTCTTTGTAACTTAGAGTTCGCGAAAAATTTGTACAGTAAGTGATAGTAGTATAACATATATTTGCTGAAGGATATCAAATAATTAACTGTAGCATGACTCGAACAAGATAAAATTAAAAAAACTAATACAAGATGATAACAAGCTACTGGTTCAAACATGAGAGCTAAAATACAATGACATTTAAAAAGTTTGAGATAGTCTTAAGGATTCTCCCTAAATTCAACAGAAAGTAAGAGAAGAATAAATACCCAAGAGAGCATCAAGCGATCTCAAATTGGCAGTGGGATTATCCCCAATCATGACAGAAAAAGCAGATATCTTATCAGCAGCAGTCCCTGACCTTAGCGTGGTAAGTAACATCTTTATATCGCCACTTTGTCCTCGAGACGACTCGTAGTCCTGCGCATACTGGGCCAATAACCTCTCGCCCAATTCCTTCTTCTTCTCCACCTTGCTTTTCCATTCATTGAGATTCTTAAACTCGGCAATTTTATTCTTCCTGTCACTCCCAATAACCTTGTCCTCCAATTCTCCTGCATCAACGTACCACACAGCCAATGCGCTCGCTTTCACAAGTGAAAGCTTCGGCATGTTTTTGTACTTGCCGGGAGTTGTATTCCATAAATTATTGTCGACTTGAAGTTCCGGCTTAGGCGGCGGCTTCGGTTTTTTGCCAAATTTATCGTTGTTGATTCTCTTTTTGTTGTTGTTCTTGTTTTCGTTTCCATGTTGAGAGTCTTTATTGGTATTATTATTATTATTATCCTTAGAAGGTGGCTTTTTCTCAGATTTGATGCGACCTTTCTTGCGGAAGTCGGAGTCGTCGAAACCAGAAGAAGGCACAGCAGAAGTAGCAAACCCTAGGGAAGAAACAACAGATGCAAGCTCCGATTTGAAGGCTTCTGAATCCATTACAGACATTGTATTGTAGGAGAAGAAGAAGAAGAAGAACAACAACAACAACAAGAACTGAGAGAGGGTTTTGAGAAGGTTTAAGAGCGGGTTGAAAGAAAGAGAGAGTGATGAATTTGGGCTTACGTGCAGCCCATGGAACTGAACTTGGGTCAACTTTTTATTGGGCTTTTTTTGTTCTAAGCCCAGCCCGCGGTTAGTTCACTACTACCGACTATTGTTTCAACACAGAATGGAACATGCAGTCATTATATCTTGGGTGAAATATAACGACGCCCTGATTCAATATATACTTGGCTGTCGTGTGTCGATTGCTTGATAATGTACTTTGGTTGTTTAAAAACGAAATGTGACCTATTACCAATAGTAAAATAGTTTTATTTACTCGTTGAATTATCAAATTTTGAAATAGCTAACGCATAATAGGTGTGTCCTCGAGGACTCAATTTTCTTACAGGTATCTATTGAGAATTAATGAATTTACATTTTTTGCCGTTACAAGTAACTGTTATGGGTGTTTATTGGTGATTGTGTTAGATAGTCAGTAGTGATGGTTGACTGATAGTACAGTATTATTGAAGACAATAGTTGGTAGTGGACACTTATGATATTGATGCGTGTTTTATTTGTATACAACTATTACAAGGAATTGTTGCTTTTGGACTAAGACTTGATATACACCCTCCATACTTATAGAGACGTGTATGTATACAACTATTATAAGGGAATTGTTACTTTTGGACTAAAACTTGCTATACACCCTCCGTACATCACACATAGAGACATGTTACACGGTTCAGTTTCAATTTTCAAGATGTCTTGATAGTGAAGTAAAAGTCACTAATCACATGAGACTCAGAAAAGCGTGCAAAAAGCACCAAGGATCGAGTTTTCTAGGAACAAAAAATAAATATTCTCAATAAGAATGCACAGATTGATTTATGTATTCGAGTAAAGTCAATAATGAATCGAGAAATCCTCTTTATCCAATGAATGACAAGTTTGCTTTAGTATTTACCTTTATACCCCTCACGGAGTATACACTTCAACATGAACTATGCATAGGGAGCTTAGACTGACTCTAGCCTCTCATACAACTCACTATTTCGCGTCGCGTCGCCTCGAGAACACGTCTCAGACCTTCACATCCTAGAAAATTGACATAATTTTGAGACAAACGGAAGCAGAGCCTCGAAATTACTAGCTAATGGGCATGTGATCAGCCTAACATCACGCTCAGAGGTCTCAATTCAAATCACCTTGCCTGCGACTTATTAAGCAGACTTATGAGCTGGAGAGTAGAAGATACAAAAAATATTATACTTCTAGCGCACACACATAATGGCACAAGGAAAGGAACTAACTGTAACAACAAACCAGAAGAAAAAAAAACTAAGGAACTACTTCACCTTCGGACACTTCCTCAGGCCGTTATGTGTTAAGAACTGATCCAACGAAAACAATAAGCTGAAAAAACAGAGCAGAATTGAATAGATAATGTAGCATTATTCAGGTACCTTGGGCTAGGGGAACAATCTGGTAGATTTATGAATCTGCTGAGCCATTGATCGCAAACTGAGTCCTGACTGTACAAATTTTACTGATTTTTTGGCCTTAGCATAACGAATTTGCTATAGTCCAGCCTTCTAGCAAATTGCAAGGCAAATGTAGATGTTCCTCGTGATATAAAACAAGGTGCACTAAAATTTCTGCCATCAAAGACACGATGACTACAAGGAAAGCGATATGCTTCTGTTGATATGGCAACAAAAATTGCAACCTCATAGTATATAGGAATATCTAAGTTTCTTCTCAGCTACACTCAAGAACTAAAAATTTAAATCATGTGACACAATAAAGATCAGCTTGTATACAGAAAAGAATAATGGAGCTCCAACTAACAAAACTATAACAGATATTTACAGAACTGAAACCTACAAAAACAGTAAGGTAGAAATTGAAGAAACAAAAAAACGACTAAAAGAATCATCTGCTTCTATTGTACTCTATACTTTCTATATCATTTTCTAACGTACTTTAATTTACAATCTCAATGGCTTTGTTTAGGCATATTTTCTCTAACAAAAATCATTGTTCCCCTCTTACCTAATCTTCATCACCTGTCATTTATTCCGTAAGTCATCCACATCCTTCGGATGGTTTGATTGAATGCAATTGTCTGAAGAGTACAGCTTCAAGGAGACCAGAAATGATCTCAAGGGAAAAGCATATCTCCGTTGTTAACCCAATGCACAAACTTCTCAGAAAATTCAGCAATATGTTTACTACTTCCTTTGGCATCAAAATTGAGATCTCTACTAGTCTGCTCCTGACGCTAAAATAACAAGATTGAAAAAGTAAAAGGAATTACTTACGTGTATCAGTGTTTCTTATTAGAGATGCAAATAGAAGCTAATAAGAAGTAAGAGGCAGAAATAAAAGCAAGATCTATCCCCACCCCCACCCCCACCCCCACCAAAAGAAGTACTCCCTTCTTTTCAATTTGTTTGTCCGATTTGACTTTGACATGGAGTTTAAGAAAGTAAAGAGAACTTTTAAATCTTGTTATCTTAAACTAAAAATATGTAGAATGTACCAAAATGCCTTTCACTCTAGTGGTCTTAAACATACCAGGTGAAAAATTATAACTAAAGAGTTGCCAAAAAGGAAAGGGACATTTTTGAAACAGAGGGAATAATAAACTATGAGATTTGTGTGGACTGACTGACCTTCAAGATTGAAGACTCAAATACTGAAGAGCTTGCTTCAGCTTTAGATTCAACTGTTACACGGTCAGATGGGAGGACACAACATGGTGAACCTATGATTGCAGATCTGCATGAATAGAGCAAAGCGTAAGATTCAACGAAACCAAAGCAGAAAGCACGCTAGCCTTCTAGGATGTTTCCATAAGATTCAAACAACTAATCTCAATGATAGAATTATTAAAATGCTAGTCGTACTTCCAACCAAATAAAATTTGGCAGTATGCAAATTCAATTTCTATTCAAAAATGGCACCAGAACTTCATAAGAAGTGGTAAACTAAAACCAAGTATGCAAATTCAATTTCTATCAAAGCATTGATCAAATTGAAAGAAAATACCTCTCGAATGCTTCTTCTTCACATGAATTTCCGGACGAAGAGAGCCACTCAACATCTAGGAAATTTGAAAAATCAATTGAATCAACACGATCACGCAATCTAACACTTCCACTGCCGAGACGCTGCTCTAATTGCATATCTAGGAAAAGATGTCTACCAGACATTGAAGGTGTGTACCTATTAAAAGTGAGACAGGCGCCAATTTACTAAGAGACAAAAACAAGAAACAAGGCCAGCATAAAATACACAACCGCTCCCAACAACATGGTCACTCAACCCCACCAAATGGAAAAACATAGAGAGGAACCAACAGAGAAATAGGAAAGATCCAATAAAAATCTTAAGAGTGACAGCATTTTGGTTAGCACACATTTGTCCATGAACATTAAAGTCAACAAACTGCTTTCAACTCTATCTCTTAAAAACAATAAATGTAACAACAGACAATAAGAAGCCCCTTATAAGAGAGAAGAATTGATTAATACATGTCTTTGGGATCTGAATATAATAGCAACTAACATGTTATTAGCTTATTTCTTAAAAACAAAATTGTTACATATTCTTCATTGAAAAGATACATATAACATTCAAAAGTCGCAGCAGCGGATTTGTCGATGGAGTATGAAGGAACCACAAAGAGATACAGCTCTGACAATGATTAGCACTTAGTATCCACTCAATCAAAATAAATCTGCGGCAAAGAAAATTTAATCTAAGCTACCTGGCAAACGACATATCAGTTTCACAAGTAGAGATTTCTGGGGTGGACTCGGAAAGACCCTTACTACCACCTTTTGCACTCTCAGGCAAAGGTTGGTCAGAGTCATCGGTCTGCTCTGTGTCAGTTTCTTTGACAGGAGAGCTGCTTCCGCAGATCAAATTTCCTTCTGACAGCGACCTTTTAATAAATGACCTGCACATGAAGAAACTGCCTCAATAATAGCTTTGGGAGATTTTGATGCACCGTCTGGCTTAATTAAAGTATTTTTCTCTTTTGGATTTTGACCAGAAGTTAAAAAACCTAATCAGCTTTTCGTAAGTGAATTCTCCATGTACATCATTAATTGACTTTAATATTCATCTCAGTAAGAGATTAATAGAGCTAGTTTAAGGTAAACTTCCTTGTGGATAAGACGATGATTATAGTATAATACAGATTTTTAGCTCTCAGAAAATTAAAAATGATGGTCACTTGGGCCAACAACACTTGGAGCTCACTTTCCTAGAATGTATCACATATATATAAGCCATGAGGTCATTTGTGACTCACTTTTACAACTTCATAACTCAGGTTAAACTGTCTTAATACTTAAATGCTCTCAACTTAAAAGTACTCCAATTGATTTGGATTGCAAATTTCAAATTACCACCATCAGAAATGATGTTGCGGCTACAATACTAATCAAATCAGAGTTTCTCGGAATTTTGACACTTCAATATCAAAATACTTAAGGGATGCATTAATTAAAGATCAGTTATACCTAGAACTCTCCATGGCTAAACTTGATGCATGCCCCCCAACACTATAGTGCTGGTCTGAATCCAATTCCCAGAGAGCTGGCTTACCTTCTTGAGGCCGGAAATGTCCCAAAAACCTGGAATCGGGACCACATTAGTTGTATTTATTTTAAAATTTGTCTGTCTGTTGAAAAACAGATAAAAAAAACTAATTATTACGAAGACAATATTTCACTTACACATTAATGGCATCTTGTTTCTCAGCGTCCATGTAGGCATTACTGTAATAGCGCTGAAGCGTTCTAAAAAGCTCTTGAGACTGAGTTGCTGCTTTCCATTGGCCTCGTCTCTCTGAAAATATCTGTTAAAGCATATCCATCAGTTCAGCGAGTCAACCGTAGATAAAAAATTCAATCATGATGAAAATGAAAGGAGCCAATATTTCCTACTTTAGAAAAGAAAAGGAATTATTTCACTGGCTAACAAATCATAGATTTCACTTAAAACGTGACATGAACTAAAAATTGTTGTTTGGCTCAATGCAGTTGTGACGTGAAAATTGGTCTTTAGAAAAGAAGAATAAATGAATATCACCAAGTATCAACCAGAGCCCCCTATGAAGAAACAAGTTACAGGATCAGAGCAATCAACAGATATCTACCATATAGATCCAGTAAGTGAAAGATATGGTATTACCTTGTTATGTGCAGCAGACCCTCCGTATTGTAATGCAAGTATGTCACCCATTTCTTCATAGAGTTTCATTAGATTATCTGCTAACGGGGAATCTAAATCAATACTCTCCACATCTATAAAGCCCAAGGCATGAAGCTGATGGCCCAGGGCAACCAGCCCATAAGCATATTGTGCAACATTTGTTCGATCCAAACAGTCTATGCAATTAGTTCGTAACACCCCTCTCTGTAGTGTTGAAAGGTTGACATGGTAATCTCCACTAGGGGAATTCGGTTCAGCTCTCACTTCACAGGAGTCTTGTCCAGCTTGATCTTCAGTATTGCTACACAGCGACAAACAAAATCAATGCTAAGTGTTGGAGGTACTCTACTAAGTAATAAAGCTATCTTTTGCACAATCAACTCTCGTGAACGAATAAAATCAAATCACTCTGGGAGAATTTTGATTGCCAAACTTACTCAATGGGCGAGAATTTTAGCAATTTCCCAGTCTTTGAGACAGGAATAAGTTGACAGTGAAGAAAGCCTGTTAACTCCAATGCATTAGCAGCCACCTTGCCCAGGAGTGTCAGGACATTTGTAGCTTTGCTGGAAAAGTAGCCAAACTGTTAGCAACCCACCAGACCAACACACAAGAAAAGAAAAAAAAAATAACATATACAACCATCTGCAAGCAAAAAGGATGCAAGTCAAACCTTCTTGAGTGTTTATTTAGGTCCCAGTGAAGAAATCTCAAGTGGTTTTCCTCAGAAAGATATTTATTTATAAACTCAATAGCATTAGCAAATGCTGCACGAAGAATTGTTTCTCTTGGCCGCTTCTCACGAGTCTGCTTAGTATGATAAAATACCAAATAAAGGGAAAGATGAGCAATAAAGTTTAGACTACATATAAATCAAAAGGCAACATAAATTGGATCCAGAATATGTGATTAAGTGTACCTTAATCAAATTCAATATTATAATTGGATTTCCATATCTCTTCACAAGATTCTCAAAGTGACGTTTGGTGGCTTCAAAATTCAAGTCCTTCCTAGAGACTATAAAAAGAAACGGTCATGAAAATTGAGTAAATTGGATCCTCCAAAAATAATGTAAGTATCTTATTTCATACGTATGATGTCAGGCTTAATATTCAAACGTGAAGTCTCTTGAGACCAAAAAAGAGGTATTGAACCCCGATTCTGCACAACAGCACTTATTTGTAGCGGGCACCCAGCAGGCACATCTTCAAGCACAATTTGTTCTGTTTCGACATCATTTGCTACGCGACCCTTCTCATTTACACCTCTTTTCAAATATCTACAAAACATAAAAGGAGAAATAACTCAACAATCGAGAGATGAAGCAGGATCACTAACTGAAATATTCAATTTAAATCTAGATATACTTCTTATGTATCTGAACAGACAAAGACCATCACATGAAAGTAACTGATGACACTCTCTCGAATATTCTTCAACAATCGATTTAACTTAATTAAATGTAAATGACAAGATCACTCAAATGACATACTATTGCCAAAGTTACTAGATATCACCATCAAATACAAATAATTACATTATTAAAGTCAATCAAACAAACCTGGTACCAGCATAATGACGTGATCGTCTAGCAATTAGGGTCAATATGAAGTCCCTACCAGAAAGAGGAAGTGTAACCTACAAAAGACAACAGCAACATGATAACACGTTAAGTTGCCAATTGCTAAATAACCAAGTCATTTACTTGGTTTCAATATAACTCTAAGTTGAGCTCAAATTTGGATTTTCCTTGATTACAATATAACTCTGAAACAATTTCAAATGGAAAATACCTGTTTAAAGAATCCATATACTAAAGCGACAGTCCAAAGAGTATTTTTGAGCTGATGGCGAATTCCTCGGGTTAAAAACTCATTCCATACAAACATTGTGTCGTAAAGTGTGAGTCCAGACTGACAATTACTCGAATTCTTTTGAAGGCTAATCATAATATGATAGGAGTAGCTGAAAAAGAAGTCTCTTGTGAGATCCACCGTGCGCAGGAGCTTCTTGTATCTATTCACAAAATAATTGGAGAAAAAAAAGGCAAAAATGAGTTACTAAATCAGATGCAGTATATAAAAGAAGAAAATATTTTTAAAAATGAAGAAATGTTGACATAAGAAATATGAACAAAAAAGGTGATCACATGTGCCACTGAAATCCTGATGATACCTTGTCTTACTCAATATGTAAAAATAACATCAGAAAACCACTGTAGTTTGCCCTGTAAAGTTATAGTAAATAAACTGGCAATAGGCTCTACAATAGTACAGCTACAAAATGCCCATCTATAATGTGCTCACTATAATCTATATTGTCCACACGTTGACAACACTGCAGAGGGACTCTCAAGATAGTATAGAAGAGTACCTCAAAAGTGAGACAAGTTTAAAGATAACAAAATTCAAAATCATCCAAATAAAAGAATAGAAAAATGAAACAACCACATCAAGTATAATGCTCATAAAGATACAAATAAACTAGAAGCATTTCTATTTCCATTATAATGTCTTCTCAAGAATACTATGGATATTTTACATTTACATGCAAAATTGACAAAAGACCTGTTCTCATTCTTAGAATAAGGCATTTTGGATAGCACAGTAGAATTGGGAATTGGGAACATCTCGCTCTTTGTAATGGCATAAACCGCATGACCACATATTACTCCAATCTTCCTTCTTTTCGTAATAACAAGCATGTGATAAGGTCCCAGAAACTTTACAAAACCTAAAATCGAAAAGATAAGATTAGCACGAGTTGCATTAGAAATCAATACAAAAAATCTGTTTAAAAAGAAAAAAAATAGTCATATAACATACCAACAATTCCATAACAAGTTGAAACGAATTTAAGCCCTCCAGTTGACTTGTTCCCTTCGTGTATTCTTTTAAGTAGATCAATACATTCAATCTCTGAATATGTGGCAGAATCTTCATACATAATTAGCTCTGTAGGCTCTAATCTATCTATCTTCAAAACTTTCCAATAAGTTCTAGTTTTATCTCTTCCAACCATATAGAAATTCTGCCACAAATAAAAGTAGATTAACATTTTTGACAAATAAAATTAAAGCATGTTAACTCTCCTCAAAACTTACTATAGTAACTTCATAATCTTCGTTCATATTCAGTATCTAATACATTTGGTAGAAGGAAAAAAAAAAAGATATATGACTACATAGATACAAGCTCACGTAATTGATAAGTTCACCATAAAAGAAAGAAAATCATCTTATATGAAATAGTTAAGTATTTTTGGACATTAAGTTCGGAAATTTCAGAGAGGAAATGTACAAAATCAAAATGTAACAAGATTACAAATTGCAGGACTTGAGTAAGGAAAAATAGCATTTTTTACTTTGAGATGCTTACTCCCTTTGACTTTGTTTCTAAACATTTGCTTTGGAGATATTGTCCTAAATAGGATAAACCATTTTGAATCAAATTCTTAATTGAACATATTAAGCCAAGTAGGCAAAAGAATAGAGAACATAAAAAAGCAGAAATCTTGCTCAGCCAACAAGTTGGATATAAAGCAATTTGTAGCTACACGATAATAAATGACCAAACAGTGAAATTAACATCTACATATGCTAACTATACAATCTAAACGGGGAAATACTGCAATCTACAACTGGAAATGAAACATAGAGAAAGATCATCATTCTACTTGATATAAAAAATAATAATAATAATAATTTGATGAACAAAATCAAATGGTCAAATATATACCGAGGTAGTTTCGTATAGGCGAAATTTTTGTAGATACAAAGGTCTGGAATGTTCGTGTTCATTGTTTTCAGATTGTTGATGACTTTCTGAACCCATAGTTCCGATCCCAAGTCTCTGGACCGGCAACTCACTTCCAAACTGCTTCCCAGATAAAAGACAACACTGATACTCTAAAATGAAAAACTTATAAACTAAACTGTGCAAAAAGAAATCAGATATTTAAAGCAGAAAAAGGAAATGAAGTATAGCAAGAAAAAATTGGTGCCAAGAATGGCGGTAGAGGTAGAGTCAACTCAGAGAGAAATTTGCAGAATGATTTGCAGATTTCAGATCCGAAGAGGTAAGCAAAAGAGTAGAGCTCCGGTGACCACATCCACACAAAACACGCAAATATTACTAGTATATCATTTTTATTTATTTGATATTTTGTACACCTAAGGGCATACCCAATTTTTTCAAAAATACTCATGTAATAACACCTTGCCTTAAATTCCTTAGTTGTGTCATCTTTTTTTTCTTTTCTTTTATTTTTTACTTTTACTTATATTAAAGTCAGAATTAAATTGCTTAAAGGCTCATTAAAACATTTCCTAATATAGATAATTTCATACCTAATATTCAAATTCAAAATGAAACATTAATTATCATTCCAGATTTCCAATGCACCCTTTGTTAATTTTTTTCTTTACTTTTCATATATTTCATTTTTTTTTATATTTTATAGCATGTTTCTTGATTGAAAATGAACTTTAAAAATTAAACATACCAAAATAGTCTTTAATAAATGTGATTTTAAACATAATGACAATTCTATAAGGAGTATATGCTTTATATTATTTTTTTTATTGTATGAAAATTATTGTCTCTATATTCTTATAATTCTGAAATTATATTTACATTTTATTCTAATCAGTATTTTAAGAATTCTATTTGGGGGGGGGAGTAGGAGTTGTTTTTCCGTAGATCAAAACATTGCATTTGGGTCTAGCAAAAGTTATCTTGCAATGTCAATTTTTTATATACTAGATGCAAAGTCTCGTTACAAATGAACAAATTATATTAAAAGTGGTTGTAGGTGCTTTTTTTGTTTAATTTGTGTGACAATATTTTTTTAACCAACTTTAACAAAAGTCAAGGTACATTTTCTTGTTTGACAAATCTTAAATGATGTTATCAACATTTTACCTATATTGAATTTTACTTATTTGACAAAAGAATAATTATTGACACAAAACTAATCTATCAGTTGAAAAAACATTTATAAAGCACCTTTAAAGCATAAACATCGAAATTTCAAAAATACATTCAGCATAAAATAGATACATTGATGAAAATATTTAAATTCCAAAAGTACCCTCAACATAAAGTAAATACATTAACAAAGAGGTGTCTAAATTTAGCCTCTTACCAATATTGATCAATTCTAAAGTTTAACTTTCAATATCTTATGTAACAATTAGAAATAATAAATTAAAGTAATTTGCTAAAAAAAAATACGAAGATTGGTATAATTAACTAGAGTAATCAGAATCGAGGAAACAAGTAACATAGACATGCTAAAAAAATGATTGTGGACAACATGATCGTAAGACATTTGGAAATGGGATTGATTCCATATGGAGAAAAAATTGACCTATGATCACTTTAATAACAATTTCTAGAGAAAGTCTTTGGAGTATATATATAACAACTTGAGAGTGGTATCTCAGGTATAATATAATGTATACACAAATTATGGCCCCCCCACTATCAAAATAATGTCAAATTGTCAAATGGAATATACTTATACATATGCCGTCCAATAATTGATTCTATTCACTATTTTACAGCCAAAAAGCAGAATTTGGGGTTTTCCCTTTTTTCCGCTAGTCAATTATACAAAACTTTGTTTTACTTTCTCCGCTACATATTAGTTGAAATCAGTCCTAATTAAATGGGTTGGGATCAATCAGATAATTTATCACTATTTGTATCTTTTTTATAGATTTGATCTCATATCAATTTTCATCCATCCTGATTTATATGATGTAATTAAAATTTTAAAGTTTAGATTTTTAAATTTTGAATATGATTTGAATAAAGAAAATTTTATTTTTATTTTAGATATTTAAAAACTACATAAAAAATATTATAAATCAAATTTAAAATATAAAAACAAAACAAAAAAAAAAAAAGAGAGAAAAAGAGTGGAAAAAATATTAATAAGGCGGCAATGCAATACAATGGTGTATGATGTGGGAAGATTGGTTGGAGGTGACAAAGAATAAGCACGTGCCTTAACACTGCTGGTTCGTCTGGACAAACAATTATTGGTACACAAAATGCCACAAACTGATAGCGGCGGGTCTCACTGGGTCCGCCCAATTAAAAAACGTTGATTAAAATTATGTAATTATTAATCATCATCAATTTCCTTTAATTATAGTTGATTACATAATATTAGTATACGATTTTCTTTAATTATATATATATAAGGATTCTTTTAAATGTTTCTCCATCAAAGGTTGCTTTTAAAGCGTAACCTCGATGATCTTCTTCTGTTTCTAGAATTTGAACAGAATTGTCACTTTCTTTTATTTCTTTATTCATTTAGTCAGATTCTTCTGAACTGCTTGAATATTCTTCATAAATTTCATCATAGAAATCTTCACTTTCTATAGATTTTATTGACTCTAGATCAGAATCAATATCTATTCTATCAATTTTGAGTCCAGATGCTCACATAAGAGTAGAAATTCTCTCATGTTTTCAGCTTGAGCGGTACTGAGCTGATTTAATTCGGATTGTATTATCCGAGATTGTTCAGACAACTTTGATAGTTCGTCTCTTATTTTAAAAAGCTTTTGGCTTTTTTCATCAATGGATTCATCCACTTTCTTCATTCCATCATATATCCTATTCATCAGGATTTTTGTATGATTGTCCATATTGGACGTTTCTTGAAATGAAATCTGCAAGAAAATTATCATTTCCTTTAATATATTCAATTGAAAATGAATAGAAAGATAATAACACCTGCCATCTGTGCAATCTTCTGTATTGCGGTTCGGAAGGTAGTTTATTGAATATTAGCCCTGAAACTTGAGTATTATCAGTTCTAATAATGAATTGTTTTGGCAAGAGAAAAGCAGAAAATTTTCTGATTCCTCTAACAATGGCTAATAATTCTTTTTCATTTGTCGAATATCTATATATATATACTCTCATATTTAGTGTTTTATGTATAATATATTTGTTACTTAAGGAGATAATTTCCTTCATTACAGAGAATAGAAATCAGTTGTTCATAGCAAATATTAAGAGTAATTTCTAGATAATCATCCAAGTTTGAGAAATTACCTAGTAATATCACTTATGTTTATTTTAGGACTATAATATCATTCATTTTACCTATTTTCCTCAAAATATACTTGACACAAAAAAAAAAAAAATTCTCTCCTAATGAAATGCCATGTCACATTTTTTTTAATTTATTAATAATATTTTTTTTAATTCTTTAAATGTCTGTAGGCTTCCTAATACTAAGTAGTTTAGTTGTGGAATGCCTATATTAGGAATTGAAGTGTTTGTGCCCGTGTTGCATGTCTATTTATTTCAAACACTTGACCACCATTATAAATTGAGGTTTATTTTAATACAAAGAAAATAACAATTTAGATAGATAAAGGAAATAATAGATAATTAAAATCGAAATTGGTGGAAAATAATATTTAATTAAGTATTTTTTATTACTAACTTGAAAAATAATATGTTATAAAAGTAATTAATTAGTATACGTGTGATATTTATTATGTGCGTGATTTTCTTCACACAAAAAATCTTCTTGTTAATTGCAAAGATAAAATCATGTTGATTCTCACAAGAAATTTAGAGTGGAGCTAACCTTCGGTTACACAAAATTTTGTTATATAGCTAAAACGGATTTCATAATTTCAGAAAAATTATACACTAATTAAGTTAAAATAGAAGAAACAAAATCATTTTTTCAAATAAGAGAAGTACAAACAAATAAATAAAAAAAATGTCTACACATTGTATAAATAATATCGAAAAGCAGGGGCACAAACACTTGAAGGATTTAAAAATATATTATTAATAAATTTAAAAAAATGTGACATGGCATCCTATTAGGAGAGAGGTAATGTTTTTTTATTTTGTGTCAAATATATTTTGAGGAAAATAGATAAAGTTGGGTGATACTGTAGTCCTAAAACAACATAAGTGATATTACTAGATAATTTTTCAAACATGGGTGACTATCTAGAGAAATTACTCCAAATATTAATATAGTAAATCCTAACCACTTACTGAATTACTTGCAAACCAATAATTTAGTAGTCTTATCAAAACAATAAATTAATGTTTATGTATAGAAGTTGATAGCAAAATATGCGGAGTAGCACGTTGTCTTCTTCATTCATATGTAAGTTGTAAGAGCAAAAGAGGGAGGTAGGGTTGTGAATAATGTTAGCATCAGGAATTAATGCCACGTCGTTTGGCAACAGTCTTACTATAACATGTTAATTTCTGGAGTTAATATAAGGTTGTCAGCATCCTCTTTCTTGTCATGTCGGCCCTATTTCATTAATTGGACCCATTACAATTAATATTTTGTCCTCCTTTTTGGATAACACCAACACTCCAATTCTACCTTACTCGCAATTAGGGGTACAAAATCGAACCAAAAATTAAATTAAATCGTAAATTGAGTCAACTCGGAAAAAAAACCTGATTAGTGATTTGGTTTGACTTGGTTTGATTTTGGAAAAAAAAAATCGACTATATTTGGGTTGGTTTGGTTTT
Organism: Solanum verrucosum; assembly: GCF_900185275.1. Classification (NCBI taxonomy): domain Eukaryota; kingdom Viridiplantae; phylum Streptophyta; class Magnoliopsida; order Solanales; family Solanaceae; genus Solanum; species Solanum verrucosum. The sequence goes on along the minus strand of NW_026020014.1, from coordinate 1,993,040 downwards.
AACTAAAAAAAAACAACCCGAGACCAAATAAACCCGACATTATATATATAATTTTTAAAATTTTATTTTATACATAAATATATTTACTTTGATATAATTTTAAAATATTTCTTATACTTTTTCATAGTTTTTATCTTTTAATATATTATTTCAAGTTTGAAACTTAGAATTATGAATGACCCAATAAAGATAGTCCACAAATGTTGGTAATTATAATAAAGCTTAAATCAAAATCAAATTAATACTAATACAAAAAGAAAATCAATTCAACACTAAGAATGACAATAATATTGAATATTTGTTCTTTAGTTTTACATTTATTTAGACAATTAAAATACATAATCTAATTTTAATTTCCTTTAATATTTAGTCATGTAACTAATACTTATTAAACTTAATTTTAGCATGATTTAGTACTTTTAAATTATGATCATTTTCATTAGGACTTGTTAATTTGCAATAGTTGTTTTACGCGATTTCATTATTATTATTTTTGTTGGATATTTTAGTGTCATTAATCATATCATATTGTGTTATATTTTTAAGAAATATCTTAGATAGTTGTATTTTGGTAGGACTAAAGAAATATTTGAAGTACAAGTAAATTATATGTTTGTATGAATACGTTACCGGGAATAACCCGAAACAACCCGAAAAACCTGAAAAACCCGAGGTTGAAAAACCCGAGTTTTATTAGTTTGGTTTGATTTATAAATTTAAAAATCCAACACAAATGGCTTGGTTTGATATTTGAAAATCCCGAACTACTCGAATTATTAAGGTCCAAAATAATTTATAGCAAAATTCAACATTGAGGGATTATTTGGTAAGCATCTTTCATTTTTAATTCTAAAATTACAAGTCATCAGAGAATAAAAAATGTGAAAACTCCTAGAGAGGGAAGGTAAAATATATATATATATATATATTCAAAAATAGAAAGTCACTTGTATTGGGGCATGCACATATATACCTTTTCTACTAGAAAAATTAAAATTGGTTGAAGCTGCAGTAGTAGCAGCTTATTTGATCATAGTACTAATCTCACATATTATACCCCTAAGCAAGATATTTGGTCAAATAAAACTTCAAGGCACGCACCACATGGTGTTCTAGAAGAACATTTTTTAAAAAATTGAAAACTTCTCATTTTATTTTTAATATTTTTAGGGATCATTTAGTTCAAAGGATTGTTCTCTAGGAGCATAATTCGGATAGATTATCACACCTTCTGTCTGAAATAGATAATCCCATGATTTCAATATAATGAATACCGACAATCAAATGCTGGACAAGTTGGATAAGTTTAATCCATATTTGATATTGAAAACCTCCAATACTGTGTAATCAAACCTCCTAAAGTATATAATTTTTATTTTTAAATATAAACAAGTGTCACATTTCTTGTAACAGACTAAAAAAAAAGAAACAATTATCTTTACAAAAGCACAAAATCAACTAAAAATTGTAAATTGTAAATTGACATTTCCAAGATAGTGGACCATATGAAGAAGTATTAATAATGCATGTGTTTGCCAACAGAAGTTGATGAATTTGTACTTTGCTCTTTCTGCGCATTAAATTATTAGAGACATTGAAAGAGTAGAAGACCGTGTGGGGCCCATTCCACATTTCATCAGCCATTTGCTGGTAAATAGTTTTGAGTTAAAAGACATGGGCTTTTACAAACCTTAAATTGCTTAACTGGCCTCTTTCCTCCACAACTATATCTTCCTGTTCCACAACAGGCTCTTTTCCCTTCCTTGAAACCTATGATCAAATAAAAAATGTTCACAATTTATGATTTTAATTTATATATAGGAAGATAATAAAACTTATTAATGTATACCATATCTAGAGGGATGACTCATCCTCTGTCTCAAAGAAGTCATAAAGTGAACCCCTTTTGCATTCCTAAGAGAAGATTGCGAAGCTCAACATTATGCAATTTTGAAGCTTCTTCCAAACACCCATTTTTGGTATGAGGATTAAGCATTCTTAGGCCTGGTAAACATCCCAAATTTCCTTCCTCTGTTCTTGTACATCTCCTGGGTGAATTTTTGAGGTGATTGTTCTATATTATGAAATAACAAAACATAGTGACTAAAAGAACTCAATTTCTATTTGTTAAATGACATTTTAAGTAATGAACAGTTAGTACTTACTTGGACCACAGTGGTCAAGTTGCCAATGACCATTTGTACGTATTGTGGAGGAGAAGTAGTGTTGAATTGGTCAAAAAGGGACTTAAGTAGTCATTCGTCCCAATACTTATAAAATAAACAGCACTTGTCAATATTTTGTCCGATCTACTATACCCAAACTTGTTTCTCACCCAAAATTTCAAGTTATTCAATTGCGTCTTCAAATCAATCACCTGAAGAGTTAAAAACAAAACAACTTCTTTCTGCACATGTATTAATTATAACTTCTACACAAAAAGACAAAATTCTACTTGTAGCATTCAAGGCGGGTAGGGGCCATAATGTTTCGTTTTTGGGCCATGTTGTATGCAGCCTAATGTTGGTAGAAACAGCACCACTAACCACTTTTTGGCCCAATCTTTGAAAAATATTAATCACATTATTTATTTATTTAGAGTTTAAAATTTTATAGGTGAATGAAACTTCAACATATTATCAAATTATATACGTACAATTCCATAATAATGTCCTAGAGTTTTCCCTATGAAGTTTGTAATTTCATAACCCTAGTTATTTTACTATTATTATTTGCATTGTATTAACTTTTTTTTCCGGTCATTCTTGAAATACTATCATTGTTTAGCTCTCTGGATAATTGAGGTACAAAGTTTTAAAAGTGGCGTTGGAAAAGATCTATGGGAAAGTTCTTCGGGATGGATTAGCTTATTTGAAGGATCGATCCTCCCTCAATGCTCCAGTGTGGTTAATACATTTTCTGCAGACTATTACACATAGGGATTTACCCAAAGTGCTCACACAAAAGATTGAGGTTGTAGCGGCCGCAAGTTATCTTGGTTAAAAAAAAAAAAAAATCTATGCAAATGCCTTGTGACCAGCTGCCCTTAATTTTTTAGAGAAATCATGGAACAGGTTTTCAATTCTGACAGTTGTCCGCTAGTTAAAAGTAGTACTAACAGATGGTGAGTGATAATTCAATAACATGAGAAGTTTTAAGAATTAGAATATTTCAACGCAATCAACGATCTTCTCTAAAGTTCTTTTACTTTTCTGGTTACAAATTAAAAGTAGAATATTCTTGTGATGCGTTCTTGCTTGCTAATTAGCTTGTTTTGATAGCTGTCTCTTTTAGACCACGCTAATATTTAGTAAGTACTTCATACATACATAACTATTTAATTATCATCGATCATATAACAAATTAAAATAAATAATGTAAAATTTATATAATTCAATTTTATAATTTTATTAGCCATGCCCATGCTTGGAGTAAAAAGAAGTTAATGCACCCTGGAATGTCTGGACAAGAGAGCCAGCTCCTGCCGATGCAAAGTTTGCTCCATTAATGTAATGTTCCTCTTCATTCCTTGGCTGCATAATGGCCGCTGGTATTGGAACCTAATTTCCATATTCAGCTGTCACAAAATGACCATAGGAGAATTGTCTTAGTGATGTTAGTTAAAATATGTACTAGTAATATAAAGTTGAATGTCTAAATAATTTATGACTATGAAACACCAAAAAAATGATGGTTACCAATCAAATCAGAAATCAAACGATCGACCGTCAGAAAATCTTCCGGTAGGGGAGTTGAAGCCAGAAATTGGCTTGGTCAAGGGTTGATGTATTTATGTAATTGTTGTTTCCCACATCAAAATATGAAGAGAGCAGCTCCATCCATTTTCTGCCTTTTTGCATTCACGGAGGCTGCTGCATGTTGCACCCAATATTAATAGTGCACCATAGTGAATATGGTAAAATAGCCCCTTATTAGGGAAACAGAAGAATGAGTAATTACTAAAACAAGTAGCTAGCGCGCTGCCTATATATACGAGAAGAAACAAGTATGCGTGCATTTTTTTCTGCTCTCCTATGATTACTTACCTACGCATGCTACTATTTGATTGACATTAACCACCAAACTTCCAATTTAGTGTTGTTCACATTTATTTAAGCTTTGTCACAATATATATTCTTATCTATTGTTGATGCAGCAATGCCAGGTCGGTTACAACTTTTGAGTTCTGAGACCATTTTTTTTGTTTTACCATCACGTGTTCGAAATGTTAGTGAAAAACTTACAAGATAACAAAAAATACAAGATTACAATTGAAAATAAAAATGAAGAAATAAATCTCTTCAGGCTGATGAGCGGATATCTCGCTCTTTTTAAGGAGATTCAAGTCCACTGCAACAAATGTTTTTCACTGGTCCAACAGTAGTCCTCTTGACTTGTCCCCTTCAGGATACAACAACCTTCACAAAGTATAACTCAACAACTCTGGACAAGAGTTGAATCGAAAGCTCCACAAAAGAAACACCTCCCTTCAACTAATAAGAACTCTCTTTTTGACAAACCTTATGCGCACTATATTTTCTTGTTGTATTGTGTGTAACAAACCAAATGAAGACCACCACTATTTATACTAGAAGAAGTCTTCCTAGCAATGAATAGAAAGATAATGGTGTAGTAAATAGTGAAGATAATGGTCTTAGGAGTTACATAGGTTACAAGAATAATGGAGGAGTAAAGAATGAAATAAAGTTGAGGGCAACAAATGCACTAACGTGCAGATGCCAACGTTCAGAAAGCAATATGCCTTATGCCTCTGGTCATTAATTGACCATGAGTAATTAGGCACAAATGTCATACATTTCAGCAAAGACTTAGTGTGGCAGTGGCAATGTGAATATGTAACAATTTGTATAATATTAAAATGGTCACACCAACACGAAATTCACTACAGCTCGGTTAAATCTCATGAGCTAGCTGCATAGACCTCATTTAAAGGGAAATCTTTCAAGTCACTAATTAAGGGTAGAAGTATTTCATTCATTCTACAATAATGTAGTGCTCATAAATAACGAAACAATTACATGGTTATAACGTACATATGACTTATGAGTGGGTGGTCCTAGCCAATTCATTGTTTAGGAAATAATTCATTCACGTTGATATTTGTTTAAACACCACTTTGCTTTATCTTTCAACCTTCTCAATAATTTTTAAAAATAAGTAATGACGACCGGAAAAAGATGTTTTGAGAAATTAAAGTGGACTAAGAACGTACAAATTTTAACAACATATATAGATGAAATAGCCGCGTAGATTGACGACTAATTAATTGATGTCGACATACAATATACTCATTCCTTGTAAATAAACTTTACTACTTATTTACACTTTTTGGTTTGGTTTCAAAAAAACACCGACGACGACATGAAACTACCATTTAATTTGACTGTCGAATTCAGACTTATAATTCAAACATCTCTCACATGTTATTAAAAATCTCACGTTTTACTAGCAAATTATACATATCTACTTTTCTAAATCTCGTAATGGACTACTTGGTACGTAACAAATAATTAAGAATATCCAAAACTGCATTTACACAAAATAAAGGTATTAGAGTACAAAGTATCAGTTCCTTAGATGTAAATAGATGCAGTGCACTTATTGGAGAAACTTCCCCTGATATTGTTCATTGGAAGAGATATCTGGAAAATTGAAAAAAAAAAATAAAGTGTTAACATTATGAACAATGCGTAATATCAATTTAAAGTATTAACTATATAATAATCGTCCATACCGTATTAGATTTTCCTGCTTTCAAGTTGTAGGTCATTTGGTCACTGAGTTTAATATAGTTCTGGTCAATATTTATGGCGCATTCCACCGCCAGCTTCACAAAATTGCAACAGGAAATACAATTATAAGTACTAGAAATCACAAGTAATATAAAAATTCAACTTCTATATCTAACTTCTATCAGATCAGCTAAAAGATAATTACATAAAATCGTATTGTCTAAGAAAGAAAGAACTAACTTGACAAATGAAAAAGTACAAACCTTCACCTTAGGCAAGTTGACATTGAAAAGTTTGACTTGAGCTTTAACATCACCCAATATGCTTGCTAATGTAACACTTTTTGTGGAACTATTTTGTTGCAATGAAATATTAGACAAAATTTGTGTAACGTTCACGCAGTAAAATATTGCTCGAGTCTCCAACGTTAAGTTATTACTACGAGGAGGTTGATAAAAGGCAGGAACTTGAATCATTCCAATCACTACTCCTTCATTAAACACGTGAAAACGCGTCGGTTTATATCTTATGCCAACCTTATTAGGATTTTGCGCAAGCAGTGTCAGACCTATCACGGATGAAAATAAGGGGTCAGAGCCTGAATTCGAGACGTTCAAGTTGTAAGATTGTACCTTTAATGTTTGAAGAGTGAAATTAGGATTTTGGGGCTTCAAGATTAAGTAAAGGATGGAAGGAATAATCACAACCAAAAGGGCTATCAAGAATATGAAGGTGAAAAGAAAGAAGAGGCATTTTTTGAAAGAAAATGCTTGATAATAATATGAAATATAATCCATGACATGAAATGAAGCAAATCATATTTGGAATTTTGGTATGGGTTTAATTAGTTTAATAGCTCTTAAATGTGGTTTTGTATTTAATTTGTGTTTATAATATAAGTGAAGCCTTCAATTGTAAGGAGGAATGTGATGTTTTTCTTTCTACCACTGTCTTTCTGATCCTATTCCTTTCTTCAACTTAAAATTAAATAATTGCTTTCTTCTTCTCTTTTTTTTGCTCTGAATTCTTTATTTGGACTTTCTCCTCAAAGTAAAACTTTCTCCGCCACCTTTGTTCTTAAGCTAAGGTAATGAGTTGGGCCAGGTTGAGATACACTTGAATTGGGTTTACCTGGGCTAATGTTAGAATTCATAAAATTACACATTTGTGCTTCGAATGATCGAAGCTCTTTAGAAACTAAAGTCATGTAAGAACATTATAATAGAAGAGAATATTATGATAAGAAAATGTAAATTTATGTTTTGACTAAAATTTATTTGTTATTTGGGACATAAATTAAAGACCACCACAAAATAGGGAAAAAAGCAAATGACTCGTTAGAAATCGGTGCAAATATTTGCGCACATGGAGGCGAGCAGGTATGATAGAATGGGTAAAATGTATGGTTATCGCTCGATCTAACTCATGTTAAATGGATTGGTTATCCAATCATTTAAATAGGTCAAATATGGATTAACTCATATTATCCATCATTAAACATGAATATCCACCAATTATCCTTTTCTTAAAGTATGTAAGATGGTAGGAACCCCTACAAAATACATTTATGGACTGTTTGACTTATTATATTATAAATAACCATTATTTGGTTATAAAAATATCTTTCACCTTATTTAGTAGGAAAAATGGCTCGAGTGACTTCAACGTTTTTTTTTTGTTGTCATTTTCATTATTTTATCTCATGATAATTAATTCCACTACTATTATTATTTCCCATCATAAATAATAACTTATTTTGATACTAATTATTAATTTTGGTATAGTTTATTCAAGAATTATTAACCAAATAAAAGATAAAATAATAAGTAATAATTTTTGTTCCATAACTATTTATATTTGTCCATATAACAAACGAACCTCCGGCTCTCGTGCTTACTCCTAATTATTGTACTACTTTCATATGATCACGGACAGACACATATGTAACTCCAAAACTATCTGCCTGACACAATGACATACCACCACAACTTTTTCTTTCACGTTTATCATTAAACCACCAAGTACAATACTGCAATATTTATATTTTCAATAAAGAAATTGAGTTTTCGATAGAAAATATTCTTTGATGAATTAAGCGTGATATAAATTTGAATTAATTTATTTCCATTCTAGATAGTTAAAATAAATAATTAGGAAATTGCATAATTTTAAGGCTCCCCACATTTCCAATGCTTTCACCTCAACAACCATGTCACCTACCCACCAATAGCTCTCCCCCACACCAGTCATGTCTTTACCTAACCTATACCTTCTTTTCTTACCATGCCGACTAACCTTTTTCTTTCCGGTTTTTCAACTAATTTGAATTCACGCAGGTCGATAGGGGCTCTTTTAACATGATTTCTGAACTCACCTTCACTTCTCAAAAAACTGATAACAAAGACATAACGTTTACACACCGGTAAAGAAATTACACTGCAGCATGTACATTCACACTTTTAACTTACAAATCGAAATCATCTATAAACGTGTTCCAGATCCATTTTTCCACAAAATGCACAATACATTTTTACAAAAATCAATTACTAATATTAACAAGAACAATATCTACACCCCAAAACACTTGGCTAATGAAGATAAGAGTTTATTCAAACAATGAGAGGTGGGGCAAAAACATTAAGGAATATCTCGAAAATTGAGCTCCAACAGACATTGATGAATCCTCTATAGACGGACATAGAAAATGGCAACGCTTATTCACCAATGTACTCATCGTATAAGTTCAGGTCTGCCAAGTTGCATTATTTATTTATTGGTGTCTGCACATGCAAATGAGTGAATTGAAAGAATAGTTCCATGTGAATGAAGCAACTTGTAAACACCAAAAGCAACGTTGTAGCAAGCATCGAGGTCTCATCAATTGTCATAATCCATACAGCCCAATTGTTTTTAAGAAAAACTTGAAATTTAACATCTCTAGTAAGTAGTTAATTAAACCTAATTACCTATGCACTGCTCTATTGAGTGCATAATCCATGGCTTAATCATGTTTCTCTGTGGATCATTCTTCTTCCACCACCAGACACACCTAAAAGAACAAGTTAACGGAGATCAAATTAACATATCAAATATTTGCACTAAGTACATTATACAACAGCAAAATCCACTCACATGAAGCCTTATTTACAAAACTTAGGCATGTTGACTTAAAAGATACCTCCCATTAAAGAAGGAACATCATCAAAGGACCACAGGTCCATAGCATTTTCACCATTTTGAGTTGCACTTGTGTTGAGGAAGTTACCAACTGATGCATCCCAATTTCCCTCCATATATGGGAGATGAAAGAAATTCATCTGGGGTGCAAAAGCAGGAAGCTCTTCAGATAGCATGTTAACGGTGTTTCCATCATCAGCTACGGGATTGTTGGTGCATGATTTCAGCTTTTTCTGGGGATTGGCATCTTCAGCAAATTGAGCTTCATTACTATCAACAGCAGCTGACAGAACAGATGATATCTCCGGAGTCCTGGAGCATGGCTCTCCCCAACCAAAATCAGAGCACTCAAAAGAGTTGCTTCCTACATCAGAGTTGAAGTAGATATCACCACCAACTGAAGGGACGAATGAGCCAAATCCCGTATCTGCAGAAGCACTGCTCCCATTCTCATATCCATACTGCTTTGTCATGGGTTTCTCTTCAAAAAATCCGAAAGAATCATAATGGTCATCCTCCACGCTGTTCATGATTGCTGAGTCGGATTGAAGTGAATCCAGGCTCTCCTCAGGAAGGACCTTTTGAGGATTCACCTTAACAGTGTGTCTTGATGCAGGTGCTGGAGCTTCATCGGGAAAATTTACCTTAGCTTTCTTGCCTCTGATCTTCCTAGCCTCAATATCATAAGCTCTGGCAGCTTCTTCTGCAGTATTGAAGGTTCCCAGCCAGACCCGAACCCCTTTCCTGGGGTCACGTATTTCAGCTGCCCACTTGCCCCAAGGTCTCTGTCTGATCCCCCTATACTGATTCTTCCTCTTTCTCTTAGAAGATTTATCAGCAGCATCCTTGTCTGAATCAACAGTTTTCGAAGATTTGGAACCTTCAGAAAATAAAATGAATTATTAAGTTTTTCATTCATCCATCATAAATTTTCATTGATACATAAATCCACCAAATAGCATGCTATATAAATAACCATAAAACATAAGAAGCTTAATTACAAATCAACCACGCAGAACATGTTCGCTGATAACACTAGTGCTAGATTGCTAAAGGCAACAACTTACACAAAATCAAGCCTTCCAAAATCTCTCTTGGTATGATGATAAAAGAGATTTGAACTTTATAGATTCTGAATTCTAGGAAAAAGGTCTCAAGTGTTGGTAATTGAATTTCTCACATATACAGGGTTTGAGCTATAAATACCAGGTTTCAACCCATATGTTAAAGCCTACCTCCCCAAATTAAAAACTACAGAACTGAGTAGCCTAGATCTAAGCTTATTACCAAAAATCATCATCAAAGTGATGGACTTTATTATGTAAGCATGATGAAACAGTTTCTTAGGGAAGAGAGTTCATCGATAGAACTTGTTCCCAAAGTAACCATTTAACAATCAAATTGGATCTAGACAGGAAATATTGATCCAAACAAACAACACAACAACATTTGTGATCGATTTTACATGACCTTCTTCTATTGTCTTAAAGGCATTTCATAAAGTTAGCAACCAAAATTCATCAAAACTATGTCAAATTTGATACATGAAAGTTCACGAAACTTAAATAATAAAGGTAGATTTAAGGCTTCTCAAAACATGAATGCCTTTTCTGCACTTATCACTATTTCAGCTAATCAAGTAAAAAAAAATGGCATCTTGTCACCTTCCTCCTTTTAGATGCCACACATTTTTCTTCAGGAATCTTCACACAAATTTTCTATTTACTTTTTTAGGCAATATACATAGATTATACATCTGCGGGCTATTTTTATTTTAATCAGCTAGGTGAAAGGATATTTAGTTTAATTTTTCTGTTCTTTTTAGCTAATTAAGTAAAATAAAATAGCATCTTGGATCCCTCATTTCCAAAGTTAACCATTTTGTCCAGTTGAATAAATTCAAAATAATACAACAATAACTTCACTAGCAGACACAAATTCTCAATTCAAGCCAGAAAAAAAAACTAGAAGAGTCCATAGAAATCAAGTAATTAATACCAGTAGAGTGTTTGGAAGTAGAGAAGGCAAATGGCTTGACATCGACTTCAACATCCTCATCATCAGATAACTCTTTGAAGTCCTGAAAATCGGCCTCAAAGTCATCAACAACTTCAGATCGCAAATGCTTAGAGCGATAATTGTTGGGATTTTTTTGCTTCTTACTGAGATCGAAACGACCCCATAGCAACTCGGCGGTGAGCCGGCGAGAAGTCCGGCTAGGGTCTACGTAATCGGAGATTATAGAACCACCACACATGATTTATGTTTGAGTTTCTCTCGCCACAAGAACAAGAAAATGAGGTTTTCTTTGGTTTTGACGGAAAATGTATAATTGTAAGCTAATTGGTTGCGTTCCAAAAGATGCCAACTCTGTTTTATAAAGGGCCGAAAACGTTGCGGAGAGCCGGCACTTGTTTTTACGTTGATGCCCCTCCCAATGGTGCACTACTTACCGAAATTGCCACTTTCTGTCCACAGGGTTAACAATGTCATTACAAATATTTCAAGTGCCTGTATGTTGTTATTTTTATGGTGTGCTTGTATTATAATGGAAACTACTATTTCTGTTTTATTTTAAAGGGAAAAGGGTTAAAAATGTCCTCTATCTATCAGAAATGATTTAAAAATATTCTCCTTCCACCTATTAGTTTAAAAATGCTTTTAACTTTTTTTAGGTTCAAAAATGTCCTTTAATTAACAAAAATATGACATGAAATTTAACTTAATAAATGATCAATTTTCATTGGTCCACCTAATTTTTTTTATTAAATTAAATAAAACTCATCCACGCATTCCAACACCCAAACCCATTTCTAGTAAGTCTAACCTAACTGTTTTCTCTCTTCATTCTTTCTTCTCCTTCCCCTTTCTCCCATCTGCCATTTTAACTTAATTTAATTTTTGTTTCCTTCCTTCAAATCCAATGTTTAAAAATTTATTTGCTTCTCATAATCAAGGCTAATCATGTAATCGCTAGTGAAGATTGATTGCAAATTATTTCATGATGTGGACGCGGATATATAAATTCCCACCTTGCGGCATCAGTAACTAACAATTTAAAATTTCAACAATATAATACGAGACTTGTTAATACAGTTCTAAACTTATTTTGGTCAAGAAATGGATAAGAAATCTACTATGTAATTTTAGTGGATTTGAATCTACATTTAGATGTTATTTTTTGGTTTCAAGCTTTCATTTTAATTTTTGTTTGTTGGGTTGAAAGTTGCTGTTTTTGGCTTAAAATCCACATTTTATTTATCATAGTTGCTGCAATTTAGCTGTTAAAATGCATATTTTAAATGTTATTTTGTTAAATAGTGCAATTTACTTGGTTTTTAGCTAGTTAAGTTCTGCAATTTACTGTTGTATTTGAAATTGAATGTTATTTTTTTAAAGAATGAAAACAGAGGAAGAAGAAAGAGCAGAGAAAGGCTTAAAACTGATGGTGAAAATGGGTTTGGGTATTGGGATGGATGGGTGGGTTTTTTTTATTTGATAAAAAATTAGATGGACCAATGAAAATTGGTCATTTGTTTAGTTAAACTCCATGTTATATTTCTATTAGTTAATTAAAGAGCATTTTTTAACCAAAAAAAAGGTTAAGAACATTTTTAATTCAATAGTTGGAAGAAGGGCATTTTTAAACAATTTCTAATAGATTGAGGACATTTTTTACCCTTTTCCCTATTTTAAATGACACTTACTTAAAAAAATTATTTTATTAGTTATGTTTTAAAAATTTACAGTTGACTACTGACAATGTATTTAATGATAGTAATAATTTTTATTCTATTTTAAAAATAGATAATGAATTAAAATATTTATTTTTGATAACATGACAAATAATATGAAACTTGTAAGCCGATCACGGTCATTAAATGATAGAAAATTTTCAATTGATAGAAATTTTCTTGGGTTTGATTATTTTTAATTGCGTTACAGTTTCATTGTTTAATTACTCCATTCAAATTGTGAATAGTAAAACCATTTCGTTTAGAAAAGTATTTCTAACTTCTCTTGTTCAGAAGTTATTTCCCTTTACCTAGGAGTAATATTTTAACTTTCAAGTCATTTCACATTTTTTTCGTTTCTTATTTCAGTTTTGATTTATATTGAATTTTTTATTAATTCAAATTTACATAAATATATTAAGATCCGATCAAGGGAAAATTTTCCTATCACGATTTTTTTTCATATTCAAAATTTAAATTTAAGATTTTTAATCAAGAATAGAATAATCATATTCATTTTACCATAACCTTTATTGGTGTGCTTTTAACTGATTCCAGCACTTGTCTATTTAAATTTTTTAATGAGTAAAGACAAAAAAAAGTAGTCCGAAGTCAAAATGGTCATTTTTTTCCTTCAAAAAACAAAAACGGCACATCAAAAAATAGTAAACAAAAGGGCTAAATTGCTCCTGATGGAGCGATTTTCTTCTGACAAAAATTGACCGTTAAAAGAAATAAAAATCACTGCCTTAGCAACGATTTTCACAAAAAAAATAATCATTATTTCTTTAAAATCGTTGTTATAGCAGCGTTTTTATATATAAAAAAAATTAAAAAACAAGTTTTAAGGAATTAAAAAAAAACCATAAAGAACAAGTTTTAAATTACATAAATTATCGGCGGCAACCATTTAAAAAAAACAAGTTTTTTAAACAGTTTTAATTTATTTTTTTTAATTTTCATTAAAATCTCTGAAAGGATAAAGATTTTTTTTAAAAAAGCTTTTTGTGAAAATCGCTGCCTTCAGTTTTAATTTTTTTTAATTAAATTCTCTGCAAGGGTAGAATTTTTTATTTTTTTAAAAAAATAATTTCTTAAACAAAATCGCTGCTATAGCAGCGATATAACTTCAAAACTTTTTTTTTTAATTTCTTAAACAATTTTACTTTTTTTTATATATGAAAACGCTGCTATAGCAGCGATTTTAAAGAAATTTTTATTTTTGAGAAAATCGTTGCGAAGGCAGCGATTTTTATTTCTTTGTCAGAACAAAATCGCTCCGTCAGGAGCGATTTTACCTTCGGTTAAATTATTTTTTTTGATGTGCCGTTTTTGTTTTTTGAAAAAAAAAAAAGTTGCCCTTTTTGCTTCGGACTTCAAAAAACAGTGTCACACTTTGCTATATGCCTTTAAGATTTACTCCCTCTGTCCCTAATTACTTGTCCATTTTTGAATTGACGCCACCTATTAAGAAAACAATTAATGACATAGCGAGTTTACCATTTTACCCCTATTAATTATGAAGTGGATGAAAAGTTCTACATTTTTCAAAGTAATTAGTCATTTAATTGAGCGTATAATAGGTAAAAAAACTGTTCTTTCTTGATTTGTCAAAATGAACAAGTAATTAGGGACAACTATAAAAGGAAAAATGGACAAATAATTAGGGACAGAGAGAGTACCATTTATCGTAAATGTATTCTTTTATCGAACACTACAAAGAAAAATTCTTTTACTGTAAAATACTTTTACAAAATATACAGTTTCTATAAATAGTAGCCTTCTTCGCATCAAAACAAACTACAGGTCAGACATCGTAACTTATAGCGTTACTATTTGAGTTTTGTACATATTTACGCAAATGCCAAGTATATCATACTAGTATACTATGCTGTAAAGACAAAATTGAAAGTTGGTATATTTGCTCAATTTACGAGAATAAAATACTACTTATTTCAACGGTTGGACTTATTGTCTGATTTAACTTGCTTCCCAATTGTTGAACGTGTTTATTTTTTTAAGCAAAAAAAAATAATTATTTTAGTGAATGAATATGTTTGACTAAGTTTTTGATAAATAAGTTGACGTTTGGTCATATATTATGAGATATTTTGAAAAAACTTCTTTAAATATTTGTTTGATTATAAAATTTAATTTAATTTTCAAAATTTTAAAAAAATAAAAATTCAAATAAAATGTATTTTCAAAAACTTTGACTTGAGAGACACAATCGTTCGAGTTTAAACTTCAAAATTATGTGTTAAATACAAGAGCTAACTATTTTTGAATAGTAGCAGTAATTCGTTTGTTTTTCGTCTTTCAAGTAGGAGTGTGCATTCAGTTTTTCGATTTGGTTTTACATTATTAGGTTTGAATTTTCGGTTTTTGGTTTTCCTCTATTCGGTTCGGCTTTTTCGGTTTGATTATTCGGTTATGTCAATAATTAATAACATATATAATCAAAGTAATAATATTTAATCCCTTAAATATACTTTCTAATATAAATCATAAGTAAATCTTAAAATACAATACTTATAAGTATATCTATTATAGATGTAATTCAAACATAAAATATAAATGTAATCATCATGAAAGGCAATAACCAAAAAGGGACAAAAGTGGTTAACTCTAACTTAATTCTAAGCCTAAACATTTAATTAAAATTTGAAACCAAACCAAAAAACCAAACAAAGTAATTTATTAATCCAAAACCAATCCGAAAAACCAAAAAATCAATCCAAAAAAAATTCCGGTATGATTTGATTTGGTTATTCGGTTTAATCCGAATAGTGCACACCCCTACTTTCAAGCACAAGCTGAAAAAAATAGTTTCTCCCAAAAACAAAATACTTTCATTTTTAGGACAAAATTGTCCAATTAAAAATTCATATATAACAAATTAAAATAAGTAGTTATTTTCTTTCATAATTTAACACTCACATGTATTCTTTTAAAATACGGAAAAGGGCCAAAAATATCCCTGAAGTACAAGAAAAGGTCTAAAAACACCCTTCATCCATCTTTTGGTTTAAAAATACCTTCTACTCATTTTTTTGGTCTAAAATTACCCTTCCATCCACCTTTTTGCTCACTTATACCCTTACAACTAACAACCCTCTCTCTTTTTTTTAATTACTAATTATGTGTCATTTTCTTATTGAATGAAATAAAAATCCACCTCTATTAATTTTCCCCCATAATTTATCCAAATCAAAACAATATATCTTTTCAAGATCCAAAGAAAATATTTTTTAAAATCTAGTAATTTCTATTTTCTATAGCTTTTTTCCAAAAAAAATAAAATTGTTTTAGATAATTAAAATATTTTAAAAAATATTAGTCATGCCACAATTACAAAGACATAATATATTAATATAAATCCTAAAAAAAAGTTGTTCCAATTGGTGCACCAGTCCAAGATTTGATCACTAATGACGCGGACAACAAGATTATTAGTCAAAAAAATTAAATGATCTTTTTTATTTAAAAAAAGAAGATAGACATTTTTTTAGGATTTATATTAATATATTATGCCCCTGTAATTGTGGCATGACTAGTATTTTTAAAAATATTTTAATTATCTAAAACAATTTTTTTTTGGAAAAAAGCTGTAGAAAATAGAAATTACTAGATTTAAAAAAATATATTTTTTGGATCTTGAAAAGATATATTGTTTTGATTTGGATAAATTATGGAAAAAAATTTAATAGAGATGTATTTTTATTTCATTCAATAAGAAAATGATACATAATAAGTATTTAAAAAAAAAGAGAGAGGATTGTTAGTTGTAAGGGTATAAGTGAGCAAAAAGGTGGATGGAAGGATAATTTTACACCAAAAAGATGAGTAGAAGGATATTTTTAGACCAAAAGATGGATGGAGGGTATTTTTAAATCTTTTCTTGTACTTTAGGGATATTTTTGACCCTTTTCCGTTTAAAATATTAGCAAAAACACATATTTGATGACTCAACCAAACATGAACTGCTATTCTTTCACAATAATTTTCCGTCAAATCCTTTAAAAAAATCTTATAGAAATAAATTGATTTTAGTAATTTGACAAAAAAAGGTTATATGTGTAATGTGTTAGCCGGCTAATAATAATTAGGAAAAATCACCCCATATACATATTTAAGAGTAAACATTACGAGTTTTAAACCTACTTTTAAAAATTTCTTGATTATAACAGAATATTTACTGGTTATGACATATCAATTAAAATTATTTTTATTTTAAATTTAAATTATATTTATTTAATAAATCATTAATATATTTATAGGTTTTTAATATTAATTAATAATAGGTAATTAATTTGTTTTTTACTTTCTTTTTTAAAAAGAAAATGTCAGTTACCCAAATTTAGGGATTTACTCAATATCTTTTCCTTGTTTACCGTTACCCTCACCAATCGTACACCCCACCCCCACCCCTACACGTTTCTTCACTCACACACACCTCAACCCACCACCCACTATCATTCTCTCTCCATTGTTTCTCATCTTCTCCAAAATCAAACCGCCAAAACCTACCGACACTCCAAAATCAAACTGATTAATCATGTCTAAGAAATCGATGGAAACTCCAAGAAAGAGCCCCATATTTGATGAAACCTTAATCGATGATGCTCATGCTCCATCCTTTTAACATACTGTCTGAAGATGGCGCGATCAGAGAAAGTGAAGTTACGAGGACAGTTGCTAGCAAATATGGTGGACCTCGGATAGCAAAAGAACACGTTCCGGATACAATCGATTATCCTACACCAATACCACCGATTAAAAAGTCGAAATAGTTGATTGGATAATTTTTTTCTGTTTAACTTTTTGATAATTTTTTCATGTTTAACTTTTGGATAATTCTTTACCGTTTAAGTATTTGATGATATATACTACAATATGTTATCAAAACAATTGATTGCACCTTTTTATTCTTGTTTGAGTGTTATAAAATAGTTAACACTGTGCACATAGTGTCTGGTGTGAATTTTTTTTTTATAATGTTTGGGTTTCATAAGTTCAGGACAAAATTACTATGCATAATTCATATAGTTCGGATACACTATCTTTTAAGCAGTAATGTGTATACTGAATGTATGAAACAGGTATGAAATACTAGTTATATCAACATGATTATGAATTTACTATTAAAAACGTGAATTGTGTTTTCATTGTTTTCTTATTTTAGTTTGAATTAAAAGTAATTATTATGTGTATGACCACATCTTAAATTAGTCACTAATATATACAATATCTTAAATATGAGACAATTTTAAATATAAACAATTCGACAGATTTGGTATTATAGAATAGTGTATAAATAAAAAATTCTTACAATATGCATTATGTATGATTAATCAATGATCAGTGTATGCGTCTGTCTTATTTTCTCATGAATTAAATATGCTTAATATATGTATGACCAACCATAAAACAAGTGTTTGAATTAACTACATAATTAACTTTTTATAAGTAGTCCAAATATATACAATACATTTAAATCTGGAACAAATTTTAGAAACAACTGTATGAAATTTGTGTACTTAATGAATGAATCTTGAATAAATTGAAACACATATAAAAAAACCAGTGATTAAACCATAAAAATAGTGTTTGAATTAATTACATAATTAAATTTTTATAAGTACTACTAATATTTACAATACATTTATCACCCCTAAAATTAGTGTTTGAATTACATAAATATGCTTAATATATGTATGCCCAACCATAAAAATAGTGTTTGAATTAACTACATAATAACTTTTTATAAGTAGTCCTAATATATACAATACATTAAATCTGGAACAAATTTTAGTAACAACTGTATGAAATTTGTGTACTTAATAAATGAATCTTGAATAAATTGAAACACATATCAAAAAACAATGGATTAAGCCATAAAAATAGTGTTTGAATTAATTACATAATTAACTTTTTATAAGTATTACTAATATATACAATACATTTAATTGGGAACAATTTTTATTAACAACTTTATGAATTTTGTGTATTGAATGAATGAATCTTGTATAAATTGAAACACATATAAAAAAATTAAATTTACTAGAGTATGCATTATGTATGATTACTGAAAAACTAAGTTATGCACAATGAATATTTAGTAAAGAAATCCAAATTAACTTTCTTTTGATCTAAGAAAACACGCACACCAACATCATTGTGTATTCTAACAGGCGGGCATCGATCATCTACTAAATATTTTATCTCTAAATCATTTATATTAGTATCTATCATAAGTTGCGATGTTATCACGCTTAATAGACCACTATAAAGACTAGAAGAATCATATAAAACCCCTTCCATTTGAAAATTCACATAATGCCCTGTTTCGTTAAAAAAAAAAGGTATCATATTATAAACAAACAATTCGAACTACAAATATCATTCAGACAGACAGAATATTACAAAACATTTTTTATATTTAATTAAACAAACAATTCTTACAAATATCATTCAAATAGTACATTCCAAGCACTTTCATACTACTATAATACATAAATCATACATCAAATACTTATTTAATAACAAAAAACTTTATACACAAATGTCTACATAAAATTTCACCATCAATACAACATGAAAAAAACTTTTCATACATTTTGTCAGACACGACTACAAACGAAATTCATACTTTCTTAATATACATTTCATACACATGTCGCAAAGACAACTTATATCATACCAACATTCAAACACACTTAATACACATTTCATACAACAAAATAACTCACTCATTACAAATACATTTTTTTAATCGTACCAGATAATTAAATTCTAACTCACTAATTTCTTCAGCGATGACAACATCTAATATGATTCAGTAAAATTTAGAATTTAATACCAACTAAAATCACTTGTCATACAATTTGTCAAAAAATCCAAATAATTTTGTTTACATATAACTTAACACATTTTTCTTACAGATTTCTTTCCAAAAATTCTATTAAATCCATTCGCAAATATACAATCACTTTATAATTTAAGAAAAAATACACAAAACAATCACAAAAACTTAAAATCACTAATATTATACATATTACAACATTTTCAGTTAAACAAAACAATTTTTCGTTTCAACTCAACTTAAAAACAAACAATAAACAATACTAAATACTTACCCGAATGATCTCATCTTCCACCGTGTTTAATTAAAATTGATACGCAATTGTCCATATCAATAAAATCAATTTTTTCAATGAAAAAAATATTCAACTATTCGTTCCTGAGATTTTTTTTTTGGATGAAGAATGAAGGAAATGATCTGATTAGATTTAATTTTAACGGAATTGAGTTAATTAAGGATAAAAAATAATGTTAATTTGTTTGGATTCCTTATTTAGTGCTAATCATTAATTATCTATAATAATTTCAAATTAAATAACAGCCCACAAATTCAGTCTTTTAATTTATTGTTTTTTAATTCCGTTTTTAAAAAAACAATTTTGTTTATTTATTTTTTTTACAATTTTTTTCCAATTAATAAAACATTTCTCTTTTTGGTGAATTTGTTAAAACCTGAAATTGTAAATACTATAACTTGAAACTGAAACTCTACTGCTATAGCTCGAAAATAATAATTTAATATATGTTATATATGAAATTTTCACTAATAATTACAATCATCGATCAATATACAAATAACACGTATTAATTACATATAAAAACACTTAATTTTATGTAGAGTATTACATTTGATATATTAAAATATATATTTATCGAACATTATTACGATACATAAAACCTTAACTTGACGTCAATTGACAATTATGACCTTTAACTTTGGATGTGCACAGGTAAGCATTTAAACTTGTATAAAATTGAACAAATAGACATATTTGTCCTACATGACACCCTATATGACAATTTTGTGTCCTACGTGGCGTCCTATATGTAATATACCGTGTAGAATAAGTGTGTCTACTTGTTCAATTTTATACAAGTTTAAGTGTCAACTTATGCACACTCAAAGTTAGAAGACATAGTTGTCCGTTAAAGCCAAGTTAAGGGTTATGTTTATGTATTATGCCTATAATATTACAACTCATTTAAATAGAACATGAAAGTTGGTGTGTAAATGTTCTAGATGGTAGAGTGTCATTACATCAATAATATTAGAATGTTTTAGAGTAGCCAAGACATTCAACAATGGGTACACTAACCATGAAAAGAGGGTTGTGGTGGAGTGATGAATGTTTTTTCATCCTTAATCGAATGTTTTATCTCATTGGAGAGTTATATTTATTATGAAGCGACTTTTCGACGTAAATTTAAATTTAATCAAACTTTAATATAAATACTAAACACCGAATGAAAAAAAAAAATCATCAAAAGAGGGATCATGTTGGGCACAAGACTTGATTAAGACTTTTCCACCGTGGTAGGTTAACGTTACAACTTTCTTTTTTTAGCAATATTACCAACTTGTGGAGTAGATACATAGAATATAACCAAATTTGACCGAATGAACCAACATCTACTTTTCTTCAATTACCTAAACTTATTCATAGCTTTTACCGTATCGGTGATTGGACTCTGAAATAGATTTGCCATTTCAAGGATGGACGGCCAGCTTTTACTTACATATACAAAAATTAAGGATAAATTTACCTTAATTAGCGGAATAATCTATTTTATTTTTAAAAAGCAACACTAATTCTTCCCTTTTTTTAAATTTTTTTGGTAATAATATATAATTTGCTAAAAACAAATAAAACAATATACATTTATGTTGTACGTATTTTATATGTTGCTTGTATATATTTTGTACGTTGTGGGTATGTCACTGTATGTATTGGACATAAAAATAATATATATTCGACATACAAAATAAAAACAACTTATTGTTTATGTTTTTCTTTGAGTTTCAATTCAAAATTTCGCAAAACCCATCTCTCATTTTTTTTCCTATTATTTAATTATAATGATGATGTATTGCTATATCTTGCAATTAAGTGTAAGTATTCTAAATAATTGTAATTAGATCTTAAAAATAACTTATTCCTATAAATGTATGTTTGTTTTACTTTGGGTAAATTGTAAATGTAGCTTGATTATTCCCACTTGTTAATGCCATGAAGAAGCACGTGTTGAAATGTATCGTATTGTCAAGTTGTCATCAAGTACTAAATGGTCAATTGTATTTAGTACAGTAATACTATTTACGAATATGTGCCTGTGTCATGCACGTACATGACGTGGATTATATTGCGCAACGTCTGAATTTTTTCAAACCCTCTTCAATTAAAAATAATTATAGAAAATTTTAATTAACCTGACTTATAAAAAGACTTTTTATTCAAATAATACAATACACAAAATTACCCTTAAACTTCTTTTGAAAGAAATTCTTACCCACTTAAATTTTGCGAATAATTCTTTAACCTTATATACTTATTTAAAGTGAAATTAATAGCCTTGAACTTTTAAAACCGATCTAAATATATATGCCCTCTTTACCATAAGAAAATGAAATAGTAGTAATTTGTCTGATCCTTTTTCCTCGTACGGTCCTTGTTTATTCTTTTCGCGTTCTAGAATCTCCCCCTTCGTCAGCTCTAGTACTAGTTTGATCATGTTTTTATTGAACATTATTCATTCAAAGGGGAACATTATTTTCTTTACCAACCATTTATATGAATATTCAATTATTTAATAAACTAACTCTATAATACTTGTAGGTGTGGTACGACCGAATGCAGAAGGTTTTTTTTTTTTTTTGGAAGAAAGTAAAAGTGGAGAGTATTACTTCTGTTCATTTTTATTTATTATATATTAGCTTGACACATTTATTAAGAAGTAATGAATATGATGATCATTTAATTATATCACTTTTTAAATTTAATATATGCAGTATCGAAAATAACTTAGTGATATTTAAAAATAATTTTTCTAATTATATAGATATAAAAAATATTAATTTTAATATAATAAACAAATAAAAATAAAAATAAACGAATAAGTACGTAGTATTTGAGTCTTGGGGTTGAAAATATTGGTCGTGCATTGGCTGACATACATATAAAAACAAGTCAGGAAAGAAAGGGGTAAGGGGGGAGCATCTTCTGTAAACGCGGAAAAGAACTTATGTATACGATAAAACTATTTACCTTATACTATTCTATTTTGGTTGAAATTATAATCATTTAAAGTTGTATTATTGCCATATTTGTAAGTTTTCATTTTAGGCAGGGGAAACAGTCTCAAGTTAAATAGTTGAAAATGAGAAAGATATTTTTGGGATGATTTAGCTCAATTAGTGCCAAATTAATAATTTGATGAGATAAATATGGAAATTATAGATTAATTATCGTAGGATAATAACATATTTATTACGTTTATTCCTTTTAGTATATCATACATTTAAATATTAAAATGGAAATTAAAATGAGGATGTGACAAAAAAAAGAAGAAGGAAGGTACTATATCAACAAAAAAGGAGATATAAAGGAAAGTGCACACCTTTCTTGATGACCCGAAACACGAGCTATGTTAAATGACTTTACATTTCATGCCTCATCTTCAGCCGTTGAGACGGTTCATAAATCAATCCCAATGAATTATTTTTTTATCATATTTTATTTTGTACTGAAAAAATATTAAATAAAGTATAATTTGAGTACTATATTTGTAAATAAAGATAAAAAAGAAAAGAAAAGTTATTTATATATTATTTTGAATTATATATACTTCATGAGGATGATAAGTAAAATGGATGTCACTCTTCAATTTATGGGCGCCTGGTTGATGAGTGCGTCTTGCATTGTCTGTTTGTACACTACTTTATGCACAAGACGCCACCCTGCTTAATTTCCACCTACTCTGCACTCTGCAGGCTTTTCGTCTTTGTTTGTTCAACAAACGTAACACTACATAATGGTTCAATGTATTTCTAAAATGATAAGAAGCTTAAAATTTAGAAGAAAGAGGCATAGATAATATGAAAAGTATATTATTATATATAAAAAAAAGAAAGTATTAGAGTTCAAGTCCGCTCCAACAAAATTTAGTATTTACTCTTGACATATTTTATCTAGAAAATAACGGATCACTAATATTGTATGACTAGAACAAACTACAAGAAAACATGGAGGTTTTCCTAGGAATTAGTATGAAAATTTGCAGGAAAATAAGTTTTCTGCAAATTTCCATACTAATCCCCAGAAAAAACTATACAGTAATTATTAAATCTAAATTAAGCTTCACCATTATATGAGCTTCCCTTAACAATCTAATACTCTCTTTTATACAATGCCAACCTTCTTTTAATTATATGCACATTGTAGTTGTTAGTGTGCACAAAGATGAGGATTAAAGGCTCATATTTATAGTTAGTTAGCATATGATTAAATAAAATGAATAAGATGATAGTGAATTATTCTCTCCCTTACATGTTAGTTATTCATATTTTTAAAAATAGTTGTTTCAAATTATTTATCAATTTATAAAATCAAGTTAGAATTAATTAAGTTCTCCCTTTCCTTACTATTTTTTTTTAAAAAAAATGAAACAAGTTTGTAAGTTTAAAAGAAGTTTTTTAGGGGTAAATTGATAAAACTATTCTTTTTATTTTTATAATTTTTCGAAGCATGTAAAGAAAAAAATGAACAACTAATATGCGATGAAGAAAGTAATAAATTAGTAAAAACACGTGATAGTGAATAGAAAATTATAACAAAGCAAAAATAAAAGGATTTATCCTAGTATTAAATCTAGTGAATCTAAGTTGAAGAGAACCATAAGCCAAATAATAGATGGGCATTAATTTCTTAAAATAACATAGTTGACTTATATCTATTTAGAAGATCAAGGCCAACAACACTAATAATGAATCATATCCATATCAACATACACGTAACTTGTAAGCAATCGTCTTCAATTCTTGTGTTGAATGCTTGTTCAGCCGATTCAAAGTTTTTAGACGCAAAGGTATTAGAATATTTAAATTTAATGATTTGTAAAATAATAAAATTATCACACAATTAACTTTAGCTGCTTCTTGAAACACAATATAATAATATATTCAACTATATATGTGGCCTTTACTGTTTTTTTTCTTCTTCTCTAGATCTTATCGTATTACTGTTATTTTTTCAACTCTACAAGATTTAACATCTTAAATCACCTTGAAAAAATAGTGAAAAACTATAAAAGAAGATTCATATATACAAAATTACATTTCTTATACGACAAAATATGTCAGCATGAATATATAAGATGGGACGTTAGAGAACAAGAAGTAACCATAATTAATGTGAATTATTGGTACATATTACATTAGAAAAACGTACAGCCTGTTCGTATTTGGTACACAGACGTACAGTTTGTTGCTAAATTTTGTTATATTTTGCATAAGCTAACATACCTTTTACTTCCAATATGAGGTCAGAAAATTAGTTTTATATGTATTTATATTATATATCTAGAATATAAAAAGAAAAAGCAATCTAGCACAATAAGCTGAAATTTAAAATTTTAAAGTTTTTACGTTCTTGATTCGAAAAATATAGCTTACTAGGCTCTACTAAATTAATGAGTACCAAAATTATTGAGTTTTGTCAAACCTTTTATCAGAATAAAATTCTAGCTTCCCCGCTAACGGTAGAATGAACCAAAGGAAGGGAAGATTCTTGAACGAAAATATGTCGATCAACATAAGAGGACAATTTCATATTCGCCAGTGATAAAAAAAAATCAGTTAATTAATAATATATGAATTTGTTCAATGCATCTAGGCATAATTTTGGCAGACATGATTGTTACTTATAGTTATAAAAAACAAAAACAATATAGCAAGTTGTTTCTGTACTATGCACACCAATTCTTGAAAAATCATTACACACGTAAGGTAATGGAATTTTTTTCTTTTTATTGTTGTATCAGTCACCAAACTATTCTTTTGATCGTGTCTGAGAGGGCCGCTAAAAACAAGTCACGTTGTGTACACAAAAGCGTTATTATCCAAATTTTAATTACTTCATTCATCCTAATTTATACCATAATTTTCAATTTTTGAGAGTCAAATAATTGAAAATTTAATTTGGAATTTAATTTTTTTGAAATAAAATTTATATATTTATAAATAATGTAAAATGTACTATAAGTCATAATAATTGACAAATTTATTTATTTAAAAGATTATATAAAAAATATACGATAGAAAAATAAATTTATTTAAATTTCAAAATATAAAAAGTGCCTCATTACGAAGAGAGTGTTATTTTTTATGAGTTGCCATGTTAATATTGGGTCTACAACTTCCTAGTTTTTTCTTCGGAAACATCATTCATAGTCTTATGAGGTAGAAAAATAAATATATTAGATTCCACTAAATATGTTGCTCATTATTATTATTGTTATTGCCAACAATATACAAGTATTAAAATTTAGAAAACATTATTTATCATCAAATTGATTGTCCGTATTTTAATGAATATGCATGTGTCCCCAAGTGGAAGGTGGCTAGGCAGTGACATACATTTTTTCCTAACAATATTTATTAATTTGTTATTTGTTGGAGAGAAATAATTGCCCCAATTTATATTGTCCCCTTTACCCAACAAAAAACTTTTACCTCTAAACTAAAATACACATGCAGTGATGAAATGTTCAAAGGACCAATAATAAATGTAGCAGGACTATATTGGACATATATCTGAAACAAAATTAACAAGGTCAAATTAGTGGCAATAAGGTTAAAAGACAAGTGGCCAACTGATTTCTGTATATATTTCTAAGAGAATTTTAACAACGTTATTAATTGATTATCTGAATTTAACTTTATTAGTAAGAGTTTGATTTCATTGAAATGTAAATTGGGCGAGACGTGGTTTGGGCTGGACTATTTTAACCCGGTAAGATTTTGACCACCATTTACCCTACCTTATTGTCAACCCTATGATTTCAGAAGCATATCATGCATATATATTATTTTTTGGATAAGTGAAATTTAAGAATTAATTAGTTGTTAATGGTGCAAGTTGGGAAATTAACTAAACTTTTCTTGTTTGGTAGATGATCAATTTCTCTAAATTACCACTTGTCCAATGGAATATATTTAAAACATTTTATTCACTTTCGATCCTATATAACGTGAATCTTACACAATGTAGATACAATGTTTATTTTTTATTCTTAACACAAATCTTATAGTGTAGATACAATGTTTATTTTAAAAGTTTTTTAAGAAATAAAGTGAAAGTGATTGCCATTTATTTCGTAGTGTATCTTTCACATTATATTCTTTACTCCTTTGGCCCCTTCCAAGATAAAAAGGAGGAAAAAACATCAAGTTGTTGCCCTAGTAGAAACTATAATAATACTTCGATTTCATAAAGATATATGATGGAGATATTTACCTATTAAAATATTTGGAAATTTCACTGTTCTTTTGTACTCTTCATGGACCACTTACAATAATTTATTTGTCCATATGAACTGATGAACATGATAATTCGGATTTTAGTTTTGACATGTCATAAATTTAAGGACTTAACATTTTTATATCTTTATTTAGATTTGGTTCCTATTTTCTTACCGATAAAATTAAACTCGTGTCTAATATTTAACTGATTTATATTAGGATATCATCTAACTTTGTAGTAACTTATAGATTTCACACTTCGATTTAACATTTTGTCATAAGATATATTTTCAATTCATAAAAAATGATCTCTAAACCGTGGTTTAAAAAGTTCATATGTTGTAAGAAAATAAAATCAGTTATTTACTAAACATTCGTGGTTTAAAAAGTTCATATGTTGTAAGAAAATAAAATCAGTTATTTACTAAACATTTGTGACACTAACAACAATTTCTGTAATTATCTATTTATCATGGATTGGGGAGAAATTAATGAGTAACATTATATTCAAATTTAATCCCCATTTTATCTGGGCTTGGGCGATAACGGATTTAGTCGTGCTTCCCATGTTAGTTATTCATGTGGGCCTGAGTTTACAGAATAATCGGCCTACTCCAATTGGACTGTTAGTTCACCGTTGTGGCCTTCCACATTTCTTTGCTGAAGTTAGGCCTGTTGCATAAAAATTCTACTTAATAATTTACTCGACTCTTCAAAAATGTTGTTGTATCTGTATCAGATCTCCAAAAATGCACACTACTATGAAATGATTCAACACCTATCCAGCAACATTTTAAAATAGTCTTGACAGCGTAGATCGATACGACTACTCCTTTTTGATTTGTCGGCATATAAAGTTTAGAAACAAATAGAGTAATGAATCATTTCCCATCCAACTTTGTAACACAAGGTAATTATACGGCCTATGACATATCAACGCTAACTCACCTAAACAAATTATTATGAATGGTGGGTGATATTTGTCCCAAAAGAAATATCTAATTAATTTAAAAATGTGCTATTATAGCTGGATTAATAAACAACTCGGAGTCATTTGATTGGTGAAATGGAACAAACAAGAATATCATAATCTTCTATGAAAGTATTTATAGTCTTTTATATGGGATGGTTAATTTCATCATTTGAGAGTTAAATAATCATTTTGATCTCACCAATCAAGTGGTCCCTTAGTAATGGACGAACATCAAAGAGACCACTCTAATGACTATGGTTTTGTCGCTTTTGAACATAATTTGCTTGCACGACTGAGAGTTTTGCCAAAGTAGTACATGATTATTTTTTTGTCCTAAGCATTGTCCTATTTTGCCCATGCCAATGTCTTTGTTTTCTTCTAAAAGCTCATCTTATACTATTTTTTTACTTTGCAACAGTGCAAAAGCACTCACACATCACCTAACCCAACTTTGCTTTGACCAAAATCTCTTTAATATGCTTTTACTCTCAATCTATTCCATGCACCCAAAAAAGCAGTCAAAATGAATCACCCCCATCCACTTTCTTTCCTGCCTATTCTTTTTAAGTATCTTTTAAGAAACTAAAAGCGAAATCCGAATTTTAATTCTTCGAGGCAATTGACATTGCTATTATTCAAGGCAGAGGCGTATCCATGATTTCAGCTAGATGGGTGCACGATTACAAAATAATGTATCTCTAATATAAATTTGATCAATTTGACTTTTAGTTCGTAATATGAACCATTAAGGTTTAAAAATTATAGGTTCAAAATATATAATACTACTAGTTTTAAATTTTAATATACACATTTGATTTAATTATATAAAAAATTTACAATGCTAATTTTTTAGCAATTCTCAATGTAACACACTTGAAAAATTTAAAAGAATAAAGGAAAAAAACAAAAGAAAAAGTAACTGATAACCACTTAGAAAAGTGTTATTCAAAGAGTCAAGATAGATATAAGATTTAAATTTCTATCTCTCACTTAAAGAAGTGAACCCAATCATCATCAAATTTTTATATGATACTTTGAACATGGGTTCACACATTTATATTTAAATATTTTTTTAAAAATATAACACTACTATATATGATCTAGAGAGGGGAGCATGGGTTCACGTGATCCCACGGCACCCCCTCTAGATACGCCTCTGATTCAAGGGTCATCCACAAATGTCTCGAAAAGTAGTTAAACGTAAATAATGGTGTGCACATGATGGACCTAATACTAATGTACTCGGTCTAGCTCTCTTGATCTTTTGTGCCCTCTCTCTCTGCTCAAACCCGAAACCTATATTATGAAGCAAGAAGAACATAGCCCCAATTTTATATTGCAACTCGTTAGGTTATATATTCAAATTCAACTCTCACCCTCAACATAATGCAACATCCAACATTTGTACAAAGGTTTTTTCAACGTCATCAATATATTGCTATAAAGAAACCAAACATAAGATATGATATATGCTTCATCAAAACTCTAGACAAACGCAGCCAAAACTTCATGGCTGAAAGCAAACAACCAACTCCCAACTCTTCTTCACCTTTACAATCATCCTTGTCAACATACATATTAAACATTGTAGTTGCTTATCAACAGAGATAGATCCACATATATATTGTTATACATATACTGTTATCGAGATTCGGTAGCACGAAGAACACTTAATTCCCAAGCGTTTCTTCATCAAAGAGGCTCCTGCATTGTTACAACTATTGGACTTCTCACTTCATGCTTCCCATCTGACCAAACTATTGAGCCACTTTTCACTATGGAACTCCCTGGTGATAGCTTTAGTGCCTCTGCTTGTACTCTCACCAGAAAATTAAGCTTCTGTCCAACTCTTCTAAACGTCAGCTTCTCTGGCTCCACCGTCACCACCATACCCCTCGGTGGTTTCACAATCACGTGGTACACTGAATTGGGATCTCCGACGTTTGTCACAGTCCTAATGAAATGTGTGGACAACTTGTGCTTTCCATATTGTTGGAACACTGCTGAAAGAGAAGGGTAATTCAAATTCCCCACATGGCCTGCTCTTTTTGCCTTGCTACAATCTGAATACTTCCTTGTAACTACTTGAATATTCTTGGTTGTGTAATTGGAATTGCAGAGGAAATCGACGTAGTCATAGGAAGTTAGGTCGTAAATCAAACCAGGGTCCATTGCCTTTTGAGGGTGCACATGTCCTGCTCCAAAATCCATCACAGTCGACGAATTTTGAGTTGATTCATCCATCATAATTTGTCCCCTATTATCCACTGTATAGGCAGTTGTCATCAATGCTGATCTTATAGCTGCTGGGCTCCATCCCGGATGAGCTGCTTTCAACAATGCTCCTAGTCCAGATACATGTGGGCAAGCCATGGAGGTTCCTGATAAAATGTTGAACTCTGTTCGACGCGTATCCCATGGAAGCCCACTGGGTGCAACACCATCGGGCCAAGCTGCAAGGATGTTCACTCCAGGTGCAATCACGTCGGGCTTCAGAATTTCGGGTGACTCTGGGTTCGGTCCTCGGGCTGAAAATGATGCCACTACTGGTGCTGGCCGCACATTTAGAAGAGTACCTCTGAATAAAATGGTCGCCGTTGGCGGTGACTTGGACTTTGATGCTACCGATATGTACTTCCTTATCGCATCACCGGCAGAAGCCCCAACTGCCGTCGCTGGTAACACGTGGCAATCAGCTATTAAACCTTCACCATCGAATACTCCATTGGCTATTATCATCCCCATTCCACCAGCTTTCTTCACCACTAAGCCTTTTGCAGCTCTCGAATTGACGCCTCTGTCACACAATACGATTTTTCCCTGTACATAATTTGGGTTTAATGAACCTTCTAAACACAGTGAAGACGAATACCCATCGCTACCTTCACTTCCGGCGTAAATTAAGTGGTAAAGTCGGTGGGGAGTTAACGCCGGGCCACCATATATGCTCACTCCAGGAATTATCTTACCATTTCCAAGTTTGACGTCAGCAGGAAAATCACGGTCAATTGTTCCGGCACCAACATTGGTGACCCAAGGAGCGACATTGGTTACTGTGAGGCCTCCAGGTCCACCGTTTCCGGCGGAAGCAGAGACGAAGATTCCGGCATCGGTTGCAGCAAAGGCGGCAATGGCGATTGCGTCGAGGTTATAGGGAACAACAACTCCGCCAACGCTAAGGGATATGACATGGACACCATCAGCAACGGCGGCGTCAAATGCAGCCAGGATGTCAGCGTCGTAGCAGCCTGAAGACCAGCAAACTTTGTAAGCAGCTAGACGAGCCTTTGGAGCCATCCCAGCAGCAACACCACGAGCGTAACCAAGAGTAGACGCCGGAAATACGTACCTCCCTGCCGCAATTGAAGCTGTATGAGTTCCATGACCATCCGAGTCTCTGGGAGATCGAAACTCCTTAGTTTCATTCATTTTCCCATTTGTCGCCTCATACCCACTGGAAAAATATCTCGCTCCAATCAATTTCCGATTGCATGAAGTCACCGGAAAGTCTCTGCCAGCCACACACTCCCCTTTCCATTTTGCCGGAACTGGACCAAGATCACGATCATGGAAGCTCTTCCTCTCAGGCCAGATCCCAGTATCAATTACTCCAATAACAAGGTCGGACCCATAATCTGATTCCTTGAGCAACCCAGCACTGTCTGCACTACTCAATCCAAGAAATTCAGGGGATCTCGTTGTTTGAACATGCCTAACTTGTTCAGGAATAACAGCCAAAACCCCATTAAAATCCTCAAGCTTCTGAGCATCGAAAGTCGACAATTTAACAGAAAACCCATGAAATACATTACTATAAGTGTGAATAATGCGATTAGCAGCAGCTTCACCAATTTCTAACGATTGGGTATCCGCAGAAAGAGATCTTAGAGCGGACTCGTACCAGTTCTCATGGGTCGGAAATATGGAAGGTTTAGCATCATGTTGGACGTGAACTATGAAAGTTCTAATTGGGTCATTTGCAGTTGATGAAACTGAGCCAGTGAATACTAAAAACGAAAGACAAAAGAAAAGAAATGAAGAAAACGCCATGAAAGAGGTGTCAATTGAGCAGAAAATAGGCGGCAATGGAGTGAAGTTTCATAAGAAGAAGAAGAGTGAAAGTGCAAGTGGTTATAGTGAAAGAAAGGGTAGTGTGGTAGTTTTAGTACACACACGACTGAGCTGGAGAAAATGAGTGGATGGATATATTGGACCCAACTTAACTCATCATTTTAAAATACTCATATCTTATACTTCTTCGTATTCAAATTATTAGAATTTGTATTAACATTTTAAAATATATTTTGATTATAATCATAATTAACTATACAATCGAAGCTTTTTTTTTTTTAAGGGTTTCTATTCAATGATTTATACCTATATCAACTGATTTAGATTCATGTTGTATAAGGTAATTTATGGTTAAGAGAGAAACAATTTTATTCATTATATCTTATTCTTTGATTGTAAATGAACTAATGAAGTTAAAAACTTTATTACAAATCTTCTAACTATTATTATTTATATTTAATTTACTTTTTCACTTCTATTTTATTTGGTAGGAGGAGATGAGGACAATATAATACACAATAATTTACATTAAAAAGTTAGTGATTTTAACTTATTTGGGATTCTATATAGTAGTATTTTTAATATGAATTCTTGAGATTTGCAACAGCGGGGGCCTGGTGTTTTGCTTGGACTTTAACAGCCTCTCATTTCTCTTGTGTTGATAGGGAATTTTTTGTTGGTGTTGAATTATGTGGAACCCATAATACCTTTGCATTTTTCTTTATTTCAAAGAGACAACAAGTGTCCCCGACCTTTACAAAGAATAAGAGAAGTCAGTATTAACTTTGAAATTTATTGACGTGTATCTTTTTTTATGACACAAGCTGTAAGTTACTTTCTTTTCTTTTCAAAAACTTACTTTGATATTACACACTTAGTTTTAAATTAAGTGACCTATTTTAACTTGACAAAAAAATTAAGATAGTAAATAAATCTTTTAAATGGAATGATTAAATATATCAATCTTTATGGTAAAAAAATGCTAAAAAGAAAAAGATAATTTTTTAAAAACAAACTAAAAAGAAAATTAGATCAAATAAATTGAAACGAAAAAAGTTTAATTTACTTGGACAAAGAATAATAAAAATACTTTAAGTGGAAATTAATTCTTATTTCTTTAGGTAAATAATTTAATTTTCACTCATTAGGTAAATAATTTAATTTATGTAATATTAGATCAATTCTCAATTAGGGAATGACATTTTATTTTTATATTAACTCAAAGTCAGAGAAAGCACGTGAGGTGTATACTGTGACAATGAGACATGGTCGGCCAGGTCTCATTTCCATTTAAATAAGAAGAAAAAAGAAATATATATATATAGATAGATACCAACAGAGATCTTGTACCACTGTCTTTTTCCCTATATAGTTGGACACATCAATTGAAAAACAGTTTAATACCATTAATCATAGGGACTACTTAACCAAATTACCCATAATCTTTTCTTTGAAAGAGTAATTAGTAGTAATTATGTACCTTCTTGGAGTAGTAAAGATGATATTAGAAAAAGAAATCTTCTAAATTAATAGAGGTTTTTTTTTTATTAAAAATGAAGTAGTAATAATTAAAGGACTTCAAGAGAAGAATATTGTTAGGATTGAAATGTTGAATCAAGTGGAAAATGTTGAATTTTATTTTTTTTGGTTTCACCAGAGAGTAAAAAGGACAGTCTGGTGCATTAAGCTTATACTGTATATAGGGCATGTGAAAAGTTGAATCACAAGAGACTTTTTAATAATACAGAGATAACTTTATCAATTAAATGAAATTGTTTCTTTAAACTGAAAAGAAATAAAGAGTCAAGTAAGGGCCCTCATAGAGTTTTGAATGCAATTATTTAAGAACAAACATCATCATCAACATCACTATGTGGATTATTGACATATAGAATGGTTTCAAACATCAACTTTATTTTGTTTTAATAGGATCTAACTTTACGATTTTGAATGTTCTTATCTTTTAGCCTTTCACAATGAGTATTGATCAACTCTTCATTCAAAATTAAAGCGCTCAATAAAGTAGAGGTTCAATTTTTGAGTTTTGTGGAGAAGCTTCTTTCATCTTTATGCATCTTTTGCTCAAATATAGTGGCTATATGGTGGCTGACATTGATAAGAAAATGATATCATACGTATAATTTAACCAAAAAAACTAGCTTGAAAGTTAAAAAATTTCAAAATCATATGCATAATGAAATAAATTGTCATGTCACCTACTGATGTAGACGGTAACGTCTCAGTATGTATAGGTCTGACAATTAAAATGTGTATAAAATAATATAGGAACCTAACATCGAGTGAGAAAAGAATTGAATGTAGTGTACTCTGATCATGACCAGAAAAAAATAGACAACAATATTGTCTTTGCATAATCCTCACCAAAGTGAAACTCAACACATTTGATGATGCAATAAAATTTCCCCATAAATAATCCCTATACCTTCTAGCTTATGGGGCAATACTGACCAACAGAGGAAAGTGACTTTGGTCTCTTGGGAAAAAATCTAATTGCTAAAGAATTTGGTGATTTAAAAGTTTAATGTGGTAGAGAGTGAAATGTTGCAATTGTGTAGAAATTAGTGTGTGACAATTGGTTGAGAAAAAATGTGTGTTTTGGATGAAATTGATAAATTGAGTTTATATGAAGGAAAACACATATAGTTGGAACCATTAGACTCCAAAATAATTGTAGTTGGTATTGAAGAAAATTGAATTCTACAAAGATAAAGATGACTAAATAGTATACCAATTGAAGAGTTAAGTTACTCTTTGACTTCAAATGACACATAATTAGTCACCAGAAACTTCAAATGAGAATTTCACGACTTGCAAGCAGACATACACTAAAAATTATCCTGATCATATATGTTCCACCCAAGCAGAGGTGGCATATTCTAGTTAATCAAATATAGTCATGAGAGTTCCAATTTGATTGGTCGAGAAGAGTTTGTCATCTCTTCCATCTTGACACAATTGACATGCTTGAGCCAATCAATATTTTCATGTCGACTTTAGTATGGTTAAAATAGTTGTCTTTTTCACAATTCTTCCAACCTACAACTATAATAAGGATTTTCATAAATAAACAAGGCAAAAAATTCTCGTGGATTAAATGTTATAAGTTCTCTATGAAGATCAAGAAGGAAGGCAAACTAAATATCTAGGCATTCAAAACAAATCTAATGAATGCAAATCAAATACCAGGGTGTTAAAAGATCAAATTCATTTATTTTTGTCCATCAAAGTATTTTTGATGAATAAGGTTCAAATCCAACATAAATTCAAAATCAAACACAAATATCCTTAAATTTATATTCGAAGAGAAGGATAAGAGATCTACTAGAGACTCTAACACCAATTATTCTTAAATACAATACCATAAATATTTCTCATTCTTATTATTTACTTGATATGAACTTTACTGTCTACCGCTCATTCCTTTTTCGCCAAGTATGAAGACTATTATGTTCTCATACTCTTTTTAAGCAACTCCATTGAGTTGAGAAATGAACGTTCCCAATAGAAAAAGGAAATGTAAAACAAAACCACAACTTCCATATGCCTTGTTAGAAAAATAGATGAAAAATATATCGAGAAAAAAAGAAAAATAATGAAGTGAACAGAAAAGGAGTTATGCTACAAATTTATAAGCAAAGGAAACTTAATAATGATCACTTGAATAATCATTTTAATTTAAGAGAAAAATACGAACTTCTAAGAAGTAAATAAACCTTAAAAGGAATAATAATAATTTGAACTTGCAGTATATGTGAAGCCTTGAAATCGATCATCGAAAGCACAAGATGCATGCATGAAAGAAAACTTAAGCGACCATAATGGAGTTTTAGTTAAGTTGAAGGACAAATATGTTGAGATTTGTGGTCCATTCCACAGCGATAGCAAAAATCATGTCCACACCTGCCATAGATTCAAAATTTTCTCAACTGTATATTCAATAAATACTATGTATATTGTTAGTTCAATGTGTATATTGTTTCTTGCCTTATTTCCCAAAACCATTTGCACAACTCAATTGGAGTATCAATTCTTTGTTACTATCTTCATTATATTGTTACACAAAAAGAGCAATTTGACATTCCAACTATAGTTATTACTTTACTTTCAAGTTATCATGTGGAGACATGTTATGAGCCAATTACTCCCTACCTCTATGTAAAATGATAAATATACACTTTTTAACATACATTAAGAGAAAAACATATACATTTTTCATTGTTTACCGCACCAATTATCCAGTCAGTTTGGTCTCTATGTAATAAGAATTTGAGAAAAAGATGAGAAGATTCAAGCTATTTTCCATATGTTTTCACTGTTTGTTGGTCTGAATTGTAGGCCTTGTAGTGTTGAGAAGAAGTTAGGCCTATTGGCCAATGTACTCCATTACATATCTATAAATATTAACGGTTAATAAATATAAAAGCTTCAAATCTTCGATCCTAATTTTATTTTATTATTGCAACAACTTAAAACTTATTTTATTATTGCGACAACTTAAAACAAATTATTACAAACGACTCTTGAATGAGAGAGAGATTAACGATTGAGAAAAATACCTGCAAGTTAGTTGCACGCAGCCATCACCCTTTTCAACATAACACTTGCACTTTGGACATTTCCTCCATTTCTTGTTCTTAGCAATTCCCATCAGCATCACATCTCCCTTCCCTCTATCGTTTGATCTGCCCAAACGCTGAAATTCCTTGCACTCTAATCCCTCGTGCCACGAGACATTACACTGAGCACAGTACAATCGACGACAATTAGGACACTCAGAGTCAATCACATTCTCACTCCCATCATAAACCAACAT
Organism: Solanum verrucosum; assembly: GCF_900185275.1. Taxonomy (NCBI): domain Eukaryota; kingdom Viridiplantae; phylum Streptophyta; class Magnoliopsida; order Solanales; family Solanaceae; genus Solanum; species Solanum verrucosum. Next base: position 1,956,118 of record NW_026020014.1, on the reverse strand, counting down.
AGCTGAACAGTCCTTATAAGGACAGTACAATTTCATCGAACCCGAAAACAGAGCATTATTTTCCAATTGATCCAACACTTGCTTAGGAACAATTTCTCTCCAGAACTTCGGTTTAATTATGGCCTTACAAGCAATATCTGGACACTTGATAACGCTAACATTTTCTTGTACTATTTTTCTAGTAACATATTTGGTGACGCAATTAACACAGAAAGAATGTGAACAATTTCCAGTCGCAAACATTTCGTTTGCGAGTTTGTTATTTGTACAGATACTGCAGAATGTACCGGAAGATTCTCCGGGTTCTTTCTTGACTCTTTTAAACTTATTGTATACTGAAATTGTGGCTGCGGAATATAAGGCCTCTTGCAATTGCAATTCCTCAGCATACATTTCATCTGAAATTGGGAACAATTGTTCTTCGTGATCAAATAATGCTGAGAAATAGAATTCGTCCACACGGTCTAATTCCGCCATCTGCTGAATCCGATTTTCTTTTAAGTGATTACTGGTGTTTGTTCTCCAGCCAGCATATTATAGAGAGATTATTATATTGGGAATCTGAAAAGGTATACAATTCCCAATGCTGGTTTTTTGATAACCTAAAAGGACTTCAACTTTACAAATGCAACTTAATTCATTCAATGACTGTTAGATCCTATCCATAAATCTGACTTCAATGAGGATTCACATTTGTATATCGAAACAACTTCCATTAGTACTGACTAGACTAGATACATTTTATGGAGTTTTTTCATATAAGATGGTGGCGGCAAACTCAACAGCTATATGGACCTAGTTGTTGCCGATGGCTATGGCTAACCATAAAAAAATTCTATGTATGTATAGATAGATCCATATCGCACGCTAGATCATAAGTTAACATCTACTGTCAAGTGAGGTACTTATTTGCACTCGTATTTATACCGAATTAAACAATTTAGTTAACCATTAAGTTTAAGAATTCAAGTGAAAATGTTTATGTTAAGTAATAAATGTGTGTATTAACCTTATACTCATCACCGTAGAAACCCAGATCACTCCCTGCATTTTCAGTAATTAGCAATGCCATAGTGTGTGTCTCAAAAATGAAAACAATAAAAACTTAAAGAGGCAAAAAATAAAAGAAGGCGTTTTTAATGGAAAACTAGATAGCACAACAATTTAGATGCTGTTTATTTTTGGTAGGATGATAATTTAGACTTGATAATTTTTATAAAGCAAACTATTGCGCTGTACCTAGCTGAGTATACATGAAATCCATACACGAATGAGTCGCAGAAAGTAGCTATTACTTCAATGTCATCAAAGAGATGATCTTTAGACTCTGCATTCTACCGACACGCCAAATTCAGACTTTCAAATGACATCAACATAAATATTTGGGAAAAAGCACAACTACCTCTACGTACATCCTAGATTACCTTCAGCATATGCAATATTTAACATTCATGATCTCTTCCATTAGTAAAAGATGACTTTTGGTTTATATTCCTTCTCTACCCACGAGTGTTATATTCTGCCCTCAGCATACGTATTCACATAGTAGTCCTCAAAGCTTTTCTCTTATGCAGAAGAAAGTAAACAGTAAGCTCGACTTAGACTTCATCTAATTCATTACTTGTTATGTCCTGATAAAAAAAAGACTGGTTGAAGGTAATATCCTTCAAAATATTTGGTAGATTCTTCAGAGGGAGCAAAAAAATTTCTTAAAAATTGTAAATGAATAATAACACAAAGCGTAAGGTGAAAAATCTATGATATTTAATAGTTCCCACAAGAGAGCACTAGGAATTTGCACCTTCTAGTTTTCTAAGAATTCATTTCCTTCTCTCCAACAGGGTCTACTACAAGAAGTGATGGGCTATAGTATTTGAAAAATTAGGAACAATATAATTTCTTTGGAATATACAATTAAGACAATTAATTAATGGTAAACCAAAACTATAATCTGCACTTAAATTAAAGAACAAAGTACCCCTTTCTCATCTAGTTGCAACTCCATTGATCAGGGCCAGGGGTTCTTCTCCAACAAAAGACACTCTTTTTCAATCCTTTGGCAAAAGGCACTTTCCGATGTCATGTTCTTATAATTTTTGTCATATTTGAAGAAGTGGTGATCAGACGGATAGTAGTCAAGTATGTCAAACTGCTTGATCTGCTTAAACCTCTGCTCAATATAGTCTATAATCTCTTCTATTTCCCCACAAGTACTGTTTGCCTCATCCATTTATTGGTGTTGCTTATTATGAAGCAAGAAAGCAACTGTTTTCTGGTATATTATGCTCACTGGAAAAAATAAAAATATCCTATTTAATTTGTTTAGTTGCAAATCCCAACAGATAACTGTATTGGAAGGAATTATTCTTACAGTAAAATTCCAACAATAGCATCCATATTCCCATCCCAACTAAATCAGAAATATTTAAGTACTGAACTTCCTTAGTGTGTAAACTTTCCTTTGTGTTGTGCGGGCTGTTAGACTGGAACAACTACAGATTCTATTGTCATAAAAAAATGAACAGCTTTCACAGAGGAAGTTTACAGATGAGCAAGTTGATTGCCCATTCACTACATACACATATTTAGGCCTTGAACTAAGCACTATAGAGAAACATGATAGTACTGCTTAGTTTTCACCATGCTATAACGTAAGAACAAATATTGGGTATCATAAACTCCTCATCTACATAGAGGAAGTGCAACTCTGTAACTCAGAATAATCATTCACGTTTACAATTCAGCTTTTGAAAAGATTATTTGACGCAAAATACAAACTCTTGAATCATCTATACATATAATATGCTCGAAGTACACATGAACTGATGCATATATAAACAAAATGGAAGCAATTCGATGGTAGAAAGTAGGTGTTTTTTGTTGAAAGAATCAACTTCACCAACAACCTCAATATATTTAAGGAAAATATATTAAAAGCTCAAATAAAGAAGCAGGAAAAATACCTTATGTAAACTACTGGTTCAAGTTGGTAATATCACCCATATAGCTATATCTTCCAAAGATCCCAAATATAAGCTTTCTTTTGAATCACTTGCAATCAAAATTATAGACCGACATGTAGTAAGGGAAGAGCTTTTCTTTTGGCTATCCAGACCTGCACATGATCAATATAGCTTAAATATATGTTTATAGCAAACTAAATCAATTGATTGACTACATGGCCAAGACCAATTAATACTTCTTTTATGTTGCGTTAAGCAGCAAACCATGGTAAACAATTAGAAGTAAAATGATGAATTTGGAACTATATGGTTCTTATGTTATAAAAAGGTTACTCCACAAGGAAGAATATTTTTAAAACCTAAAATCCAAAATAATAGTGTTTTTCCTCCAAGTCAAACCATCCGATTAGAATTCAATTCAATATTTAAACGTATAATCCATGAGTAGAGTGAGACGGGAAAAAGTAGTAACCAAAATAGCCCGGAGAGCTCACGCTCGACCCATTTGTAGAAGAAGAAATAGCTGAATCCAATATCTGAGATAGTCGTACCAAATCGACAAATGAAAGTAGACAAGTTCAAAATACTTAAAAAGGGAAAAATCATCAAAAGTAGAAAGTTAGCAATTCACAAAAATCACAGTGTCAACTCCATAAACAACATATGTTTCTAATCGAGAAGTTTTCATTATTTGAGATACAATAAAAGATGTATTGTCACAATTAGTATTAAGAGAACTAAAAGAAGAGGTGAAGAAAACTCGGGCAATTTGAATAGAAATATATGAATTTTCGAAATCTCTTATAACTAACAACTATACCAGGATGGATTCTACCGAATCTTGATAGATAAACTAATTGGAATCAACGTCAACCAGTGTGATTGTCAAAAACTTATACTGACATAGAATTAGATATGAGTAATACATAACTTCAATACAGAGTAAACAAATAAACAAAACAATCAATGAGAGGAGATAAAATCAGAAAAGTTAACCCAATTACTCCAGACAAGTAAGTTCATCATAATAAAAAAACTTAATTACATCAGCTAGAAAGTCAGTGGTAATCCTCAAGATTAACCAACGGTAGCCTCAGAGAAGCAAACGGCAGGTACCATTGATTGGCTGAGAGATCTGATGCCTCACTCCACTTTCACAGCGGCGGATGAGGACCGACGGTCGGTGGCATCGCCGCACCTGTAGGTGCATGACGTACTGGTGGAATGAATACCTTTGGCACCGAGATTAAGAAAATAAAGAAATTTTTGAATCTTACATCCTAAATTAAAATTATGTCAAATATATAAAATTATCTTTTAATCGTGTGACCTTAAACATGCTACATGTAAAGCTGAAATTAAAATATTATAAAAAAAGAAAAAATTCTTTTTTTTTAAAAAAAATAGATTCAAAAAAAAATTAATTCTTTTTTAAACGGAGAAAGTAATTATTATTTTTGTTAGTAGAAGAGAAGGGTTTAGAAAGAGGAAATATGAGATAGGTAGCGGAAATGAAGAAGATGAAAATATAAAAGTGAAGCGATTAAATGTACGTGTCAGATCACTTTGAGGGTAGAGCCACATTGCATATTGTCAAGTGTCTAAACTGCCCTCAAATACAATTTTAAGGACAAAAAACTGCCTCACTTTCTACTCACATTTTTAATATAGTAGAAAAATATCCATATTTCTGTAATATTTAAACCTACTTCCCACGTTCGATAAAAATAGAACAGTTAGGAGAATTCCTCAACTTTTCCAGTGGGTCATAATATAATAAATTACAAGCTGCAGAAATATTTCTGGGTCCCCTTTTTGTAATATTGTCTGAACGTGAAAATTGTGTGCTTGTAAGTGTAAACTCATAAATAGTTAAAATAATAAAATTCTATAACTACTCAAACGTGGTGATGAATATATTGACTTAATTCATATTCTATCATTTTTTATGATCTCACAGAGCAAAAGCACTACCCACTGCTCATGTGATGGAATAACAATAAGCATGCCTCACGTTACTAATTATTGCATCATATACTATATATATCAAAAGTTTTTTCAACACCGGCCACATTAGAACTAAGAAATATTATTAGGTCTTTGTTGGGGTGTCAAATGGAGATCTTTAATTGAATTTAACCAAATTAAAATAGGTCAAATTAATAAATGAAAAATCATTAACCCCCCTAATTAATATTTACTTTGTTTGAAATGGACAGCTTCAAAATGGACTAAAAAATATATCATAAGGTAATCTGTTCAATTCTTCCCAATTTTTTTTACTAATTACTGAATAATTATCTTTAAAATATATACTATTCTATCTCTTTATATAACATATAATATATTTAATTTGAATTAATTTGGGCCACATATTAAATCAATTATAAATATAGGCCAAATTGGGTAGATTAACATAAATGAATACATTATATTTGATTCACATACTGCTTCAATGTTTGACTCATGTATTACTTCTTTATTGATTTCTATATGCATGATCATACTCTTAAAATTTCAAAGTATCTATTGACTAAGAAAACTTGATATAAATTAACCACATATTTCCAACTACCAATTTAGATATTTTGGTAAAGATCATTTGATATATTCATGTCACTTAATTAGAGACGAAACATACCGCCTATTCGGATCCATCATATTCATTGTATTAATGGATATTAGTTTGATTTATCTCAAAGAAAGATGATTGGTTTCTTTCCAGGTCCGTTCGTTATTTAATATTATTTATGTATTGATCCGTATATAAAATGACATATTTTTATATACTAAACGATTTTAGTATATAAAATGGACTTTCATTTGGCGGAAACTAATCACTAGATTAAAAGTCTTTTATCTCATATCGCCCTTTCAACATATATCACGAAATCACAAGTAATAATTTATAAAATTTGAAGATTAATTTGTTGTTCTTTTTAAACCTTTACGACCAATCAACTACACCAAACAAATTAACACGAAGAAAGTAAAATACAATAACATAAAGTTCGAAATAGAAATTGGATAATGATATATAGAAGTATGGGTTAAAATCATCCTGGTCATCAATTGCTGTCACGTAGGAGATTTTAATGGACTTATGCACCCACATCAACATCTTCGACAGCTCATATTGTCACTTTTAATTATAACTTTTCTCGAATATATGCTTGTCAACTCATTTTCGAAAACAAAATCACTAAATAGCTAGTACCGTAAAATAACAAAAATCCTTTCGTTTTTAATCAAAGATTTCTTATCCAAAACATATATGGAATAGTCAGATCAATAATACTTGCACTATATTCTTTCAATAATTTTATTGTAACCAATAAAAGAATTTGAGAATAAAGCAAAACGAATTCGAATTATGATAATGTAAATATAGGTCGAGTATTTTTCTTAGAATATGCTAGGGGATTTCGCCGTTGATTATATTCCTCCAGTAGAGCCGAAGCCTCACTACACCGCCGGCGGTTATCGTCTCCACATCGGCGAAAAGATCGTAACATATTTTTAGTACAAGTCTCAAGTTCTTTTATTTCATCCAAATAAATCTGCCTGTTTCTACACTCCACACTGCAGAATCCAAGATCACCCCTGCATTAATTAATATAAACATTATTAATTAACGTTTCGTGATAAAGAAATGAACCATGCTAAATTCAATCTTAAAAACTAAGTCAGGATTTTGACTAAGCACATTGTTTAATCCCATACGGTATGGGTCACTAACACCCCCACACGTCCAAAATTTGCCAGTTAGAGTGTAAACAATATAAGGTGAAGGCCCAACATTAGGTAAACATAATTGGGATGGGGCCTAACTTTTGATACACTAATAAAATTTGATATACGAACAAAATAAAGAAAATCGATGAAATTAAGTTTGTTGATTGGTTTTGTGTATCAATTTGTATAGTTTGTCTCATTTTGACTTGATACATGGTTCAAAAAGGGCATTTTTTTTATAAAAAAAAAGAATATCATGTGCAAAGTTAGAAGTAAAGAAATAACGAATTTAGGTGCCCCACCCAAACTTTTAAAAATGAGTGATTTTAAGTCCAAAGCCCTTTTTTTTTAATACCGAGTCTGAGTAGCTGACAAGTAAGTTAGTAAACTGTGAATCAATAGGCTTTACTTCCTCCTTTTACTTTCAAGAGAAATTTATGGCGAATATATCGTATAATAAGAAAAGTAAAAAAACACATTTAAAAAAAAATGAAAGTATAACAAATAAATTGAAACGGATAAAGTATAATATACATACTTGTACATATAAACTTCTTTGTCGAGTCTCAAAGTCTTGTTGCAAAGGAAACAATATTTGAGGAAGCAACAATTATGTTCAATACTGATAGATTGAGTAGGATTTGTGTGGAAGATGGGTTTGACTTTGGTGAATCTTGAACTATACATAATTAAAACATTATTAGGAGCAATTGCCTTGCTTTCACAAATCTTCTTCTGATTAATTAGAATCTTTAGCCCAACAGCAACTGATTTTTGACCCATTTTAATTTTTTAGGATAAGCACAAAAACAATAAGGCAGAAATTGGGGAAATGAGCTAGTAAGCACTGAAAGGTGTTTGATATGAAGGTAGATAAAGTGGAGGGTATATATCGACTAAAAAGTAGGGACAAACAAGTCAATTTATAAATATTTTTATTTTATTTTAATAATAAGATAGATAAACGTGCTATAATGGAAATGGTCCATGTTATCGTGTTTGTCTATATCACCTGGATCCCACGTAAGTAATAAAGGAGATAAAAGTAATAAATAATAATAATATATGTTGAAAGATTCGAAATTTATTTAATAAATAAAAAATTATTGTATTTCACTAACATAATTTAAATAAATAAATATTAAATAATAAATCTTAAACAACTTAGAATTTCTAAATTAAAAAATGGGTGAAAATTAAAAAGAGACATACTATATTATATCTAATGTATATAATTAATAATAAAATAAGTTAAAGAAATGTTTTGACCTTGTCCCTTGTAAACAGTGGGTAAACGTGGAAATTGTGGTTGTAACTGCAAAATAATATATCATCGAATAACCAAGCGTGGTTAATTTGTCGTCATTTGTTTGGTACATATTTAATTTTTCTCAATTCTTTTTTTGTTTGTCGTTAAATGTTGGAAATAATCTATACCTCATAAAATTACATTTATTCTAACTTCTTCATATATATTTCATTCACAGACTATAATGAATATTGTTATTGCTATAAAAAACTTTATTAATTAACATAAAGCTCTAAAAGGATGTTAAAGTTTATTATTTTCGGAAATTAGATAGACCCATCCCGAGTACTTGAAAAACAATAGACTTCAATATTGAAATACTGGTAAAAAAATAATTAAAAATAGCATAATAAAAGAAATAAAGATTTATGATGATTTCTTAATTATTTTTTACTAGGTATTTTTGATAAAACACGAATATAATTAATTTAGTGAATGATAGATCAAAAAATGATTGAAAATGTCCATCTAAGAAATAAAGTCTAGTTTTTCTTAACAATTGAACTTGATTAGAGAATCTAAAAGTACTTAAGCCGATCCAGCACCACACTTAAGGGAAATTAATTAATTCTTTATAATAAAAAAAATCCAGCCATCTCAATTCTCAGTCCAACAATCATAACATGAACAAATAACAATTTGTCTTCACGAGTTCTTTGACAATAATATGAAATAAGTATTACGAAAAATACAACTAAATGCACAAATAGTTAATAGGACTAACGGCACTAAAATCGTGGGGAAAATCATCAATACACTACAAGTGCTTAAAATAACAATAAAATATCCATAAATGGGGAAAATTTATATCCAAACCCACCTTTACAAAAAAAAAAGAAAAAAGGGATAGTTACGGTCCTAAATCATTCGATTATCTAGTTCATAAAATTTATATATATAAATAAAATAGTTTATAAAATTTATATATATAAAGAAAATAAATATATTTTATATATGATATACATATTTATACACAACATATACAGTGATAGTGTATATATTGCGTATATCTCAATTAGGAATGACAAAGAATGCGAACCAAACTGATTGCAGGGGTAAATTCGCGAAGGCTCCAACCAGCCTCGCCTGGCAAAAATATTTGTTATCAATCACTGAAAATACTCTCTTATTTTTTTTCTCATTTTTTAAGTTGATATTATCTCTTTTATATTCTTGATTAGCAACAACCCTCTAATTTAATATATATTTGGGGTGCATACTGAATTTTGCTGCCAATGTATATTTCCAAATATAATTGTAGGAAATGTTAAATAATATACGAGTAATTTGAAAATGAAAATTCTGAAATTTGACGAGCATCCAACTAAACTTGAATAATATATTTTATAAAAATTATATGATCAAAAATGTTTGAAAGGGACGCAATTGGTCGATTCAATTACCTTTTACTCAAATAAATTATAATTCACTACACTCTGCATAGCTTTAAATTCACTCGTTCTGTATCCATTCTGTTATCTTTCCTAATTTCAATTATGTTGATAAACTAGTAATCCAAATGATATAAATTTATAGCATCCTATTTCATAAAGTAAATAATCACATTATAATTGTGATTTATTTCCCATCAAAGTCATATATATATAATACTTTCACCAAGCTAACACAAAAATACACTATTCGGAAACATCAGCCTTCAATGAGTTATGTTTCTAACTCTACATTTTAATCCTTTCGTTTAAGGAAAATCACCTAGTAAGATAAATATGTGATATATCTTTATGATATTGTTAAATTAGGTCTTAGGCCGAACTCACACCCCAAAAGCTAGCTCAAAGGGAAGAGGATTGTCAAAGCCTTATAAGGAGTCCACCCATCTCATTAACCACCGATGTGGGACTTTTTGTCATTCTTTAACACCCCACATCACGCCCAGTGCTTAGCATCTGATGCGTGGACAATTTTGATTTTGGGAGCCCCAACATCGGGTGAGACGGGTCCTGCTCTGATACTATGTTAGATTAGGTCTTAGGCCTAATTCACACCCCAAAAGCTAGCTAAAAGGGAGGAGGATTGCCCAAGCCTTATAAGGAGTCCACCCATCTCATTAACCACCAATGTGTAGGCCTGGGCATAATACGGTTCAAACCGAAAAAACCGACCGAACCGAAAAAATTTTAATTTCAGTTTCGGTTTTTCGGTTTGTTTGGTCGGTTTCGGTTTGAAATCCTAAAAAAATAGTTTTTCGGTTTTTGGTTTTTAGTTATTTTAATTCGGTTAACCGAAAAACCAAAATATTTATATACTACTTAAATTTATAAGTTATAACTGTAGTCTGTATAAGTCCCAAATTTTCTGGCCCAATTTGAATCCTAAACTTCAGAGACCTAAGTCCTAACTCCTAAGACCAGTGACTCCTCGACCAAAATCCCTAAACTTCACACGACCACACCTTAACAGATCGGCGAGGCGGCGACCACCGTCGGCTGTCGCAACCCTCACAGGCTCATCTCGTCAACTTGTCACCAGAAAGAAATCCTCTATTTTGAGGCTCTTTACTACCCTCACAGCCCACAGGCTTGTCGCAAGTCGCAATCCTCACAGACTTCGGCTGTCGCAACTCACAGGCTTACAACTCTCGTCTTGTCAACTTGTCATTGCACTGTCGTCCATCAACAATCTTCGACTGTTCAGTCTTCTCACTCTCTCATCAGTAATCAATCATCTTTGTCAAGAAATATTACTATTTACAGTATCTTGTCGGTTTCTAAATACTTATATAGTTGCGTTCCTTTTTTTGCTTTAGTATTGTGATTTGCTCTATCTAGAGTCAAATTTAGTTTCCATCAAATTCTTTTGAGACCAGCAAAAGGAAATGATTTGTATAAGTATCCTTCGTGCCCCATATATCAGGCTGTATAAATATCATCACAAATATTGATCTGCCTTCACATAGAGAGGATAAAAAATTTGTAAATTTTAATGTGCAATGTCAAAGTTTTTGCTCCTTCCGCCCATTGCCATGCTTATCCAGATTATTTATAAATACTCTTAGGACGATATTTTCTTTTTACTAATCAAATACCATGAAATAAGTACGAAAATCACTTATTTTTCATAAAAAAATATTTTCTAGAAAACCATTTTCTTTCATACCCAAGACGACCATTATTTTACTTGCTCCCGCCTCCCAGCTTGTTGTATACTACGTCTGATTTGAAGAAAAACATTTGGGATAACAAATAGGCAATCTAACACAGTTCCAAACTTATTATACCAATCAACAAACAAAAATGAGAAAGTAGTTGACAAGGCAATGGTAATTGAGAGGTTGAAGAAATTGTACAAAAGTGATTGAATTTTGAAAATGTACCACTGATTATTAAATTTGGTTAAATCGAAATAAATCGAACCGAAATTGTAATAATCGAACCAAACCGAATTTATTTCAATTTGGTTTGGTTTCACATTTTGCCATACCGAAAATCAAAAAACCAAACCGAAATTTACAAACCGAACCGAATCGACCAAACGCCCAGCCCTATCGATGTGAGACTTTTTGTCATTCTTTAACAGATATAGTATTGTAATTTTTTTTAAAAAATACATGTTCATAGATACAATTAAGATGTTATCGCAAATTTTTATTTCCTTGCTCGCTCTCTCTCTCGGTCGCCTCCTCTTCTCTCTGCAATATATATATACAAATGGTAACAGTTAATGATATAAATACAAATATAAATTAAACACACATTGTAACACATAAATATAATAACAAAGTAACAAGTGAGTATAAGTACAACTGGTTACGAAATAAAATATTGATACAATTGTATGTGTTATTACACTTGGTATAGATCAATTGTATTTGTGATACATTATCGATCAGATATATAAATCAATTGTATCACTTTCTCCTCTATCCACTCTCTCTCTAGATTTCGCTCGCCTCTCTCCTTCCTCTCACCTTTTCTCCTTCCGGTAGCTAGCTTTTTTTATACAATCAATTGCATTAATTGTACCGTGATGTAATTATTAATCAAATATACAAGTCAATAGTATCTCTCTCGCCTCTCTCCTCCCTCCCTCAATCTCGCTCGTCTTTTTCCTTCTTCTAACGTGTAGCTATGAATCATAATTAAACAAATTAGAGCTATAAATATCTAATTAAATCCAAATTATAATCATTTTTTAAGGTTCCTTTTTTAATCTTACAAGGGAAACTTGTATAAATATGCTATATTAAGAAAATACTTACCATTTATAGCAATAAAAAAATTCACTTGGACACTTATAATACAACTTTACTATATAGAGAAAAGATAAAATAACACATGAATTTGTCCCAAATTTTCAAAAAGACACCTTAACTATGAGGACTTCTTATTACTCCCCCAAATAATTTTGAACTGATCAATGCCAAATTCTTAAAAACAAATGTTATCATGCATTAATCATTATGTGACATGTGTTAATTTTATTTTTTTTCGTTTTAAGTTTTTCTTTATATCCTTTTCTTTCTTTATTTTTTGGTTCTCTTAGGTTTTGATTACTTTTTTTTCTACTTTAATTTTGAATTCACCTTAAATTTCATTTCCTCTCTCACCCCCCCCCTCACCCCCCACCCCCCACCACGTTAGCTGACCGCCTGACCCATACTTCTTATCCACTAGTTGACTTTCAAATACTCCTGTCGTCCATTTTTGAATTCAATATTGATCACTTTTTTGATGGATTGCCAATTATATAATTTAAATATTTTTTAAAAATATGTGACGATCATCTATTAGTTAGAATTTAATTACTTAATCTAATTTACAAACGCACCTAATATCCACCTATTACTAATTAAATCCCAAATTAACTATATCTGCCCCAAATTTCAATTATCCACCGATGGGATACAAACACTTAGAAGCATAGTTAAAGTGTATTTTTGAAAAATTCGAACAACTTCAGGTGTCACTTTATGTCTTTTTTCTTATATATATTACAAAGAACAATTATATAACACATATAATATAAATTTTACGGATGAATAATACATTTATCACACATTTTAATACACTTATAATATATTGTGTCAATTTTTTTTTACCAAATAAGCATAATATATTTTTCAAAACACTTATTATACATTTATATTGCATTCATAATTCACTTTTAATACTTAATAAAAATTTATCATAATATTACTATATATAATAATAGATAAAAAACATTGCTAAAATCAATAGTTCTTTATTAAAAAGCACTTATCCAAGAACTTTTTTCATTTTATAAATACATACCAAATTAAAGAGGTTCTTCTTTCTGGTTGCTCTGCTTCTTCTTCTTCCTTTCAATTTCACTATTAATGATTACTCTTCTTTTTCTTCCTTTTGATTTCGCCATTAATGGATTTTCTGTTTCTTCTTTCTCCTTTCAATTTCGTCATTAATTAATGTTATTTTTTTTATTTCTCACCCGATGTCCGATACCCACATTCAATGGCGGAGCCAAAACTTTGATAGAGGGGTGTCAAAATATAAAGAAGTAAAATCACGTAGAAGTCAAGAGTGTCAATATGTAATATATATACATAAAAAAATATTTTTAGTCTAGCTACACAATGTAATTTTCTGACGAAGGGGTATCAACTTCATTGGAGCCCGACTAAATTCGAATTCGCGTCGGGAAGTCCCACATAAAGCGCTCAAGGTGACTCCGTACCCAAGGGGCTCAAACCCGAGACCTTTTGCTTAAGGATGAAGGAGTACTTACCATTCCACCACAATCATTGTTGGTCATTAATGAATGTTATTGCTTCTTCTTCCTCATTTCAATTTTGCCATTAATGATTGTTGCTGCTGCTGCTGCTTCTTCATTCTTTTTCTTCTCCTTCGTCTTTTTTTAAAAAATAAAATAAAATAAAATTCAACATATTGAAAATTTGAATAGTTTTGAGCGAATTACATATCAAAAGACTCAAAACATCAAGTGAATTTCATATCTAAATTTTAAAATTGTTTAGAGGCGATTTTGAGTTGATGGAGATTAAATTCATTAGTGTATACTTCATGTATAGTCCGTATATACTTCATGTGTAGTCAATATATATTTCATATATAATTAAATTATATTCAGCTTTTTGAGTGTATCATGATGTATATATTGTATAATTAGTGTATATTTCTATAACTTTTGACTAATTTTTAGGTAAATAAATATATAATTATATTTTTATTATAAACTAATTAATTTATTATATATCCATATTTAAAATAAGCCCAAAAATAATGTTTTATCATAATCATGTTAAGTACTTATTTAAACTAACTAAATTCTGGAATGATATATTTCCTTACGGGGAAAACAGTTTAGTAATGTAGAATTGGATATAAAATAAATGAAGAAAAATTGGGGAAAGCTACCTATCATATCAACGGTTCACATCAAATTAAACGACTTTAATTTATCATATATATATATATATATATCACCTAATAATAATATATGCTTGCAATTATTGATTTTAATATATTTATTTATAAAGATACGTTAAGCTTTTAAAATAATAGTTGTCATCGTCTCCGTTAGAAAGTGTTTTATCCGATAATAACAATTTAACCTAGTTATTGTCATCATTTTTGTTAGAAAGTGTTTTATATCCAATAAAGTTTAATAGACTCCCAGTTCAATTAAAACATACCAATAGTGACGGTTAGATTTTACATGATTATAATAATGGTTGTTGTTGTTGTCTCTGTTAGAAAGTGTTTTATACCAGTAAAGTTTAATAGACTCTCAGTTCAAATAAAACATATTAATAATGACGATTAGATTTTACCGAATAATAATAATAACATACCCAGTAAAGCTAATAAAACATACCAATAATGATAACAACGATAACATATTCAATAAAACCTATATATATATTGAATAGCAGAGATAGAAAACCAGAATAAACAAAGCTTGTAGTTTGTTTAGAGTACTTAATTTCAGGCCGTACGGTTAAAAAGTTAGTCGTTGGACATAACTTGTACTCTCCTGATAGAAGTTAAATTCTTTTAACCCTATATCTTTTACTGCGCCATTCACATCCACCTCCATTCTTTGCTGTGGAAAATCAGGTATGTTTTTGCTAATTCTGCAATTTTTCTTTTTCTCTTTCCATAAATTCTTGCTAGAATTAGATAGAATTTCATGAATTGGTTTATCTTTAAGTAGCAACAAATTTCAATCTTTTTGGCCAAAAAAGCAAATTGAATTGTTGTAGAGACGAAAAATTGGTTTAATTTTGACTTTCTTTTATTTGAATGACTAATTTGTTTTTTGGGGTTTAATTCTTATGATTTTTGCTGGGTTTTTGTGTTACTGAAATAGAGATGGAACTGGGCAATGCAGACCAGGAAGAGTTGGAAAAAACAGTTTTTTTTACACCAATAACACCCTTCAAGTGCATGCCAGCAGCAACAGAATTTAACTCTGGCTTGAACAATTTTTGGTCCACAAATAGTTCATGTAAGTTAATACATTGGCAGTGTAAATATTTTTACTATTTGACCTGTTATAACTGTTGTAGTAATCGTTTTTATCAGGTTATCAATGGATGGTTATCTTAGAAACTGACCTATAAATTGTAACCTAATTGTGTAAATATTCTTTTATATGGTCAATGCATAAGTTAATTTTAATATCATGGTTTCAGTATGATGGATTTTTCATGTTTTATTGGCGTTTTTAGTAATTTCATGTAATTAACAATGAAGTAATTTGTTGAGCAGTCCTGTAAAATTCCATCTAATGTTTGTTAAGTACGTGCAGTATCTAGTGTAGCAACACTAAGGAGTAGTTTTTCAGATTCAAAAGAATTTAGTTGAGCTTAGTGATCATAGTTGAATATGAGTATATAACTGTAGCAATTACTACAATTGAACCTAATCCAAAATAAAGATATGAAGTGAGAAAGGGAGGAAATCAGTAAGAATAAGGAATAGTATTTCAACCAAGTCACGCATTTACGATGCTCAGTCTAACAGAATAAGTAAAAGCATAACGGTGTACTATCTAACAGGAGTGATACTGCAAATAACAATGGAATCTCTGTAAGATAATACTGCCGAACCTCATGGTACCATTTACTACAATAACCACTGGAAGAGTAGTATTGCAATGGTAGAACTAACGGTAATGCTGCACTTGGTTGCTTGATTTTACTTACTTAAATAATGCTACTCGTGCCTTCCTTCTTGATCATTTTCTTTTCCCCCTGTATTTCTAATATTGGAATCACGAACTAACCATATCTGATGTACTTAAAAAATAATTGACGTAATTAGACACCAACTAAACCACTAACAATTTTCTAATGTCCAGATCTGCATTAAATTCAAGTCCACTTAACTTCTTACAAACATTTTTGCAGATAACCGCCAAAAAAAGGATGAGGAGGTTTCTGGTGCTATCGGAGGGAAGAGCGAATTTCTAAGTCGACATTTGGATGGTGGTTCTAAATCTGCGACGATGGCTCCTTCAACTCCTATGACGAAGGGTAACAACCCACGGAAGAAACAGTGTGGTAGCGTAGACATGAATGAAATACCACTGAAGAAACCAAGAATGAGAAAACATACACCCAAAATCTTTGATGAAAGTAAGCCCAAAAAAACTCCAAAGCCTAAGATAAGGCCTTCAATTCCAAAATCAGGTAAATCTAAGGCAAGTGCCAAGACAAAGAAGAAAATAGAAAAGGACTGCGACAAAGTTTCAGATGATTTATCAGGAGATGCTTATATGCAAACACCTAATAGTAAGATTCCAGAAACTATTCCCGGATCTCTGGTCCTACAGGTTTCAACTCCTCAACTAGAAATTCTTGAGCATGCTATCCCAGCAATAAGTCCACCTGATCTTGAGCACGATATTCTTACAGATCTTGGACATGTTTCGAAGTCATGTAAACGATCTCTCCCTTTCAACTTGGAAAATGAGGATGATGTTTTATCCATAGGAGCAGTAGAGGTGATTAGAAATCATGTAACTCAAAGTTACTACAAATTCTTGACAAATCCATTGGACGGTTTTAATGAGCAGGCAGTTGATACAAATAGCTCCATTGGCTTAGAAGTTAATTTAGAGGCAGAGTCCCAACCCAACCAAGGTAACCGACTTTCATTTGCATTTAATGTCTTCTTCTTTTCTTTTTTGCTGAAAATCTTTTAGTTCTCAAAGAATTTTTGGAATTTATCTTTCTATTCAGAAAATTAACATTGGCACCATATCTGTGACAGGAAATGATCCTAGTATCTACCAGGATGACCAGAGAGCCTGTCAGCATCATTTTCTGAAAGTATATGTAAGGAGGAAAACTCAAATAGATTTGATGCCCTTGGCAGGAAATGAAGCTCACGTCTACCAGAACAATCATGGAACAATCAGCCCAAGTAGTTGTCGGGATCATTCTGTGAAAGTTTATAAAAGGAGGACAAAAGGAAACATTGGTGCCGTGCCTTTGGCAGGAAATGAAACAACCTCCCAGAATGACCATAAATCCCAAGAAAAAGGTGGTTCTCGGCTTGATTTTCTGGAAAATTACAAGACATCAAATAACATCGGTACTGCTGATTATGCAGACAAAGGCTGGAATGCATTGGATACTAATACAAAGAGCAAAGTGACTTCAAAGAGCTCTTTTACAATTTGCAAGAGGGTTACCAGGAGAGATTTTGAAATTGTCAATGGTGCTAAAAATACATGTTTTTCAAGTATGAAATCAGGGCAGAAAGGAAAATTTAGATCACATTTTGTTGTAAAGGTCCTACCTAACAAAAATCAAATTGCAGCTGCAATGGCTGATCCAGAATCTTTTGAGTGTGTGTTCAGCTTGTCCCCTATGGTTAAGTCTCGGAGGAGGAGATTAATCCATCCTAAGAGGACCAAGTCTGCTCACAGGGAAGAAAATGCAGAACTAGAACCATTAACTTTGTCTGCTCGCAGGGAAGAAAATACAGAACTAGGACCAAGTCTTCCCATGAACGCCTTGACTTTGTCTCCACTAGTCACGTCCAAAAGAAGGAGATCTAAGAATTGCAAAAGATCAACTGCTATTCTAGATCCTCTCTGCCTTAAGTCAAATATAAGTGCAATCAATGGGTTTGAATCTTTTGTAGATAAGTGGTCTCAAATAAGTGCTTGCAATGAAATTCAGGAATGCTCGCAACATGAAGGTTTGTGGCCCCAAACAGATAAATCAGCTTGTGATGATATTGAAGAGTGCCCCCAACATGAAGATTTATTGCCTAGAACAAATAAATCAACTTGCAGTGAAATTCAGGAATACACACAACATGAGAATCTGCGGCCTAAAACAAAGCGTAATCTACTTGAGACATGCATTTTATCCTTTTTGTACTTATCATAATGTTTGTACTATATAACCTTGAATGAAATTTTGCAGGTTCAACAAAGATAACCACAGTTGCAGGACTTATTCAGATTTTTAAAAAAATAAAAATTTGTGATACAAGAACTTATAAAAAGAAAACAACAACCCATAAGAAAATAACCAGCAGCAATGATGGCCAGCTTGTCTTGCGGAATCCTGATGGTTCAATGATTGTTCAAAAGCACAAAGCCAAAGAACTGCCCAAGGTTGATCTTGATGAGGAGTCAGAGCGAGTGTGGGAACAACTCATAGAAAATGGTGGAATTGATGAGGACCCGGATGAAAAGAAGAATATATGGTGGAAGGAGCAAAGAGAAGTATTTAAAGGAAGGGCAGCCTCATTCATTGCCCGCATGCGTCTTGTCTTAGGTACAACTCAAGCATTTCTCTTTTAAAAGTAATTCAATACTTCTATTCTTATGCTAAATTTTTATTATGCTAAAAATTTACAGGGAAAAGGACTTTTTCCCCATGGAAAGGGTCAGTGGTAGACTCTGTGGTTGGCGTTTACCTAACACAAAACGTGTCAGATTATCTTTCGAGGTAAACTTTATAGTGTTATATCCTCATTTTTTTCTCATTCGGTAGAGTGTAAACAATCTTGTTGTATCCCTATGCAGCAATGCCTTCATGCTTCTTGCTTCAGCGTTCCCACTTCAAAATAGTCAAGAAATGACTACACAACAAGAACAAGCTCTAGCGATTACACATGTACTGCCAGATTCAGATGAAATTTTTGTTAATACATATGAATCATCTTCTAGAAATACGTCAGAATGTATGCAAGAAGAAATTATTGGAAATGAATGTACATGTGGAAGTCAGTCTTCAGCCAATTCTGGCCCAGAAGTGATAACCTTTGCTAAGAGTTGCGATTTAGTAAATGAAACAGGTAATTTGCCCGACGAGATGTCGAAAGAGAAAAATAAATTGCCAAAAAGAGAAATTGATTGGGATAGATTGAGGAAAGCCTATTCTACTGGAACATATACTGGTTCCACTGAAAGTAATAGGGATTCTGTTAATTGGGAAGCTGTTAGACATGCTGATGTTAAAATGATTTTTGAACCAATAAAATGTCGAGGACAGGGTAATGTTCTTGCTGCAAAAATTAAGGTACACTGGTTTGACTTCTCTCATTTTATTTATGATTTTACTTATGATGTACCATAGAGTTGATTAATTGATCTCTTTACCTTACCCAGAAAAGAAACATAAGCAAAAAGAAAGATGTTACATTAATATGTCTACAATAATTGATAAAAATATTATATCCCATTATCCCTGATAGTTTTTGCTTTTTGTTTCCCTATTTTAATTCTTTTGAAAATAAAAACAAAAATAACAACGAACAATTAAAATTTGAAAAGAAAAATTACTACATTCCTAATGTCAAAATGTATAAAGAAATAATAAAATTTCTAAATATCAGTTGTAACTTTGTAATAATAAGAGGACTCTTGCTGAACAAATAAAATTAATTATAACTTCAGATTTTAAAATAAAATTTGATAATATTGAAAAAAAGTTAGTGCATTCCTGTGTCACATTATAAAAGAAAATTATAATTTTTTTAAAGACTTGAAAATGGTATGTAATTTTATATAATATACAAAAAAAAAATGATCATAAATATAGTTTTTCCATTTTTTAGTTTTAGTTTAGGTTGTCAAAATTCTCATTAATTAATAAACCTACCACGTTTTATTTTTTCTTGTTCCCATACATGTTTTTATTTTGTTTTCTATTTATGACGGTGTTATATACTATTTTAAACTCAACTTTTCTAAATCAATTATTTTCTTTTGTCTATGAAAAGAAATATTGAATGAATGAATCCTTAAAAGAGTAACTTTATAGCTTTGCATCCAAACATATTAAAAGAGTGAATTTCAAATAAAACACATGAATTTTATTAAAGATATTTGTGATTTATTATTATGTTTTGGTAGAGGCCATTGATTGTATTGAGCCCTGGATCCAATATTTGAAATGTATAGGTTCCTATAATAACCTGAACTAGGTAATATAATAATACTAGGTTCAAATTCAAATATTTATGGATATATAATATATTTCTTAATATGTAATGAGTGTGTACCATATTGGGAGTAAGGTCTCTTAACCAATTAGTTGGCGCACTTTGCAGAATTTTCTTAATCGATCGTTTGAACATCATGGAAGCGTTGACCTTGAGTGGTTAAGAGATGTCCCGAAGGAGGATGTGAAGTAAGAATATAAATTATTTAGTCAAAGTTATGGTCATCATGATATTTAAAAGCTAAGATATCATAGAGCATTCTCTTATTGCGTTGCTTCTGTTCAGAGAATATTTGTTGAGTATTCCTGGGCTTGGGCCGAAGAGCACGGATTGCATTAGACTTTTGTCACTTCGACATCATTCCTTTCCTGTAAGTTTTCAGCATATAGTGGTTATCCACTTTCGTTGGGCCTTTGGAATCTCGACATACTGGATTTTTCTTATTTAACTATACTTTTGGTTGAAGGTTGACATAAATGTTGCTCGGATAGTAGTACGTCTAGGATGGGTCCCTTTGCAACCATTACCTGATGGGCTCCAAATGCATCTTTTGGAAAAGTATGTATCGAATAAATTCTATTTAGTGTTACTATGTTTGATCTAATATATATTAAGTGTTGATTTTATTTTCAATTAGGTTCCCCCTGGAGAGTTCCATACAAAAGTACCTTTGGCCACGTCTATGCGAACTTGATATGTCAACACTGTAAGCATTTAGAGCTTTCTTGTTCAATGGATTTGTTGTAACCTTTGATCCGAAGTAACTGAAAAATTGTTCTGGAAATTCTTCTGCTCATTAAGTTGGTATGCTTGGCAGATATGAATTGCATTATCACATGATCACATTCGGAAAGGTCAGATTTGCACTCAATAGTCAATGATACCATAATTTGATTAGTTTTATTATAACCATAAGAATTTTCTTCAATATCACACAGGTCTTCTGTACAAAGAAAAAGCCAAACTGTGATGCCTGCCCAATGAGAGCTGAATGCAGGCACTTTGCTAGTGCATATGCAAGGTTTGCATCAGATTACTGCTCATAAAAATAAAATAATATATTTTTTTTCAATTAAATTGATATCTAGGCCTCACAATAATCTGACATTCCCATAAGACGCTTGATTTTTTCGACATTGAATACTCAATATTCCAAGAAAAAGACAAATTCATCCTTGTGCATTACAATATTTATAAATTTTGCAATATGCAGTACTAGGCTTCGCCTCCCAGGATCACAACAGAAAGGAGAGGCTGCCTCTAAGCAACCTGATAGAGTTGATGACGTCCCAAACATGTGTGTGTCGTTACCAAATTTACCCCATTCTAGCGAAAGCTTCTCGCAGTCCAGCTTCCAGACTGAACAGTGTGAGCCTATCATAGAAATGCCAGAATCTCCAGAGCACAGACCTCTAGAATTACTGGAGCAAGACATTGAAGACTTCTCTTATGAGGCGGAGCATGAGCAGGAGATTCCTACCATCAAACTCAACACTAAAGTGTTTGGAGAAAATATTTTGAACTTCATTGACAAGTCCAATAAAGACTTCAAAGAAATTGTGTTGAGCTTTGTTGATGAGATCAGTAAATTGCATAGTGATGAAGAAGTGTCCAAAGCCTTGGTTCTTTTAAATCCAAAATCTGCTGCACGTCCTGCTCGTAAACTGAAGACGGAGACTCGACTTAGGACTGAGCACTTAGTGTAAGTAATAGTAATACTTAATCCGTCTTTCTGTGTACATCAAATATCTCAAGTTACTGAATTATATGCTTATACATAAGTAAATAGTATGACCCACATGTATATTGAACCCACACAATTGGTCTATTGCAGGTATGAGCTTCCAGATGATCATCCTATTTTGAGTGGGGTAATCTCTTATACATCCTATTCTATCAAATTTTCTTCAATGCAACTATATTCATTAATGTTTATTACTTTACAGTTTGAGAAACGGGAGCCTGATGACGATTGCCCTTACCTTCTTGCCATCAGCCAAACAGGTAAAAAAAGTATTTGTCATTTGTGGATGCTTAGTATAAATGTTTCTATAAAAATTCTCTTTTAATAATGTTTCTGGCCATACACAGTTTGAAGTAACAATTATTTTGTAACTTCAGACAAATGCTCGGACAGTACAAATTACTCCCCAAATGATCAAATAATCTATGGCACGATTTTGGTAAGTGAATCATGAGAGTTTTATTTCATGTTGTTTCCTAAGAGATTCTTTATTTGGATAGATACATATAACCATGAATTTACAGATTCCGTGTCGAACGGCAAATAGGGGAAGTTTTCCACTGAATGGGACTTATTTCCAGATCAACGAGGTAATCAGATCGTGTGATTGTCTCCCCATAAAGTAGTCTGGGTAACTAGTTTGTTGTGTTACAGTCAACTCACAAATTAAAATTTTTGTATACCAGGTTTTCGCTGATCATGAGTCGAGCCTAAATCCAATTCCTGTTGCAAGGGCCTCCATATGGAATTTGAGTGTGACAACTTTATATTGCGGAACTTCAGTTTCGTCCATTGTTAAAGGTAAAAATTATATTGTTGCTCGTTATATTTTACTTTTATATAATAATGTTTTATCAGATTTGACTTCATATATACTGATATTACTCATAATATCAAACCAGGCATGTCAACAAAGGACATTCAGAATTGTTTCTGGAAAGGTATGGATAGTCTCTTTTGTAATATACAAAATTGAAAGAAAATATTTTCATTTTATGAGATTTTATACCTTCACATATCTTTTTTCTTAGGAATGTCTATACCTTCATATTCTGAACTTAATATACTAGATTAGGAGTGTCAAATTTAATGAACGGGTTGGGTTGAAATTGGAGATATTAAAATGGGTTGAAATAGAAATTGGTTTGGTTCCTAACCCGCTCAAGTTTACTTTGGGCTCAAATGGGCTTAAAAATGGGTTGGGTCTTGACCCGTCCAATTTGACCCGCTAAATCTCAATAATTTTAATATATTCTTATTTAAGTTTTATAACCACAATTTGAATTTCACCTCATGAAAATTTTAAAAGAGAAGTTACACATGGATAGATAAATTATAAAAGATATAAAATAGATAGTAATTCATACATCTAATATAAGAACATGCATTACATCAATGCAAATAAAGAGTCTTAAAACGGGTTGAAATTGGAGATTAAATTGGGCTCAATTACGGATTCTTTTAAATGGGCTAAGGCTTGAATGAGTTGAGATTGAACCAAATTCAAATTATCTTGAGCTCAACCCTTAAAATTCTGGGCGGGTTACCTATAATTGGGCTCAGTTTTTACACCTCTAATACTAGATAGAACTATGAAGAATGGTCAGAAGTCTAGTGAAAAAAATGAAAGTAAGTCTTGGCTAAAACAGATTGCACATTATATATGATCAACAACAAACCTAGTGTAGGATGTACGTTAATCTTACCCCCTACCTTTGCACATTCTACAAACTGTTCGAATTGAAGGTGTCATACGGAATCTAGCAAAGGAAATCCTAAACTATGATAAAATCAGAAACAAAAGAGAAATATATCATTAGATAATATTATAAAGTGGTTTGGTCAGTTTATCTACATCCATATGAAAGGAGATGAACAATTGAATAAAAGACTACAAAAATATCGAAAGAATAAGTACTCCCCAAAACATGACTCTCCAACCCTAAAGGCCTACATTGTGGCTCCCCTGGAACATGACTCTATACCCCTAAAGAACTATATGGGGGATATTGTAAAGTGAGAAGAAAGATCCTCAAGTTCAAGGTCTTATCCTTCAAGATAAGGATTAGTCAATTACGTTAAATGTTTTGTGCTTCTTTCCATATAAAGAAAATTCATATAAGGTAAGAAAATAATGGCAAACCTTAACACGAACTAGGTGATGGAAATGTTGGAACTAGTACAATATCATGTGTTTTGGTGTAAACTTAGGGCCAAGTATTATTACTCCAATGACCATGAAAAGGCATTTTCGTAGTGTTCACCTTTAGTGTTGGATTTGATGATGTTAATGTTTCCTAAAAAGGTCAAGTCAAATATCACAACCGTAATTCACAGTTGCATTTATGTGTATAGCTGGATAAATGTGACAAGAAATATTTTCCTTGCTGAAGAAAAAAATTACTCGTAGTCTTTATGAATTTTCACTTTAATTCTCCTTACAGGTTTCATGGTGGTAAGGGGATATGACAGAAAACAGAGGGCTCCCAGACCTCTTCATGTTCGATTTCATACAAAAGGAAATATAGTAAACTTTGATGATGAAAATTAGTGCAAGAATTGCCATCGATGCAAAATTCATCATAGTTGTTCATAATTTTTTCATTCTTTAACTATTTAGATTACAAGACAGGGTTTTCTTGTTCGAATCATTGTTCATTTGGTTAATAGTCTAATTTCATGAATGAGATTTACCCTGTCAAGTCACAGCTGTTTGTATAGTCGCATATTCATTGTTGTTCAAGTAGGCCATAGGTGCCTAAAATTTTGAGTGATCGAATGCGTACTTCCAATTGATTTCCATGTTAGTATTGGAAGTTCAAAGTAATTTTGCAAGACATAGGTTTAGTGATTAAGGTTGCAACTAGTGTTTTCATAAATGTTTTTTGGGGTAAGTCCTAGAATTTGGGGACGTAAGCTCCTAGCATAAAAATGTACGCCTTGGGCGTTTTTTTAAACTTTTTTTGCTTTAAAATGTATTTTTTATTATTGGTGTAATGAATTTTTTCAAATAGTAATTTTAATACTTTTTTTCTTCATTATTGATTATTAATATCTTTCACAAATAAAAATCATAATATTTTTTTCTATATATTATAGGTTATTTATTAGTACTAAAGTTATAAAAACTTGTTAAAATGTAGTCTCGCATGTACACCTCACGGCTTATGTCTCGCATGTACACCTCTGAAACAGGAGAGTCCTCATAAAAACTTGTTAAAATGTAGTCAAAGTTATTTCCAATATGCCTCTCCACAAACAAGTTCTGTCTATAAGAAAATTGTTGTTTTTTTTAGTAATCGCTGGTTGCAGTAAGAGGAGCCGAATGACTAAAATTTAAATACAATGCAAATAATGGCTATGCTTTAAGCAGTAAGAGGAGCCGAATGACTAAAATATAAATACATTGCACATAATGGCTATGTTCTAAACTTGGAGCCCATTAGTTTCTACAAGAAGCACCTTTTAAACTCACGTAGGTGGAGTTTAGTTAGATCAAACATATGGATAGTAATAGTAGTAACATTTACATTATGCAATTTGACTCTTAGAAGTCAAAAACCTTAGTTATTGAGTTGCTATAATATAAGAAGTAGCTAAATGAAGCAGATTGATCTCAACTCGCTTGAGATTGACAATTCTCTTAATTTACATTGACAATCTTAAATCTGAGAAAAAAACTAAAGATGTGTAAGGCTGTGATTTCTTAATACAAATTTAAATTAATGGGTGAAATGGCGGAAAAAGAAAGAAAAAATGTTTATGTATGAGGTGAAGCGTTTGTTTCTCTCTCTCATGTCCACAGCTGACGCTGCTGGTGCCAGTTGCACTGCCACAAAACTGAGAAACGAAATGAAAGGAGAGGGGCGGAACGAAAATCGAGGCACCTCTATAAAGAACCACAGCCTACACCTCTGCCTACTTCTCAGACTCTTTTATACTCCCTCCGTTTAAAAAAAATATAATTTAGTTTAACTTGAAACGAAATTTAAGAAAAGAAAAAAAATATTATAATTATGTGGTTTTAAACTAAAGTAATGTCAAATGTATTAAAATGCTTTTTAATTTTGTGGTATTAAACATGTCACGTGAAAAATTAAAGTTGAAGTATTATCAAAAAAGGGAAGAGATCATTCTTTTGAAACAGAATAAAAAAAACTAGGTTATTTTTTTGAAACGGAGGGAGTAATAATTTATAGATTCTGCTATACGGATTAGTAACTAAGTAGGAGTACTGTTTTTCTTATGAATATCCCAAACAGACTTCAACACATGAATTTGTTATACACAAAATGTACTTTATACGGTCAAAGAAAATAGAAATCACTGCTACATTTTTTCTAAATAAAACAGAAAAAAGTCAAAAATACTGTTAGACTATTACAAAACATCTAAATATTATGTCTTTCATTCATCTACACATCTACTTTGTTAAAAATATCACTTAATTACTTTCTCTGTCTCAATTTATGTGATATTTTTCATTTTTTGAGAGTCAAACAGTTTAAGTTTGATCGAAAATTTACGCATGAAATCTTCAATTTTTTAAAAATGCAATTTATATATTTATAAACTACGTAAAAAGTACTATAAATCATAATAATTGATAATTCAAAATATTTAAAAGATCTATGAAAAATTTACGATAAAAAATAGACTTATTTAAATCTTAAAATTTAAAAAGTGTCACATAAAATAAGACGGATAGAATATATGTTTGGCTCACTTATGCTTATGCCCTTTGATTAATAGTGAACACTGAATAATTATTTAAAAAATTCACCTGACATTTTATTATAGGATCAATTAAAACTCTTACTCCAATTAGATAAATCCAACACCCAATTTTCTAACTTATCCGACAAAACTCACCCATTTTTTATTTTTTTATTTATACTCTTCAAAACTATTTTATTATATTCTTTAAAATTTTGTACTATTTGAAAAAATTATAAAAATCTCTATCCCTATTTTCAGATTATGATTACGTGATGTATCGAGACGTTCAGTGATATATTCAAAATTGAGACGTGATATATCAGGACGTAGAGGAATATATCAAAAATTGAGACGCGATAAATCGAGACGTTTTAAAATATATTCAAATTCTATCAAATTTAAGTATTTTTTATAATTTAAAAAATAATAAAAATATAATATAATTAACTTTTGATACTATGAAATTTGCATAAATTTCCAAATTATAATTGTTACAAAGAATTTGCTGTATCACAAGTATTTTAAAATTCTCTCCTAAATTAGTATATCGAATGTCTCATGTATACTCATGGGCATGTGAATACAAGAAAAAATGAAATTGTTGTTCTCATCTTTATATGTTCCACTAGTCCACTAGCGAAAATAAGACATTTACTGGGTACCGGAAGAATATATATATAATGTCGCCAGTCTCCTTTCACTGGGATCTTCAAAGTATGAGCTCCAACTCCACACAAAAAACGCTCACGGAGTTCTAGAGAGAGAGAGAGAGAGAGTAATCGAGTTCAAATTGCTTCATAGTTATAATGAGTAATTGGTTGGGGTTCTCTCTTACTCCCGATTTCAGAATCGATGATGATGATGAAGAAGTAAAAAATTACGAAAGGCGGAACGAAGCTGCTGAAAATACTCCTTTGTCGGTCATGCCTTTAAGCTCTAATGGTTCTCTATGTATGATGGATCCTTTCCCACGCTGTGAACCCACTGAAGGTATTCCTACTGATTTGCTCCGTTTTCCCACTGCTAATTCATTTGTTAAAGCGAAGTTGATACTGTAATTTTTTTTTTGGTTATTCAAAAATAGTTTGTTGGAGGTATGAGAATCATGAAATGAGTACTGCTAATAATCCAGAAGAAGAGGGTCCGAAACTTGAGGATTTCCTTGGATGCTGTTACTCAAATTCTCTTCCTAATGAAGAACAACAAATTGCTGAAATCAACGTTAATATTCCACCCAGCATAAATCAATCTGATCACGAACAACACCAGTTAGAAATTGGAGCGAACATGAAATTGATTCCGTCTCCACAGATGATGATTCAAAATAGTCAATTTCAGAGCTCTCATCATGAGTTTGTGAACTCTACTGATAGTGTCTATCATCTGCCATTTGATGGAGCTACTTCTGTTTCTGGATTCAAATCGTGGTTACGCCAGGCTTCTGCTGCTGCACCATTAATGTCGTCAGCTGAAGAAATTGTAAATCCTAGCAATTGCCAGGCGCTGTCGCTTGCCGCCGCTCCGAAAAAACGGCCGGTTGCAGTTAAAAATGTTAGTGGTTCAAAGGAATCAGTTCCGCGCAAATCCATTGATACTTTTGGGCAAAGAACTTCGCAGTACCGCGGAGTCACAAGGTACTAATTCTAACTCTTTTAAAAAATGTTAACGATATTAATTCTAAATCATTTTGAATAATCTTTATTTAATGAAATGGAATTTGACCAAATTAGACATCGGTGGACTGGAAGATACGAGGCGCATTTGTGGGATAACAGTTGCAGAAAGGAAGGGCAAACTAGGAAAGGCAGACAAGGTGTGTAGTACTGCTTCGTGCTCTCACTGCGTTTAGAATAATAATATCAGTAGCTCAGTTGATGTTCAATGAAAAAAAATTACACTTGAATTTAATTTAAGCATTTTACTCTCGTAATTTTTTTTCTTCATGAATATACTGATTAACTTTTATCTTGTTTTCTTCTCTAATCTTTGCTTCCTCCAATATTCGGATCAATCAGTCTATCTAGGTAATTGACGTTCTCCATCTCTATATTGACTTTTGGGCCTAAAATATATTGTTGACATTTGAAAAAGGAAAATAATGTGAATGTATTATGTATTTTGGACTAATGTTTGTGATTAATTTAATTCTTGAACTTTTCAATACTACAGGTGGTTATGACACGGAGGAAAAGGCAGCTAGAGCATATGATTTAGCTGCTTTAAAATACTGGGGTCCTAACACGCATATTAATTCCCCCGTAAGTACACTTATGATTTTTATTACAAATTTGTAATTTAAATTGGATGAGCCCTATGCCTAATAATCCCACGATTGAGCCTTTGCATTTTCATAAATTTGGGTTTGAGATATGATATTTGTCGAAATTTTAGTGGGTTTTTCATATGCATATTTTAAATTTACGTGCGTAAAAAGAAATTTGTTTCAAATGAAAATGTTGCACCATTATGCATCCATGTTGGAATTGACTATTTCATCCAAAAGTTTAAGTTATTGTTAGAGAAAACACATTTACATTTATTTAATTATACCCTTTTTTCTTGTGTTTTGATTGTTGCATTATTTGATTATTGTTATTGCTCCTTGATTACTGAATGCTATGGCCTGCTTCTAATAATATGTCCTCTATATTTTTTCTTTAAACTGTTTTGATGTGTGTTACTCGAGTCAAGGGTCCTTACATAAACATTCTTTCCATCTCTATGAGGTTAGGGTGAGGTCTTGTTCACACACTCCACCCTCTCCACACATTTCTTATAAGATTATGGTAGGGAATTTTAGAGATTATGGTAAAATAAGATGTGTATTTAGGTAATTTTTCTATTAAATAATATTATTCTACTTCTCTAATTAATTGTGTTATCTTTCATGTATAATGTCAGCTAAACACTTACGAAAAGGAATTGGAGGAGATGAAAAACATGAATAGGCAAGAGTTTGTAGCACACTTGAGAAGGTACATAGGGGAGTAATGTCCCTTTTATTTTCTTCACTAGTCCTCTTTTTCTTTCTTCTGTTTGATTGCCTGTTACACTGAAAAAGAAGGAACATACTTGCAATACTATTTGCTAAAATTGACCTAGTATGGTATCCCATTTTTATGTTAAAACAGGAAAAGCAGTGGGTTTTCAAGAGGGGCATCAATGTACAGAGGAGTAACAAGGTTCGTAGTAGCATTAAACCAAAAGGGCAACCAACCTTTTTTATCGATTAAAGTTGTTTACCACATTCACTATTTTATTGCTGCAAAATTTGCAGCTTTCTTTGAATGCAATTATCCATGTTCAATAATAGGGGCACAGGCAAACTTTATTATGCATGTGCAATCATATGCAAAAACCAATAAACCATACCTATGAAAATCTAGTACTATAGCAACCCCATTGATTAAAACTTTGGGAAATTGGGCAGGCATCATCAGCATGGGAGGTGGCAAGCCAGAATTGGAAGAGTTGCAGGCAACAAAGACTTGTACCTTGGCACCTTCAGTAAGTAATTTGATTCACTCATTGTTTTACTCTGCTTTATTCATTTAGAATTCTATTCGTTGTAGCTGTCTTCCTCATTTTCCTAATAGGGTATTTTTTTTTTTATTCTCTTCACTCTGATACAATTTTTTTGAAAAAGAAATGCTACGTCTTTAAACATGCGACTTTTTTGCTGCTTCTGAATTCTCTATTTACTAGAATAATAGTAGTACAGTAGCAGTAGTTATTTTTTATTGCGCTGAGCCAAAAACATGCAATGATCTTATAGCTACAGAAAACTTATAATACAAGTTCTAATCATAATTTTGTTGCAACTACCCCAATGAGAAGTTTTGAAAACTCAGATTGTGATGTATATTCTGTTTGTAATATAATTATGGATTATTGAAACCAAATGATGGAGCCAATATTTTCACTAAAGAGCTCAAAATATGAAGAAGTAAGCACATGTACTAGCTGAATGAGGTTCAATATCTATTTTATATATACATAAAAATTAACTTTAATCATATATAAATAGTATAATTTTTCAATTGAAGGGGATTCAGATGAACCTCCCATCTCCCAGGCCCAAGTTGGCTCCATCCTTAGTTGGGAGAATGTAATTCATGTGACCCATACTCTCATTCCACAAAATGTTAATCAAAAGTGCACCACTATATCCGGTGGGACAAATGGAGCCAGCAACTAAAAGATTATAATAATTAAATTTTGAGTATAATTAGGATATAGCAATACAAACTCAAATTATTTTTACTTCAGTTTTTGAGAACATGCCATTTTGAATCAGCTCGTGTATCTTCAAAAATCTCAACTCAATAGGAATTTGTACTGAATATTCTCTACTTAAAACTGACAGATTGTAGATAACCTTAATATTTGGCCATGTTTCTTATTTCAGGTACGCAGGAGGAAGCAGCGGAAGCCTATGATATTGCTGCAATTAAGTTCAGGGGGACAAGCGCTGTTACGAATTTTGATATCAGTAGGTACGATGTCAAAAGGATTTGCTCAAGCTCGACTTTAATAGCTGGAGACCTTGCCAAGCGCTCCCCATCAAAAGATTCTGTCGTCTGCCCGTCTTCCTATGAGGACTATAGTTCACGCACAACTTCACCTCAGCCCATTTTTGCCATAACAAATGGGGAGCAATTGCAGCAGCCCGTAGATTCATTCATGGACATGGCACCGTTGATGGGTGCTGCAAGATCAAGCAGCAGGAGTTCTTCTAATGCCCCAAGTCCCAAATGCTCTGGCTCTGGTGAAATGAGTTGTGATTTTGGGGTCGGATTAGAATATCCCCAGGGATATTATTCATCCGTACAGGTTCAAGATCACAAGTTTGAAGATGGTAGCAAGGGGAATGATGATAATTCTTCGAGCTCAGGCCAAATTGGGAATATGGACCTTGTTCATCCCGCTCCCATGTTTGCATTATGGAACCAATGAAAAACAGATTGACAAATCCTCTAGTGATTAATGATGATACATTTCTAGAGATTAGTTTTGCTAGCTCACTAGTCCTAATCCTCCTTTCCTTGAGCCAAAGGAATATTCAAATCTTGGGTTCTAAAATGCCTTCAAATTATGAATCTTAAATATGTTTTTGGATGTTAATGTGTGATGGCAATGAAATCAAAGATTGATATATTAGATCATCCAATTCAATAGCTTTGATCTAAATTTTATATTTATTTTTAAAATTAGTTTAATCTATACTCCTATTAATTTAGAACCAGGATTTTAATTTTATGTAAACAACTTCTTGTGGTATAAAAAAAATAGTTTGAGCTTAGTTTGACATAATTCATTAGCTTTGACATAACACTTTTAATTTGTGTAAAAAATTCGCTCATAAATAATTTATTAAGAATTCAATAATATATATTTATTTTTTTGTATTTTAAAAACGACAAACTCAAAATCTTTTTAACTCTATCTTACCTATGCCGCGTTAGAATTGAAAATACAACAATTTCAAATTGTGAATTCATTTAGATCAAATTAGAAATATGATTAAGGAGTGATGCGATGGTTGGGGTTAGGGAATCCGGCGATGGTAGAAGTCAATTTTGATGTGAAAGAGCAGTGTTATAAACAGACGGCCCCCCATAGATACTGCCAAATTCCAGTCCTCTAAATATAGAGAAAAAAATAACACAAAATCATCCAAACTTTTGTATAACAAAAGTCAAATTAGATGTCCGGTTAATTTGTGGCTCACCCAGAAATTGTTTCAATTGTATCCACATTTAGAAAGGTAAATGAAGAAATTGTTTCAATTGTATCCACATTTAGAAAGAGGTAAATGAATGAATACATCTACATTACTCTCTTGCTTTTAATTTATTTATCTGATTTTAACTTGACACAAAATTATAAAAAAAATATTTTTTTATGTAATTTTAAATTTAAAATATACTAAAATATTCTTTAATTTGTTATCTTAAACATATCATTTGGATAGTTAGAATATAGAGTTGACAATTTTTCAAATTGACTAAAAAGACAAACAAATTGAAACGAAAGGAGTTATTATATCACAATACTCCTTCCGATTAATTTATATGGTACCTTTTGGTTTTTGAGAGT
This sequence comes from Solanum verrucosum, assembly GCF_900185275.1. NCBI lineage: Eukaryota > Viridiplantae > Streptophyta > Magnoliopsida > Solanales > Solanaceae > Solanum > Solanum verrucosum. Next base: position 1,923,118 of record NW_026020014.1, on the reverse strand, counting down.
CAAATGTCTTTTTTTCTTTGACTGTGATTTTTTTATATCTCTTAAATATTTTAAATTATTAATTATTGTAATTTATGATAGTTCTTATTATGTAATATTCAAATTTAAAAAATTATTTAAAATAGTTTTAAAATTTTAAGTTTGAATTAATAATCAAAAGAATTTTATTTTTTTATAATTTAATTTGTAGTACATACGTTGAGACCAAGAGAATAATACAAGAGTTTATAAATTATGAATTGAAATTGTCATCAAATATATAGTTCATTTTAATTATTACGCTCGTAATTAAATACTCCCTCCGTCCCTATTTACTTGTCCATATTTCCTTTTTTAGTTGTCCCTATTTAGTTGTTCATTTTGACAAATCAAGAAAGGACAACAATTTTTTTCCTATTATACCCTTATTTACACTTCTTGAAAATTGTAAAAGTGTATGTTGTTTCCCTCCAATTTATTTCACTTTAATTCAAATAAGTGGTTGTAATTTTGAAGTGAAAAGTTGTCATAAGGGTAAAATTGTAACTTCACTGTGTTAATCATTGTTGCCTTAATCTGTGTGCCATTTCTAAAGTGGACAACTAAAAAGGGACGGAGGGAGTAAATATGGAGGCCTAATTCATACTTCTGGTATTGCTATTTGCAAGTACTAAAATCAGATACTTTCACATTATCTTTTCTTCAAAATGATATTTTAGAAAAGAAATGAAGTAAGACTTTTTACCTTAATATGCGTGCCTTCATGTCAAGTCTCCCTCTAGTTTTCTTTTTCCTGTGACAACTGCATGGAGTTTGTTCTACTTTTTCCTATACTGATTTTATTCCCCCACATTTATTTCAATCGTTAGTCTATATATGCACCCTACTATATATATATATATTTGGCCTTCACTATACATACGACAAACATATCAAATTTTGATCTAATTCAATTTCAAAAATTATTTTCTTTTAAAAAATTATCTAAGTCATATAAGCAGTCATGTAATCTCGTTTCAAACGAATGTGAAATCATTTTCATCCACTCCTCACATCTAAAAACTGCCTTAATTGAAACGTGTACAATCAAAAGCATAATCATAACCCCCAAACGATCCATATCGAATCAATAAATCAAACTCAAATATAATGTAAAGCTACAACATTTGAATGTAGCTCAATTCAAAAACTAATTTAAATAGAAAAGCATTGTACTCTAAGTCACATAATGAGTCTCCATATACTTAAAAGTTAAATTCCCATCTACCTAGTGTAAAGGAGAGAATAAAATAAGGAAGAAGACAAATGAATTGAAGAAGAGAATATATAGATTCGATTACTGAGTTTTCTGAATGTACCAAAAAGCAAGCGAAGAGAATCTAGCTGAACAAATCTCTCGGCTTATCAAATATCAATAGTAACTGTGTAAAATTAGCTTATGAAAATAATTTATCTAAGTCATTCAAATTTAAATTGGTTATGACATCGTTGGAAATCGAAAGATGAAGTACCCCTTTATTTTCACCGCGTAGATATCTTCAAGAGATAATTTTGAATATACTGAATTTAAATTTAGCTCAATCTGATCATCCAGTTATTTACACAAAAAATGAAAACTTTTCTATTTTTGTTCCCAGCTGGTGGTGCAGCATCCCCATGCATCCATCTTTATATTTATATTCAGACTTACGTGAGTGACGCCAACACTATTTTTTCTTTTTCTTTTTCTTCTGTTTGAGCCTTTCACAATTTTGGGTGTTGAGCTTTGGATTTTTCTGCGACCCTTCGACTTTTCCCTCTCTATTTGACAAAAGGTTGGGTATCCACATTTAAATAAAGCAAACATCAGATAATGTAGCAAAAATCCAAAAAGTAAAAATAAAATTATATATACTCCCCGTCTCATATTAGTTACTATTACTTACTAAAAATGGAGTAGTTGTTTATCTTATTAAATAAATAAAAAACACTAGTTAAAATTTTCTTATATTAACCTTGCAATTAATTCTATTTGAAAGTGTTAAAGGGATGAATTAGTAAAATTATTTACTTATTTATGTTTTTTTAATATGCATGTAAAAAGGAAAGTGATCAACTAATATGAGACGAAAAAGGTAACTTTAAACACGTTTGTATTAGGACATGCAATATTAAATTGAATCTTAAATTCTTTAAAAAACATGATTTGAAATTTTTAATTTTTTTTTTAAAAAAAATAGTATTAAACTTGATCCATCAATATATAATTCTGTAAAAGAGCAATAACATCAATTTAAACTTTACAACAAAAAACTCACTCGTACATGAAAATATTATTTGTACTATGCGAAAAAAATATATTAAAGAATAATTAGTTATTACTATTATTGATCAGTAGATCTTTATAAAATTATGTGTATTTAAAATTTTGTAACACAAATATTTATTTATAAAAGGGACATCATGAAAATATGCTATTTTTCAATAAAAACATCCTAAAATATTTTAATATCTTATTTATAAATTATAATTTATACATTTGGTAAAATATACAAGAATTTGATAAATTTTAATAATTTTTAAACTTTGTAGGCACTACAAAATTTGAAATCATAACAAACCCTAAAACTTTAAATCAGTAGAGATAATTTGGCAACAAAATTTACCAGGTAAATATCTATCGAAGGAGAAATTGTTTACATTTTGGGTCATGATTCGAGAAGCAACAATTCCCAATGCATTTTTGGTGTATTGTAGGTTATGAAAGATACCCACATGCCATGGACCCTATAAAAGTGGGCCCACAATTTCCCATATCCCATGGCCCACATCATACTGTACAATTTCTACAAAAGTCTCTTCTGTCTCTTCAATTCCAACATTTTTCATGTTTCTTTAAAGGGGTGAAAAATTTAAACTTTGTGTAAATTTGAATTCCTTATTTGCTCTTGCGATTAGGCATATCTTTATAGTTTTAATATAAATTTTGTAGTTATATTACAAATAATTCATTTAAAACAACATTTCACGAACCTAATGATATGATTGAAGAATTATCTAAACAAACTTAATACTTCCTCCAAACAATGATCAATTTATTTGTCTTATCCTCCTTCTCAAGTCTACTTTCCGGAAAAAAAATCCACTTATTTTGGAATGACGGGAAGGTCATCTAACAGTGGCATATGAGCCCAACAAAGGCCAGGCCTCACGAAGTGTTTGTTTGGGCTCAATCTTGCAAACCATTCTTCGGTTTTCGGCCCAGTTCCTCCATCCAATCATTTTCTTTTTCTTACTAACATAAAATAAAATATATTTTAAAAGAAAACATTTATCTCGAGTAACGGAAATTCTTTTTCACTAATAAAAATATGTTCACAATAAAATGTCAAGTTTTTAAGAAAGGACCTAACCTCATTAAAAATATTAGAAATTGCACAAGGTATCCTATTTAATTTGGACATGTTATTTAACACGAATCCACTATTTTTAAATGTTGCACATCACGTCTACCTATTTTGGAATAACTTCAAAAATGTAACGTATGATATCACATATAATTGAAATTCAAACAAAATGCTCCTACAATATATGGGGGTGTTAAATATGATCTTATGCTTAGTTAGAGGTTCTAACCAATCTATCAAAAATAGTAAAAACAATTCATAGAATAAAGTAGGACCCTTTGCAAGAATTTTTGTTTCAAAACTATGTCAATAAAGCTATTTTGATTATTATGAATGGAACATTTTCATCCTCTGCAGGTAGGACTTTTTTATACAATTTTTTTTCTCTCTTTATATGATCAGGCCAAAACTGTTTTCATATATACCTGTCGAACAGCACACACAATTTTTGTTACTTTTTTTTTCTCTTCTGAATAGATCTGATTATCATGGAGTTGACAAACTTAATAGAGGAAAATTGAGATTAAATTATTAATACTTCATAATTTAACTTATCTTTTGCTTAGTTCTTTTGGTAATGAGACTTTTTTATTGCAAAAAAAGTGTATAGTCCTAGTAGATTTTTAGGCTGTCTGATTTGTAGAAAAAGCTATATACAACAAATCAGACTTGCAAAATAATGGACCCTGAATAATTGAATGTTAAGTGTGTGCAATTATTCTTTGCAATGTTGGTGTACCTTTTAGACAGCTACCTTTTTTTATTTTAAAATTAGATACTGATTTTAGATCATTATGGTCGAATGGTGAAAAAGAAAATACAGATAGAATAATAAGTAGGTTAAGATAAGAAATATAGTAATATAAAATATGTGAAGTAAAATAACTATAAGTAGTATGTAGGGCTGGAAATATTGGATTCCCTGGCAGACGTTATGGTACTGCACAATTCAGATTTACTAAAATTATACTTTGTTTATTTAATTCACTAGAGATCTGGTGAGTGAGATGCACCAATCCTAAAACATGGTTTTCTAAGATAGAGCCATCCTTGATCTTAGAAGAACATTTAAACATTTTGTAGTTTTTTTTAATAATCGAGGTGTTCGCAAATAGTTTACGCATATTTCAACTAACTCTGTCATTGAAATTTGAACATATTTGAAAAAATCACCTATAATTTTTTTGTCTATAATGAAAATTGAACTTGACGCTTCATAATTTTATACCAATTTCATTAACCAATTAGCTATCATCACTACAACAAAAACATCCTTTAGCGGCAATAAATAGGCACATTAATAATGAGTGTTAAAGTTTTTATCGACACTAGTTAAGTGTCATTAGATTCCATGTTGTTAAAGGCTTTAGGGATATGTACAAAGAGTGTTAATTGCTGCTAAAAATACATATTTAACGGTAATTAAACTATTATCGTTAATTAATTACCGCTAAAGATCATTTTTTATGTAGTGCATGTTAAATCAAGAGGATTCAATGGTTCATACTTCATTTACATTTTTCTGGCACAATTTGATTAAATATTACTCATTGTACTATTTACTATCAATTATCAGATGGAGTGTTTTTCTATGACAAAAACTATAAAGGAATCTCTTTTAGTATATTGTGATTTGTTTGTTGTGTCGTAGACAAAACATGGAGATTTGAATATGGTAGTCCCATTTGCGTGCCATGTTCTCTTTTTTTTCTTAAAAAAATAAAAAATTATTACTTGGTATTCGAGTACTCGAACTTTAAACCTTTTGGTTAGGAGTAGAGGTTTCATTGTCCCATCACAATCCAACAAAATTTAAATTCTCACATTGCAAGATAAAACTTTAGATATGATTTTTTTTTTCATTTTCATGACTCAAATTCTTTACAAACATTTTGACAAGTTTAATTGCGTCCTCTAACAATGATTATAATATGAGTTAAATATAGTTATACTTTAAAGAACCATTATTTGTTCGTATTGTTAAGCATTACCCTTTTATTTCGTTAGTTTGATCAAATGAATTCTTAAAATTAAAATTCTAAATTAAAAAGTTCGTCAAAAACCTAATGCACTAACTATTCAATTTCACGTTCAATCATTCTATTAGGAACAGAAACATATTCCTAAATCAATTTAATTTATAAAAATTAAATAAATCTTATTGCATGATACATTATTATTTATGTATCTTATTTTATTTGAGATCATGAAGATCCTTTCAATTTAAATTGATAAATGTTGTATTTCTACTAGATACATTAAAAAAGAAAGTGTTGTCCATAAGATTTTAAGTTTGAGATCGATACATTATTGTTTGGTAATTGTTATGTATCAGATACATTAGTATAAATTTGAATTTCGTATCATAACTAAAAAATTAGTGTATGATACATTATTATTTATGTATCTTATTTTGTTTGAGAAATACTATATTTTAAAATAAAAAAAATACATTATACATGTAATTGTTCCAAAATAGCTTCTTCTTTTTTTGTGATAAATAACACAAATTTTATGTATCAAGTACATTTATATTGAACATGATAAACACTAATCAAAGATTCAACAACATTAGAGTTATATATGTATCAATACCTTAATTATGAACATTATACATTGCATAAAACAAAGGTTGTTGTAGCAGTGTATCAGATCAATGATAACACTAACAAAGACTAATTTAAGACTCAAAATAAACGAGATACATTAAAAATTTGTATCTTTGATAGTGATGACCGTGCTATGGCAGATCCAACTTTTTTCTTCTTTTTTTTTTGGACGTTTTTCAATAGTAGAAACATTAAAAGAAAATAAATATTTTTCAAGATAAATTTTCAACGACAATATGATTAACTAAAATTGCAAAGGTTCAATAAGATTTCAATGAGGGCAGGGGGAGGAGGTAATTTTATTTTTATTTTTTAAGATGAAAAGATTAAAAAATAATAATAAAAGAAATCGAAAATTGAAGTGATGGAAAGAAATCTACCTCTTGAATAATTTGAAATCATTAATTGGAAATAGAAAAGATTTGAAATTCAAAAAATAGATTAATTGATAAACTTGAGAGAGAGACCTTCTGAAAATCAAAATGAATTTGAAATTTGTAACTGCTAAAGAAGTGGAGAGAATTTAGGAATAAAATGGAGCAGCGAAATGGGGAGTGGGAAACGTGGGTGTAGGCTGAAAATAGGAGTGAAATATTTATGTATCCGGAAGATTTTATGAATTGGGGATATTAAGGGATTTTTGAAATTTTAAAAAAAGGTAGGAATAAGTGGATATTAAGGTAAGTAAATATGTGTATATAAGTAATTTTCTCTTATATAGTATAACTTATTCGTTTTCCTTTGATATAAACGCTCGGAATAACGGTGTTAAAATAGTTAACAATTGCAGACGATGAAATCGTGAATTGATTTCCCAAAATAGACCAACCGTTGAATCCCCGCCTGCATTTACCATTTCTCTCTCTCTTTCTCTTTCTTCCCTTCGTTGTCCCCCATTTCTCATCTTCCTCATTTCTCAAGAATAACAGGGGGATCACGACCATTTTTGGGAAGAAATTTGTCAACAACAAGAAGAAGATATTTGCCGCATTTAGATAATATCATATTTGTGAATCTTTGAGGTAAAAAAATATCTTCCTTTTCCACGCTTAGTCAATCTCGCAAGTAGTCAGATTCTTGAATTGTCAGCATATTGTTTCAGAACATTTAGTTGTTGTTTTCAAGATCAGGGAAAAAATTTATCTGGGGGAAACGATTGTAAACCCTAGTTCTTTCGATTTGGGGAAAATATTGGGGGATTTGAGTCCGACCCAGATGACATGAGGGTTGGGAGGAGTTAATTTTTGTTGAGATTTGATTGCCCATGTATGGATCCGTCATTGTCGACTTGGGTAATCTTCATATTGGGGGTCTTCTTCTGTTTATTTAGTCTTCCTGTGCAGTCGCAGGGAAATGTGAATTCCCCTAATTTACAACCGCCGCCGCCGCCGGAGTCTGAGAAATCGCCGCCTCCACCCCCACCCCCACCACCTCCCCCTCCACCTCCGCCTCCCCCTCCCCCACCTTCACCATTGGCTCCTCCACCTCCTCCACCCAATCAAAGCGCCCCTCCGCCACCTCCTCCCAAGATTAAATCCTCAGAAAAGGAACATTCACACCACCCTCAAGACCACCGTAAGTCTAATGTTAAATTAAGCCCACCACAAAAGGAAACGAAGCTAAATTGGGGGAAGAGACTTGGGTTAATGTTTGTGGGTATTGCCGCGATCTTGCAGATCTGTGTGGTGGCGTTTATAATAATCAAGAGAAGGCAATTGTTGAAAGCGCATTCTGGATTTTGAAGACACATTTCCATTTGATGAATCTGTTGTTACTTCAATTTCTTTGACTAATTATTAATAGCTGGTGGAGCATGTTTTTATATAGCTAGAGTTATACAGATTGAGATTCTTTGAACAGCGGATTTGGTAACGAATATGGCACTCCATGGATTACAAAAATTAAGGATTCAGCAGAAGATTGGTGTCGACATTTCTGTTTTTGCTCTTGTAAATTGGTAATTCTTGATTGTGGCATTATTAGCAATTTTCCTTTTGGGGTGATTTTGTCCATTTTCCTTCTGACATTTTATTGTGAATATTACAGTTTTCCTTATGATTCTGTGAATGATCTACGGCTAATTGATGTTTTCTATTCTGTGCCATTATTTGGTAGTTTACCTCCTTGTATTAAAGCTGTTACTTTGGGTGAAGTTTTCGTTTAACGAGGGCCTAAAGTAATGATTGACTCCACCAGTGATCTAAAGTTATTGAATATAGATATGCTTCAAAGTTACATGTGCTGTGCATCATTGCTTCCTTTTTGTGGAATATTTCTCTATATATTGTCATGAGGCTTGTGTTCTGCAACAACAACAACATACCTAGTGAAATCCCACAAGTGAGGTCTGGGGAGGGTAGAATGTAGTACACAGAGGCTTGTGTTCTGCAATTTCGCAAAATCTACTGTAAAAGGGGCAGCCCGGTGCACAAAGCATCTTGCAAAATCCACTGTGATTTTTAATATTCATTTGCCATTGCCCTTCTTTTTACTGCCTATCTAGGTCATACTTGATTGAACATATTTTGGTTGCTTGTTGTGTACCTTTGTAGCATAACTTAGAATATTTATATCGCAAAAATAAAAGTCTTGTTTACAAGAGAATAAAGATGGTGGATTTGTTTTAGAAACCTCACTTGTAAAGTTTTGTTGGACATCTAAACAATAGAGTAGTATGTTTATCAGTTTACTGAAATTTCGAAGGATCATTGTCGAATTCCTAATCTGTCTACTGCAACTAACTAGTTAAAGGTATGGGAGAAGATGAACACTCCGGGAGAAAAGGGTATTGGAGAAATGGATTAAGATGTGGAGTCTGAAACTGAAGTAATCCTCTTTTTACTTCAGAAGAACATGATGCTTGCTTCCATGAATGAGGGGTGTGTAATTTGTAGTAGAACTTAGTTTGACATTAACTCCAACCAACTTAAATTGGATTTGTTAGTAAGTAATATTTCTTGATTACAGTAGTGTGTGTCTACAAAATGGGGATTCTTGACTATTAATCTTTGATATTGTAGGTGATAAAGGAAATTTTTAAGATGACAAGTTGCCTCATTTATCATTTGTAAGGAAGTTGCCTGGATTTGTTTTGAAGGACATTAAAGATTTACCTATTTTCTGTTTGGTAAGATGTGGACCTTGTAGCTTGTAGGGAGGCAAGGATACTTGTTGTTAGAGGCATGACTTTTCATTGTCGAGCTGCAATGATGATTTGTACCATAGAGATTGAACACCAAGAAAACCAGTTATTTATAACTATAATATTGTTATATATATATATAGAATGTATCTGACTTGAACAGTTATAAACATCACTAAATACAGGTTATCTTTATTATTTAATCTGAATTATGTTTCTTTTTGTAATAATGTGAATAAGTGTCGATCCTTTTTTTCCTTTATGCATTGTGGCATGAGTTTTATGGGTTGTATGATTTTCTTGACCTAAGAGAATGTCACAAGGTTTAGAGAACTTTTGCCTTGTTCAGCACAAACTTTGTAGGAATGAAGTTATCTTGGACATTAGGTCTGACATAAATTCTGTAGGATAAGTTTATGCCTCTTATTGTGGGTTCTATAATTGAACTTATGTCTCTTTCAACTCATGTTATGTAGAAACAAAGTGACAGCACTTGTGTTATATTATAATATGAAAATAAAAACATGTCTTACGATTTTGTTTTTTGTTTTTTCTATGTCAGGGTATATCTGGGTCATTCTTTTTATACAAAAATTAAAAATCACAAATTTGAAACCCCAAAATAAGGACATTATGCGAATGGCCTTTTCTATAATTCTATAGCTTGATGGTCTATTGAGTTTCAACAAAAAGGTTGTACTTTGGCAGGTAGTCTTGTTGTGATGGGTGTAGCCCAAATTGTCTCTAATTAAGTTATGTAGGAATTGCATCTGATAACCAGATTCCCACCTGCTATTTAAGCTATATCCAATTTTTTCAATTCATTTAACTTATAGCCAGTTTTGACAAACTTTAGATAAAAGCACTGCTGGTCTTCTTCTTTCTCATACACACGAAACTCTTAAGTATATTACTGATTGGATATGAAGTACATCCAGTGATTTACTGTGAATACTGTACACTCTATCACTAGTATTTTGTTGTTGTGAATTTTGCTTTAAATAGGTGTCCTAAAATTGGCTATCTGTGCAATTGTGCCTTAAGTTGTTATGCTTGGTTTGCCTTACCTATACTGTCGAAATCCACAAGCTATTTTTAGGCTTTTAGCGCCATTGATCCAGTATCATGTTATTTAGCCCAAACCACATTTGAACATATTTTTATGTTGGACAAAACAAAAATCAAATTTCATGTGATTCTAAATCTGTTATGGCTTTTCACAAGGTGCGCCAGTACATTAGAGCAACGTTATTATTATTAGATACTCCTATTACATTTGTACGTTTGTGCGCAAAATTCAAAATATTTTTGATTTGTAACTCCCATTTATCTTTCCTTGCATACTTATAACTTTTGGAAGAGGGTCAATGTTTGTTGAGAATACTATTCCATAGAATCTTATTAGATTTAGGTAGATACTAGTAATGTAAGAAATTTTGCAATGTAGTAGTTATTTCCCATCTTCTATGTACCGTACCCTTTGTAAAATAATACATCAATTGATTCATACTTACAGATATTTTAATTATGTGGGATTGTAAAATGATAATCAAAGACCGTACCTAGTATGTAAATTTTATACAAAGCGATGTACTAAATGACTATCAAACATGTTATTAACTATGTTATTTTCAATTCATGAATAATTATCTTCCTAGCTAACCAACAAGAAACCGGTCCTAAAAGATGGTTGAGGATTATGTGCTATAGAAATAATTTGAATAACAGCAGAACATATTATGTGCTACAATTCTGTTAATAGATCAACATAATTCAATAGTTTTGATCCAAATTTCAAACTAAATATATTTGTGTTTAAAAAATCCCTAAACTCAAATTTCCAACTCCCCCCTGGTTACAAGGTAGCATTGCACCATATCAGACGTTAATCAATGTTAAAATTTTCTGCTTAGTTTGTCCTCTTGTGTATATGACTTCAATGGTGATCGATATTCTTTAGTGGAAAGACAATTGCTATTGTCCACATAATTCCTTTTCTAGCTAATAAGGAAGTTACAATATTGCATTATTATGCATACATATATCTTACAACTATCTCTTTGATGCCTTTCTGGATTCGAGCTGTCAGCATATGTCTTCTTATAGACTTCTCCTTTTCCTTACTTTTTCTCACCATGTGCCCTAAATTAGGACCACTTTCAATAAATCAACTCCCTCATCTTATGGGCATTTGCAGTACTTGCCTTTTTCTTTTTTTTTTACAACAATAACATAGTCGGTGTATTCCACAAAAGATGATAGTAAATGATATTTCTGATTGACATTCAGCTCAAGAATACTTACCTTTGTTGAGTTTGTTGTTTAAATTATATATGTCTGTATTAGTTCACTTGGTTAAATTTATTTACATAAATAAATAAATAAATAAATAAATTATACAAACAATCTTTAAAGGCGAAACTAAACCCCATTGAATTAATTTTAGAATTAGAAAAGTGGCCTAAAGAAAGGCCATATGATGCCCCCATTGAACTTTGTATATCATTTGTATTGTGAGAAAAATATAGAAGAGAAACATGTAGCCATGATAAAACAATGCACTAAGCGATCATTACTCTTTGAAATGATTTTTCGATGATTGAAGTCGGACCTTTCAAATTGGAAATCAAAATATCCCAAAATCACATCACCTCTTAATAATCTAATAAGTAATGTATATAACACCAAAAAGATACTCCTTGTTTCTATTCTTTTTCCCTATTTTGTCTATTTCTTCAACTGAAAATGTTGGTTGTGATGTAGTGAGAGCTGAAAAAAAAAACGAAGAAAAAACTACGTATAAGGTGTAGGGCTACTCTTAATACTGTGTTGGTTTAACAAAAAACGAACAATATCATCACATAATTGTATTTGGGGACTGACTTTGCCCATAATGTCGAGAAGTTTTACCAATTAAAGATAGTTTGAAGACACAACCACAAATAAAAGTTAGATTGCTATAAATATTCTATTAATGTGAGTAGCACATAGTGAATTTCCTAATAAGCTTGTTAGAGTGGATTACAGTCCTACTTTAATTAGGGAATAAACTGGTGGTTTACTTATTTGAATTCGGACAATCTTGCTCTCAAGAGCTAAATTCTGGAGATTAAATTAGGCCCGTATGTCATATCTTTACGATAACATTAATTATTTTTCAAAAATAGGAACAAAAAGTGGCTAGTGAACGTAATTTCCAAGGAGATGACAAAACACACTCACGATAGCCCTATCACACAACTTGTGGTTACCATTCCCTTTAGAAATTCAAGTGGCATTTAATTTGCCCTTTTTGCACTTCAATATCCAAAATTCTCACTCATTTCCCTCTCTATATATACACACATACAAACTAACCTTCCTTGCTCACAAACTTCACATAACAAATTTTTACTAATCCTAGCCAAGATTTTTTTTTTAAAAAAAAATGTTTAAATTCCTCTTTCTCTTGGCTATCTTAATCTTGAGCAGCGATGCCGCTGTTCAAGATTTCTGCGTGGCAGACTTAAAAGCACCCGAATCACCTTCTGGCTATTCTTGCAAAAGTGTTACAAATGTAACAGTTGACGATTTCGTGTTTTCTGGGCTTAGTGCTGCTGGAAACACAGCAAGCATTATCAAGGCCGCAGTCACCCCAGCATTTGCGGCCCAATTTCCAGGTGTTAATGGGCTTGGGATTTCTGCGGCCCGTTTAGATTTGGCCGCAGAGGGGGTGATCCCATTTCACACTCACCCTGGTGCTTCTGAAATCTTACTTGTGGTGCAAGGATCAATTACTGCTGGATTTGTTTCATCAGCAAATTCTGTTTATTTAAAAACACTTAAAAAAGGTGATTTAATGGTTTTTCCACAAGGATTATTGCATTTTCAAGTAAGTGATGCTGGATATACTTCTGTGGGTTATGTATTTTTTAGCAGCTCTAATCCTGGACTTCAGATTACTGATTTTGCATTATTTGCTAATGATTTGCCAACCAAGTTGGTTGGGGCAACAACATTCCTTGATGAAGCAACAATTAAGAAACTTAAGGGTGTGCTTGGAGGCACTAATTAAGCAACAATTGCATTGTGTTAGCTGTTAATCTTTCTTTTTTTCATTCTGTTTTTGGGTATTTTCCTTGTCTTCTTCTTGTTGACAAATTGGGTCTGTTGTATTTTTTTTCTCTAAGGTTGTTTTGTTTCTTTAAAGTTCTGTTTGTTTGGAAATGAACACATTTTTTTTCCCGAGTATGACTATTATGTGAAATTATACTGCGCATGACTACATGAGACAAGAGGAATTCAAATTATGAGTTTATTTGTAAGGATGGGTAGAACGAGTAAGATCCCAAATTTATATAACAGTAATTAAGGTTTAGCCGCTAATGACAGTACTGATTTCTTTAATGAGATAAAGAAAATGTATCACTTTTTGCTTGGGTTTTTCTTTTCCTAAACTATCACGACTATACCAAGTATCGCCAGTATGATAACATAATTTGCATATATACTTTCGTCCACATGACAGAAGTAGTTCGCAATAGTTCAAATAAAAAAATACAAATACTTAATATACAGTTTAGATAAAAAAAAAAAACTGGCAAAAAATGATTTTCCATATATGTTTTGTTACCTTTATCTTCTTCTTTAATAAAACAACCATCATCAACCTCACAACACCTTTCTTTCGTTCAACTAAAAGCAATCATTTAGTGAAAAAGAAAGTGATTGAGCAATGACAATCCGTAAGCAGACATCCATTTGTGAAGAAAGCATAATAGCTCAATAATCTTATCAAGTAAAAAAAACACCTATTGATCCTCCTGATCATTAGGATCCACAAACTAAATGGGCCAGCTATAACTTGGTCGATATTGAAAAAAGGATGCGGGTACTACAAATGCACTGAGAAAACTCTATCCGACTGACTATGTTTATCTCTTTTTTTTTTGTCCAAACTATGTGTGGCATGATAAAAATTGTTTGTTTATATCAAATGAATATATATGTACAGTTTAATTGCACACACATATTTATGGGATAAGACATAAGTACCCTCTTCAACTATGGATGAAATTTCAGCGACACACCTTAATTATATATGGGTCCTATTACCTCTTGAATTGTTTTAAAGTGTAATAAATATATCCTTCGACGCTAAGGTGGCACGTAGAGTGTGCTCACTCTCTTGGAGGCATGTGAGAGACAAAAAAAAAGTATTAAAATCGAACTACTATGGACATGGGTCCATTTTCAATTGCACATTTTCACAATTAATTAGTACACATAATGAATTAACATTAAGATTTAAGTTGACATCTTTTTAATTAAATTTCTATTTTTTATTGTGAAATAGAGTCAAATTTTATCATTTTTAGAAATACAATTAAATTTTTCACAACATACTTAAATTGTTGGTGGATTTTTTCAGTATTTTTCATCAATTTGTATAATATCGAAAGACTTTTTCTTTTTCTTTTTCTTTTAATTTTTTACTCAAATACTTGACATGAAATTCACTAATGAGGAAAACAATTTTGTATATTAGAGATTTAAAATAAGCTACATATCATGAGAACAATTTAAATTAAAACTTTCTTTTTTAAAAAAATAAAATTTAATTATCCTCTCCTCCTCAGTTATCGATGTCATATCCCAATTCCCCCACCCAATTTCAGTTCTCCGTTCGTAGATATATCACTCCACCGCCTACTTCATCTCTCCGCCCATCGATATAGAAACCCTCCCCGCTTCAGTTTTCTGTCAATATAGCACCCAACCCACTTTAGTTCCGCTTCGATTCTCTGTTGTAATAATACACCATCTTCTTCGATTGTCCTTTACTTCATCTTGCCCAAATAATATTTGAGTGAGAAACAGTTGGCGGTAAAAAAAAATGAATTTGATAGTAGACATTGAATCTGGTGGTGGAGAAGGAATGAATTTGATGGTGGGTTACAATTTTCATAGTGATTGCTATGAGTTTTAATGGTGGAAATAGAGTGTTTTAGTGGTTATGGTGGGTGTAGGGATAGTAATGAAGAAGAATGAATAAAATAACATGAATTTTTAAAAAAATTATAAATATCTAACAAATTGATGATGTGGCGCTGACATGATGTGGAGGCGAATGTAAGATACCTCCCTTCATGTGAGTGATTATAGAGGTTTTAGGGTGTGTTTATT
Organism: Solanum verrucosum; assembly: GCF_900185275.1. Taxonomy (NCBI): domain Eukaryota; kingdom Viridiplantae; phylum Streptophyta; class Magnoliopsida; order Solanales; family Solanaceae; genus Solanum; species Solanum verrucosum. The sequence continues at coordinate 1,907,837 of NW_026020014.1, read as the reverse complement.
ACACTTAAAAATAATTCAGGGGGCAATAGGACTCATGTATAGTTAAGGTGTGTCGCTGAAATTTCGTCTATAGTTGAAGAGGGTACTTTTGCCTTATCCCCATATTTATCGCAAACTTGTTCTCATTTTAACGTTTAATTATTAAAATCTCATGTCATTGCAAAGTTAGACATAAATACTGACATAACTTTTGGGTCGTTTGGTGTGATGAATAAGATAAATTAATCATGGGACAACTTTTTAGTGGCCTTTAATTCATTGTTTGGCTACAAAGGTAGGGATAACTTATCCCGGGATTAACAATTAGTCCTGGGATAAGTTATCCCTCACCGGGGGTGGTATAGTAATCCTGTGTAAATTAACAAAAATACCCCCCTTAAACTCTCTTTTATACACCACTTTTACATTCATACATATTAACATAATTTTTAACAACATAATAACATTCACAACCTTAATTATTTGTTGTTTTTATGATAAATATATTTTTCTATTAAAAATTTACATTTATAAATACAATTTTTATTTATGAATATATTATAAGTTGAATTTATTTGTGTGATTATTATGTTTATTACTCACTTAATAATTATATTTTATCTATAATTAAAATGTAGATAACTTTAATAATAAATTTTATTTTACTTTAATAAACTTAAAATGAAAGTTTTATTTTTAAGCTAAATAAGATGAACATTTTATTTTTAAGCTAGATAAGATGAAAGTTTAATTTTTAAGTTAAATAAGACGAACGTTTAAATTTTAAAACATACGGCAAAACATACGACACAATCATGGAAATGCACACACAAAAATATTTAAGCTAAATAAGATGGAAAATTTATTTTTAAGAATGAATAACTAAAGCTTTGCAAAGAAAATGTAAAAAAAAAAAAACTAAATAAGGTGAGGGTATTTTTGTAAACAAACAACTTATTCTCAAAAATTATACAATGAATATTAGTTTGAATATGACAAACTAAATAAGCAATAAAAACTAATCCCAGCATAACTTATCCCAGTATAACTTATCCCAACATAACTAATCACAGCATAATTAGTATTCAAACCAAACGACCCGAGTGTGAGTAAATATATACCAACTAACTCTCACAACTTATTTAACACTGGGAAAACAAGAATATCTTAACGCAGTTACATATTATGTATTCTGTTGATTTTGTAAAGAAGTTGCAATAAAGATTGAAAATGGTGTGTTAATAATAGGATCTTTGGTAGATCAAAAAAACAATTATTTTCTTGGAAAAGACTAGTATTATGAGTTGTTTAGAGGTCAATGTTAATTTGGGGAAAGATGCCAAAAGTGCATCAGCCAATAGCCTAGGAGAAAGCAATATCAAACAAAAACACCATTAAAATAATCACGGTGATGAAGAGATTGCCGTCCTCTGAAATTTCTAACACAAAAACCTGTCACTATCCAGGAAACTCAGATAAACAATACTCCTTCCGTCTCAAAATACTTGTCGTGTTTTTTATTTACATGTTGAATATTAATTAGGAGCCTTCTGTGTGTCAGTATTTGTAGCCTTCAAAACAACTACAACTAAAGATAAATTAAATGGAATTCCTTTTTATTAATTTCGTCTTGAACTTTAGAAAAAAAATATTTTTAGAGGGAGGGAGTATTAGTTTAGTGCCTCCAACTGTGTTGTTGATAACACTGTGAACAATCGTGACACGCCAGAAAATAAGTCAAATAACAGCACGAATCAGAGACAAGATTACCAGCTTAAATTAAACAAATAATATCAGAATAGAACAGCATAACTTCCAAAATAACAGCAATTTTGCCTCTAAAAAATGCCCCATCCTGTCTTGTTCCTCAAAAAAAAATTATTGTTACCATTTGTTTTACATCACTTATTTCAATTCCACACAACAAATTCACATCATAAACTCTTCTCTATTTGCATAGTCAATGACCAAACACCAAAACATCCTTTCTCATCACAATTTTTGTGATACAATGGCCATTGAAGAACCTGAGCCTAATTCCAACTCTGATCCCATATCAGAGTGGCTAGCTAGTACTTTATCCGATGTTCCATCCTTCCTCAATGAACCTTACAGTTACACCGATGATTTAAATTTCTATGCGGACTCATGGTGGGTTCCTGATCAAGATGATCAGATCGTTAATCACAACATCATCATCGACAATACTTGTAACTCATTCAACATTAGCTCCCCAGTCAACACAGCTATTAGCAATATCCCTTTGGAGCCCATCATTTTGGATCATCCACAGCCGGTGGATCTGTCTAAGAAAAGGAAAATATCTGATCAAAATCCGAAGACGTCAAAGAAAAATCATAACCGTCAGATTAATGAGGCAGAAAATGCTCATATTATAGGTGATCAAGGAGGAGTGCAAGTAAGAAGACCAAAGAGAGTAACAACAAAATCAACCGGAAATAACAGTAACAACAAAGAAGGAAGATGGGCAGAACATTTGCTCAACCCTTGTGCTGCTGCAATCACTGTCGGTAACATGAACCGTGTGCAACATCTGCTGTACGTTCTCCATGAGTTGGCGTCTTTCACAGGTGACGCCAACCACAGGCTAGCTGCTCATGGACTCCGCGCCTTGACACATCATTTGTCTTCCCCTGGCTCATCATCAGCATCCTCTGGAACTATTGGAGTTACTAATTTCTCTTCTGCGAATCATAAATTCTTCAGGGACTCATTGATCAATTTCATCGACATTAGTCCCTGGTTCCGAATCCCCAATAACATTGCGAATTCATCTGTTCTCCAAATAATTGGAGAACAGGATCGGCTAAAGAACCTTCATATCCTTGATATTGGAGTTTCTCATGGTTTTCAATGGCCAACTCTTCTTGAAGAATTGACTAGGCGGTCAGGTGGACCGCCACCACTGGTTCGCCTGACCGTTATTACACCCACCACAGAAAACGGAGAATTGAGAGGCAATCCATTTGTGATCGGGCCACCTGGTTACGATTTTTCCTCGCAACTACTAGCCTATGCTAAGGCTATCAACATTAATCTACAGATCAACAGACTGGACAATTTTCCTCTTCAAAATCTCAATTCCCAAATCATAAATTCTACATCTGATGAAACCTTAGTCATCTGTGCTCAATTTAGACTGCATAACTTGAATCATACTATCCCGGATGATCGAACAGATTTGTTGAAGATATTGAAGAGTTTGGACCCGAAAGGCTTAGTTCTCAGCGAGAACAACACAGAGTGTAGCTGCAACAGCTGTGGGGACTTTACGACAACGTTCTCAAGGCGAGTGGAGTACTTATGGAGGTTTTTGGATTCCACGAGTGTGGCCTACAAAGGGCGGGAGAGCGAAGAAAGGAGGATGATGGAAGGAGAAGCAGCAAAGGCGTTGACGAACATGGGAGAAATGAATGAAAGGAAGGAGAAATGGTGTGAAAGAATGAGGAGCGTTGGTTTTGTAAAAGAGGTGTTTGGTGAAGATGCCATTGACGGAGCTCGGGCTTTGCTGAGGAAGTATGACAGCAATTGGGAGATGAGGGTGGAGGAGAAAGATGGCTGTGTGGATCTATGGTGGAAAGGGCTGCCAATTTCATTCTGCTCATTATGGAAGATTTAGCTATTTTGAGTCAAATTGTACTTCCTTACTACCACGTTAGACGTGTTTCATAAGTGTATTTGTAGAGGCAACAAGTCAAAAACTAAGCTGATTCCATTCAGGTTGATGCTATTCATCAAACGTACATTAAATTAACTTGTTTTATATCATCTAGGAGACTTCGTAATACTTCAAAGTCCCATTATTTACAAACAGTACCGTACGTAATAGAGATATGTAACATAGGGAGCAAGAACCCCCAGCTAAGCCTAGCAGTATCAAGATTAACTCCAGTTTCAACCATTTAAGTCTTTGCTTTGCGGCAAGATAAAGGCTTTAATCAAAGCATTGACAGAATCAGGAGACTCAATGTTTGCTGCATGTCCTGTGTTTTTTATTATTTCCAACTTTGCTCTTGGCCCCAAATGCCTACAAGTTAATACAAATTCAGCATGAGGAATCTAGTAGTCCACTAAAAAAGAAAAGTAAGTCATATAAATCAGGATTAAAAGTACCTTTGCAACTGGTAGCCGAACATAAGAGGGAAGACTCTGTCCTTGTCACCCCAAATAAGCAGAGTTTCCTGTACACCAAATCAAGCAACAAAAAACAAGTTATTTTTATGATTATACATATAGTCAACAGAATGATTTCACATCCATGAAGTTTTTGCTGTAATGTGTTGATTTGTTAAAGAATATGGGGAGAAGTTTGACCTGATTTAGGATGGGCAATCTGCAATCTGTATGATTGGACATCAAGTGGTGCACCAGCTCTTGCTTCTCCTTCAGGTAAGTCCTACTTATCATCTTCAAACAATACAGGAAGAGCATCAAGAGAGCCACTTTTTACATCTCTGTAATCTTTATTTGTTATAATTATCAGTGAACTCGGAGTGTGTTTGTAAATTCCTTGAAAATAAAGAAAATGATTCCGAAGTACAAAAAGTATAATTAATAATTGTACTTCACTCATTACCTCTCAACATCCCATCCAACCCCACTCTGATAGTATTTGCTTAATTATATACATAAAGGTATGTGGAGTATATAAATTCCCTGGAGCAATATCTTTTATACTCATAGGCGGATCCAAGATTTGAAAACTTTGGGTGCACTTATATTACCTTAGCTCAAACATGAGCACTAAGATAAACTTAAAATAAAAACAGTGAAATAAACGCTATGGCTGGATTTGAACCCAGTCTCACGGGTGAATCCTTTAGCTTGTACTAGTAGGACAATGACACTCATGTGCTTTTCATGGGTGCACTGTTAATTATATCTTAATTTCTATCAATTATTTTTTTCGAAATTAACGGGTGCACGTGAATCCGCCTCGGTTTATACTAGTACTTATTACTCTAGCAAACACCAAAAAACAAGCAAAATAGTCACTTATTTTCAGAAAAGCACTTTTAGTGAAAACATTTTCTTTCATTTTAAACCTACCTTACAAAACTCTGTGCTTAAAAAACAGTCCTTTAAAAATAAGGAATATTCCAGGTATGTAAGTATATACCCACACCTTGAGTATAAATTTCAATCATAATTAATTATCATAAACTTAATTAATACTAATAGGTTAATTATGATGAGTGGAAATTATTTAATTTAAACATCAAATACATATAAATATATATCTCCGTTTGCATGCAACAACAAAATAACAAAAATACACTTCCATTACCAGAAGTATGGTAGCAAAAGTCAAAACCAATCATTGAAGCACGTAATTTATCTTAAAATAGTAGTATATCACTCAATAATGTCAATTAATTAGTATTTCCACTCTTGTCAATTTGCTTGTGAATTGAATATTTTGAAATGCGGTTTATAAATCTTTGGCACTTTCTTAAATTGTGTGGAACCAAATGTAAATTTTAGTGAAGAATGATGAGGAGGCCAGGTACTCACATCAATGAATTCTTGGAGAAAGTAATCAGGGGCCCACTTGAAAGGATTATACTTGTAAATTGACAAGTTTACGAGCACATGCAGATCCTCTGGTTTCGCCGGTATTAGCAATTCAACCGGATCTCTTCCAATTTTTTTCAACTGCTCTTCCTTCTGATCTTTCGAGCATCCCACTCCACTACTCAAAATCACTACTTTCTCCACCATTTCCGGATTCATCTCCGCCATTCGATACCCAACAAATCCCCCATAACTAATCGCAAACATCGAACAATTTCTCACTCCCAATTCCTTTAACCCTTGCACCACGCATTTCGCCTGAAACTCCTCCGTCCGTTCCTTCCGAGTCGTATACGATTTACCGAAGAATAATAGATCCGGAATGTAGAGGTTGAACGATTGAGCCAGTGATTTGACTTGGTACATAAATTGCCATTTGGCATCACCACCGTAACCGTGGATGAGGACGAGATTTGGTTTGTCGTAACGGCGGTGATTGGGAGCCCAGAAATGGATGGTGGTTTGGTCGTCTAGATCGAGGGTGCATGGTGATAAGTTGGAAAATCGGAATAAGAGGGATATATATGCGTCGATGAAAGGGACGAAGAGAGGGAAGCGTTTGATGGTAGGTAAAGGGGAGAATAACCACCGGAAAATTTTAACAATGATGGAGAGATGGTAGGATAAGAAATTATGGAAGCAGAGGCGCAGACTCTCCATCACTGCCTAACGGATTTGATCTACCTAGCCTACCTCTTACTAATATAATATATAGGACTTCTATACTATTTCTTTTCCCCATTAAATTTTGATCCTCTCGTTATAATTTAATTATATATATATATATATATATATATATATATATATATATATAGTAAAAATAAAAGAACTTTTTTTTTAATTTCATAATCTTAAATTAAAGGTATACTTCAAATTTTATGGTCTGAAGCTAAATTTTGAAATATAAAAATAGACCTTTTTTTGGAGTTGACTAATATGAGACTTATTTTCTCGTGTGGTGCTAACATTAAATAAGAGAATTTTTTTTCATCACGTTTAATTCATTTTTTGAAAATAACTTGGTGCTATAGCACCCCCAATTACTGATTTCTTATATGGCTGTAGATCGACCTCGACAATGTGACATTTAACTTTCTTTTTAATTATAGAGTTACATATTGTATCTGCCAATTTATAATAGAGTTGTATGCACAACATTTTTCTTATCGTAATTAGATTTTACGATATTTGTATCACAATTAAAATTTTACACTTTGGGATTAACTTAATCTAGAACAAGTTCGTACTTTTTCCTATAAATGGACTGCATCACTATTAAGTCAATATAAATACTCCAAAAAAGTTTTTTAACTCGGCAAAGTCTATTGATTCTTGTGGACATGGTGACATGGCACTATTTCATCAGATTGATATCTGTGTTGTTAGACACTGTATGAGTAAACAAGATTCCTTTTGGACACTGAAATTAATGGGTAGTTTTTGTTCTCAGAGCGATCCAGACGTGTAACAATTGTAGCCATTTTGATCAAAGATCACTGGAGAATCTCTTGTTCTCTCCGTTTTAATTGATTTTTATTTTACATGAAGTTTAAGATAGTAAAAACGATTTTGATTTTGTACTGTTCAATATATAGTATGTATTTAAATGTATAAGTCATGTAGAAAGTTGAAACTATAAAGTTACATTGCCATAAAAAGAAAGATATAGTCTTTTTTTTTTAAACCGAATTTAATAAAATTAAAGCGGGAGAGTAGTTTATACTTCATGGAGTGACGGGTGTACGATCCAGCGGCCCATTATGAGTGAATTGTGACTTAGGAACCTTATGGAAGAAATAAAAAATAAATTGCAATTTGCAATATAAGACATCAGAATTTGGCTAAACTGTGAACTTATATCAGATATTCCAAATGAGTAGTAAAAAAACAAGGTGATAATAAAAGAAAATCATAAAAATAGGACCATGACTCCTTTGTCCTTGCGTGAATAATATGAGTAGATTAATTAAGTGAAGTGAATATATATGAGACGACAAAGGCACATTAAACGGGTTGGAGTAGGGCCTCTTAGGACTTTGAGTTATGAGCTTTTGGTAGGTTTTCCTTCCTCTTCATAATCAATTTATGCAATTATCGTGGACCCTCAAATATTTACGAGTATTCATAAGTAGAAATTTCAAATTATATGAAGTCGTCTTTACTTTCAAAATGTGATCCCATAATACGAATTTAAATTAATCAAATGAATTACATTTTCAATAAAATTTCATGTGGTTGGTGTTGATCCAGCACCTTCTGTTTCACCTGTAAGGGGGCAAGTGGCAACAATGTGCAAACCCATCATGTAATAAAGAGAGATATGATTCACAATCAAATATAACACATTTTCTTCAATCATTGATATAAAGAAAAATATATTTGACGAACCATGCCTGTCTGTTTGAATGAAGTAATCAAAATTCAGAAAGAAAGTGAAAAGAGCTTCATTTATTTTCCTCCCCAATGTAGTCCCCAGTTCATAATAATAGCAAAAAAAATGAATATTCAGTGCCAGATGTTTCTCCATTACACTGTTTAAGTAAACCAGAAATTCAACTTTTGCTGTCAATTGTGAACATCTTTTTCAAGAAAAAAGTAAAAAAAGATCCACTTCTATATACCTTACTTCACCATTTTCCTTCACATTTTGCCTTTTCTTCTTGCCCAAGTCTTATTTTTAAATAATTAATCTTCTTCTTTTGCTGCTTTTTGGACGGCTTTAATTTTTCGGTCACTTTTATCATCACTTTACACCTACATTCCTTTGATAGCTCATCTTGTCCCTCTCTCTCTCTCTCTATATATATTATATAATGCTCCACTATCATCGATACAATTGAAGGTTTGATTCAAACGACCTTTTGATCAATATGGAGAATTATGCATCAAGTTCATACCAATATTCTTCGCATAGAGGAGTAGCAATGGTTCTAGCCCTTGTTTCCGCTGTTGTTCTATCGCCATTATATGTGGATCGAGGAAAGAAAGAGAGCAGTTATTACGAGACGAGATGGAGTTGTGGGGGAATGGTATTGCCTGTTCTACTGGCTGGATTAATTGTTGCAATTAAAAGCACTTCTTCATCATCAGTACGAGGAAGAGCAAGTACATCTTCCATTTTCGCTTCTCCAGAACCTTCGGCTGTGCTTAGAATTGGGAGTTCCTCTTGGGGTCTTGCTGGTGTTTTGGTTATGCTCTTATGTGTGCTTTCCTGGCAGAGACAATATTTGTGGAAATAGATGTTAGTTACCTCAGAATTTAATTTCGTCATCAGTATTATTAATCAGAGAAACGAAATTTGGAGTCAAGAATTATCACTGGAATCGGATACAAAGGAAATTAACTACTCCTCTCTCATGGTTCAGTGTTCACTTGGCCTTAATCTTAATGTATTCTCTCTCCTCTAAAACCAATAATATTGTATTGCTATATTTGAAACTCTCCTGTTTTTTCATGTATAGCTTCTTTATAATGTGATGATTGTTATGTTTCAACTACTTATTTAATTGCAGAATTGAACAGTATATAAGTAGACAATAAACACGAATCTTCCCTTCACTCGTTCGAATACAATCTAACTGGTGATCCAAAAGAGAAATCAGGTATCAAAGCAGATACATTAACATACAAGGAAATTATCCTTGCTACCGAGCACAGGACAAGTAAAACCTTCATGTTGCAATCCAGCTTTAAAAGAAAAATCAAAAAAGGTGAAAGAGAGATACACCATGGTATAAATATAAGGGAAAATGGAAAAGCAGTCTGCATTTCCAAAAGTAACAAATGCAAGTCAAGACTTGAATAAATCAGTCACCTAATTTATCTTTTTATAAACAGAACCATGGCTGTTCTGTACAAATGCTTATCATTTGTAATTATGTACAAGATTAAAGGAGGACCCTAATCTAGGAGAAGGAAAAACATCAACTGTCAACTCCTCAGACCAACTACTGTATTGGCAGCGGCAGGAAGAGGGCTTACACCTCGATCATACATTCGCTGAATCTCCTCCCTGTACTCTGTCAATGATTTATGTGGTATGGCTGGAGTTAATTCTATAACATCTCCCATTCTTAGCTTGCAGTTGGGATCACTAACTGGTTCATGGTTCAACCTTGGCCTTAGCTCTTCCTTCAGAGGAAATCCATAGGGTGTCCATCTAGAGCTGCCACGGCCAGCTCTCTCCAACAGATCCTTCACAGTTGAGTTTGCTGCGAATTCTTGCACAGACATCTGCAAAGAAAAACAGTGTCAAAACACATTCCTGATAGTTGACACCATGATTATCAATTCTGTAACTTTCAGGATTCACAGGTAGATAGAGACCTTATCGTTCTCAATCATAATGATAAAGACAGGCCCATCAGTTCCACAATCAGGTTTGCAAGAAAAGGGACAATCTTCAGAATGAGCTGGGAATTTGCAAGGTGGCTGAATCGATTCAGTGTTGCCAACAGATGACTGGTCTCTGCTCATTGTCTCGCACTGCCAGGTTACAACCCAACGAGCCCACTCTACCATCTGAAGAACAAAAGAGGAGTGCTTGCAGTCATTTTCTTTGTATCTCCAATGAGCTGCAAAGCCATATTCAGCTTGCAAGTGCATCTCTTTTGTTCGGATCTGAACTTCAAGAGGCGCCATGCCTTCCCCGAGAACAACTGTGTGAAGAGATTGGTACCTAAAAATTACACATCCATATTAGGGGCAAAAACTTGAAAGAAAAGAGAGCGGCAGAATCAAAACTTTCATGCTGCTTACCCATTGCATTTGGGTTTTTCTATGTAGTCCTTGTACCTCCCAGGTACCTCACGCCATAGCTGGTGAACAACTTGAAGTGCTTTATAGCAGTCCTCTTCATTTTCAACAATCAACCTCAACCCATGAATGTCATGGACTTCATCCATATTAAGCTTCTTCCTGTAGAATATGAAAATACTGTTAGCTCAACTGTCACAATTCACAAAGGCAACATTAGTAAGAAAGTAGCATTGCACAGAATGCACAAGGCATCCAAAAGTTTCTAACTGTGTAATGACAATGGCAAGTAATTATCATCATATTGAATAATCTGCAGAAAAACGATTCCTACACAGTACAGCCCTACATAACATGTATGTCTTGTCTATAAACTACAGGCACTAAATAATTGGCTGATCAGCCAAATCCACTGGTGCAACTTTTAAAAGTGTATTAAATGGGCAGAGAAATTACTTTAGCATCTTGCAGTAAATGCTGTACAAGCTTTTGTGACGCCCTGAAAGTACGTGATAAGAAACAGATCCATCACTTAACGCTTGCTCCAATTTCTCCACGGCAGAGGTAATCATAGCCTCGTCAAAAGAATCCATGAGTTTTGATGAGAGTTCATTGTGCTGATCCGGGTTAAGATGTTTAAAGCATTGGTTCTCCAGCTGCTCTTTCCAGGTTGAGATGCCTAGGCGATTAGCAAGAGGAGCAAAAATTTCCAAAGTTTCCTTTGCAAATCTTTGCTGCTTTGTAGATGGTAATGCATCCAAAGTAGTCATATTATGCAAACGATCAGCTAGTTTTATGAGAACAGCCCTTGCATCTGTCATAGCAAGGAACATGATGTGTAATCGATCTGCCTCAACAGTTTTACTGGCTGTATCGAAGTCTCGTGCAAGCTTGCTCAATTGACTAAGCTTTGACACCTAGACAAAATGATTGAAGTTAAAACAAGTTTAACACTTGGGAGTTGGGATTATCATTATTAAACATAGAAGACAGCAGATGCTTGCATGATTTCTTTAACCTTCACTAATCAAAGACATACTCATACCCAATATTAAAGTCAGTTTTTGGCAAATAGTGATTTGGCCATGAGTGATTGCAAACACATTTTGGATACTGTTTAAACATTCAAAACTTGGTGTGCATAATACTTCAAATGAACAATGTATTGCAATGACAAATCTACAACTTTTTTTCAGAGTGAAATGACTACCCAAAAATAACTTAAGTTTCAAAAGGTTCTTTCTCAACTTCAACACAATACTCTTGTTTTAACTTTAACCTATGCATTGTCCAAATGCCTACTAAAACAAATCCTAAACAAAAACCAAATTTAATCTACATTTGAAAATTAAATGCAACACCCTTTGCATATGGAAAAAAGACCATTAACAAAATGTTTAAATGCCCAAAGTTATGAAAGAGAGTGTTAACAACAGGGAGCTTCAGATAAGAAAACAAGTCAATCTCCATACCCCTTCAACCAGATCAGCAACACCAGCTCCTAGCGTCCGGAATATATAGTCATAAGTCATGAATGTGTCATCAAGTGTGTCGTGCAAAAGTCCAGCAGCAACAACAGTCGAGTTAGCCCCAATCGTTGCGAGTAAAACTGCAGTCTCAACGCAATGCTGTAGATAAGGATCACCAGTAGCTCGCACCTAAAAAACCAATACAATACAATAAGTCAAAACTAAAACTTTTGCTAATAGCAGTGGGAATTAGTAAAAGTTAGGCAGAAACAATCACCTGTCCTCTATGGGCTTTCTCAGCTTCATAAAATGCCTTCACCACAAAATCATCATAAAAGATTTTATGCCTTGCCTGTGCACCCAACAGTAAAGTTTTAGCATAAGGTTCTGAATTGGACTCTAAGAAACCCTCTTCCATGTTAAAGGTGAGTTCATCCAATAGCCCTGATGAACGGGAATCAACATCCAGGACCTGAAAAGCCACCGGATCGTGATCAACACAGGATCCCAAGGCGTGCCTAACAAAACCATTGAACAATCCACCAGTCCCAGAACGAATGGAACAGACATCCCCAGCAATTCTCTTCGGAGGACTTCTGGAATATGATCCAATTCCACTACTACTAGTGCTACATGAAACAGGCCCTTGAAACACAGAAACTGGACTCTGATGATCCCTTTTCAATGACGAGCTGAGGGATGAACAACGAAAAGAGCTGCTCAATTCGTCGCCTCTATCATGCCACAGAGACCCCAAATCCTCGGTTCCAGTTGAATAGCTGGCCTTCACGGTTGGCGAAGAGAACAGAGACGACAGGCCACCGACAATGGATTTCTGGGACGAAGAGGATGTCGATGAGGAAGACGACGATGATCTGCCGTTCAAATCGAAATCATAAGACGCGTGAGAGTGGCATTGATATGGTGTAGAACACACACTACTCGGCGGACTTGCGTACAGTGCTATCGTCGGAACCGCCATAACCCACCAATCTAGAAGCTGAAATTCTGAATATTACCACCAAAGATCCAAATTTTACAGCAATTCGAAACCCTAATTCCTAAATTGTTTACAATCAATTCAGAAATAATCAACCTCAACCTGAATAAATGTGTGGAAACCTATAAATTCACAGATTTTTCAAGATAAGTTGGGTATTTACAACAAATATGAGAAGATCTGAGTGATTTTTTTCCCAAAAAAATGGGGAAAATGAGAAAAAAATGAAACTTGAACAAGAATTTAAACAAAAAAAGAAACTCGTAAAAATTGTTGGAAGAGAGAGTGGGCTGATATTTTTACTGGAATTGTTCTTGTTTCTTCTCCAATTACTCTTTCTTCAATCTGAATATCAAAATACTATTTGCGTTGATATTCTATACATTCATGCTCCTCTTTATGGTTGCTTAGGGGCCAGGAATACGCAAAGTATAATGACCGGAATAGCCTCGAGATGTCTCTCAAATAACGGGAAATTTCCTCCTTTTGTTTCTCCGGTTTACAGTTTTTTAATTAAATTATTGGTAACATCTTTTTCAATGTATTTTTAAAACTATAAAATACCCTATTATTTTAATGCCAAGGATTGTACTAATGGATTACAACAATAAGATAACATTAAATTAATGAAAATTAGTGTTGAGATAAGATTGGAACTGTATTTAGTGTGTCAGTGCCTCATTTCTCCTTTTTAATTTAATTTAATGATGCATTAATATGAAAATTAGAACCTTGTATCTAGTTCCTTCTTCTGCTAATTTAATCACTCGGAAGACAAGGTCAATGTCAACACTGACTAGATTAGGAGTATTAAACCTAATTTTTTTTAATGTACAATTATAATATTTTTTTCTTTGACAATTAATCATTTACCTAATTAAAAAAAAAAAAAAGGAACCAGATATGTTATTATTTTAATCCATCTTCTGTGGCTCTAATAAGTGAAATATTTAACTCAATAATTGTGATGGAATGACTTCATCCAATACATTTAAGGAAAAACCCTTTTCCTTCTTTCTTTTCTTTTCAATTATTATTATACTTTATATATGTACTGTGATTCCCTTGTTTATTTATGGTTATTTACCTCTCTCTTTTTATATAAAAAAAAAGGTTATTGCACTCTGTATCTCTTAAAATTGGGGATTTATGTAGTTTTTATTTCTCATTTCTTGCAAAATGCTAATTTGTTCTATTTACTTTTTATTTGTTTGTTTTCTTCTTGACCTGCTTGTGTTTTAGATAAGTGTGTTTAGATATTTATTTTTTTCCTAATTCTGAATGGGGCCGGTATACAGGATTCCACTGATGAATCTCTAAATCCTAATTTTAGAGGATATGATCTTTAGTGGGGACATATCACGAGAAATCCTGACCGTCAATTTCCACCCATTAGATGCGGGAAAGAATAGCGGGTCCCGCGCAAAAGTATGTAATTTGAAGGAAAATGCAAGGGTACATACGTAAATATGGTTTTGCAAAAATAACGATTCAACGAATCCGGCTCGTCTCTCAGTCCCTATCTCAGTTTTGCTTCTAGAACGAGTGTTAGGTGTAGGAAGGCGATAAGGACGGGTTAATTTACCCGACCCGGAAAATAAAACCGGTTTTATTGAGAGAATAGTAACGTGTCGTGTGAAGAAGTGGCACGGACAAACACGTGGTCAGCAGTGGCAGCGTAACACTTGGACGATACTTTGGCGGCCAATGACTATTGAATGCCAATGGTGGATTCTCAACTCCATCAACACTCCACGTGTCCAACTTCCTCTATGATAGTAATATAATCAGTATAATTCAATAATATAGTACTAGTTGAAAAAGATTACATTATTTTGATGATTTTGCATAAGTAGTCAACTTGCTAAATACGTTCAAATTCAAATAAGTAGTACGTAGTGATTGTTGTGGCTAAGTCATGTTGATTGAATAATATGTTTAGATTGATTGTTCATAAAAATAGGGAATCCATAAAAACGCAAATAATTAAAACACCCATATACAGTGGTTCATTAAATTGTTCGTGAAAACATTAGGTAAATTGCAAAAACTAAAATCAAATATTTAATAGTTATTCGTTTGCCTTTCTCTTTTCCACTTTGGCTAAATATCTCAATGAATTATTGTATGCTTATGTAATAAGTATGGCCCTTGAACAATTATTATCTCATTAGTTACTCCCTCTGTCTCTAATTACTTGTTCACTTTTGAATTGATACACTTATTAAGAAAACAATTAATGACATGATGAGTTTATATTTTACCCCTATTAATTATGAAATTGATGAAAAGTTTTACATTTTTTAAAGTAACTAATCATTTAATTGAGGATATAATAGGTAAAAAAAATTATTCTTTTTTAATTTATCAAAATGAACAAATAATTAGGGATAACTATAAAAAGCAAAAGAAACAAATAAATAGGGACACAGGCAGTAGCTAGTATTTTCTTGGATTGTAACAGCACCAAGTTGTTCGGCTGCAACGGGTCAAAATACGGGTCATCAACTTTTTTCTTTTCTTGGACTTTAGTTCCAATCTCCAGGGAATTACTTCTTTCTAGTTTCTACACGTGATAAACAATTAACTAGTCAACTCTGCTAAATATCGGACTTTTCCTAACCCACCGGAAGTGGCGGTGTTTGTGTCTATACTACCTTTGATAGATTTTACTTATAAAATTACACTAGATACGTTATTATTTTTTAAGCTAATACATCTATTTAATTTGTCAATTGCCACAGCCAATTAAACCAAGCTGAAAATAGTGGACATGCATATTTACGAGAAAAATCAGTATCTAAAAACATGATTAGTTCGACTCATTCGAGTTTAGGTAAATTAATAACTTGTTTATTTATAAATTCAGTTAATTTTGATTTATCAATTTTGTTCAATAATTTAAATGAATCATAAGAAAATGTATAAATGAATCAAAATTTAATAAGAATTTATGTTAACTCGGTTATTTAAACTCGATCAAATTAAACTTTGCTATTGATGTGACTAAAAACTTTATTGGTCTGTTATACATGACAATTATTTGCAAAGTACGACAACTTCACCTAATTTGATGACACGTTATAACAATGCAATAAAGCACGCATGAAATTAATTATAGTCAAATTCAGATACATCAGTAAAATGGCATTCTATCAAATTTCTATAAATTTATATATACAAATTTATTAAAATTATTAAAATATTAAATATTAACTTTAAAATATATTGATTTAATACCAAATTCATAAAAATTTAAATATAGAATATGCCTCTGTAATTGAAGTACTTTTTTTTTGTTATGCTATGATTTATTTGTAATTATACGTTTAAATCATATAAGTTTGGCTGCCATCCACTTAGCTTTTTTCTTTATTTTTCTAAACTAACAAGTGATATATATTAGTTTGGTTTTATATTTGACAGCTATTGACTGACATTTTTATTTTGATATTTGATAAAAATTATGTCAGCTTGGGTTTTATACTGTATGACTATGCTGCTTGTTGAGCATATCATTCAAGTTATTATCTAAGATTTATGATCCTATTATGTTAATGGTTCTTATTTTATTCATAAAGTCTATCGATATTAATTCTTTATGTATTGTTATTTATGATCCGTTTGTCATATTTGTTACCAAAGTGGTCTTCCAAGTATATATTGGAAACTTTTTTTAAAAAGAAAATAATCCAAAAGTTTGCCTTCGTATGTACGTTTTATACCCATTCAGCGGTGAGAAAAAGATGCTGTTAGGTATAATATTTAAGTACTATCAATGACGAAAAATAATTGAGTACTGAAAGTAAAGAAGCTTAAGCAAGTATATCAATTATTATAGCTAGCACATAAATGTCATACTTTAAATATATCTTACTTTAATTGTAGTAATTATATTATCAAACTCAACTAAAATAAGAGATTCAATTATTTAGAAACAAATTGAAAATCTAAACTTTTACGATTTTTAGCATTAAATAAACTATTATATATAATGTATGCTTTGCATAAAGTATTATAAGTTTAATTCAACTCGTACAATTAAAATACTTCTATCCTTGCCGACGATAGAAGGGATATTCTGATGATGATGCTGAAGAAATTGAGACAATTAGTTTCACAAAATATCCAAAATTCCAAATGTGCGGTAAGAAAGTAGCATCATATGCTTGAGTTTACAACAACTTATTAGATGGAACATACACAAAGTATCCTAATATGTCTGGCCAGTTTTTTAGAAATTCGAAAGTGCTTTTAAAAAATATATATATAAATAAATAAAATAATTTTAAAAAAAATAATATATATATATATATATATATATATTGTTTTCTATGAAAATAATAATTATATTATTTATTTTTTATGAAAAAATATATTATATTTATTTTTTAAAGTTGAGGTACTTGGCTAAGTTTTTAGGATGAAAACTAATTATTGTTACGTCGTAGCAAAGTTTTTTTTTTTCAACAACACTTTTAAATTCTTGGCTAGACACAATTTAGATTTTTTTTTTTATTTTTTTAGTACTTTTTTAGATTTGTTTGCATAAACTTTTAATTTTAACTTATTTTATCATTCTAGTTTAAAATTAAGTGTTTATAAACACTTTTTTTAATTTACTCAAACACTCCAAAAGTATTTTAAAACTATTTGACTAAAAGCACTTGAAATAAGTCAATCAAAACCAACGCTTATTGAAATAAGTCAATCAAAACCAACGCTCAATCACTTTTGCATCTCTGAAATTGTTATGAATCAAGTTCAACCCAATGTAGATACTAATGTCATACAAATTGTTATTGGGCTGACAAGAGTTATTGGGCCGAGAACAAGCAATAAGGTCAGGTTAATTTGGGATCCGAATTGAGGAGTGGGTTTGAAACGTTCCTTCAAAAAGGGTAGTGATATGTGATTTAGAGATTATGCAAATTATTGAGAAAAATGTCTAGTCCTCTCATCCCATTTCTTTGAGTCTATGTTTCTCATCTCCCTTCTGGTTATCTTCTACAATAGTTTTCTTTGTTAGTTCTATTTTCCGTTGTAACTTCGAGTTTAGTGATTATAATAATTGAATGTTTTAAATTGAAGTTGTTACAGAAACACTTTTAAAAATAAATAAAAAATATTAAACAAAAAACCTATTTAAAATAAGTTAATTCAAATACGGACTAACAATTAGGAAAAGCAATCAACGATTGTCAATTGTTGCGTCCATTAATTATTTATTGAAAAAAAGTATATTATAGAAGTATGAAAATGGGAAGAGGCAGAAGACAATTTGCACACAAGGAAAGTGGATGGAATGGGTTTGCGTGTGGAATTATAATAGTAACTCTGTGTGAATAGTAGTGGCGTAGGAACTCTCTTGTGTTAAACGTGCAAGCTAAGCATATGATTCCTCAAATAAATAATATTCATAAATTTTCAGAATTATTAATAATTTTTATTGATTTAGCACAAACGAAAAGATTATATTGGTATCTCATATTTGAAGGAAAAATATATATAATTTAAAAATAATTTTAATTTAAATATAATATAAAAATAATAGTATTTTTGTTTTTCCATGTATATTGATAAAATCGTAATTTTATCATTGTGATAATTGGCAAAACACGTCTAATATTTAATGTTATATAAGCTTTGATCATATATCATGGGAATCAAAATCAGATTTAATTGAAACCAGAAGTATAACTAATTGATAATATATTTTCTATGTAAGAGTTTGAAAAAGTTTTACTCATAAAATTACATCTTATATATTGTTAAATATATATATTAATTAGTTAACTACTACTATTAGATATGGGTGGGAGGGGGAGGGCGGGGGGGGGGGGGAGGGGTCATTTTCACATCCTAGTAATGGTGACCAAGAATGGCAATGAAATGGTAGGACGGTTACTTCTAGTTTTAGAGAGAGAGATAGAACGATGTACCACAATATTGACTTACTACGAGATAGATTATAAATATCATTAATGTTCATATTATTCATGGATTAAATTAATAGAGTTTAATTAAAAGCTTGCTTGGACATGCATGTAATCTGTAATTAGATTGATATGAAGCTGACGTTTTATTTGAACATACAATTTAAATATTTAAAGTTTTATTTTTCTCCTAAACATGAAAAATCCGCAACTTGTGAAAACCATCAAAATTTCTTCAATTCTTGTACAATCTTAACAAATGAGCAAACAATTGTTTATTTAAGCTATCGAACTATGCTAATGCTTTGCATTTATAAATTGCATATTTCTGTGTTTCCTTTATAAAATGTTTGTGATAACAAACTTTTACATACATATAATTTTAATAAAGATTCACAGGCACAAGTCTATAATAATAATAATAATAGCTAGTTATTCATTAATATAATCTTTTCACGGGTATTAATAATCTCATCACACATTGTTTGGATGGTAAGTACCCCTCACTTCCAATCCGACCAAGGGAGCAAAAGGGGTGAGAGCTCCTAGGGGAGGGTGAAAAAAAAATCTCATCACACGGAGAATATGAAATCTGATTTCAAATCGCATCTCCAAAATATAATATACTCATCAAGCACCTAAGTCATGTACTGAATTTCTGCTGCTTTAAACTCAAAGTTCGGCCCATCATAATTCATGTGTTGAATTGGGCTTTCAGTTAATTTCCAAAGTCAAAATGAACAAGGCCCATTATCTAAAATTTCCCTGTGAAAATGACTAAGAGAGTAAATTCTTATTTTTAAGATACTTCTCATTTAAAAGAAAATTTTGCTTAACAACTCCATCCACTTTTATTGCTAAAGCTACCTTGCCTCTACTATCAACTATACTACCACAAACCACCTTTAGAAATAGTTATCATCTCTACTCGCCATATCTTTATCATCATAGTCACTATAAACCAACAACCTCCTCTATATATTGTCAATTAGATATCATCACTAACAATCACGATTGACCATTATTATCAGACATTATCACGATTAGTTACCATTTGTAACTATCACTTAACAACAACAATAATCAACACTCGCAACCATTGATATTAGCTCGCCATTACAACCTTTAACTACTATGTAAATTTATTTAAAATTTTATAAATATAATATTGAGATTAATTATTATTTATTTAAATTTTAACACAATATCTTAAAATTAAATGCATATTTAAATGAAAAAATCTTAATTTTAATATATATATTTTTTATTTTTTTATTTTTTCATTATTCTAATATAAATGCTTTGATCTGAAAAAAAAGGAGACATTTTTAAAAATCAAATTAAGTACTATATAAATTTGTCATTTTTGCAAGTATTTAGGAAACATTTTGCACGATAAGATTTTGCTTGGAGAACACGTAATTTGTAATATTAATATTCTTTTCATTTATAGTCAAGATCCTATTAAGACAAGAGTGAAGAAGAAATTTCATTGAAAGGGTAATAGTTGTAATTTATCAATGTACTTTTGGAAGCTCATAAAATAAGATAAATGATAAGTATAAGGAATATTGAATTATTCCTCTTTTACATGTAGGTAGGGGTGTACATGGTCGGGTTGGTTCGAGTTTTTCAAATATCAAACCAAATCCTTTGTGTCGGATTTTTAAATTTATAAATCAAACTAAATCAATAAAACTCGGGTTTTTCAACCTTGGGTTTTTTTGGATTTTTTCGGATTTTCGGGTTTTCCGTTAAAGTATTCATACAAACATATAATTTACTTGTACTTCAAATATTTCTTCAGTCCTACCAAAATACAACTATCTATGATGTTTCTTAAAAATACAACACAAACAATGATATGATCAATGACACTAAAATATCCAATAATAATAATAATAATAATGAAATCACGTAAAACAAATATTGCAAATTAACAAGTCATAATAAAATTGATCATAATTTAAAAGTACTAAATCATGCTAAAATAAGTTTAATAAGTATTAGTTACATGACTAAATATTAAAGGAAATTAAAATTAGATTATGTACTTTAATTGTCTAAACCAATGTAAAACCAAAGAATAAATATTCAATATTATTGTCATTTTTAATGTTAAATTGATTTTCTTTTGGCATTAGTATTAATTTGATTTTGATTTAAGTTTTATTATAATTACCAACATCTATGAACTATAATCTTTATGGAACCATTCAAAAATATAAGTTTCAAACTTGAAATAATATATTAAACGATAAAAACTATGAAAAAGTATAAGAAATATTTAAAAATTCTATCAAAGTAATTTTTTTTATGTATAAAATAAAATTTTAAAATTATATATACAATGTCGAATTGGTTTGGTCTCGGGTTGGTTTTTTTTAGTTAAAATCAAACCAACCCAAATATAGTCGGGTTTTTCTTTTTCAACACCAAACCAAGTCAAATCAACCACTAGTCGGTTTTTTTTTTCCGGTTTGACTTGGTTTGTGATTTGATTCGGTTTTCGATTTGATTTTATACACCCCTACATGTAGGATATAGAAATCAAGTTGTTATATGCATCACTAAGATCTTGTTGAAGAGATAAAATATAAATATGATATGTCGTTTTATTCGGAGGTTGAATCAGTAATTTTACATTCATTCTACTTCATGTTCATCAATCCATAGAACAAATCAAAGAAATTGATAAGGTAGATTTAGGATCGATAGACAAGTCTAGAATAAATTTTTAATGGGTCTAAGTTTTCAACAACAAAGGCGAAAACTACTTTTTCATTAACTAATAGTGTTGTAAAGAAGTGATAAGTACTCTAATTCTTAACCTTAGATTTTAAATTCTTCAAATTCAAGTCGGTTTATGAAGTCAATTTTGTAAAGAAGTCTCTAGCCCTAATATGAAACTTTTTCGGTGCAAATTTGAACTTAGTCAAACGATAACACAAAATACTTTTACGTGACTTTAATTTAAATTTGGCCCTCAGATTTAGTCAAACATCAACTTGAGACTTTCTTCGCGCGAATTCAAATTTGAGTGCTCCCTAATAAGAGAATCAAACCTCGATTGAGAAACAAAAGGAATATAATTTTAAAACATACGTGAAATTTTAAAACCAAAAGCACATTGTTTAGGAAAAATAGAAGAGGTAAGAGAAAAAGAGTTGATAGGCAAAGTGAAGGAAGTATATAAAGAGAGATCTCACAAAAGCCTCCGTCTTCTCCTTCTTCCTTGACCTCTTTAACCAAGTCTACACAGTCTCTGCTCCTTTGCAGTTTTATTTTTATATAATTTTTTAAAAAATCAGAAAAAGCTTTCAGTGATTTTGATTAAGAAACCCTAATTCTGGGCCGTAAGTTTTACTCCATTGTTCAATACAAAACCCTAGTTCTTTAATCTTGTGATTGCCCACCATTAAATTTTCCGCAAGCATTTTGAGGTAAGCCCCAAAAGATCTATGTTAATAAACGCTTAAGTATCTAATCAAATTCATTATTAAGTTTTTATTCAGATTCATCAGGAAGAGTTTTGGGTATTTTTCATTCAAAAATCTGATCATTGTTGAGGTTTTATTAGGGTTTAGGGGTTTAAGGAACAGTTATGGATGATCTTGAAAAGGCAATACTTATAAGTTTTGATGAATCTGGGGCAGTTGATTCTGCTCTTAAAGCACAAGCAGTTGGCTATTGCCAACAAATTAAAGAAACCCCATCAATTTGTAGTATATGTATTGAGCGTTTATGTTTCTCTAAACTGGTTCAAGTTCAGTTCTGGTGCTTACAATGTCTGCACGAGGTTCTTCGGGTTCGGTATTCATCAATGGGTCCAGAGGAGAAGTCCTTTATCCGGAAATCTGTGTTTTCATTGGCTTGTTATGAGAGCATTGATGATAAGAATTTGGTAAGAGTTTTGGATGGTCCAGCTTTCATAAAGAATAAGCTTGCTCAGGTTATGGTTACTTTAATTTGTTTCGAGTATCCCATGATATGGCCTTCAGTATTTGTTGATTTTTTATCAAATCTTAGTAAAGGTGTAGTGGTTATTGATATGTTTTGTCGGGTTCTCAATGCATTGGATGAAGAATTTATTAGCTTGGACTATCCGAGAAGCCAAGAGGAGGTGGCTATCGCTGGGCAAATTAAGGATGCAATGAGGCAGCAGTGTATTTCTCAGGTTGTTAGGGCTTGGTATGATATCCTTTTAATGTACAGGAATTCGGATCCGGATTTATGTTGCAGTGTGTTAGATTCTATGAGGAGGTATGTTTCGTGGATCGACATAGGTTTGATAGCAAATGATGCATTTGTCGGGTTGTTATTTGAGTTGATGTTGGTGAGTGGTTTTCCTGATCAACTCAGAGGTGCTGCTGCTGGTTGCATCCACGCTGTTGCTGCTAAGCGCATGGATCCGAAAGCAAAACTCACTCTTTTGCAGAGCCTTCAAATTAGAAAGGTTTTTGGTTTGGTAGCAGAGGATAATGACTCTGAGTTGGTATCAAGTGTTTCTTCTTTGCTTACTGGATATTCAACTGAGGTTTTGGAGTGTTCAAAGCGTTTGAACTCTGAGGATGGGAAAGCTGTCTCAACTGAACTATTGAATGAGGTTTTGCCCTCTGTTTTCTATGTAATGCAAAATTGTGAAATTGATGAAACCTTCAGTATTGTGCAGTTCCTCTCTGGGTATGTTGGCACATTGAAGAGTCTGGCTCCATTGACCGAGACACAATCACTTCATGTAGGTCAGATACTGGATGTTATTCGGTCCCAGATCCGATTTGACCCAGCATATCGCAATAACCTCGATATGTTGGACAAAACAGGAAAGGAAGAGGAAGATCGGATGGCTGAGTTTAGGAAGGATTTGTTTGTTCTACTTCGGAGTGTGGGTCGTGTAGCACCTGATGCAACTCAGCTTTTCATCAGGAACTCCTTAGCTAGTGCTGTTGCATCTAATGGGGATGTGAATGTCGAGGAGATAGAGGCTGCACTCTCTCTCCTATATGCCTTTGGGGAATCACTTAGTGATGAAACCATGAAAACAGGAAATGGTCTCTTGGGAGAACTAATACCAATGCTTTTGTCGACAAAGTTTCCTTGCCACAACAACAGGCTTGTTGCACTTATCTACTTGGAAACAGTAACGAGGTATATGAAGTTTTTTCAGGAGAATACACAATACATACCTTTGGTTTTGAGTGCCTTTCTCGATGAAAGAGGCATACATCATCCAAATAGGAATGTGAGTCGAAGGGCAAGTTATCTTTTCATGAGGATTGTGAAGCTGCTCAAAGCAAAACTTGTACCCTACATAGAGACTATTCTGCAGGTATGATTTTCCCACCCCATTGCCCCCATTTCATCTCCCAAGTTTCTGTATATGGGAAAGATCTCATTTTCTTTTCTTTGGATTCTATTTCTGAATTCCTCACTTGATATGTTCATTCAGAGTTTGCAAGATACAGTTGCTCAATTCACAACAATTTATGCTGTCTCCAAGGAGCTCTCAGGTTGTGAAGATGGTAGTCACATTTTTGAGGTACATCTGCAGACATGGTCTTAGGACATGTGCATGAGAGATTTTTTCGACTTGCTGGCCTACTTCCTAACTCACATTCATGTCATGTTGTAGGCGATTGGCTTATTAATTGGAATGGAAGATGTACCCCTTGAAAAGCAATCAGAGTACCTGACTGCCTTGCTTACTCCTCTTTGTCAGCAGGTCATTTCATTAGCCAAAGGACTGTAAATTGAATTTTCTTTGGATGTTTTGATTAGCTTGATTGATGCATATATGCATTCAAATGGTGCTTACATTGTATGGTTGCATGTTTAATGTGGAATACGAGTATTTCTGGACACTTGCTTCCGTTAATTAGATGAACTGACTTTAGATACTTTTAACAGGTTGAGGCTTTGCTCTTAAATGCCAAAGCCCAGAATCCTGAAGAGTCTCCAGCAAAGATCACAAATATCCAGCAGATAATTATGGCCATTAATGCTCTGAGCAAGGTTTGTACTAGTGCTATCAAACTCTCTACATTTTCTTATAATTTTCTTATCCTTGTACATCAAATTATTTTATCAATAACACAAAAATGCGGTGTCAAAAGTATGTAAGAAGTTGGTTTGCAGTTCAATCACAATTGTCTTTCAAGGTAGCCCAAATATTTGGAATTATCCTTTAAAGTATGGACATAAAACAACAACAAAAAGATCTTCTAGTACTGGTTACATATATTTCATTACTATGGGCATCTCTATTTCTTTTATACCAAATAACCCACAAAAATACATATTGTTGCGTTTCAAGCTGACCTTCTTTCTGTGCCAATCTTATATAGCATGCTACTCGACAGTGCTTCACCATCAGATTTTGAAAAGCCAGTGAAATGTTGAACAAAGAGAAATCCAAGTTCTATATTTGATTTAAAGCTGCAATGCAAAATGTGGTTAATGTCCTCTCCAAACTCATAATAATTCACCTCTCTTTATAATGTATGCCGTTAAGATGCAATTCTTCACTCCTCCCAATCCAGCATTTTATGAATTATCTAAGTAATACCATACCTGATAACAACAATTATGCCTCAGATTCCTCACTTAACATATTTCTACATTTAAATTCATCTCAGTGAACATTATGCAGAGCAATACCTACACCTCGGTCCTTGATAAGTTTGGATTGGCTATATGAATCCACAACATTATACCAAATAAAATTAAAAATTAAAAGTACTGGATTGTCTCAATATATTTTCAGCAATATGATAGCTGTCTTTAAGCAATTTTTTTTCTTGGGATTTCTGTCTTCTTGCTGAGCGTACTGCCATTTCATGTTTCTAGCACTGGTGATTGATTCGGCATTTGTTGCCTATTCCTCCTAACCTCACCACAATGTTTTTGCATGCCAGGGTTTTAGCGAGCGTCTTGTAACTGCCAGTCGTCCTGCAATTGGTCTCATGTTCAAACAGGTTGGTTGATTGGTGCTTGAGTTTTTCTCTTGCTCTTCTAGATTAGTTCTAAACTCCACCTCATGTTTTAATCTGTCTGTGCTTACCAACTACTGGTAACCATACATTGTGGCACGCTTGATTATCAATATGCATGTCAATTATTTCGTATGTTGTTACAATTCAAAGCAATCCTGAATATTCTCCTTTCAGTAGTGTCACTATTTAAGGAGGTTGGTATCTGGATTGGCTGTCTTTATACTTCAATGGATTTTTGGTTGTTGACTTTGTTCTCAGAAATAAGTGAATGACAAAGTGTGTTGTTATTCCCCTTTCTTTTTTTGCACTATTTGTTTTTCTGGTGCACCTGTTGTAGGGAGACAGATTTTAAATTTTTGTGGTTAAATAATGCCCTAATCCAAGTATTACTTTTCTCCATCAATTCTTATCATGTTGATTTCTTTTCATCCAGACATTGGATGTCCTTCTACGTATTCTTGTCATATATCCAAAGATAGAACCCCTGCGGTGCAAGGTATGTGTTTAATTTCTTGTTATTTTTGTTCTATTTGATGCACCTTTGGTGATGCATTTCCTTTCCTGACGATGTTAACTCCTCTAGGTCACATCATTCATTCACCGCATGGTGGACATACTAGGATCATCTGTATTTCCATATCTACCAAAGGCACTGGAGCAATTGCTAGCCGAAAGTGAGGTGAAGTCATTAGTATACATTTAACCAAAGTCAAATCATATTTTGGAAAGTGTACTGCAATATCATATCTCACTATTTGGATCTGTGTTGTAAGATTAACTTTGATATCGGCCATAACAATCTTAATTCTGTGTCTTGTGGCTCATAGTTTGAGAAGCAAACCATTGGCCGATGCTTTGCATTTTCCTTTGAGAAAAAATAATGTTGACAAATGCAATGCATTTTTCTTCTGATGTATGTATTTTAGGCGAAGTTGTAGAATGTTCTAAACTACATTACAACAACAACATACCCAGTGAATCCCACAAAAGTGGTTTGGGGAGGGTAGTGTGTACGAAGACTTCACCTTACCTTTTGGAGGTAGAAAGACTTATTTCCGGAAGACCATCGGCTCAAGTGAAGCTAATCAAAGTTGTAATGGAAAGAAAAAATGGCACTTAGGAAAAACATGACAACTAATGGGAAAGCAGTGGGGAGCATATATCACAGTCCCATTCAGTTTTACCTCAATAAGTAAGAAATCAATTAATCTCCAAGAAAACACTTTCAAGGAAATCATTTTCCTTAACAAACACACCCATCATCTACATATAGCATACGCCATGAAACCTCATTCACGATTAGTGTAAACAAGTACACCTGAGGTCGGTTTTTAAAAAAAAAAAGCATGACCGAGGTAGATTCACGGTGTAAACTCACTGTTATAGACTTTTACTGAAATCCTTTGTATCTCCTGATACTGTTCCCTCATAGTAACTGCTAATTTATATTTATCTTTAATGATTTTTAAATATTTAATACGTTTCCATTCTCCTGCACAGGACTTTTTGTAGCACTTCATTGCACACTTTTTCTAGGTTAATGTGCATCATGTGTAGATCCTTCATTATTTTATGTATAAAGTTTTCATTAATTTCCTAGCTAGATAGATTGCAAGCATTTTAAGATAATGCAAGGTTTTTATTTGGTAGAATTGCATAATTTCTTGGTTATGGTCAACAACTCTTTACCGAATTTCTCAATCTAAATCAGAGGCAAACTTAGGAAATGTTGGGAAGTGTAAAATCTTATAAATGGTTAGCATGGTATTTATCAACGAGTACAACATTATTGAGATGCATACAGATGAAATTGATAAAAATCAACAGTATTAATTTTGGAAACAATGAAGAACTATGTTGGCAAAAACTTCCAAGTTCCAACAAATGTATTGTTACAGATGTTATATAAAAGATTTTGATATATTGATGTAAAACTAAACTATGTTAACATGTTTGATATAGTGGTATTTAAGAGATTGCGACAGACTGTAAAATGGAAAGGTAACTTTGTTCAGAGAGCATATGAGTGGTGTTCATTTCACATCAATGATTGATGTCTTCATGAGAATAACTTTCTTTTGTTTCTCAATGCAGCCGAAAGAACTAGCAGGCTTTTTGCTATTGCTTAATCAGCTTATCTGCAAATTCAACACTGGAGTTCAAGACATTCTGGAGGAAGTTTACCCTGCTATTGCTAGCCGAGTATTTAATATCCTCCCGAGAGATGCTTTCCCTACAGGTCCTGGAAGCAATACAGAGGTATGTGAACCCATCCTTTGTATGTAGAGAATTGCCATCATAAATACCTAGAGAGTAAGCTGTGGCTACTCTTTAGTAGCTCAGCCCATCCTTGCCCTATTGTATATGGACTGCACTCTTTTCTATGGCTTGCAAGTGGAGAAGAGGGAGAGGGAGGGTGATATCCATTAGCAAGTTTTGTTTTCCCAAGATACTAAGGCTAGTTAATTGCTATCCATGAGAACCATCTAAGCTGCAGTTATTTTCTAGCAGATGGACCTTAAGAGATGATTTTTACAAACATTACATGACCATGTCCAAGACCAAAGTTAACATATCCGGCTGTCAACCGAGAACTCCCACATGCATAGTCCAGCCAGTTCCCAGCTCATTTGATATTCATAAATTTTGGTTCATGCTGATTTTCCACGAGTGTTAGTACCAATTGTTCTGCCGTTATGTCCCTATTTCCTATGTACTGATTGTTTTACCCTTGCATGTCCCTATTTTCCGGGCTCTCATCTATCTTCAACTCCTAGCAATCCGTTGCTACCTTACGTTCATGGTTATCCTCTGGAATCTTCCTTATTTGTCTCGCTTCCATTTCTATTACTACGGATGACTGTTGGTGCGATTGAGCATTATCAGATTCGTTGGGATTCCTCATCTGTGATATCTTGCCAGTTGCATTGTTATTGTTCCTTCATTCAGATTAGATTGGTCAGCATATGCACTCATTTTTGTAGAAGGATAAGACTGGTGTATAGAAAATATCTTAAAGGCTTGAATTATGCAGACCATAATCCTGGTTGGGTTATTACCATCTAATGCATATCCTGGATTTTGTATTTGCATTTGGAACTGAGGATGCTTCTTTTTATAGTTTTCTTTACTGTCCTTTCATGATAGTTGTATGTCATCTCAGGAAATCCGTGAGCTACAGGAACTTCAGAGGACGTTTTACACTTTCCTTCACGTGATTGCTACGCATGATCTATCATCAGTTTTTCTTTCCTCCAAAAGTAGGGCTTACTTGGATCCGATGATGCAGCTGATCTTACATGCATCCTGTAATCACAAGGATATCCTTGTTCGTAAGGTTAGTTTAGCATTAGTCTACTTGTGCTATTTAGTGTTCAGGAGCTTCACAAAAATATGTTATATCCCACTTATTGGAACTTCATTCCTTACCCTTCTTATTCAGGCATGTGTACAGATATTTATAAGACTAATCAAAGACTGGTGTGTGAGTCCTTATGGTGAAGAAAAGGTAAAACTGTCTTTGAGCTTCACTGCAGCAATAAAGATCAATTGTGTCTATTAGCATGTAAAATGTCTACTCTGTTCCAGGTGCCTGGTTTCCGAAGTTTTGTGATGGAGGCCTTTGCAACAAACTGTTGTCTGTACAGTGTCCTTGACAAATCCTTCGAGTTCCGTGATGCAAATACGGTAAGTTGGTGCATTAACTAGTCTAACTAACTTATCAACCCTGTCTGTTATCAGTTATGGCACAACTAAGTTGGTGCATTGACTAGTCTAACTAACTTATCAACCCTGTCTGTTATCAGTTGTGGCACAACAATGTCAGCACACAGTGCTTTGATATGAATATGTTGCTGTTACTGTGAATTAGTTCATTCTCATGTGGCTGATATTATTTCGGCATATTTGTGGCCTTTCCCTTCTGGAACTAGCATTTGGTGGACAAATTGAATATGTCCTCCTGTTTCTTCCTGCTGCAGCAATTTACTTGCTCTCTCTGATTGCCTCATGTTCTAGATCTGCAAAATGATACTTGATGTTTGCTATATAGTAATATGATTGCAAGAATCTGATATTCCTGGGTTGCATAGCTGATCTCCCTTTTCATTTTTTTAATAATTACCATGGCAGCTTGTTCTTTTCGGCGAGATTGTATTGGTTCAGAAGGTCATGTTTGAGAAATTTGGGAATGATTTTCTTGTTCATTTTGTATCAAAAAGCTTGCAAAGTGCTCATTGTCCTCAAGATTTGGCTGAGCAGTATTGTCAGAAATTGCAGGTATTCTACTTTTTTTTTTGACATGCTGAATTAAATTTTAGCAAGGATGGTGACAGAACCATCTGTTCAGAAAGCACTGTTTGAAGAACTGGAGAAAGTAGAGAACACAGTGTCGGAATCCTCCTGTTTTTTGAAGGGCGGGGTTATGAATAAAACCTCCATTAGTATCTACAAGCAAACAGAATGGATAATCTGCTTTTACTGACTTTTCCTTGTATTGTTTTGGCTTTTATTAGCAGGGTAGTGATATTAAAGTGCTGAAATCATTTTACCAGTTACTTATTGAAAATTTGAGACGTCAACAGAATGGAAGCTTGGTGTTTAGATAGCATTTCCTTACGATGAGATCAATCACTTTATTGTTGCCTATTTGCTTCTTGTTGTAACCAGTTGTCCTGGTTAAATAGTTTTGTCAACAGGTACGTGTCCCAATGTATATGCTATACTTATTTAATAGCATCATACTTTTCTTCTGCATGACTCTCTTTTATAATATTGTTATTTTTGATTTTACAGGGTTCTTTTCTGTACATATTATTCGTCAAGTCTCATGGACAGCGAGGTATGGCAAATAGAATGCTTACATTGGTGAACTCGGAACTCCTATTCATATTCTATGTTGTAATCTGTTTTATGCTCTTGTTTGGTAGGTGTAAATTTGCGGAAGCAGTTTCTTGATATGAAAATGTTAATTTATCACAATTTTGCTGCTCACAACGGTGAAGGCTGCTGAAGGCGTTTTTGTGTAAATGTATTTATTTTTACAACGCCTTAAGGGATTTTTTTTACAGCGCCTTTGAGTTGCTTTCTGGTCCCGTCTTCTTTTAACATTGAAAGGATTTTCAGTTAATTCTATGTGCCTTCAATATGCAAGTGGGTTGGGACTTTTACAGAGGGTGGGTGGTTCCCAATGTCATCGTTTTAGTATCTTGAGTTTAGATCTACTGAGATACAGTTTTTTCTGTGGTAGTGTTTGCATGAAGTAGTGCATTTTGATTGTATTTTGGCTATAATTTTATTTGTTCAAAAGTGGGGAAGAATTAGGCACTTGGAAGTTAGTTTTGTTGTTTTGTACATTGTCAAATAAAGATCAGGTTTTCCCAAGTCCTGTGTGTTTTGACATGGTTGTCTGTTAGTCATTCATTGAAATGTTGAATGGTTCGATTTTATGTAAGGTGGGTTTGGTTATTCGAATTTTCCTTTTGTCAGTTAATCTCATATCATATCATCGGTCATAATAAATAACATTAAAAGAGAAAATACGTTGAATATATATAGGTGCCTTTAGCTAACCCAGTTTATTTTTTATATCAACCCATTGCTACTCCATAAGTTTAATGTATTCTCTTTTGACACCTTCAGTTAGCATGGTTTCACACCTACAAACTAGTGCATCCATAGGTTGATCTCATGTCACATTTCTCAGTATGTGCTACTTGTTTCATCTGGTAATTGTGGTCATTTTTAACCTCTAATGTGCTTCTCCCCGGTTCAAGTTGTAGATCTACAAATATCATATACCTTGTTTGACTCTCAAAAATACCTGAGGAGAAATATATCATTCATGGATAAAAGTTTCCATAAGGAGATCTGCACTTGTTCCAACTTACCACATAAGCTCTGCTCTAACATGAATAATTCTGAAATATTATCTGCATCATTATGACATACATACTTTTGAGTGAAGTTCACTACAAACCACCTCCAAGCAAAGAGAAGGATACAAGATTACAAAAGACTTAAACAGAGCATCAATTCAAACAAACAACCAGTGCTGAATTAAACAGAGTAAAGTTTAGATGGAAGCCTTGGCTCAACCACAGTAGAAAGTGGAAACTTTTTGGGTGTTGAAAGCCCAAAAATTTCCTCCATGTTGAGTTCCTCAGGAGTCATATTATCAGGCAATGACCATTTAAATCCATGTAGAAGATTAGCTAAACTAGCTTGAATCACCTTAAGCCCCAAGCTGTAGCCTGGACACATCCTTCTCCCAGCTCTAAATGGCCAAAGCTCGAAATCATGTCCTTTGACATCGATGGACTTCTCGAGGAACCTCTCGGGCTTGAAAGCCTCAAGCTCGTCCCACAATGTAGGGTCCCTTCCGATAGTCCATACGCTCACCAGCACCCTGGTTCCTTTTGGAATGTCATAGCCGGCTACCTTGCAGTCTTCCAGACACAAACGTGGCACCAACATCGGTGCCACGGGGTGCAGACGCATAGTCTCTTTCGCAATTGCCTCTACGTAAGGAAGACTCGGGATGTCTTTTTCTTGTACCCATCTGTTTTGGCTTATTACTCGATCCAATTCCTCTGTAGCTTTTTTGAAAATCTTTGGCTTCTTTAACAGCTCCGAAATTGCCCATTCCACTGTTACTGCTGAACTCTCAGTTCCACCAGCCAACATGTCCTGATAGCACAATACACATTTTACTCATGTCATCAACTATAACCAAACACAAGAAACAAATACAAATAACCTGACTATTGCTAAATAGTTTGTAGCTTACACTTTTTATTAATAATGTGTGGCTAAATAGAATTAGAGACAGATTTTGTTATTTAGCTAAAAATATTATTTCTGTTCTTTTAATAGTTTCTTTGTCCGTTTTACCAAGACAGAAAGTGGAAGGGATATCATTTCTATGAACATAATCATTGATACAGTTCAATTATTACGAGTATACTATTATTTTTCTTGTTGGAAAATGATAGCTGAGTTTTGGGTCAACACAATATCAACAGAGTGGAGGAATAGTATACCATCACCTCGAGTGGAGCAGAGCACTAAGAATTCAGTGATTGATTAATGAAAATTACTCATAATCTAATTAGTATTTTCTTGAGTTTTAAGTTATATATATGGTCATTATAAAAATAAAGTGAATACCTGAGTGAATGCTTTGACTCCATGTCTCTCCAGCTTGATCTCGAGAGTTGGATCATCAGCAAGCTGCAATAGAACATCCACCATGTCCTTAGCAACGTAATTTTCCACTGCGTTCCTCTTTGCGTTACACTCATGAAGTACATGTTCCAAAAACTTGTCGAATTTCTTGCTCACAGCTTTCATCCTCTTAACATAACCTTGCAAGTCCATGAAATCAATCCAGGGAATTGAATCTCCAATATTAAGGACACCATTAAGTAAGAACAATTCATCCAACATCTTTTAAAATTCGTCAGGTGTTACAATGGAGTTTTCGGATTCGTCCAAGTACCTTTTTCCCATTACCATTCTGCTAATAACAGTTAAACTCAGAGTAGTCAAATAATCTTTCAGCAGAATCGGTTTTCCTGATATTTTGGTCAAATTATGAAGAATAGAATGAAGTTCCTCAGCCCGAATATACTCATATGAATCGACCCGTTTCGCGCTGAACAATTCCATCAGGCACATTCTACGTGCCTGACGCCAATAAGATCCGTACGGGGACCAAGTGATATCGGAATAGTTATAGGTAGTGTACTTTCCGGCTGCGGTTTTAGGCCTGCCGACAAAGATGATATCCATGGTTTTAAGGAATACTTTGGCCATTTCGACGGAGGAGCCAACTACGACGGGAAAAGACCCGAATTGTAGTTGCATAATGGGTCCATACTTGACGGAGAGATCGTGGATGGATCGGTGAGGAAGGCTGCCAATAAGGTTTAAATTTCCGATGATCGGCCATGGTTTTGGTCCTGGAGGTAAGTTGAGTTTCCTCTGCAGAAGATATTTGGAGAGAAGCAAAAGAAACAAAGTAGCAAGAAATACTGCAGCATATGCAGTCCAGGAAGTAGCTTCCATTGAGTTGTTTGTACTACTTTTGGTAGTGGAAGAGGACTGATAGTGATTGTAAGTGTTAATTGTTTGGAGTATGTAGTTTATGGCTTCACCAAAGCTGTATTTATAGCAGTAATTGAGAGATGGTCTAATACTGTTACTTATATGAATAATAGTCAATAACACATATATTGGTGGAGTGATAACTATTCCTTCATCCTTAAGGAGAGATCGTAAGTTTAAGTCTTCCTAGTACAAAATCGCCTTAGGAAGCGTTTTACCCTAATGTGGAACTTCGCACTAATCCGAATTTAGTACGGCTTCAAATGTAAATATCGGACACCCGGATGGGAGTGGACTGTAGAGAAAAAAAGTCTAATAGGAACCTTTGTTTCAGTTGCCTTTGGTCTTCCAACAAACTTTTTCTTATTTCCTTCTTGCCTTCAACAACAGTGTGTTAAACAACTAGAATTTAATAAGTACTTACTTTATGTTGGTTTTACTCATATAAATCTACTGTTTATATATTGTGTGCGAAAAATCACAAATGAATCAGAAGGGAAAAACGTGACGAATGGTTTAGTTAACATTTGTTATTCAAAATTTAGTTACCCAATTAATTTATATTTGCACAGAAATAAATCTATCAAAATAGCGAAGCGATCATAGTAATAAGAGAATGACAAGTTGTAAGTTTGTACATTTCACTTTAAATTAGAAATCACGTGTTCAAAAAGGTCAAGTCTTCCAATTTGGTACGTGATGCACCTTCCACCTAATTTTGTAAAGAATTGACCTGACGTTTACCTCGACTTTGCCTAATGACTCTTTGTTTTAATCCTTAAATAATTTTTAATGACCTGACGTGATGAACATTCATGAATAAAAAGTTTCCCTAAGGAGATCTGAAATTGTTCCAACTTACAACATAAGCTCTGCTCTAACATAAATAATTCTGAAATATTATCTGCATTATTATGACATACATACTTTTGAGTGAAGTTCACTACAAACCACTTCCAAGCAAAGAAAAGGATACAAAATTAAAAAAAGACTTAAAACAGAGCATCAATTCAAACAAACAAACAGTGCTGAATCAAACAGAGTAAAGTTTTGATGAAAGTCTTGGCTCAATCACAGCAGAAAGTGGGAACTTTTTGGGTGTTGAGAGCCCAAAAATTTCCTCCATGTTGAGTTCCTCAGGAGTCATATTATCAGGCAATGACCAATTAAATCCATGAAGAAGATTAGCTAAACTAGCTTGAATCACCTTAAGACCCAAGCTGTATCCAGGGCACATCCTTCTCCCAGCTCCAAATGGCAAAAGCTCAAAATCATGTCCTTTGACATCGATGGACTTCTCGAGGAACCTCTCGGGTTTGAAAGCGTCAGGCTCGTCCCACAATGTTGGATCCCTTCCGATAGTCCACACGCTCACGAGGACCCTGGTTCCTTTTTGAACATCGTAGCCAGCTACCTTGCAGTCTTCCCGGCACTCACGTGGCACCAACATTGGTGCCACTGGGTGCAGACGCATAGTCTCTTTCGCAATGGCCTCTATGTAAGGAAGATTCGGGATGTCTTTTTCTTGTACCCATCTGTTTTGGCCTATTACTCGATCCAATTCCTCTGTAGCTTTTTTGAAAATCTCTGGCTTCTTCAACAACTCTGAAATTGCCCATTCTACTGTCACTGCTGAACTCTCAGTTCCACCAGCCAACAAGTCCTGATTGTACAATACACATTTTGCTCGTGTCATCAACTTTAATCATGCATAAGAAACAAATAACCTAACTAGCTATGCGCTAATCTATTGCTACATAGTTAATAGCTTACAATTTTTCTTATAATGTGGTGCTAAATAGAATTACAGCCGTATTTTGTTATTTAGCTACAAAATTTATTTATATTCTTTTAGTAGTCACTTTCTATTTCTAAAATAGCTACAAATGGACCATCTTAAATTATGCGTTTGGTGTGATATCATTTATATAACACTATCATTGATACAGTTCAAATATTACGAGTATATTCATTTTCTTGTTGAAAAGTGATAACCAAATTTTGGGTCCATCAAAAATTTCCACAATATCTTGTCTCCATCCATATCAATAGAGTGAAGGAATTCACCCCAAGTGGAGCAGAGCAGAGCAGTAGGGATTCATTCAGTGCAAGGTTAATGAGAAAATTACCCATTGTACCCTTTTATCTTATACAAACGTTACTCCAATTATTTTTTTGAGTTTTATATAAAAATAAAGTGAATACCTGAGTGAATGCTTTGACTCCATGTCTCTCCAGCTTAACATCCAGAGTTGGATCATCAGCAAGCTGCAATAGAACATCCACCATGTCCTTAGCAACGTAGTTTTCCACTGCGTTCCTTCTCACGTTATGCTCATCAAGTACATGCTCGAGAAATTTGTCGAATTTCTTGCTTACAACTTTCATCCTCTTAACATAACCTTGCAAGTCCATGAAATCAAGCCATGGAATTGAATCTCCAATATTGAGGACTCCATTAAGTAAGAACAATTCATCCAACATCTTTTTAAATTCATCAGGAGTCACAATCGAGTTTTCGGATTCGTTCAAATAACTTTTCCCCAATACCATTCTGCTAATAACATTTAAACTCAGAGTCGTCAAATAATCTTTCAGCAGAATCGGTTTCCCCGATAATTTGTTCAAATGATGAAGAATAGAATGAAGTTCCTGATCCCGAATATACTCGTATGAATCGAGCCGTTTTGCACTGAACAATTCCATCAGGCACATTCTACGTGCCTGACGCCAATAGGATCCGTACGGGGACCATGTAATATCTGAATAGTTATAAGTAGTGTACTTTCCGGCAGCGGTTTTAGGCCTGCCGACAAAGTTGATATCCATGGTTTTGAGGAAAATTTTGGCCATTTCTACAGAGGAGCCAACTACGACGGGAAAAGACCCGAATTGTAGTTGCATAATGGGTCCGTACTTGACGGAGAGATCGTGGATGGATCGGTGAGCAAGGCTGCCAATAAGGTTTAAATTTCCGATGATCGGCCATGGTTTTGGGCCTGGAGGTAAGTTGAGTTTCCTCTGCCGAAGAAATTTGGAGAGAAGCAAAAGAAACAGAGTAGCAAGAAATATTGCAGCATATGCAGTCCAGGTAGTACCTTCCATTGTGTTGATTGTACTTTTGGTAGTTGATTTTGGTTGGAAGAAGAGTGATAGTGATTGTAAGGTTAATTGTTTTTTATTGTGGAGTTTATGGCTTAACGAAAGCTGTATTTATAGCAATTGCGAGAGAGATGGTCGTTACTACGTGAATAATTTAGCGAGTCAATATAAATTTAGTAGTCATTTTATGTACTTTATTATCTGTGATCGATCATTTCCTGTTACTTATTAGGAAAAAATTACAGAAATTTCACATTTTAGTTTACTTATTACTATTATCCCCTATAAATTTTACAAATCTCCAAAATTTCTCATTTTCGCGCATCAGATTAGTGTATCTCGCGCATCAGATTAGTGTGTCATGTATAGAGTGTACATCAGATTAGTATATCATGTATAAAATGTAATGTATCTTACTTAACAATTAATGTATCAGCGCTTATATTATTGTATCCGTTTGAGGGATTTCTGTAATTATAAACTTTTAGGAATATATTGTAATTTTGCCTTAAAAGTATGTAATTTCTGTAATTTGCCCAATTTATTAATGGGGAGAGTGGACTTCTGTAGTTGAAAAAATGTCTAATAATTTCCTGGAAACTATGTTTCAGTTGCCTTTGGTCTTCCAACAAATTTCTTATTTCTTCCTTACTACCTTCCAACAGGATGTGAAACAACTTGGAATAATAACATAAGTTAGCCCACAAAATAAAAAAAGAGATAGGACTAAATATTTTTTTGGGCGGAATATTTAATAGCTACTGAGGGTTCAATTCTTCATATTGTAATCCCTTTTCCTATTTCCAATTTTTTTTAAAAAAAAAAACAAAAAAAATGTTTTGGCTTTCTTATTTTGGTATAATTTTTAATTTTTACTTTTGAATATGGTGATTTTTTATTTTTACTTTCAATTATGATGGTTTTCAGATTTTGACCTCTTTTGATGAAAATTTATAGATCAAAATATTCTTCTATATAACCTTATTTACTCGACATACATTTAGAAAATTTTTATCTCACTCTACATAAGTTTTATAGGACTTAAGTTATGTGGCATAAGTTGCATAGAATTATATAACCTAATTTGTTCGGAATAAGTTTTATAGTAATTAAGTTATACATTTATGATATAGTTTGTAGGTTCTC
The DNA here is from genome assembly GCF_900185275.1 of Solanum verrucosum. Classification (NCBI taxonomy): domain Eukaryota; kingdom Viridiplantae; phylum Streptophyta; class Magnoliopsida; order Solanales; family Solanaceae; genus Solanum; species Solanum verrucosum. Next base: position 1,869,757 of record NW_026020014.1, on the reverse strand, counting down.
AAACTAAGCTTTTTGTGGAATGAGAATATGATGTACGATATCATATAATGAAAATATAACCTCATGCTCCGCAAAAATTTATTTGTTATTCAATTTATTTGTTATTTAAAATATAGAAAAATAAGAATTAAAGATCAGATATTTCAAAGAGGAAAACTAAACACCACCTGAAATAGAGAATATTTGTGTGAATGGCCCCTTTTTCCAAAAATACAAAACAAAACAAAAGGTACCCCACAGTCCACTAATTTGAAATTCATTGGAAAAAAGTATAGATGGATGTTGGACAAATCTATTCAAATAAAGGCAATTTTTTTTAGTTGTGATAGTTGCTTTATGAGGCACTCTGAGTGAAATAATCACATAAATGTTATATTTTATAAATGTTTAAGAAAATAAATTTGTGAAGTGATAACATAAATGTTATGTCATATTTTAAAAAAATCATATTCCCTCTTTATTTCAATTTATGTGTCACTTTACGTTTTTTGAGAGTTAAACCATTTAAGTTTGACCGAAAATATGCGCATGTAATCTTTAATTTTTTGAAATGAAAATTATATATTTGTAAATTACGTAAAAGTTATTATAAGTTACAATAATTGACAATTCAAAATATATAAAAAAAAAATTACGATCAAAGATAAACTTGTTTGAATCTCAAAATCCAAAAAATATCTCATAAATTGAGGAGGAAGTAAATTTTAAGTCTTTTTTTTTCTTTCTATTTTATCGCTTAATCAAGCATAATCACATAAAATAAATCGAAAAGAGTAATGAACCAGGAAATGAATAAGTAATGAGTTGTAAATTTCTATATTTTGACTTGGAATAGAAATGTGTAACGGAAGGTCACTAGTTTGCAAAGTTTTGTACGTGATGCACCTTCTGCTAAATTCTATGAGACTTGGAATGAAATTTAACTTGACTTTGACTAGTGACCCTTCATTCTTTAAATATAATTATTGACGTGAATCTTAGTTCTAAATAATACACAAAATAGGAACGGTGATTTTAAAATTAACAATTGTTTCTGTTTCTAATTAGGGGTGTGAAAAAACCGATTTAACCAATAAATCAAACCAAAAAAAACACTATTGGTTTATTGATATTGGGTTATTGGGCTAACGGTTTTTAAACGGTTTTGCAAAATTTTTTATTGGGTTATTGGTTCGATTTCCGGTTTTATAATTTTTGTTAATGGTTAAACTGATAACCCAATAAGACTATACTAAATTTACTAGTCTTATTGTTAATGGTTAAACTATTGTTACTTTCACACTTTTTGTTAATGGTTAAACGATTGCTACTTTCACACTTTTTCCTTTGAATGTGTCTAGTGTCTAAACTTACAAGAAAAATGATTGTTACTTTTATGATTATTACTTTCCTGCCAAATGTTGGAAAAATCATATGGTATTTTCTTATTGATTAAACCGAAAACCGAACCGTTAAGTACCATAAACCGATTAACCAAAAATCGATAAGAAATATGTTATTGGTTTGGTTATCGGTTTGAAGTATTTACAAACCGAAAACCGATAAACCGAACCAATAACACCTAAAACCGAACCGAACCGACCGATGCGCACCCCTATTTCTAACAACCAGACCCTTTTTTTTTTTCAGAAAAAGAAAATAATAGCACTATAATCGAGTTATATATTTCTGATTCAAGTTATTGTACGCACTACACTTTATGTTTTGGGTATCAAAATGTCAGTCAATTATGAAATTTTGTCTACGAAATTCATTAAATTTTATTTTTATATCAATAAAATCACTCAATTTAGATTTTTATATCATTAAAACACTCAACTTAATTTATTATTAAAAAAACCCTAACACCATTCATTTCATCTCCTCAATCAATTTTTCAGTATATTTGAAAATTTGGAATCGAAAAATATGTCATAACTAGTAATAATTAATCTTATATATGTCAATTATAAAATTTTCGCTTAGTGAAAACTATATTATGGTCTAAAATTCAGATAGCCAAGAAAGTGGAGTAAAGAAAACTGGCGAAATTATGAAATTTGAACCGTACCTTAATGAGTATATATCAAATTCAATATTGTAACAATATCTTTTAGAGTACCAAGTGTTTTTTTCGATTGAATATTGCCCAAACAAAGTATTGATGCTAAAAAACATGTGCATTTATTTATGAATTCTCCTAAATTCTTTTTCACATTTTAATTTCTTACACATGAATATCAATTCTAATTTTTCAAATATATAAATATTTTCGATGACTGTGAAAATTTTATAATTTACCCCTAAAATTCTTTTGTTGAGTTTTCTTTAATTTTATTTATTTATGAATTTTATATTTACCTAGCATAAAATATAATTTATTTTGATATATTAATTTTTTTGTGATAAATTTGATTAAGTAATTTTATTGATATAAAGATCTAAATTGAATGAGTTTTTGATATATTAACTTGAGCATAATTAAATTCCTCTGTTTTCGGCATAATTTTTGTTACAAAACTTATGTCTGGGACATGTTTTTAACTAAACTTATTCCTTGCAAATTTTGTTTCGTCTTGCAATTTTTCGTTAGGGGAATTTTCAGCTAATTTTTAATCATTTAAAGCTCTAAAAAAAATAAAAAATTGTAAAAATTAAAGACCAACAGTTTTTGATAAGATCACACTATTTTTGTCTGTTTTGCAACATGTTCCATTTCAGACTGTAACAACCCAATAATGAAATATAAAAATGAATCTAATAATAAAGGCCTTTTTTTTAATCTTCATTTCAGACCGTACCACTTTAATATTCATTTTTCCTTTAATAAACAAAGAAAGTTCCTTGCAATTTGAGCCTTAACCACTCTCAATATAGTGGGACTGCTCTAACAACCATCCAACTGTGAAAAAAAAAGAAAAAGGAAAAAAATAATAATACAGTGCTTTCAAAATATTAATTAAATTAATATAACTTAATTTCGCAATTGATTCTGATTAAGAGCTTGTTTGGCATTGCCGTTGAAAATTGCTTATTTTCATAAGTACTTTTTTAAAAATAGCTTTTCAGTGCTTTGGAAAAAAAAATACAATTTGTGTTTGGCTAATTCATTTGAAAAGTGTTTTTTATAAGCAAATTGTGTTTCACTAATCTTTTTTTAAAAATGCTTTTGAGAGTCAAATTACGAGGGCAAGTATTAATGTATTTTTAGTATTAAGATTATTTTATAGAGAGAAACTAGTTTAAACATCTATTACAAAAATTAAATTAAATTTTTATTTTTATTAAATTAAAATATTCATATTCAAATTTTCAATCAATATTATACATTTTTTTGGAGGGTTAAAATCTTTAATTATTTTTTTTCTTGTTTCTAATCTTGCAAAAATATTGTTGTTATTTTTTTGTATAATTCTAAAAATAATAAGTAAAATAATAATACATAAATGTAAAATAAAAAAATAATTATTATATAAAAATAATTTTTTTTTTACTAAATGATACTTATTCCAAAATATGAGATATGTTAATTAATTAATAAAAGATATATTGGTAAATATACATATATGAAAGTGATATTTTAGTCTTGAAAAAAATAATATTTTTTTTTTTAAGAAGCAGAAATTTTTAGCTTCTTTGCAACAACAGAAAAACGATTATTTCCATTTAAAAATAATTTTATAGATTTGACAAATACCTAATTTTTTGAAAAAAAATATAATTTTTTAAAATCAAAATAAGTGTTTTTGGACTTCCAACAATAATGTCAAACAAACTCTAATTCTTTAAACAACTAATGTGGGCACAACACAAATACATATATACTTCTTATTGATGGTTCAATTTCACAAGTTAGGCTACCTTACGTTCTATTCTTATATGTGAATTTCAAACAACCAGTACACGTTAATTAATAACAAGACAATTTGGGGCCAAGCTGTCCAAGCATCTAAAAGCGTAATCTAGTGGCTAAAGAAGTAGGTATAAACTTGAAGATCACAATCTTAATTTGGGAGAAAAGCTTTCTTCTTATCGATCTAAGCCTTGATAGATTATATTATCCAAAATTTGAGTTGATGGGAGGCATACGTTATTTGGTACCTTTACTGGTGGGAGCTAATTAACTTATATCTGGTGGAATTATTGAGTATGCTTCTAGGACTTCAGAATTATTAAAAGAAAATTGAAGGGGACTATAGCTCTGTAAAATCAACTGCAATTTCTAAAAAGTAAAAATTGTTTTAATGGGAAATGTAGTGGCAAAAAAAGTAGATGATGCTGACAAACATTATTGTGGGAAGTCATGATAGATTGTAGTAGTATTGGTTTTAGTCCAAGTGCTATAATGATGACTTCTAGATTAACGTCACTACGATCACAGATCAGTAAGACACCATTATTTATTACGTAAATTAGATCATGAAACTAACTCGACTTCAAAAGTTAACTCATGAGATGCGTATAGTTCAATATCATAAAAGGTGAATGTGAGATATTGTAACATTCCCACACGCTTTGAACCGCACATCTGGACCGTGAACACAGTTGGATGTTGCATTTACTGCACTAGTGGGCACGAAAGGTACGGTCTTAAAAAAATTTTTGAGTATGTGGTAGATGGACTTAAGCTAGTATTAGTAGCTAATTATTTAATTTAATTAATGTTCTTACAAAAATCTAGCTGTAGATACAAACATACATCTTGATATTACATATATGCAGAGAAGACTCACTAGTCCACCCTATTTATGGACTTCATAAACATTGGTTATATATATGTACTTATAATTACTCATATTGATACACTATTTGGAACACCTCTACATGTTACTCCAGGGCCTGAACTTGGTGCCAATAGTTCATATGGTAACACACCAGCACCACACCTATTTTTTAGTTTCGTATCGGCATTTCTTTCATCTATCTCCTTCTCAATTCTCCCTATTTCCGCGGAAAATTTGTAGAACGCTTCAACAATCTCTGCATCTCCGGTCCAAGTAGACGGTTGATGTCTTTCCCCCAAGTATTCTTCGTCCGGAGAATGTGTCGATAATGTGTCAACCACGGCCATGAACTTTGTTGCTTGTAACAAACTTGGTAAAGCTGAGAAGAAATATTTTTGTGGATCAGCTAGGAACACCGCGTACTCGGGATCGTTCTCGTCAGGGATTAATCGACGCATGAGTGGTGGCCGGTTTGGGACGTAGCCACCGTAAGGGTACTGCCCAAAATTCAGTGCAGCGTGTTGCGCTGAAGCCAGCCAGATGAGGGTGGTGAGGATGGAAATGAGGTCCTCTGGAGTAGCTAACGTGGGCCACCATTCCTCATTGCGAAGGTCAACGTGGCCCACATTAATAGTCTCGGCATACCAAGCTTGCAGCTCCCTGTCACTGCAAACTTGGGCCGAGGATGGGTAGTAGTGGTTTACGTAATCGCGAACCCAGCTCTCGATTGCGCCCCATATCATAAGCCCATCTGCAGCATAGGGATAGTCCTCAATTAGAAGTTTCAGCCCATGAGGTTGTGTTGAGTCCGGTACTGCCATCCCTCTGCATTTTGAAATAAGACCAAAATTTATTTAGATTTTCCACTTTTTACCCACAATAATAAAGACTACATACAAAAAAATATTATAATTTGAAGGTTAATAGGTAATTAATATGCTGGAATCCGTTAAATTACAGTGACACAGTGACGATATAATTTTTTCCAATGTCAGTGTATATAACTTAACTCCTAATTGACTATAGAAGAAATTGTACCTTCGGATAAGGTCAGCTGGAAGGCCTTCTAAATCAAAGCGCCAATTCTTGTAGGCAGCAGCACTGATCTCCATGCAGTAGCGACCAGGAGTAAAGCAAGCCTCGATGACACCATCAGCATTGATCAAGCTCTGGCGAGCCAAACCGTTAATTTCTAGAGTGTATCTCATATGTGGATCCAAAAGCTTATAAATTGGATGCATCGCGCTTAATTGCCTGTGTGCTGCCAATATAAATGGTTCCAAGCTTGCATGTGTACGCAACCTACATGACCAAAATCATCCACAAAACTATAAGTATTAAATAAAGGTAAAATTCTGTTTTTCTGCATCAACTCATTTTTCAGGTTAATTACTTACCAGTGGTTGACGAGTTGGTGAACTCCAGCATCATTAGCACAGACGTGTGCTTTAGCGATCTGCCACGTCCAGTTACCAGTGGCACAAACAGGTGGTGTGACAACACGTTTGGATCGCGAACTTGGACCAGTTTGGGGGAGGCTAAGTTCAATGGCAATGGGCTTAAGTGTGCCAACATCAGACAAGAAAAAATGGTGCGTGTTGCATATGCTTTGCGGCCATCAAGTGCATTAATCCGATCGAGAAATGGAAGGTATACATCATGATGATCCACAATGAAAAGCTTATTTGCATCCAAAGCCTGTCACATTAGGAGATGAACATTTTTAATTAGTAAGACAGTAAGTTAAAATACACTGATAATGTAAAATAATTTATCGTTCGTATAAGTGAAATCCAATTGTGTTTAATTACCTCTTGAACAGTCATGCCATTGAGATGACCAAGAATGTGCTCCTCCTTGAGGGCGGATTCTTGAGGGCCATAGATTTCAGGATCAAGCTTGCTTACTGGTGGAAAAACCTGAAGTTTTTCGATGGATACCGGGTTCACTCCTGCTATTGCTTGTCGAGCAAATTCATCATCTCGTAACCAGGCAAATTTGTCTTCTGCAATGTACACAATATTGACATTTGTTAATTAAGCATTCATCACTAGTTAAAAGAATTGCACAATAGGTTTTAATCAGTCATTAATCCTATTTAGCAACAGGTTAGGGACTAATTACTTGATAGTATCTTTGGCGTGTCGTATTTGAGCAGATCTCCTTCTTTGATACTGCTAACAACCTTAGGCAATGGAAGCTTTTTTAAGACTTCGTCCTGAAGACCAAGCTTCAAAAGTAGCCCTTTGCTATAAAGGCTATCGATATCTGAAAATCCTTTGAAATCGTGATTGTTAGAAGAAATGCTGGCCATTAGAGATGGAATTAAGTTATGGAGCACTGCTTTAAGCCTGGAAGTTGAGAATGTATTCATTTTAGACTCCTCAAATTGTTCATCTCTCGGAACATACGTTGGATTTGGCTTCTCCACACGACTCTCCGCACTTATATCTACAAAATATTAATCATAAGACAACAATCGTAAGCTAACTGAATCACAAATTTAACTAATTATCTACACTCACAGTGTAACTAATTAGCTAACCTGTGTCTGTAGGAACACGACCAGTACGACAACGTCTCGGGTAAGGAACATTGTCGTCTCCTCCAAGTTTAGGACGAGCAAAATCAATGCCTTTATCTGGATTTCCAAGATCATTATAGATGTCATAATCATATATTCTATCAGATAATTTTCTGACGCCTTTTCCATCGCCTCTTAAATCTCTTAGCTCCCTCTCTCTTAATGATTTGAGTCCTGCTGGTGTTTCATCCGGTAGATATGGCTGCAAAAATAATTTATATTAATTTTAGTTTGTTTTCGTTCACATCATATATATTTAATTATGAATTCAATTATTATTACGTATAATATTAAGTTAAAGTCGTTATATAATTCATAAACTTTAAATCTATAGAAACATGAAGATAAGCAACATCAACATTGGGGGCCATATAAAAAGACATTACGTGCATAATGCATTTAACTCGTGATGGTGTTGCTTTTTTTTTTCTTTTTTTTTTTCTAAATATTCTCTTTGCTCCTTTTATTAATTAAACTATATAACCAGTTTAGAATAATCAAATTTATTTTACTAAAATAGTCATAAAGTTGTTAGTTACCGTATTATGTTGGTAAAATCTAATATTTAAAAAATTCTTTTTGATCAATTCAAATTTCAAATACGGTAGTAATTCAAACTAAGACTACTTTCCTATTTTCCACACGGAAAGTATTATGTCAACGAAACTAAAAATTCAAACATTGAATTGAATAAAATGAATAAATTAATTACAACTGGACAAGTCATATCAGATGATTAATATGATGATAATTTTATTTAAAAATTAAAGTAGTAAAAGAAAATAAGGAAGTATACCTGATTAGAGAAGAATATTCTTTTTCCAGGATGATCTTTTTTGGGTTGAACCCATGAATTACAGGGGAAATGAACTGGACCACATGCAAAGCCCTCAATAGTAATACTCTCCAGAAAGAACTCTTGCTGGTGCTTGTTCGTCACTGTGATCGCGCCTGGATTTCCGAAATTCGAGTCCACAATGAATTCTGCTGTGTAATTTACTCGCTCTGTTTTCAAGTTCGATTTCTTAGACCAGTCCTTTAACACTGCTTGGTTGCTCTTCTTCGGTCCTTTTGTATCTGAAGAAAATAGAGTCAGAAATTAAATTTTAATAAGAGGCCTTTCGGATCATTAGTTAAGACCTTGACTTACTTGGATCCATGTCAGTGCTAATGAGCTCTAACGTGACATTCCTCCCGATTTTGTCGGTGAAAGCATCAAGATGCTTCACAATTGTCTCCTTCAGATCTTCCTTGTTCTTGTTCCTCACTGTAACTACAGCTCTCACTTTGAATTTCACTGCTTTTTCAGGCACAACTTTGATCAAATTTTCACTTATAGCTGCCATAGTACTCTGTCTGAACGCTTTTCTTCTACTTAAATTCCTCCTTCCTTGAAACTGCTGGTTGAACCAAAGATGATTTTCTTTGTGATAATTATTGGGATTAAAAAGTGCCATTGATGATGAGTTCATAAATGATGATGATTTCTCCAGCAGGGAAATACCCATAATTTCTTTAGCAAGTGCCATTAATAATTTTCTTTCTTTAATTTACGTTGCAATATATGGTGCTTCTTCTGGGTTTTTTTTCCCTTTCTCTTACAAATGAATTGGGAGAGAGGAAAAAAATGAAGGATTTATTAGTTAGAAATGAATATGTTTATTTTTTGAGCATAGTGAAATGAATGAGATGGTATATATAGAAAGAGGTATAAGTTGATTAAAAATTTATGATTCACCGTCCACACGTTTTTGATTTCCTTCACATGAATAGTAAGTGCTTGACCATCGAAAAATATGATCCAGTCAGTTATTTTTATATAATTAGCTGTTTCGGATTTAATCCTTGATGTCACCTTCTTCATTTATTTATTTTTTCGCTGGGGTCCGGTCTTAACAATAATAATGTAAAGTGGGTTTCATTTTAGTGCAAACTTTACACATGGTGGAATTTAGTCAGACCGAGTTGTGAGTTTCACAGGAAAAGACGCGCTCGCCGCTACTTGAAGCCAATGAGAAAGCGGGAAGAAACATAATTTCTCTTTCCTCCACTATTGTTTTTGAAAATATCCAAAATTTATGAGTTTGTAAATTAAGTACAGTATTTTATTTTGTCTCCCTTTGTATATTCTTTGTCAATTAATACTTCTATTTCAATTTTAGATTTACATATATTAAATATTTTTTCACAAACTTTGAAAATTTGTTGAGAATTTTATTAAATATTTATCAATATTTAATTGTCTACTCAATTATTGTTGTATATCAATATGACTGTCCATTCATCAATTATTATTATATATTAACTTCAGATTGCAATACATGAATCGATAAAATCCATGTTGAAGATTTGTTAAGAGTCAAATGCAAAAAAAAAAAAAAAAAAATTTTGGATAGTGCTAAATGGCCAGAAATTTAAAAAAATTATAATATTTTTTTTATTTTAAAATAAACTGATTTTTTTTTCCATTTTTTAGTTAAAACATATTAAAATTAAAATGATAAAATGTTCAAAAAAAAAAAAAAACATAAGTAAAATATCATTTTGACCAAAAGAATTTTTCCTTTTTCTTCTTCTAAAGATTGGAATAATTCTACATCAAAAAGTCAACTAAGAGAAAAGTAGCTCCATTTCTGTAAAACATGAACAAATTTGATCCTTTTTATTTAATTAAAAAATTAATTATTTTTCTTTTTGGGGGACTATTTCTCAGTATATTTCTTTCTTCAAAATGACAGTCAAGTATTGGTGATTAAAAAAATGCTGCACCAACGTTTGTCCCAAAGATTTTTATCTTGGTGAATGTGGTTTTTATGACATGGTTGTCTGTTAGTCATTCATTGAGATTTTGAATAGTCTATTACTTTATTGTATTTCGGGTCCATCCACTATATAATAGAGTAGTATAATTATAGTATTCAAAAAAGCTAATAGATCTGCTATCTTATCGAGAAGGACATAATAAGATTACTAAAAAAAAATTGATTCCAAGGGTGAAAAGTTGTCCACGTGATTAGAGGGGTATTTTAGTCTTTTAGATTGTGGATGAACAATTTCCATTATTCTAGTCTTGCACATATAAATTCGGAAGTTATAATTTGTGGCAATAGAATAAAAATAATGATTATTAAATTATATTTTGTAGCAATAGGATAAAAATAATTTGTACGTGTGTATTTACTAGGAATGTAAACCTATTAGAAGAAATATTAGATAATATAATTATTTTTTTCTTTGAAAGATTATATATGTCACGTACTTTAAAGTTCTACAAAATTAGCTATCATATGTTTTGTTAATTAGTAAAATATATCATATTTTCATAATATATTTATAGGTAAGTTGATCTAAAGTCACATATTAAACATAAAAGTAAAATAAATAGATGTGTAGGATTAATCTGATCTCAATATGGCCTTGTATTTTATTCACATATGTAGTCAAAACTCATATCAACTTTCAATTTAGAATTAGATTATCAACTTAATATAGATTCACCATATATTTCAAAAATAATAATGATTTTTTTTCAATTTCAAAGACAAAACATACTAACAATTCTTTGTAATCCATTTTTAGTTGAAATTTGTGAGCTAATGTCATTTGAAACAAACCATTAAACTTTTTTCTTCCTTTAATATAATCAAACTTTGATATCTTAACAAGAAATTATTGGAATATTCCAAAAATCAAAAACTCATTTAACATCTATTACATTTATCTACCTACACTATATTACTACCCTTCATTCTACACATTGATTATGTGGAAGACTTATTCACCTATAAATAGTGGTGTTTCTTCCTTTGTGAAGTGTATATATATCAAAAAAGAAGAGAAGTGTGAAAAATATTATAGTATGTAGTGTGGTAAGTGTAGTGAAAAAGAGAATTGAGACAAATAAAATTTTCTAAGTCTTTAACTATATTCACGGTACAAAAGAGAAGGTTTATATGTTCCAAGAAATAGTACCATTTTAATCCTAAAACAACTAATGTTGGATAACTTCAATCCAACCTCTTTTAGAGTCTTGGTAGAAAAATTATAATACGCGAATAAGTCATATTATTGAATTCCTTACACGGAAACTTCTTGTGTAATCACCAAATTCGTTCAATATTATTCGAAGTCGTAGATTCAAATTCTTGGGTCCGTTAAAATATTGCAAGCCGTGACACACACATTTGATTTATCACACTGCAAGTGCATGTGCATGTGCATGGCAATGTATATTATATTACTGCCCTATTGCAATTAATAATTTGCATTTTTTATGAGTATCAACTCAAATGCTTTTACAACTCACTTGACGTGATGAACCAAAAAAGGAAGGGGACATTATTGACTATATACTCCATATTTCCCTTTTTAGATGTCTTTATTTACTTGTCTATATTGACAAATTAAGAAATGATAAAAAAAAAATTCCTATTATACCCTCATTTAAACTTCTTGAAACTTTAAACTTCCCCCAACATTGATTAGTTATCTTGAATAAATTTATTTTGGAATCATAATTAATAAGGGCAAAATTGTGACTTCACTATGCTAATCATTGTTGCCTTAATATGTGTATCATTTCTAAAGTGAACAACTAAATAGGGACGGAGTATATAAGTAAAAATTGAGGACAATTATATAAGAATGACACGTAATTTATTTAATGTTAAATACATGTAGAGTAACATTTTTTTAGCAAATAATGGCGTGCTGGAATTCTCTTGAAGAACATATCTTAATGTGTGCCGCCATTTAGGCAAAATCGATAACTCATAGTGCCACTTTTGACATTCTAATTCCTAACGAACACGGAATGGACTTAATTCCACACTCGATATATAATTTTCAAAGGTTGTAAATTTCATATTTGGAAATTTATACTAAATAATGAACCTATCTTATTATACACATCTTTTTTGTTTTTACTTTTATACTAGATAATTAACCTATTATATTTTCAATAGAATAAACTTCATATTTTAAAATTTATACTAGATAATGAACCTACCTTATTTTACACATCATTTTACTTGTATAACTAAAATCAATCTTATTTTAAGATTATAAATTTCATATTTTGTAATTTATACTAGATAATAAACGTAGCTTATTTTACACGTCTCATTTACTTGTTATACTAGATAATTAGTTTATTTTATTTTTAAGATTATAAATTCCTTATATTGACTAAGTTTACATATAGATATCTTTTAAATGACACAGGTATAACTTAATCAAACTCTATATCCATGCTAGATTACGGAAAATCTATGAATATAAGTGATAATTAAGGAGTCAATTTTAGAAATAACAAAGATAAAAATCATAGAATTGCTCTATAGCTACAATTTTGCTATTTGCGTTCTATAGCCAAATTATGTTTGCTATGAAGCATTTGATTTGTATAAATCGTGATGTTTTGTATAAATTGGGCGCTAATTCGTCTGTGTCTATGAAAATTGCATTTGTATATGTATATGTATATGTTATTTGTGTTAGGCTAGAGTGACGGGCGAGATTGGGAGAGAGATGAAAGAGGTGAGCGAGAGAGGGAAGAGCTAGAGTGGGAGAGGTGAATTGTATATGTATATCGGTTATATAATTGTATATATGTAGGTACTATGTATATGTATCAATGATTGTGTTTGTAATCTGCATAAAATTTGAATTCGTCTACAATTGAATCGAGTTAAAATATTTGTATTTGTATATCCTCCCTCTCTCTCGTTTTATACATATACAAATTATACATTGTATTTGTATAATTTGTGTTTATATATAACGAAGAGAGAGAATTAAAGGCAAAAGAGAGCTAGGCAGGGAAATATTTTTATTTGTATAATTATATGTGTATAGGACGGAGAAATATGTATTTGTATTTGTATATTCGTCTCTCGCTTTATACAAACACAAACACAAATTATATATTTGGTTTGTATAAAGTAAGAGAGGCGAGGAAGAGATGATTGAAAAAGAGGAGAGTGGCGAGCGAGATTCCAGAAAGGTGGGGAAAGAGGCGAATGGCAAGAAGTTTGATGCGAATTGGAATTAAATGAAACTGTAACTATAACATTTATTTTGAATTAAAAATTTGTTATATAATGCTCAATTTTCCCAATAAAAAAAAAAGGAAAAATTAATCCCTATTAACCAATCTTGACCTGTTATAATACTAGATGATTAATCATAGTTAAATTTTAAGGTTGTAAATTTCATATTTGGAAATTTATACAATAAGAAAAAAATAATCCCTATATATGTATAAGATACTATAGTACATCCTATAATTCTATTAATTACTCCCTCTGTCCCTAATTATTTGTTCATTTTGACAAATTAAGAAAGAACAAAATAATTTTACCTATATACCCTCAATTAATTACTTTGAAAAAGGTAGAATTTTTGAAAATCTTAAAATTTTAATTCATCCGCTTCATAATTAATAGGGGTAAAATGGTAAACTCACTATGTCAATAATTGCTTTCTTAATAGGTGTGACAATTCAAAAGTGGACAAGTAATTAGAGACATAAGGATTAATAATTAGTAATATAAAAACAAATGTTAGTAATTATTTTTTTTAAAAGATAAATGATCAAATAAAGCGTGCATTCATAGGGAATTAATATTATCTAGAAAAGATGAAAAAATAAATTAAAGGTTGAATGCCCAATTAAGGATTCTGCCTAGCTAGTCATAGGGAATTGATATTATCTAGAAAAGATGAAATTATCAATTAAAGGTTGCATGCCAATTAAGGATTCTGAAAACCGTTCTTCTTCTCCAATTAAAGGTTGCATGCCACTTCAGCATTCTGTTCTTCACCGTTAATTCTGTAAATCTGTCATTAACAACCATTAATTCATTGTTATCAAGATTGTAGATTCGAACTTCACTCCCAGAAGAAAGAGCCCTAGATTTATAAATAATCATGATACGATTAACTTCAATTTACTCACCCAAACCCCCCAGAAAGTTATGAAGAACAATATGTAATGCGACATTAGTCCCATAAAAATCACTTCTTCAAAACAAAGTCACAAAAAGAGCAAGTCTAAGAATATCGCTTCTTCTGATTCTGTTTTTGTTCATTATAAAAGCAACCAAAGGGGAAAAAAAATACTGTATACTGTTTCCAATTGAAAGTTTATCGTAGTGATATTTGAAAAACAGAATAATTAGTTTGATATTTCCAATTGAAAAATATGGGATGTTGGTCTAACGAATGTTTAAAACAATAACTATTTTTCTCTTGTTTTAATTTGACTTGGATTCTCTAATTTCATACTTAGGGTCATACCGTCATAGTACGTAGTAGTTGTTAAGCATTGACAAGTAATATGTCTACTAGTGAAAAATCAAATCAAAATGTCATATTTACTCCTACAACTATTCAAAAAAGACACGATTACACTTTCTTCGAAGGTGTCAAATAATTAAAGAACTAATGAACAAGAAATTCCATCGCAAAAATTCGGTAAGGTGTTTGTCTAAGTGATTAAACCTACATCAATATTTTATTATTTTATGGACTAGGAGTCTTATACTGCAGCCCTAAAGAGAGAGGGAAAAAAAGGAGAAAATTATAATAGGGTTAGTAATTAATGTCGGATTAATAGTATAAGCTAGAATTAATTATGTGTAAAAACAATGATTAAGACAAAAATACCCTTGATATCCTTCAAATCATTTTCCTACTAAATATTCCCTCCGTCCCTATTTAGTTGTCCACTTTAGAAATGACACACATATTAAAGCAACAATGATTAGCATTGTGAAGTTACAATTTTACCCTTATTAATTATGATTTCAAAATAAATTTATTCAACATAACTAATCAATGTTGGAGGAAGTTTAAATTTTCAAGAAGTTTAAATAGGGTATAATAGGAAATTTTTTTTGTCCTTTCTTGATTTGTCAAAATGGACAAGTAAATAGAGACATCTAAAAGAGGAAATATGGATAAGTAAATAGGGACGGAGGGAGTAGGTTGGAAGGTATTTACGTAAATGAATAATAATTATTAAATTTTTTTAGTAAGATTTGAACAAGCTGACGAAGAGGGAAAATAGTTGGAATAAGAAAATTAAAACAAAGAATAGAAAAGGCAGAATTTCGACATAGACTACATTATCATTTTCAACCACTTATAATTTGATGGGTTTGGACCAAACAATGACGGCAATTTTAGAAGGAGTGGACAAGTAATTAGGGACGGAGGAAGTATATCAAATGAAAGTTTGTCGGTAATATAATTGAGTCAATTTTTTCGTAATTAAAAAGTCATTCAACTTTATTATTTTAGTGACTTTCATTATATATGCTTAGATAAAGTCAAGTTATTATTTTGCCAATTTTTTTTTTTTAAAAATAATTAGTCAAATACAAGTTTACTGCTTTCTAAAATACTTTTTCAATAAATAATTTTCAAAATAAATAAATTTTGGATGATTGACCCAAAAGGTTATTATTTGAGGTACATATATGCTCGAAAGTCGAAATATTATATCACGTAGAAAGATAGGTCAAAAGAATTACAACATCAGTCTAAATTATTATTATTATTGTTTCATTTTTCCTGTGGTCTGTGGGCATGGGATATTAGAAAAATCAAAGGAAGATGAATTTCAAGCGAAAACAAATTAAGGAAAAGATGATTAATGTGTTTACATTTCGCATGGGGCGGAAAGTTAAAACGGTTGGTGAGAGGCAGCAATTTCGGCAGCTAAATTTGTCCTCCGAGTTTATGAAAATTGACTACTAAATCTTGACTCCATCCTAATCGTGTGTAATGGTCTAGTCTGTTAGTGATATTATTCTTTTTGAGTCAAGACTCGTATGATTATAAAACACATTACTAATTTGTAAGACACGTATATTGAACTTTTTTCTTGTGTTTTGCTTATGTGGACTTTAAATTCTAAGTTGGGGTGTCATATAGACCCCTCTTCTGAACTCAACGTCCTTGTTAAGGTTTATCTGACCCCATGAAATTTATCTAGAATCAGCACTAAGGTTTCCTTGTCGAGATTAGCATAAATTCAGTTGAACTATGGCCACATCAACAAGGCTGACACATAATTGACTCTAATACCATCTCTAATAGCCGAATCCGCTAAAAAAATTATCCACTCTAAATCTAGACCCGCACGACTTTAGAACATTTCACTAATTTATAAAACTTACTTATATTCTCAATACTTTTCCAATATAAAACTTCTTATTCTATGGAGGGTCAAAAACGGTTAACCCTTCAAAAGTTTGGAAGCAGTTCCTCTCCGGTGCCCTCCGAGTATCAAAATGGGAACCAAAGGAAATGGAGGGTAAGTGCACTTTGTCCAAAAGTTTTGATACCTTGATAAAGCAAGAACAAATTATAAAATTATAAAAGGATTACATATTCAAAAACTAATAATTAAGTATAATTTATTATATATACTAATCACACATAAGCTATTCCATATGAAAATCTAGAATTAATTGTATTGAAAATGCAATATAAAATACATTAATATTGCGTATACTATGAACGAAATGTCAACCATATGCAATATAATAAAGTACGTATCAATTTATTTATTTTTATAATGAACATATATTGTGAATATATTAATTAAACTCTCACAACTCGTAGCTTTCCTAGAGTTGGTAAACTATCTACATAGAGCAACTACTACCTTTTTTCTTTTTGAATTGTTTCCATCTTCTTCCGTTTAATATCCACTTAGTTCTTATGTACCAAATTTCATATTGTATTATTTCCTTTCCCAATTACCGAGGAAATGGAGGTTTCAATTGAATTTCCCTATTGAAAAACTATAACATCTAAATAGAAAAAAGGATAATTTCTTTCTTAATAGATATGTATATAAATTGTTGAACCTTTTTAAGATAAAAAAAAAACTTTTAGATATATTATTTTTAACATCTTTGTGAATCGCTTATCTAAATTTCTGAGTGATATCACTAATTTAAGATAACGAAAAACTTTTAAATAGTAGTAATTATAACACCAACATTTTATATAAATCGTCTGTACGTTTTAGTAACTCTAAATATAATGATATTAAGTCAATTATCGCTATCCATTTTTGTGTTAATAAATGTTAACACCAATTTTATTTTTATTATCACCAAATATGTTTTTGCTGTAGATGGATAATCATATAGTGGCCAGTAGCGGAAATAATGAAGAAAGACCACACATGCATTTGTCTTCTTTTTAATATAATATGCAACGTGTGAGAATACACAGCTTTCTCGATATACGTGCCGGAATAGCTATTAGTACTAGAATTAAAAATGATTGATAACGAAGTTTGATTATGATGGAATAGTAAGTATTTCTTTATGCTTATTAGAAATTTTGGATTCAAAACCTAGTTGATATAAAATTGTTTTTGTTATAGATCCTTTTACTCCCTAATTTAAGTTTATTTTTTATTATGAATCTAAATTTAATCATGCTCCAACATGAATAAGTGAAAAACAAAAAAATAAAAAAGGAAAACTTCAAAATGGCCCACTGTCCTTCCTTATGACTTGCAGTGCTACGGTCCATAAGAAAACGGCACAGTCCCATTACAAAATTTGGACGAGGCCAATTCCCACTTAATCAAGGGAAAGTTACATCCAGCAGGACGGCAAAATACACTATTTTCTATTTATTAATATTATATACAAAAAAATATATATATTTTGATAGATGACTACACCATATGAAAATCTTTTTAATCAATCATTCATCTAAGTATACTTGCACGGACAAATTATTTGTGTGTAACCATTTAAGTTTTAATGTTTTGTTTAATAATACATAAATTTGAGCAATACATTTTTGCTTAGTTAAAATGGCAAAACTTTTAGCACAGGACTATCACAATCTTGGATCACTAAGTAAGATGATTTTTAAGATTAATTCATGAGCAAAATGTTGACATTATTTTGTGGCCTCGCATGAGACATGTTCCTTATTTAATCGCCAACAGAATCTCAGCAATGCAAGCCTCTGGTTTGGTTTTTATTTTCAAACAAATTCATAAATAGGGTAGTGTTTAATTTGTCAACATTTCTTAAATTTGCGTGAAGTTCAAAAGTTTGGCATCATTTGTGGACTATTAATTACAAGTATATGTTTCACGTGGAGTAATTTACAAGTCGGACTAGATTGATAACACGTGTCAGTATTGCTGCATCAAAAGCTTTTATAAAAAAAAATTAAACAATATCCCACAAAGTGTCAGATTTGTGCAAATTTTCAGTAATTTTCTCTTGTTTATTTCTTCTTGTCATGAAAACTTAAAACAGAGTTGTATGTTGTAGTCACATAGGCTTATATCTACTAGAGTCTAGATATTAGCTAGACTAGGGGCTGAGGGCGAACAACCATATTATATAAACGGAAAAGGGTCAAATATGTCCCTAAACTATTTGAAAAAGTCTAGATATATTCCCCGTTTAAAGTTTGGCTCACTCGTGCTCTTGCCGTACAACTTTTCGTCTAGATATGCCCTTATGGGCGTTAAACGCCAAATGGAATTGCCACATCATTTTTACATTACCACGTGACATTGGAAAATGGTCAAATATACCCCTAAACTATTCGAAAGGGTCTAGATATACCTCCTTTTAAATAAACTACCCGACCCGTTTTCAACAAAAAATTTTAAATTTTTATTTTTTTGGTAAATCCCAAAAATGAGTAATTGACTAATAAAAAATAGGAAAAATATATAAAATTAACGCCAAAAATTCACAATTTTTTTATTTTTTTCGATAAATCCCGAAAATGAGTAATTGATTAATAAAAAATATGAAAAATATAACCTAAAAATTCAGCATAAAGTCATTTTCATATTTTTTTATTAATCAATTACTCATTTTCGTGATTTATCGAAAAAAATAAAAATTTAAAAAAATTGTTGAAATTGTTGAATTTAAGGTTATTATATTTATTTGCGAATTTTTGACGTTAATTTTATATTTTTTTTCTTCATATTTTTCCTATTTTTTTATTAGTCAATTACTCATTTTCGAGATTTACCAAAATAAATTAAAAAAATTGTTGAAAACGGGTCGGGTAGTTTATTTAAAAGGGGGGTATAGCTAGACCTTTTCGAATAGTTTAGGGGTATATTTGACCCTTTTTCAATGCCACGTGGTAATGTATAAATGATGTGGCAATTCCATTTGGCGTTTAATGCCCATAAGGGCATATCTAGATGAAAAGTTGGACGGCGAGGGCGCAAGTGAGCCAAACTTTAAACGAGGGGTATATCTAGACCTTTTCGAATAGTTTAGGGGCATATTTGACCCTTGTCCCTTATATAAATAGTATACAACAACGACAATAATAACAAAAAAAAACCCAGTAAAATCTCACTATATATCGTCTTGAGAGGGTATAGTGTATATATATGTTATTACTATTTCGTAGAAATGAACATGTTGGATTTATTAGCATTTTAATATTAATATTTTAATATGTTAATTTGCTATATTTTGGAGTTAGAAAGCTGTTGATTGTTTCAACAGGTAGTGGGCAGTTTCATTGCTACCGTTGGCAGGCATTTGTGCCTAATTACTCACATTTGGTGTAAATGCCTTTTAGGCTTAATTGCCTAGGCTATTGACTAGCCGTTTGCTTACTGCCTTGGACGTGGTCTTCCAAGACCATTACTTCTCCATATTATTTTTCCATTATCTCATTCTTTACTCCTTCATTATTCTTTGTAACCTATGTAACATATGTAACCTCTAGGCCATTTATCTTTACTATTTACTTCACCATTATCTTCCTATTCAATTCTAGGAAGACTTCTTGTAGTATAAATAGTGGTGGTGTTCATTTGGTTTGTGAGACACAATACAATAAGAAAAAGATAGAGAGGAAAAAGTTAGTCAAAAAAGAGAGTTCTTATTAGTTGAAGGAAGGTGTTCTTTTTGTGGAGCTTTGAACTCAACTCTTGTCCAGGGTTGTTGAGTTATATATTGTGAATAGGCTGTTGTATCCTAGAGGGGACAAGTCAAGAAGGACTACTGCTGGATCGGTGAAAACATTTGCTGCAGTGAGCTTGAATCTCCTTAAAGAGAGCGAGATATCCGCGCCTCAGCCTGAAGAGATTTTTGTTTCTTCATTTTATTTCAATTGTATCTTGTATTTTTAGTTATCTTGTAAGTTTTTCTCTAACAGAACATGTTGCTTCCGAAAGACTCTCGGCTCAAATGCATTAAATTCAAGTAATTAAAATGAAAAAACAAACAAACAATGAATAGTATATTTTTTAAAATGCATATATGTTGTTGAGTTCTTGCTTTTGAGCTATTCAAATATTAGTTTACCTATAGACTCAGTAGTTCAGAACATAAAAGCTACTACCAAATAAAGAATTTGCCAGTAAATCGAGAAATATAGAAATAAAAAAAGCAGTTGTGTCTTGTGGGAGTTATAATTAGTTTTTATTTCTTAAAAAACAGAGTCTAGGACTAGCTAGAGGACACATTATCTATAGATAGCCACCAAAAAGATAGTGCTACCACGTTTTTTTTTCTGTAGTTTTATGCCACTAGATATTATTAAAGGAATATAAAGAGGCCTAATTTCGTTAATGTTAAAGTAGTTGTTGAGAAAGTTTGATATTTTAAATACCACAAATGGTTTTACAGGAAAAATCCATTTTTTTACTATATTTTGCTAATCAGTGACTATTTGTTATATGGTATGAGAGATGAGATAGATGAGAATATCTTATGAATTGAATTATATATCTCATGGATTTAGCTATTTCACTTCTATATATGGTATAGATAACTACAAATGGTGAGATTAAATATTGCAGGATTAATTAATGGTCAATAATTAAATATAAAATAAAATAATCTCATATTTTGTCACGAAATTATGATCATTATCTCGCATACCAAACCATCAAGGATTTAGTAGAGGAGTAGCTAGAGGGACAACTATCGAAGGAAAATTGTTTAAATTAACTGCTTTTGTATTAACGTGACCGTGGCAATAGAAATGCATAAGAGAAAAATTCTCAGATGGCCATTTTTGGACTTGTAAAATTGAAAAACAATCACAGATTTTGTGTACTGTTGACCTTTTTTATTTGTGTAACTTCGAAATTCATAAAACTATTATGGGATGATTAATTGTATATGATAAGTGATTATGTTTCAACGAATTTTCATGCACTAATTAGTTTTCAAAAAGAAATCAGTTGGAAAATTCATATTATTATTATAGTCTAGACCCATTTTTGTAAGTTGTCTTTTCAAAATTTAACAGTGGGCTTCAAGCCCAAACCTAAAAATCCAGTGCACACCTTGTCGAATGGGACCATCAGCAACTAATATCCCAAACTTTCTTTGGGCTGATTTACGCCAAATGTTCCTTCATAGGTGCTATTTTATTTTTATTTTTACGTGCAAATATTGTCTTTATTACCAAATTACCTTTCTGTAAATGTTAAATTTATCTAATGTTTGTTCTTATAAACCTCACTCATACAAATTAATCATTAGATTGTCGTCTAACATTTGCAATTACTATAACATTTTAGATTGGAATGTTGCGATTTGTCATAAGATTTTCAGTTTGTTCAATAATAATCCATATATAAGCGTGTAAAAAGGTCCATAAGTTGCGAGAGATATTGAGGCTTTTTGTCCATAAGTTGTTACTATGTTGTTGGTTTTGTGGGTTCATTGCAAGTCACGAACCAAACAAGAAGAAAAAAATAATGCAGTTAGAACTTAATTGTTAATTCTTGTGGTCATGTCTACAATGATTTAATTGCATGATTTTCCTTCAAATAATAGAATGAATGAATCTTTATGTTCACATAATTTTATCTTTAAAAATATGGTATGATACAAAAATATAAACGCATATTCCATGAAAAAATATTTATTTCGAGAAGCAAAAAATAAATAAAATAGATCAGGTAAAAGTGAAAATGACGTGTGTCCTTGAGCAGTTTCATACTTGTCACGTTTTATAGTTAGTTATTGCATATTCCATTTGGTGTTAATCTTATTGGTTAGATATTAATATATTGGATATTAAAATACTGATTAAAATCTTATGTAATATTCTTATCGACTATTATTTGTCTTCTTGTTCTAGGGATAACTATTCTAGATCATCAATTTTAACACATTGCGCTCATAACAAACCCAATAAATAAAAGCAAAAATAGTTCAAGTATATGTTTGGATATGATCTCATGAACATTGCAAATAATTCATCAATTGGCACTAAAAGAAATAATAAACAAATTAATGTATTTATAATTTGGTAAGCAAAGTAAAAGATCTTAATTTCAACAACATATATTGCCAATATAGTCCCCAAAGGTGCGATTTAGAAAATAGAATGTATGTGGATCTTATCCCTACCTTACGGAAGTAGATAGATTATTTTTGAAAGATACTTTACTTTTATCAAATAACACTACGATTTGAAAAAGTAGTCGGGGTAAGGCCCAACATTGGAATAGCAAAAGAGCTCTGCAATACAAGGCTTCGATGAAATGTATCAACTGCTTCGTTCCCTTCCAATATGTCATTTACCGCTGACCAATAAAATTCTTTTATTTTTTTCGCCATATTTGAGTAGTGCAATTTCAGCCCCTTTAATATTCGGACTCGTCGGAAAATCCTCAACAGAAGGAATCTTCGCCGGTGCTTCTTCCCTCCAGCTCCGAGCTGAATTACCGGTAACTTCTTTCGTCGGAATGATAATTTACGGAGGGCCTGACTGAATATGGATGTGGAATTGGCATGGCTTATACTTTTGTTGAGGCTATTTTGGTCAGAATAAGCCATTATTTGTTTTGTTTTTGATCGAATAATTCTGAGAGAATTGAGAACTAATATATAAGGAGATAGAAGAGTTGACCAAGTAAGTGCTGTATAATGCAAATTACTTCTGCTCAACTAAGGGGTGTTTGGTTGGAGGATAGACAGATCGAATCATAAAATCTCATACTATAAGATGCAATATATATTATTTGATTGGGGTATATAGATAAATATAAATAATTAATCTCAGAATTAGATAATATAATATTTTGTTGGAGATACGGAACAATATTAACATTAAATTATACACAAAAATATGTAATGTACAAATTAAATAACTTAATTTTTGCATAACCCTACATTATTATCATGTAAACCCCATCATTTTATATCATCAATCAACTTAATTTTTATTTTAAACACATAATTTTATTTTTCTTTTCGAAATTGGGGATAGGGAATATTGAAAAGGAGATTACAAGGTGAAAAATTGAACTCTCATCAATAAGGTAAAAATTTATATAATCAACAATATAATTCGAGCTACAAAAATTCCTCTATTTTACGCACATTAGTTATTACTAATTAAGGATAATTAATGGATGGAAATGGTAGCCCTCTTGTTGGCCTCATTTTAGGCCGTTAAGCTCCATAGGTTCTAAAGTCTAGCCCATTCACTAACCTATAATTTTTATTTGTTGATGAAAAATTGAAAATAAAATTACAACTGAAAAACTAAATGAAGAAAATAAATATTTTCAGGATAAACAGTGGATATCTCATTCCCTTTAAAGAGATTTAACTTCATTGCAACAATTTTCTTTATCTACAAACTGCTTTGATATCACAAAAAATATTTTAATATTATACTTTTTTAAAAGAAGCCCAAAATTATTATCTTCGATGATTTTTACATTACTTTAAGTGCTTGAAAAGGAAGATGCAGATTATATCCCACCTCTGAAAAATTATTAACTTCAAAAGATATGTTTTATGCTAGCTCGAATAAACTTTAATATTAATAGTGGATAAACTGTTTTGAATAAATATAAGAACTATATTAGACGACGTGGTAAAATAGATAATAGTATCTAAAGTGGGTAGAATAGATGTCGAATCAAATTAAAATATTAGCACGTCGTTTTATTAAATTGTTGCAAGTTGAACATAAACGTCTTTAAAGAAAATATATCAAATTTAAGGGAGTATTTGGTATAAATAGAATGTTTTCCAAAAAAGATATTTCCTTGAATATTTTCTTTTTCTTTTTTTCTTTTTAGAGAAGAAATTATTCTGTCATTATTCTTTTTTTTTTTCTTTTTTTTTGTGTAAATATACAAAAAAATATTATACCAAAATATTTGTTTATGTGAGTGAGGGAATGCAGTAAAGTGCGAGGTTGGTGTGGATGGGGTGGAGGAAGGATGCGTTGGAGACGGAAAATGAGAGTAACAGGACGGTTATGAAACTTGATTTTTTCTAATTTTATAAAGAGATGTCATTTTTTTTTAATGTTAAATTACAACACTTTTTTACTGACCTGACACAAAAACTTCAAAAATATTTTATGAATAATGTTACCATCCATAACAAAACACTCCCCAACTTGAAAATGACCAATACCAAGAGAATCTAATTAATTAATGGGATGAAAGTGCTTGGTCTAGCAATTGAAGCATTTAATTATTAATTTTAAAGTGCTAACTTCGAAAAACATGTTCTTAAAATTTCATCTAAAATAATTTAATCAAATTAAGAACGTGCAAAACAAAACATATCTAGCAAAATGGAATAGAGGGAGTGAGTTTCATTAAAGAAATAATTTTCATGCTAAAAATACTTGGAAGTTGGACCTCAGTACATTTCCAGATCGAAAAGAGTCGCAAATTTCAAGTTGATCACAATTCACGATAGTAAGGTTGTGGGTTCAAGTAACTAAGGGATCAAATAAGTATTTGAAAATAATCTCTCTATCTCTACGAAAGCGTAAGATTTGCGTACACTCTTCCGTCTTTGGACCTTACTTGTGTGATTTCACGCTGAAAATGTTGTTAAAAATGACGACGTCTTTGGACCTTACTTGTGTGATTTCACGCTGAAAATGTTGTTAAAAATGACAAGTAAAAATGAAAGGGGAGTGCTAAATGGCCAAAATTTTTGGCCAGAAAATTAAAAAAACTATAATATTTTTTTATTTTAAAACAAACTGATCTTTTTTCCATTTTTTAGTTAAAATGTATTTAAGTTAAAAGGGTAAAAGTGTTTAAAAAATTAAAATAGCATAGAAAAAATATCATTTTGGCCAAATTTTCTGACCAAAAAGATTTTTCCAAAATGAAAAATGTATTTTTAAAATAATGAACAAATTAAAGAGAACGGGAAAAGTATTAGTTTTCAAATTTGAATTTTTCTCCATCTATAAGAAACATTCATATACTCATGGTTCAATAAAATGAAATAATTGAATTTTGCTCAAGCTTGGAGTTCCTTTCATGGTAAATCCGTATGATTTTCATGTTCTCCAACTTTGTTCGGAGAAATAATTAACCGTTTGTAACGTACAAACATTATGTGAAAGTACACTTCAAACATAATTTCTCATTTAATCATATTGCAAGACTTGGTTCAACGTCAATTTATGGCGATTGTCTGGAAAAATATCATTTATGTTATATATAGTCGAGATGATAATCCTAATAAATTATTAAAATTTCTTATTTTATAGTGGATAAGATTTATCTTAACAAGTTATGATAATCATTAGAATTGTATATATATAGCCATAAATGTTGAATAATTGCCCGAATCATTTCGAGTTTTTTGTAGCCAAAAATTCTTTACATTGCGTTAAACTTTAGTTTTAACTTTTCAAAACTATCTCACAGTGCTTGGGCGGAACACATTAATTTTCCCAATAAATAAAAGACTAAAATAGTTCAAGTACGTAATGTGCATGCAAGATTGCAAATAATTCATCAACTGTCACTACAAAAAATAAGTAAATAAATTAAGACAAATAAAATTAATTAATTGATTTTTAAGCAAATAAAAGAAAAACATCTTAATTAATTTAAACAAAAATAAAAAAATAACAAATTAAATAAGCAACATTGTAATCCCACATATGAATTTGCAGAGTCTAAATTGTTAAATCAGAAATAAAACGAATAAAAATAATTTTAGGTTATAGCTTTCAAATAGTACGATGATTTGGGAAAGTAGGTACGATGATCATAGCAAAAGAGGTATGATCAGTTGCTCTGTTTCCTTCCAATATGTCATTTACCGCCGACCAATAACATTCTTTTATTTTCTTCATTCCCTCTTGTCGGAAAATCTTCACCGGAGAGGACTTCCGCCGGTGCTTCTTCCCTCCGGCTTCGACCTGGACTACCGGTAACTTCTTCCGCTGAAATGACATTTTGCGGCGGAATATGGATGTGGAATTGGCATTAATGCTTTTACTTTTGTTAACGCTATTTTGGTTTGATTTAGCCATTTTTAATGTCTTACAAGTATCACTACTTTTTTTGTTCGAATAATTCTGTTTGTTGAACTAATTAACAAATATATAAGGGATAGAAGAGTAGAACATGGTCTGCATAATGCCAAATACTTCTGCTCAACTAATGGAGCAGACTTGGTTTGAGGATAAGAGTGAATCATAAAATTATATTATCTCATATAATTAAGATATGATACTATTTGATTGAGGCTTATAAGATATACGATATTATTTGATTGAGGTATAATATTGTAATTTAATGTTGAATGAGGTCGGGAGATAGTAAGTAATAAGTTGCAATTTGAAGAAATAATTTCCATGCTAAAAATACTTGGAAGTTGGACCTTAGTACATATTCACAAAAGAGTCACAAAGTTCAAGTTGAACATTGTAGGTAAAACTTGTTTGGTTTAGGTTACACGACAATTATTATTTTATCATTATATATCCCATTATCCGGTTAAAATTAAAGTAAATATAGTAAGTGATTTTATATTTTATTCTTTCCGTTCATTTTTATACCATTCAAATGTAACTTCAAACTTCAACAATCAAGGACTAAAATAGCCCCAGTTTTTAGATACGAACTCTTTTTGATGTTTCAGTTTTTTTGAGATATCACTCACTCAAAAGAAATTTATTTGCGAATTGATTTTTGAACTTGAGCTTCGAGCTCCTTTTAAAGTTTGAACTTGAGCTTTGAGCTTTGAGCTTCGAGTATGTCCGTAGAAATTATCAGTTCGTAACTACAAAATACAAACATTAATTATGTGGACGTACTCTTAATTAAGTTCTATTATATTGAAGGAGCTATCAATGCATTCTTGAAGATGAACCCGATAATTTAATTCTTATAATTGTCCTAAATGACATTATATCATAATTAAGATCTATTTGTGCTCATGTTACCATGATGTTGGTCCTAATTAGATTGTGATCTAAAGATCTTTCAAAATTGATTGTAAATTATATTCTTGTTGTGTCAACAGCTTGTGTCCTTGAGCAGTTATTGATCATTAGATACTAAGTAATATATTAGATATTGAGATACTAATTAAAATTAATATAAAGTTCTGGTCGATAAATATTCGAGATCAACAATTTTACTTAACTCAATTAATTGTGATGAAAGTGCGCTGATAATACCCCATTTGAGTCAACAATGATTTCTTATTTGATCATATTGGGCGCAAGACTTGGTTTAAGATCACGTTACGGTAATTGTCAATGAAAATATATTGCCATAGATCTTGAGAAATATTGCCAGAATCATTTCAAATCAGCGCGCGGCTGTAATCATAGCATTTCATCGAGTTTTGTAGCCAAAATTAATGTAAAGTTAAACTTTTTAGCCTAGGATCTTTCGAAAATAACATTTTTACATCTACGAGGTAATGGTAATTAGGTCAATGGTAGACCTCACTTTGTGTGATTTCACCGAATTTGTTAAAAACTTTAATTTTGACCTTTTAAACTCTCTCACAGAAAGAGATCACCAAGGAGGCACTTTGACCATATATATATCCTTGAATAAATTCTCAACAAATAAAAGAAAAAATAGTTCAAGTATTGCGGCGGGTCCGTGCAATTTCTGCCCCTTCAATCCATCCATCTCGTCCGTCCGTGCTTCTTCCTTCTAGCCTCCACCTGAATTACCGGTAACTTCTTCCGCCGGAATGACATTTTGTGGCGGGTCTGACTGAATATGGATGTGGAATTGTCATTAATGCTTTTATTACTTTTGTTGACGCACGCTATTTTGGTTTGATTTAGCCATTTTTAATGTCTTACAAGTATCACTACTTTTTTTGTTAGAATAATTCTGTTTGTTGAACTAATTAACAAATATATATATATATATATATATATATATATAAGGATCGGAGATCATAGAGATAGAAGAGTTGAATACATGAGCTCCATTATCCCAATTACTTCTGCTCAACTAAGGGGTACTGATCATTTGGTTCGAGAAAGAGAGAATCATAAAATTATAATTATCTTATATAAGATACGATATTATTTGATTGAGGTAGATAAATAAATATAATAATCTCACCACAAGATAATAGAGTGATACTATAATGAGTATTGGATTAGGCTTATCTTTGTTACATTATTTTATCTCTATTTCTTCAAGTACATATATTTAGATAAGTGGTAAGTTATTCACCATATTAATAAAATTATAAGCACTACTCATATTCTAATAAGAAAGACAATAACAGTTCATGGTTTAACTTTTTATCTAATTTTAAAGCTAATTTAATGTTATACTTATTGGTTTATTATACGGGTAATAGTTAAAGAATAGAGTGATGTGTATGTATATTCTTGTTAGGAATTTAAATTCTGTTTATTAATAAATTATTCTGACATTTGTTCTCTTATAGATGCAGAATATGAAGTTTGGACAATTTTTTCCGGAAGAAAGTGCCGACCAAGCATAACGCCCAAAAACGGTAAAGAACAAGTTGAAGAACAAGACACATCTATTTTCTATGTTGCTTAGAGTAATTTAAGGATGTTTTTACTTTAACATGTTTCACTTTTTACTACGTCGAGACTTGACAAAAATAATGTCATTTAATTTATGTAAATATATTCTTTAATGTATGATATTTAGTTCTTTATAATTGGGTATAAAATTTTATTACTCCTTTATGTTTTTTTGTCTTTGGATGTCTGTATATGTATATAAATATGTATTCATCAAATTTTGGGTTTGGTGGAAGATCAATAGATAATTTGTGAAGGTAAACGAAGTTCGAATAAATAGTTTTGTTGTTGTAATTAAAATATTTAAGGGAAAAGGGTCAAAAATGCCCTTAACCTATTAGAAATGGTTCAAAAATGTCCTTCTTCCACCTATTGGTTTAAAAATAGGAAAAATTACTTAAATACACAACACTTCTTTACCTATTCTCAATATTTCCCTACTCTTTTACTAAAATACAAAAATCCCTTATTTTCCCCCAATTCAACTTAACCGGATACTTTATTAGTTTAAGTATCCGCCCGTTATTAATTAAAGTATCCGCGCTGCTATATTATGCATCCGCCCGTTAATTAAGTATTTGTACTGCTAACAACTTAATAATTTAAGTATCCGCCCGTTATTAATTAAAGTATCAGCGTTGTTATATTATGCATCCGCCCGTTAATTAAGTATCTGTGCTACTAACAACTTAATAATTTAAGTATCCGCCCGTTATTAATTAAAGTATCCGCGCTGCTATATTAAGTATCTACACTGCTATATTATGTATCCGAAAAACACTAAAAAAAGGAATTTTTGGTAATTAATGAAAGAGTAGGGAAAAGAAGTAATTTCTTTCTTATACTATGTCATTTACCTAATTTTTACTTAAAAATACCCTCAACGTTTTCTTTAGGCTCAAAAATATCCTTTAGTTAACAGAAATCTGATGAGGAATTTAACTATTATTTTTAAATTTTTTAAGGAGTTTAAAATAAGTGGCCCACATAATTTTCTTTTTATAAATCAAATAAACCTTCACTCAAAGCCATTTTTTGATAAATCTATCCCAATTTTCGTATCTTTGATTTTATACCTCCCATTATTTGCTTGTTCCTTTCACATGGAGATTTTAACTTTTGTTTGCTCAACATCTCTACTGAATCACTTTTGAAAAGGATGAAAAATAGAATTTTTTATAAATTTAGGATTAGTTCAAACTTCATACATATGGGTTTATATTATCGTATGAAAATATTTTAATTGCTTGTTTTCATCTTGTTTAATCTGTATGTCTAGTTTTTTAAATAACAAGATTTTACAAACACACTGGATTTTGGATTGGAAGTTTTCTTTCTTAAAGAAAGAAAGAAGAGGATGAAAAACAGAGAAAAAAAATTTAAAATGACAGTGAAACGGGTTTGGATTGGGTGGGGTTTATTTTATTTGATAAAAAAAATTAGATGGACCAATGAAATTTGGCCACTTGTTCAGTTAAATTCCACATTAGATTTCTGTTAATTAAAGGGCATTTTTGAGCCCAAAAAAATGTTAAGGGCATTTTTAAACCAATAAGTGGAAGGAGGGCATTTCTGAACTATTTCTAATAGGTTAGGGGAATTTTTGAGCCTTTTCCAAATATTTAATGACCGGAATAATAATCAACAAAGGAAAAATGTGGTCGTTGAAAGGATGTACTACGACCGGACTTTAAGTTGTCGCTAAAGACTTTTTAACGACTGCACGCTCAAATCGGCAGTTAATCTTTAACGACGGAGATTTTTAACGACCGGTGAAGATCAACTTTTTTCTGGTCGTTATTAATGATCAGATTTGGAATTTTAGCGATGGAATTTACTTTCGCTAAAGGTCATTTTTCTTGTCTAATATAATTTTTAAAGATCTAAAATAAAATTAATTTAACAAACATCTTAATTACTAATAATTAAAACTACTCTTTAATTAGAGCATGCAATATCAATCTCCCCACATATTTTGATATTTATTGGTTTCAATTTTTAAATTTAATCGGTTAACTTCCCTACCCCCTCCCCTCTACTCTCCTTAAATCCGTATAAGTAAGAAAATCTTTTGTGATCATTTAGAAAATTGATTTAAAAATATAGTCTGAAAATTGAATTAAGGAACATATATATATGAGGGGGTAACAGTGTAACACTAGTGGTGAAATAATAGTTCAAATTTTAATTGATGTATGAAAAGCAAATTAGAATATTAAAATTATTTGTGAAAGTATTTTGATTAACTCATCTCTTTCATTTAATTTAATTAAGCAAAGATGGAGAATATATGGGGGAAAAACTGAGGAAAGTATTGTGGTAGTAATATTAATTTGATGTTATTAAATTTAGTTTAAAAGAATTTAACATATCAACGAATTTTGAATTTTCTGTTTTATCAATGTAAAATTTATAATTTGAAATTAACGAGTATCAAAATATGTGGGAATATTTCATACTAGAATTAAAGAGTGGTTTTCAATTTTAATACTTTAATCATAGTTAAGATGCTTGTTAAATTAATCTAATTTTAACCTTTAAAATTATATTAAATAAGTGTTACTTATCTAAACATGTACATGAGGAATAAAGAGAAAGTATAATGGAGAGAAGTCGAAATCCGTAAGATACTTATTTTGTGATGGTATTAAATAATATTTGCATAGATTATACATGATACAATGTAACAATCCATATATGTACTCACCTTTCTAATATAGTACTAGTAGAAAAGAAAGAAAAATGTCATTTACTAAATTATTGTAAAAAGGGGATAACTATTAGAAAATGGAAGATAGAAACTTGAGAAGAAAGTTTTCTTGTTGTTTTCATCTGTACATTACTCCTATTTATACATCTCTATGTAGATAATGAATAAAAATAAAGGAAAAGTAGTATTTACACTTGTCCTATTAATACTAGTCTAGGAATAACAATTTGTACTAGGTATATTCTTTTGTGTGCTGATCATGAGCATTGCTACAGCTGGAAATAGGGACAGCTGGACGGTGAAGATTGTGCCCAGTACATTTTTTATCAATGGTCCTCGGTGTTCCATGTGTTTGTGCAAGATGGTTATCAAACAATTGATTTTGGGACAACATCTACGACTTCTCCGAAACTCTCTTTTCTCAAGAATTTCTTTCTTCTTTTTCATTCTTTCTTCCAAATTTCTGTGTTGATTTGCTTGTACTCCAATATCCCCCCTCAAGTTGGAGGGGAGTGTAACAACACCCAACTTGTCGAGTGCAAAACGGTGAGGAATCCCTGATAAGGGTTTTGTGAAGAAATCAGCAAGTTGAGAAGCTGAAGGGACGAAGGTGAGAGAGATCAAACCAGCAAGAAATTGTTGTCTGACGAAGTGATAATCCAAATCTATGTGCTTAGTGCGCTCATGAAAGACTGGGTTGCGAGTAATATGAAGGGCCACTTGGCTGTCGGAGTGAACATGAACCGGTAACATTGGCGAAACAGAGAGATTCGTAAGGAGACGAATCAACCAGGTTATTTCAGCAGTGACTCGTCTCATGGAGCGATATTCCGCCTCAACGGAAGAGAGAGAGACATAAAGTTATTTCTTTGATTTCCAAAAGACGGGAGAGACGCCTAAACTGATGAAGAAACCACTTACTGAGCGACGTGAGTCAGGACAAGATGCCCAATCTGCATCACAGAAAGCAAGGAGAGACATTGAGGGATTTGAGTTCAAGAGAAGACCCTGACCAGGAGATTCTTGGAGATATCGAAGAACTCGATAAGCTGATGTAAGATGATCAAGACAAGGACTTTGCATAAACTGGCTGAGAATCAAGACCGCAAAGGAGAGATCCGGGCAAGTATAAGTCAAATAATTTAGTTTCCCTACGAGTCGCCGGTAAACAGTGGGAACAGTGAGCAAAGAACTAGAGACAACAACTAATTTGATAGAATGATCCATAAGAGATGAGACATTCCCAACATGCGATCAATCATATTCAGAAAGCAAATCAAGGGTAAACTTGCGTTGACTCATTATTATGCCTTGTGCTTCTTGTATAATCTCAATGCCAAAAAAATAATAAAGGTTGCCTAAGTTTTTGATACAAAACTCTGAATGTAGAAATGACTTGATGACTGAAATCTCAGTCGAATTGTTGCCTGTTAGGACTATGTCGTCCACATATACTGCCAATAAAGTGATAGAATTCCCTGAATGTTTAAAAAATAGAGAATAGTCATTGAGATATGAGGAGAAACCTTTAAAACTGAGTGCCCCTGCAAGTCGAGCATACCACTGCCGTGAGGCCTGCTTCAAACCATAAAGAGATTTTCTGAGTCGACAAACATGGTAGGGACTAGGTGGGGTTAACCCTGTGGGAAACTTAATATAAACCTCTTTTTGCAAATCACCATGAAAGAAGACATTATTTATATCAAGCTGAAAAATAGGCCAAGATTTCTTAACGACGACATCAAGAAGACACTTAATAGTTGTCATCTTGACAACATGGGAAAATGTTTCATTGTAATCAATCCTTTCTATTTGAATGTCACCCTGTATGACTAATCTGGGGTTAACCCTGTGGGAAACTTCATATAAACCTCTTTTTGCAAATCACCATGAAATAAGACATTATTTATATCAAGCTGAAAAATAGGCCAAGATTTCTTAACGACGACATCAAGAAGACACCTAATAGTTGTCATCTTGACAACATGGGAAAATGTTTCATTGTAATCAATCCCTTCTATTTGAATGTCACCCTGTATGACTAATCTGGCCTTTAGCCTTTCAACAAATCCATCAGATAAATGTTTGATCTTATATACCCATTTAGAGGGTAAGGCCTTCTTACCAGGTGGCGTAAAATGTCCCAAGTATTGTTCCTTTCCAAAGCCTCAATTTCCTTATGCATAGCCTCCCTCCAACCAAGATGATTAGCAGCCTGAGAGTAGCTAGTAGGTTCAGAGAAGAGAGAAAGAGATTGAAGAATATGTTGATTCTGTAATGAAAGGGTTGAAAAGGAAGAAGTAGAAGGGTGGACAGGGATAGAAAAACAAGCTTGAGTTACATTAGTGAGAATGACATTATTGCATATGTAATCACTAAGATACTGTAGTTTCTTAGAAGGTCTAATAGTTCTCCTCGGAGACATTGGAGAAGAGAGATTAGAGGGAGATTGAGAAATGATAGAAGAGATTAGATGATTACTGTTTGAAGGAGATGATAGTGAAGGTGAGAAAGGGCTAGGTGGTTGACTCGGAGTGACTGGAGAAGGACTATCCAGGGGTGGAAGTGAATCAGAAGTAGGTTCAAGAGTGGCAAAAGGAATATCATCACAAGTAGGATTAAGAAAGTGAAAAGAAGGAGAAGAAAGAGGAAAAACAGATTGGTGTTGTGAAATATTGGAAGCAAAAGGGAAAACATCCTCATGAAATTTCACATCTCTGGAAATGAAAATTGTCTTAGTTTCTAAATCCAGACACTTGAAACCCTTTTGATGGTCCGGATACCCTAGAAAAACGCAAGGTGTTGCTCTAGGCTGAAATTTGTTTCTATTTTTAGCTAACGTAGAAACATAGATCAAACAACCAAAAATCCTTAGCCTTTCTTAGACAAGTTTGCTTTTGAATAGAACTTCATATGGGGACTTACCTTTCAAAACAGTAGAAGGAAATCTGTTAATAAGATGAGTAGATGTAAGCAAACATTCACCCCAATATGAAATAGGTACCTTTGACTGGAAGAACAATGCCCTAGAGATCTCCAATAGATGCCTATGTTTCCTCTCCACAACCCCATTTTGTTGTGGAGTTGAGACACAAGAAGTCTGATGCACTATCCCTTCAGATGATAAATAAGCTGAAGTCTCAATACTCTTTCCTAACTCAAGAGCATTGTCTGACCTGATAACTTTAACCTTGACACTGAATTGTCTCTCCACCATGGCTAAGAAAGTCTTTAAAACAAGAAAAACATTAGCCTTTGTTTTCAGCAAATAAGTCCAAGTTCCTCTACTAAAATCATCAATAATAGTAATAAAATATTTGAAACCATTGTGAGTAGAGTCTTTATAAGGTCCCCAAATGTCAAAGTGGATGAGTTCGAAAATCCTCTTGGATTTGATATGACTTATGGGGAAAGATAACCTAGATTGCCTTGCCAAGGGACAAACATCACAAGAACATTCAGAAATAGAGTGAAAATTAAGAAAACTGATGTTTTTCATTGCATGAAAAGGCAAATGCCCCTGTCACGACCCGAGAGCACCCCCAAGTCGTAACATGCGTATTCGACCTCTCGGAGGTCTCATACAAGCCCTTAGCATTCATCACATTAGATATGTAAAATAGTGCGAAATTAAAAACTCTTTAAATAAAATCCCATAAGACTCAAAGGTCACTTTTAAAATATCATTCAAAAGTACACAAACGGAATACTAAGTCTCTTAGCCATCTTAGACATAAACGTGAAAACATACTAGGGACACGGCCCTTTACAATCAAAAGAAGTCTATTAAGTCTATTAAGTCTAGAATAGAAAAGTCTTGCCCTCGACATATGAGGACATACCACAAAATCTAGGAAGAACTTCAAATCCCAAGTTACTACAAAACCCGCTCACTTGCCGGAACCTACACTTGTAGAAAATAGAGAAATATGGAATTAGCACAATTAAGTACTAAGTATGATGACCATGCAAAAACATGCCAAAACGGACATTTACAAGGAATAAATGCTTTCATATTATTTTGATAAAACCTTCACTTCACAAGTATAAGAGACATAATACAAGTCAATGTTCACATATAAAACCATAGCCAACAATATACATACTCAACATATATTTATATACAACTAATGCTTAACTTTAAAAGAACACACGCCATTTCATTACCGTAGGACCTCTACCTAATATAACCTTAAGACACACTTGAGTGAGACAAGAAGTGACCGCCCATACAACCTCTTCAAGCACACTTAAGTGTTCCTCAAGATTACCTTAGATAAGGACACTTCCTTTATAACATAACATCAATAGACCAACATTCTTTAAGAAACCATTTAAGAGACATTCAAGCACATAAGGGGACTTTCACATAATAGTCGTTAGACTTAGGGAACTCACTTTAGTATTTTCAAAGCCTACTCGTGCCATGTGTAGATAGCATCTCATACTACTACCTACACGTTGTAGAACCTATCCAATAACTAGAGTGCACATCCCACATGATGGGAATAGGCATAACCGACATAGACCATACTAGCTAGGCATGGAATCCGGAGTCTATCCTACTCCGTAGAGGTTGTTCTACTTGCCAAAGGTAGAACTAGTAAGCAACCCATGTAGGCACATGGTTTAGGGGATGTCCAAGGAAGTTCATTGTGCCTAATCTCATACTCAACTAGGCCACCTTCCTAACCACATCCACTCGGTGCTAGCCTTGTTTCGCATAGAGTATTCAATCACATATGTACTTAGAGAGGGTTCATTTTCTAGTTCAACCAACTCATAGTACCTCTTCCCAAGAAAGGCCCCATCTCTAAGTCATGGCCGATCAAGGTTCATAAGGATAGCTCATTTGACTTTCTTAGATAAGGATTTTCATGCCGTTCCGGCTCCATCCATCTCTAAGTCTATCATTTCACTCAAGAAGGGAACTTCGCCCTAAGGCCCATCCTTCAAGGTTATACATTTACTTAGGAAAGCTAGACTTATGAAAGGGCACCATTTCTTAGTTTTGCCGATTCAAGTCTTGGCCTAAAATTCCTCTTTTAGCATTTATAGAAAGGGCATCATTTCTTAGTTCTAGCCCACTTCACACATTCATGCATTCAAGACTTTAAGTAACAAAGAGAGACACTTTAGTCTACCAACCAAGTCAACAACATTATCATCTAAGGATACTTCATAATCCAACATCATTTCATATATACATCATGAGAAAATCATACTTTAAATCACAATGCTATCCACTTTACATAGGATCATCACAAGATCACATAAACTCATTCACATCATACCTTCACACATAAAGCTTCACATAAAACTTTACATATAGCTTCATATAGGACTTTACATATAGCCTCATTTATATATATAATATACAATACAATAACACTTTGTACAAGATCACCTTATAACCATAAGAATACCTTCACATAGTACAATAACATTTCATAACTTGATAACACTTTAATTCAATAGATAATGCATTCAAGTCCATGTTCATAATACATTCCATAATTAAACACTTCCACCATAAGTGGATCAAACTAAGCAAGAACAATTATGTCAATAATATGAGATTAAATCAACTTACCATCCTCCAAAGCCATCCTCAACATTAATCAATAGATATAGAAAATCATAAACATCAACAATACAATCTATTCTAAGCATAAATTCATCAATACCCAATCATTATCAACAAACCCATTTCGTAAGTCAAATATAAAAATTTGTGAAATCAAGGGTTCATGAGATTTTTCACTTGAAAACATCAATTTAATATCAACAATATCACAATCCATCATTTAAAACCATTTAATGCAAGAACCCTTGAGTAGAGTAAGAAATAAAAGTTTTTCATAACTTTTGAGAATTTGAAAACCCTTTGAAATTGGTTCTAAAGCGAAAACTAACTTTAGATAAAGAGCCATCATACCTTAGTATTGAGAAAACCCACGAAAATTGATGCAAGAAACCTTCAATTCGAAACCCTAGCTCCAACTTGACCTTTGCCTTCAATGGTGTTCTAGAGAGAACCCTTTTTTTTTGAAGAATGAATTAAAACAAACCTTTTTTAAAAGTTTTAATACCATATATAGAAATTAGAAATAATATGAAATATACCCACTTTTTAATTTAACTAAAATTAATATTTACGAAAATGCCCCTTAAATTTCCGGACGGACTCCTTGCCAACTGCCCAACTTTCAAAGGGCATAACTCGCTCATACGAACTCGGAATCGAGAAAACTCGGTGGCGTTGGAAAGATCGTTCCAAGGGCTTTCCAAAAATAATTGGAACTACTCCTGGATCATTCTAAGCTAGGAGTTATGACTGCTCAAAGTTGGCCAAAAACTCACTGATTTCCCACACTTAACCAAATTTCCAGGTTTTGAACTTAGCCAATTTCCAGATTCAGAACTTTTTTTCCAAAAGTGACTACTTCCAATTTCATAACTCCAATTTATGCTTAAACTTTAAAAATTCATACGTTAGGCTCTAGTTTCACCTATCTATTTTTAGGGTCGCTACAGCCCCAATCTCTTATGCCATAGCATTACATCAGATTTTGATTTGACAGAAATAGGAACTGAAAGAGAAACTGAAATAGATTTAGAAGATACATCAGATCCTAAGACATCTTGATGACTCCTAAAATAAACCCTATTGCTAGAACTATCAGGTTGCAGTAAGAACAGTCCATCCTTAGCTTCACCAAAAACTTGAGCCCTCTTCATAAAAGGGGCCTGCAAAAGACATCCAATAGTAGTGAATAGAAGAGTAGATTGAAATTGTTTGTGAAACTTATCAACAGACAATAAGTTGTATCTGAAAGAAGGCACATATAAAACATTTTGAATCACTACATCAGCAAAGATAGAAGTATTACCTTTGTGTGTAATATTGACTTTAGTGAGATTAGGAAGAATGATAAACATAGGTGAAGGTAACGGAGTCAAAAACATGAAAACTTTAGGATTGAAGATCGAAACTTGAGAAGAAAGTTTTCTTGTTATTTTCATCTGTACATTACTCCTATTTAATTTATACATCTCTATGTAGAAATTAGAGATTGAAGAATATGTTGTTCATTAATTCTTGGTGGTATCTACAACTTATGTCCTTCAGTAGTTTGATGCTTATCACATTTATATATATATTAAAGCTAAATATAATTAACGTGATGTGATACCTCTCTATAACATCCATTTATATTTATCTTTTTTCTTCATGAAGATTGCAAATAATTCATCAAGTGGCATGCACTATAATAAATAAATTAAAAAACATCTTCATTAATTTCAACAAAAATCAGAAATAAATAACAATGTAATCCGTAATCCGTGTCCTTCCAATATGTCATTTACTGTCAACCAATAACAGTACTCTTTTATTTTCTTCATATCTAATTTCTTCCCCTTCAATCTATCTCGTCGGAAAATCGACAATTTCTTCTTCCCTCCAGCTTCCGGCTGGACTACCGATAACTTCTTCCGCCGGAATGTCATTTTGCGGCGAGCCTGACGGTATATGGATGTGGAATTCGCATGCCTTTTACTTTTGTTGACGCTATTTTGGTTCGAATAAGCCATTTTTATTGTGTTATAAGTATCACTACTTTTTTTGTTCGAATAATTCCGTTTGTTGAACTAAGGTATATATATGGTCATATAGAGATAGAAGAATTGAATACATGAGCTCCATTATGCCAATTACTTCTGCTCAACTAACAAGTGATTTGGTTTGAGGATAGAGAGAATCATACAATTATCTCATACAAGATACAATGTTATTTGATAGAAATATATCTATATATAATTTATAAATAAATAATTCAACACAAGATAATATTATATTTTGTTGATGATACTAAATAATATTAGCATTAGATTGTACACAATATAATCACCTATATATATATATATCCTTTTTCTAAAATTATTTGTCATGATTTTATTTAAATTAAGGATCTACGCGATCCGCCTAAAGTATCAAGAGAATCTAATTAATTAATGCGATTTTTCCGGATAATGTTATCCTTCCTATCAAACACATTCTAACTTGAAAAGGACCAATACCAAGAGAATCTAATTAATTAATGGGATGAATACTTGGTCTAGTAATTAAAGTATGTGAAAATTTCATGTATGACATTTATTAGATTGATATTTTCAAGTTATAGCAGTAGAATAAAACTTTCAAGTTGTAACAATAAAAAAATTCAGGTTGTAACATTTTATTAAATAATAAAAAAAATTAATTAATTGTAAAAATCTGTTTTGAAAAAAATAAAAAGGAAAATAAATCGATTTTGAAGAAAAAAATGAAAATAGGTGTATTAATAAAATTTGAATTGATTGATGATAATTATTAATTAGCATAAATTTAGGTGATTCAAACTAATTAAGAATATTTAGTTTCCTTAATTCACTCTAATCTGTTAAAATTAATTTAAAAAAATTGATTTTATCCACTTTCTTCTACGTTACTCCCTCTTCATTTTTTTTTCCAGAATTATTGTCACTGACGAGTAAATCAAGTTTTTTTTTTGTTTGAAAAATCTTGATTTTGTTGTGATAGACGACTGCTTATCTATATTAATTAAACATGGTGGTAGATGAGATCCTTCAGGTTGAATAAATGTTGGTATGAATAATTGGATGTCAACTATATACAGTTTGGATACCAATTATATGGTGTTCATTTTGATCTCCAATTAAATATCAAAACTAAACTGTTTATGTATCCAATTGTTATGTAGTTTCTATATAACTGATATCCAGAAATTTGTATCCAATTGATATGCAATCTGTATATAACTAGTATCCTGAAATTATGAGAGTCAATCTGTAATTCATATGTAGTTGATAATTAACTAGAAGAAAACAGTGCATATTCTATATCATTTAATACTTAAAACTGTATAAAAACAAATATATATCATTCAAAAGTTAAAAAGACATGAAATACTAAAGAGTCTAAGTTGCAATCAACTATCTCAAATTTGATCTTTGTAGTCTTTGTGTAGGATAATTGCTGGTATCTGGAGCAGATTCTTTTGCTATGCGGGTTCCATCAAATTTGCTAGCAACTGTCCCAATTACTTCACTCTCACTGATCGCGCCATCATTGTTCTTTATTTTTCCGCATTGCCATCAACCTAGTTGGAGAAATTGAAAAAGAAACCTTCTTATTATAAAAAATAGGTATTATAAGAAAATACCAATTTCATACCAACATTAGTCATAATTTATACAAAAAAAAAATGGGTGATTTAACAAACTACAATCAATTCACATAATTGGACCACTGATATCATACCATTTTTTGATAAAAATAATACACAATACTTAAGTCAGCTTTCATACTAACAATAAATCAATTTCATACCAATGTTAAAACACATTTCATACCATATTCATAAATCGTATATTAAGTCAACTTTCATACCAATATTATTCATGTTTCATGCCAGATTAGTAGACATAATGAGAATAATTTGAAAAAAAAATAGATTTCCTCTAAACTGTGTACCAACTTCATACCAGATTTAAACAAGTTTCGCACCAAATATAAGTAATACATCATACCATTTTTATACTAATTCATGTCATCATTAGACAAAATTCATACCATATTCAGATTTAAACAAGTTTCACACCAAATATAAGTAATACATCATACCATTTTTAAACGAAATTTTATACCAATTCATGCCAACATTAGACAAAATTCATACCATATTCATAAATCATATATTAAGTCAGCTTTCATACCAATAATATGCATAATATAACAATTTTAAAAAAAATCTACTAAATTGATTTAACCATATCCCATGTAGTAAAAAACCCAATTAACTTTTGGAGGACACAACACACACTCAACAGTACTTTCCAAGAGTCCAAACAACATATATAAGGTTTCAAGAACATCTTTACCTCCTATAATAAACTCCAATCTACACTACACACGGCCATAAATCTCCCAAAAACATTAGCAAAATCAATAAAGATTCGATTTTTGACCATTCCCCACGTAGTAGAACTCAAATCAACAAAATTCAGAAAGGATCAACCTCAAAACACCTCTGATTCACCTCCATGAAAATGGTAAAATAAACTTTCTTGCAATACAATTATCAAACGGGGTTTCTCCAAAATACTAAATTATTGAAAATTACAACTTAGAGATCTACCCTTTTGTTTTGATTGTATGGAGAATATATTTCTCCTAATCAATTTTTAGATGTTGAAAAATCGGCTTCAAAGGAGTATGGATGAAGAATTTCTGTTTTTTTTAACGTGGGATTGACGTGGGGTGAGGGATTTAGGTGGGGTGTAGGGGTGTGACTTGTAACTGTAAAAAAAGAACAGTAATCAATGTAAATCCCTATAATTGTGTAAGAGATAATTATGGGGTATTCTTTATTTAAATAATTTAATAATAATATAAAATTATAAAAAAATACTTATTTAATAAAGTAAACTTTAATTAATTTATAAATAATTAGTGATATGTTATAACCCATAATTAAACTGTTATAAGCAAAAAAAAATTAAAAGTAGGTTTTTAAAACCTGTAATATTTACTCTTAAATGTGTATATGGGGTGATTTTAGTTATTAAATTTCAAGTTGATCATATTTGTTTTGTGATGGCAGTTATTTTTTATGAAATTGCAAAAAAAAAAAAAAAAGTTTCAAATGTAGGATCTTATATTTATTCTTATATTTTTTATAACCTTACAAATTAAATAGCTGTTGTCTAACATTTGCAATAACTATAAAATTTTAGATTATGATCAATGATTTCTCATAAGATTTTTATTTTGTTATTCATAGACCATTATTGTTTTCAAAAAAATCCATAAATTACAAGAAAAATATGAAGAATGGCATTAGCTTTTTTGAAATTATATTCATGCCTCCTATCTAACTCACCCGCTCATTTGATAGTTAAAGAAGAACACTTCAAATAGTAAGATTTAAATTATTGTTCCAAAAAATAAAAGCAATCATAGAAAATTTCTGCCCTGTTATCAATTTTTTCTCTTTACATGTTACCATAATGTTGGTCTTGTAGATTTATTAAATTGTGATCGTAGGATTTCTCAAGATTGATTGTTAATTCGTGTGGTGTCTACGACTTTGTTCCGTTGCGCAGTTTTATGCTTAACGTACATTTTATACTTAATAATCCATATTCAATTGGGCGTTCTTATCTTCTTTTTTCTTTTTAATTTTTCGTATTTACATTGTGTAGGGCCTCACTCGAAAGAAAACGCTCCCTACAAAAACTTTTTTTATACACATAACTTAAACTCAAGACCTCTGATTAAAAAACGAGCAGTTTCAACCAGCTGCACCACATATCTCTCGGTAATATTGGGTGCAAATTGTAGCACAAGTCTTGATAAATTGCGAGAATCATTTCAAATTTACGGCTGTAATCGTGGCATGATCATCGAGTTTTGTAATTGTACCCATAATCTCTTTACATTTAGTTCAACTTTAGTTAGTACTTTTTAAACTATCTCACATCAAGAGAGACCAAGGTGGCACTTTGACCATCATGTTCGTAGAGGTAATTGGGGTAGATAAATTTTCAATATATTAAAGAAAAAATAGTTCAAGTACGTATGTGCATGCATGTTCTCATGAAGATTGCAAATAATTCAACTGGTACTACAAAAAACAATAAATATATAGTATAAATTAATTTATATATATATATATATATATATAGCAAATCAAAGTAAAACATCTGAATTAATTTTGGCGAAAACCAAAAATAACAAATAAACAATAATGTAATAGAGTCGGGAGAGAGTAGTATGCAGGTCGTCTTAAACTAGAAATAAAATAAATAAAATTTTCAGCTTAGCATTCAAATACCACGATGATTTGGAAAACTTGGGAAGGAAAGTCCCATCATCGGAATAGCAAAAGAGGTATCTACTATAAATCGTCCCTCGAATGTATCAGTTGCTTGGTGTCCTTCCAATATATCATTTACCGCTAACCAGTAACATTCTTTTATTTTCTTCATACTCAAGTACTGCAATTTCTTCCCCTTTAATCCGTCTCGCCGGAAAATCTTCACTGGAGAGACTTTCTGCCGGTGTTTCTTTCCTCCGGCTTCAACCTCAACTACCGGTAACTTCTTCCGCCGGAATGACATTTTACGGCGGGCTTGACTGAATATGGATATGGAATTGGCATG
Organism: Solanum verrucosum; assembly: GCF_900185275.1. Taxonomy (NCBI): domain Eukaryota; kingdom Viridiplantae; phylum Streptophyta; class Magnoliopsida; order Solanales; family Solanaceae; genus Solanum; species Solanum verrucosum. Next base: position 1,825,719 of record NW_026020014.1, on the reverse strand, counting down.
GCTTTTACTTTTGTTGAAGCTATTTTGGTTCGAATAAGCCATTATTGTGTTATAAGTATTATTTCTTTTTTGTTCGAATAATTTTGTTTGTTGAGCTAATTATTTATAAGGAAATCGTGTGAATAGCGAAGAGTTGAACATGAGACGCATAATGCCTATTACTTCTGCTCAACTAATAAGTGATTTGGTTTGAGGATAGAGAGAATCATAAAATTATCGCATATATAAGATACGATATTATTATTTGAATGAATAATATAAAAAAAAAAAACAATCCAACACAAGATGATATTATATTTTGTTGATGGTACTAAACAATATTTACATTAAATTATACACGATACAACGTAGTGTGTAGTCTCTTATATATATCCCTTTTTTAAAACTGTTAGTTAGATTTTATCTAAGTTGAATATCAATCGAAAGAACCTCTTTATCTTTAGGAGATAGGATAAGATATGCATATACTTTATTCTCACATCTGGTATTATATTAGATATGTTATTGTTGTAGTATAATGTGAAATAAAAACATGTGATGAAGGAATTAAATCATTTAAAGATAACAAGTGAGACTTGCTTCAATGGTTGAACACCTTCATTATCTAGCCATTAGTTAAGAATTTGAGTCACACTAAAAAAATAAGTGGGAGAACACTTTTTTTTTTTTTTAAAAAAAAAGGTTAAACTTTGGCCCATGGCCAATTTTATTAAATTAGATCAAGTAGTCGCGTGTATTTTTTTTCCCACGATTTGTTTGTAAATACTTCTCCATTAGAGTAGGACTTTAATTTTAATTTTTATTTACACACATATTTACAACTACTAATGGACCGAAAAGGTAGACTTTTTTCTTCACCCAAAAACTGTCATATATTATTTCATTCTGGGCCTAGTATGTCCAAAGGAAAGTTCAACAGACATATTTCAAATATCTTCACAAACTATATCTATGTCCCAAGTAGTTTTTACGTTTTTCTTCAATACATCCTCTTGCCTCCTTTTGGGCCGTTAGGCTCCATAGACTCTATTAAGTCTTAATTAGCCCATTTATTAACCATACAACTTATTTAGCTCGGATTTAACTTGAAAAATATTTCTATTTGAGGATAAAATCTTTGAAATAAATATAAGAATAGATTGATATCATGATAAGAAATATACATTAATTCTACTCTACCTCAAAATCTCTATTATAAAATGAAGATTATCCAGGATCATATAAAACGTAACTGTAATATCTTAGCTTGGAATTGATAAAATGACTTTTGACGTGGCTTGATTAAAATATAATTTAAAATTTAGTTTTGATATTTTAAACTATCTCACGCCAAGAGACCAAGGTGGCTCTTTGACCCTCCTTGATGTTGGTAGTGCTTAGAATTGAATAAATTCCCAATAAATAAAAGAAAAAAAAAAGTTCAAGTATATGCATATATGATCTCATAAAAGAGAACAAATAACTCATCAAGTGGCCGGCACTCCATAGTAAATAAATTAAGATGTACATAATTCATTTGTTTCATATTTTTTAAAGCAAATCAAAGAAAGAGATTACTTCATTCCAACAAATTAATTATAAACAACAAACAATGTAATCTCACAAATGGAGTTTTGAGAGGATAGTATAGTCTTAAAATTTTCAGCTAAGCTTTCAAATAGCACGAGGATTTGGTGAAAACATAGCGGAGGAAAAGCCCATCACCGGAATAGGAAAAGAGATCTCCGTTGCAAGCTGTCGCCGGAATGTATCTACTTCTCCGTGTCCTTCTAATATGTCGTTTACAGCTGACCAATAACAATCTTTTATTTTTTTCATACCTAAGTAGTGCAATTTCTGTCCCTTCAAACCACCTCGTCGGAAAATCTTCATCGGAGAGAATTTCCGCCGCTGCTTCTTCCCTCCAGCTTCGGGTTGCACTACTGGTAACTTCTTCCGTCGGAATGACATTTTGCGGCGGGACTGACTGAATATGGATGTGGAATTGGCATTAATGCTTTTACTTTTGTTGACGCTATTTTGGTCCAAATTAGCCATAATTGTGTTATAAGTATGATTAGTGCTAATTTTTGTTCGAATAATTATGTTTGTTGAGCTAACATATATATAAAAGGAGATCATAGAGATAGAAGAATTGAATACATGAGCTGCATCATTTAATTATATCATACAAGATATGAATATTATTTGATTGAGATATATAAATAAATAATCTCAACACACGTTAATACAATATTATGTTAAGGTACTAATTAATAATTTTTGCATTAAATTATATATATAATACAACATGTAATAATCTATATATTTATCACTTAATAAAAGTTTTTAGTAGACTTTATTTAAGTGGATGATGGAGTCACATTGAAAGGCAAGTGGAAAACATGACTATTGATTTTGGTGAGGTGAAGAAGACCAATTAAAATGAAATAAATAATAAAGTAATAATTTAGAGATAAATATTCCCTTTTTGAGTAACTAATTAATTAATTTATCAATAAGATTTTCTAGGTATTAACTGTCAATTGCAATAATCCCTCACATCAATGATAATATTATAAGAGTCTATTATAAATAATTTCTATATGTAAAAACAATTCCAATATTATTAATCTCCGCATAATTTTTTCTAAGCCAAATGATCCCTAAGGTCTTTCTTCCCAACTACTTTAACAAACATTCCGCTTATCCAAAAAATAAATAAATATAGGGGTTGTATTACTAGGGGTTACAATATACATATTTTTCATATCAAAACTACTTTAACAAACATTCCGCTTATCCAAAAAATAAATAAATATAGGGGTTGTATTACTAGGGGTTACAATATACATATTTTTCATATCAAAATTTACTGTGTTGGAATCACATTTTTACACTCAAATTATTTACGAATCTTAACAAGAAACTCAACACTCTTGGTCAAGTAGTCACAGAAAATGAAAAATAATTTGGCAATAATTATGTTTTTTTCCCACAATTTATTTATATTCTCCTGAGTAATGTTATCCTCTGTATCAAAAAAACACCCCTAACTTGAAAGGAACCAGTTCAATGAAGAATTTAATTAAATAAGGAGATTTTTTCGGATAATGTTATCCCTAACTTGAAAAGGACCAATACCAAGAATCAAGATAATCTAATTAAATAATGGGATGGAAGAGTGCTTATCTTGGTCTAGGAATTAAAATATTTTAATTATTAAATTTTAAAAACTAACTTCGGAAAACATGTTCTTAAAATATCACCTACATTATCGGCCCAAAAGAGTTGTCTTTCAAATTTGTCTTTAAATATTTACAAATTAAATTGCAGTTGAAGAATTATTTTTCATGCTAAAACTTAAAAGTACTTTGACATCTGTATATTTCCACAAAAGAGTTGCAAACTACAAGTTGAATAATGTAAGTAAAGCTTGTTTGCTTTAGGTTACATGGAAAAATTTTTTATCATTATAATTATCTCATTATTTGGTTAAAATTAAAGTAAATCAATAATTTTATATTTAATTCAACCTTAAAAGTTAACTCATAAGGTGAGAATAGTCTAAAATAGTATAAAGAGATCATTACATTCCTCTAATATATAGTTGATGTAGAAACTCAACACCTTGCACGCCTAGAGCTGCTAATTGAATTGCGAATAATTTAATTTAGGAGTCCAACATCAAATAAACTAATAATAGGAACGAGTCTTACTCTAGCTAATAGATTGATATCATGATAAGAAATAGACATTAAGTCTAACGCGACCTCAAAATCTCCCTCATGAAATGAAAATTGTCTAAGATCATATATATAAATATAAAGTATCAATCAACGTTATACATAGTTGGTATGGATCGAAAACTTACTATATATATGATCATACATTTTGAATTTAATACTAAAAATGAAGAAGTTCTTGAGACAAAATGCTTCCTAGCGTTTATGAGTGTCACGTGATAATGTACATAAGAATTAATCGGAACCAATGAATACCCGAGTTAGCGATGAAAAAAAAAAACTATGTTTCCTTCTAGTCGTCTATTTCTTTTGTCATACTGCTTCTTAGCTTAGCTTGGAATTGGTGAAATGACTCTTGAAGCAGCTTGGTTAAAATATAATTTGAGGTTTAATTTTAACTTTTTAAACTACTGTATCTTTGACCCTTCGACCCTTCTTGTTGTTGGTAGCGCTTGAATTGAGTAAATTCCCAATAAATAAAAAGAAAAAAAATAGTTACTTATTTGCATGTATTATCTCATAAAGAGTGCAAATAATTCATCAAGTGGCACTACAAAAATAATAAATAAATTAAGATATTATAATTAATTTTTTAAAAGCAAATCAAAGAAAGATATCTTACTTAATATTAACGAAAAATCATAAAAAAAACAAATAAACAATAAAGTAATTCCACAAATGTCTTAAAATTTTCAGCTAAGCTTTTAAATAGCTCGAGGATTTGAAAAAATAGCGAAGGAAAAGCCCATCATCGGAATAACAAAAGAGGTCTCCACTGCAAGTTGTCGGTGGAATGTATCAACTTCTTCATGTCTTTCCAGTATGTCATTCACCGCCAACCAATAACATTCTTTTATTTTTTTCATACCTAAGTAGTGCAATTTCTGCCCCTTCAATCCGCTTCGTCGGAAAATCTTCACCGGAGAGAATTTCCGCCGCTGCTTCTTCCCTCCAGCTTCGGGTTGCACTACCGGTAACTTCTTCCTTCGGAACGACAGTTTGCGGCGGGTCTGACTGAATATGAATTTGGAATTGGCATTGCTTTTACTTTTATTGAGGCTATTTTCGTCCGAATAAGTCATTATTGTGTTAATAAGTATTAATTAGTACTACTTTTTTGTTCCAATAATTTTGTTTGTTGAATTAACATATATATATAAGGAGATCATAGAGATAGATGAGTTGAATACATGAGCTCCATTACGCCAAATACCTGTACTCACCTAACAAATGATTTGGTTTGAAGATTGAGAGAATCATACAATTATCTCATACAAGATATGAAATAATCTAAAACACAAGATGATATATTATTTGTTGACGATACTACATAATATTTGTATTAAATTATATATGATCGAGTTATACTAAAAGGTAAGTGGAGAACATGACTATTGATTTTCATGAGGCGAAGAATGAAATAAATTATACTCTAATAATTTAAAGATAAATATTTCTTTTTAGAATAATTTATTACTTTATCAATAAGAATTTTCGGGTATTTACTTACAATTATAATATAATAATCCTTCACATCAATGACAATATAAATAATTTCTATATTAGCATATAATTTTTTTCTAGGCCAAATGATCCCTAAGGTCCTTCTTCCCAACTTCTTTAACTAACATTCCATTCATTTCAAGAAAAATTAAATATGGGGATTGTAATACAAGGGTTAATTTTTTTTTAAAAAAAATTAAAATTACCAGGGGTTACAATATACATATTTTTCATATCAAAATTTACTGTTTGAATTACATTTTAACCCTTAAATTATTTACGAATCTTAACAAGAAACTCTAACACTCTTGATAAAGTAGTCACAGAAAATGAAAAACAATTTGGCAATAATTATATATTCTTTCCCACAATATGTTTATATAGTCAATCAAGTTAAATTTTTATTCACACACATATTAACAACTAATTAATTAACGGAAAAGATAGCCCTCTTGTTACCCTCCTTTTAGGCCGTTAGGCTCCATAGTCCACAGACTCGAATAAATCTTAATTAGCTAACCTTACAACTTATTTAGCTCCGATTTAACTTTTTAAAAAATTATTTGAGGATAAAATGTTTGAATAAATATAAGAACTATGTTAGGGGTGGTAAAATAGTATCTAAAGTAGGAGGAATAAATGTCGTCTGTCGAATCAAATTAAAATATTTCCTTGAATTATTTTTTTTTCTGGAAAAAAGTAACTTATTTTTCTTTTATGTATGGCACATAATTAAAAAATAATATACACCAAAATATTTGTATATTGTGAGTGGAGGGTAAGGGTGCGTGTGTTGGATGGTAATGTAAATGTCGTACGTAGGTTTTAGGGATATTTACAAAGAATATTAATTATATCTAATAAAACACATATTTAGCGACAATTAAACTATTGCCATTAATTAAATATTGCTAAAAATTATTTTTGCTATAGTGCTCATGAAATGAAGATTGTCCAAGATCATTTAATGTTTACATAGCTAGTATAAAAACTCAATATCTAATCAGAGGTCTTGATTTTGAGTGCTAAAAATAAAAAAAATCCTCAAACGAAATGTTTCCTAGCTCTTTATGAACCTTGCATAATGTAAATATGAATTAATTGAAGCAATGAATACTCAATACGAGCCGATGATGAAAAAAGTACTGTTTTCTTCTAGTTGTCTCTTTCTTTTGTCATAGTTCTTCTTAACTTAGCTTGGAATTGATGAAATGACTTTTGACACCGCTTGGTTAAATCATAATTTGAGCTTTAGTTTTGACTTTTTAAAACTATCTAACACCTTAAATAATTCATTATGTGGCACTACAATAAATAATAAATAAACTAAGATATATATAATTCATTTTTCTTAAAGCAAGTTAAAAAAAGACATCATAATTAATTTCAATAAAAATAAGAAATAACTACTAACAAACAATAAAATAATTCCACGAATGAAGTTTGAAGATGGTGGCTTCGCTTTTAGATACGACGCTGATTTGGAAAAGTAGTGAAGGAAAGTCCCATCATGGGAATAGCAAAAGAGGTAGTATCTACTACAAATCGTCGCTCGAATGTATCACTTGCTCCGTGTCCTTCCAATATGTCATTTACTGTCAACCAATAACATTCTTTTATTTTCTTCATACCTAAGTAGTGCAATTTCTTCGCCTTCAATCCGTCCCGTCGGAAAATCTTCACCGGAGAGAATTTCCGCCGCTGCTTCTTCCCTCCAGCCTCCGGCTGAACTACCGGTAACTTTTTCCCTCGGAATGACATTTTGCGGCGAGCCTGATTGAATATGGATGTGGAATTGACATGACTTTTACTTTTGTTAAGGCTATTTTGGTCTGAATAAGCCATTACTGTGTTAGCTTATAAGTATTAGTATTACTTTTTTGTTCGAATAATTATGTTTATTTAACTGACATATTTATAGGAGATCATATAGAGATAGAAGAGCTGAACATGAAATTATCTTAGGTAAGATATGATATTATTTGATTTGAGGATAAAGAGAATATATCATTAATTATTTTCATATAAGATATGATACTATTTGATTGATGTATATATAGATATATATAATCTCTAGAACAAGATAATATATATAAAAAAAAAAAACCTTTTTATTGAGATTTACAAAAATAACTTTTTTATTTCTAAGAAAATAGTAGCAAGAGAATCTAATTAATTAATAGGATTTTATCCTCCGTATCAAAATACACCCTAAGTCCCTAACTTGAAAAGGACCTATACCAAGAAAATCTAATTAATTAATGGATGAAAGTGCTTGGTCCAGCAATTGAAACATTTTAGTTATCAAATTTTAAGAAATAACTTCGTAAAATATGTTCTTAAAATATCACCTGAAAGTTGAAATCATACATACATGGAAATAAAAAGAGTGTTAAATGATTTTGCGAGATTTTTTGTTATTTTGATAAATTAATGATGACAGTTTGTTCATTATGATATCGAAATTTTATTATTGAAATTCAAAAAATATAATAGCAAAACAAATAAATTCAGACACACCATAACTGAAAATTAAGACAATTTTTGCATATATATGATAATACATCTGATGCAAATTTTCAAGCTCCGTTGCATACGTTTAGATCATTCCCAAAATGAGTAAACTTGTAAATAAATTACAAAGAGGACATAAGTTAAATGACGATCTCAAAACGGAATTTTTGCCCTTCGCCCCATATCTTCTGGTGCCAGCCCAAAATTAGAATATGTTACGGAACGCTATGTAAATCTTACAAATGGGCTTTATAGTGGCCCAACATATAAAAAATTATAAATTGCCAGAACCAAAAAGAACAAAATAGCAGAGAAAAATCTGGTTCAGGAGGAAACTGGAGTGATACTAATTCCACTCGACGAAGACAATTGTGTGATCGAGAACGAATTTGCACTTGATTTAGCATAACGGATACAGACGTCGAGATGGTTCTGGCCGTTGAAGAATCCAAACTCGGCAGCAACTCCACAAGTGTGCTATTTGCAGGAATCATATTATGGATCTCTGTGAGTGTTTTCAAATCTTTGTTTTGATTTAGAATAGAAAATAGAAATTCGATACTAGACCTTTCTATGTATATTTGCGAGTTTATGTGAAACTTTTTTCAACAGGCATTGAGTGCCAAGCTAGTGCTACGAGCCAGGAGTGCATTGTTGCTTGGGGTATGCAGTTTGTTTATCTAAATTAATTTATGCCTTGGAAAAATATTGACGGTTATTGTTCCATTATGGCTTATGAGTATATGTCTCTTGAAAGAAGCTTTCTGCTTGTCTTGTGATATTATGCATGGATATGTCATTTGTATGCGCTAGGTGATGTGTAGGTCAGTTGGTGTGCACCTTGACTAAATCCACTTGTTACCTGTCACCTCCCGCTAGCAGTAGGTACGGTAGTTGGTACCTCTATCAACCAAGGCATCATTGTATTTTTGTTTCCGCGGAGATTTAAACCCGAGATCTCATGGTTCTCAACCCACTTCATCGACCACTAGGCCATACACTTGGGTGCTAATATATTGCATATGTTATGGTGAATAAGTTATAATCAGACTTGATTCTTATTGCCTAAAGAATTATTTTCATCTGTTCTGAAAGTGCCAAGCATCCTTTGTCGGCAAAGCTCTGGCCTAGTTTTTCACTTAATAACATAAGTAATTCATTGTCTTGTGTCGTCCTCAGATTAGACATATCTATTTATGGTACACACATTCTAAGGATTAAGCATATCTGTTTGTAAATCCATCTCATCTTTTTTTTAATTCACCTTCCTTCTCCCAATCTCCCCACTCTTATTGCCAAAGAACACACATATATCTTCTCCCTCCTTTATTTTTCCATCTAATGAAACTTTTGTAATGTGTTCACCTTCTTTTGTTGTTTCTATACACAATATTCCACTTTGGTACTCCTTACACAATGTCTTCTTTCTTATTTCTATTACGACTGGTTGAGGGACTCGAGCTCAAAATATAGAAGTCAAAATATTAAAATTAAATTATAGAAGGAAAAAATAGGCCTTGAATCATAATCTAGAAGGAAACCAAAAGTTGTAACAAGATATCTCTTGTTACCAAATATGAAAGAAATTTGATCTGAATTTAATCATGGAGTCCTTTATCTTCTCGTTGATTCTTCACTTCTGTTTGGTTTTGCTCTTCCAAACCTGGCATTCTATATTTTGGGGGCTTAGAAGTATCTTCATTCATATTATCGCAGGTGTATGTAACCATGCCTTCCACTTCCACTGCATCGGTTGCTGGCTCAAAACACGTCAAGTGTGTCCATTAGGTAGTTATTCAACTGTATCTTTGGCACTGTTTAGTTGGCTTGATAACTGTATTATAATTGTTGGAACTTCCTTTCCTATATTGCAGATAATAGTGAGTGGGAATTTCAGAAGTATGGCCATTAGAGGATTCAACAATTGGCAGGAGAGGCGATTATGCTGTTGCATTGTGATGTCTTTGAATGTTAGTTTATTCTAGTAATACTTATTTGCAGTGCCTTTTGTTCTCTGTTGCTTTACGTATCTGAGTCTGCTTTGAATATCTGATAGGATTTATTAGAGAGCTGGTATCTAAATCTCATATGCTGTGTGATTCTGCTATTCGCATTACTGAAGTCAAACTTACCTATGTTGATTATATTGTTTGGATAATACTATCAACCACAACCACTAGCGTTCTGGCAGCCAATGTTATTTTACTTACAGTAGATGCTAATTATTGTATTTTCTTTTTCTTGTTCCTCTAAATTTGTTTACAGTATCTTTTGTCATTTGTTTGATGTTGCCTGTATTCACATGTTTGATACCGTAAGGCCAAGTATTTCAATAGTTATGTCAGATTTTTTACATTAACAATGGCAATAAGATGGTGCTCTCAGCCATGGTTGATTCGTGAGATCTTTTAACAATGGCACCATACACCAACATGTCTTATCTTTGATCTGGGTTGATGCATAATTGCATATGAAGTGGGATCTTAAAATGGCAATGCCAACAAGTTTCCAATTTGATAGCATGTAGGTGAATCACAACCGTTCTACCTCATAAGATTCATTCAAATCATCAAATGTATCAGGCTTACCAACATTCAGAAACAATAAAACTGGACAATGACGAAATTCTATAGGCAGATGGTCCTTCAATAATTCTTTTTTCCTTTCAGAACTTGGCCTCATGTCGGTCTTTGGAGCATCATGGATTACCTTCTGTTGCACAGTCATGATCATAGAACAGGTTAAGCAGCAGCAGAGGAGGATAGCCAATGCACTGCAATTGGACTCCTCACACTGTGGATTCCATCAGACCACTCAATTGATCCAAATGTTGATTCAAGACCCTTCACTCTCTCCGATCCAACAGTGCTAAAACTGATCTCATACGACAAACTATTCTTTTCCTCACTGAAACTGAGCTTACTCGGAGTCACCTTCACCTCCACGGACGAAGGTGCATTTACCTTTACCTTATACACAGCATTTGCATTCCGCCCAACATTTTTAACCACACGCTTGTATTTCACAACACTCTCACTCATGAAAACAACTGAGAATGATGGATAATTCAAATCCCCTGGACTAGCCAAACTATGTTCACTGCAATTCACTGAAGAAGTATCTTTCGTGAATGGTGCGATTCTGGAGGGGCCATAACCAATGGCGCATAGGAAACCTATGTAATCACTCGACTCAATGTCGTAAACCAGACCCGGATGCAGTGCTCTGTTTGGATCCACATGTCCCGACCCACGAACGAAAGGACTCGATTCTTGACCTGTGGCAAGATCCGTGATTGTTTTGCCGGAGTTGTCAACGTTGTAAGCTGTTGTCATGAGGGCTAATTTTATGGCTGCTGTGGTCCATTTAGGATAAGCCTTTCTGAGTAACGCAGCTAATCCACTTACATGAGGACAAGACATGGATGTCCCGGATATAATGTTGAATTCCACTCTTCTTTTGTCGATTTCCAAGTCTGTTGGACCAACAGCTCCGGTCCATCCAGCTAATATGTTGACTCCAGGTGCAGTAACGTCCGGTTTAAGGATCTCAGGGGTCACATAATTGGGTCCTCTGCCAGAGAACGCAGCAATGCGTGGAGCAGACGACGATTGTCCTATAACAGTTCCCTTGAAAGTGATCGTCGCTGTTGGTGATGGAACAGATTTGATGTAATCCCTGATTTTATCGCCAGCTTTTTGACCCACCATGGTCGCTGGGAGGAGATGTGCATCGGCGACGAGTTCTTCTCCAGAGTCAGCTAAGTTTGCTAGGACCATACCTGCACCGCCTGCTTGTTTCACAGCACTTCCTTTCTCTACTCTGGCATTGCCTCCTCGATCACATAATACAATTTTCCCAGCAACTTTTGAAGGGTCCAGCTTTCCTGGATAACAGAGTTGGCTGCCACAGTCGGCGGAATAAACAAGCTGTAGTTTTGCATTGCCAAGGGGATCTCCGGTATACAAGGATACACCACCAAATATTCTACCGTCTCCTAAGATAACATCCGCTGGAAACTCCCGATCTATGGTTGAAGCAGCAACAGTGAGAATCCATGGGGCAACGTTGACCGCCGTAGAAGCACCAGGACCGGAATTTCCAGCAGAGCAAGAGACGACAACGCCATGTTCTGAGGCACCAAAAGCTCCAATAGCAATGGAGTCAACATCATACTCAGGAGAATAACCATCTGCGCCAACAGAGAGAGAAATCACGTGAACCCCGTCCGCAACAGCTTGATCCATTGCAGCCAGTATATCAGAATCAAAACACCCTGTTTTCCAGCAGATCTTATAGGCTGCTATTCTAGCTTTTACGGCCATACCTCTAGCTTCACCTTTTGCATATTGGTAAAAGCTCGCATTGGCTACAACAGATCCAGCTGCAGTTGAAGCAGTGTGAGTTCCATGGCCTTCAGTATCTCTTGGCGATTTGGATTCTTTAGATTCATCCATTGGACTTCCACGATCAGCTTCATATCCTTTGTAAAACAATCTAGCACCTATGATTTTACGATTACATGAAGTTGCAGGAAAGTCCGGGCCACTCTCGCATTTCCCTTTCCAATCTGAAGGCACCGGTGAAAGCCCCTTGTCGGAAAAGCTCGGCCTTTCTGGCCAAATACCCGTGTCAAGGACCCCAACAATAACATTATCAGCATAATCAGAATTGGGCCAAATCCCAAATGAGTCTTCAAGGCCTAAGAAGGTAGGTGTGTGAGTGGTATGAAGTCTGCGTACGCGATCAGGGATGACGGAGACCACACCGGGAACGCGGCTGAGCTGGTCAGCCTGCCCGGATGTAAGGCGGGCAGAGAAGCCACGGGCAGCACGATCATAAGAATACAAGATATTGGGAGAGTGTTGAGAGACTGATCGGAGAATAGAGGAGTACCAATGATGGTGAGTAGTGAAAATAAGAGGCTTGTGGGATATGGACACGTGGACTATGAAAGTTTTAGGACCATCCGATTTGACTGAAATTGCCAATGAGCTGAGAAAGAGGAAGACTAGGGGGAAGAAAGAAGAAGAAGAAAGTGCCATCGCTAAAGAGAAACTAGTTTCTGGGAAGATAAGAGAGATATTTGATGGGCTTTATTGTGCCACGTTATAGATAGTTGTTGGTTCATTTTCAGTCCTTTTGGCAATTCCCAAATAACCATGTAAGTTTTCTCGTGTAAAGAAGGATGGAAGGGTAGCTCACGTGGGTAGGTAAGAGATATGATGTTCAGAAAAAGATATTTAGATAGTATCTGATAGGCATTAGTTATTAATCCACGTTTTCTCACATTATTGCCCGTACTAGGAGTATTTTATTTTTTGGAATTGGAGTGTCGTGAATCATGCCAATGATGCTTCTGCTATTTCATTACTCAAAAAACTATTTGTGAGATCATCCTAATTGACTCCAGGTAGTGGAATAATCTGCTAGGAGATTCAAACACAAGACCATTAAGCTCATTTGAGGCGCCTGAAACCAACAGTCTATTATGTCAAAGGAGTTCAAAACATGTTATTTAATAATTTTTTATTTCATTTTATTTATATATACAATATTTTTTTTCTGACAAATTGGACATCCTGACATCAATGTAGCTCCCCCCTGCTGTTGTATGTGATGAATTAAACACAACATTAATTAGTTGTCATTTAGTGAAATTGTGAATACATATATGTAGTGTATTCATTGGTTTGATATAAGTATCAAACATGGGTTCAATAATTAATTTGATCCGTGTTTGAAAATCTCACTTTGGAGTAGTAAAACGTTTTCTCTATTAAATATAACTTCAGTTTTTGAGCCCGTATTTGAAATTTCTGATTAAAGAATAAAAGTTATTTACTACCGGCAAAAAGTAGATTTATTTTTTCGTTGTGTTGAGCGGCACCAAATTGGAAGGGAAGTGATTCATATGACAAAATGGGTCAAGAAACTGATGACCACAATCATGGACCAGTGGGATTTTGCCATAAACTAGGGACGAAAGCAGGTATCAAATTATGCAATGCAATAACGAAATTATTTTATTTGTCATTGCGGCATGTGTATATTCCTTATACGAGTTACACTAGTATTTTAACCATTAAATGTTCTTGATTATTACGTGATTTATGCCCAATATATATATATATATATTCTACTATATAATAAAAGGGAGTTTATGCCCAAGTATAATATATAATATTCAAGATTGAGACTTTTCCCAATCTTGAATATTATATATTATACTTGGGCATAAACTCCCTTTTAAAAGTCTCAATCTTAAATATTATATATTATATTTGGGCATAAACTCCCTTTTAAAATAATATATATATGTCACAGATGGAAAAGTCCCAATCAAGGAAGCAACATATATCATTTACAAATGATTTAAAAAGCATTAAAATTACAATAATTACCAATTTAAAATATTTAAAAGCTATATAATAAAATAGGTTGACTCTCAGAATTCTATCAGGCTCACATACATTGGGACAGAAAAAATAACACATATCATTTTAAAATTGCCAAAAAAGTATTATAAATAATAATAATTAGCAACTTAAAATATCTGAAAGACATTTTAAAATGGTTAATTTTGTAATTTTATCCATATCACATAAATTATGACAAAGTGACCAGTAATGTACGTTATTTGAAAGTTACATAAAAATATTATAAATCACAATAATTAATAACTTAAAACATTTTTAAAAAAAATATGAAAATTTGGATGACTCTCCAAATTTCATTTGTGTCACATAAATTGAGCCAACAAAAATAACATATATTGGGTCCATTTTAATTTATTTGTCTTATTTTTTTTAGTTTTTTTTATATTTAAAAAATGCGTAAAAATACTATAAATCATGATAATTGACAACATAAAATATGTTTTGAAAAAAATACAAAAAAATCCACTGATTCTTGAAGTGAATCTATCGTAAAAATACTATAAATCATGATAATTGACAACATAAAATATTTCAAAAATGTTGTATGTGGATAGTCTTATTATGCCTTAAATAGCGTCAAAGAAAGTACAAGTTTGTGATAATAAAAACTTCTTCCTTTATCCACGCAAACAATCGCTTCAAAAACTCCGTTATTAGCCCCAAAACATACCATTTATATTATTGGACCCGTGCATAGCACAAGCAACATTATCTAGTAGTATATAATAAAGGAGAATAGTTTGTAATGAGATTTTGCCAAGTGGCAAATTAATGAAATGCCACTTGGCAATTTAAGATTAATTTAATAAATATTGTTATAAAAAATTGAATTTTTAATTTGTAATTAAAAAATATTTATTAACTAGATTTACATATAAGAAATAATAATTACTACAGTAAAAAAGTTCTAACTAATTTCAGACTCCCTATTTTAATAAACTTTTAACATCACGAAAGTAGTTCCTAAATAAAAGGTATAGAGAAGAAAATTCATTTGTAAAATTAAAAATTAAAATATGAAGATAAATACCCTTCGGGTGGTCCAGTGGTTTGGGCTTAGAACTTCCTGGATCGAACTCATTGCACCGGGCTTGCCTAGTGCGGGTTACCTCTCCTATGTGGTTTGCGAGTTATTGCATAGAAGCGAGAGTTTTGTTCTATGCGCACCCAAAAAATAGCGGCTGCAGGTTTCCTTATCATTAAAAAAAATATGAAAATAAATCCAGCTTCTCAATAAATAGCAAGATAGTGAAATAATTAAGGTTTTACCCAAATTAATCCTAACACCATTCTCATGAAAAAGAACTACTCTTGTGTAGCTTCTAAAATAATACAAAGAGGTCCCAAAATGTTTCAAAAGGTCCATTCAAGACCTTACTTTCATTAGGCGAGAATAAGCTGTCTATATGGGCTAGCCCACCCATCCGGGCTAGCCCACCCCATCCGGGCTAATTCATACAGGCTTTGACATTTTACGGGTCAGGCCAGGCTAGCCCATTTTTGATGTGGGGCAGAAAATGGTCTGCCCAACCCACAAGTACGTGGGCTACAGGCTTGTTGGGCCAGCCCACTTTTTTAAAAGTTATATATTTCTTTATAATTATTAAATTAAATTATAAATTATAATTTAAAAATATTATCATAAATATCAACAAAACAATATTACATGGTGTTAATGTTACTATTTGTTAATCAAATCCACAAATAAAATTATCTTTTATAATATTTATTAAGTTTTTTTTCGAGTAAAAGTATAAATATCTAAATAGAAATATTAACCTAATTGTTTTGCAATGATCACAATAAAACTCAAAAAATATGACAATATTCCAACCATAAAAAAGTAAAAAATAAACTCCTTAAAAAATCATGAAACTTATGGTGTATCTAACACTTCATGAAACATATGACGTATCTAACACTTCATAATCATCTTCATCAAGCATATCTGAATCAACTTGTGGGAAGATTGTCTTAACATCTTCATTTCCATCTGCAATTTATATGTGGTTTCAATTAGTTAAATATTAAAAAATAACTAAATTGAGAATTATAATATTTAAATGTACACAAAAATATATTACCAGTTTGAGAAAAATCATGTAACCAGTTTCGAGTAGCAACAAGTGTTTGAACATTTTCACGGTGGATGCAACTTCTATACATAGTGATTTCCTAAAAAACTTTAAATAGATTTTGAGTTTGGATCTCTTTAATTTTAAATTTTAATTAATTTTTATTGGCCCACGGGACGATCCTACCTATATTTCTCAAGTCCCACAAATCAGCTGGCTTATTCAAGTCGTGCTAAAAAGCTTTTTTTTTAAATGGGCTCCAAAATTTTTAGCCCAACCCTATTAAATTCCGGATTAAGCCAGGCCGGCCCAACAGGCCTAGCCCATATTGACGGCTCTAAGCGAGATAGTACCAAATCAGAATAAAACCAATCAATTAGGATCACTTATATATACATTAAATAGAAAAAATGAAATCGCTAATACCAAATTTTCCATACTCTAATTCTTTGTACTTATCATATGATTTGAAAGATAACGTCTCTACTCATACCAAGAACACATCCGTGTGCGTGACTCGACACTTCTCTTTCTCTACGTCTCTTCTACTACTATACTATATACTATTTCTTCCAGTGAGTTGGATCGCCACTTCTATCGCATTTCATTATTTCTTCATTCTCTATCTATTCCTCCATTGTGTGAAATCATGACTAGTTTCACGAAGAAAGAGTACGAATTCCTCAAAGAGCTCGGAATTGGCCCTCAAAATCTCGGTTGTTATGTTAATGGCACCTGGAAAGCTACTGGCCCCGTCATTTCCACTGTTAATCCTGCTAACAACCAGGTTTGTTCTTAATTTCACTTATCCTCTCCAATTTCCCCAACTTTTTTTTTGGTAGGGTTTTTGATCTTCACTGATTATAAGTCGCAAACTGATCGGTTTCGTTTCATTAAATTAATATATGTATGATTTAAACTGTATAATGTATACAGATCATTGCCGAAGTTGTCGAAGCTTCTGCTCAAGATTATGAGGAAGGCATGTCAGCTTGCGCTGAAGCAGCTAAGATTTGGGTGCAGGTATGTTCAGCACTCACTGAAATCATAAATCTATCTTCCCGTTGCATATTAGATAAGAATTGGTGGCATTTAGTTTGGGGATCAATTTTTCTACTATGATGATGGTGTATTATGTTGCAGGTTCCTGCACCAAAAAGAGGTGAGATTGTTAGACAGATAGGTGATGCACTCCGAGCGAACCTTCAGGAATTTGGTCGACTTGTTTCACTTGAAATGGGAAAGATACTCCCAGAAGGAATTGGGGAGGTTCAAGTATGTAATGTCACGATTCACTATAGAGCTATGGAGTGTCCTAAAATTTTTTGAAAAACAGCTTTACAATTGGAAACTTTTTTGTGGCTTAAATCTGCAGGAAGTCATTGATATGTGTGATTTTGCTGTGGGATTGAGTCGACAACTGAATGGATCCGTTATTCCTTCTGAACGTGAGTTCGCTTCCTTGCTACGTTGCTTTCAGAATAGCCGAATTTGCAATTTTAAGCAGTTTTTTTTGCAATTGTAATTTCTTGTTTTTAGTTTTAAATACTTTCTGGTTATCTGAGTAGTTCCAGGTTGAAAGGATGATTAGCTTTTGCTGACTATTGGGATACAAATGTTTTTTAAGAGTAGAAGATTTACAGTCGTATGTTATTGGAGATGTTTATTTTCTGATTATTTTTCTTATCTAACTTCCTTTTGTTAACAATGTTTATTTGTTGACAGGTCCTAACCACATGATGTTGGAGGTGTGCTGACATTTTTGCTCTAAAATCAGGAATTTCTCAAACCCTGGTTATGTTAGTTTTTGATCTTTTCATGTAATTTTTGTGCTCAGATGTGGAATCCTCTCGGGATAGTTGGTGTAATCACAGCTTTCAACTTCCCATGTGCTGTACTTGGTAAGCCATTGAGATTTTTGACATGAGATATCTCTCCTATGGACAGTAGTAACATAGTAATGGATCATCATGGAACCTTGAGCTGAATATGGTCAATTTACAAGAATAAATGTCCAATACAATAGAACTACCTATCATCATTCAAGAATTGAATCCCTGAATTTGTCTCTCCTCTTCCTTTAATATTATTATTATTTTGTTAGTACACTACTTCGCGCTATTCTGATAAAATTGTGCTCTTACATGATGCCTATGTGTCTTCCACCTTTCTTGCTCTTTCCCTAAGGCAGTTGGTTGGTGTCAACAAGAACTCAAAAGTCTTCTTATCTGAATGCATTTGTGCTTGTTAATTGCTTTTTGCCTCAAATTTTGGAGTATATCTCTTGCTATGTTCAGATTGTATTTTTTGTACTGCTGTCTTTCCACTGAAGTATTTTGATCTAAAAAAGAAAATTAGTAGAAAGATTCTAGGGTTTGTATCTGGAGCCGAGGGTCCTTGGGAAACAACCTCTCTACCTCCACGCGGTAGTAGTAAGGTCTGCGTACATTCTACCATGTCCAGACCTCACTTGTGGGATTTCACTGGGTATGTTGTTGTTGTTTTATTTGGAGAACTTTTGCTTTCATAAACCAAGCAATTTCTCACTTTGCTTTAAATGCTTTGACCCGACTTTCCAAGTAACCGTACTTGTCAATATCCACCTTATTTTGTTCTAAATATATCTGTCATGTTCTATCCAGGATGGAATGCATGTATCGCACTGGTCTGCGGCAATTGTGTTGTCTGGTAAGTCCATCACTTTATGTCGAAGGTGTAAAGTGAATTTGTCCATAGTAGAAATGATTGAATGGCTTTTCCAAATGATAGTTGAGCTAGATGGTTGAACAGCTTTTCAGATTGATAAATTGAGCTTATATATAGTTATAGCTGAGCTAAAATTGATTGGGTATTATTGCCACTCTATAGTTTGAACATCATCATATGCAGATTTATGTTGAAAGTAATTACAGTTTCTCTTTCAAAAGCAGGAGTGTTGAATCTCTCTTATCTTAGAACCCTGCCAACTTGATAATATAAGCATTCATGTGTTGCAGCTGAATCTTTAATTAAGATATATTACTGTACTGGCTCTAAAACAGAATTTCTTCTGCATCCAAATAAGTTAAACAAAACAGAGTTTCAGTTCCTGTCTTATTAACCTTACGAAGTTAAGTAAGCACAACTAAATTGGGAGGGATAGAGCAGATTCTCTTTAGGGTTATGCTAAATGCCTAATCTCTCAACTCTCTACTCAATCTCCAAAAGAGAATTTGCTCTTCAAGTATGTCTGATAACTCAAGATTGGTATTTGGGTGTTCTAATCTTGGGATTTTATGCCTTGTTCACAGGAAAGGTGCTCCAACAACACCATTGGTTACCATTGCGATGACAAAAATTGTGGCTAGTGTATTGGAGAAAAACAATTTACCTGGTTCAATTTTTACTGCCTTCTGCGGTGGAGCTGATGTTGGTCAAGCAATAGCAAAGGACACACGAATTCCTCTAGTTTCATTCACTGGGAGTTCAAAGGTGACTTTTCTGTCCTTAACCTAACATGTATGTTTGTTTTATGATCAAGGCGGTCTCCGTTGCCACTGATACTGTGTCAGTATTTGCTTCTTACTTTGACTTGGATTTACCCTTTCAAATATTTTCCAGCCTCTTCAATACTAGGCATAAAACGTAGAGTGTCTGGTTTGTTGGTTCATCTCTAGGAAGCTTCCGTTGCTATCTTTGATATGATATTAAAAAGTAATAAGTTGATTTTTTTAATTTTTCTATATTTGTTGGATTAACTTGATGTAGTCTCTCCAAAAATCACGATATAAGTACAAAAACGTCTTGTTTTTTGCTTACTTTACATTCCTACCTTGACTTTACATTGTCTGTCTAGTTGAATCAAAGAATCTTAACAGGGCTTGAAAAGACGATGTTATGGAGTCAATTCTGAAATTAAATGGATATCCAAGTCTTGAGTTTAATCTGCTAGTCAAAATTAAACTAAGTGGTTTGGCTTTCATTCCTTCTGGGTGCAAGTGAAAATAAAAGCATATCTTTTCTAGGATAAGCAAATAAGTTCTATTTGAGAAAAACACCCAATGGGACAGCAACCATATACATGTGCATACAACCAAAAATCTCAAAATAAAACAAGCAAAGCATGTAATGAGAATCATGGACCTTATTAACAACGAAAATAAAAAGAAGAGAAGAATCTGGAATTTGTCAAATTCCTTATCAATTTATTATTCTATTACTCTGATAAAGCTTGTCTTCTAGTTTTGTTAAAAGTTACATATAGAAATACAAACTTGCTCTAACGAATTTATGTGGGTTTATTTCTTTTGTGCCAATAGGTTGGTCTTGCAGTTCAGCAAACAGTAAGTCAGAGATTTGGAAAATGTCTACTAGAACTAAGTGGAAATAATGCCATTATAATAATGGATGATGCGGACATTAAACTTGCTGTTCGCTCTGTTTTATTTGCTGCTGTTGGTACGGCTGGTCAGCGCTGTACAACATGCCGGAGACTGGTACTGTGTTAATTGTTTTAAGTCTGTTCACGTTGCTGCTTAAAGCTTTCACTTCCAAAATTTATTACTGTTTTTCTTCACAAATCTTTTTCTGTGTGAAGCTTGTGCACGAATCAATATATGAGAAGGTACTTGAACCACTAGTTGATGTTTACAAGCAAGTTAAGATAGGGGATCCTTTAGAAAAAGGTACCTTACTTGGGCCATTGCATACTCGTACTTCTAGGGAAAATTTCGAGAAGGGAATCCACAATATCAAGTCCCAGGTATGTTCAGTTTCTTGAGACTTTCATTTCCAAATTATTTCTAAATTGACATTGATTTTGCCTCTCCTCCTAGGTCTTTTGCCCTACCCCTTGTTATATGTTGATGGTGAGGACAATTGTACCCACATGGACAAGATTTGTCTAACAATTTGATTTGTTAAAGTTTCACAGTTTTATCCCCCTGAGCAATGTGAGCATAGCTCTAGTAAATGTCTGGTCATAATATTTATAAAAAGAAAAGGAGACATATTTTGTTAACTCAGCTGGATTTGAATTTTTTCCTTTTCCAATAGAAACGGAAGTGTGAGTAGAACTTTGTTTCTTAAAATGAATATTTTGCAGGGTGGAAAGATCCTTACAGGTGGTTCAGTCGTAGAATCTGAGGGTAATTTTGTGCATCCAACAATTGTTGAAATTTCTTCAAAAGCTGAAATTGTGAAGGAAGAATTGTTTGCTCCAGTTCTGTATGTAATGAAGTTTAAGGTAATCCCTTGCAAAGGCACTGAATTTTCGAGATGACCAATGGCGTTGTCTCCCCATATTTGGTGGAACTTCTCTTGATTCAGTTTCTCATTCCAAACTTTATGCTTGCAGACTTTCGAAGAAGCAGTTGAAATCAACAACTCTGTCCCTCAAGGTTTAAGTAGTTCCATCTTCACCCGAAATCCAGAAAATATATTTAAGTGGATTGGGTAAGCAATCTATTATGTTCTTGAGAATGTGGTTTAGACGAGTTTCCCTTTTCATTAAATAACCCTGATTCTGACATGGATTTATGTGATGCAGACCTCAAGGAAGTGATTGTGGCATCGTCAATGTGAATATCCCAACAAATGGAGCTGAAATTGGCGGTGCTTTTGGAGGTGAGAAAGGTACTGGTGGTGGCCGTGAGGCAGGAAGTGATTCTTGGAAACAATACATGAGACGCTCAACTTGGTAACTACAAAGACATTTCATCCCTTTCTCATTGAATACATTTGCGGAAGCTCACCAATTCAGTATCTTATAATTCTCATCACTCAATGTCTAAATCTGATAACATTTTACGCTGACCTACTTGGGTTATTCCCCACCATTGCAGTACAATCAACTATGGGAATGAATTACCATTGGCTCAAGGAATCAATTTTGGCTAGTTGAAATTGGTGAGTCATTGCATTACTATATGATAAATTAAGTATCTCACAGCATTTCAAAATTCTCGTGTTCTAATGAATGCAATTGTTGTTTCAGGTGCAGATACGCCCGTTTCGCTCGTGAATTCATCCTGTAAGGTGCTTATGATTGCCCCGGAATCACTTAAATAATGTACCTTCCTTGCAACTCAATTAAAATAATGTATTGTGAACCTAGTGTTCTCAGTGATCAGTACCAGGTTGCCTAATCAATGTGTTTACTTGGCCGTTCTACTTTATTTGAAGAGTTGTTAGCCTAATCTCTCATAACTAAAACAGAACACTTGCATTATTGGCACTAATAGTCAACTACCTAATCTTATGTAAACCACTAGTAGGTTTATGTTAGTCAATCATTGTGATATGTTACATCCAATAATGCAAATGATTATATTGTCCACATAAGGTCCTCGAGATCCTCCTCTGGAAACTTCATGACGTGTATAGACAAATTTGGTTGATATTTGAAAAATCAAACTGGTAAGTTGTAAAAAAAAAAAAAAAACACACAAAAAAACTGGTAGTTGTAAAAGTTGGAATATATCGGCAGCAGAGGTCATTTGGTACGTGAGTTAAGCATATGATAATTTTGGGATAAAATTTGGGCTTAATTTTATCCCATATTTGATTTGAGATATTAGCTGATTGCCTGATTCTGAGATTATTTAAGTTGTTAATTATGAAAACGTCGTGTTTTATCATTTCAGACTACAGTCAGGTCTGTTCCTTAGCGATGCTTCCTCATAGTCAAATAATAGTACTCCTAGAATTCAAGTTCGTAAAAAGAATAAATTTTTGTTGGTGAATATTTATGATAAAAAAACAAAATTCTGAATTTCTTAATCATATATATACTCTTCTTCAAAATCTGCATTAGTGCATTTCTGAAGGTGGTTATTGAGTCATTTTTGTATGTCTTACTAGTTTATTGGATACTCACTATCTTACACCAATACACATTAAAATTAGTTTTCCCCACGAAATCTTAGGCAAACAAGATAAATATCAATTTTTAGTTTCAAACAATATCAAATTTTGCAAGAAATTTTACCCATATCATTAATCTTTATGATCCTTTTTTTTTTAATATTACCAAAACTCGAACCAGAAAACACTAGTTAAACTATAGATGAATGACGTCCGTCTTAACAAATCATTGGTGGTACATCCTTATCACAAAGTCTTGATCAATATATTCACCACTAACACGCAAATGGCCATCCCTCTCCTTTACACTAGAACTAGCATGTCAAACAGAAACAACAATATCTTAGGCCCACAAATATTACTACTTTTTACTGGACATTCCATTAGCTTCATCAACACGCCCATTCCCTCCAATCTCAAACTCTGTATTATCACGTACAAAGGGGAAGTCACAAGCATTGTCTTTTTCCCAATTTTGGATTCTTGGTACCTAATTTATAGTTTCCATGTTATCTTTCACAAGCCATAAAAGCCAGAAACTTCCTCTTTCAAATCATCTTATCTTTAATTGGAGAGAAACTCATCACACTTTTTTCAGCTAAATTTGAAACACTTACAGTAACACAACTGTTCCTACTTCATCCTCGTGAACTTTCAACTCACTATAGCTCCCCTATACATTATTTTCAGATTTATTTTTCACTTTTAACCATCTGACATCTGAAATACAACGAGAAAGAATTATGAAAATGGAAGTCATAAATTGTACAAAAACACGAAGAGAATCATAATAGAAGCGTTTCAATCAAAACATGAGTTTCTAATATATATTTACAGATGCATATAAAGAGTGGAGCTAATCAAAATTGTAAAATCAGTTGAGCACACAGAATTCACACGCTAATCACGTGAACATGATTTTCATTCCATTCCATTTCATCACAATCCATCGCCAAACGATTCCAGTTCTATTGTGTTTACATTTTTGAGGCAAATTAAGCATTATTAGAGTTGTTTTTTCTACTTAATTTATTTCTTTTTTTCCATGGCGGGGATTTGAGGGTTGAAATTAAACCTAAAGTCGTCACCTTCATTCGGAATCGGGATCCATTTCCATGGCATGATAAGCAGCAGAATCAACCACCAAAGAAAGTGTAGGAATACAACTTTCAGCTCGAACTAAAACGTTAGTCTGCATCTCTCTGCTGTTCCTCGTCGGACTACAGGGCATCGACCTGAGCGATTTAGGAGATTCCAAGCTCCTCCGCAGAAGCTGCCTCATGGCAGCGATCAAGTGAACAGTCGGATCTGGAGGAGGAGTAGAAGAACTGAACTTCTTACAGAAATTGAGATGACGAGTTAAGGCTTCTTCCGTGTTGATCAACCTCTCACACCGCATCATCTCATCCTTCACTGCTTCCGCACACAGTCCGCATATCCATTTCCCCTGATACCGCTCGCGGATCGTCTCTATGTAAGCCAGAGTACACTCCTCCGTCAATCCACAACAATCGCATTTCGCGAAATCCACCTCGATTGTCGGTGCCGCAAGTTTTCCGGCCTCCGCTGCGTTCATCACTACCGCCGACTCACTGATTACCGTCGTCGACATCGTTTATCGTCAAACTGAAAACACACACACACACACAAAAAAAAAACGTCAATATCTTCTCAATGATAAGAATTACAAAAAAAATTAGAAAAAAAAATAAAAATTACCTGCAAAGCAGAGATCGAAACAGAGATAAATATATATATATATGAAAATACAAAACTACAAAGTTTTTTTAGTAATGATCTGATTCGCTCTACTTCTACTTTTCTCGGAGAAGAAGAAGATTAGTAGAAGCAGAAATCGTATTTTTTTTCTAATTATCTTTCTTTCTCCCACTCGCCTTCTTCGTCCTTTGTTTCTTCGGGAACAAAAAAAGTATCCATGAAAGACATCACAAAACTCAAAAAACTTTTCAATCAGTCTCTGAAAATTCTAATTCGATAACAAAGAATTTGCTTATTCACACAGAATCAATTTGTACAAAAATGCATAAATTGATAGAAACTGACAAAAAGTATATAATCTTCTTTTTTCCTTTTTCTGAAGAGTGAGAAATAAGGGAGGAGTGGGAGTCTAAAAAGAAAAACTCTCAATGATTGAGTGGGGGTTTGGAGAATCCACGTCAGTGATTGTGCTGGCAATTAAATTTAGGCCGTATATTAATAGTTTTCCAGCTAGGCGTTACCTATTGTATGTATGGAAATAAATCTCATTTTACATCTTATTCTTTATCTAATTATCAAATTTCAATATTTAAGAAATATTGGGAAATTTTCTTACCTTTATTTTAAAAGTTTTTTAACGAATAAGAATTCAGCACGTGTGGACCACCGACGTGGAAGGCCAATCTGTAAATAGGAAAATATTCATAATAAAAAGATCCTAATGTGAAATAACGTGGCAATGTAAATATGTGATGTCATTAAACTTAGACTTAATCTTCGGTTCACACTTCACGAATTAGCCATAATGACTTTTTTTCCCTTCTTGTTCCACACGTTTTTGTACTTGTAAATGTAAATCATTTACTTGTTTGTAATTAGGGGTTTGACATTGTACGGTATTAAAATTTTAATTTAATAAATGGTAAGTAAGATGAAAGGTAATGTGTACGCAAATGTTATAATTATCTTAAAAAAACTATTTTTGATAGACTATCTTAAAATTATATTATTATCATATCAAATTAATTTGATATATTGATCCGATCTCAATATTTCATTAGTTTGCTTTAATTTTGTTTTGTTTTTCAAAAAGGAGAAGGGAAAGAGTCATATTTCCTTTCTAAAATTAAAGACATAATGTATTTTTACGACTATAAGATCAATTTCCATCGTTAAGTACTTAGTCAATGGGTTGCCGAAAATTATTTGTTTCCTTTTTTCTCCATTGGTGTTTTAATACTCATGTTCTATAGACTATAAGGCTTATTCAAAATGTTTCTTGTAGTATTTTTTTCCTTTTTGAAAATTTGAATCTAAATTTTTAATTAAAATTGAAAGAGATTTTATCGATTTCATCACAATTTTTAATAACGTGTTTCTTCTACTTAGAGGAAGAGTATATCCTATTACATATTTTTTATATATAAAAATAAATAAAAAGGTCGAATCATAGTACTTCTTTTTGCTTACTTGAGAAGGAAAAGAAAAGTATATCTTAAAATTGATGATTTTGTTTCCAATTTTACTACCTTATGCAACTTGCTTGACCCGAATCCAACTTGCCTTTCTCTAAAAAGAACATAATCATTATTACATACAACTTTAATATAGCAAATTTATATAAACTTTAGTTCATTCATTTATTTCAATTTTTATTTGCATTCCTTTTCTATCAAATCAAAGTATCAAAATAAAAAAGATAGACATAATATCTGTAAATTACAAAAAAGTGAGTGTGATAAAATAAAATTTGAAGTTATCCGCGTCTCTTAGATGATTCTTATTAAAAAAAATTAGTGTCCAATTAAATGATATCATACATTAGTGTTTTTTTTTTTTTTTTGGGGGGGGGGATGGGGTGGGTGGTAACAACTAATTGAGAAGATATGCACATATTATTTTTTAACGAACAAACATATCGATTTTTAAAAAAGAGAAAAAGGATAACAAGGAATACACTTCCATTTGCTTTTTTGTAGGAAAAGGAATATGCTTCCACCACAAACATAATTGATTGCAGCTGCATATAGCAAATTTTCCATATTAGAATCTATGGTATGTCTGAAAACAAACAGAATTGAAGAAAATAAACACAAAAGAGAAGGGAAAAGGAATTTTTTTTGGGTAGGGGTCAGGGTTGTGAAAACAATTACAAGATGTATTCGGATTAGTTACTTAGACTTTTTACTTTGATTTACATTGTTTGTCTGATATTCACTTTGGAATCTGATTCATGTCCGATATTTGGAGGATAGTGTAAAGCTCTTTCTATGAAAGACTATTCCATTTTAAAGATTTAAACCTAAAATCTTCTATTAAGAATGAAAGAGTAAGCTAGCGTTTGACCATAGATTTCCAAATATTCTTGGTAAATATTACTTGGGTGAAATTTCACCATGTGTTTAGCCATAGTATTTGGAAAACATATTTCACTTTTTAAAAAAATATAATTTATACCCATAAGTTTTAAAAACTATCAAAACTAACCATAAGTTTGTATTACAAGTCAATTAGATATTCGTTGCAACAAATAACAAGTAGTGTCCATGACACTAGAGCAATGTGGTAGTTTGGAGTGAGTGCAACAAGCATCATTTCATATATCGTGAAGTAGACATAACACATTATTTTGTTACCCTGAACTGACTGTTCATCATTTTCATCAACAACCATGCCATCACTTTCATATTAACTGAATATTTCATCACTACTTTGGTGTTCACGTAAAAAATTATGTAATACAACACAACAACTACTATAGAGGGTGTTTTTGTAAAAAATAAAAATTTGGTGTAAAATTTCAATTTTTAAAAGATTCCAAATAATGAGATTTGGCCCAAATACTAGAAAAACTAGTATTTGGAAATTTGGGATATTTGCCAAATAATGATAAATTGTATGGACAAACACTATTTGCCAATTTTTCTCCTAAATATTACTTGAAAAATCTATGGCCCAACGGCTCCTAAATATCACCTTCATAAGTCCACAATCTTTGATGGTAAGTATTTTAACACTTGAAAGCAAAGCAAAACATCTTATTTCTGTGATTTGTATTTATTATTATTTTTGTATGCTTTGCAATTTGTTACTTTTTACTTTTCTGTTATATTGTTTGGACTCTTCAAAATTATTATTATATCTAACTATTCATGTCTAATCTTTTAAAATGCATTAATTTTTAAAAATTCAAAACATGTCTAACATCATTTTTAAAGAATTCGAACAACACAAAATTTTCTCAAATGAGGCAATAATCAACTCATTGATTGAACAATATATTCCAACAAGGCTAGTGCTAGGCTGGAAGCGGAAAGCTGATTTACTAGGTGGCCGCCGCTAAATCATGCGCCAATAATGCCAACTCGTCGACGGAATCAGAATTTAGTCTGACCTGGTAGATGAAAAAGAATAATCTTTTCGTCTCAATTCAAGTATTTTACTTTGACTAGACACGAAATTTAAAACATAAAAAATATTTAAATTCTGTAATCTTAAATTAGCCATTTAAAATATTGAAATAGATATTTTCTTTGAGGCGGATGAAGAAAAAAAAAGAGTAAGCTATTTAAATTTAGACGAAGAAAATAATAGAAATGACTTTTTTTGCTCTGATAAATTATTTTGTATTTTGCTATAGTATAAGGGGTCGTTTGGTTTGAAAATGAGTTATGATGGGATAAGTTATGTTGGGATAAGTTATGTTGGGATTAGTTATGATGGGATAAGTTGTGTTGGATTATTTTTTATTGAGTGTTTGGTTTGTTGTATTCAAAATAATAAATTTTAAGAACAATTTATTTGTTTACAAAAATGCCCTTCATTAATGTAAAAAGTGATATAACAAAAGGGTTGAAAGAGACATTTTTGTCATTTACCTATTTTATCCCGGGATAAGTTATCCCGGGATTACTATACCACCCAAGGAGAGGGATAACTTATCCCGGTACTAATTATTAATCCCGGGATAAGTTATCCCGAACTTGCCAACCAAACAACAAAATAAGCGGTACTATAATTTAATCCCGGGACTATTTGGTATTATCCCTCACACCAAATGACCCCTAAAGGTTAGCCCCATTGGTCGTGGACTAATGGTGGATGACTGTGTGTCCAGCTGGAGTCGTAAATTATTGGATAGAAAAAAGAGTGAATTTTACGCTACAAAAGTTGACCACTTAGGCAATATTGTTATTTTTATAAGCCAAGAGAAAATTGGGAATGTGACATACAATATAATATACCCTGAATGATAATGACCATTAGACGACTCACATTCATATATCTTTCATTTTTTATTTTACTTGTAGTGCATGGACCAAGTGAACAAACAAACTCATCTATCTTTTTTTTATTTATTTGTTTGAATGAAGGGGGTGTGGGAGGAATAATTGTGAAAACGACCCCCACTTAAAAATAATATAATAATAAGAAAAAAAGAGTTACCAAAATAATAGGAAAAAAGGAACTCACCAAACCTACACGTCGAACTATGAGCTACAAGCCTACGATGGTCAATGCTTTTAAAATTATAGAAGCAATGTGGCAGAAAAGAAATATTATAGTGTAGTTTGAAAAGAATTAACATTGTGTGTGTCAGTTTGTTCACATTGTCAATTTTAACTCTAAATAAAAAAAAAGAGTTGTCAAGGGTCCGTTAAAAATAAACCGTCTCCTATAAAAGTAGGAGTAAGGTATGTGACTATGTGTACGTCATATGTATCCCTCATCATACTTACTTGTGTGATTACAATGAATTTATAATTGTTGTAGAAATAAACATGTGTCCTATGATCTAACTAGAGTTTAGTTAACCCTCAAAGATATTAGGTGATCACATATATAGAGTCAAAAAATAAATAAAATCCAAAGAGTAAGAGGTTTCTTCGGCAAGGATCGATATACAATGAAAATGTATAAAATTCTTTATTTTAAATCAGAAGTCTGGAATTCAATCATTAGAAATAGAGTCACATTTAGTAGAAAGTGTTAAAACTCCCATAGTAAACTTTCTACGTCGCAAAACTAGATTAGTTAGATTTTAAAAAAAGAATCAACAAGATTAGTTAGATTAATAAATCTATTAATTAATTAAATACCATATCATAATTAATCAAATAAATAAATAAAAGAAAACAAGAAAAAATGTGCTAATAAATTTGAAAGCATCCTCTCATCTTTAATCATCTTTAATGTTTAAGTAGGACGTAGGTCATACCCAAAGGGAAATGAAAGGGAATGCTCTAATAAGACATTTTATGCATCAATTCACATGGCTATGTGTTTAGACTAGGACATATTAATTACTCCCCCTTTTCATGTTTCACGCTTCTTTTGTCAATTTCATTTGATAGAAGAATAGATATATGTCCATCATGCATACAAATCAAATATTTTTATGCAACTATTCATAAAAATATCTCAAGAGGGCCTATACCTATATATATGTTCTCCTAGTTAGTTAATTTTCACTTCAAATGTCTTGTGTTTCAAGGCTCAACTTACAACTTATATATATTGGATCGTATTACAAATGATATAAAAGAAACAACTAGCTAAATATAGAAGTTATAAATTAAAGAACATAAAGTCTCTGAATCCATAGTCTTCTTCTTCCAATTATTAGATGAGGACAAATATAGCTAACATGGGATCTGATTTTTCTTTTCTTGTCGATCAGTGACTGCATTCCTTGACACCAATTTTTCTTTTATACACATAATTGAGTGTTTTGTTTTTACCAATATAGAAAAACGAAAAAATAAACGAGATACTACTAATAATATAGAAGTAGTAGTGAACTCATGACTTTTGTCAATAAGTGGATAAATTAATCCATCATTAAAAAAGAAGTATGTTTTAAATTTTTCAAATTGATTGAGGAGGTGAATTATTATAGAGTTAAATTCTCTTTATGCGGTCTCTAAGTTTGATTGATCTAATATTTGGTCGCTTAACTAATATTGGGCATCCATATTTATTATTATGTCATCCACGCTTCAAATTAGTTACATATATGTATTTTGCTTATGCCAAGTGGGAATTAGTTTATTTTTTTGTTAAAAGATGAGAAGAAACCTTTTCTAATCAAAAGTTGCCTCTGCATATCTTATGACGTATTCTTTATATTTAGTTTAAGACTAGTCATAGGTTTTATTCTTGTTTTGATACTTATTCTTTCAAAGTTTAATCCAAAATTAGAAATTTAATACCTCAATAACTATAAACTCTTCGTAAGCATGAATGAGAATGAGACTGTTTGGTTGATGCACTACTATTTTATATATATTTAATGTTTCAAGTGTGCAATTTTCTAATATCTAATTACTTGATGAACACTATAGTTTTTATTCATTTTAAAATCATATGCAAAGCATGTCATGGTTGTAATGAGTGACCTAATACGATCATAGAGAAACTTTTTTTAAAAAAAATTAGCGCATAAAATGCGGAATATGCGCTTAAACTTCGTGACCATTCAATCTTATACAATATATAAATAATATTGGATTCAAAATTTGTATTAAAAAAAAATACAATATAACGAAAATAAATCTAGAAAAAAGCTAAGAAGATTCAACATTTTTTATACACATAAAATTAAGAGTAATTTAACGTTATATATACCATGTAGATTTTCAACAAATAAAATATAAATGAATTTCTTATAATATCATATCTCCGTCCTGATATATACACGTTATAACAAGTTAAAAACTATAACTTTTAGGAAAACTTGTTGTATGTAATCTATATTTCTTTTGAAATTTGTGTCTACCTATATATATAATCATAAAATGAAGACATTATTCTTTTGTTTAAGAATGTCGTTATCTTTAGTCATTAGAGTCCATCAAAGTTGTTTTGATGAGGTGAGCTAATATATATATATTAGCCAAAATTAAGGAACAATAATATTGGAACTGATAGGAGACACGTGGTAACTAACTACTGAGACAATATATACTATATATTACTATATAAGAAGAGGGAATAAGTATTCACCACAAGTCAACATGTGTTTTACTATATAAGAAGAGGGAATAACCAATATATTTATAAAAAGAAATGACATATAAAATAAAATGGAGAGAGTATTGATTTTTCAAAATGGAAAAGGACAAAACACATATAAAAAAAAGTTGGTTTAACTCTCAAACATAAAAAGTAACATATGTTATTAAAAACTTTAATAAAAAGTACTATAATTTACAATAAATAATAACTTAAAATATCTACAAGACAACAAAAAACAGACTAATTTTTGTACTGCTTCTGTCACATAAATTAGGATTGGGATAATTTTAAAATTTTAATTTTGGTTATACATTATAAAATAGCCAAAAAATTGAATGATATAATTTTTTTTAAAATAACTGAATGAATCGTCCTATCGATAACCCTAATGTTACTTCTACTCTGTTTATTTTTACTTAAATTTAGAAAGATATGCTTCATTTCTACCCTCAATCTTATCGCTACATTTATTTGCTATTTAAAATTGAAATTAAAAAGACAAATGACAAATAAGTTTCTATATTAGCTCACTTATGAGCAAAATATATTATAACAATCTTTACTAATTTTATAACAATACATAAACTGTACTCCCTCCATCCCATATTAGATGGGCACTTCCAACTTTACACGGTGATTAAGAAATCATTAATACATTGGAAGACTTCACCATTTTGCCCTTTGTTTATATCAATGCACATTGAAATGAGTTACAAAAAATACACATACAATATAGGAATGGTCATATTAATTGTAGGGATAAAATGGAAAAGAATTAATTAATTCTATCCTAATTTAATAAGTGCTCAAATAATATGAAAAAAATATTTTTAGTAAGATTCTCATCTAATATGGGACGGAGAGAGTAACAATATAACTTTATTAATGTTGGCCCGGGCTTTCTTTACTAGTAGAAAAATAAAGTTCATGAGCTAGTATATATATATTAGCCAAAATTAAGGAACAATAATATTGAAACTGATAGGAGACACGTGGTAACTAACTACTGAGACAATATATATATATATATATATATATATATATATATATATATCATTTCTTTAAATTCATCCAGAAACTTCTAAATTGCAATATATTGAGTAAGATTTAACATATGTCCATTCTTTTAATTTATTGACCCTATATATCATATTCATGAATTTATCAATATTCATTAATTATTAATAGACCCTATTCTTTTATGTGGTTCTCCTTCCACGTGCTTTGTCATTTTCATCTATACGATCACACTCTACCTTATCAAACTACATAATAATTTAATTAATCAAACAAATCGATTAATAAATTCAAAAAAATGGCCAATATCCAGCTATTCCGATTCATTGTTAATATATAGTTAGGCCAAGGATAAACTAATTACTTAGTAATTACGTTAAATTAGATTATCTTTATAACGTATACAAGTTAAATAAACGAAATGCCAAGTTTATTGTATGTTCTTAATTCTACCAAAAGAGCTGGTCAATGATAGACAATAACTCTTTTCTCGGAAAATAACTTGACAATTTTCATCTATATAGTTCATCATAAATTATGTTAGAAGTTATTTTATTTTATTTTTTTAAAATAATAATAATAATAATTGGGGGTAGGCCGCCGTAATAGAAAGGATTATAATGTGGGGAATCAAATTCTCACTATTAAAATTAAAGCTCAGATAGTCAATTAACTAAGCTATTACGATTTCTCGTGTCAAAAGTTTGCTTACTTAAAAAGGAAAAAAATTAAAGGGCAAATTACAGAAATCACATACGTTTAAGGCAAAATTACAATTTATCCCTTAAAAGTTTATAATTACAGAAATCCCTCAAACGGATACAATATTATAAGCGCTGATACATTAATCTGATGCGCGAGATATAATAATATAACCGTTGATACATGCGCGAGATATAATAATATAAGCGTTGATACATTAATCTGATGTGCGAGATACAATAATATAAGAATTGATACATTAATCTGATGCGCGAGATACAATAATATAAGCGTTGATACATTAATCTGATGCGCAAAAATAAGGGATTTTGGAGATTTGTAATACTTATAGGGGATAATGGTAATAAGTAAACTAAAAGATGAGATTTCTGTAATTTTTCCAAAATTAAATGTCAAGAACAAACAAATAGATTAGGAAGATGTGGGGGACTAATTGGGATAACAAGTTAGTCAATAAAAATGAAATGACCCACAGATGGAGTATTTATTAGTGTACCTTCCAGAAATATCTCATGAGTTATTTCTTCTATGATTCAATTCAACCTTCACTCACATGTCTTTTATAGGACAAGAAATTAATGATTGACATGAAAACACAGACATACTAATTCACACTTTTTTGTACACTATTGCCCTGTTCTTATTAATATTTCAGAAAAAGAAAAGATATATATAAAAATAAAAATAAAAAGGAGATGTTTTGCCTCAATTTGCAGTTGAAATTGTCACTTAATTTAAAACAAAATATTATTTCAATAAGCAAATGAGTTGCGCAAATGCAATTTGTTTCTAGATGATTATATTACCATTCTATATGATTTAATGTAAGGAAACAAAAATTTCTACAACCTATCATAATTCATATGTAACTTAAATCCTTCCATATATATCCATAAGATAAGATGGGAGGTATATACCTCTCTCACGCAAGTTGCAAATTATGTCAGATCTAAACCACACGATATAATATTCTCTTATTGGAATACTTTTTATATACAATGAGGTTAAAATTCACAAACAATTATTTTTTAGTTCTCATAATTTAAAAATAGTCAATATCTTGAAGTTTCAAAATTCACGAATAAAATTCTAAAACAGTGATATTAAAAAAAGACATGGTTGAAAAATGACAGATAATTCACTAATTCTAGGACCCACAACATTTGAGCAGTGGTGACATTTTGACCAAGTATTGCACTCAATAACAAGGGAAATTTGAGATGTAAATCACAATTAATGAAGCAGTGGGGTTCACATTGTTACAATTATAAACGTTGCTTGATGGAAAATTCACACCAATAATTGCTAAACATGATTGCATGTTGCTCTTAAGTCAATCATCACTTGATCACAATCCAAGTAAAAGTGTTCTTCCGTTCTTTTTACTTGTCCATTATATTAAAAATACATGTTCACTTTTATTTATCTAATTTAAAATAATTTACTATTTTACCTTTATTATTATTATTATGTATACTATCCATTTTTCAAAACATTGAATTTATTATATTCAATGAATGATAAAAGTAAAACTGTCATTTTATTTATTAGTACTTTTAAAGAAATGTGTCACAAGTAAAAAATAAACGGAGGGTAACGAAACTTTTGGCTGATTTAAACACCTTGCCTCCTGTATCTAATATTTAAATCTTATGCTAACAAAATGTTCTATTAAAGAATAAAAACTCTTCCAAGATATATACATCAATCTAAACACCTTCAAGGCTGTGTCAAGGTTTAGCTAAAGAGAAACTCATCAGTAAGCAACCCCTGACTAGGCTGCATCCATTGACCCCGAGCTCTACAATCATGAAAATTGAAAGAAACAAAAATTGCTACGATACAATCGACAAGGGCCTGGTTTCGAGTTTTTCTTTCATGCCATACGAAACCAATATCCCATCACTGACACTGAACCTCAGATTCCATTGATTTGTCACAAGCATCGTTGTTCTCAAGATCCCTAATTAGTTTCTCTATCTGCCTTCTATAAACCGGCATGAAATGATCACTGATCATAGTTTGTGACAGCCTTATTTTACTGTACAATGATCTCGGAGTGAGAAAGATACCAACCTTTGTATCCTTGGGTTGGTTATGGTCCTCACTCAATGTATCGCTGCCACTTTCATGATCGACTTCCTCAGAGAGGAGAGTAACAATATGCATTATCTTTCCAGGAGGAAAGAATCTGTGCACCTCCTTTGTGTTTGGAACAGAGTTTTCACTTGAGCTCTGACCTGACTCTGCAATGGCCGCTGCTTCTTCTTCCCTAATCTCCTTCGCGACATCAGTTTCCCCTTCAGACTGATCATACAGTTCATGCTCTAGTTGTTGCCACATCTCAACTTCTGTCATTCGGTCTTCAGGTCCATGTTCACTATCATCAAGATCGGGATCCAGGCTAGTATGGATATTAATCCCATCTGCAAAAGATTGATCAATTTCCAAGTTCCACGTGACTCCCTCGGTTGAAGATATAGGAAGTTCCATCACAGTCGAACTTCTTGTCTCCTTGGATTCCACAATGAATGTTTCAGAATTTTCACCGGAAGAAGTTCCACAGGAGATTTGCCGTTCTTCAGAATTAACCTGAATAGCTGTGGATCGACGTCTTGGACCCATGCATGACCATGATGACAGTTGCATGGCAGGTCGTGACAATGCTGCCTGGGCCATACTTTGCGCTCTCTTCATGACAACCTACGGATCACTGCCAATGTCAATCACCAATTCACCTCGACGACTGATAAATATGGTCAAATGACTCCAACAGAGTGCAAGATACAAAATAATCAGAGCAAGAAACTCTACAGCACCACCCTATTGTCCCATCCTACATATTACAGACATCACCTTAAGTGAACTGACTATTAAACAGGTTCTCTTGATTATTGGTCAACCAAATCGTCAGACAAGTTCACTCATAACCAAACTATATTACAGCTACATTACTTCACAATGTAAGGGAGAACTGAAATAACAGAGTAAACTATTGTCACACCTGTGTACCACTGGAAACAGGCCGCAGTATTGCACCAGCACCTGCAACCTTAGCTTTAGCAGTGGCGATAGATGGAAGACGAGACCCCAGGGCTGATGCAGAACGATAAACAGTACTAAGAATCCTAGTATGCTCAATCTGATTTCTTAGATCGTTCAACCAAGCAGATGTTGTCACCTGCAACATGAAAAGAACAATCCCCTCTTGAAAGACCATACCTTAAAACTAATGAAGTGTTAGAAGCAGAGGTGCAATGTTGGTAAAAAGAACAAGCTTCCAGACGCTATTAAGAAAACTACGCACATAGTAGCAACACAAGGGATCATAATCAGAACCCTTTACTCTGAACCATCAGTGGTGTGTAAACTTGACAATCAAGATCACCATGTCAAACTATACCAATATATACCAAAGAGAATTAACTCAATTTCTCCAAAGGTGGAATAGACGAGATTTAGGCCAAAAACTGAATCCTCTAGAAGTTTAGAAAGCAACAGCAGACACTAATCTAAATGGATCTTACACCAAAACGCAAATATAAGACAAACACATCAATCAATCAATGAATAACAATGCATCAACCCTGAACTAATTAAGGTCGGCTAGCAAGAATAGGATGGATTAGAAGATAAGACCAACATCATCTGGCTAGAGGATGTAGTATTAGAGTGATATTTGCTAACTCTTGTATCTCTATGATGCATGCATTGGGAGAGAGTCCTTGTCTAAGGTATACCATAAAAGGTTCTCCGGCTGCATAGTTCAGACAATTGATTCCATTGAAAGAAGAATAACTGGAAAAAGAACTGTGACTAGTATTCAAATTCATATTCACCCAAACATGACAACCAAAAGTTTGAAGTGCAAGATACGTCCAACATCAGGGCAAAACATACTAGTCCACCAACCAAGGAAACAGGTTGCTAGTCCAGCAACAAAACCAAATATGCTAGTAACCTACCAAAGAAGGAAAAGACACCAACAGAAAGCACCAATTTGCACATAAAGCAGCCACAGAAATTCTGTTAAGTAGATCCAGAAGTTAACCTCAGAACGCAAATCGTCCACTGAAGCAGCTGAAAATGTAGGGACCAAATCAGCTCCATTGATTACCGAGGTAATAAATTCACACCCCGATTCAGCTAATTCCCATGTCATACAGGCAGCTGCAAAGGATATTTCGTTAAGTGAGAACGACTGATGACAAGTGAACAAAATGGTAGAATGTGGATATATATATTTAAGCACATGCATACAATCATAGGCAGATGACTAGAGTCAAATTAGAACATTCCAGATTGTATGCATAAGTTAACAAAAATTATATATGATACCTGGAGCAAATGCTACACAGGTAGCTGTTGACAGTTCCTTCTGCTCACGAAGTACATAAGTTAAAATAGCTGCAGTTCCTCCACCCAAGGAGTGTCCCACAATCTGTGCGCCAAAAGAAGATCAATTTTACAAGGTAATTAACCAAAAAACACCATGAAGGCATTTGCAAGAAATCCCCTAATAAAATAGGGCATATACACACTAATTGGAAAGGAATAGCAGACCTACCCTCCATGCAACTCACACCCCAAATAAAATCAATAGAGATGCAGATGCATGCCAAGAGAAAGAGAAGGATAAAGAGCAACAAAGTCCAAAAAAGAATACAAACAAATTACTGGGGAATCAAGAAAATAGAGAATTAGTCACATGAAAAATATACCAGGTTGCAATGGAAAAGATCCACCCGATATGATTAAAATTTTCAATTAAAAAAATCAGAGAGAAACCTCCAACCCCAAGATAAAAACAGAAAAAGGAAGCAACCATGAAAGAAGGAAAAATGAGACTTAAATATCAAGCACCTTAAGTTTGTATTCAGGATAAATGCTAAGAGCTTTAAGAAGACAAGGCGTTGCAAGTTTTGCAATCCATCGAGCAGCCGCCACCATTCCACAATGTGCATAGCCTAACACCAAATTGCTAACTCCTCCCTCATGTACCATAGTGTGATGGAAAGGCACAACTGCACCAGTAGCAGCTGTCAAAGTATCTTTAATACTATGAGTTCCACGTATTACAAGGAGGAAAGATCTTGATCGGTGGTCTGCGAGTATTGTAAAAGCTGGCTTCAGAATCTGCATAATAAAATTTGTGCATTTAGAAGAAAGGAATACATATTTTAAGTCGGAGCTTGAGAATTTCGGACGCGACTTACTCCAGCTTTGGGTTCTTGTAGTAGTACACTTTCTTGGGAATAGCCTGTCTCCTCCAAGAATAATGGGAAAGGTTTTTTGGAGAAATGCCAACAAACTGTCAACAAGTGCAAGAGGCATTTAAGCTCTGCAGCAATATCAGAACCTTTTAACTGGGCACTGTCTTCAACACAGAATATGCTACTAACATGTATGTTTCCCTGCAGACATTACATGAACCTACTTAGTGACCAAGCTCGGTAAGTTAGTCCTAAGTCAAAATCAAGGTGGATACTAACACGACATAATTGAAAACAACATAAGACCAATATAAGTTTTGATAGTTCACTGTTGGGCAATTAAGTTAAAATGACACCTTCCTGGAGAAACTAATAGCTGCGGTAAAAAAATCTAATGCAAAAAGCATAGAAGTAACAATCAAAAGGAGGGAGCCCTCTCGAGGCACTTTTCTCCTTGAGCCTACAGTATTTAGTTGTATGATGGTCACAGTCTACCAAGCTTACACGACTATTGTTTTAAAGATAAAGGTTGCTGTAACAAGAACTGAAATTGGAGGGACTAGGAACTAGTTATTATGAATTAAAGAAATAAATAAGTAAAGAATCAATAAAGCTTTAAATACATAATAATTAAAAAGAAAATGAAATGAAAAAAAAAGGATAGAACCCTGAGTTCAGTCTCAGAAAAGCAACCAACAAGATCCAAAATTAGAAAGAAAGGAATGTGAAAATCTATTGGAAACAGGAACAATTTTTTTTTACAGGTGTTCTATATTGGACGTTGACAAACAGCTACTTGATCTAACATCTTCTTCCCCTTATTTTTTCCCATGGTGCAATTATTTGCATACTACATTCATGTTATATACCCCTTTCCAACATAGAGGCAACATAGTGCAATTATTTGCATATTTGCTTAAACATATGATTGCATAAAACACTTCCACATCAACCCAATGCCTTTACTGGGAACAAACTAAATAACTGATTCATGATTACCTGCTGCTTCAAAAGAAAACTGATGCCAAAAGCCAAATCCCCAATAGGCCACTTGCCCAGGGTCTCCGAGTAAGTAAATCTAAGAGTCTCGGACAATGTTGCAATTGTCTCCAACCATGTAGCAGGGGCCTGTATAAGTCTATTGGAAACCCTATTAACTCCTAGTAGAGCATGATCTTGGCCACTACTGCCACATTCATCATCATCGTCATCTGTTGTTGGAGAAGATTGCAACTTCTTATTTAACGTATAATACAATAGCGCAGCAGCACCTGCTGCAGTGGCGATAGTTGCCGTCGCCATCAGTTTCCGAAACCTAGTTTTTAATAGCAAATACAGATAAAATTCATTAGAATTCAATACAATCTCTTTATAACAAAAACAAAATCTCATCTTTGCTGAATGACATAGAACCAACAACAACAACCCAGTGTAATCCCACAACTGAGGGTCTGGTGAGAGTTAGATGTATGCAGACCTTACCCCTACACCTTTGTGAGGTAGATAGACTGTTTCTTAAAATGACAACAAAACATCAAGACATAGTACCAATGCACCACAATGTAAGTTTCTAATTATGTGTTCACTAAATAAAGTAACACAAGAGACGTAAAAGAACATTTTTTTCTCTAAGAAATGGCAAAACCCCTTGTTTGGAAAAAGTAAAACCCTAGATATTAAGAAAACAATCTCTTTTACTACATCAACAAACTTTTCTTCCAATAAAGATTTCATTTTTCCCTATCATTAACCGTAACCATCCTCAAAAATCAAATACTAATAAGTAACGGAAATTAACCTGAACATGGTGAACATCTAACAGATTAAAAAAACAGTACTATAATCCAATAATTTAAGAGACAGAATAAATCAATTAGGGTGATTAAAGAATGGATTGAAAGGGTGATATTAGATTAAGGAACCTGTGGAGATCGATTGTAGCAGAAAAAATTGAATCTTGGGATGATTACTTCAATTGTAAGGAACTCAAAAACTTGGAGAACAAAAGTAAAGTATCGGAATTTTGACAAATTAAATAAAGTTGATAGCTTAAATGGGAAGTGGACTATCTCTTTCAAACTGAAACGAAACTTGTATCGGATTATTATGATTTAGAATTTGCGTACATAAACTGGGACCTTCTTAATTTTTCGGATTACAAAAAAAAATAAAATCCTTGACAACGATGGTTTTATTTAATTTCTGGACACGTGGATTTTGCGGAATAAAATTACGCCCAAAGTAGACTAAATAAACCGACTCGGCCGCAGGAGTTGGTTTGACAATTGGAACAGATTCGGGAAGTAATATTAGGGATGTAAAATTAGTTTTGTTAAATTATGTTTGGTTTCTTTGTTAACGTTTAGTTTATTTCGGAGTGCAGTTACAATCAATTTTAAAAGGCTTAGTTTAGTGATAGAGAAGTCACTAATTATTATATATATATATGAGTATTGATATCTCTTGACACAAGTTAAAGATTTAGTTTAGTAGTTAAGAGTTTAGATTTAAGTCCTGATATGAAAAAATCTTTGGTTAGAACTATTTCTCCTTGAATAGGGCCTTACGCGGTGTGAATTTGAATTAGTCAGACTTCAATGCGGATATCAAACTGAATAAGAAAAAATTACAATTACAAAATAGTTTTAATAAACAATATCATATTTCTCTCTCTTCTTTTCAATATGGTTAGTCGAATTCTCCCGATCAATCATCACTCGTATGTTTATTTCATTTCGGCTGGCAAAATAAAATGAAAATTATGTTTAATTATAAATAGTAAAGTAATTATGAACTTAATCAATCAAAAAATGAAGTGGAGATCAATTTTGAAGAGATCTCCGAATACTATGTCGTTAAAACCTTTGTAAATTTTATTATATATGAACATGAATATTCATGATTCCTTTTATTCGAGAAATAAAAATGAGAAGTAAAGGCTAATAAAGGAGATATTATATGAATCTTAAAACATTTTTATTATAAAAAAAGTCTCTCGCTGGACATGATAGTCAGTTACAATCGGTAAACTAACGAAAAAAATAATTTGATTTATTCACATAGTTGAATTGGGTCTCATTCTTTCGATTCCTCATTGCATACTTCAATGAGAAAGGAAAAGAGCTTTGTTACATGCTTCTTTGGACATTTTCGATATCTTTGATCAGTTTGGATTTTACTAATTACGTAGAAGATGTTTGCCGTACTGCATAATTTTTCCTTATAAAAATGCATTTTGATACAATCGGTAAAATGTAGGTTTGAAATGTGGAGGAAGCCTCCGTATAATGGGCCTAAGTCCCAACTTAAAGTGGGCCGAACCTACTTCTTCTCAGATGGAATAGAGCCCAACTTAAGTGGATCATCAACTGGGCCTAACTGGGTCGAAAGAAATGTTCAAATACCCACTTTTACACCGTTGATTAAAAAGGAATTTAATTACACAAATTTCATAGTATTAAGAGTTAATTACATTTCATTCTTACTCTTTTCTAATTTACAAAAAACTCTTAAATTTGGTGGAATCCGAATACATCCCAAAATGTCCTGATACATTGCGTCTTGGTTTCAGATACATCACTCAACGTCCTGATACATTGCATACGTCCCGATACATTGCGTAAAGTAATGTATCCGACCAATATATCACGTAAAGTGATGTATCCGAGAATAGGGATTTTTGTAATTTTTTCAAATGGTAGAGAATTTTAGAAAATATGGTAAAATAAATTATTTATTTACGTATAAATGTTTATAAAAAAATTAGCCACTATCTCAAAACTAAACAACATTTAACCACTCTTTAGTGCGAAATATATATTTAGACAAAAATAAATAAAATACAAAAAAAAATAATCAAAAGCAGAGTGTGTTGTTGTTACAAGTGAAATTTATCACATTATACTAGTGCTCGAGAAGTGAACCCCCCACGAATGAAATTCCAATAAGTGTTTTAGCGCTTCTAATTGAGAAAAACTTAACTTGTATGAAATTCTAACATGAGATTATAATACTATTACCTTAATCTTATTATCATTATCTTCACTTTTTTCCCCTTTGTCATGGTTTGGGGAAATGTTACTCTCTCAGTTTAAAATCATGAGATTGAAAAGATTATGTACAATTGTATATTTTTAATTTAAGATCATTAAATTTAAAAATTGTTCTTTATTTTTTAAATTTCGTGCATAATCAAAATAAGGCATTTAAATTAAGACGAAGGGAATACTATTTTTGTAAGCCCCCAGTGGCTCTTGGGTGTGATATTTTCCAGGGAATATGTACAGTTGGGTTAATTTTGGAGAGAGTTTAAAGTCATTTGTGGTCCACTGACCCAAATGTCAAATGTTGCAATTACTAAAAGAACCAGCTGGATTGTAAACGATCCTTTTTGGACATGTTATATGTCTATAATGAATTAATATATCGCATTTTTGGGTAGAAAAAAAAGAAAGAAGAAAAAGAACCAGCTAGATGGACTTGAGCCCTTGATGTCTATTAAAATATAAAATCAAACACTTCGAAACAAAAACCTCACACGATAACGATTGACATGTGAGCCTCATGACAATCTATATATAAATATTCCATCCAAAAATAAACTCAGATAAAAATTTCAAAAACTGTTTTACATAGTAGGATGACTATTGATCAGCATCTAAATTTATCCTAGGATTTGTATGATTGATCGTTTCACATGAATATATAGGACAAATAATTAATTTCAATGGGTCAAATATACCCACTCCTTGTGGTTCTCCCTCATCATACGTTATGCTTAGTTTTATTATAATGGGAACATATAATTATACTATAGGTCCCCCCCACTCCAATAATTTTGATTTCTACTCTTATCAAATCTAAAAATATAGGCACCATGATATCACATGATTTTAATTTTCAACTACTACCACTCTTATTAATCAATTATTTCACAAACAAATTGATAACTATGTGTCCCACTCTCCATCACCTCTTCTTTTTTGTTTTCATTTTCTCCATCCCCAACTTTCTTTGTTACACATTTCACACATTTTTTAATTTTTTTTTTTTGGCTTTCTGATGTCAACTTGACCTTCACTGGTGATTAGGATGGTAAAAGTAGTTACTCTTTATGTCTGAATTTATCTGTCCTATTTATATTTAACAATGAGTAAGTTACTTTCTCTTCGTTTGAATCGATC
Source organism: Solanum verrucosum (assembly GCF_900185275.1). Taxonomy (NCBI): domain Eukaryota; kingdom Viridiplantae; phylum Streptophyta; class Magnoliopsida; order Solanales; family Solanaceae; genus Solanum; species Solanum verrucosum. The sequence continues at coordinate 1,781,747 of NW_026020014.1, read as the reverse complement.
TATTTTATCCTATTTAAATTTAACAACAAGTGAGTTACTCTCTCTGTCTGGATTTATTTGTTCTCTTTAGATTTAATAGTGAGTTAAAAAAATTGAAAATAATTTTTGAAATATTATAATTTTAAATATTTAATGTGTAAAGATGAAATTAAATAGTAATACACCATAAAAAGAAATTGACATTTTTTTAAAAAACAAACTTAAAAAGTAAGATAAAATTTGAACATTTGCATGTCGGTACCAAAAATCGATGTCTTAACACTTGGCTATACTCCATAGGCCTGTTTTGGACGGTAGAAATGGAGAGAGGGGGAAGGGAGAAGCAGGGCCCGAAGAATGAGCCGAGCCGTGCAAGGACGCAAGGATATAACAAGTAAGCAGCAAGGTTCTCCCCTTAGGACCGACTACAGAAAGCTCGCGACTCTAATAGAGAGAAATTAAGGGTAAGCTATCTGCTCTATTTGCTTGCAATGCTATTCCTATCAAAGTTGGCGAAGACTTCTGTAACCTTAGACTCGTTATATTATTCGATCAAACTCGTTGGTTTTGACGTCCACCGAAAGTCGGCAACCTTCATCACCGTCAACATTTGATACTCTCTCGATAGTTTCAATGGTTCACAGAAAGCCTTTGGTGTAATAAACTGCAAGCCCTTAAAAAGAAAGTATATACTTAAAACGAAAGGGAAAAAGAGAAATAGTAATCGTGACTCGATGGATATGGATAGGATGATCTACTTTTTTAAAAAAAAAATAAAAAAAATATAGAATCATATCATCCACTAGAAAAATAGATTTCAGATGAGTAATATGAATATTGGATTATCAATACCTATTTGTATGCTTGTTATTTTTTTTGTTCTTTTTTGTTTTTTAACAATCTAAGCTTATTTTAGTTTTTGTTGTAAAATGAGTGGAAAATATAAGAATATCAAAGAAGAAAGGAAGACAAATGGTAATGGAAAGTATAAAGAAGAGAATCTTATTTAATCTCTTCAAGTGTGTCTTTCACAAATGTAAATATTTTTCTTTTATAGGATGTACAAATCATCGTTAACAATCTTAAACCAAATGTGTTAGTAGATCTTTAAGACTTACATTAAATATATACATTGCATTAGATTGTTGATAAAAAGAAACATCCACAATTAAATGAATTTGTAACCATTTTTAGTTTATGCCTCGCTTAATTATTTCTAAAGCCATAAATAATATATTGTTTATATTAACTATGAATGAATTAAATATTTTATTTATTTTTATTTAATCCATTTTTCAATCTATTTATATTCGATCTGATCCGCTTGTTGACCTATCTTTCTCTTACTATAATGATTTGATGCATCCATTAATACGTAAATTTGTTGTTTTCAGATATTTCATTTTCTTGAGAGTAGGATATGTCTGTGATAATATCTGGCACAATTGAATTTCAGCGTTAGATTTATTTTCATCGAACGGCCTATACTTTGTTTCTTAATTAAATTAATAATTCAGTTTTGTCAAAAAATAAAAATAAAAAGTACTTTGTTTCTTATACTATATATTACAGAAAGACAAACGTTAGTGATAGGTTAGTCCCACAAGATCCTATTTTTAGTCATAGGCAAAGTCCCAATCGATCCTACTGTCTTCGTTCCCACTAATATTTATTTCTCCATGTATCTTCTTCTTCAATGTGATTTTTTTTCACAATACTGATAAAGTTTTCATATTACATTTTTTATGACATAATTTTATCTCTAACAACAAATCATTATTAAGAAAGTAAAAAAATACATTTAATTATTTTGTTATTAAAATAGAGATACGTGAATATATTAAATACATTTTAATCTTATAGTATTAAACATATCATGTGAAAAATTGAATCACAAAGTTACTAAAAAATGAAAAAAAAAAAATTCTTTTTAAATGTCTAAAAAGTAAAGTAATACTCAAGTGTCATATTGCCAACAAAAAGACAGGAAACTCGATAACTTTTAATTTTCAATTAGTTATAAAAACATATATATACTATGAATATATTAATAATGTGTTAGATTTAAGCTTTTTAATAAATAAAAGATGAATATATTTTAATTTTAAATATATTCTTTTCTTTTATAACTTAAATTTTATGGGGGAAACGAGTTTTTGTTTCTTTATATAATAACAAAACAATTTTTAAAAAATCAAGAATTAAAAAATTACTATAGTACTTTATATTGACCACTGACCAGCATGATATCACAAGTTGCGCAATTAATTACGGGTAGGTGAAAAAGTGGCATCAATTATTGAGTGTTGTAGATCGATCTTTATTTGACACGAGGAATATGTTTATCTTAATTACATGTGTATAAAGTCTTCTTCATTAAATTACTAGTAAATTAGAGTAGTTTGTCCATTCAATAACAGCAAAAAAATTGCTTGTCCTTTTCTTGTAATTCTAAAGATTTTTTATTTCTTAAAAGATATTTTGAAATATTTTACTCATTAGTCGTTTGGTTGTTGGGATATTTAATATCAGAGTAGGAATCCATATGAAATAATGCAGTAATGTCTTAAATATCTTTTTAAAAATAAAATTATAAATAATGTGTAAAATTTTAAGAATATAATATTTAAAATTATATAAATACATGCCCATACTCTAAAGATTGAGAATGGGGCATTTATTCTCTACAATAATAATAAGAAATTTAGTGTAATTTTATAAATAAAGTTAAATTTCATAAATTCATTTTTGATAGATTCGGGGCTTAAAATAAAGCATATTCAAATAGTTTGAAAATGGAAATTTAGAGATGAAAGCAGTAACAACAACGAAATAACGTGAAATGAAGATTAATACACAATATACAAAGGAAAGAACAACAATGACAACAAAATAATGTGATAATCGAAATCCAAAAATAACTACGGGAATAGTGTTAATACTTTTGATAAGAACGAAGATTCAAGTACGATCACCAAGTCTATCTGCAGAGAAAGCAAGAGAACGGTCAATAACCAATTAACCTTCTACTCTGATCCGCGACCTCTAAACATCATATCTAAGGTTATGTCCTCGACTAGTAGGCTTAAGATGTGTTGTGTCTTGCCTAATCATCTCCCTGATATATATACTTCTTCAGTCTATGCTTATTATTGTCAACTTCTCTAACCTCCTCACTTAGGTATTTGTATTTTTCCTCTTCATCTGCCAAACCATCTCAACATTACTTCTCTCAACTTGTCCACCATTGAAACCATTCCTATCTTTTCATGATATCTTCCTTTCTAATATTATCTCTCCTAGTATGTTCACATATTCACCTTAGCATCCTCTTCTTCAATGTCTTTATCTTTTAAATATGTGAGTTCTTGACTGGTTAACAATATTCTGTTCCATATACCATAACTGATATAACCATCACTCTATATAACTTAGCCTTAAAGTTTTAATGTTATTTTTCATCACACAAGACTTCAAAAGCAAACACCAACATCCTATGTGGTGTTATATGAAATTTTAAAAAGTAAAAAAAAAACTTTTTTTTGCAATATTAATAAATTAAAGATACATAAAATATATTAAAATATTTTTTAATGTTATATATGTCCTCCATAAAATTATAAGAGGATAACTTTTACTAGAATGTGGTTCCATTATGTTTAACCTATTAATACAATATGCTAAAGTCTCTCCTAATTAGTGAACATGCTTAACTTGTCGTCTTAAAGTTGACCACAACGATTCCATATGTCTTAATCAAGTTCTCCTGTTTCCTTTCCCATAATTATTTGTACTATAACTTTTAATTTAATTCATAATAGAGACCTGACAAGAAGATTCATTTCATCTTTCATCTTCCACATATCTCTATCTCCATTAATGTACTACAACACTACACTTTCTAGCTGCTTCATCTGATTCTGTTATTTTCCTTTGTTTTTTTCAACTCGCCGGAAAACATGGCGGATGAGTTTGCAACGTCGGTAGATATGGGACTTCAGTTAACTAAACGAATTTACTACGGTAAAAATCCGCCGAAGCCACTTGTAATGGAGAAAGAATCATCGGAGATTAATAACTTGCCGACGGCACCTATGGTGTACGCCGTCGTTAAGGACCCGTCGATGGTGGATAATCCTGATATTCCGAGCTATCAACCGTATGTTTATGGCCGTTGTGATCCGCCGGCGTTGATTCCGCTTGACATGCAGGGGATTGCAATGGAGGTTGATTGTTATATGGATACTGCTTTTGTAACGGTCAACGGAACTTGGCGGATGCACTGTATTGCTTCTAGCCGATACTGCGATTGTCGAATCGCTGTACCAATGGGAGAGCAGGTTTTGTTTCTCGAAATTGTTCTGTTGTTTCTGTTCCTCTTCCTTTTTCTTTTGCCGGTCAGATTTACTGTTTCGTAATATTATATATTTGCCTGCTATTTAGTTGTCTGGACGGTTATTTGGTTAGTTATCCTTTATCTGTAAACATAAGATTGGAGGTTGGCTGAGATGGCTCAATGGTTGAGGAGTGCTAAGTTCAAATCTCAATGTAGTCAACTAACTGAACTACTAAGCTTCCTTGAGAGACGAGCATTTAAGGAATATATATAAGTAGTACTAGTACTTATGTTTTTCCCGTCTTTCCCTTTTTTATGTTTTACTAGTGACTTTCTACTTCGTATGTAACCATTTGTACCAAAAAATGTTTTTTCGATTGTATATTTGCATTAACTCGTACTCAAAAGAAAGGAACAAAAAACAGACAGACAGCAATGCCCCACAGTTTCTCTTTTGCTATGCACACATCAGTTGGAAGGTTTTAATGGTTGTAGACTTTTAGTTGTCTGAGATTTCTTGATGGACTAAAGTAAAACAAGTTAATTTCCTCATTGGTCAGAATCAATTAAGCTGGCCTATCAACAAGATTTCTCTGACATTATAGGCATTGAAGCAATGGAGAGAAATAGTCAAAGAAAAAAGAAAACTATGGCATATCCCAATTTTGTTTATATCATATATGGATAATTGGAAGGTGACAACATATAAATTTTACATGTCCATACCCTTACCTTTCGAATATATGAAATATTCATGTCACTCCAACTGTTTACATGACCTAGGCATATCATTAAAACAAACTAAATGAATACTATATGATATAAGCATTTGACTGTATAGTTTAAGTTTTGATTAGCCTAGCTAGCAAACAAATACAATGTTTGTCATTCTGTTGTTCTTAAAATACTATCATTTGTCTAACACAGGGTTCAGTTCTAGGTATGGAGATTGAAACACCATCAAGATCGTATTCCACCTTGTTGATAGAATCAAATGATACCCAAGATGCTGGTTTAGTAGCCAATGCTAAAGATGGCTTCTTACTAAATCGCCGGATATACACATTAAAGGTCCCTCAGGTGACTACCATCTCACACTACCAAATTGATTATCTATCTTTTCTTCATTCCTTGTTGAGTTTCAAGAAAGGGGCTATATTTGTCTACTTTTGGATCTTTCAAGGTTGCTGGAGGTTCTATTCTCTCCGTTAAAGTCAGTTGGTCACAGAAACTACTGTATCAAGATGGTCAATTTTCCTTAAATATACCTTTCAGTTTCCCGTGGTATGTCAATCCAATTGCAAAACTATTGTGCAAGAAAGAGAGGATTCGGTTGAACGTGAACTCTGGTATGGGGAAAGAGATTTTATGCGGAAGTTGCAGTCATCCTTTAAAGGTGAACATTTTTTAACCTATCTAGTCATGAATATTACAATTGATAACAAACCCCTTTTTGTTTTTCTTCCCAGGAAACAAGACGTTTGGTTGGTAGTTTAGGATTTTTATACGAGAGTGAAGTTCGGGCATGGTCAATGGATGACTTCAGTTTCTCCTACAAAGTAAGACCACTTCCTGTTGGACCTGCTTTATGAAGTACTCTTTGTTTTTATTGATCATTTATTTAGATGAGCTTCAGAAATCGTCAATAATAGCTGCATATATCTTTAGGTTCATTCAAGTGAGATCCTTGGGAGTGTGCTCCTGAACCGAGTGTCTATGCTTGATGTTGATCAGAGAGAACTGTTTTGCTTCAATCTGTACCCACCGACTGTCAATGCAATGAAGGTTTGTTAGCCTTGTTACTTAATGGTTTGAATGCTATCCAGATTTTGATCAAAATGTAATTTTGACCTGTGATCCTTGAATTCTAAACATATCATGTTTTGTTAGACTACACATGTTCAGCTTAGTGTTGTTCTTGATTTTGTCATACATATTAAGCTAAGATCCAGTCGAACCAGGTTAAGCCTGCCAAATCAGAAAAATAGGCGATAATTGTCAATATACAAATGCAGCTTTTGAAATCTATGCTTTATAGGACATCTAAACTACCTTATAATCAATTCATGTCTACTTTTGCATATGTCAAATTTTCAATATACAAATGCAGCTTTTGAATTTATTTACCTGTTTGTTATCTCTCTTGGGTACTTAAATGGCACATGTACTCTCCTTTTGTTGATTTTTAGGTTTTCAGGAAGGAAGTGGTATATGTTGTTGATATAAGTGCGAGCATGCAAGGGAGGCCACTTGAGAATGTTAAGTCTGCACTACTGGCTGCCCTCTCTAAACTCAGTCCAGCGGATACTTTTAACCTCATAGCCTTCAACGGAAAAAGCTTATTGTTCTCATCATCCATGGAGCCGTCAGGGAAGGAGTCAATTGGAAAAGCAATTCAGTGGATTGACCAAAATTTTGTAGCTGAGGGAGGTACCGACATTTCCCTGCCTCTTAACCAGGTTAGAAATATGACTTTTCTTTACTACAGACTGGTATGATCCTGCTTATTATTTTCCAGAGATAGAGTATTGCTTGGAAAGCAAAATTAAGTAGAAACTTCTATTTTGGTCCTTGTAGACTCAGTGACAAAACGTTTTTTTTTCCTTTTTTTTACTTCTACCTATGTGTAGAAGATACATGTAATAAATTGAGTAATAAGTTCATGTGGATGATGCATCATTATGTTGATTAGCTCTAACTATTTGACCGTTCTATTCCTTCTATTTTCCAATTTTTAGTTGCTCCAGACATGTAGTATTTACTTGATTAAAAAAATGCAGTATTATCTTGATTTCACATTTTTTTGGTGCATTTACCCAAGTCTCATAATCTGTTCTTGCAAATTCATCCAAGTCAGGCAATAGAGATGCTATCGAAAAATGGTGATTCAATTCCTCTTGTTTTTCTAATTACCGATGGGTCTGTTGGAGATGAAAGAGAAATTTGTGAAGCCTTGAGAGGACGGTTGATGAAGAGAGGCTTGAATGCTCCACGAATTTCGACCTTTGGCATTGGTGCGTTTGTTTTTATTTTACGTCTTTAAATGACACTTCTCTCCCATGCTTCAATGGCAATTTTCAATACTATATTTATGTCTCTCAGGTTTATACTGTAATCACTACTTCTTGCAAATGCTTGCTCAAATCGGAAGAGGTTACTACGATGCTGCATATGATTTAGGTGCGCTTAATTTAACAATTATGCATCTTAGTATTTCTGTTTACTACGATGCAATTAAGTGCATGTGGTTTGTAAGAATTTATTTTTCTGCCCAAGTTTCAACAACCTACTCAGAAACTCTCTGATGGTTACTGAACTGTTGTAAAAAAATCCATTCATAGACTTATTTTACATTTGAGTTTCTTACTCTCTATTTAGGATGACACACTTTAAAATGGAAATCACTATGAATGGGAATACTTTCATATTTTCCTCAGCCGATAAAGTTATTAGAGTATTATTTAACTTCTATTTAACACCACATCAGATTGGCAGAAGTTTGAATTGCGAGTTATGATTTTAGTTCTTCACATCAATTTCCATGGTCAGATTCAATCAGTTCTCGGCTGGAAAGACTACTTAATGGCACATCATCGGTTATTCTCGCAGACCTGAAAATCGAAGCTCTGGAAAGTCTTGATTCATTTGAGGTATATACACCTTCAGATTCCTTATTTATTCTGAGGAGAGAAAAGGATGTACAAAGCAGTATAAATAGATAAATATGCCCCATTGTTGCCTTCCAAAATATCACGGATTCACAAAATTTCCACTAAATAATACACTGCTTAATTATTTTTCTTTTCCCATGTTATAGTTATGATATAAAGTGTATAATACGTGCCCCGTACTGCTTATCTGACAGTTCTAATCAATGTTCTTATTGCAGCTATATCCATGTTATCTGCCGGACCTGTTATCTTCGAGACCACTAATTGTCTCTGGCAGATTCATCGGGACCTGCCCTGGTTCTGTTAAAGTTAGAGGCACATTAGCAGATTTGAGCAGTTTTGTGGTCGATGTCAAAGTACAAAAAGCAAAGGATTTCCCTTTGGAAAGAGTAAGGTCTTTCATCTTGTATTCCATACTGAAATGCTAATTTGATTTACTTATGCTGCGGAGAAAGTTATAAGAAAAAGTACTCTGTGTATGTGGTGCTCCAGCTTTACCTGGATTCTGTTCTTGTACACGTTTTCTCTACTATGAGAACAGGTTGATTCTATGAACTGTCTAGCATTCTTATTCCCCGTATTAATCAAACAAATATCACATTTGTATTTTTTTTGGTCTGTGCATGCTTACATGAACCTTGCTGGAAAAGTACAAATCTGCACTCTTCCACAATTAGAACTTATGCTTGTTCCCTTTATGCAGGTTTTTGCTAGGAGACAAATTGAAACAATAACTGCCAATGCCTGGTTTTCCGGAAGCAAGCAACTAGAGGAGATGGTCTGTTCTAATGAATCTTAATTCTTATAGTGCTGCATAAAGAAGTTTCACACAATCACGTGATTGCAAATCCCTGCAACATTAAGAGATTTATATTCGTTATACGCCAGTCCCTTGCACTACTGTTACTTCTACTATTGAAAATCATGATTATTTTTTCTTGATGGTAATTATGCTCACTTAAACTATATATCTGTTTCTAGGTTGCAAAATTGAGCTTGCAAACTGGGGTGCCTTCAGAGTACACCAATTTGGTTTTGGTTGAAAATTTAAAGGAGAAGCAGACGTCTAAATTAGAGACAGTAGACGAGGTATGAGTTTGGTTGGTTTGTCAATGTACTAGGTTAACTGTCTTTAAATTAGAGAAAATCATCTTATGAGGTTTTAACACTATCCATCTTCTGTGATTTATGATTCGCGTGCATCACTTCCTTAAAGTAAAATTTGTGTATTTGTATGCAAAACATGCATACCAAATACACTAGTATATGTAGATAAGTGCATTAAATTACGGCTGATTCATAAAGTATATATTTTGACCTGTATGAGGTAATTATATCTAGACATATACTTGTGTAAAAATAAACTAGCATTCTTGTGCTTGTGGAACTTCAGGAATAGATTTGTTTAAACAACAGTAATGCATTCTTTTAAGCTTACAAGCGGAATTTGTTAATGAAAATAAAAGCTCTCGTATTGATTGATAACCAATGTATATGCAGAAGGCCTCTGATCAGTTGAATGTCAAGAAGATCATATACCTTCGAGCACTCGGTGTTGGTTTTGGTAACTCCAAGGCAACTGCAGACAATCTTCCTGTGGAAGCAGCAGAACCTAAGTTGCATGAAACATCAGAAATGGTATTTGCCGCTGCTTCAAACTTATGTGGCAAACTATGTGACTTTTGCTGTTGCATGTGTTTCATACAGTTCTGCTCTCGGGTTAGTGATCGATGTGCTGTGACGTTAGCACAACTCTGTACAGCGCTTGCATGTTTTGAGTGTATTAGTTTTTGTTGTGAAGTATGTGGAGAATGTGGCTAATATATCAGCAGCTACACAGCCACAGATGTATCAGAAATGTGGTTGGACTGTCACACTACTTGTATGTATAGTTGTATGTATAACTGTGTTTCATTCCAGATGTAGTGAACTGCTTGTAATAGAATTAGAGGAAATAAAAGAGATAAAATATAGAAGCTTGAGAGCACTCACCTTACGAGTCGTTATAATCTCTGTCTATGGACCAGTCCACAGCCGATATATGGATTTAACTTATACACACTGACAACGTAAGTAATTTTTACACCATGTATTATTACCTATTGAATCTATCTACATGTCATAAAAGATAAAACATCACAATACTGAAAATCTTTCTTTTATACCAAATGTCATGTTTTTATCCATGGTGAAATGTGTGAATAGTTCATAATGCAAGTCAACACAGTTTCATGCTTATGTAGTTTTTTTTTTTAATTTAATAAAAATAAATCTCTCATTCACAAACATTGGCTTATTTCTAAATGCAAACGATTAATTTTGGAAAGAAATATCCAATAACTTCTTGTCTAGACAACTAATTAAACCTATATCAACATTTAAATTATACTTTTCCTTATATTCGTAGTACGTTTCAACTAAAGAAAAATGTTTATCACATGAATCTTAATTCAGTCGAACGTTAATAAATTCATTAATTCCATCATCATTTTATTTTTGTACCCTAATATAGAAAAATAACGAATCTTAACACAACACAATAGAAAGCAAGTTAAGATCAAATATTTATTAGTGGCATACAATGTCGTAGTGACCTGGGCAGAGCTACTCTTGTCTAAGGGGTGTTAAGCGACTCCCCTTCATATGAAAATTACGTTATATAAATATGTCAAATTTTGATGATTGCAAAAGTTCTCAATTGACAAGAGTAATTACGTTATGTCATCATTTTATTTTTGTACCCTAATATAGAAAAATAACGAATCTTAACACAGCACAATAGAAAGCAAGTTAAGATAAAAAATCTCTTTGTGGCATACCACACCATTGTGACCTGGGGCAGAGCTACCCTTGTCCGCAATGGCGGAGCCAAAACTTTGACAAAGGGGTGTCAAAATATAAAGAAGTAAAATCGCGTAGAAGTCAAGGAGTGTCAATATGTAATATATATACATAAAAAATATTTTGTCTAACTACACAATGTAATTTTCCGACGAAGGGGTGTCGATCGACACCCCTCAACTTCATGTGGCTCCGCCACTGCTTGTCCGATAGATATTAAGCGAGACCTCTTAAGTAAATAATTACGTTATAGAAATATATCAAATTTTGATGATTGCAAAAGCTCTCCATAATTGGGAAGACAAAAAAATGAAGAAGTAAGAGACCACATAAAGAGATAGTACTATCATATTTCAAGGGGTAAACTAAAAATAAATTTACAAAAGTAGGCCGGGTAGTTCTGAAAATTAAGAATCGGAAAGAGCAGTAGACCGTATGACTCCCCAAAATTTTGGGGATAGGCCGAATTTAGGGTTCCTCCCGATCTGAGCAACCAAAAGTCAACAAATTCCTTTCTTTTCAAACCTCTCTCAGATTTAGGGCTTTGGAGTTTTTCTAATTCTTGATTTAGCGGTAGAATTAGGATTTTAGTTTATATGTTCTCAGTGAAGCGGCGAAGCTTTTGTTAGGGCACTGTAAAGCGAGTAATCGGATCTGCCAATGCAAATTGAATTGAAATCTGAAGAAGTTTCGGTGATTTTTGGGATACCGAAAACGTTAAATTGAAAGCAAATCAATGTCTTGGGCAAGTCCAGAAGATATCTATACCTCCACTTCTCTTGCAAGTTATCTTGACAGTGAGTTTTTCTTCATTTCTTTATAAATTATATGTTAAAGAAAGCTCGATATGTTAAGTACTATTAAAGTTGTCTAGTAGTTTTGGTGTTCAAAATCTAGTCTTACTAAACTTGCAAGGTTCTTTTGGGCTGTTTTGGTATTGGATTGTTTCCTCTTATTTATTTTAATTGAACACAGATGGTTGTCTGTTCGTATCTAGTAATCTCGCGTTGATTCCTGAATTCTGATCATAGTACATTAGTTTAAAACTGAGATGTAATTGATTTTTCGTTTATGGGAAGAGAGAATACCTAGAAGATGTTGGTTGCATTATGAGAAAAAGTTGAACGTGCACATCTTTTTTAGGTTCAAAAGATAAATTCCAGCTTCAATTTGTTTGTCTCGTTTTGACTTGACATGAAGTTTGGAGAAGTAAAAAGATTTTTGAATGTTGTAATCTTTAACTAAAGATACGTAGAATGTACCACAATGCTCTTTAATCTTGTAGTATTAAACATGCCACGTGGAAAACTAGAATTAAGGAGTTGCCAAAAAAGAAAAAAGATACTTTTTGAGATGGGCTAAAAAGGAAATTAAGACAAATAAATTGAAACCAAGGGAGTATATCTTATTTATACCACTGGTAGATTTTCTCCAAAGTGTTGATACAAAAGGAGGAAAAATCAAAGATTTTTAAGCCTTTAATAGTCTAAATTTGAACCTTGTTTTGCTAAGCCAGCTGCAACCATGTTGCCTTCCCTGTAGATGTGCTTAATGGGCGATGTCCGATGTATACTTCATAATGACTAAAGTGCTGATTTTTCACTGATTCATATATTGCAAGGGAAGAGGAGTGCTTCCTTCTTTTAAGGCGGAATAGATCTTTTCTACTGCTGCATGGGTCAAAGAGCCACAAAAGGTTCATCATTGTTTGTGTTTCCTCGTAGTGACAACTCAAAATGAAAGCCGTAATGATAAAAGAAAGTTGCTGTCAAGCCCAAGCCACTTATATATTTGAGTGCTTGAGTACCACTTTTTCTTCTTTTTTCCAGAGAATTAAAGGTGCAGTCAAGCACCCAATTATACAAAGGGCTTGCGCTTGAAAGCCTACCTTATTCAGCAATCAACTTTCTTAGTAAGTCTTGCTGTTATCTTGACATTTGTGCAAATTGTAGAAATACATGGTTCACAATATGTTTTTTTGCACCAAAGGGTGTGATTAGGTCAATGAAGTGTGTGCAGACCTTGGAGGCCAAGGTTAAAAATCCAATAAAAACAAAAAATATTAGGTGATTTTTACCCTTCTATTGAAGTCTCAGTGAGCAACTGAGCATAGTTATCCAATGGTTTACTGTGGGAGGTAGTAGCAAATACCTAGTTGAATAGTTGAGGTGAGAGCAAGCTGGCATGGACACCAACATTATGAAAAAATGAATTTCACCCTTTTTTCCTATGCTCCTGTGTTCTTGTCTTGGCAGCTTAAATGATAGAAACCACGATTATTATAGGTATATGTGGTCCCTATTCCTTCTAGAGGAACCTGTGGTACTACTTATTCTACCGAAGAGGCATGTTCCTGTAAACTGAAGGATTAGTTGTTTCCGGCTCTTGAGCAATTTGTTATTGTGTTACGGTGAGGTTGCCACGGCACCCGGTGCTCGATTAATTTTTTCATATATATATGTATAGGAATTGTAGTGAGTATGATATATAATTAAAGGTTGGCACCCACAATAGCATAGTGACTGCTGATCAGTTGGTCAACTGACAGGGTGCCACACCCAACGTTGTGGTTTGAATCCCCTGGAATGCAATGTCTTTTGGTTTTCTTCTTCTTTCTTTTTTTCTTCCCTTTTTGCCTTTTCCTTTACTTCTCTTCTCTTGTTTCTTTCTTTATTTGTTTCCTTTATAGTTTTTTTTTTGTATTCTAAGTAGCTCGGACTCTTCACTTTTGGTGCCGCCTGTGTCGACACGACATGGGTGTGGGTGTAGGATCTGTGTCTGATTTGGTCAACGGATTTTGGGTACTTTGACCAAAATCGATGGAGAAAGTTTAGACAATTTTAATGATTCCTATGCTCAATACAAAAGCTAAAGGTGAAATTGAAGAAAATACCTTTTATATAGAAATTTTTATGTCACTCATTTTCCTTAATTTCCTTCCGTGATTCTCCTCAAGTTCTCCACATAATATGTCATAATTTAGGTTTTATAACTCTATTTTTAGATATTTTAATTATTTATAGGCGAATCCCCGCACCCATATCCGTACATGGATCCATATCCCCGAAGCTTAAAAGTTAGATCATGAAGGATCCGACCTCTAGATCCGCACCCGTATGGACACCCACACCCGAGTCCGAGCAGCTTAGTAGTTGTATTTACACTATTCCTCCTTTGCAACCCATCAATTAGTTTATTTATCTAAATTATTTCTTCTTTTTTTTTTCTTCAAAATGTCCAAATATTTACTTGGATGTGATTTTATTCTTTTTCCTCTTTTATCCCTTCAAAGTACATTTTATCTATTGAATTTTATACTTCGTTTCTTAATCCTTTAAACGAAAGCAATAGAGCCAAGGGTCGTTTTATGCTAGTTTATTGGCTTCTTTTTGTACTTTATTATTAAGAGTTTTTGATTTAATGTTACCAATTTTTTTTAAAAAAAAATACGAGTTTCTGTTTTTGTTCGCAAATTAATTTCTTTTTTAATATGGATAATTTGTGATTTTTTGTAATGAAAACATTGTCTTTACTTTAAGTTGCTGAGAGATCCCTTATACAAAATGCTTTGGCTCTTTTTTATAGAATTATTTTATAGAATTCGTTAGTTATCATGATTTATGATTTAAGTATCTTATGATTAAGAAGGGGTGCAATTGCCTATTCAAAAACTTTAGTTTTCTTGTTCATATTTTTCTCATTTTGCAGCAGAATTTGATTGAATCAGATAAAATTCATGTTGATTAGATAATTGTATATTTATTTATGTACCAAAAAATTCGTAAATCATCCCATATTAGCTCAAAATGGATTGAATTGGATGAATATACGCCCAAATTCAATATCCATCACCAAGTTTATATTAAATGCAGTGGCACCCGCAACCTTCAAATTCTAGATCCGCCTCTGGTAGAAGCTAATGCAATAATACATGGGGTGCCTGGTACTAAAAGAAATAATTGGGGCACTACTTTTTCTTATATATATGTCCATGTGCTCATAGATTGATAGCAATAACTAAACCTGTTTATTGATTTACTGGATCTATTTCTTGCTTTTCTGGCTTGACTCATTATCCCTCACAGAGAAACTTCTTGTGCTGTTGCGAGATGGGCGAAAGCTTTTAGGAATACTTCGTTCTTTTGACCAATTTGGTAGGTTTCTCCTGTCATTACTTTCCATATCACTGCCGCGGTTAACCACCTGACAAAAATTCCATCTGTTATTTGTAGCTAATGCTGTTCTTGAAAGTGCATGTGAGCGTGCTATTGTTGGTGATCTATATTGTGATATCCCATTAGGTCTTTATATTATACGTGGGGAAAATGTTGTGTTAATTGGTGAACTGGTATGTCTTGATTTCTCTCTCAATACAAAAAGTTCTGTGCTATCCCCATAATTGTATACCCGTTGGCTAATACAATGTTGTAATGATTGGTCAGGACGTGGATAAGGAGGAACTTCCTCCCCATATGACACGTGTTTCAGAAGCTGAGATAAGAAGGGTAAGATCCTGTTATTATTAGTTTCACTCTTCCAGATGCTTAATGGACTTGTTGCAGGTGTATGACTTGTGAAGTTTGGGGTGTGGGGCAACTTATATTGGTGAATATATAGTCGGAAGGAAAAAAAGCTGTAGGTATTTTGCATAGTTTTGGAAATTTAGGGATGAAAAGTTATTTTTTGATAAATGGGGGGTGGGGAGTGGAAAAGATAAAGATGAAGGTATGAAGTTGAAAAAAGGTTAAGCTTTTACATGCCTCTTTATCGATGAAATTAACCCTTTGTCAAAAAGAAAGGATAAGCTTGTACACGAAATACTGTATGTAGCTAGCCTTTTTTCCTTTTGCAACACACAGAAAGAAATTATAAAGCTGAAGGGAAAGAAAAGCTGAAGAAAAAACAGTAATCCTTGTTAATAGAATGTATCTTGTATATAACTTGCATCTTTATGTGTGCATGTTTTCATATGCTTTTTAAAGAGATAACATTTCCATCTTTCTAGTTCATAAATCTATTCTTTCAAGTGCAAAATCATGATTAACTTGTGGCTAACCATTAGTTGATGGTTGACTGATTTATTTAGTCATAGATACGAGAAGATGGTAGTATTAGTTAGTGTAAGACTGGTACACATTATAGAGTTGTGCGTATACATTTCTTATTGAGACTTGTGATTTGTTTCTAATTCATATCACGTATCCATCCATCAGGCACAGAAAGCAGAAAGGGACTCTACAGATCTTAAAGGCTCAATGAGGAAGAGGATGGAATTTCTTGATATGGATTGAGGTTTCCTGTTGTTTACGATAATTCCATGTCTTCTGCAAATATTATCGCAGTTGCTGCGTGGTTTTCCATTTCTCTTGGGATATTCTGTGTTACATTCAAGTGTTCATTGTAACATCTGTTTCTTTTATGATGTTTGAGTAAAGGTTACTGGTATTAGACATGGTGAATGGTGAAACAAGTCTTGAGTTGTTCCATTTCCTTTTTATGCGCTAGTCTTGGAGGAACTGTAGTTTTATGTTAGACGCTGTATATGCTGTGAAATGGGAGTTCTGGTGTATTTGCTTTTTCCGATGTCCTTTTCTTATTTAGGTCAAACTATTTAATCAAGCGCATTGCTCGGATCTTACCCTCTTTATTTTTAGGTATATTTATGGTTTTGGCACGATTTAAATTAATTGGAAAAAAAGGTGCATGTTTGGCCCCGTCTTAATTCAACAACATAGAGTTGTCAAGATGACAAAACTAGTGTTTGACATTAGAAGAAAGTCGAGTTGTTTTAAGTATTACTATCATATTACACAAGGGGAGGTGTGACCACGTGCAAGAAATAGTACCTCTTCTCAGTATATCTCTGCCGTAATGATACCGGAACATTGCCAGCAAGTGCCAAAGTGAAGAAAAAGCAATGAACCGACACAGCACCGACAACGACTTTGTTGATCCATATCATCAATTCAGAGGTATAGTAGTACGTGGAAAAATGGACAAGTGGCAATTGATAATCACTTTAACACCGACAGTGAAAATCTGAAGCGGCTCCGCTGCGTTAGATAAATTCAGGAGGTATAAACTGTATCAGGTACGACGAGTAGATTGATTCTTGATCTTGTTTATAAGATATTATTTGTTATATCAACTCAATCTTTTTTGCATTGTTATTATACAATACAAATATTCAGATTATTTTTCCTTGCGTAATTGATTTAATTTACATATTACTAATTCGTGCCTAAGTAATATTTGTATTATTATTCATTACATAACTTGTCATTCAACAAAAACATATTCTGGAATGGAAGAGGTTGAGCTAGGTGTCTTGTTTCACCTTTTTTTTTTTTAAATAAAAAAATTCTTCACCTCTTCTTTTCTCAATTTTTTCATGCACCTTACTTTTAAGTTACACATGTCAGTTATTCACATCCAACATGTACTCTTATACTTATACTATAATGTTATTTTAATACAGTCACTGGAAAAAAAACAATCCGTTTTAATTAATTTATTTGATTTTAATTTAATATAAAAATTTTAAAATATATATTTTTTAAAATTTTTGTAATTGTAAATCAAAAATATATTAAAATATCCTTTAATCGTATATTTTCTTGTATATTAAGTAGAAAGTTAAATTTTCAAAATTGCCAATAAAATAAAATAAGATAAACTAATTAAAATAAAGAATACTACAACATTTTTACAAAAAGAACTTTCCTTCGTTATCTTTTTTTTTTTCTCTAATCCAATACCCACATTAAATATGGATTAATTCAAGGAAAAATTACTTAAATACACAATACTTCTTTACATATTCTCAATATTTCCCTACTCTTTTATTAAAATACAAAAATTCCTTATTTTCCCCCAATTCAACTTAACGGATACTTTATTAGTTTAAGTATCCGCCCGTTATTAATTAAAGTATCCGCGCTGCTATATTATGCATCGCCCACAACTTAATAATTTAAGTATTCATCCGTTATTAATTAAGTATCTGCGCTGCTATATTATGCATCCGCCCGTTAATTAAGTATCCATGCTACTAACAACTTAATAATTTAAGTATCTCCCGTGATTAATTAAAGTATTCGCGCTGCTATATTAAGTATCCACATTGCTATTATGTATCCGAAAAACACTAAAAAAATGGATTTTTGATAATTAATGAAAGAGTAGGGAAAGAAAGTAATTTCTTTCTTATACTATGTCATTTGCCTAATTTTTACATAATTCAAATTCACATCTAATAAATTAGCCTACATGTTATTATTTTTTTAATATTTGAAATTCAAAATGGAGAAATGATTAAAGCATTTTCACTATTTAAACGTAAGTGAACAATAACAAATCATTTGCTCGACGTACACATTACACAAGCTTACCTCAATTAAACGAATATTTAATAGTGAAACGTAGTCGCCGGTGGGTCCAATCTCGTCACTCCGGTAGTGGATGTTCCTATTGCTGCTACTTCAGCAACAGCAGATCTGCTACTCTCTCACTCACTGAGCTGATCTCTCAATTCGGCAAATGCTATCGTTGAAGTCAATTGGAGCTTCAGGAGTACTATTTCTACTATGGCTATGGCTGTTCCAGACGACTGAAGCTTCAGTGCATGACTACAATGGGGAGAAATTTGTGAGCAAGGGCAATGCATTTGTGGTTCACGGAGGTAGCGAAGGAATTTACTCCTCTGTTCCTAACCTCACTGAATCTCCTTCCTATTCTTCCAACACCGACTCCTTCATTCGGTAATTTTACTCTCTCTCCAGTCAATTGTTTAACTGTTTTTAGGTACGATTTTAGATGAAATATATCGAGATCTGTTGTGAGAATTTGTTAATTATAAATGACGGTATAATTCTATGTGTTTAGGTTAAATTGCGAGGATCAGAATTATTTATTTGTCCTTTTTCAACTTAGATAGTAAAGCTACTAGTGTTGTTCTGCTCCATTGTAGATTTTCGGAGTAGTTTTTGAAAATTTATCTTCAATTATCTGTTTGACCATGAAATTTTATCATATATTGAAAATCTGTTGGTCAAATATTTTCAAGTTCACAAAAAGGGGCTCAGTGCAATTTTTGGGACTTACACTCGCTAATCTTCAATTTTTCCCAAGTAAAATGCATGTCCATACACAACTAAAAGTTCCAAAAATCTAAATTTCACAAATTCAAATTTTCAAGTTTCGGCTTCAAAATCAGTCAAAGGGAGCCTAGTTAGTAGGA
Organism: Solanum verrucosum; assembly: GCF_900185275.1. NCBI lineage: Eukaryota > Viridiplantae > Streptophyta > Magnoliopsida > Solanales > Solanaceae > Solanum > Solanum verrucosum. Next base: position 1,762,681 of record NW_026020014.1, on the reverse strand, counting down.
TTCTCTAAGTTGAAAGTGATCCATCAGCGAATGCCTAATTGTACTGCCACAATTGAAGCTAAATTTTCTTTGATATTCGGCTGTTAAAAACATGGCTAACTCAACCATCAATGTTGCGCTGCTCAATTCGGATTTGTGTAGTTACCTAGTTAGTTAAAAACTCTTAAGTCTAATGTGATCCATTACCAAAAGCCAAAAAAAATTTAGCACTACTATTAAAGCTGTCTTCCTTCAATTTCTGCTGCTAAAAGCAACCATAGTTCAACCATTAAGGTTGAATTATTTTTGTTAATGAGAAGCTTATGTATGAAATCCATAGTTGGGTGAAAGAAGATAAATGAATTTTGCTTTCTCACAATATTAAGTAGTCTGTACTTAGTTTGGGCTGAATAGAGTCAGATGGATTAAGAGGATTCATACAGATGATCCAACTGCTTTGTATTTCGATTAACTTTGTGTTTTTTCTATTTAAAAGTCATGCTACATGGAAATTAATGGGCTTGTTCTTATGCATTTTCTCAGTCATGCCAGACTCTGGAAATGAGTGTTGTCATTCATGTGTTTTCCCAGTTTTATGCGTAAGAGTCTATAAATTTCTGACGTCACATTTTCAACAGGTTTGAAAAGATTGTATTTCGGAGGCCAAAGGAACTCTCAAACTTCAGCTCAGACCCAATTCATGCAATTGTTTTTGAGGTGGATGATCGAGAGTTAATTGGGGGCTCTGCTTACGGTGGCCAAAGAGCTATTTGTTGCACAGCAGATCTTGCAAAACTTGGAGTTTGTACACAAGGGCAAATAATTCACCGCCCATCTGCTAGTAATCCCGGATGGCCTAAAGTTTTTAGTGCCTCATTCAGCACTGATGAAGTTGATGTAGCACTGCAGTCGAGATCAATCCCCATTACAAAAACTGGGATGTATAACGTGTATTTTATTCACTGTGAACCAAATCTTAAGGAAATTACTGTTGAAGGGAAAACCATATGGAAGAATCCTACCGGTTACCTACCTGGTAGAATGGCTCCCCTTATGAACTTCTATGGGTACATGTCTCTTGCATTCGTGTTACTAGGGATCTTTTGGTTTTCGCAGTATGCAAAATTTTGGAGAGAAGTTATCCCTTTACAAAATTGTATTACACTCGTTATAACATTGGGTATGCTTGAAATGGCCTTTTGGTACTTTGACTATGCTGAATTCAATGAAACTGGAGTCAGGCCCACTGGTACCACTGTATGGGCTGTGACCTTTGGTACAGTAAAGCGCACAGTTGCACGTTTGGTCATTCTGATAGTCTCTATGGGCTATGGTGTCGTTAGACCTACTCTGGGTGGTCTCACATCAAAGGTCCTTTTGCTTGGAGGAACATTCTTTTTGGCTTCTGAAGTGCTTGAACTGGTAGAAAATGTTGGTGCTGTCAGTGATTTCTCAGGAAAAGCAAGGTTGTTTTTTGTACTTCCTGTGGCATTCTTGGATGCTTTCTTTATCCTTTGGATATTCACCTCCTTGTCGGCAACTGTGAATAAGCTTCAGGTAAATTGTTGGCTTCTATTAATTACTGTGATTTCATTTGTTTGCGGATTGCTAGTTTGGAGAATGTTTTCGTTTGTTTACTTCTTACTTGCCCCGGGTCTTACTTTCATAGCAGAGATCCTATTACCCTTGTGACTAATAACCTAAGTAGCTCTATTTGTGTTACTTATTATATTAATCATGAAGTTCATTCGGAAGGGTGTACTGGTATCTTTTTGTTGGTTGTAGTGCCTAATTCTTGCAATAAAGGAAGCTTTTTCCTTTCCTTATCTTAGGGGGTTTGGGGCTGGGGTCGATCATGATATGACGTTATTCAGTTATTAGTATAATTCAATTTAGGCTTTAGTGCTAATTCAGTTGCTGGATTTGGGATCTGACAGGCTAGAAGGTTGTTGGCCAAATTAGACATTTATCGCAAGTTCACAAATGCATTGGCTGTCACTGTTATTGTATCTGTTGGATGGACATGCTATGAGGTAATTTACATGATGTGGCTGGTTCTTTCTTTTAGTAACTTCTGTCAAGTATCTTTGTTGCCTGTTCAAAGAATCTGAGTTAATAAAAGGAAGTGGTTATAAGGACCTTATTGTTGACTGGTCTGCTTGATGTGAACATGATTACTCTTGCAGAATGACTTAACACCAAAAAAAGGAACATGTATAATACACCGAATTTGGCCTGCAATCCAATTTTCTGGAGAGGGGACCTAAATTTCCAATAATACGGGAAGCAGAAGCATGATTAGGCCTTTTTAATGTGTCAAGAAATTCCCAATCATTCTGTTATTCATTTTCATATGTTTTAGGCCACGTAAATGTGTCAAAGCATCACAAATCAATTGTTCTTTTCCCCATCTGTTTTTACTAGTCAAGAAAGGAACTTCAACAAGTGATTCTTGGTTTGCCATTTGCCTCACTACTCAATTCAGGTTGGACTTGGGTTGTGGCACTCCATGTATTACCTTCAAGAGAAAGGGCACCTTCTAGAAATTGAGCATGATCATATCTTATATTCGTCCAACCACATCAGACATAGGGTTCATAATTTTCTCAACTGATCCTGATATTGTATTAAAGCACAATGCATTAACCATTTTCACCCCTTTTGGCAGCTGTACTTCAAGTCGACTGATGTGTACAATGAGCGATGGCGAAATGCCTGGATTATTCCTGCCTTCTGGCAAGTGCTATCTTTCTCTCTCCTTTGCATCATCTGCGTTCTTTGGGCACCATCTCAAAACTCCATGAGGTACTACCCAACTTCTACTTTATTGTGTATGTACATGCAGAGTTCTAACCCTTCTAGTTCTTATCATTTCGTCATATCTGCACTTTATATCTTGTGTTTAAATGGGATCCAAACCTTTTTTGTTATTTTTTCTGTACTCGGCAAACTTTCAAACTTATAAATCCTGAATCATTCTGTTCAAACATCTCATAGCATCTTTCTATTTTCATCACTATAAGTAGTCAAAATCGCATAATAGCGAGTCTTACTTACATAATAGCTGGCTATAACGGCTTTATTTTTGGCAATATTCAGTCTTTTCTCAGACACAAATCTCAACACTCGCTGGTTTATTTTATATGCTTACATAACAGATATGCCTACTCTGATGATGGTGAAGAGTTCGACAAGGACCCTACATTAACACTCATAAAGCCGTCCCCTCTGCTGCCAAAGGATGTTAGAAGCCAACCTGAAGTGAGACCAACACTGGGTAACAGTGAACTATCTAATGGTGACGATGTAGAAGACAAGACTGAGTAAAGGAAGACACAACTTTTTACAGTATGGTAAAGAAAGGTACCGTCAGTTGAGTAAATTGTTGTTAGAATCATGTAATCTGTGTTGTATGTATAAAAAGTACGAATGTTAATCAGGAGAAGTTTTTATTAGGTAAAACAAATTTGTAATTGTTGTTTTTTTAGAAGTAATGTTCATTTATCTTATATGATCTCTCTTGCAACTATTCTTTTAGGTCCGTCTATCACTTTTGCATATTAATATGGATGCATAACCATACACGATAAACCAATATTAAAGACGAGCACATTCACCACTAAGTGCAAGTATACATCAAGGATAATATGAGATGGTTTAGTTATGTCGGTTTCAACCTCCAACTGCATTTGTACACACATGTAAAGTTATAATGAGTGATGATATCAAAAGATAGACAGACCTAAAATTATGTGAAAGAAAATTGTATCAAAGACCTACAATCTCTTAAAATCCAAGAAATAAAAAGATCACTTAGTTGAGAATATGTTTAGTCATCGTAGTTGTTTTGCTGTTATACACGCGAGAAGAAATAATTGACCAAATTTTACAAACTCCTAAAGTACAAAGGTTATACAGAAAGGCATAGATGTTTGATTCCCAATGGAACATTCAGGGATGTCATCTCAAAAACCCATACTACTAAAAGCTGATCTTCCTTCTTTTTTTTCCCTTGGGTCCATTTGTGACCCTTGGAGCTCATTTAACAATGGAACACATAGGCTCTTTATCTAAATAGACAAATAAGGACCCACGATAATTGAAAAGTAGGAATAGATGTCAAATAGATGGATTGGCAGATGAAGCATCACACCAACCGTAAAGATCTAGTTTCCCTGGGTTGAAAAAGACACAAATTAGGTCGTCCATCACTTTTAAATCCAAGTCAAAATCAACATCCACACTCCACACTCAATCTTCCTATACCTTCTGTTGAGATAGAAGAATAAGCACGGCACAAGAATTATTAGTTTGAAGAGTTTTTCATAGTAACTCCTCATAAATGGGAAAAAGGCCATTTTAAGTACTTTAAAGTGGCAACACCAGCTAAAGTAGAAAAAAACAGAAAATGGATTTTATGTAACAGATATCCAAGTGGTGCAGTAATCAAATCTACAAATGGTATTTGAACAGATTAGTAATTGAACATCTTGGTCAGTAAATATTCTACATTTTCTGCCATTAGGTAAGAATAGAGGGCGATTTCTACTTTGGACACAGATTACCACATTTGAGAATACACAAACAGGGAGTACATGGTGAGTGGAGAGGTAGCAAAAAGATGTGTAACATTGGAAGGCACACCTTGTAAGTTCTGACCATCAGATGCAGCACACTTCAGTGTTTCAACCAGAAGGCCTGTAGAGATGAAATATTTGGAGGACAAACAACAAAGACTGCATGAATCTGCTGCACTAAATCTACTGGATTAATCAGATGCTCCTTGTGGCTTGTAACCACAGATTAGCCACTTCTATCATGACAGTGTAACAAACGGGGAATTCAATTTCTAGTTTACAAGAACAACTTTCATGATATATGTCCAGTTCAAGTATTCCATGACTGAGAAAATCATGTCAATAGAACTAGTTAGTAGCTTTTACCCATAATAGCTGAATAAGCACCACAGCACCAATCGTCTTAGCTGAGAAAACAAAATAAGTACAAACTAACAACAAACATTCCAAGGAATCAGCATGGTCATACATGAAACATTGAGATAATTAGTCATGCCCCACGAATTTCCCGTGTAAAATTTAAAAATCCACGGCAGTTGTTTCATTTCTGAGAAAACGGAGACTTAAAACACAATAAGAAGACAGTAGTAAGCAGCAACTGGTAATTTCAAGTCTTTACAATCACAAGACCATGGTTTTATTTATTTATTGTCACCTACTGAGGCCCTTGCCATCGTAGGAAAATCTGTTACATTCTTGATTTAAGATAAACTTACAAGAGGATATATTCCAAAGGACAATATCGCAGCAGTGTAGAAGTCATCCAAGCTAAACTAAATTCTGGACTCAAGTTAACAAAATCATGATTATGATAAAATTTCAAGAAAGTAATCAATACAACAGTTCAGATATGGACAAATTGAAATAAAGTCTAAAAGTATGGAAGAAATACAACAACAACATGCTTACAGGGCAGAGCATCCAGAGGCAGGAGGCACTGACCCTTCTTGATAGATACAGCTGTTCTTCCTGAAGTTTTCAGCAGCCCATCACCTTGGAATACTACAAATGAAAGCAGAAACTCGAGAAACACCAGAATGCCATAACCTCAGCCCCTGAATAACTCTATGAAAAAAATTCAAAGAATGTCCTAAAGTACTAACTGTTGAAACTAGTATTCTTTCACTGAGATCTTCTTCTCAAGTGCTGTGACACAGCGTACCCCTCAAAGAAATCTAAGACAGCATTCTCTAGGTCCTCCACAGTATACTTGATATAGTTTTCTGGATGCCTTCCGCTTTCTATATGGCTCCTGAACCGTCCAAGAAATGATCTATAGGCAGGAATCAACTTTTCGGCTATGGAAATGCGCAGCTCCTCCCTGAGCTGTGTATCTGGTATCAACCATGTGGACTGAGTCCTGTGCACTTCTTCAAACAAGGCGTTGAACGTCTTGAAACGCTCTCTCAATGCACTCTTGGACACACCCGATGAAAAACTGCCACTCACATGTAGTCCCTCATCTCTCAAACAATGCAAAACCCTCACCCAGGTTGCTCTCTGGTAACTGGTAGCAGCTTGTCTAAATTTCCCCGTTAATTTTCTCAAGAAATCATCTACAATCATTTCCCCCAACTCAGGTGACCCTTTAGTCTTATGAACAATATAATGGACATTGTTCATCATGAATAAATGAGCCAAAGAGGTATCTCTATAGTGCTTAGACTTACCTTCCAAATTGAACTGCAAAATGACAATAATCCAAATCAAATGAAGCGCTAATGGTGTCAGCCCTTCTAGGTCCGCAAAGTCCATATCAGGGGTGTTAGGATCACTTGAATACCTTGATCCCGTCGATGGCTGTGAAACAATCAATTCACCCATTGTCTTCTTATAGTCCGAAATTAGACTTATATAGTTCATGACATACCTAGTTAAGGGATGAATTGTCCCTCCTGGAACGGGGACCTTTGAAGGTTCACGGAGTACAGCATTCTCAAATTCCGACAGTATCCCTCTAGCAGCCTCCCCTAACCTAGACAATATCTCTACTGCTTGAACTCTAATTGATTCTGAAGATTTTGACTCGAAAACAATTTCAACATCAGGCAGTAAATCGGATAAAGCGTCATGAAGATCCAATATCTTAAACAACTTCTCAGGCGATCGCCGGCTAATGCTAATGGCTTCAGCGAAATTGAACAGCTGTATAGCTGGTCCTTTAATAGTCTCCATAAAGCAAGCATCATCAGTCGCCGTGCCCAAACTCTCGAAGATTTGCTCACAGAGTTTCTTCTCGCTAGCGAAGAGTATGCGAACGCATACTTTGGCAGCTCGTATCCATCTTCGGATCTTTGTTTCCAAAGTCTCCCAATCAAGTCTCTGGATATCTCCGATGCTGAGTTTCTCTATTCCAAGCTTGCGGAAGCTCGACTCCACAGCGGACTTCCGTACACTACCGTAGACCTGAATACACTCCCGGAGATATCCAGCGGAAATCATTCGTTCGGCGATACTCCGGAGATCATATATTGCTACGGGCGGCATGAGATCAACTTCGCGGATGCTGCTAGTAGATCGATAGCTGCTGCTGCTACTCTCTTGATGTTCCAACTCTTTGGTGAACGAATCATCGTCGGTAGGAGTATCATGGTAGTCTTCTTCAGGCACCTGGAATTCGCCGGAGTGGACTGGAGAAGGACTAGGGTCAGTTAACGAATCAGCCTCGATTGCATTTGTGTGAGCAACAAGTATGCTGCGAAACTCATCCTCAAGCCGAGCCATGGCGATCTGGATCGCACTATTAGCTTTATCCTGGTCGTCGGAGAGTGTTGTGGACTTCATTGACCGTTGGATTTCATCGACGGCGTGCAAATACCGATTGATCTCGTAACGATCGCCGTCAAATATCATTTTCTCTCTAGCTTCTTCCGACACCGTAGAATCCCACCGGAGAATTATCTTCTCAGCTGACTCGAACGCTACGGAGTCGTTCTCTGGTGCTTCCATCGATAAGAAACCAAATTTGAAATTCAGAATCTGGAAAAAAGAAAAAAAAGTATTCGAGCTTTTTGGTGAAGAAGATGCAGAGAATTATAAAGATGAAGAAAACTGAAGAATCAAAAAATGGAAGCCGATGAATTTTACATATTGAATTAATTAATCAATTTCTGCAGTGATAATAATATAGTATTAAGAAGATTAATTACTGTACTGTTATCACTATTTCTCGGGTTAAAAATTATACTCAACGGATCTTCGTATAATAACACATTTGGTCCTTCAATTATTAGTAATAAATTTATGAAGAAGATTAATTAATCACTATTTCTCGGATTAAAAGTTATACTCAATGGATCTTCGTATAATAACACATTTGGTCCTTCAATTATTAGTAATAAATTTATGATAGTACTTATTAATCAATAATAATCTTCCATTTTTTGCCCTTATATATTTTATTTATAGGAAATACTTTTGTAACTATTTTACTGCCGATTATGGGTAATAATATAAGCTTCATATCATACATGGATAATTAGGTGACTAAATGATTAATAATTATAATATATTTATGACTGTTCATAAGCAAAATGATCAAGTATTATATTTCAATTAATAGAAAATCAAATGTACTTTATAAAATGTTAAAATATCTAAAATCAAAATTCACCAATAAAGAGTAATTGAGTCTACAAATAGTTAAAGGTAGAAAAACTTATAAATTTTAAGCAAATTCTAATAGTAACGCATTGCACTCTTGTTGACCAAGTTTCGAAAATGTAGCAATTGTTGACAAGAAATTACACTAATATTGACTACTTTAAAATTGTTGTTTTGAAAAGTAAGCTAATTTTGAGATTACCTAGTTTAAGTTGCGTGTTTTTTGTTTTTTTTTTTAGGATTGGTGCTAATGTCGTACTATCATATATATATATATATATATATATATATATTTAACAAATAACAAAAAGTCAATGTTTCTATCCGGAATTTTGATTGATGAGATAAGAATAATAATCTCAAAATAAGATGTGAAATTATTCTCTACTTTGTGTTTGGTTATAAGTATTAGTTAATTTTGACATCATTTTATCCCATTATCTGTATTTTAAAGATGAAATTAATTGTCTCATATTATAATCTTATCAAATATGACCTAATTGGCCAGACATAGAAACGCAAAAGCCAAAATTAATTAATGAGAGTAAACCAAATGAACAATTTAATGAAGTCAACTTCTCTTCGTACGGACTGTGTGGCATTCACGTGCGTGCACGCTCGCACGTTAAACAATTCTTCCACATAATATAAACACAAAAAATAACAATGCCACATTTATGTATCGATTATTCAGTGTTTCAATGTTAAACCTTATATCTAAAAATGTGAAAAAAAAAGAAAAAAAAGTTATACATTCAGCCCTTCAAAAGTACAAAAATTTATAACTTTCAAATTCTGAATTCGTTACTGATTATGAATCTGAACGCACAATTCAAACAAGTTTAGTTGATTCAGAGTGCAAACAAACGTAGAAGGAATTGAAACCATATCTCGTTAAGTTAACACCCTTTGGAGTATGGAAAGAACACTCGCAAGCTTGCTTGCATGTGAGACAATTCTGAAAACTGGAATTCATATTTTTGTATGTGTGAAATGAAAGCAATATTATTATTTAAAATACACAAGATAGGAGTTGTACTTCAGTGCACAGATTTCTCCATTATGTGTGAAGCTGTTTCATAGCTGGCAAACAATCTATGCAGAAAATTAAAGCAAGTCAGTATCACACGAGTGCTACAATAAACAATTTGTACTTTGGATTAAATCTATCATCTCAATATGTGTGTGATAATATTATACTACTACTCCACTAACTAGTAGTAACTTCAATTTGTTTAATAATGTATAGATTAGTGTTGTGGCGTTCAGCTCAAAAAACAGCTCATATGTTTTCAAAAACCAACCTGTTTGGTTCTGTTCTGTATTCAGACAGGTTCTGGAAACACAATTTTTTTTCACTTTCCTATGTATATTGGAGTACAAATTAATATGTGTAATGTAATGTCTTTATTACAAAAGGTGTGATGTTGTTGTTTGCCAGACTAGAAAAAAGACCTTGATGTGTGGACATTTTTTGGCTCTTTCATCTCCAGCTGTATTGTGTAATTCACATATCATCAGTGAGGTCACGTTCGATCAACCGTACATACATTGCAATGGGAGATCCACACATTTATTAGTCCGTATGGTTCGTTTGGTATGAAGGATAAGGATGAGATTATTTTATCATGTGTTTAGTTGAAACTTTAGTTTTGATATAAGTAGTTTTGATTTATTGATGTTAATGTGTGAAATTAAAGAGGGAGATATGATTAAGTGATTAACTTATGTACATAATGGATACTTGAGAAAGCGCGTAAATTTTTTTTAAGTTAGAAGTGTATAATTGAAACATTTTAGTAATTTTTCAATGACGTAATTCAAATGTCTAAATGAAATTTACTTGACAATTTTAAGGAAGGGATCTTGTATTCTGCCTTAAATTTATGCTTTAATAAATGTTGATGACCCAACTCTTGTTTTCTCAGGCTAAAGCCCAAATACTTCATTAATAGCACTTCAGAACAAGTCCTTTGGAAGGTTATAGTCCAACATCTAAACTTGCAAGAACTGTTGTCCCATAAAATTATAGTTCAAATGGACAAAGAGTTCACAATTCAAACAGAGTTTGATTTATGTTATAGTTATCTGATTGGGCCTTCCATACTTCTCTGTTTATTATTGTGTGAAAAAATATTAACATACAACGTCCAATAGTGATCTAAGTGATCAACAAAGTGAATCGAGAATTATGAGGTCTCAGGTTCAAATATTAGCAGAGATAGAAACACTACGTAAGGCAGAGTTACCTGATACATGTTGTTGGTTAGAAATGACTATATCCCGTGGAATTAGTCAAAGCACGGACAAGCTAGCGTACTTGTGACATGGTCAATAATTGTATTTTGTACTTGAGGAATTTTTGGTCTACAAGAGTCAAGTACTACTCAACATGGTAGAAACAGGAAATTGTATTGCACATACAATTCTAAACCAAGCATTAAGCTCTTTCATCTCTACACAGGATACAGCTTCTCCTCTCATTTCTTGTTCTACTAGGGGAGATAATGGGGCATCTAAAAGAAGGGGAAAAATACACAAAATGAAACTAAAACTTAGTCAGTAATATATGTACTATCCCTAGTTAACGAACCTTAAAAAATGAAGAAAAAAAAAGCACTATCATTAGTCTGATGACCATAGGAGAAGCTGTGATATTAACCACGCCTTGAATTACCGGAGTCTGCTAAAATTCCTAATGATTTGTTGTTCCTTGTTAGGATTCTGACACTTGTATTTCAGCATCTCCATCTCTTGGAGACGGCATTATCTCAATTGCTTGTCCCGTTTGAGACTGAGGCGTTGTTGTTGTTGTTGTTGTTTGTCCTGTTTTGCCTACTCCGTTTTGTTGTTGTATTTCTTCAATCCTCCTAATGACTTCTCTAATATTTATCCTCTGTTGCGGATTACTCTCTACACATGCTGCACTAATGTGAATTAGTTCCTTAATTGAACTCATTGAATCTTTCGCGCTTGCTATTATATCTGGATCACATAATTCAGTTTCTCTTCCCTCAGCAATCGCGGATTTCGCCCATTGTGCTATGTCTATCCCTCCTTTACCGGTATTAAGATATATAGACGGGTACTTCCCTGTTATTATCTCAAGAATCACAATTCCAAGGCAATAAACGTCGCATTTGGGTGTAACTTGGTTATTTTGTACTGCTTCTGGTGACTTGAACGCGATTAGTGCTTGAACTGCATGCGCGTTGTTCATTAAGGTGCAGAATCCGTAACCAGTGAGTATTGGCTCGTGGTTTGTGCTTATGAGTATATTGCTCGATTTCAAATCGCCATGGGGTAAATCAGAAGAAGCAAGTTCAGTGTGAAGATAATTTAGTCCTTGAGCTACTCCTTGTATAATATTTAGACGCACTGGCCAGGTGAGCTCAGCATGGGGAAGCCCTCTTTCACCTGTGATCATTCATATAAAGCAGCAGCAATCTTTATAAGTAATCATGCACAGACTAATTAGCGCGAAGAAAATGAATATTATGCCTAATTAAACCTCGAAAACTAGTTCATAAGTTAAGCATAGCCCAAATCCGTCCCTCAACTCCTCAACTAATTAACATGGAGAAAATAACAGGACAACTGTAGAAATGACCTTTCTTGAGGTCTCTATTTAACTTATGTTCCCCTTAACCCACTGGGCTAACGGGAACATAATTCAAAAAGTGGTCTTTTTAAGGTGCGAATAATCCCAATGTAAGATGGGAACTCTACATCGGGATATCAAGAGTACACACGAGTCTGGCTTTAATAACTTGTGAAGCAAACGGACCTTTAGACCTCACTCAACTTCAAGGCTAGTTCATGGATATAGACGTATAGTTTGCCAAGATCATACAAGGAGAATACTTTCCGTTCCCTCAGCTAATATGAAACACTTGACAACTAGACTACTAATACAACGTAAACTTACTTGTAGAAGTTTTTGGCTTTTGGTCTCCTATTCTAAGCACATGCACAAAATTAACAAAAATGAGTTTATTGTACACAGTCTTACCATGCATTTCTAGTATGACTTGATAAAATTAGAGGTAGGTACTTTACCGTGCAATATGTACAGCAAGCTTCCTTTGGGAATGTACTCATACACAAACAACTTCTCTTCCTTGCGATGATGGTAAGCCAAAAGTGTTAGAATATTTTTATGTCTCAATCTTCCTAAACGTTTAACCTCTGCATCGAAACCATCTTTTCCGATCTTGTTCATTTCTTTGATCCTCTTTACCACAACTGTCAATCCATTTGACATCAAAGCCTTATAAGAAGAACCCAATGGCCCATTCCCTAACACCTCTGCAGCAGCTTTCATCAAATCTGCTAAACCAAACTCACCTTTATCATCATTCACCATTGTCAAATCTCCTACCCGTTTTCCCATTATTGACCCTTTTCTAATCGAACTGCCACGTCTACTTAGTTCAAATGACTTCTTGCTATCACTCGAAATTCGCCTCCCAAGTGATGGCTCATCAAAACTTTCAATTGAAGCACGGCGATTTTGTTGGTAGCGACATATGAGGTATATTACTATGATCATGATCAATAACAGAACAACTGATGATATCATAATCCACATTGACATGCTTTTATTCGAATTACTATCCGGACTTTGTCGAGTGCCATTATTTGCGTTATTATTAGTGTTGTTGTCGTTGCTGCTATTTATGGCTTGATTACAGGCTTTGCCTAATTTTTCACCACAAAGCTCGGAATTCCCCTTAAATGAACTCTCATTGAATCTTGATAACGAAACAGGGATTTCCCCTTTCAAGTTATTATTAGAAAAATCGATTGATTCTAATGTTGACTGCTTCGAGATTGGCGGTATTGGACCTGTGAACTGATTGTTCTCCAGGTGCAATTCAATGAGATATTGCAGTTCCATTAATGACGACGGAATTTCACCCGAAAATTTGTTGTCGGAGAGCCATAACTTCTTCAACGACAACATTTTTTCGAAGTAATTTGAAGGAATTTCACCAGAAAATTGATTTTCCGACAAATAAAGACCTTTTAAAGCACCCATTCGATTGAATTCCGGAATTGGTCCAGAAAATAAATTGCTTTGAAAACTAAGTGTACGCAGAGCAGGCATTTGTGATAATGCCTCAACGTCTATAATTCCAGATAAATTCGTTTCTGCAAGAAGAAGTCCAGTAACCATTTTTTTCTGACAAAAAACACCCAACCAACGTATATTTTTGTCACACGGATCCGTTCCAGGTTTCCAGGATTCTAATGATGCTGCATTGGTAAATGATTGTTTCAGCTTCAACAAAGCATCAGTATCGGAAACTGAAATTATTTTCACGGGGTAATTGATCAAGAAGACGATGCAAAGAAGGCATGTTTTGATCATAACACGAAAAATGTCCATGTTATTTCTTCAAAATTACTATATTCGCCCCCGTTATGAAGTAAATTTCTGGATTTTTCATTTGTTAACTAAGAGATAACAAAAGAAAAATTTACTTGTTTGGTTGATTTCTGTTTTTTTGTTAGGTAGAATTAGTATAATTTTTCTCCATTTTTGCATGTTGGGATGATGAAGGTGCAAAAGAGCCAGAGAAGCAAGGACCACATGAGACTTGAAGTAAGAAACAATTGATTAACCGTTATTATCGTCGAGTTTGTGTGCGTCATTCAACCTAGAATAACTGAAATCCTCCTTATATATATATACACTAGGGAATTTGGCCGCGCTTCGTGCAGTGGTTGAATTTTTATGGGATAATTTTACAAAGCTCACCTTCCCTGTGGTTTACAATATTGCGTATACCTTTCTTATTTTGATTTTTTTTGTAACCATTCTTTAAATTTATTTAAAATAAATATAAATTAATTATAATTTGACAACTTTGTCCTTTGTATTAATTTCTTCATATTCATTCACATTATTTTAAAAAATGACTTATATAATGAAAGTTTTAAAAATAAATCAATACAAAGAAGTGTGAATCTTTGTTTGATAAAAAAGAACATGTTCATATACATTTAAATAATATATATTATAGTATAAACTTATTTGTGTTGATTTATTTTCAAAGTATTTATTAAATAAGTCATGTTTTTAATAGTATGCATTAATATGAAGAAATTAATACAAAGAAGGGAAAAAATTTCAAGTTATAATTGATTTATATTTATTTTAAATAATTTTAAAGAATGGTTACAAAAAAATTAAAATAAGGGAGTAACATCATTAATTGTTCTAATTATATTATTTTATCAAGATAAATATCAACATGAATTTTTTTTTGTTAAACTTAACAATTAATATTGAACAAAACTGAGAATTTATTCTTAAGCAATAAGCTGTAAAATATATGTATCCTTTAATTAATTTTATTTCTATTGTACGTAGCAAATATTCGTAGTAAATTATTACACATACATACAAGCATTTATTGGTAATTGACCCTTTAAATTTCTTTTAATCTAAATAAATGTTAAAAAATACTTTCTATAATTGTTAGTAAATAAAATAGAAATGAAATGAAAATTAAAAAGAAACTAAAACAACCATTGAATTACACTTTTTCTGGCATATATATATAAGGTAAAAGAATTGTACTATATATACAAACTACAAAGTAGTAGTAATTCAACTTCATTAAATTAAAGTTTGTTAATAATTACTTTTAACAATGGAAGAAATGAAATAAATCCGTTACTTATTTAAATGTTAAGTATTGATGTTTGTTATTCAATAAAAACTAATCTCCTCCACATAATTAAGACTCATAAATATGTTATAGTAAAAGTTGTAATATAAAAATATTATAATGAGGATAAAGAAATAAAAATATTATAATATTGGTATTTCGATATAAAAAACAACTATAAAAAGTTAAATATGAATAAAAGAATCATATATCTTTTTATAGATGTATTACAACAAAATTTTGAAAAATTTGTCAATTGAAGAACAAAGTTAATATTCATTTCCAAGAAAATAAGAGTAGCATAAGCCTTTTAGCCTTGTGTTCTTATTTAGACGGTGTTCATATATTTATATTAGTAATTGTAATATATATATATATATATATATAAAGGTTATTTCGTGTTGTTTGGTTATGATATTATTATATCTTTTATTTTATTTCTTTTTTTATTGACATTTTTATGAGGAAAAATAAGAGACCAAATTATATAAATAGAAATTATACAACAAATAACTCTCATACTTCTAAAATTCAATCCATGGTGCTTCGAATTAAATTTAAGTTCGTATAAAAATTATACTTAAGAGCATCATAAAGATACACAAGAAATAAAAAATTAAAGAAAGAAAAACATAATACAATACACATATCGTTGCGACTTTAATCATTAAAATTAAAAATAGAAGGAAAAACAAAATCAACACATAATTGTCTAAGATCTTGTCATATCCACTTCACAAGCCTATCAATATTCAAAGTTTTCTTCTTCTTTATCAAGTCAAACAAAGGTAGAGAGGCATCACTATTGTTGATATTCACTTCACAAATCTATCACTATTCAAAAGCTTTCTTCACATAAAAATTAAATTTAAGAGGCATCATAGAGATATATAAGAATAAAAAGAGAGGAAATATAAAGAAAAAAAAAGGACAATACACATATCATTAAAAAATAGAAAGAAATCAATACATAATTATCTAAGTTTTTGTCAATATCCACTTCAAAAGTCTATCACTATTCAAGAGTCTTCTTCTTTTTCTTCTTCTTCTTTTTCAAGCCAAATAAAAGCATGAATATAATACTATGGTGAAAATGAGGGGTAACTTTGGATAGAATCTCATGAAACAAAAAATATGAATTTATATAGAAAATAATGGAGGAATACCATAAGGTTTCATATTTAATATTTAAGGGTTATGAATATGAAAAATTAAAAATTATGAGAGTTATGAATATATGCACATTATATCTAATAAAGAAGATATATTATAGTGAGAGGTGAAGAGTTGAGTACTTAAATATAAAGACTTTATGAGATATTAAAAATAAAAAATAATTAAAGTAAGAAAAATGGTCAAAAAAGGTCATAGAGAGGCGTCACATCACTTTGTCTATGATCCTCCTTTATATATATATATATACACATTATTTTACTATGAACAAATAATTATTGGTATTACTATTAATATAGAAAATAAATTAGGCTAATGTGTAAATTTGGAATATTTATTTACCTTTAATTACCTTATACATTCATCTAAGGGTGTGTTTGGTATGAAGGAAAACATTTCCCGGAAAATGTTTTCAATTTTCTCATGTTTGGTTGGGTTAAATGTTTTCCAAATTAACTCATTTTCCTCAAATTTAAGGAAAATGACTTCCCTTCAAAATTTAAGGAAAACATTTTCCAAAACTCTCTTCCAACTTCAAATTACAATTACTTTTTTATTGAAAAAATTAATTTATTTTGTCTTTACCCTCAAACCAGCCCCCCAATCACCTTCCTCCCCCCAAAAAAATAAAATAATTTTAAAGCTTGTTTTTAAATTCAATTTCTTTACCCAACCCTCACCCCTACCCCCACCACCTCCCAAAAAATATTAAAAATTGTTTTCAACTTCAAAATTTCATTATTTTTCACCCTACCCTTGACCCCCCCCCCCCCCCCCCAAAAAAAAAATTTAAGTTTGTTTTTAAAAAATATTTTCAACTTCAAAAAAATTATTTTTTCACCCCAACCCTCGACCCCCCCACCCCACCCACCCCCTACCAGCCCCCACCCCCCAAAAAAAATTTAAGTTTGTTTTTAAAAAATATTTTCAACTTCAAAATTTCAATTTTTTACCCCTACCCTTGACCCCCCCCCTCACCCACCCCCCACCCCCTAAAAAAAATTTAAGTTTGTTTTTAAAAAATATTTTCAATTTCAAAAATTATTTTCTACTCTAGTAAAAATAAAAGATATTTTTCATTCATAAATCAACACTAAAAATCTTTTCCGAAAAATATTTTTCTACTCACCAACCAAACATGAAAAAATAAGTCAAAAATCAACTTGTTTACCAGGAAAACATTTTCCTTCCTACCAAACACACCCTAAGTTTTCGGTATTTTCTAGAAGGAAAAGGTTTTCGAGTCGTGTAAATTGAGGCTCCTTCCTTATCACTTATTAAGACTTGTGAGACATAAGTATTGTCATTTCACTTGTTTATTTTATTTTTAAAAAAAATTTGTGAGGTTATATCTTAGCGATGTTTTTACTCTCTTTTATATAGTGTATTCAATGAGGTTATTTCTGTTTGCAACAAATTTTAAAGTGACAGAAAATTAATTGCAATCACAATAAAATAAGAAGAAACATAACTTTATTGATAAAGATTGCGGGTACAATTTTGTTCCTCCCTTGATTTTACTTTCCTAAGACTTATTCATGATTTGAGGGTCGTTAATGGCGTATTTCTCGAACTAGGATGATTTAGATTTGACCTCTATATGAATATTCCATGACTTTTGTGGAATATTCGAGATCTTGAACTCTTTATGAACATTCTATGAATTTGTGGTGGAATTTTCGAGCCGTCTTTTAAGAGAATTTAGTACCTTTTATATAGGTATCAACTAGGGTTTAGGGTTGAGTAGCTTCCAAAAATTTTAATTGAAACTAAACACACTTTCTAGAGACTCAATTCAAATTGAACACATCTTGTAGAGTCCCACGAAATTTCAATGTCATCTTGTAGAGTCCCACAAAATTTCAATGTCTACTATTTCTTATCGATATTTTTAACTCTCTTTTATATAGTGTATAATGTATTGCTTATCTCAGCATGACATTTGGTTATTTTGATTCTAACACTTGATTGGGAGTTTTTTCTGTTTTAATAAACTCTACATAGTAAAAATCTAAATTAACCTGACCAGTAAATATAGGGAATATATTCTTGAATATATACCCCAAACTTGAAGTAGCTAATCTTAATTATAAACTTAATTTTGTCATGTTCTTCACTTATGAGTTATGTGCTATCCCATGAACTTTGAACAATTAGGTCCAATCATTCTCTTCCAAACGCTTCGCATTTCGTATCGTCCCGCCACATAGTAATATAATTAAGATGCTCTTCTCTTTTCGTATTAGTTGTTTATTTTTTTCTAAGTGATAAATCATAAATAAAAAGAATAGTTCTATTAATTTATTGCTAAAAAACTTTTTTTGAAACCTTACAAATTTAATTAATTGTAATAGTAAAATAGAAAAATAAATTATAATTAACAAGTAAGTTTTGACAATTATTTATAATAAGATGAATAACTAATATAGATCCGACAGAATATCAATTAGTCGAAAAACTACACCTTTGTGCCGCAACTAATTTTTTTGGCACATGAAGAATGTGTAGTCCGGTAGTTGAAATTGGAGTTGGAGTTGGAGTCACCTTTCTTACTTTGAAGAATAAGTGTTGTCTCTTCGCCTTCATTTTATTTTGTTTTGTTTTGTTGTGTTCTGTGAAGAAATCTAAAAATATTTGTGAAGTACCCACCTCAATTATTCTGTTTATGTGCATTGAACTAAATTTTTAAATACATTATTTTAGTACGCAAAGTAGGGAGTAGGGACAAAGTCACATGGGTGTAAAAGAGGTTCATTCGAATCCTCTGTAACAAAAAGATTATATATATTTTTAATGTTTTCTTTATATATATATATATTGTGAACTTTTTTAATAAAAATTTTGATTCGTCATTGATGCAAAGACTACAAAAATGTGATTTATATTTTGAATTTAAAAAGAAGGGGTTGGGAGATATGCAACGTTAGTTTCTTAAAGAACTTACAATTTCTTCACTTTTTTTTTGTATTTCTTAATTGGTGTCCGATATTTTTATGGGCTCGACTATTTTGAATTCGCACTGTTTAAGCTCCATTCCGAGAAAGCACTTCCTATCAAGAATTTATCCATATTCAAAACTCGAATTCAAAATCTCTAAATAAAGGAGAAACAATTACATTCACTGCACCATATGACTTACAATTTCGTTTCTCAAAAAGTCACTTATTAAGCAAAATCATCATCTTCTTCTTCTTCTCTTTTTTTTTTTTTTTTTAAAAATTATACTAAAACAAGAAAGTTTTTTATCTTTATCTAATACTATATATAGGGAAAATACATTAAAAAAAAACCCTGAACTTGGCACGAAAACTTACTTTAGTACTTAAACTTTACGGGTAATTATTTACCCTCCTTAACATATTTGAAGTGAATTTAATACCATCCTAACGGATGACATGGCAAAAAAAGAAAAGAATATCTTTTGAAAGCGCGTTAAGTTATTTTTTTAAAAAGTAATGGTCCCACTTTATATATATAATGGAAAAAAAAAGAAACCCACCCACCCCATTCTTCTTCTTCTTCAAACCACCCACCCCGCTTTCTCAAAACCCCACCTACCTCCTCTACCTGCTTGTCTTTTCTTCCTCAAACTCCCCACCCCACCCCACCCCATCCTCTTTCTCCTTCTTCAAACTCTACATTCAAAGTACATTTTCTCGTTAAACACATAAACAAAAAGAATCACATTCAAGACCCACATAATTTTTTTACTCTTTACTTTGGAGATTTGATCTTTCTTAAAAAGTTATGAAATTTTTTTGAAAAATAAAGACTTTGGCATAAAAGAATATGAGGTTTTGTTAACCGATCTATAATGTTAATGGTTGACAATGGCGATTGAAGCAATGGGTAGAGAATTTTTATTTAAAAAAAAATAAAATCACTACAAATAAATGTGTTTTTTCTTGAATTAGTTAAGAATTAGACCTTGATTAGTATATAAAAATTAAAAAAATGAAGAACACCGACAATCGACCTGGCAGTAAATGACGTTGAGTATTGAAAAGAAATCACTGCTAACGATTTCAATATTTCTTAAACTAATTAAGAACTAAAGATTAACTAGTATTTAAATATTTTGAAATGGAAAGAAAGAAATGAATTTAAAAAATCAAAAATCAAATTTTAGAAAATTTTCAATGTGGCTATGACGTGGCGCTTATGTGGTTCTAATGTGTCAATGATGTGGCGCGTGTGTAATACACTTGCCAACTTGAGACTGGTATTATATTTTTAGGGTGATATTAATTCACTTCAAATATGTTAAGGGGGGTAAATAATTACCCATAAAATTTAAGTACTAAAGTAAGTTTTCGTGCCAAGTTCAGAGTTTTTTTTATGTATTTTCCCCTATATATATATACTACTTCAAAAGTCATCATCTTATTTGGTAAAAATCCGGTAAACATAGACATTTTGCCCCCCAAGTACACATGGAATTAAAGACTCTTTATCATTTAAAACTAATCCGACCCATTCAACCCAAAATCCGAAGGTCCCTTGGGGGACGTCCAATAAAATTGGAATGATACAGAGAAGATTAGCATAGCCCTTGCGCAACAATGACATGCGCAAATCGAAAAATGATTCAATTTTTTTTATAAAAAAAAAACAAAACCCGAAGCCCTTTGAAAGAAAATAGAGTATCTCATTACTTGAATTTGGGAAAAGAAAATTGAATTAATGTATCATAATCATGACTAATTAAATCCAATTTTTAGATTTGTTGACTTAAATAGTAATGAAAATTCATTTTGTTGTTGAAAGATATGCAAATTGGTCTTTAACATTAATTATTTATATCTCTAAATTATCTTTTACTTCCTTCGTCCTAATTTATGTAAAATCATTTTTTTATAATTTTTCTATAAAGAATGTCACATTACTATATTTAGAAATAATTTAATTTTAAAATTATTTTTTACCTTAATGAAATAATTTATAGTGGCACAAATGTTTAAGCTTTATTTTAAACCACAAATTCAAAGATCTATTTTTTCTTCTGAAATTTAATATCAAGTCAAACGATATCATATAAATTGAGATCGTTAAAATATGATATTTATAACATAGCGGAGACAGTAATAGTCAATCTAATAGACCAAATTTGCAAAGCATGTTGCCTAAAGAAAATTATGAGTTATGACTAAAATACATAAGTTTTCCCATTACAAACTTTTATAGAAACAATGTGTAGAAATGTACATATTATTGGTTCATATTTTGAAAGTTGAATACCAAAAAAAAAAAAAAAAAGTAGTGAACTTAAATGGTGAACCAATTTTGGCATCCTAGACAAGTTAAACCTTTAACTCGATCGTTTGGTAAAGTGTATTTGCAAAAATAATATATGCATTAACTCTGTGTATTAGTAGTCCCTTGTTTGGTACATTTTTTCATGGTATGTATAAACTAAACACTATATTTTGTATTGAGGAGTGTATTAGTAATACCATGAATCTCCAAGTATTAGTAATGCAAAGGAATTTAATACATGCATTGTGGTTAAAGACCTAATTACCCCTCAAAAGTACTTTTACATCTTTTCTACCATAATTGTGGAGGATATATTTGTATATAAATATTTTTATACAATGCATACTATTTTTAATACATTAAATCAAACAATGCATAAGAAATAATTTATGCATAACTAATGCAAGCATTACTAATACACTCTATTGTGCATTATTTTTATAACTCTACCAAACGATCCCTAAGTCGTTACAAAAATTAATTATACGACTATAAAATATATAGTTTTATAAAAAATAAAAATAAAAAAGGACATTCTTTAGCAAACTTGATTATTGGTCTTTTTACTATGAAGCTAGTTTTGAGTGACTTATATTGTTAAAAAAATTGATAACTTTGATGTAATAATAAAAATTAAGTGTGCACCTAAGAAATCAAATTTGTATAAAGATTAGGGTGAAATTGACAATATAATAAACTTTTATTTATGAAATTTCAAACTTTATAAAAATGACTATAGATTAATTAATATTAAGAAAAGAGAGTGAGGAGAAGAGGGGGCAACTAGCCTTCTCGTTCTATCACAAAATTATGATTGTGTAGTCAAAACAACTTACCACGATTTTTATGTATTTATTGAATGGCCCTTTTTTGAAAAGGTTTTTTAAGGATCGATTCACTTTGCGTAATTTCGGTAAACACAAAAATATGATTATTTTGAAAAATAGGTATGAAGGCTATTTGTTTGTGGGTGCATAAACAAAATGATGGCAAAGTTGAGAGGGGTCCAACTTGCATAAGGGACCATTTATTTGTTGATACGAATCTAAAGAAATTTAAGACCACGCAATATAGCAAACGGACTAAACACGTTTCATTGCTAATACTAAAAGACAAATATGTCAAATCATTTGATTCGTCTGTCCAATATAATCTATTTCAAACTCCTTTCTTATAGAGTAATATTTTTTTCGAAGTTAGATTTATGTTTGATCATAATATTTTAAAATTTAACTTAAAATTTTAGAATTTTAAAAAAGTAGAAAATTAATAAAAATGTGTTTTTACTACAAATTACTCATAATAAATAAAAGAAATAACTTTAATTTATAATCATGACCAAATACAATTTCAACTTTTTTTCTTCAAAATTTACAATGAAACATGACCAAACACTCATATCTAGGCATTTGGTCATGATTTTTTTTTTTCACGTTTCAAGATATTTTTTTAAAAGAAGAAGTGGCTTCACCTCTCTCACTTCAAATTGATTAAAAAAACAAAAAAAAAAAACTCAAAATTTCAATTATCATCTTTGAAAATAAAATTATTTTTAAAAAATTTCACAATAAAACAGGAACAAACTCCCACTTACTACTCCCTCCATTTACTTTTACTTGTCCGATACATACTTTACATGTTCCTTAAGAAATAATTAAAATTTAGTCTTAGGTCTTGAGAACAATTTGGAAGATACATAATTAATGTTAAGGGTAAAATATGAAGAGAAACCTACTAGTATGTTTTTTCTTTTGAATACTAAAAGAGTATGAAACTGAGCGAAGTAAAGTAATCAAAGAGGAAGTCAGTGCTAGTAGTAAGGACTTGTCACGATCCATTGGGCCACATAGAATTTATATCCTAGCTGTGATCACATTTTATTCTTTTAAAAATATAATTAATATAATAAACAAATAGAAATGAATAGAGGGAAAACTAATACACGTTTCGATTCCCCCAATGTACGTTTCCAAACTTAGGTCCTATTTCAAAGGGCCTTTATGCAATAACTAATGTGATACCTAGGCAAAAGTTAGTGATATCTTTGTTAGGGAAAATAGTTTAGAAATTTCGTGATACGTGATTCTTTTCTTTTATTCTTACTGAAGAAACTAGTTACTAATTTTCATAATATGTAGATTAGATTGAGTAATTGTTTTTAAAAAAAGAAAATAATTTAATTACTTTAGTGCAAAAGTTGATGACCATATATATGAAATATTACTTTACATGCATAATGCAGGTCTAATTAAATTATAACGAAGTTCTTTTCTTGTTTATTTCTTTTATTTTATGTATAAAAATAAGTGTTTTGGTAAAAAAAATTATAACTTTGTATGTGTTAACAAGAATAACTATTGTAACCGAAAAACTTTTTTTCATAAAAAAAACTGAAAATATTTTTCTAATGAAAAAAAGAAAGATATTTTTTCACTTGTTTTTGGAACAGATACCGCATAAATACGCATCTATGCGTTATTTTTTTCATTTATATTTATTGATAACTTTCAGTATTATATTATGATTAAGGGCCTAAACACTCAGCTCAAAGCTCTTTCTCTCTCTCTCTATCAAAACACATTAATTCTCAATTCTTTTTCAGATATCTTAAACAACAGAATTAGCAGTTGAGGGATGGCACTGAAGTGAGTTCGGTAGCAAATGAAATCAACGTGATTCCGGTTCAAAGTACCGATGTTACAGATCAGTAAAATGGGGTCGTAATTGGGTTGGAAAGAGAATCGGAATTTGTGAGTAATTCGGTTTTGGATGGGTTTAGTTTAAGCGTGAGTAATGGGTTAATACGGGTGAGTTAAGTGGGTGGATGGGTGGATATGGATAGGGTTTTCTTCGTAGAATTGTGTCACGTGTACTTATTTGGTCTTCCGTTAGAGTGAAGGGCATATATGCTCTAATTTTTGGATAACAGGGACACTCAATGTCCCAAAAATATGGCGTAGAATATCTGTATACCATTTACAATAGTTTGGGGTATATTTATCTTTTTTCCCTTTGGAAAGTGAGTATTTTTTACCCATTAGAACATTTTTTTACCAAAATATTGACGGCAAGACATTTTTGGATCAAACTACAAACGGAGGGCATTTTTGCTCTTTTCACATAGTTTAAGGGCAATTTTGAACCAAAGTATTGACGGTAAAGACATTTTTTAGCCAAACTATTGACAGTAAGGACATTTTGTTTCTTTTCACATAGTTTAAGGACATTTTTGACCTTTTCCCCTTAAATATCATACCTAATGAAAATGTAATGGATTTCAATCCCAAATAAGAATGCAACTTTGTAGCAAGGAAAATATTAGTCTAATTTGTAAGTCAATAACACAAATGTGCATCTATAGTTCTCTTAATCTCAAAATAAAACTATATACTCTTTTTATTCTTTCAATTATTATTTTTCCTTTTTGTTGTTATGAAGTCAAAAATAGTGGGTGGGAGTGGGATTAGAATAAGATTCCATTTTGTCACATGATGCTCAATATTCTCCGCGTGTTTTTATTTTTTTTAAAAGAATAAAATAAATTGCTAGAAAAATCAAATAAGGGTAGCTTAAATATCATTTTCGCCAGCACAAAGCAAGTTATAAAACTTTATTTGATTGGCTGAATCTCACACTCACAGTTCGATAGTATAATTAATCAATTTATTAAAATAGTGACTAACAGTGATTTTTTTTTATAGAGAATTCAACAACACTCTGTTGTGAAAGTAAAGGGATAATTTAAACTTTGAATCGTTTGGTTTATATACAAGTTATGCTGAGATTAGTTATACATTTATATTAAGATTGTCTTTTATTGAGTGTTGGTTTGTGTATTTAAAATAATATGCATTGCATAAATTTTAAAAACAAATTAATTGTTTATAAAGATACTTATCATGAATGTGAAAAGTGATGTATTAAAATAATTTCAAGGGATATCTTTGTCATTTACCTATTTTATCCGAAATAAGTTATCTCGAAATTACTATACTACCCAAAAAGAGGAATAACTTAACCCAATGTTAATTATTAATTTTGGAATAAATTATTACGGACGACCCCTAATTTCATTGTATGAAATAAATTCAATATGAAGAGTATTAAACACGTTGACTTTGTAAAATCCCTAAGAAAAAATTGTTAAAAGATTCAGAAAACAACTAAATTTATATTCATTGCTTAATATTGGTGTAACAGAAAGTCTATAATATATAAATAATATCCTATACCAACCGAGCTAAAAGACACTATTTTCTGGTGTGCTATAAAACAATTCAAGTTTTACATCGAATGACTAAGGGAAATAAATTAAACAGGAAAACATTTAATTTAAAATGAAAACTATATTCAAGGGATGAGCAATTACGATATCAACTCCCTTTTGCCGGGTGCTACTTCGGATTCTTCCCTTTAGATATTAATAAAGTAGTCGAGAAGGATAGAGCTCAGCTCACATAAACCAAAACATTTTAATTATTTAAATAATTAGCCGATCCAATCCAACTCGGATCTGCGACCCGTGTTTAAAATATCTTTTCTGTTTTATTTGAATTTTTCACTATTGTAACTTTCAACAATAACCAGTGCCGACTCTTGCCTATAAATTTTAAGGCCAATGCCAATTTGGGGGCCTCAAATTTCTATAAATAAAAATCATGTTTAATTTATTCATGAAAAAAAATTAATTATTTATAATAAAAAGTATATATATATATATATTTTGCTAACACTCACATTATTTATTCTTTTTAACTCCTTATGCACTCTATTTCTTCAAATCTTTGATAGTTAGAGTAATACTCTATCAAAAAATATGAATCAATAGTTGTAAAGTGTTAAACAAAGTAAATTACAAATATTTTTTTATTTCTTTGTAAATTCTCATATTAAAGTAGGGTACACCAAGTTATCATCTTTTTGAATCATATTCTATGATTCTAACTCTTATCTTTATTTAAAATTTATCAACTTATTACTTATAGAACTATGTTATCGATTCATATAATATTTGTCTCAATAAAATAATTCTTTTCAACGTTGAATTGATAAAATCCTTCTAATTAAAAAAATTATTTGAAAAAATCATTTATAAAAAAGATATTAAGTAGTAATTTACATCTAAAAATTTAGAAAAATAAATAAATAAAGATAAAATTTATTTAAATTTTAGGCCTCTAATTAAAATTTGTTTTAGGCCTCGAATTATATTGAGCCGCCCCTGGCAACAACCATGACCTTTCTGAAAGGTTGCAAACTTTCATAAATGGTCGTGTGGTTTCTGAAAGGCTGCAATTTTTCGGAACCAGTGTTTCTTGGCTATAAATACCCAAGATTCCTTAGACTTTTCACTTATGAAATTTCTGAACTTCTTCTTCTTATTTTGCACAAATTCATTATTTGTGTACTTTACTGCCGTTGAGTGGCTCGCTGACACAATTATTTTGGGTATCAATATACTGGTGAATAAAATCATTCTATCCTAGGAGGATCTATTCCAATTCAAACTTCGGATACTAGAGGAGAATAATTTCCTTAAGGGAACATTATGCATTCAATGTAGGGGTGTGCATTCATTTTTTTGGTTTGGTTTTGCATTATTCGGTTTGGATTTTTCGGTTTTTTGTTTCGTAAAAGTGTAACCCAGTCTGATCCAAAATAAATTTGATTTGGTTTGGTTTTCCCTTATTCGATTCGATTTTTTTCGGTTTGGTTATTCGGTTATGTCAATAATTAATAACATAACTAAAGTAATAATATTTAATCTCTTAAATATACTTTCTAATATAAATCATAAGTAAAACTTAAAACCTTCACCCTTAACCAGAGGTCTCGGGTTCAAGCCCTGGGTATGGAGAAAAATCCGTTGGGAGCGCCACCCCCGAATGGGCCTTGCAGAGTGCGATTCAGATTTATTCTGAGCTCCAATGTGGGCTCCGGATACCGGGTGGGAAACAAAAAAAAAAAAGTAAAACTTAAACACAATACTTATAAGTAGACCCATTATAGATGTAATTCAAACATAAAATATAAATGTAATCATCATGAAAGGCAATAACCAAAAAGGGACAAAAGTGCTTAACTCCAATAATTTGGTTTTTTGGGGTTTTTATTTTTTAAAACCCGAAACCAAACCAAAAAACCAAACAAAGTAATTTATTAATCCAAAACTAATCCGAAAAACCAAAAAACCAATCCAAATAAAAATTTGATTTGATTTGGTTTGGTTATTCGGTTTAATCTGAATAATGCACACCCCTAATTCAATGGACTCGATTTTCTTTCCTTTATGTTTCATGCCAATGTTACAGATTCTAGTAAATTTGACAATCATTAATTTCAGTTAATTAATTTATGTTCTTCACTACATGATTTAAACTATGGAATTTACTGTTTCTACAAAGTTTTGTCATCATTAGTATTGGTTTAAATACATATTGAATAACAAATTATTTACGTCAAATAATTCAAGTGAAAAAATAGCAAACAAGACAACAAAATTGTTCTTCTCATAGCTAGTTAGAAGATCATAAAAAAAAAAATATTGTCCGACAATTATCTACCTTACCGAATTACATAATAATTCAAGAGCATAATTGGAAATAAGCTTTTTATAGAGTTTTCATTCAAACACAAGATGAGATGGAAAACAATGAATCAAACACTTGATAAAAATAAACCATGCATTACCAATCCTTGCACTATTAATCCCCCGCATTACCAATTCATGCATTATTAATCTTTGTACCAAACGACCACTAAAAGTATAAATATATATCTAAGATAATTTAATTAGTGAAATATGGTTCTAATGTGTTTTATTTTCTGTTAACATTTAAATCTAGTTGAAGTTCATCTCAAACTTTTCTTATTGCATCCAAAAGTTTCGGTATTGTCTTTTCAAACTGCACCATAAAATTGTGAAGAGTTTTAGATGCAATAAGTGTTTTCTTATGCGTAACGGGTTCCAAAGGTATTGTATCATTTTCTACTTTATCATCAACATTATTTTTTTCGATGTTATCCATAGTTTCTTATAAGCTCTAGATCTCTAAACATGTATAATTTTCACATGGGTTATCCAATAGGTTATTGACTTTCATTTTATTGCGGTAATTGAGATAATTAATCATGAATTCTTGAGTTTATTTTATATTGAATTATGTAACAAAAAATATATTACAATGAATAATGCATATACATTGTACATTTGTACTTTATGTACAATAATTTTTTTTTATATGAATTCAATAATATAATACATAATTTAGTAAGATGTAATAATTCTGATGTATAATTGTATTTTATGAATAATAAATTTATTTTTATGTGAATTCAATAAATATGATACATAAATTAGTAAGAGAATGATTTTGATGCAATCAAAATTAACCTTCATTGAATCTCAAAACACTCTTTAAATTAATAAATATTAATTTATCGATTAAATAGTATCTCTATAAAATAATAATATTCTATGGTCCATTTATATTAATTTAGTGAAATTTTAGTGTATTATGTTTCAAACATAATTGATCTACTCGATCTGGTGACGGATGATATTATAGCTATTGACCCATCTAACTTGAGTTGGGGCGTGGCAATATAATTTTTTGTGCTACAAAATAATATTAATAATAAAAATGTATTGATATTTGCCCTTTTCGTAATTTGACATTCAAAAATTTTTGTTTGACAAAATTAGCCAAATTTAATCCGCTTATCA
Organism: Solanum verrucosum; assembly: GCF_900185275.1. Classification (NCBI taxonomy): domain Eukaryota; kingdom Viridiplantae; phylum Streptophyta; class Magnoliopsida; order Solanales; family Solanaceae; genus Solanum; species Solanum verrucosum. Next base: position 1,733,687 of record NW_026020014.1, on the reverse strand, counting down.
AACAGTCAAAATCATACTTTCAAATGAATTAGCCAATTTTTTATTTTTTTATTTTTAAAGTACTTTTGAAAAGCAATTTTTAATACGAGTGTTACTCAAACTAAAGTATGGCTAAATTGTAATTGTTGTTATTTAGAAAGGGGTCAATGTGCTAAATATGAGAAGCATAAGGACTCATGATAATAAAATATAGTTAGTTGTCTAGAGTCCACTAAAGTTTTAAAGCACGTTTTCTGTGTAGCCCCATTTGCCGACTACTATATTTGAATTTTTCGCCTCTCTACAGTAATAATTACTTTATTATTTATTTTTTCGAAACAATAAAAACGTGTTTAATTTAAAATTGTGTAAAAAAGTCTAATCCAGCATGAATCGATGGCGATGTCAATTTGTAAGACACTAAAAAGCTGAGTATAGTAATTTCCTTTATCTACCCCACCTTATCATCTCTGTTCTCTACCATAACATTCACATGTTCCTTCCTCTCTACTACATAACTTCTCTAGCTACCAGAAAATAGTCACAATTCTTCATATCTGTTTCTATCAATTTTGGAATTTTCTCGTCGGAAAATATGTCGAATTTGTGTGACGGCCGCAGGAGGACTGGAGACGGCAAGGCGCCGGAGAGATCGAGTTTCGTACAGACTTGTAACTTGTTGAGTCAGTTTATTAAAGGGAAGGCTACTATTAGAGATCTGAATCTCGGAGTCGCCGGCCAAACGGAAGCTGCAGGTATTTTTTTTTTTTGAATTAATAGTATTTCTAAGAGATCTAGTTCATTTATGGAATTCCGTACATAGAATTTTATTTTTCGTTGATATTTTAAGCTGAATTTTGAAATATGTGGATTGAATATTATATTTTGGGGAATTGTGAAACGAGGAAGATTTGTTGGACTTGTAGGCTGTAACTATCTTAATCTGGTAATTTTGAATTGGAGAAAATGGAATAAAACAAGTTTTAGAAGAAGAAGTGAAAAGTAAAGCTGCTGCAAAGTTTTCTATTATTTCTCAGTTGTACTGTGCTTTCTCTTCCAGGGAAAACTGAAACTGCAACTATGGATTTATTAACAGTCATGGAAAAACCATCTATTGATCTAACAAAAGAAGAACACAAATCCGTAGATCTTGTTACAACAGAGTCTTCTAGAGAGAAGGAGGCCGCTGTAAATGAGCCCAGCACGAGGTTCGTCCCCGTATTTTGACCTGTTTTAGCAAGTAATCTAGTTTATTTTCAAGTTATAATTACACTTGCTATGAACGATTAGTTAAATATGAAAAAAACTTTTAGATTGTCGGTAGAAGTTGAAAGTTGAAACTCTAACTTTCACCTTGTTACTAGTGTTCAATTCCCACCTTGCTTCTCCCATTTACTTTTCCATACTCTATTTTTTTTTAAAAAAAAGATAAAAGTCTAAACTGCTTGCATACATAATAGGGTTTAATATAGTAAATGTGTAGTAGTAATTTCACATGCTGATTTATATTTGCTTTCCTTTTTCAGTAAAGAGGCACCAAAGGAGCCTAAAGCAGCCCAATTGACTATGTTCTATGATGGTAAAGTGATTGTTTTTGATGATTTCCCAGCTGACAAAGCTAGAGCAGTGATGTTATTGGCTAGTAAAGGATGTCATCAGAGTTCATTTGGGACTTTCCAGACTACAAACATCGACAAAATTAACACATGTACTGCTGCCCCTGCTTCTTTGACAAGTAACAGAACTGATTCTGTTGCACCACAGCAACAACACCTCCAGATTAAGCCAGACTCTAGCTCTGCTGCACCGCAACAGCACAAGCACAATCTGCCGCCACTCCATGTTTGTAGTAGTACTAAAACTGATCATCTTAACCCCGGATCAGTTTCATCTGCACCCTTAGTAGAGCAGGAGCAACACAAGCAAATCCAGTCACAGGCTGCCGGAATTAGCAGCAGCTCCGGTGAGCAAATTACTTCTTCCTTTTCATTTTATATGGAAGTATTTGGCTACACACAAAATATAAGAAAGGTAGACAGACGCTTGGGGTCTACTTTAGTACTCTTCAAACTTGTGGTCTTAAATTGTCATGATGTATAAACAGCTAAGTTATGTTGAAGAGTTTGCAATATCAAACAAATTTTTTCTTAAACGGACTAAAAAGAATAGTATAGAAAATGAAACAAAGCAAGTACTACTTACTCATGTTGCAAGGTAAAATTTTCCAAGATTGGTTCTAATATGCATTATATCTTTGGTTTCTCAGAGCTACCTATTGCAAGAAGATCTTCACTACATAGGTTTCTTGAGAAGAGGAAAGATAGGTAAGCGGAATCTAAATTTGTGGCTATACCAAAACTTTTTTCCAAACAACTTCTGAGGTTGTATAGTTTAAAAGAATCTCACTTCTTTTTCTGTCTAATTCAGGGCAATTGTTAGAGCTCCATACCAAGTTGTACATAACAATCCTTTGTTACCATCGTCTTCAAATACTAATGGTGAGTCATCTTCCAAGGATTGCGAAGATCAGCTTGATCTCAATTTCAAGTTATAGCCAAAACTCCACTCTCGCAGTGGGAATTCCATAAGCTATTTTTTGGTTGACGACTGGATAAGCTAGTAGTATTAAATATATATTTAGATCAGTGATTTGAAGATTATTTTTCCAGCACAGCTTAGCTTACAGATTATATTTCTTGTATTAGATATTGTTTATTATTACCAACCGAATATTATGACTTTTCGTTTGTTAAAATAGAATGCGTAATTAATCTTTGGTTTTCCCATTTTTCACGTTTCGCCTTCATGAAGGTGTGAAGTTCTCTATGAATCTTGTCAGTGTTAATTACGGTAGTTATACTAAACCTTTTGAGAAAAAGAAACAATTTGTATTGGATTAATAAATACTCTTTCATCGTTTGTTAAAGATTTTAGATTGAAGTTTTGGAAAAGAGTCGCTTTTGCAAAGTGAGTCTTCTTAGTGTGAATCTAAATTAGTTCAATTCCAATGTGAATATTGGATGTGTTGGAAAACTAAAAAAAAAAAAGAAACATTTTGCAAAAGAAACTTGGAGGCAACTGCAAAATTGATGACTGTGTTGACTTTTGTGAGCATGGAATACGAATTTCTTTCTTCGTAAACGAAAGAAACATATACCAACTCCATGGGTAGACCTAACCACATGTGAAACTAAGAAATTTTTTTATCAAACGAGTGATTTGATTTCGTTTCTTCTCTGCAATATGAACTTGGAAAGAATATTGAAGCTCAACTTTAATTTTTCAACTAAATCTATCAAATAAGTCTCATGTTATCATGACTTCGATCCCTTAAGCCTTGTCATAGACAGGATGTTGACATTATCCGATTTGTGCATGAATTTTTTTTCCATTTTCTCCGTGGCTCCCCACCTCCGCCCTAAAGTAGAGATTGGTAGATTAGGTTTAATAATGCGAAATCGTTTAAAATAATTGATCTATGATTCGTGAGAGAGCAATAGAGAAGTTCAGAGCAACTTCACCAAATAGTAATGTACAAACGATTACACCAAAATCTGGATATGATATCATGTAAATCATATAAATACCGAACCAAAATCTTAAAACAATGAATAGAGTGACCGAAACATTATAAATTTCTTTAATGAATTTACATAACTGATTAATGAGGTCAATGCATCACATAGAGATGATTGCTTCTATATAAATAGAAAACCATAACTATGGTTAAGTTTTCAATAGTAGTTTGAATAATCATTTATATTGACACTGCTTTCTTCTGAGATTGATATAAATTATCTAATTTAATAATCGCCAAAGCTGGGAAAAAATATATATGATGATTTCACTTAACACAAAAAGAATTAAGATATGTAAAAGTAATGAATGACTATTTTTCTCCCCAAAATGAAATGACTCTAAAAAGAGAAATAAAAATATAAGAACATATTTTCATATGGTTATGACCATGAGAAATTTTTCATTTTCTTTATACTTTATTTGAAAATAAGTGTTTGACTGATCTGCAAATACATCTTTTTGGAATTTGGAAAACATCCAAAATGCTGTTTTCACTTAATTTAATTTTAAAAATTAACCATGATTTTTTATTTTATAAAATAACCCTATTTATATTATATGTTGTGTGTTTTTAAGAAAATATATTTAAATTCTAAATATTTATTACAAAGAAATATGAACAAACACAACTCCAACTCAAACTTTAAAAATTTCAAATAATGTATTTTTTTAAAAAATTTTCATGGCCAAATGCTTAATTCTTGAAAAATACACCTCCAAATATGAAATGGATTCAATCGTTGGCCCAACAAGAGTTCGGCCCAAATCTGGACAACTAATTTCAGTTCTCATTGTACAAACAAAACTAAAGGCCCATGACAAAAAGCCCAAAAACAGGAACCGGGTCGGTACCGATAGTCCCTCTCCTCTATAAATAACTCTACTACATTCTCATTCGTCATTTATTTCTGTTTTTTCCTTTCTTTTTTTTTTCTTTTTTCTTTTTTCTTTTTTTTTTCTTCTTCTTCTCGGAGACCTTCTTCTATCTCACCGTGAGGTCACCGGAAACCCGATCACGCCGGTAATTATTTCTCCGATCTCGGAATAGTAGTTGAGAAAATGCTGAATCAGAGGCTAAAACAAGAGCAACAACAAGCCTTGATGCAGCAAGCTCTTCTTCAACAACAGTCACTCTATCACCCTGGCCTAATAGCTGCTCCTCAGGTTCGTTTTCGGTTAGGTTGAATTTTCCACTTTGTCGTATATTTTTGGTTGATTTGTTTCTATTTCATTTTACTTTACGTTGATTGTTCTACCTCTCTAGGTTTTGTTTCTGTCAGATTAATGGGTATTTGCGGTCAAATGATATTTGGTACTTTTTGTGGTGTAGTTCATTGTATTACCTTTGAAGCGGACCCGTTTTCTTTCGTTAAAATTGTGGTGTTGTTTTGACATGATAGAAACTTAGGGTTTGGTTGTATAATGTGTATTGCTGAAACAACTTTAAAGATACTTTTAACTTGGTGTAATATTGTTGACTTTGGGACAAATTCCTATATTCCCCCCCAAATTACCTCACATATCATTAAGAGTACCCAACATTTTACGAGTAACTTGTTTTCCGTTGTTCTTTCTTTGTGACTTTGCTTGCACACACCAATAATCTGCGCTTGAACTGAGTTCCACATCACCCATCACTATTCATGGGCTAATTTGGTAATTAACTGTTGCCACCCACATCTATGGAGTAGCCACCAAAGTCGCTAGCTTCTTTTTTTGTCTATGCATCTTCAAGGCTACGGGCAAAGGTAGAAAACTGGACTGTAAATGTGAAAAGGTGTTAAGTCAGGCCCTATACATTTATATGACTTAATTTATCACCTGTAGTCATTTATAACCCATTAGTTTACGCATATCCTTAAGTTTTTCCATCTTTATGAATATTGGTTGTCCTCGATACTTCTTTTTCTTTCCTATAAGTAGGTTGCCTTGATTTCAAAACCTAGCTTCTTAGGGTATAAAATTTATGCATTTCATTGGTTCTGAAATTGTTTCCACTTAGGAGTGGCATGTAGTGTAATTCAAGGAGATACTTTTGAGTTGGGGAGCTATCCTCCTTTATCGAAGTGTCTTGTTAGTGAAGTATGAAGCATATAAGATAACTCTTACAAATATGGGTTGTCCTCGGTATTTTTTTTTTTGATAAGTAGATTGCCTTGATTTTAAAACCTAGCTTCTTGGGGTACAGAATCTATGCATTTCATTGTTTCCGAAATTGTTTTCATGTAGGAGTTGCATGTAGCGTAATTCTAGGAGATACTTTTGAGTTGGGGGAACTATCCTCCTTTATCGAAGTGTCTTGTTAGTGACGTATGAAGTATATAAAATAGCTCTTATGTTAATAGCGGAATCATTTGAATTCATTAGAGTGTGTCATGAGTTGCTCTGAATTGACTTTTACCAAACAACTCATTAACCTTTTTTGTCTTCAAGAATGAAGTTGATAAAGGGGGGGGGGGGTAAGTTTGTTTGTGGGTAGTGCTGTGTATGGGTAACTATCAACCAAGACTGACGAAAAGATACAGTATCTTTTACTTGAAGCATAGATTTCCTGGGGTTTCTGATATGTAGTTTGTATCTTATTTATTTTACCCCCCTCTTTTTATTTGTACGTACTTTGATGCAGATACCAAGTGGAAATCTACCTCCTGGGTTTGATCCAAGTACATGCCGCAGCGTGTGAGTGTGTTATTTTGTATTATTGATTGGTTGCCTTCTCGTTTATACTGGCATGCCTTGATTTTACATGCCAGTTAATGCTCTTGCTAGTATGTTATTTTCCTCTTTTAAAAGTTCTAGTTTTTTCATTTCTGAGAAAATGCAGGTATATTGGGAATATTCACCCACAGGTGTCTGAAACTCTTCTTCATGAACTTTTTTCATGTACTGGTCTGGTTGAAGGGTGCAAACTAGTAAGGAAGGACAAGGTACATCTTTTCTCCTCGTGCAACTTGACAGCATTTTCTGTCGCTACTGTTTAATATGTTTTGTAGATGTTTTTCCTCTTCTCCTTGTCTTATCTAGGCATTTTTCTATTATATGGCTTTAAAATTTATTTTGCTTCGTCTTGTGCAGTCATCTTATGGCTTTGTTCATTACTATGACCGTAGATCTGCTGAACTTGCTATAGTTACTCAAAATGGAAGGCACCTGTAAGTAGGCTTATTAGCTGTGTTTTGCTTTAGGCCTTTTTCCTTTTTACTGAGGTTCATACCGTTTGTTTTCAGGTTTGGGCAGCCTATTAAAGTTAACTGGGCATATGCCAGTGGACAGAGGGAGGATACTTCAAGTGCGTTCAGTTCCTGTTTTAGTATAATGCAATTTGTGACTTCACATTTAGTCCATTACGTTGCGTTGGAGTGTGTGAATTTGTGTATTAATTTTTTTGTTTGTAGGTCACTTCAATGTATTTGTTGGAGATCTGAGCCCAGAAGTTACTGATGCCATGTTGTTTGCTTGCTTCTCTGTTTACCCTAGTTGCTCGTAAGTACCTCCTCCTCCTTAATGCCTCCCTCAGAAGGTGCTCTGTCATGGTCAATATATTTGCTCTAGAAAGTGCCAAAATACACCAACACAAAAGATGATAGTTTACTTAAATGTGTACATCCAGTGGCTAATTATCCATTCCAATTGATAGTGATGCTAGGGTAATGTGGGATCAGCAGACTGGGCGTTCTAGGGGTTTTGGATTTGTTTCTTTCCGGAACCAACAGGTATCCTTTTATCTACATTTAGTTTCTAATTGTCTTTATGGTAATGCATGACTTTGTTCCCATTTAATCTTTGTTGTTCTTGTCCAGGATGCCCAAAGTGCAATTAATGATTTGACTGGTAAGTTGCCATAAAAGTTTTCTGCATTCAGTTAATTTATTACTGATTGATGCACATGTTGGATTATTTCAAAGCAATTGAGAACCAGAAGATTTTGTTTTACCCCTTGCATCACAGATGTTCCTCTCCCAGAAGCTGATTGCTTGTGTTATGATGTCAGGGAAATGGCTTGGTAGTAGACAGATACGTTGTAACTGGGCTACAAAAGGAGCTAATTCTAATGATGAACAAGGCTCAGAAATCAGAAGTGTCGTGGAATTAACTAATGGATCATCAGGTGTGTACAGTTTTCGAATGACAAGTCCTTAAATTTGATAAAGAGAATTATCCAGAACAAGCTAGTGTTCGGTTTTTATTTGGAAGGTGGCTGGATTCAATGTGTTTAATTTTCTGATATTGATTATGTCCTTCTTAATCAATGTCTCTTGTTGCAGAAGATGGTAAAGATCCAGCAAACAGTGATGCTCCTGAAAACAACACACAATATACAACTGTTTATGTGGGCAATCTTGCTCCCGAGGTAAGATATTCTTCTTCCTTTCTGAATTCTGCCTGTAAGGGAAACAGTTAATGGTGTGCGAGATCTTTAGGAGTAAACTATAAGGGTGCCTTTGCCCTAGCCCTTGGTCCGATCTTGAAGTACCATTGTGCTTTTGAAAAAGCTTAGTCCTATTACTTTCATTTGTTTCAGGCGACACAACTCGATCTCCATCGCCACTTTTATGCCATTGGTGCAGGAGTGATAGAGGAAGTTCGTGTTCAACGTGATAAAGGATTTGGTTTTGTAAGATACAGCACCCATGATGAGGCAGCTTTGGCAATTCAAATGGGAAATGCCCAATCAATTCTGTGTGGGAGACAGATTAAGGTAACATCATTCTACCTGCAGCTTTTTCCTGTATTAGGCTTTCTTTGAAGTTCATGCTGTATTGGATTATGATATGCTCCTTTAATAAAATGTTGGATGATACTTATTAAGACAATATGTAGTTGTAGCTCAGCTTTAGGAGTGTTTTCGTTATAATCAATTCTATTTGATCAAAACATTTAAGCTCAATTTTCTCATGTGTATTTCCAGTGTTCTTGGGGTAACAAACCAACACCACCTGGAACAGCCTCAAATCCTCTTCCACCACCAGCTGCAGCGCCATTAGGCCTCACTGCCACCGATCTTTTGACTTATGAACGGCATCTAGCTATGAGCAAGATGGCTGGTGTTCATGCCCTCATGCAACCTCAGGGTCAACATCCCCTGAAGCAAGCATCAATGGGAATGAGTGCTTCTGGAGCAAGCCAGGCTATATATGATGGTGGTTTCCAGAATCTTGCTGCTCAGCAGCTCATGTATTATCAGTGATGTGCAGAAATATGTCTTGACATTTCGTTGCCTTTCTTTTAGACTAGATGAGTTTTTATAAATGTCTAGATTTTCTTGTATTCTGTTTTCGAAATCAAGGCTTGGTAATGCGGTACTCACATGTATGAATATTATGAGGTGAACATTTTACGTCTTTGATTTCGTAAGGCGAGTGTATACTGCGAGTTTTATGTATACTCCATTGTTCTTGTTCATATTTTATTCATGCAGCAGTAGCATCACATTTAGAGAGTTATATATTTAAAACTTTCAAATGATTTTTTCCGTCTTCTTTATACTTCATTCAAATAATTATTTTGTTCAATTGTGTTGAGGTTAATGTTTGTACTGCCGAAACTTTGATGGATATGAGAATCAGGTTTGAATGTGAATTTCTATCGAGTTTGTGCTTGGTATGTTTTCCACTGAGACTGAGTAGATCGCTTGAAGACTGTTTTTGCCTAGTGCTGTTGAAATATTGACCTAAAGAAAAAACATTTTTAATCACAATGGAGAAAAATGAGCTACACTAGTCAACTTTGATTTTTAGGCCTTGGGGTACGTCAAGGATGGCAAGATGCTAATGAGCAAGACGCAGTTCTATTTATATATATTGGCTATATATTTTGTTTCAGGATCCAATCTGTAGACGATTTGACCGTCCCTGCTACGGCTTTGGTTTGGTGGTGAGAGCATAATGCATTGTGACACAGTATATATATAGCGGAAAGGGAATTCCAAATCATAGTTTTCAGCATTCGAGCACAATCACAATTGATGGGGAAACAAAAAGGAACGAGGAATGTGACACTATCATAGATTTGACAACACTTCTCACTTAAAAATTTGCTTATGATTTTAACACAATTGCAGAATTGGAGCTAGGTCCTGTTTTTAAAGGAAATATACTTAGCTGCTTTCAGGATGAAACTACATCCTACAAATGAACCTTTCTTTCTCTGTTTTCACATGGCTTCTTGTTATGTCGTCGACACTGCAGCAGCCAGAAAGGGCCATTGTTAACTCAAGTTCATCCTTGAGCATTTGAATAACCTGCTTTACCCCTAGCTCCCCCTTAGCTGCCAGGCCATAGATAACTGCTCGACCAATCTGCAGGAATATGCTTTATATTAACAAAAGGCCAAATCCCTGGTAAGAACAAGGTAGAGCTTAGAAATTGAAGTAAAATTTTTCAAATAAGTTCACCAGAACAGCTTTTGCACCAAGAGCTAAGGCCTTGAATATGTCTGTTCCTCGCCTCACTCCTCCATCGAAAAATACTGGAACTTTACCTTGAACAGCATGGACAACCTGAAATCGTGAAACCATTGAGATATGTGGATATTATACACATGCAGAAATGTTTGTTTCCGCTTGGACCTGTGATTCGAGTTTGGATTTCAAATCCAAATTTTCTTAGATATCCAATCAAATACAAAGGATTAAACTTGTGAATGTGAAAGACATAGTTGACTCCAATAACTAGCTTGATGTAAGGACCCAATTGATCTTGCTGTGGAACTCAAACATGACAGGAAGCTGCATTCAACCATCTCCAGGAGTTTTTGCTATACATTTGATAGGTCATAGAATTTATAATTTCCTCCAAGGTATGTTGTATCTGTGGTTTAATTTTTTGTAAACAAGAATTGAGAGTTGTATACTGACAAACTTTTGTGCTATGCCTAACATTAATGTTAAAAAAGTCTAAAAAGCTAATCCATTGAATTTATCAACATTCTATAAAAGACAACATTAAACATATTAAGGTAGGGAATAACCTCTTCAAGAACAGATATAGTAGCTGGAGCATAATCTAGTTGCCGAGCTCCATGGTTAGAGACAATGATTCCTGCAACTCCTGCTTCAATCGCTTTTATTGCTGCAAAACAGAAGCATATGCCAAGTTTTTAGAATAGATGCTCAATTAGTGAGAACAACAACAACGCCTCAATCACAAGTTAGTCGGAGTCAGCTATATGCATCCTCGCTATCTGTTTTGCTCAATTTGAACCAATCTCATTCCAATATCAGTAAATTAGGTTCTCTATCACTAAGAGTTCTCTGTATATCCTATTGACATACAAATAGCTAACAAGATTAATAAGACTCCTAGCATGTACTAAAAGGTAACATATAATTAGTGAGACCCTTGAGTTAGGAAAATTTGGATTGTTGTAAGAAGCTTAAGATCCACCTCTACCACCCTCTTCTGTCGTAGAAAAACAAAAGTTGACTGAAAAAAAAGAGAGTTTAGTTTGGTGAATGATGGCAAGTATCTGGAAGAAACCTCTTTTTGGTCTAGCTTAAGTACTAGAATTCATATTCCTGAGAATTTTTCCCTAAAAGATTTGTGACTATGTTCTTCATGATGTTTGTTTGTACCTCTATTTTCCTTACTTGACTGCAGTTACTATCAGATTTTTGCATTAACCAGCTCCCTTCTGAACTTCCCCACGTACGATTTACAACTTAATACCAACCTCCAGCTTTCATGGCCATTTGCTTTGTACATGCTCTTAGATACATAATCAGTGCACAAAACTAAACTATGCAGACATCGAGGGTTCAGTAATAAATACCATCTTCAGAAGTCAGAATGCCCTTAATCAGAATTGGCAACTTGGTAATTGATTTTAACCACTCTATATCCTGCAAAGTTTTTGGATCATAAAAGATTCGAAAAAAGAATGCAGTTGATCATATTTGTATTTTTGGTAAAAAATGAGAATCTGATTCTTCTAAATGTACTTTGTAGCTCAACAATTTACTTATTTTGACATATGTTGACATCCTCAACCAAAATGTTTGTTCTAGGACCAAGAGTGTATATCAATGATATAATATCATCCTGTGTTCTCATGTGGTATTAAGGAAAAAAAAAAGAATAAACTTTAAACTTTGTACCTTCCAACAAAGAGAAGCATCAAAAGTTCCTGCAGCTAAGGCTTCAATATTTGAGCCCTTGTCCTGTAGAAGTTTATTAGTAGATCGATCAGTAAGCATGAAATATACCATTTCCAAGTTGATAGATTACGATGTTCTGCATATCAAACTAATGAATAAGAACGTGAAAGCATATAAAGCAGCAACACATAGATGAGTGGAGAAGCGTTGTGCATCATATTCAACCAACTGAAGTAGCACACCAGTGCAGTCAAATGGATTAACTTCTCTAGACAAATATCCTACTGATGAGGATGTGATTTCAGGTTCAAACGAGAAAAAAAGGGGGAATAGAGAAGCAATGTTTAGGGGAAAACCTGTGTCATTGTTACCAAATACATTGTAATACGCAGAAGTATCGTTTCCCAAACTCAAGCATAATAGCAAGTTAACAACTAGTGAAGAGATCAGCTAATTTGCAAGTCAAAGCTGTATATCCATTGATGGAAACTTAGGTTCTACCTACTGGGCAGCAAAAGAAGTACCTACTTTATAGTTTCTACTTCATAGTCAAATTAACCATTTCAGTTTGCATTACTTGTGAAAAACATGACCTAAGTGTTTGGTACTCAAGGAACTTTATTTTAGGAGTGATAGCATGTATTCTGGCATCACAATTGTTGAAGCTAATCCTAGCGTCAACATCCACCCTGAACAAATGGAAAGATAAAATGAATGAATCATTCAGAAAGAACTCCAGATTTAGTAGAAAAAAATAGCAAATTATGGTCATTTCAGTCATAGAATAAATTTTGTTTCCTAAGAGAGTTTGAAATTCTCCTCTTTCAGTTTGAAAAGTGATTTGTCTGTAAAGCCAGAATATATGGTTTTACTTACAGAAACATATTCAGTTGATATAAGACCTTCGAAGTTCTTCAACTGAGGTGCGATCATCCTGCAATTGTGACTCTTTTCTTTCTAGATCAACTCAGGAGTACAAAACTACACAAAAAGTTCCTTAAAAGTGTGGAATGATGAAACTAATTTCTAACCAGACAAGATTGAAGAAAACGATGAAAAGGATTTTAGCTACACTTGAGTGACATCAAAAAGATATATAGCTTACTTATTCTTTATGTCTGCCTCCCTTCTACCAAGCCTTGGAGTATCAGCTGTAAGAATAATAGCCCCAAATCCATTCTTCTCAGCTCTATGTACCATAAGTGCTGTTATATCCCTTCTTTTGTAAACCTATTGACAAATGAAATGTAACATTCTGTTTCAATACATAAAAACCAGTAAAGATACATGGAGATCATGATAGTTGAGAAGAAATTTTACGTATATTTGGAAAAAGCGAACAGCATTGCAGCTGGAAGCAACCTCCTCCACTGTGCAGGTTGACATGTATGACAGTCCCTATAACCAAGAGAACTCAGTATCCACACGCCAGAATTTGAAATTGATCCGCTTCGGAAAAATATTACTCCTCTGTTTTAATTTGTTTTAATTTGTTTGCCTGGTTTTGACTTGACACGAAGTTTAAGAAAATAGAAAAGACTCTTGAATCTTGTGGTCTTAAACTAAAGATATGTGGAATTTACCAAAATGCCCTTTAATCTTGTAGCGGTATTTTTTTTTTTTGAAATGGACTAAACGGAAAACAAGACAAACATGGAGGGAGTACCATAATAACATCACATGCTGCAGCTCCTCTCGCTGTTGCAACTTCTCCTGGCATAAATACAACAGTTTGATGGAATCAGAGCTACATTGTATGTTCAGCTAAGCGACTAGGGTGCTAATTGATTTAATACAAACCTTCAAGATGTGCCAATTTATGCATGGCCGTTGGGGCAATCATAATAGGAGCTGACGTCTTGTGACCTAGAATAGTAGTTGACATATCTATCTTGCTCACATCAACAAGTATTCTAGGCCGAATACTGAGTTTTTGAGAAGTTAGTGATAGAAACATGTCTGTGGCTAAATCAACAGCGAGAAATTACAAACTTACATGATTCTACGAAATGATTCTACATTTTCTTTAAGGGTGTGTTGGTCCTCAGCTCCTCCAGTATAGTAGTCGTAGTACATTTTCGGAAGGGCATGCCTAGCAAGCTCTTGGAATTCATTCACGTTAACTGGCTCCCCTGCCATTTAGCTTGCACCTGCAAAACACGAGCACTCACATGTTGCATTTCTCGCATTGTAGATTTTTGATCTTGTCTGTCTATTCAAGTGTCAAAACAGGGTCTTATACTTAGAGATGGATCCAGAATATTGCGTTTATGGGTTCTGAATTTTAGAAGTTTTTGCATACTAGGTGAATTTCTTAAGTTAACTACTAAAGCTACTAGGTCCAACCAAAACCGTAATTAGACTCTAGCTCTGCCCCTGCTTATACAACTAGTATGAATCAAGAGACTCAGAAAAATGTCAACCTTTCCGTCCTAAAATAACCAGCTTTAGGTCAATCTAACTGTTTGAGCTATTACTTATTAGTGAGGTCAGAGTTTTCATATACATTGATCAAAAAATGTACTCCCTTTCATTTCAATTTATTTGCCTCACTCTTTAGTTCCCAACTTCCCATATGACATGTTCAAGACACGAGATTAATGAGCATTTTGACACATTTCACGTACCTTTAATTCAACATCATTAGATCAAAAAGTTGTACTCCCCCTGTCCCATGACTCACTTTCTTCTTTAGTCGGTATAAAAAAAAAGTGTTACTTTTTTTCTTAAGCTTGGTGGCAAGTCTAACTAACACATATAAAATGAGACGGATGAAGTATTTAGTTTCTTAAACTCCGTATTAAGTCAAAACTAGACAAACAAATCGAAACAAGGAGTAACAAATTAATCAATCAAATTTGTTTAGGTATAGAACAAATCCTTTGTAACAAGGAAGATAAATCCAAGATGAAGGAGCAGCAATAAGTAAGAACAATTTATAATTCAGATTCAAACTTGACATCATGTGAAAACGGATCAAATTATTGAAGAAAGCTTCAGAAATTAAAAAGAAAGAAAAAAGAGGATTTTTCTGAGTACCTGCAAAGTACAAAGAAGAGTTGCGCACTTCTCCACTCCTCCCTCTCTTCTTCGTGGTAGTTGAACTTCGACAAAAGTTGCTTTGCATAAATTTTAACACTAGGAAGATTTCACCTTTTTTTCTTTTAATAAATTAAGGTACAGAAGAAGGGGATTTCCAAGTGGCAATTGAACTACCAACAAGGTACCGACCGGGTTGTGGTGCAGTGATGAAACTGTTTCATCCTTAATCAGAAGTCTCGAGTTCGAGCCTTGAGTATGGACAAAATTCTGTTGGAAGCACTTTCAAATGGACTCTGCACAGCGCGATCTGAATTTAGTCAGAGCTTCCATGTAGACTCTAAAACCGGATGGCAAACTAAAAAAAAAAAAAAACTACCAACAAGGTAAAAATTTAAATAACAGCAACCAACGTGAAAATTTACATACTCGAACTGCTAAATTTTTGAACGGTGCTATTCAGTTAAGAAAACTGTTTTTTCCTTAATACAACTTGTTAATTGTTTAGCAATATCCTAATCTATAGCTTGGAAGCATGTATTGCCGGAGACTTTTGGCTTTACTTTCCTTTTTAATTCATTTTAATTAAATAATTATGTCTTTTTTTTATAGTTATTTAATATTTACTTTATCTATGACATATTTAGAAACATTTTAATATATTTTATATATTTTTAGTTTAAGATAATAAAGTTTAAAGGTTTTTTTCTTCTTAAATTTCATGTCAAGTTAAAATAAAAAAAATAAATTAATATGAAGGGAGTAATTCTTATTTTGATTTTTAAAATTTTTAGATACAAAAAGCCTAGTGTGAGAAATATGAAGTTTTACATTCAAATTCAAATTTAGTGGATGTGGAATTAGTTAATGTGTGTGTAAGCTAATCAGAATCCACGAGTCAGCTAACAATAAGAACTAAAATGTTAAAGAATTTTATTTGAACGATACAAAACTGTGATTTTAGAAAACAAAGAGTAAATTTACTAGGAGATCAAATTGTATCAATCTAACATGACTAAATGAATAATGGGGTGATATTATGTAATAATCAATTATAGATAATCAAAATACGATTATGTGTAAATATGTTTAAATATATTCCCTATGTTTATTTTTACTTGTCACACTCATTAAGAAAATAATTATTGATACATGTATTTTATCAATCTATCCCTATTAAATGATGTTTAATATTAAGTCTTGGAAAATGATTTGGAGAATAAGTATTTAATGGTGAGGGTAAAACATGAAAAAATAATAATTGTCTTTTCTTGATATGTCAAAAGTGACAAGTAAAAATGAAAATTTATTTTAAGAATAAGTGACAAGTAAAAGTGTATAAAAACTAAATATGTGTTGACAACGTATTTCTATTAATGAAGGCAACAAGATATTAAATAGAATTACATGGAAAATAATAAGACTCCTAAACTAACTGAATTAAAGTAATCTAAATAAATAATTACTTCTGAACTAACTAATGCAATTCTAATACGACCAAACTACTGATGTCTGAACTAACTCGTGATGTTCTAATAAAGTGAAGGCGTGACCTTTAATAGCGGATATTGAATTTAATGAATATCCATATTTTTCAATTCTTTTGCGTGTATAGTTGTTCTTTTTGCTTCAAGTCACCCTTAGGACAGGTTGGTCCAGAATCTATACAGTTGACATTTTTAGGTCCGAGGTGTTAAAATTTTAGCTTGATTTTCGTATTATATTCTAGTTTTACTTTTTTTTAAAAAGAAAGTTAAAATATTATCATAACTATTTATATTTTTCGAAAGAAAAATATAATTTTCTTTCATATTTTATTATTTTTTTCTCAAATAAAATGTTTGGAACTCTATAAATTGAACGCGCCTCTTCTCAGCCTCCACAATGTAATCATTAATTTTTTTTATTTATGGAGAGATTTTCTCTCTATAGTTTATTCTATTTGAAATATATATGCCAATTGACAAATCATATAATAATATTATATTTTTAGTATAATTTTATGTTGATTTATTGTCTCTATGATTTATATTCGTAAGTATCCATATGACGCCCTAATTTTTTCGAACCCAACACAAAGTGTCTTGTGCAATAACGGCAAAATCATAAATTTCACTACGATAAAATGTAACTTTTGACATTTATTTTTTAATATACACGATATAATTTTCTGACGAGACCATTCATTTGGAAAGGAACAGATGATTAAACTACATCCTACCTAGGAACCTTTCTTTCTCTGTCTTAACATAATTTCTGGTAATGTCAGCCACAGTGCAGCAGCCAGCAAGAGCCATAGTCTGTTCCAATTCATTCTTGAGCATTTCAATAACTTGTTTTACCCCAGATTCTCCCTTAGCGGCCAGACCATAGATAACCGGTCGACCAATCTGTAGGAATATATAAAAAAAATAAAATTACGTTGTCCGTGTATATAACTTAAATTCATTTCTTTAAATCATTAAGTTTACCAGAACAGCTTTTGCGCCGAGTGCTAGAGCCTTGAATATGTCTGTTCCTCGTCTAATTCCTCCCTCAATAAGAACTGGAACTTTACCTTGAACTACATGGACCACCTAATTTAGGAGATTTCAAGTTAATTGTTCTCAAATTTTTAAGATTCAAAATAACACATTTCAACTTCAAAATGAGCTTGTATTTCAGATCTGAAATTTAAGGGAATCACCTCTTCAAGAACAGAAACAGTAGCTGGAGTGTAATCCAGCTGCCGAGCTCCATGGTTAGAGACGATAATTCCTGCAACTCCTGCTTCAATTGCTTTCATTGCTGCAAAAATATTCAGTGTTTTCCATCAAAGAGAGAAATTATTGGAATCATGTACAATGAGATATGGAGCTGATTAGAGTTTCTGTTGACTTGAGCTAAGGTTTATGATAAATATTATACCATCTTCACTCGTGAGAATGCCTTTTATCAGGATTGGCAACTTGGTAACTGACTTTAACCATGCTATTTCCTGCAAATTTCATCATATGATCTTTCTCATGTGATATTAAGTAACGCAATTCATCTATTTAACTTTCAAATCATTTACCTTCCAGAAAAACGAACGATCAAGAGTTTCTACAGCGCAAGCTTTTTCCTGCAGAATTTTATTAGTAAGCATGGTGTACACTATTTCAAGTTTCGCCTTTCAGCATAACATGTAATTTGTCTAATACTCCTATTTGCTTTTAGTAAAAAGCCAGAATATTTACTTACAGAGGCAAATTTAGTTGATAGAAGACCTTCAAAGTTCCTCAATTGAGGTGCGATCATCCTGCATTAATTCTCTTAGTAGATCAACACAAGATTACCAAAATTATAAAATTTCTCAAGTACTGAATGATTAAACCAACTACTTCCGGATAAGAATGAAGATGAATCATGGAAAGGATTATAGCTAGACTTGAATGACAACAATTGTATATACAACTTACTTATTTGTTATATCAGCCTTCCTTCTACCAAGCGCTGGAGTATCAGTAGTGAGAATTATAGCCCTGAACCCATTACTCTCAGCTTGACGTACCATATGTTCTGTTATCTCTCTCTTGAGAGCCTTCTGACAAAGAATAAACTATAAATCTCTATTTGTTGCAAAACATGAAAAATCAGTATTTACGTATGAAGATAATGAGAGTTGGGAATAATATCTTACAAAAGTCTGAATGAAGCGAACAACCTTGCACGTAAATGACAATCCCTGTATCCAAGAGAATTTAGCATCCAGACACCAGAATTCGATAAAATCTGTTTTTTTTTTTCCAGAAAATATTACCGCGATAACATCACATGATGCAGCGCCTCTAGCTGTTGCGATTTCTCCTGGCATAAATATAACAGGTTTCTAGAATCAGTTAAACATAATTAGCGATTAAGGAGATACTCCCCGGTTTCAATATGTTTCTCTTACTTTCCTTTTTAGTTCCTCTTTCCTTCTTTTGGGAACTCTTTAATTCTAACTTTCCACATGACATGTTTAAAACCACAAGATTAAAGATCTTTTGGTACATTCTACATATCTTTAGTTTAAGATCACAAGATACAAAAATCTTCTTTACTTTCTTAAATGTTGTGTCAAGTCAAAACCAGACAAATAAATTGAAATGAATGGAGTAATTGATTTAGTACAACCTTCAGGGTGTGCAAATTTATGCATCATAGTTGGGGCAATCATAATAGGAGCTGATGTCTTGTGACCAAGTATAACAGTTGACATGTCTATTCTGCTCACATCAACAAGTATTCTTGGACGGATTCTGAGTTTTTTGAAAATTAGTTAATAGTGATAGATATCTGTCCATGGCCAATTCAAGAGCAAGAAATTACAAACTTACATGATTCTACGAAATGCTTCGATGTTTTCTTCGAGTGTGTACTGGTCCTCAGATCCTCCAGCAAAGAAGTCGTAGTACATATTTGGAAGAGCTTGCCTAGCTAGCTCTTCAAATTCATTCACATTAACTGGTTCACCTGCCATTTAGCCTGCACACACGAGCATTCATATGTTAAATTGTTCTTGTTGTAGAATTTTGGTCTTGTTTTGAGGGAAGAATTTGATGTTTTGAAGTATGACTATTAGTACCCGTAGGATACAGATAGTAGTTCACACTTCCAGTATCTCCACCTTCTTGTTTGTTATAATTTAGAAGCTCATAGATCAAATTAGCTGATAGCTGTAGTTGAACTTAGAACTTTTGAATGCAGGGTCCATACTCACATATAGGCATAAGGGCTAAGGCTATTTCCCAAAAGTCCTTTTTTTTAGAACTTAGAAGCTCAATTAGCTCATAGCTGTGCTGAATTTAGAGATAGCCTTTTAAATGCAGGGTCCATTCGGCTATATACCTACAGCTTCTAAGTTATAAAACAAGAAGGTGGAGAAGCTGGAGAACTGAACTCCTTTCTGTATCCTACAGGTACTAAATATTTTTGCCTCAAAACCTCCGATTCTGCTCTCAAAAGAACCAAAATTCTACAACCAGAGTGATTTAACATACAAATGCTTGTGTTTGCAGGCTAATAAATGGCAGGTGAACCAGTTAATGTGAATGAATTTGAAGAGCTAGCTAGGAAAGTTCTTCCAAAGATATACTATGACTTCTTTTCTGGAGGAGCTGAGGACCAGTATACACTCAAAGAAAATATTGAAGCATTTCGTAGAATCACGTAAGTTTGTAACTTCTTGCTCTTGATTAGGCAATAGAGATCACAGCACTAACCTTTCAGAAACTCAGTATCCGGCCAAGAATACTTGTTGATGTGAGCAAAATAGACATGTCAACTATTATACTTGGTCACAGGACATCAGCTCCAATTATAGTTGCCCCAACTTCGTCGCATCAATTGGCACATCCTGAAGGTTTGGATAAAATCAATTAGTAAAAACTAGTCTGTTAGCATAAGGTACCCCCACCGTGTAGTTCTTACTCCAAAAAGCTGTTGTATTTATGCCAGGAGAAGTTGCAACAGCTAGAGGTGCTGCAGCATGTAATGTTATCATGGTAATAGTTTTAGTTTGGTCAAAAACATACCTAAAGTATCTACTTTGAGTTTCATACTTGAACTATCAGGTGTGCAAGTTTCCTACCTGAACTATTACCAACTATTTATCAAACAACAATTCAATTATCAGGTAGGAATATGGAACATTTGATAGTTGAGGTATCATTGGATACATAGTTGGTGATAGTTTAAGTAGGAAACTTGTACACATGATATTTCAGTTATGAAACTCAAAAAACCAGGATACTTTTAGCTATAATATTTTTGACCCTTCCCTCTAATATTTTCTAAAAAAACAGATCAAGCTCGAATTCTGGTATGTGGATGCTAAATTCTCTTGGATGTAGGGAGTGGCATTTACGTCAACATGCACAATGGAGGAGGTTGCTTCAAGCTGCAAGGCTGTTCGCTTCATTCAGACTTTCGTAACTTATTACCCCCAACTCTCACATCCTGGTACATATTTACTGATTTTTGTGTTCTATAACAGATAGGTAATTTTTTTTTCTTTGTAAATAGGCTTTCAAGAGAGAGATAACAGCAAATATGGTAGAGAGAGCTGAACGCAATGGATTCAGGGCAATAATTCTCACTGTTGATACTCCCAGACTAGGTAGAAAGGAGGCAGATATAAAGAATATGTAAGTTGTATATACAATTGTTATCATTCAAGTCTAGCTAAAATATTTTTCATGATTCATCTTCATTCTAATTCGGAATTATCGGTTTCATCATTCAGTACTTGAATTTTTTTTTTTATATAATTTTGGTAATCTATGTTGATAAAGAGAATTAATGCAGGATGATTGCACCTCCTTTCAAGAACTTTGAAGGTCTTATATCAACTGAAGTTGTTTCTGTAAGTAAAAGCTATTATTAGACAAATTACATGTCAAGTTGAAAGTCAAAACTTGAAACTCCTTAACGAAATTATCTTACTTTGCAGAATTACAATGTCTCAAATTAGCTAGTTCCTCCTACTATTAGCATTGGTTTTCTCTTTTATTTAGTTAAATGACACAATTCGCCATCGATATATATACTTGAAAAATAGTGTACACTAGGCTTACTAATCCACAGATAAATTTCTGCAGGACAAAGGCTCAAATGTTGAAGCTTATGCTGCAGAAACTCTTGATCCTTCGTTTTGCTGGAAGGTACATAATTTAAAAGTTAAATATATGTGTTCCTTAATACCACATGAGATGATCATATGATGAAATACAGTCTTGGTCCTTGAATTCAAATTTTATTGAGGCTGTCAACATTTGTTAAAATATGTAAAATTGACGAGCTTAAAAGTACATTAGGGAAGGATCATATCTAGTTTCATAGTCTTCTGTAATCCTCACAATCTCCAAAAACTTTGCAGGATATAGCATGGTTAAAATCAATTACCAAGTTGCCAATTCTGATTAAGGGTGTTCTCACTGGTGAAGATGGTAATAATTTTTATCACTGAACCTTAGCTTAAGTCAACAGAAACTCTAATCAGCTCCATATGATTTAACATATATATACTATAAACTTGATTTTGCGACTAAGTCTCACCAATTGAACATTTCTTCCAAAGAATTTTTTCATACTATTCTTTGCAGCAACCAAAGCAATTGAAGCAGGAGTTGCAGGAATAATCGTCTCTAACCATGGAGCTCGGCAGCTGGATTACACTCCAGCTACTATTTCTGTTCTTGAAGAGGTGATTTTCTTCCTTACATGTTTGATGTCCTCTTTTTAGCATGTATATTGGCTTCCATATATTCTTTCCTGAATGTCCAAATGGTTTCAGGTGGTCCATGCTATTCAAGGTAAAATTCCAGTTCTTCTTGATGGAGGAATTAGGCGAGGAACAGACATATTCAAGGCATTAGCACTAGGCGCAAAAGCTGTTCTGGTGAACTTAATGATTTACAGAAATGCATTTAACTTATATACTCTAAGAGTGTATTGAATTTAACTTAACATTTACACTCTACAGATTGGTCGACCAGTCATCTATGGTCTGGCTGCTAAGGGGGAGACCGGGGTAAAGCAAGTTATAGAAATGCTCAAGAATGAATTGGAGCAGACCATGGCTCTTGCTGGCTGCTGCACTGTGGATGACATTACCAGAAGCCATGTTTTTACAGAGACAGAAAGGTTCCTATGTAGGATGTAGTTTAATCCTATGTTCCTCTAAATAAACGGCTTATTAGCCCCAAACTCTACAATCATGTCACATCTTGCTTTCTAATAATCCTCTGTGTAGTGGCATTTCTGCTCCTCTCCAATAACTAAATCCTTGTATAGGATTGTGCTAATTTCCTTATGGTACCTGCAGTGGCGTAGCCACATACAATAAAGGTTCATTTGTTGAACACCTTTCATCGAAAAATTATACTTAACTGTATACATCAAAAGTTATATTCTATACATAAATATTAAATTTTAGTGAAATTTATGTCTTCGTAATTAGGTACCTTCACTTTCCGGTGTGAGACACTTCATATTTTAAAATGTCAACTATATAGATTCTGGACCAACCACTCCCTCTGGTTGACACTGAAGGAAAGTAGAACACTATACACGCAAAGGCATTGAAATATATGCACCTATTTTAGATATATATAAAACTCAATATCCGCTATGAATGACCACACTAAACCAAGAGGGGCATGGCAAGTGTTTGCTCATAGTCTTGAACTAACTTTTGTGGTTGAGTTAATCAAAAGCTCATTTCTTTATTAGACTTCACCCTGTGTTACACCAGGGCCAATATCTCATGAAATTAATCTTCTCTTGTACTCAAATCTTGTTCTGCATCATGTGTGGCAAGATTTGAATTGCTTTCCTGCAGTAATTTTGTAATAAAACTAGACTATTGTAATCCATTTGAATATCTTAATATCTGAAATCGATGCTTTAAATAGAAATATTGCAATTGAACAACATTACAAGCAAGATGTGACACAATTGTAGAGTTGGGGCTAGGCCATTTTGTTTAAGGAACAGAGATTACATCCTACAAAGGAACCTCTCTTTCTCTGTCTTAACATGGCTTCTCGTAATATCATCCACAGTGCAGCAGCCAGCAAGAGCCATGGTCAGCTCAAGTTCATTCTTTAGCATTTCAATAACTTGCTTTACTCCAGATTCTCCCTTAGCAGCCAGGCCATAGATAACTGGTCGACCAATCTGCACAAATATACAAAAAATATTATTAAGACAATCAATGTATACAAAGTTAAATCCATTTCTTTAAATCATTAAGTTTACCATAACAGCTTTTGCCCCTAGTGCTAATGCCTTGAATATATCTGTTCCTCGCCTAATTCCTCCATCGAGAAGAACTGGAACTTTACCTTGAACAGCTTGGACCACCTGAAACCATTGAAAATTAAGGAGGGGCATATGGAAGTCAATGCACGAGCTAAGAAGATTCCAAATAACATATTTCAGCTTTCAATTCAAATGAGCTCGTAATTCAAACATGTGAGGAAGGAAATCACCTCTTCAAGAACAGAAATAGTAGCTGGAGAGTAATCTAGTTGTCGAGCTCCATGATTAGAGACGATAATTCCTACAACTCCTGCTTCAATTGCTTTCATTGCTGAGAAAAACAAATAGTATATGCCAGTCAAATTGTAGGAAAATCTGAGGTTTTCAACAGCTAAGGTTCAGTGATAATAATAGTACCATCTTCACCATTGAGAACACCCTTAATCAAAATTGGCAACTTAGTAATTGATTTTAGCCACGCTATATCCTGCAAAGTTTTCAGAGAGTGTGAGGATTACAGAATGATCATATTTGACTGAAACTCTATTTCTGCAATTTCACATATTTTAACATATTGTCGACACTCGAGAAATTTGAGTTCGTGTATCAAAGATTGTATTTAATCATATCTTCTAACGTGGTAAGTAATAAGGAACACACACATTTAACTTTTAAATCTTGTACCTTCCAGCAAAGCGACGGATCAAGAATTTCTTCAGCATATGCTGCAAGATTTGAGCCTTTGTCCTGCAGAATTTTGTAAGTGGATTAGTAAGCATAGTCTACACTGGTTTCAGGTTTTTTTTTTTTTTTTTTTTTTAATCAAAGCTGGACTCAGGGACCATTTATTAGAAACTAAAAAGGAAACAACCAGATCATAACATGATCTGGTCCAAAAACAATCTATTCTGTCCAAAAACAAAATACATAAATGAACAACCAAAGAAATGAAAAAAGAGTTGGTCGTCTTCAAGCTTGAGCTTCCATGGAGGATGAAGACGAGGTGCTGCCTTGGAGTGAAATCGAGCTGCCACAACCAGCTGCGTTCGGTTCGTTTCCGTCCCACTGAATCCACACAGCTCGAACAACTTAGGTAAGAATCGATCTACTCCCTAATTCGCTTTTGATGTTGTGAACGATCCTTGAGCCCCATTTCTAAGTTTTACCCTTTCCTGCAGATTGAGTCAGAAACCCTAACTAATACCACTGCATAGGCCAGGTAATTCTTATTAATTTTGCTGAAGATCGTTCCTTTAAGTACACTACTTCACTGATGTTTAGATTTATATATCTTGATAAACCCAATATGCTTTCCTTTTCTTTGTGTTTTCACCTGAAATACTATTGTTGCTTGCTGCATTGTGCATTAGTATCATTATCACTGTAGCAATATTTTCTGTTTTGCATTTTTCTGATTCTCAAGTTTGGGAATCCTTGGATGACTCCAATCTGCTCCATGGTCGGAAAAATCGACCTCTCCGATGATGGTATCAGTGAGATGAGGATAGAAGATAGTTCAAATGCCTCCAATATATAGACATAGATTGAAATGGATCCGAATTTGGACAAATTTCACTGAAGACACTCAAAAATTCTCTCAAGTGCCATGAAATAAGGTCCTTTGAAGACTTCTTCAACTCGGATTGATCTGATCTAAACCACAAAATGAAGTTGAATGAACAATGTTTTCTCCTCTTTCATCTTTGTGCACTGTTATACTTCGATTTAATTCATCCATGACCTTCTCTGCAGGCTGAGCCCCAAAGAGGCTGATACCACTGCATAAGAAGGCCACATATGAGTTCCATCTCTGCATAAACAATTACATCCACTTATGCAAGTATGCAGGTACTACCATCGCCTTTTGATATTTCTTTGTCATCCATGTCTGGTTGTTCTTGTTTGTCTCAATTCTGTTTGTGTATTGAAACCCGTGTTTTGGATGTTTCGAATTCTAAGATTGGGAGTTTGTGTTTTATCTAGTGGTTTCAGGTTAATATATCTATCACGAGTTGATTTCTTAGGGTCACTCAACTTATAGCTATTATCTAAGAATGTCACATTCTCTTTTAAAGAAAATTGGAATGAAGAAGAAAGTGACTTTCTGAGATAATAACTATTACTTGAGTGACTATCTGAGAAATCAACCTTATCTACTATAAATAGCAGAATTTTTTATGGTTTTACTTACAGAAACAACATCAGTTGATATAAGACCTTCAAAATTCCTCAGCCGAAATGATATCATCCTGCAATTCCCACTCTTAGTAGATTAACACAGTATTACTAAAAAGAAATTTTCTTTAAGTGCTAAAATGGTGAAACCGACTTATTCCAGATTAGTATGTAAAGAATTCAAGCATAAAAAGATCTATAACTTACTTATTCTTTATATCAGCCTCCCTTCTGCCAAGCCTTGGAGTATCAGCAGTGAGAATTATAGCCCTGAACCCGTTGCTCTCAGCTCGACGTACCATAAATTCTGTTACATCTCTCCTTTTGAAAACCTATTGACGAAGAATAAATTACCTATCTGATAACAGAACACATAATATATAACAATGATCAGAGTTTGGGATAATAAGAGTTACATATATTTGAAAGAAGCGAACAGCATTGCAGCTTGAAGCAACCTCCTCCACTGTGCATGTAGACATAAATGACAGTCCCTATATTCAAAAAAACTCAACATCTATGTTAAAACATATTATAATTAAGTAATAACAACGTAAGCTTTTCGATGAGGCGGTGATACAATATCAATAATCCACGAGTTAATTTCTCAAAAAGTCAATCAACTAATAGTATTATCTCAGAAAATCACTAATCTTCTTGATTTCAATTTTTCTTCAAGTGACTTATGAGATAATAATTAATTAGTTAATGATCATCTGAGAAATCATCTTAACGCTCCATACACCAGAACTGGAAACAGATATTTTACCATGATAACATTACATGCTGCAGCACCTCCAGCTGTTGCAACTTCTCCTGGCATAAATACAACAGCTTGTTGGAGTAAGAACTGCGTGGTGGGGGTACCTTAAGCTAAAAGACTAGTTTTTACTAACTGATTTTATCCAAACCTTCAGGATGTGCCAATTGATGCGCAGCAGAAGGGGCAAGTATAATTGGAGCTGACGTCTTGTGACCGAGTATAACAGTTGACATGTCTATTCTGCTCACATCAACTAGTATTCTTGGCTGAATACTGAGTTTCTGAAAGGTTAGTATTGCTACCATCTATTTTGCCAAATTAATCAAGAGCAAGAAATTACAAACTTACGTGATTCTATGAAATGCTTCGATATTTTCTTTGAGTGTGTACTCATCCTCAGCTCCTCCAGCAAAGAAGTCATAGTACATCTTTGGAAGAACTTTCCTAGCAAGCTCTTGAAATTCATTCACATTAACTGGTTCACCCGCCATTTTAGCCTGCACACACGAGTGTTCGTATGCTAAATTCATCTCATATAGTTGAACTTTGTATTCAATATATCCCTCAAGTTTGTTTAGGAATAAAAATCAATTAAGCTAAACAACTAATTACTCTAGAACACAAACTCAAGATCAAAGGATAGCAATATATAGGATCAGCTATATTGCTCAGACTCTTCAAAATTGTCAAGGGATGAGTGTCAGAAGCAAGTTTGGAGAGTGAGCAACATAGGGAAGAGTAACATGATAAGGAACTAAGCCATAATAATTTTCAGATTCAGATATCACATCATGTGATCGATTTGACGAGTAAACACTACCAAATCAACAAACAGCAAACACAAAAATTGTAAAAGCAAATGTTGAGATATTAGTAAAATAATTAATTAAAAGTAAAGGCGAATTGTCCTATGTTCAATTCTCACCGTCACCCAAAAGCAAAAACATATTTTCATTTTCCACAGGTAGGTACAGATCTATCTGAAGTTGATGTTACGGGTTTGGCAGAATCCAGTAGCTTTAGTGGTGCTAACATATCCAGTTAACTTAAACTAAAAATCCAGATCCAGTTGTCATTCATAAACTTAAAATTTTGAATCTGTCTATGTGTTGAACAAGTACATATGGAGAAAACAGAAGTTTAGATCAAAATTTAATTAAATTTTGGAAGTAAAAACATTGAATACCTGTTGTATAGAAAACAGAGAAGAGTTGAAGTTCACTGTTCAATTAGCTAATGGCTGTAGTTGAACTAGAGAATTATAGTTCACTGTAAATGATTAGCATGATTCAAGATTACAATAATCAGATAGTAGGAGGAATATCTAATTTAGGGAGAAAGTGGTAAGTAATAAAGTTTCCACTTAATACAATTGAAACTTACGTGTATAATTAAGATAGATACATATTTTGTATGATAATTGAATTACTTTGAGTCGAACGTTTTTAATATGAATATTATATTATGTGTTTAAATGCTTAACTAAAACATATTGTATTTCGAATGTATAAATAAAATTTTATAACAATTTAAGACCGATATATTAAGTCTAAAATATATGAAGCTCAATTTAATAAAAAGGGTTCAATTACAAAATTAGAAGGGAAAACTGAAGGGAGTGACCCTTTGTTTTTTTTTTTTTGAGAATAAGGGAGTGACCCTTTGTTTACTGTTTAAACCCAAAATGGCCCACTTTCTGCCTTTCTCTGAATTACCAAAAATGGCCATTTTGGGTTAAACAATTACCGAATGGTCATTTTTTTTGGTGTTCACTCTTAATTTTCTCTCTTCCAATTTTTTAAAATTTGATTTATTTATTTTTTTTAAAAAATAAAATTTGATTTACAATGTATCTGGTACTTGATAATTCCAAACCTTAATCAGTATGAATTTGGTTTATAGTTATGTATCTGAGACATAACTTATATGTTTGATACATAACGTATGTATCGTTGCTATGTATCAAGCGACGGAGCAATGCATCCGCGAGTTTTGAAAAATTTGAAGTTATTGTAATTTAGAAAACTTTCTAAATAAGATGTAATAGTACCTAAATTATTGAGTTTTGTGTACTTTATACTTTTTTTTTTTTATCGTGTGGTATATTTACGTAAGATACCCAAATCAAAGTGCATTTAATGGAAATTCCAACCAAAAAGGGCTAATGGGCCTCTTTCAGGCTTGGGGGCTTATCAGGATCACCGCATTCCTCAATCATATGAGCCCAAACGATCTGTTAAAGTACCGGCCCGTTTGGCCCAAAAATACTTGGATAAACTACATAATTAGACATACATAACTACTATATACCAAAAATATTACTCATAATACCACTTTTTAATAAATATACCATATATTTTAAAAAATTAAATCAGATACACAAATTTCTTAAATATGGAATTGAATAATTATCTTAAAATTTAAATCCCTTAATTAAAGGTGCTTTAACAATTCAATCTCCTCCCCAACAATATCTCTCCCCCCCCCACCCCACCCCTCACCGAATTTCACCCTCAATTCGAAAAAGAACTTCGGGAATGGCAAAACTTTGCGTTTTCATATAACCGCATTATGAATGTAATGTTGTGCACTATCTGCTTGCTTAGAGTGTGATTATAGCTTTGGTATAACATTTTAGAAGGCAAAGAGGCAATCACCCTTCTAAACAAAGATTTTTCTATACTTCTTCGTTGTTCTCTACTTTTTAGGCATTTCTTCTTCTCTGCAATTCTTCCAATTACTTGTTTCAGTTCAATTTACATTAAATACTTCCTCCTTACTTCGACGAGTCGTTGGACGCCGATGAAGACATGTGCAGGTTTTTACATTATTTATTTTTGTTGTTTCTCAACTATTTTAATGGTTGACTGTTCACAAAATTAAATGATTCTTGTTAAAGGTTAATTCAAATTAATAAATCGTGTATCTCATCTTTAAAAATTGATGGATACATGTATCTCGCCGTTAATGATTAAAACCAATGAAGAAAATGAAGAGGTTAACCCAAATTAATAAAAATTGATGGATACATGTATCTCATCATTAATGATTAAAACCAATAAAGAAAATGAAGAGGTTAACCCAAATTAATAAATCGTGTATCTCGGCTTGGATACATGTATCTTGTCATTAATGATTCAAGCTGATGAAGAAGAGATGAAGAGGTTAATCCAAATTAATAAATCGTGTATCTCGGCTTGGATACATGTATCTCGTCATTAATGATTCAAGCTGATGAAGAAGATGAAGATGTTAATCAAACCGAGAAACCAAACCCCAAAAAAAAATAAAAAATCAAAACAAATAAAATTTATCTTATTACAAACTGAATATCATTTTTTTAAAAATTGAAAAATTGAATGACATACCCTTATTTTTATTTTTTTTGAAATTTCAGGATAACCGCAATCACTATTCTGTGGTGAGCATTTTGTGCGCACTAGGTAACCACGCAAGGGATGTAAACCACACTAGGCAAACCCTATGCGACATACTCAACTCAAAAGACATTGAGGGAGATCGATCTCAGATCATCCGTGTGGATAACCACCCTCCAAACCAATTGAGCCATTCTTATTACTAGTGAACTCTTCAAAGGAATTTTCCGCAAAGATCTGAAAACAATCTTTTCAATAAGCACATGATAAAGCCCGGCACAGAATAAATTAATCGAAATGAGAATAGGACTTCACTTGTCGTTACGCAGGTAATGGCCGAGACATTATGCGCGGTTTAAAAGAATAAACCATTGCAAAAAACATCAAAATTCCTTTCATTTTTCTATCCTCATCATATTTACCTTTTCTCTCCTGGAACCCAAAGGTATTAGCAAATTAATCTTCGTGGTAAAGTGATAAGTAATCACTTATTGTATAAAATTACTTTTGATTGGAATTGCTTTACTCTTCGAAATAAGACTTCTCAGTAAGAATATGAAGTACTCGGGTCCAAACAAAATACCGAACATCATATGAAGTAGTCGGGTCCAAATCAAGTACCGAACACCGAGGAAATTTAGAGATACTGGGGCTAAGCATTTATGTGATGTGCTGCATCAAATTGACATTGGCAACTACCAAATAATTTGATTGAATTAGTCAAGGGTGCAAAGCAAAGAACAAATGTGAGTGTCTCTGCTCTGGGACTTTGCGGCTTATGCATTAACCACTCCTTTTCTAAATTCTAGGACTGTAGAGTGGGCCGACACTAGTAGTGAAGCTTGCGGGGCGGATCTATAGCCTATTTTTTTTTTGGCACCGTGAATTCATGATTCTTTTTATAAATAAAATATTTTAAATATATATATTTATAAAATTAATCTAATATTATCTACAGATACTTATTTATAAGAACTAAATAATGTATTTGGTTGAACGCTATGTTATTTAATTGAAGAAATAGGGATCAATTCACACTTTCTCCCCTCTTCTATTAAAAAATGGACGGTACAAATCTTAAAGATTCACTCGAATTTATTTTCTGATTATATAAAAGACGCTTCGTCATGAGAATTATTCATGTTTTTTGAAATAATTTTTCACTTTCTTATAAAATTGGTGTTTGTATTTATAAAAATTTCAAATTCAACTTGAAATTAGATTTTAATTTTGAAGAAGTATTCCAAATCTATTCTCCAACTTAATTTTCAGAATTCCAAATAAAGTAT
This sequence comes from Solanum verrucosum, assembly GCF_900185275.1. Taxonomy (NCBI): domain Eukaryota; kingdom Viridiplantae; phylum Streptophyta; class Magnoliopsida; order Solanales; family Solanaceae; genus Solanum; species Solanum verrucosum. The sequence continues at coordinate 1,702,625 of NW_026020014.1, read as the reverse complement.
TATCTTTCTCCTTTTTGCAAAAAAGTATAATCAAATATGCAATGCAACTATACTTTTATAAATTTAAATATTTAAACTCTGGCCAAATGCCAACATAATTTTCAAATGGAGGGAGGTAGACAGGTGGTTGCTTACTATTGGAAATATTATTATTTATTAATTTATTTATTTATTAGGGTGCAGATTTGGGCCAAGCCCACGACGGATGGGACCTTCAAAGTCAACGCTTGGAGATTTGGAAGCGTAATTTTGAAATCACACGTAATTGTTTAACAATGCCTATTTTTATTCATTTAACTTCCTCTCTACTCTGCTTGCACTGAAGAAGTTGACTGTTTGAAATCCAACTTGATGGTCCCCTCGAACTTTCATGGCACCTTCCTATAATACCATCTTCATATTTGATCCAATTCATTAAGGCACTTTCGATTACCATTTTTCCAGTTTATCATCCAATTTCACATCTGGGTCACTGTTTTTATGCTCTAATTTGACGTTTTTCACAAATGGTGGCTTCTTCTGTGGCCTCTCCACTATGTACATGGCTCGTAGCAGCTTGCATGTCTGTATCCAGCGAAAAGGATCAATTTTGGAAGCCTGCTTCTAATTTTCAGTCTTCCAAGTTGATGGGTAGGTCTGGTAGGAGAAGAAAAGCGATTACCAAGTGCAACAGTGGGAGCTTGATGAATGGTTCTGTAATGAACAGTTCTTGGCATACTTGTTTTGGTTTTGAGCCCTGTGAGGAGTATTATAAATCCGAGGGATTGTCTGCTTCTTTTTCGTCTTTATTGGCCGAAAATGCGTTTTCTGTATTTGGGTTTAAGCAGGTGCCATTGAATCGAAGGCAGAGGAGAATGAGTTCTGCTGCTCATTCTGGTAATTTTACTTAATCAAAGGCTTATTGATTTAATCTTCATTAGTGTGATGAACTGTATTTGGTAGCTTATTGTCTAACGATTTGTGGATCGACTTAATCGACCCATTGGATTTTGGGTATATTCTATGTCTTTAGTATGTGACTATGGATGTGAAATAGCGCAAGCTGCGAAATTTGGACTGAATAATGAATTGCAATACAACTCGAAACGTTTCTGGGTATGGTTCTTTTAATTCATAAATTGTTTGTCACTACGCCAAAAAAGTATTTTCTTTTCCCATCAAATGTATATGTTTGGCTTATTTACCAAAAGCTTTTTTCAACTCTGTGTCAGTCAAACAACTTCACATAAAATGGTATTGAGGCAGTAAAATTAAAATATATTTCTTCGATTTAAATAGCTAAAGATCTGCAACTGATGCTTTAAATAACAAATGTCTCAATTCTCAAAACAACTATATGAGCTTTTGCTAATTATTTTGGGAATGATGTTAGTGTTGTGTGAGGAAAATGTGAATGAGATTTGTGCACACTGAGAGAACTACCTACTCGAACTTGTAGACATGAAGGCGTGTTATCTTTGTTTATACATATTATTCAAGATATGTTTCACTTGCCTATCAAACATTTCTAGTATATGTCTTCGAAGAATGTTTAAACTGCATGACTCCAACAATGTGATGAACTGCTTTTTGATTTGATGTACTTCTAGGCAAACCCGTGGCTGTGGCCGTGCAACCTGCAATGGAAGCCACGGCAAAGAAGAAACCTCTTATGAGGAACAGAAGAGTTGTTGTGACCGGGGTCGGTGTAGTATCACCAATCGGTCATGATCCAGACATGTTTTACAATAATCTTCTTGAAGGCATCAGCGGTATAAGTCAGATTGAGGCTTTCGACTGTTCTGAATTTCCCAGTGTAATTTTCCATGATTGTTTTAGCACGCCAAACTGTTTATCTATCTTCTATTTCGACTAATATTCTTCACTACCCAAAATATCTTTCAAGATGTTTCACAATGGTCTTCTTTGCGACAGAGAATTGCTGGGGAAATCAAGGAATTTTCGACTAATGGGTGGGTTGCACCCAAACTTTCGAAAAGAGCAGATAAGTTCATGCTTTATATGCTTACTGCTGGAAAGAAAGCTTTGGCAGATGGTGGGATCACAGAAGATTTATTGCAGGAATTAGATAAGGCTAGATGTGGGGTCCTAATTGGCTCAGCCCTTGGAGGGATGAAGGTAACAAATGAACTTGCTTAAGATATATGACCTATTTTTTTTTTTGATGACCGTGGTGTCCGGGCCAGCTTTCGCGCACCTCGACTAAATCATGGAATACCTGCCACCTCCCACCAACAACGGTGCCAGGTAGGTAACTCTGTCTACCAAGGCTATGACCTATTGCGATCAAATGATCATTCCGAGAGCCCTAAAATAGAAGCTCTTGTAATTCATTGTTCCAAAGAATGTCATCTAGCAGAAAGATGATATAATTTTAAGAAGAGTTGTAAAACTTGTTAACTGTAAAAATCAATTAATACTGTTACCATAAAAAAATAAACAAGTAATGACAAATGAGGTTCCAGTTCATATTGTATTTTCATGATATCACAGCTGCCACTTACCATTCTACGGCATATTAGAATTCCTCTTTTTTTCCATCTCCAAATAATTGATTATTTGCTCTTTGATCAGGTCTTCTATGATGGCATTGAGGCTTTACAGGTGTCGTACAAGAAGCTGAATCCTTTCTGTGTACCTTTTGCAACATCCAATATGGGAGCTGCCATGCTTGCAATAGATTTGGTAAGTTACTTATTGGATGAGATCAAACTATGATTGAAAGAACTGTTTCTCCTTATTTTAAAAATAGTTGAAAGAACTGTCATTCAAAGTTGATTGAAACAACTGCAGGGTTGGATGGGTCCAAGCTACTCAATCTCCACTGCATGTGCAACAAGTAACTTCTGTATATTAAGTGCTGCAAATCATATAATTAGAGGTGAAACAGTAAGTGGGTGAATTACTCTTACTCCATCGTTTTAAGTATGTAATTTCCAGACCATGTGAAGTATAATGACACCTTGTATATCATAACATGGAAATTTCAGGATATGATGCTTTGTGGGGGGTCAGATTCGGCAATTATTCCAATAGGTTAGTTAAATATGGTAAAACTATCTGGGGAATAATGTAGTTATAATTTGTTCTCAAAGTTTCCATCCTTAAATTGTGATTGGTGGCAGGCTTGGGAGGTTTCACTGCTTGTGGAGCCTTGTCACAGAGGAATAGTGATCCAACAAGGGCTTCACGTCCTTGGGATATGGTATTGCTATCAAATTTCTCTATTTCTCAGCTGTTTCAAATTTCAATCAACTGTTGACGAAAATTCTGCTCTCTGATGCATAAATTAGATTTCTTGATGTATTTTGAAATCATCAGCATAAGTGTCATTATGTGAATGATTAAGCATGGACTTCAGCGTTGTTTCTTCTAAAGATGAGCTTCTTGAACATGTACATGTACAGTTTGTTGCGACTTCCTACACATGTAAATATTTTACTTTAAATAGGAAAAGAAAAGAGAATATCTTCGAATTGTGAGTAATGTTTGCTAGTACTTTGTTATTTCCCTTTTGAAATTTCTTACTGCTTAGTAGCTTGGGAACCATTTTCTTTGTTTTGCTCTTAAAGATCCCTGCTGCTGTCTACTAAAGCTGCATTTGATTTCTTGATGGAGCAGGACCGTGATGGATTTGTGATTGGGGAAGGATCGGGCGTCTTACTTTTAGAAGAACTTGAACATGCAAAGGTATGCTTCCACTAAACCAATATGCAGAAATATGCATCTGATAATGTGGAGTTACTTTGATCCATTCAGAAGGTTTCATCAATTTGATTGTAGCTGTGTTGTGTTTTTTTCTGATAAACTAACAGAAGAGAAAGGCTAAAATATATGCCGAGTTTTTGGGTGGAAGCTTCACTTCTGATGCTTATCACATGATAGAGCCACATCCAGAAGGTAATTTTATACATTGAAATTACCAGCGTATTGCTGGTATTCCAGCTCAGATTTGATATCGTGTACATAGCCATTCTAAAGCATGGAAAACTTGTATTCTTACTGATTTCTTCTATATGCTTTACAAAATAGGAAGTGGAGTTGTTCTCTGCATAGAAAAGGCCTTGGCTCAATCTGGGGTGAAACGTGAAGATGTCAACTATATCAATGCTCATGCTGCATCAACCCCAGCCGGTGACCTGAACGAATATCAGGCCATTCTGCATTGTTTTGGGAAGAACCCTGAAGTAATGCTCTTATACGCCTTTTTTTTTGTTTTAGGAGATGTACTCATATAGCTTGTTCTCAGCAACTGCTCTCTAATTCTCTTATAATGAATTCTTTCCCTTTCAGCTTAAAATAAATTCAACAAAGTCCATGACTGGTCATCTCCTTGGGGCTGCTGGTGCTGTGGAAGCCATCGCAACAGTCAAGGTAATAAAGTTTAAGATCATTGCATACAAATACCTTATACAAGCTTAATATGGACTTTTAAACTCAGAGAGGGATGAAAGGTTTAGACAGAAAAATACGAAAGTTATGTTTTCTTACAAGTAGCTGGTGCTGTGGAAGCCATCACAACAGTTAAGAGGTAATGAATATTAAGATAGTTGCATACAAATACCTTATAAAAGCTTAAGATGAACTTCTAAACCCATAGAGGGATGAAAGATTTAGACAGAAAATTACATGAGTACCAGGTATGTTTTTATGATTGGAAATAAAATTTCAGAAAATATTTATGAATTACCGTAACTAGTTTAGAATCGAGGCATTGTTATTGTATATATATAGAGTCGTCAATACTTAGCAAAATGACAGCTGGCTGTTGTAATGTAACTTCTTCGAATGATGGCTTGCTGCTGGTTTGCTTCATAACATATTTGTTGGGCCTTAATAGGCAACTTTTAGCTGTTGAAGTGGGCATTAAGTCATTAGTAATCTAATATGTTTTTGTGACAGCACAAGCTAGGTGTACAGATGGGAAGAAATCACGTAGTGTTTTTTGTCTCTGCTGGAATTTAAACCTGAGATCATATGGTTCTTAACCCACTTCATTGACCACTAGGCCACACTGGCCTAGTGATCTTTTGTGCTTTTCCCATCAGAATAAAAACCTTCTTAGGTAAATAGATTGGTACTGGATGCCCGCAGGGGAAAAAAGCTTTAAGATTGTCATGCCAAGTATTGAAGCAATCTGCAAGTTTGTTTTAACACGTCGGAGAATGAAGTAGTTTCTACTTCTATTGACTTGTTAGTCGGTTGACATAAGTTACTGTTTGTGAAAGAAGTCCGTATCTACAGTAATTGTGTCTTGATATGTACTTTTACTTGAGGTGATCTAGCATTCATTCCCAAAGGAGAGCAGTTGGAACACAATCACTTTCTACTAGTCTGTTTGTGCTTAGAGTAATTACAACTATCTTTGCACACTAGCTTTCAGTTTTTATATGAAAGTTTGCTAATACATGTTTATTTGGAATTTTTTATACATAGGCCATACATACAGGATGGATCCATCCAAACATCAATCTTGAGAACCCTGACAATGGCTTGGTATGTATCTGGTTAATTAGTGCGCTCGACTTTTTGAACAAGCTTGCACTCCCTATCTAATATTGTTGCGATTAAGAAGCCATTGCATCTTAATCAGTTAACTATGTTCTAATGTTGCTTAACATGATATTAGGATATGAATGTGCTGGTGGGCTCTAAGAAGGAGCGCTTGGATATCAAAGTTGCACTCTCCAACTCATTTGGCTTTGGAGGACACAACTCGTCTATTCTATTTGCGCCTTATAAGAATGTCTAATCCAATGCTTGCACATATCATTCTTAAAGAATGTAACCCTGTGTTGATTTCATCAAGTTGCCCTTGAAAGATTCCCACATGCCAACGAAATCGAGAAAACGAACTTTTAATCTTCATTAGTTCATCGGAAAGGAAAGCAGACACAGGAGACCACAAGTGTGTGAAGTTATTTTCTTAACTGTACTACCTTTTTTATTACTATAGATATTTTGAAATTTGGTTCATCTTTCGGTTAGTTGTTCTTAGGTATGAACTGTAGCAGTCAATACATAACTCATCTCACATCTGCTTGGAAATGAGAAATATGTTTTATTCTTTGTGATATATTGTTTTATTTGCTATGGCTATAAAAATATATGTCTAATTAAAAGCCTTTATCATAAAATTAATTTTATCGAGTGTAGCCGCTAAAAGTCAAATTGCTAGACTTTTTTTATTAGACGTCTGGAATGAACAAACTTAAGTTATTTTCATGTAGTAATACGCAGCAGGCCAACTATACATTAATTGTACTAGTTTTCAAACACGTATGTTATATGTGTATCCCATATTATTTTAAACTACCACACTTCAAAGTTTAGATATGCAAAGGCATTCGCAGATCAACTACTACTATCTAAATTTGAGTTTTATTGCAACAAAAGCTTTTTCGGAAATTCATATTCTATTAAAAAAGGTGAATATGCTACTAGCTTAGCAATAATACAAAAAATGCTGGTCAATATTTGTAGCTAAACCAACTGGAATAGATTTATGTGAAGTAGATTCTTTTTAGAGGAGAAATCTAAGCGAAAAATTAAAAGGCAAATGAAATAATGGGACAAACACTCCTTATGATACACTTTATAGAGTATTTTAAAGAATGTGAAAAGATTGATCAGAATAAATATCATGGAGAAGATAAAACTACGTACAACCAGTAATAACCAAGAAATTTAATATTAATATAAATGAAGAATGTAACAATGTTTTATAAAAAGAAGTAACTATGAAAGATGAAAGAAAGAAAATTTAGTGAGTGAAATAAACATTATGAAACAATACATAATAACCATCCAAATATTAAAAAATCATGATTTATTGTTACTATTTATTAACATATTCTTAATAATTTGTCGTTAATCTCTTACTAATTATTATGCACATATATTTGAAATTTAATTGTTGATGTAATTATAATTAAAAAAGTAAACAATTAAATTTACAGTTACTTTTTATTTCTTAATTTGTCTTATTCACTTCAATTTGAATCAATCATGTTTTAATATTGACATTGTAAAATGATTTTCAATTCTTTATTTTCAAGCTCAAGCTAATTAGATTATCAAATAATTAAAATTTCAAAAATATTGTCTTAGCTTTTAATGTGTAACAATCACTATAATATTGCTTTTATTTTTGTAATAAAAATTATTACAAAATATTATATAAGTAAAAAAAAAAAACTCTAATTGGCATAATCAATGAAGTGAAGTCTTAATTTCATTTGTAAACACTTTTAGAATAATTTTGATAGTTTATGTAACAATTGATTCCATTGAAAACTATTGAAAATATTTTCAGAACTATAATCAATAAGAAAGATTTAAACATTTGTGTTGTTATGTAATGTACAATAATTTATATATAATTATTCTTGTCTTACAAAATATTACAAGAAATGTCATACTATCAATTGAAAAAGAAAAATAATTATTAAACTATAATCAATTACAGTATCTTTTTAGAATATATGAAAGTAAAATATGTATAAAAAATTAAATAAACACAACTCTCTTTTCTAAAATTATTAATAATGATTGTTTTGGCTTTTCAATCTATGTCCACAACGGATATATAGAAATTTAGCATTTACCTTTCCACTAAATAGGCTAAATCATTTGAGCAGCAAAAATCGTATACGAAAATTTCAATACATTCGCTTTGGCTACACCAAGTTTTCATCATTTTTAGAGGGATGAACTTTGATATTTCAAATCAATTACTTTCCATGTAAATGATTCCTTTAATAAATGTCTCAGACAGTTGCACACACTTTATTGATGCTTCTCAACTTATCAATTGTGTTTCATTGATGTTTTTCAACTTATCAATGGTGTTAACCCTAATCAGAATATGACGTCAAATGTAATCGGAAATTGTAACCACATCAATAGTGTTGCATTCTAGTTAGATGAGCACTATCTCCACTTTAGATTTGTCAACTTTGCAATCTCTTAGCATATTATGTATATCTTCGACAATTTTATCCTAATTTTGTTTTCTCATGAACTCCATTTACTCTCTTTTTTCCAGCGAAATAACAACAATGAAGAACGATAACAAGGATTTTCTTGCAGGAAAAGACGAACTTATGATGTGTTCTAGAAGATCGTACTTGGAAGAAGTTATTTTGTACGGTATAAGACTGATAAAAGAATATTGTTGGATATAGTGATTTTATAATTAAGAATAGCGGGAAACAATTACTCTATTTTTGCCCTCAATGTAACATATTTATTTTGGAATAATTGTTTTACTAAATTGTTTATTTTTTTTAAAAATAAAATGGATAAAGTACTTCTGTATAGTGAAACTTACACATTTTTTATGATCCAATGAACAAATTTTTTAAAATTCAAAAATATATTAATTTCTTTTCAAAATTACCCTTCCTTTTTTAATGGAGTTTTAACTATTTTTATATCCCAAATAATGATTATCTCTATTTTCAATAAGTGTTTTAAAACAAATACGTATTAACAGATTACTCTTTAATTAATATTTTAAAACATATTATACCCCAATAATTCATTTATACTCATTTGAGTTGGGGAGAATATTTTATTATTATGCTAAGAAAAGATAATGTTTGTGGCTTGAACTGTAGGGTGGTAAGAGACTACTGAGAGGAAACGAGAAGAATAGGATCATTGAAACTCCAAAATTTAATTGTTGTCCATTATTGACTTGACACATGAATTTGAAATAGTAAATAATAGGGTTAATTTTACCAAATCACCCTTATTAAGAGAAATATAAGTCGTCTAAATATTGAAAAATAAATCGTATTTAATAGCAAAAGTAAAATAAATAGGACATGCTAAACTATTTATTGATTTTATAAATGGGACAAACATAATTGGACATCCTAAAATAGTATAATGGACAACTAAAGACGAACGAAGAGAATATAAAGAGACTAATAAGAAGGATTCGCTAATATTAGATTTAATTTGAATATTTTAAAATCTGTTAGTTATTAACTTAATAAGAAGGATGAATATTTAACTTCATAAAATTTTCGTTTTTGCATCATGTAACTAATACCACGTACTAACATGTCCAATCATAAGCCGTTGGAAAATATTTAAACGTTCAGTCATTTTCGTGACTTTCTCATGGAAAATATTTTCTTAAGAATGACTTTCATCGTACCACATACACCCACTTCCACTTCATTTGGAGGATTTGTTTTGCGATTGGCTAAGATGTGGAAATATAATAAAATGGTGGTAGCTATATTTAATGTCATCAAGGACTTCCTTACCACAGCTCAACTGTATGTAAATTGAACATCTGAGAAAATGTAATCCTTTTGGCCATGCTATGCCTCGATTGGAATGCTGTTTTTAGTAAATTCACAGACCCAGATGAATACCTACAAATACAGATGAAACTATAAAAGATTCAAGTATTGGAAGGCGTGCAGAGACAAAGACGCTTAGAGCTAGTAAACAAAGCACCATACTCTGTGCATGACAGTCTAAAAGGATTGTTTATATTTGCTGTATATTCTGAACGTCGTTAGCTTCATAGTTGAAACTACAATGAGCTACCTCTTGGAGTTTTGAAGCTAAACTAACAAAACAATATATAAAGGAGAACCAATATTAATGTAATTTATCAAGGTTAAGGGACATGATTCATCACGGTTCCTTTCCTCTCTTTACACTATAAAACTGAAAATGGCACAACATATGCTTGGACAACTGTAATGTGAGGTGGTTCTCTGGGTTGTGCACATTGACAAACAGGAAGAAGCATTCGACAATATTGTAGTCACTGAGCTGCATCTGTATGGAAGCATCACCAAATCTTTGTTCTAAGCCAGAAGAAGAGAATGACAACTCCAAGCACAATAGCAACAGGAGCCCATTTTCGAATCAAAGCCTAAAGTCAAGTAATGAATCAGTAATTAAAGCAATGTTAAATATCCAGATGCACATGCTTAAAGATAAACAAATGAGACAATAACCATCAGGAACCTAATAAGGTACCAACATGATGGCTGCATTTTAGTAGAACTAAAAGAAATCACACTATGTTCCTTCAGATTCTTGTACAGCTTTAGCATTTCTATTAGTTTAAACTGTACAACTTCCAAACAAAATTATGAGGTACATCATCTTGTGAAGCCAATGAAACTAACCTGACGATTTAAATCTTTTGCTTTATCAGCATATATCCGGGATTCAGATGTCAAGCGGCTAGACATCTGACTGACCTCTGCAAAAAATTGATATTCGACAATCTAATCAGTAGCCACCTAAGATGATCATAAATGGAATAACAAATAGGGCAATGAACATGGGAAGGGTGAAAATAGGGGCGAACCAACTATATAAAAATTATACATCATCATAAGAGTCCAATCAATGTCAAAGCTGCAAATCCTACAGCTGACTAATGTCATGTGCCTTTTGGATTTAGAAAGAGGCAAATATTCTTGGAACTGACACGACTCCCGATTTTATCTGCATAGAGATGGATTTGGTTCCACTACTTTTACACCAAAAGCATCATATTTTTTTCTCAACAATATAGAGAACCCACTTTCCTTTAGCATGGACTTTTAATGATTCCAAAATAAAAATCTCATCTCACAAGTTCACAACCACAATTACTCCATTTAAATTACCTTAATAATAAACCAAAGATTGTTATTTTCTGCCTTCAATATGGCATATAAGATGCAGCCTACACAATTATAGCTTGGAAGTTTTCTGACAGAAGAAATCATTCTGAATGCAATCTATAGTTCTCTGGGAGTTAATGAGGAGAGATAGAGGAATAAACACTTAACCGTGTTATATTACATTGTCAAATTTTAAGGACGTCTAAGTGTGGTCTTTTAAACCATTTTACTTCTCAACAATCTTCCACAGCATCCACTCTCCTCTGTTTTTGTCTCCCGACCTACTACATCAAGACATATAAACTTGAAAATTATAGACATTTTAGACTTGTGATACACTACCAATGGACACTTGAAGTTCTGATAGGAAACTCTAGGAGACAACCATAATTTAGAATTTAGCGAGGCTGCTATGGGAAAGATAAAAAAGCCTTACCATAGATTCTCCAAATCTCACACTTGCCATACATGGACATACAAGTCTCTAACCAGACTAGAAAGACTCCTTATAAACACCAGAAGTTCAGAACTAATGCAAGTGTAATACCACAAACTCAATTTTAATATCAATTAGTTGACATTGCCGATATAATAAACTGAAAAGTTAGGTTTATAGCACATTAGCACAATGTCTTTCGAGATAATCAAATCGAAGAAATCCAGAATGGACGAGGTATTGTTCACAAAAGAGGAATGTTAGAATGAGAAACTTACGGTCCAACTTTTCACCAACGCCAAGAACTTCTTGGACATTTCGAGTCATTATCTGATGAACTTCGTAAAGCTCATCATTCAACTTAGAAATGTTGCGTTGAGTCCTAGTATCCTGGTACAGTTTCTTCGTCTTCTGTATGAATGTATCTTTTACAACAGGGTAAATCACATATTGCAAGCATCAGAATATCAGTTTCACCAAAATATAATTGGACAGCAAAAAACATAAAAGAAAATACTCCAATAGATTACCAAATTTAATAAAAGCATATGGTCTAGCAGCAGTTTCAATTTGACTCCCATTGGCGCGCTCAAACTCATTCTTAAGGTCCTCCAGGTATTGAAAGGCAAGTTTCTTGGGATAAGAGCGATCACACATTGTCAGATAACAAACATGCCCTTCAATGATATAACTGAGAGCACGGGTTAAGAGAATACTATACACATGGAGTGAACTTTCTCAAGAGGGTGAAATAGAGACAGAAGAGCAATATTACTGGTGGTACAGAAAGCATACATGACAAAAAGAAGTAGTTAAGGCAACAGTGGTTAATCCGGAAGTTCACATACTTTGGAGGCGATAATGATTAAGATGCCAAATCATCCTTGATATTTCACATTCAGTCAGCCATGATAATGATGAAATTGATGCTACTAAAAAATCCAGTAAAAAACTAGAAGTACAATGTTTTAGTTGTGAAAGCTTATCAAGTGGAGAAACTACTAACCAAACCAAAAAAATGTATGTCGCAAAAGGGATCAAGAGTATTTAACAGCTTCGACACACCAAGGTGAAATCTCATTCATCTAAAGCACTAAATCAGCAACACTGATCATTTCTGAAATATCCAGAAAACTCCAACTTGTTTGTTATATAACCAAATGGGAAAGTTTTAAGGACTGAATGCTGAGCATTCAATCAACAGGAGCTTTTCTTTTCTAACAGGTATTGACTTCATAGAGTTTTCAAATCAAAATACCCCCAATAAGCAGTACCAACATATAATTGAAACAAGAGCAATAGTACAAGTTAATTGAAATAGTTAGGGAAGGGGCAAATTGATTACTAAAAATGCAAAATATTCATTAAAAGTCTCAAACGAATCCCTCACCCCACCCCCGGTAAAACCCTATTTGAATAAATAACCTGTCAAGCTCAGAAAGGAAGTCGCAAATCCTCTCATTCTTCGAGAGAAAATCAAAACACATTATAGTATTGGGTGTTGACCCATAAGTAAGCTGGTGAAGTCACGTTGGAAAGATAACATGAACAAAAGGATACTGGAAGACGTAAGGTCCAGTTTCAATAGACATCCTTGAAGCGTCATTTTGGCGCATTGACAGGTTCTTGAATAAGGCCTTGACCTGCTGTTTGTAGAAATCTGCATTTTGAACATCACGACCATCATCCAGCCCCTCGGCTAAAGGAAGGCCATCAGTCACACGAGCAATCAAAGTCAACTTCACCATATTTTTCCGCAAGCATACAGCTACATCAAAACACAAAAAGGTGAGAATTCAACCTTTTGCAGTCAAATTTCTATATTTTCTACTTTGTCCATGCCGTCCAACTTCTAACACGATCATCTATACGAACAACATTCCCAGAAATGACAACAACTAATGCATTATACTTCCGGTCAGTGCAACTGTTTGCTGTCAATCTAATAAACGTAAAATTGACGTGTTCTAAAATGATGAAGTAGAAGCTGTGCAGTCAGGATGGTACATTACACTTTAGAGGAGTACTCAACGGCTGAAGGGGAGTTAGTTATTATTTTAAAAGCTTCACAGATTAGTTTCTTACGTTTTTAAGAAAAAACGATTTTTATTAACAAATATGCCTAGTCACACTTTTGGCAAGGTAGTAGAGTATATATATTGATCTGCAGCTCATTTGGAAGCACGAAAGGAAATCCCAAGTTCTATCTTCTTCTTAGCTAACTTAGCTTCTATATGCAATTTCCTTTCGTTTCTGCTTCGAGTTGCTTAAAAAATTCTCCCTCAATTACTTTCCTTTTTAGTTTATTCCAGAAAGAATGACTCTTTCCTTTTTTTTGGCAGCGCTTTACTTCTAACTTTCCGCGTGACATGTTTAAGACTTACAAGAATAACAGATAATTTGGTACATTCAAAAGTTTTTTTACTTTCTTACCCTCCATGTCAATTCAAAACAAGACAATCAAATTGAAACCACAAAATATACACATTTTCAACAAATTTCAACAGAAGTCGAATTCCTTAAACAAAGTAGATGATCTCCAAGGAGCATTCATGTTACTTTACGAGAGTTTAATCCCTGAATACTTTAAGCAGTAGAGGCACATCGACAGAACTGATTAGCAGAATAATTCTGTAACCCTAACATTCCAAACCTACAGCATTCAATTCCAATGAAAAATGACTAAAATTAAATCTAACAAACACAAAATCACGCAAACAAACACAATGATATAAACAGATTGCTCACGAAGTTATTATCAGCATAGATCAGAAATTACCGATCGATCATACGCTTGCGTGACTGCTTGGAATCCAGTCGCCGATCGGTGACCGCCTTTGATAAATTGTTAAGAGCTTGAATCGGAGCTGGTAATAAATGGGATGGGAACAAAGAGGGGTTTTGCTGAGATTTGAAGAGGTACGGTTTTGATAAAAATATAAAAAGCGTTTTTACACACTTGCATATGCTGTGCTGATTTGTCAATTTTTGATTGGGTGACAACGTGTAGATGGCCCCCAAGACTGGCGTTAAAAGGAATTTCACCACATTAATTCACCAAAAATAATTATATATTCATATTTATTTTATTTTATTTTTATTGTATATATAGATTTTGAATTTCCTCAACATAATAAAAAGATTAATTGATTATATATATTTTTATTTGAGTTGACTAAGAGCAAGTTTGGTATTGCTGCTACAAGCTACTTATTTATAGAAGCGTTTTTTTAAAATAACTTTTCAAAAAAAGCAATTTGTGTTTAACAAATTCATTTGAAAAGTGTTTTTGATAAACAATTTGTATTTGACTAATTTTCTTTAAGAAGTGCTTTAGAGAGTCAAGTTACAAAAAAGGGCAAGTATCAATGTGCTTTTAATATTAAGATTATTTTAAATTTAATTATTCGTTACTTTTTTGGAGAGGGTCTAAATCTTTAATTTTTATTTTTTCTCCTCTTTTAATCCTACAAAAATTTCGTTGTTACTTTTATTTCTAATTTTGTAAAATAATATATAAAGTAATATATAGAATATAAAATATATAAATAATAATATAAAACATAAATAAAATAAAAAATTTATTATATAAAAATAAAAAATAAATTCTTGAATAAAAATCAACCAAAATTATGAGATATGTTAATTAATTAAAAAGGGATATATTGATAAATATGTATATTATGTAAGAGATATTTTAGTCTTAAAAAAATTAATTTTCTACTTCTGCTTCTCTTTTTTTTTTTTTAAATAGAAATTTTTAGCTACTTTCTAGAAACAGAAAACGCTTTTGCTTCCATTTAAAAATCAGATTAAAGAATTTGCCAAACACTTAATTTCTTAAAATAAGTGACCTCCCAACACCAATGCTAAACAACACGCTCTAAGTTGCAAGTTTGAATTCGTGACACTAATATTAATGACAATGTTGATAGCATAAAATTTAGAAATCATTTTGATGTCACTTAATCAATTAATCGAAACATAACAAACCAAATTTGAAGAGTAATAGAAGAACAATGTGATGTAAATTCCTTGAACACAGATGAACAACAATTCAACTATAGAGCTAAGTTAAGCAACAAATAGTAATGTTTTCTATTTTCTTTGGTTGGGACGGCCTAGAGGCGGCCTTTTGTAAAGGTAGAAAGAAGTATTCAAATTTGATTAGTGATGTGTCGCGTTTCAAGAAGGCATATAGGCTACCCGAGGCTTTGACAAAGAAAGTCATTTCAATCCAATTCATTCTTGGGTCAAGATGAACCCCTTCAGCAACATTATGTCTAATAATTTGGTCATATATAATAAGTTAACTAACATCACAATTTTTGTAGGCAAAGTTTCATTCTTTCAACTTAATAAGCAAATTGGCAGAAAATCTTGGGAATTGGTGAATGTTTTTCATATACCTCAGTTCAAGTTTTGAAATACTATTTGATAGGAAAATGGGGTGGGTGGCTTGTATCTGTAATATTTAGGTTGCATTTGGTAGAGTATCTTCTCTTAAACCTTTTTGGCTGCCAAACTTCAACAGTCACCAAAGCAAAAAACACCCTTCTGTTTGGCCTTTTCTGCATTAGAAAAGCACAACAAATAATCTAATTTGCAAAAGCAAAAAACACAAGATCAACTACCAATCTAACCCGAAAAGTACTGCCAAGAATTCTTAGTAGGATGCATTTTGTTGAACAGCTTAGTGTTATATATATACAAGCATACATACCCTTGTTTGATCATCCATATTCCTTGTGCAGTGACTTATTTAACTGAAGAGCGTAGCAGGTACTAGGTGGACTAGTTGAGGTGCCCGGAAGAATTAATGATTTGCAGGTGACGGGTTATTTATGCTGGAGAAGCAGGGCACATGCTAGATTACTTGGGATTTCTATCCTTGAGAATTTTGCATGTGCCCTCACCCTCCAGCTTAAACCCCCGCCAATAATGACATTCAAATATTAACAGCAATGAAGGTAAGTCATCATTAACTAACTGTAGCAACCAGTTTTTTTAAAAAAAATACATGACATAATTAGATACAGAACCATAAATGTCAGCTTATTGGCCACTTTTAAGTGGCCTTTAAATAGCTTCTTGCATAATGTTTTATATAAATAGAATATGAAGAACACATCTTAGGATCTCTGGTCCATTTCCATGAAATTATTGGCTATGAGGTCGGCTTTCCAAGAGCTGAAGCAGCTGAATCCACGTAAAGCAGTAAACAAGTGTAGAGTTTTTGCTTCAATCTATCAACTCTATCAGCCACATTGTTTTTGTCTGAGCATAAGGTACTCCTTACCTTGTCCAACCATTCATTTGCATGCTTCAGCTGTGATAATGTGAAAGCTATTTGATTTTTTGACTCCGTTTGGCGTGGTACACTTACTTTCGTTTTTTGTTCCTGCTTGTTCTGCCAGAACCCAACTTCAAGTGCTCCCTCCAAGAATTTGAGAAACCAAGACTGTATTTCATTTAACAGAAGCTCTCTTAGTTCCACGATGTCTTTGGAACCGTCTCCTTTTGCCCACTCTAGCTTTTCAGCCCCAGAAAGTTCCACAGAAGGCTTCAAAGACTTGCTTGTAGCTTTACCATTCAAGAAACATGTCATCTTCCCTTCTTTCACCTTCTCGTGAACAGATAATTTGGTGGCAAAATTATCTGGGGTTAGCTCTTTTGTTTTAACAGTACTGGGTAGTTCAATGAGATTGTTGAGCGTGAAAAACTTGGAGAGAGATATATGGGGACATTCTGGTGATGCTGAGGTGCACAGTTCAGCAAACATTCTGGAAAAGAGAGAAAAATGAAATGAAAGAAAGAATGGAAGATGAAGAACTAGATGGATATACAATTGAGGCCTTACATAAAACTCTGACTCCTAGACTGTACCTGAGGCAATGAAGAAGTTTTGCTGCTTCCTTTGCTTCTTCTTGAGCTTCTGCTGCTACTAAAGAAGCTAATAATCCCCTCCTAAGTATCCCCTTGTTATATGAACAAGAATGAGATTATAAATATACTTGATTCATTTTTCCTCTCTAATTAGTACTCCATGTCTTTTCAACTACTAGTTTTCACCCAGCCTCAAAAGTCTGTCTATCCAATAGAAGAATGACAGCTTCTCTAACAGCACTCAATGTTAGACCATTAGATCATAATGCAATTAAATTGGTGATTAATGGGGTGTTGATAGTAATAAAACAGTAGCATATTATACTATTCAAATGATATCTAAAGAATCAAATATACCTTCCCAGGCTTTGCAAGGTTGGTTGGTAGCGAGGACCAGGGCATGTACGCTTCCGAGGATTGACTGTTTTCTCTGATGCTTTCTTGTTTGCTTGTTGTGAGTTTCAATGTTGAAAATCTTGGAGTTTTCATATGCTTATTTATGCCTGAGTTTATCACAAATGCATCAGACTGGCTGCGGAAAGGAGTTGAAGACCGTGTCTGAAATCAACCGAGCAGAAACTTTTCTTAGCAAGCTCAGAAGAGAATTCAGATTCAATTGAACTTTCCCTGAATATACTCATGTCCAAGTCCCTACTGCTTTCCTTTTTAACCAATGAGTTCCTTTTTTAATGTGCTGGTGTTCAGAACAACATTTTGGAAGGTAGGACTTACTATTAATTTACATAAATATCTTCGTTGGACATTGAAAAACTTGACAATCACAGAGTTGTAGCCAAAGAATAATTGGAATAAAACTTGGATATGAACTATTAGCGAGTTTCACAAATGAATAATCTATGACACTGAATCATACCTGACCTTTAAGCTCGCATTGTTTCTCTTTCAGAGGTACAACCTTTTTAGCAGCTCCACTGTTCTCATTCTCAATGCCTTTCACACCAGTACCTTGATCAAGCCCTCCAATCTTTGTGTTAGAGGTTAATACTCCTCTCATGTACCTGGAAGCAACAACCGTCTTTTGCTCTTTGATAACAAATTTGTTCTTAGTGTCCGCTTTGTTCAATTCAGGCGATTCATTCAACTTCGAACCATTTACATCTTCCTGAGCATTTCGAACAGTGACTTCAGATGGTTCCAACATTTGCATTAAATCCTTCGGGTTACCTACAAATGGATGTCGCCCTGGAAGTGGTCTCACCCCTACTAAAACTGGAACTGGAGTTCCAGGCTCCATTCTTTCAACATAAAAGAACTGGCCAAGTTGCAATTTGTTGTTCAATATGAGCTCATTCTCCTCTTTGGATAACGTAACATATGTCGAATGAGAAGAATCCGAAACTTTAATAAAGAAACCATGATTTGGCCATAGTTCTGAACCATTCAAGGCAGGGACAATGCTGATGACTTGTAAAAGGATTGATCTATATTCCCCACGAACCTTTTTATTGGAATGCATACTCTGGAGAAGCTTAATCAGTACTCCTGATACGAGGGCTGCCATTTTGTTTTGCTCCCAGTTAAGCTAAAAACATAACATAATGCAAGTTAACTAAATTAAAATAATCCGAAAACCATCAAGAAGATCCTATGGAAAATGAGATAGGACAACCTGTTTGTGTTTTTGCCAGTGAGAAAGAGGAACGGATGTGAAGAGGCGCTAAAGCATACCAATTACCAGGAAATATATACAAAGACTGGAGAAGGAGAAGAACCCGGCGTTCGGAATCCGGCGCCTGAACGATGTGGAAGCCAAGCCAAGAAGCAATTTTTTTAAAATATATATCCATTGCAGGTACGTATGCGTTCAGGTTTACTTGGCTTCTAAGCTAAGATGCCATCTTTCTGGTCCTGTTGACAATTCTATGGGGCCATTCCATTATCTGGTCTGACTTCAAATGACCCTTATGTCCCAATCCTGAAGATAATGTGTTTGGACTTTCAAGGGTAATCTGGTCAGTTTGCTCTGGATGTTGTGTTGGTAGCAGGGCCATTTCCGGGAAGAGGAGGTGTAGCCATTTAGAGAGGTAAGAAAAGTTTGGATTTTGATTTTGCAGTTGTATGTAGGATTATCGAAAACGACATGTGTAATTACTTTTATATCTAAGCTTCTGCTTATAGAGTTTTTTTTTTATAATCGTGGTGTCGGGATAAGCTTGTGTGTACCTTGACTAATTACCAGTTACTTCCCAATATAGAGTATTCTTTTCTTAAAAGACGATTGATTACTGTTTTGCATACTAGACGATAAGTACTGTGTGTTTGATTCAGTCACTCTCTTCAAGAATCAAAAACATCCTAAAAGCCAAACATGATTCTTGTTCATAGTACTATATGTTTTTGCTAAACTGCTTGTGTTAATATACATTTTCTTCCAAGATTACTAAATATGCAATGGCTTTTTGCATTAATATACTGAAGTAATTCATAAGGACAATATTCTGATGAGTTTCGATATTTATAATCAGGTTCAAGAAAATGCCAAGGCTTCTGTTTCTGCCCGAACTAAGTTAGAATATAGACCATCTAGATGGGAAGCCATGAGTTTGTCGTGACTTCCATATTCTGCTATTGTGCCTTCCTTCACAACAGCAATCACGCTGGCTTCTCTGATTGTGGAAAGCCGATGAGCTACCACAACTGTGGTAGCCCTCTTGGAAATCTTCCTAAGTGCATCTTGAACATGCTTCTCGGATTCCAAGTCCAATGCACTGCTAGCTTCATCCAGTAGGAGCAACTTTGATTTCTTGAGTATGGCTCTTGCAATTGCTATCCTCTGTTTCTGGCCACCTGATAACTGAACACCACTCTGACCAACCTGTGAAATAGTCATCAATAATGCCAACTCTAGAGATTAGTCAAGTCATGCCACCTCATTGAAATAAAAAATATATGTCATAATTGAGAGGTTTACCTCTGTTTCATACCCTTGAGGAAGCCCACTGATAAATTTATGAATGTGAGCTTCATTTGCTGCTTCTTCAATTTCAGTCCATGTAGCATTAGGCTTGCCAAATGCAATATTCTCTCTAATGGTGCCAGCGAATAGGGCCGGCTCTTGACTGACGAGGGCTGTCTGCCTTCTCAACCATTTCAAATTTAGCTCCCTCAGATCAACCCCATCCATTAGTACTCTTCCTTGTGTTGGGTCGTAAAACCTCTGTATCATCCATATCACTGTTGACTTTCCAGATCCACTTGCTCCAACCAATGCTACCATTGTCCCACCTCTGATCTTAAGAGTAAAGTTTCTCAACACTATGACATCTGGCCTTGATGGATATGCAAATGTGACCGTCCTAAACTCTATATCAAATGGCTTTGATATTTCAATCTTTTTTCCTTTCAGACGGTCAGTGCTTATTGAAGGCTTACGATTAATAATAGAAAGAACGGCGGGTATTGCAGTTGAAGCCATAGAAGTATCGGGGGCAAGGCCAGCAAGTTGTCCAACAGCAAATGAGCTTAGTACAAGTATTAGGAAAATCTTATATACATCGCCAAAATTGGTATACCCTTGCTTTACCAAGTATGCACCAAACCAGAGAGTCAGGGTATATGCTCCATACATGGCACCTTGAGAAAGGCCTAGTGCTAGACCAAGCATTTGTGACCTTCTGACCGATGTTCGCTTGGGCTCAGATAAAGCTTTTTCGAATGATTTAACTATTTGCTCCTGAGTTGAGAATGTTGCCACAGTTCTTATATTTGACACAGCACCTGCAGCTATACTACTTGCTTTAGCATAAGAGCTGTTGTCTAGTTTCCCTCCTACATTTATAATCAAAGTGAGGTAACTTGCTCCTAGAGTAAATGGTGTGACAGCTGTGGCCAAAAGAGCTAATCTCCATTCAAGTTTGAACGACACACCGAGTCCAACAGCTGCTGAGCTCAGGCCCATTAGCAGGACAGAGAACCTATCACCAAGAACAGACCTGAAACTGACACAATCAACAGAAAGCCTTGACACTAGAACTCCAGTGGAATTCTCGTCAAGATCAAACCAACCAGGTTCTTGTTTGAGTATAGATTTAAACAAGAAACTTCTAACTCTCATGGTGAGCTTGGTACCAGCCCAACCACAGAAGCCTTGCTGGCCTACCATAGCGAATATACATCCAAATCCAAGACCAACTAGTATCAAGCAGAGGTATCCAACTTCCCTTTTCAATCTTGACATGTCTGTATAAAAGTATATTTTAAGTGCTTGCCCTAGAACTAAGGGATAGAGGGAGAGAATTGCACCTGCAAGCATACCCATAATTAGCCCTACTAATAGCACTATCAGCTCCGGTCGCTGCAGGTTCCATAATTCTGAGAGACGATAACTCTTCATTTTTGCTTGCTCTCCTTCTTCCTCTTCTATGTGGCTTCCTTCCTGCATAGATTCTAGGTACTTTGATCTTGAGATTTCATATGCACCTTTTACTCTTGCCACATCATAATTTGATTTTTCATAGGCAGAGAATTCCTTTTCCTTTGGAACATCTCCCTGATTTGACATAGGTTTTGGGACTGCTTCTGAAGCAAGCTTGATGAGGCCAAAATATGCCCCAGCCTTTTCCATTAGCTGATCATGGTTACCTGTTTCAACAACTGAACCACGATCAAGAACGACTATAGTGTGAGCATTTCTTACTGTTGCTAACCTATGGGCAATCACTAATGTGGTTCTGTCCTTGGAGATCTTGTCAATGGCCCGTTGCACAATGGCTTCTGACTCGGGGTCTAAGGCACTTGTTGGCTCGTCTAAAAGAAGAATTTTTGGGTCTTTAATCATTGCTCGAGCAAGAGCAATCCGCTGTTTTTGTCCTCCAGAGAGTTGGGTTCCTCGGTCTCCAACCTGTACAGGTTCATAAGTTCAGTATTTCTAGTACCCTTTTAATATGCATATGGTTATCTCGTTAGATTTATTTTTTGGAATAATGCAATGCATATACTGCACCTGTGTATCATAGCCCTCTGGAAGTCTTGAGATAAAGCTGTGAGCATTTGCCGCAACACAAGCAGCCATCGCCTCTTTCTTGGTAGCATTTTCTTTTCCCATCATCACATTTTCAAGTATGCTTGTCCCAAATAGTACTGGTTCTTGACCAACCATACCTATCTGAGTCCTCAGCCACTTCACTTGCAATGTTCTTATATCATGGCCATCCAATGTAATAAGACCTGCCAGATATATGTAATTTGTTTTATCATTTATAAATATCTTTCCTCCACTATCCACAATGCTCATTCCACAGGTATAGTTTCATATAAGAAAGATTCATATGCTTACCCTGAAGAGGATCATAAAATCTTTCTATCAGAGCAAAGATTGTTGACTTTCCACCTCCGCTGATGCCCACTAATGCCAATGTCCTGGAAGCTGGAACAACTAAGTTAAGGGACTGGAGAATCTGGACAGTTGGACGAGCCGGATACGCAAAGGTAACACATTTAAATTCAATCTTCCCTCTTATAGTTGACAACCTCCTTCCCTCTAGACTGTAGGGATCTATCTCTGGCACCCTGTCTATAACTTCAAATACCCTGGTAGCTGCAACAGTTCCTTGTGCAAACTGAGCAAAATAAGATAGGGATAGAGCCAAGCCTCTGCAAAAGTCAACATATGCTTACTTAAGCCAGAGTAGATATGTTGTCAATGGGAAAAATTTAGTTTTGTATATATTAATTGGTAAATTATTATGATTTTCCATAATGGAATAGTTTTCAATAAGCTGAATTCTTGATGAGACTGTTAAATGTTTGCTTCCTTGAAAGTTTGAGACTTTTATGGTACTTAAATTTCATTTATTAATTTAAGTTGATTAGTTAATCAAACCTTCTTCTGGTTGAGGGCATATACAGAGAAAAATGACAGATTATTTACCTGCCTCCTACATTAACACCAAAGAAACAAGCAATGGCTGCACCACCTGAAAGCTCTCCCTTTGCTACAAGGATTGAACCGTACCAGAAAGCCAATGCCCATGTCGCATAAGTTACTAAATAAATAACACCAATTCCTGCTCCTTTAGCAAACCCAACCTTTGCCCCCAAACGGCCCGATTTCTGCAGAGATTCCACATATTTTGCATCTAAATAGTCCTCTGCTACAAAAGCAGTTACGGTCCTAATTGAACTCATTGCTTGCTCAGCAATGCTGCCAGCTTTTCTGTAAGATTCCTGTACAAAAGAACAACAAAACTCAGTATACAGTTTAAACTGAATTAAGCAGAGAAATATTAACTTGTACTTCTTTGTGAAACTATTTGACTAGGAACGACATTTCGATGCATTTATTACAGGAATAATAGTGGAAGAAAGTGTATTAAAATAACAAGGAAAAGTTTAGGTTGAGGAGAAAATGTCACATTAGTTATAGCTGATTCTGGAAACTTGTAAAGGTTTTATGAAATAAATTTCAGTAGAATGCTGTGAAACAATTTAGGAAGGTCGAAATGGAAAGATTGTCATATAAATTGAGATGGAAGGAATTATGTTGAGTTGCATTGCATGACTCTCACCTCTTCTTTCAGTGTGAGGCCAACATAGATGGCTTTATAGGCAAGGCCACAGAACATGGACAGTGGTGTTACTGCAAAAACTGCCAGGGAAACCTTCCATGATCTTCTAAAACCAACTGCGTAGCCATTGATGAAAGTGAAGATGTGGTGAACAAAATGTGCCATCTGCACGAGGAACAAAATTACACAGGATCACTGAGACAGTTATATGCATAAGGCTGACATCGCTAGTTTGAGAACAAGACATTAAACTGAATATGATACCAGACCAAATTACTTTTTTCTGAAAGAACATTCTAAACCACAGTAAACTACGATAGTTGATCATTATTATAAAACATAATGTGGCAATATTTATTATCTTGCATATCTTATTAAAATGAATCAGTTTCCGCATGTGTGATGGCCCAAGGCTATTCTGATGCACAGAGAAGACTGTGACTTGACTTGTTTTGGGTGCTACGAGTTATCTTTCAACTTAGGAATGACTCCCAATTTTCTTGTCTGAGCACCCTACTAATTAATTTGCATTAGTGTCAACATAATTCCTTTATCGGCTCCTCTCCAATTTTCAAATGATTTTGCTGGCATTTGGTGTAAGTTCTCTGGACTAAATTAGCCATAGTATAGTGGGAATGCTAACGCAGCTAATTTCAATATAATAAGTGAAAAGTTATCAGTTAGTAATGGGTGAAAAATGTACCTTTTCTCCCATTACTTCTTGGATTTGTGCCACATCACTCGAAATTCCATGCATAATTTCACCAGTATTCAGTTCTGTGTCAAAAAATCCTATGTCCTGTCGCAAAACAGCTCTTAGATACTTAGTTCTTATTCTGTGAGCTGATCTTTCTCCTACCAATCTCCAGCAAGTTGTCTCTGCCATAATAAGATGATAAAGTGTCAACTGTGATTGCTCTCTTTCAAACTCAAAAATCCATACTAAGATGAGAATAAAAATGTCTAAATTACCTAAGTATGCTCCAACCATGACTACCACTGATAGTCCAGTCATAAGCACACACACCTGAAGGTTGTATCAACTGTTATAAGATCTCATTGAAATTCAGAAATTTCAATTTATAGGCAATTACATCTACTTAGGATAGTAGTATTTATGAATATTTCTCTTTTTTTCTGCTTGCAGGATGGAAGGGTAAGGAGTTATTAACTGAGAGCTCTGGGAGCACAATAAAATTCTAAAGTATATATTTACCATTCCCACATCCTTCACCATCTGATCTTTGTCTTTCTCCAGGGCAATTTTGTTTACAAAATTACCAAAAAGATAAGAATACCAAGGAAGAGATCCTCCATTTATTAGAGCCCCGATACAACCCAACAGCAGTAGTACTATATCCAACTTGGTTGAGTATTTGAACAAGCTTAGCAAACCAACTGGCTTAGGAGCTGCTGTGTCATCTTCTTCATCGTGTACTGCATGATTCTTGTCAGTATCATTGTACAAATCATTTCCATACAGATGAAGATTTGATTGCATAGAATGTTGAACATGGTGGCTCTGTTCCTCATAAACATGATCAACACACTTCACGTCAAAATCTGATGTATCAGTGTTGAAGCTATGTCCCATATGGTTAATGTGTCCATGATGACCTCTTACGATGCCATGATTATGAGCATTTGACCTGCAACATAATTTGATATGATTAGTATAATCTGTGCGCATGCAAATTGATACTGCGGAACCATTTTGAACTATTGTGTTTGCAGAAGAAATAATATAAAGAAGCAATTCAAAGTTTTTATATGAGATGTTCACAGAATTCAGCATATATCATAGAATTTAGATGTCTTATGTTTGAGTCTAATTGTCATTCATTATCAAAAAGAATTTCCATGTGCTTAGTCAAGTTCAAAAAGAACTAGGTTCGCACGTGAGGAGCATGTTGAAGGCATAATATAATTAAGTAGTTAAAAGTTTGTTCTCTCCTAACAGTTTTAGCTTTAGATGATATGGTCACACAATTTAACAGTGTCGTTGATGACGTATCTCACCCATCAACCTGGAATTGCCTTTCAAAATCTTCTATTCTGTCATAATCTATCGACTGGAGCTCGTCTTTCACAGCCAAAGGACCACTTTTTCCAGCACTAGTCCCTTCTGTGATAGTTGTCAATCTTGGAGATTTGCGGGGCTTGCCCTTATATTCACGAGAGACATGATTCCTTGAGGTATAAGAATTCTCATTAGCCCTGGAATCAAAACTTTGAAGCTCAAGCCTTCCAGATGGCTGGAGGCCAGAATAAGAATGATCATATGATGGATTAATGAAGTTTTGAAAAACACTGTTAGTCGTCCGCGATAAGTAATAATCATTAGCTGATCTCCTGAAAATCCTACTGCCATTTGCTGCTGAAGTGAAAGAAGTATCAGCTGCTGTCCATGGACTTAGTGCTGCACTAAGATTGCGATTATCACGCCACCCTGTTGGATCAAACTGCCAAGAAAGTTCCCCTTGCCATGACCTATCACAGTGGCGGATTCAGAAATTTTAACGAAGTGATTCAAAAAAGAGATACAATAACACCACACATTATATTCCATCATATAGCATTTCTCCATTCAACCATTTATATGCATCCAAAAAAACCTTTGTTTTTAGCCTATTCAATTGAACTTCTTTCAATACACCTAGCTACATATGCGACTGACCTGTCATTATCAGAGGCAAAAGGACTAGCAGGGGTGGGATTGCGCGCACGGCTGAAGTTGTGGGAGCTAGTCATCGACATTGAAAATGATGTGGAGGGTTGCTGTGACACCACAGGTGTAGTATGTCGTCTCTGCCTAGTTGTGGAAGACGAGAACTCGGAATGAGCCATTTGGGATATTGTTGTTGAGTGTTGATGATGAAATTTTTTCTGGTTGTGGTTCTGTTCCAAGTTATAATATGGTAGATATAGACAAATATGAACATAAAAAGGTATAATTCACAGCTCTTTTAGCAGTTGTTCCTAGGATGAATATGCTTATTAAAATGCTTTCTGGTTTCTCCAAGATTAATAGTAACTGGTTAATGCCTTTGTGTTTGTCAACTTTTTGTAAACTTAAGTGACTCAAGACAATATTATGATTGACCAATCATCATTTTTATATAATAAAGTTTATGACTGTTGACTGCTCTCATAATCTATATAGAGAAGAAAAAGGAAAAGATGTTATATAGCTAGCAAATTTAGTTTTATTTAGTGACATTTGGTAGGCCGGCTTTTAGTTTATAGTATATCCTGACCAGCCGGCAACAGAATGAATTGTGCTCTTGACAATCGGCAGATGTTTATAGAACACAGTTGGTGAAGTCGCAGTGGCGAAACCTGAAATTAATTCAAGTAATTTTTTACTTGTATACGTGTTAAACTAACCACTCTTGTTCATATGCATCATGGGCCCCTCAAAGGCAGAGATAAGATTTGAAGTTTGGGAGTTCTGAATTTTGAGACGGGACAACAACCTCAAAGGTCCCCTCGAGAAGTCAATCAAACAATAAAACAAATTGCATTCCGACAACAAAATTGCTCACAAGAAATATGATCTAAATGTAAGTATATAAAAATGATATATTTTCTTTCAAAATTAGACGCGTAATTGTTGCCTCGCTGACTAAATTGTACTGTACATAGAAATTATCAGATCACAAGAAAAATGTTAAAATAATTCAAAAACACCCTTCAATAATCCAAAGCGATGATTTTAGGTCTTATTAATTTATACAACAAGGATTCAAGAAAGTCACTGAAACTGACTGCCAGTAATGAAGACAAATACATATTTGGACTATGATATAAAGCTTTAGCATGAAGACAATTATAATTTTACAATGTTCCCTCAGTTTCTATGTCAACAGCATGTTGTTCTTAGTATGTAAGCAAACATAATTTAGTGTCTGGCATTGTAGAAGATGCAGAGAGGCTAGCCGTATTGTGAATAATTACATATATTCTGGGACGTGAATAATTAAATAGTCTCAACCTTCTAAATTATCGATACTTGATAGAACAAAATTTAATTTCTGATATTTACCAAAAAAATCAAGAGTAAATAACATAAGAATGCTATGACTACCAAAATCACATTAATATTCCGCTATTGTCCTCTCAAGACAATATACAACATATATTCTGGGACAACTACTAGAAACAGCTAAAAGCACAAGCACGGCTTCAGAAGCCCCGTGATTACTAAGTACAAGTATACAACATATTTAGATGATAGTAGCGCCATCTACCTTGACCTCTTGCTTCGAAATATAGTCTGAAGTTCCGTGTGCAATCAAGGCAATTCCAAGAATTAGTGGAACTTTATACTTTGAAAGAGCTATCTATTGCTTTGGATAGTCACTTTGGCTTTGAGTCACTTCCCTTGCTTCTGAATGTCGACAAGGAGAAGAATGATCTTGGAGCTGTAAAATAATTAGGAACAGATAAAAGTCAAGAGCGCATACTGAAGACATCTTTTGTCGAGATCCTGGTAATGTCTTAATAGATTCGCATAATATGAAAGCACTAAATAAACATGACAATACACATGACAAATAACTCCTAATATGAAAACATTAAATAAACGTGACAATTTATTTTTCATTTATCTTTAGATTCAATTCAACATTATTACTTTGCAATTGCAATGGAATAAATAAGAAATTCTTTATCTCGAAATAGATTCACATAATATGAAAACACTAAACAAATGTAACAATATACGTGACAGATAGACACGCACACCTACTATAAATTACACAAGCATTCCTCTCAAAATTGCTCAGGCTTATTCAGCCAAAACACCTTATTTTCTTCTTTAATTATTTGTTTTTGCAATGGATAAGAGGACCGGGAAGGGTAGGCAAAAGATTGAAATTAAGTTGAGTGAGTCTAAGGAAGCACGCCTTGTTACTTTCTCAAAAAGGAAAAAAGGTTTGTTCAAGAAAGCAAATGAGTTTTCAACTCGGACAGGAGCAGGTGTTGATGTTATGTTATGCTCTTTTCACCAAGTGGAAAAGCATATTACTATGCCTCCACAAGTAAAGAAAAAGTAACTGACAAATTTCTTGAATTGAAACTAGACAATAGCCAACGTGATCAAGTTGATGTGGGCAAATCAAATGTCTTTGGGGCATTTGAAGATCATCGTAAAGAAGCACAAGTATTGGATGAGAAAAAAAAGATCAAATACTAAGGTATAAGATCATGCACCCTGTCTCATAAATACAGTCAGATAAACACATGTTGGAGCAGTAGGTGGCAACAGTTGGACAAAGTTAAAAAGGAAAGAAGAGAAGGTGGTGTTGCCTCTGAGCCATAAGGGGGAGGAGAGTTCTTGAACTCATAATCATTATATAATTGAGTTGTGTTTGGAGTAAACTTTACCAGCTATCAAGTCTTTTAATATGGTTTATTCTTGTCTTTTTTTTTTTTTTGATAATGTATTCTTGTCTTTATTATTAAGTGAATTGTTGTTAGTCTTCAGTCGGTCCATTTTTGAGGTTTTAGACCACAAAAAAAGGTTATGGAGTTCTTGTGTTATTAAGTCAGTTTTTTTTGTTTGTTTCATCTTTAGTCTTTAATGTTTTGTGTTGCCTAGATTGATAAACCAATTGAAATCTTTTATTGAACTAGTGAACAATGTGAAAGTGATAGTGACCTAATGCCTAAACTGGAAAAGACATTTTATGATTATGATTTTATGCAGCTAACTTGCAAATAGGTCAATACAAGAGGCTTACTAAATTTTCTTACCTTTAACTTTTCTACTTGCAGCCAAGCAAGATAACTTCTTCACATGATGACATTGCATTATGCAACAAAACATAAAACATAACACAAGCAATAAGACAGGACAGGCTAACTTCTTAAACTAGCTGGTCACCTTTTATTGAGCTCCCTGATAATTGATCTTCATGCAATTTGAAGTTAGCTGGAGGTGCTGGAATTGAACTGCGCAAGGCTTGAACTGCCAGAAGAGAAGCATTGGGTTAGAGACTTGAAAAAGCTCTATACTGAAGTTGAAAGACTGAAGAACAACAAACAAAACAAGATGGAATCAGAAGCAAAGTGACAAGCAAGAGCACCAGCTGAACAATTCCCAAACAATCTCATTTCCAGTTATCCAAGTTTAAGGTATGAACTTAGCTTCAAACATCATTGCTACATTCCTTTTACTATGCTTCTTTCTCTACACAAAGACCATTTGCAAAACTACCGGCAATAACAGATAAAAAGCTAGAATTGTGGGTCTCCACTGCTTCCCAACATTTCTAATTCTTTCTTCTTCTTCTTCTTCTTCTTTTGGGAAAGGTAACAGCATTTCCAATTCTTTCTTTTTTATGTAAATAAATTTTGTTATCCTCCCTGGATCTTCCCTGGATAGACAAAACAGCACAATGATCTGTACGACTATCATGTGCTAGCAGTTAAGTTTTCTGGATATTAATGTACAAAATGATTAAAAAAAATAAGAATTGCAAACTCAAGAAACAGAATTGAATATCAAAAATTGTTCTTGAATATCAGCCATATTGAAACAAGTATAGTTTATTTAGGGAGTGAAACACATTATTCACCTTGTTCACTGAAAAACTCATTCTCATAAAAGCTATCATCAGATGGATGTTCCTGAGAGAAGCCCATTCTTGACTTTCTTAAATCATCTGAAGATCGATTAGAAGGGTCACGTCCATCTTCTGTATCATCATCTCCTTCAGAAGTGGTAGCAGAAATCCAGTCAACCAAATTATCTGTGCCGCGATTTTTCCTCCCAAATTTCAGAAACCGTTTAAATCCTCTGGCCATATCTTTGCGTGATTGATTATTAGAAGAATTTGCCACGAGCATAGGTTTCTGAGCCATTCCCCATTTCTTTCTCATTCTAGCTGCATCACTATCTGTTTGACTTAGAGAATGTGAATTCCAGGACGCAGGACTTCCCACAGGAGAGTCCACGGATGCATCAACATCAGACATCTCATGAGGATAAGAAAAAGGGTGATGAGCATGTGTATTCCATGAGACGGGACTTTCTCCCGGTGAATCTTGCACAAGTCCACCAGATAACAACTTGTTAGAGGCCATAGAAGGCAATACAGCTTCTGAAGCAGAGTTCACTTGAGAAAATGATCTCAGAACACCATTCTCTGATCCAGAGTTTTCCAACTTCTCTGAATCATGGCTCAGTCTTGGTTCCCCGTTATCAAAGTTTTCATGAATTTCAACCGTCATGTTCTCAAATTCTTCCTCTTCTTCATCAGGGCCCATGCCTTCGGAGTCTTCGGGCTCAAATACCATATCATCATTGTCATCCACAATCTTAGATACAGCAGAAGCCCTTGTCTTAGTCAGACCACCTCTAGAGCTGAAGTCAGTATTCTTACCCTTCTTTAGTAAGGTCTTTGAACCAGAACTCTTTGAAAATTTATCAATACTCCGCTCCATCTCATCCTTGTCACACTTGAGAGGTGTCAGAACAACACCATCAGAATCGAAAGTGGATGTCTCCCTAAATTCCACAATATTGGCGGAGCTTTTTCTCAAGGATTGTGGTTTTCGTGATTTGTCCTCTTTGATAAGGGGTACCTCTTCACTTGTGCTTTTGCTACGGGCGTAATTTCTAGATTGTGAACGAGTTGTCTTACCAGCTGTGGAAGAAGGCTTGGTGTTCTCCTTTCTCATGTCAGAGAAGTTTGGGACAGACTGTGCCAGAGGATTTTCAGATTGAATTCTCCGCTTACCTGATGTATTATTAGAAGCTTTCCCAGAAGACCTTGGAACAGGTGCTACTGTGGTGCGAGGTGTGGATGAAGACAAACCTTTGACAGGTAAAGGCTTCTTACCCCGAGTGCTTTTACGAACATCATCCCCGAAGGATGTTTCATCGAAAGACCTGTCTTCACCATATTTTTTCTGCTTTGATAATTCAGGCATATCTTCATCGTTATCACTTTGCTCAAAAACTAATTGTTGCTGCCAAAACAAATTGTTTCAGGGTCAAGCACATGTAACTCAAGAGAACCAAACCAACAAAAAGAGCATGTAATAGAAACAGCTATCTTACATATGCATAGGTGGTATTGCTATTTGTATTATAGAATAGAGAAAGAACTATACCTGGTCTCTCCTTAGAATAGACCTCGAATTATATGATCTGAGTCTCTCAGCCCGCCGATGGGAACTAGAAACCATACTGTCTTTATCAGCAGATCCAGCAAACTTAGCCTTCATCTCAGCTCTACTCCTCTCAAAGCTATTCTCCATAGCCCTCTGTTTGGCTTCCTTCTCTTCCCCCTTAGAATTCCAATCTTCCCTGAGTTTTCTATCCCTTTTCTGCATATACCTCTCATACGATTTTCCCCGAGAACCCTCCGAAAAACTTAGTTCAGAGAAATTCCTATTTAGAACATCCTTGGAACTTGAGGCAGGTTCATTAAACAAGTACTCAGAAGTTCTAACATTGTTATTATCTACCACAGATTTCCTGTAGGATGAAGAACCGGCAGCTGGACGGCTTTGCACGTCACCTGGCCTGCTTCTCTTGGTAGAATTAGATTTATCACCAGGAGCACGTAATTTGTGTTCAGCAAAAAGCTTCTCTAGCTCATTAGCTTTCATTTTCAAGTCATCATTCATTTCCTGGTTTGCTTTGGGCTGCCGTGCCCTCTGAGCTTGCTCAATAGGGGGTGTCGAAAATGAGTCAAGTCCCTCCTCAGCCTCCAAAACCACTTTACTCGAGAGTGGTGTTTTGCTAGTTCCAGACCTGATCTCATACCCCCTATCTTGAGTCTTCTTGATCAGTTCAGCTGCACCACCTTGTTTCTTAAATTTCATTGGTTCATGTCCAAGCTCTTTGACCTTTGATTGAGAAGCACTAACTAATTTCTCGGAAGGAGACAGCTCATCCTTTTCAACTTGCTCAGTTTCAGAAAGTGTTTGCCATCTTGGCTGCAGATTCAGTGAATTATTTTCGAGGACTTTAGCAGCAGAAGTTTCTGTAACTCTTGCTGTAGAACCACTATCCAACTGTGCAGAGACCCCTGCAGTTCTTGGAGGAGCTTTATCCCGCTTAGAAACCAAATGATCAATTGATTCAGTATCCTCCTTCTGATACAAAATCTCGGTCTGCCCAGCTCCAGATTTCTCTGGTAGATTACCCTGGTCCTTCAGGCCAAAAATCTGACGACTAACGCTCTTCTCAAGCTCCTTAACACCTTGAGAACCCTTGAAGTCTGTGTTAGTAGTCAAACCAAAATCAGCACTTTTACCCATATTGAAAGAGGAGAATGGCCCTCCAATATCTGGTTGATTTTTCACATTCTTATCCTCACCTCCACTTATATGTGAGCTTGACCTGGTCTTCCCATGGCCCTGATCAACATCAACAATGCCCGAATTTGAGTTTGGCCTGGTCCTGGGAGAATCTTGGACATTCCTAGTATGGTCATCCAATCTGCTTTCACCACGTACATCCGAGGCAGAAGATGGTGTGCATACAGAGCTCTCCGTATCCTTCCTATCACCACCCAAATCAATACTCATGTCACTAGCACCACTCCATCTCCTCAACACAGGCGGAACAGAGACATCAGATGACAACCTACGCAGCTCGGGGGTTTTCGCTACAGCAGCCTTGCCGCTGCCCCCGGAATTCTCCTTCTGTTTATTCTCAAACATGCTAATACGCTCTTGTACACTCAGCCGCCTTTTCAATTTCGCGGATTTCTCTGTCTCCTCCTCTTTCTCCTTTTCGTTTTCAACAATGGAGTCCTTTTCATCTGGTTCCACACTGGACTCATGGGGTTGTGGTAGCTGACACGTTGAGGATTTTTCAAAGCCGGCAGAGTGGGACCCAGTAAGTCGTTGGTCGGGAGTAGTGGGGTCCTCGTCAATTGACATGTCTGATCCATAAGAACATCGTACGGCTCCATCATCTCTTGCAGATACTTTACGTAAGCTGATCAATTCTGGCCGCCTCTCCTTTAAGGTTAAAAATTTGTTGCAGGCCTCGCTGAAAAAAACAAGAGAATCATATCAATCGTCAATGCAATTTTTTTCTTTTTTTTATGAAATCTCCCAAAAGTATAATACAGATAAAATTATATACGCCCATATTAATTGATACCTCATTTAATTGTGAGAAAAATCTATGTAAGTCAAAATTGTTACCTTTCTTAAAAATAAAAATTAGAGGTATTTCCATCCATAACCCCCAAGACAAAGCGGGAAAAAAAAACAAGGCTTTGATCTAGTGGGAGCATGTGATGTGTGGATTAAGTGCACATCACGATTACAATCTTGTCGCAAACAAAACCATGGTATTAAGAAGAAAAGGATTGAGGGACAGGCTCATTATTCACCAAGTTTCGAACTTTGCATTGCTGGCTCTCGGAGATTTCTCGGTTACGAAAATTGGTAAGCTCGGCTTTTCTTTTCTTTTTCTTTTTTTGAAAAAGGTAAGCTCGGCTTTTCTCCATCATTTTCGATCTCCAGTTATTTTGACAAGGAAGAAAAGAGCATACATGTTTACTTTTCATCCTCCACCTTTTTGTGACACCATTTTTAGTGTTCTGAAAGTAGTACTTCATAGACTGACCAGGGGCGGATTTAAGAAGGCTTATGGGGTGTCATGTGACACTGCTTACTCAGGAAAATTTACTAAATATGTATACACGATTAAATGGGAAAAGCATATAAAAGAGATATATAGTGCGAGTGACACTCCTTAAACATAATGTATGCGTAGCTCAATTGGTAAGCCTTTCAAATCTTAGAGACTATGTCGCGTGTTCAAACCTGTGCAACTTCGTTTTTTTAACACAAATTTTATGTTTTCTAACTTCTTTCTCACTTTTTTTTTTTTTTTGATAACCGAGAAATCCGTTTGTGCCTTCTTTCTCACTTTTTAGTACTAATTATTTCTTTTTTATACAAATTTTATGTTTTTTCTCCTTCTTTCTCACTTTTTAGTACTAATTATTTCTTTTTTTATACAAATTTTATGTTTTTTCTCCTTCTTTCTCACTTTAGTGTGTGTATGTATATGTGTATATATATATATATATATTGTTTCTCATTTTAAAAGGTGACACCGCTGACGAAAATTTCCTGCGTACGCCACTGAGGCTGCCTAATGATAAATTAAACAGTCAGGAATAAAAACCGAGTTCAGCTTTCACTAGTTTTAGTGTAATCAATTGATTCAACCAAAGGACTTGACACAAAAGTGCTACAAAGTAGCTGAAAAATATTACTCCCACTGTTTTAATTTATTAGTGTTACTTTCTATTTTAGTCTGTTTCAAAAAAAAGTCTTTTTTTTTTTTGGCAATTCTTTAATTCTAATTATCCACATGGCATCGGAAAGTCAAGACCACAAGATTTAAGTGCATTTGGATACATTCTACACATGTTTAGTTTAAGAACACGAGATTCAAAGATGTTCTTTACTTTATAAACGTTGTGCCAAGTCAAAACCAGACAAACAAACTGAAGCAGAGGGAGTACATTTCTTTAGGTCTCAGCAGTGAACTCTAGATTGTATATATCTAGCATCAATATCATACTTCAAAGTCTGGAACAAATTATACTAGAGTCAATGACAGTAGAATACAAAGAGCTATATGACCTTGAATAAAATTCCCTGCCTAATCTGCCAGCTAGGCCAAAAATGGGACAGATCTCATGTTTCTTAATTTCATTGTATTTCCTCAAACTTATTCTAGCGGTCATAATTAAACACGAGTCTTTTATCTTTGATATGTTGATTAAGGTCTCTTAAGTGTTTCCAGTGTGCTTTTTGCTGGACCTCAGAGATATAGATCAGTTGGAGTTTCTTGAAACAATGTTTGCTTCCCTGATCCTTTCCAGCTTCTCCCAGGTTTTGCCCCGGATTTATCTAGATGCTGAGAATTTAACTACTTAGTAATAAAAATCTAATTAATAGACTACTATCCTGGCCAGAGAGGTATGCAATTCTCCATTTTACTAAATCAACCAATCAGTCCTGTTTAACTTAGAAAATATATGCTCACTCTGAAGTCTGAAACCAAGCACTAAAACTTAAATCTATTCTTCCCCCGAGATAAAGAACACCATATTGGTATCACTTGCTATTTGTTCCCGTTTCTTTGGTTAACCCGCTAAATATAATATAATGGTCACCTGGCAACAATAGGCAGAGACAAGAAATCCAAACAGCAGTGTGCTCTGAACTACAATAATTAGGATATTTGACGAGCCAAATAATTAGGATATATGCAGGGAGGGATGAAGGAGAGGCTGAGAAAATCTATTAACAAAGTCAAAGCACCAAGATCTTACTTCAATCTAGGAGCACCAAACCGTTCTGAAAAAGTTTGAAGTTCAGCTACTGTCTCCAGATTGAAACCAGCAGCTGCTGCACGAGAACAAGCTGTAGATAAATCCTGTTGAACTGTAGTGAGCCTCACATCAATTGCTCGCAGTAGCTCCTTCCTGTAAATAGGTAGTAGTTAACATGAAAGGAAGATGCTTACTAAGCGGCAAAGCAAAAACCAACGGTAAAAGCATTGAATGCATGAAGAAGCAGAGTAAGGAAGTTACTTTGTCGCATCAGCTGTTATGGTAAC
This sequence comes from Solanum verrucosum, assembly GCF_900185275.1. Classification (NCBI taxonomy): domain Eukaryota; kingdom Viridiplantae; phylum Streptophyta; class Magnoliopsida; order Solanales; family Solanaceae; genus Solanum; species Solanum verrucosum. The sequence continues at coordinate 1,666,514 of NW_026020014.1, read as the reverse complement.
CCCAGATCCACCACTACCTGGATTAAGTATTAAAGCAAAGAAGATTGTCAGATAAACACCACTTTCTTTAGGGCAGTAGAATCAATGGTCTTAAACAAAACGACTCATAATAAATTCAGTCTTCACTTTTCATGCCTAAATTTAACGACAGCAACATAAAATAAGATGAAACAACTAATCTCAAGGCCAGGCAGCAAAGCTTCCACATGAAGAACAGACAAAAACACCATGCAGAAACCATCATATCTCCGACAACCAACAACCCTAACCTTGGCTTATTCTCTAACCTAGACCCCAGTAAGATGGAAAATAGAATCTAGAGATGATTTCGGTATCTGCAAATGCTTTCTAGTGAAAACTATGTGATATGATACTAGACGGAAACAGCAATAGCCAAAAAGAGAGAATGGACAGATGTTTAAGGAGATGACCAATTAGATGAGATGCGAGGTTATTGTGCAGCGACACAGGCAGTCTTGTTTTTCTAAGTTCTAAAAAAAAATGGGGTTAGGGGAAGGGGAAATAGGGGAGGGATTACAAGGTGGGTAAAAGTACATGACAAAATGTGAAAGCTCAAATTTGATCATTGGGTAACTTACCATTCCCATTAAACTGGTCGCCTGCTCCCTGAAATAAAGAAAATAACAAGCGAATTACGTTAATATCTTGTAATTTTGGTCAACTCTAAATTACAGCGAGTCCAGACACGGTTTGCCACCTGTGAATATAACTTGCGGGCTGCTTCAAGCTGGGACATTTCCGCATCTAATGTATTGACAAGCTCCAGAACTTCTGGCGTGCTGACAAACCTCACAAACCTGCAGAGGAAGACACAAAATCAAATCATTCTTCATTTTCCTCAAGTCTTTTTTTAAGCAAGCTGCAAAAGTCATTACCTTTCTAGGGTTCCTTTCGTGAACCATGATTCAGCCTTTTTGCGCCTTTCAACTTCAAGCTTAATAGATTGAACAGCCAATGCAACTTGCTCTTCTGCAATTTTCAAATGGGTCACAAAAGGCTTCAACAATCCTGATGCTAGTTTCTCCGTGTTTCCACCACGAGAAACAAACAATTCGCATCTGCCCAAGCAAATCCAAAAACACCATAACTATTAGTGCATTCATTGTACATTTTCACACAAAACTAAAAATATATCCACCACTCACCGAGAGCGCTTCGGTGACAGCTGGAAAACAGCATAATCAAGTAGTGAATCCGATTCCATCTTTGCCTTCCCCTCAATAAAACAACACAGTGTTCCCTTCAGCTTCTTTCATATAACCTCCCCGCCTCTTCAAAATCCGAACAAATACAATCAACAATGAGCACAACCCACTTTCAAGAATCAGAAGTAGTATACTAACAAAAAAAAGGACAAAGACACGGTCTTTAAAAGATGATAGATCTTATCAGATTTCAATATAATGTACATTGCTGAAAAGCACATTTCCTTGAGATCCACTTATATGCAAAACACAGTTCCAAATGCTAAAAAAATCCAATCTTTAAAGCTAAATTATTGAAGTCTTTATAAGTCAATGTCATTGAACATAAAACCCTAACAATTACGAATTGGGGGAAAATGATGAGACGATCGTAGAAATCAAAACTCACCCAATGCAATGTGAAGGCGGAGATCTTGAATTACGGAGCTAGATCGGCGGAATCCGGTTCATACCCAAACCGACATTTTAGTTTCTTTAAGCTGAATGTCAGTTAGAAAAAAAATACTTCAAATTTATTAATTTCTGAAGAATGGGTTTTGGGGGTTTTCACCAATTTCAAAGAAAACCCTACAATGGATTTTGCTTTACTCTTTTCTCAAATGATCTTCTTTATTTTTCCATTTATTTATTAAAAAAATGTATGTACAATACAGAGTTACAGAGAAAAAATGGAGAGCGAGTGAATAAGTAGAGTAGATACAGTAGAGAGAGAAAGAGAGAATAAAATTGTGTTTCGGACAAAATAAGTAATCTTTAACTAGGATGAAAGACAAAAGAGAAATTTCATTATGCGGGTAGATGTTTTCAAATTAACCAATGAATGACTGCCACCTGTTTGTTGTCTCCGTCTCTATAATTATTTTTTCCCGTGTGTTGATATCAATGTTAGAGTTCAACTAATTCAGAATCATGTCGAAAAAGGCATCACTCGAGGGTTACTACTCTCTATCAAGAATTCTTTTTCATACTTATTGCTCGAATTTGAGACCTCAGATTAGGAAAGGAATAGCAACATCTACTGCACCACATTAATTATGGATGACTATTATTATTATTATTTTAAGGTTTAGAAAATCAACACCAACAATTTTCAAATTACTTTTTTTTGGCTCCTTTTTCTTTCAAAGTTTTCGACTATGCATTATTAATTAGTACTGTACTCTTAAATTTTAGCTACTATTTTTTTCTCTTTTAAGTGGAAAATGTTATTTATTTGGGTAAATATAAAGAAAATAGCTAATCATATAAAGTAACAAATTAATTGAAGTATTTAAACTTGAACAACTTTTTGTAGTACTTTTCTCGTAATAAATGTTTTATCAATTAATCGAGAGATAAAGCATGGTAATAAAAAAGAAAGTTTGATCTGAAATTTATAAGATATGTGATTATGAAGATTCAATAATATTTATTCTTTTACGGTGTTAGCGGTCACTTTTTTTATATTTAAGCTAAGCATTATAATCTGTACAGTAATAATTTTTTTAGATTAAATTAAATATATATATATATATATAAATCATAAAATTGATAGATAATTTTCATTTTTTTGATAATGGGGATATCATTTTTGTCGGAATATACTGTAATAATATACTACTTAATTTTGTAACAAGTATTTACTAAAAAAATTCATATTAACGTGCAATGATATGTTACATTGTAGTATCAACTAGTTGTATCTAAAGAAATTTACTAATTAAATTGCTAATAATGAATATCCAATATTATCCACAAGCATTTAGTAATGCAATATTAGTTGCATCTAAGGAAAAAACATTTAGGTGGTAATTGTCAATGATATTTTAATTAAGATTAATTTATAAAAAACATTAATATTCAATATTAACGTGCAACGATATGATAAGTAGTAGTAGTATCAAAATTGAATCTGGTTCTCTGACATAACTGGCAAAAGGAAATGTTCTTTCTTTGACTTTATTAATTAAAGTTCATGTTCATCTCATTACCTTAACCCACCAACTAATGAAGCTTATTCTAAATTAATTAATTCTAATAACTATCTGAACATCTTTTATATGGGTAGCAATATTTAGTTTTACCCCCCAATCTATTAGCTAGCTTAATAGTTAGCGGTTCACAACCCGATTAGTAAAATAACAACAAGAAGTTTACATATATAAAATGTTGAAATGTAGGTTAGCGATTGCTTCTTCTCTTTTTCCTTTTAAAAGAAAAAAATGGTAGTTCATCGTTTCCTAAATTTTAAATGTTAATATAGATGTATAACAGTTGTTAGCTACAACAACTAAAATATTTGGATAATGATGTCATTATAAAAAAAATCGAATTGTGCATAGTAAATAAAAGTATGGTCGATAGCTTCTTTTTTTTCTGCGTCATTCTCATGTGTAAAACCGTTAAAGGTATACATAGAACATGATGGACAAACTTGTTTCTCAAGTCTTTGGCACAACAAGAATTAAGTGTTCCTCATGACTATTTTTCGAGGTAGAGCCAGGATTTGTAGTTTATAAGTTTCATCGATTACAATCTTTTGTTGTTTACTAAATTTTAAATAAATTACTTATTTATACATATTAAACGAACTTTGAGACTTTGATAGAAAGTTATTAAGTTCTGTCAAACCCACAGCTCCTTCCCGAATATTCCTCATCACTTCACTGATATTGACGTTTTTAGAAAAATATTTTCCATGTGAGTAAAATTTACTGTTTTAGTCCGCATTTCGTGGCTAAAGCTAATTATGATCTGTTGCAATACGTGATTGGTGGCAGTTCTAAAATAAAGTGTTCAAAATTTATAACAAAATGTTTGTTTATTCTTCCTGATATTTGTATTTAACTTAGTACTGATATTAATTCGGAACAATATATTTAAATTGTCTCTAGAAGCTTTATTTCATATACATTGCTTCAAACAACTTTGATGTCCAAACTTTATGTTTCTAATGCTAACCATAAGTCACACAAAGATAACTACAAAAAAAAATAAAAAATACACCATTTCTACAACAACAATAACATATTGGTGTGGTGTAATTCCACAAGTGGGAACCCTCGACTCAAACAAAACAAATCAAAATCAGTAAGAAAACGAAATGCAATGGTAAGAAAGTCATGGAGAAAACAAAATCCGGAGTTGCTCATGTGATTTCAATATTGTTAATATAACACATTATTGACATCCTGGAAGGTTTCAAACTTATGTTCATTGAACAAGTAGCTGCTCATTCTTCAACCCCAGGTTGTGATGGCTCATTCTATCTTAATTTTAGCTACTCAGAAACCTATTACTCGATAGAACATTGTATAAAAGCAGAACACCTTTTACACGTTACCCTTGATTGAGTCTCGAATTGGAGCTCTCATCGTGGGGAGCAAAACGAAGTTATTGCTGTATGAGGCCAATGAACTTAAACTCCATAAACAATTTGGAGTTTGTAGAAGTTAAAAGACTATTTTATTGTGTTCACTTTGTTGTTCAAATAAATGTAAGTCAATCTATGTATAAAAGGAAAGGCAAAGATGGAAAGCTTAGTTCAGTTAAATAAACTTTCAATTGAGAATTAATGAACTATATAATATTCTACAACTTGGCTTTCAAATGAAGACGCATTACAAATACAAACCTCTGTCAGATACCGAGCCTCATGGATCTTTATTAGACCTTAAATACTGCTATCACTGTTGTTGTTGTTATGGTTGCTGGTGGCGGCAGCATGGTTGTTGCTGTGATGGTTGCTGTTTCCACTTCTCCTGTGCTTAAGCTGTGAAATTTCCAATTGTGTATTCATGAAGAACTGCATTCTCTGCAATTCCATTTCTTTCGCAAATTTCATCCTCTGCTTCTCCATCTCCACCATTTGTTGCAGCTTCGCGCTCTCTGTTTGTTCATATGCTTCCCCGAATTTTAGTATTGCCTGTGTCAACTCCCTCACTGAATTCCCCCAATTTTTGTTTCCACCTTCCTTTCCACTAGCTTCTCCAATTCCAATTCCTCCCTGCCTTAATGCGCTTGAATTCAGCATTTCCTTCTGAAACCTTGGTCTCTTTTTTTGAAATGTGCCCGGAGGAAAACTGTCGGTTGAAGCAGGTGAAAGGTCCGGTTCTGACTCCGATTCCGATGTGTCTGAATCCATGTGAGGCCTTTTCCGGGACGGTTGCTTTTGCTTCTGCAGCTGTTGATGTTGTCGAAGCTGAGGAAGGGACCTGACTCCCATAGGAATACCCATAGGCACGTGTTGATTACCTGAATACAAATTGGACGGTCCGGCAGCGACGGTAGGATTGATCTTAGCCGTCGGACCTATCAACATATCGAGCTTATCAAAGAAAGGCCACTTGCTTGGTCCTTGACCCGCAGCGATCTTAGATTTCTCCAGCTTGTATTTCTTCTTTACAGTATCAATTCGATTTTTGCACTGAATATCAGTTTTAGGCGTTTTTCTATAATCCTCCCGACGGCAAACAATGTCAGCAACATCTTTCCAGTGCTTCTGCTTCAAATTACCTCTACTCAATTCCATGTACCGCTCACCCCAAGCCTCGATCAGTACAGCCGTAGCCTCTTCACTCCAACAATCCTCCCTTCCACCACCACCACTTCCACCGCCGCCAGACGCTCCAGCAGGTCTCGATTGCTGTATCGGTAGAGCCAAAGTCAAGGTATTCTGAGGAGGCGCTGATGCTACCGTCACCGTTATCCTCCCGTTAGATCGCGGCGATTCCGGAGATCCAGAACCACCGGACTGATGGGACTGAGTTTCTTCGTCGTTCTCCATAAACTTAAACCGTTATAGCAGATTCCGGTACGCCGATCTGAGAGTTTGTAGAAAGAGAAGATGAAGAAGGAATTTTAGGTTAGGGTTTCGGTTGACCGGCGGTATATAATGAGGGAAGGGACTGTTTGGTTAGTATTTGAGTTTAGTTTTGGGTAAAAGTTTTATTTTTTGGACAATTTATCGGTGGACGGAAAAAAACAGAGATGGCGTGACGGCGTCGGTCTTAAGGTGCCGAGGAGTAGGACACGTGGCGGCTAGGTATAGGTGGGAAAGCCGACTACTTTTACAGGAAATCCGTCACCGGCGGCGTAAAGATCAATTAGGCCGGCTTAAGGTTTGTTAATACTCCAATATTTTATATTATCACATAATTAACAGGACACTATAATTACTTCTTTTTTCTCTTCATAATTAATACTTCAGAAGTATTAATTATGAAGGTGTTAATTAACACAGTACAATGATGATATTGTGTACACATTTTTCGTTTTGAACTTTACTTATGAAATTGAGTATAGTATTGTTGTTATTGTTATTGTTATTTTATTTTATGAAACTAGTGAGGATGTCTCAATAAAAGGCTCAAACTATAGAGAGTACAAGTTTTAGAATAAGTAAGCATTCGTTCGATCAAAGATTTTGAAGCTAAAACTATGAGTTTTTGAAGTTTGAAGTTATGTTCGAACATGATTTTTTTAAAAAGTTTTGTGTGTGAAAGTTACAAAAACCCCAAAGCTAGTTCGAGCCAACTTTTTGGAGATTGAAATATTTGAAGATCAAATTTCATAATCAAACAATTATTTAAAGATACATTTTAAAAATTTGATCTAAAATCTATGATCAATTGTTAGAGAAAAATAAGACTAAATATCATAGTTGTAACGTTCTTACTTACGTGTTTGGACCACTCTCTATTTCCAAATAATTAAATATTATTGGTCATAACGTCTTAAGGAAATTTTCAAATAATCAACTTCTTTTGATCAGATTTTACTCTTGCCAACTTCTTTGAATTGACAACTTACTATAATTTTAGATTAGTTTATTTTCCAAGTTTAACTTGAAATAGTTCGAATTGACAACTTAAGAGAAATAATGCATCACTCATAAGAGGTTAAAATATGAGGAAAAAATAATAATTCAACATTTGGTAGAAATATGAGAAAAAAAATAATTCCCATATGGAGATGCGGGGGATCGAACCCCGTGCCTCTCGCATGCAAAGCGAGCGCTCTACCATTTGAGCTACATCCCCGATGCTACAACAATGAGAGAGCAAATATATCAATTGAACTCATCAAATACGCTTGTAACCATGTGTACTTATTTGAACTCAGCAAATATATCACTTGCAAACAGTAATGTTGCGTACACACCACTCTCCCTAGATTTCACTTATAGTATGTTGTTAGTTGAATGTATTTTTATTAAAATGATCTTATTAGAGTAATTTATTGGCATTCGACACCGCTTAAATAATATCATGTATATAACATTGTGAGATAGATGCCAGGCAGGCAGGGCTGACTCAATAAGATAGGGGGCCTTAAGCGTAACTTAAGAGAGGGGCCCTAATATTTTAATTTGTTCATCATACTTTTATTTAAAATCTATAGTTCTAGCTTTTTTAGATGCGAAGTTATTAGTTACTGTTTTAGAATTGATCTGTTTTAATAATTCATTTTCAATTGATAATATAGTCAATTCATTCAATCTCTCTTAAGACATTGTTGATCTTAAGTAAGACTTAATCGATATTAGTTTCGAAAAACTGCTTTGGGCTAAGGTAATGGTTACAAACACTTTAAATATTATTCTATAAGCAATATATGTATTTAAAAAAAAAAAATCAAGTCTTTTTATTTGATTGAGTACTTTTGTTAGATCATTATCTTTCATTTGTATTGTTTTTCATAACACTTTTAATTCAAAAAATAAATTTAAACCATTAATATCAGAATAACTATTATCTGTTGAAGAGACTTTGTGATTTCGTTATCAATATTTTCATCAAACTGTTTCTTACGAAATTCAAATTCTATATTCATCTCATATACAATTTACTTGGTAGAAATATACCACTCAAAGTACATATAATTTTTTTTTAAAAAAATAACATTTATAAGTAAAAATAAAATAAAATGGGGTCCCCTAAAAATATGGGGCCCCAAGCGATGGCTTTAGTGGCCTAAGGGTTGAGACGGCCCTGCAAGCAGGAAATTAGTTGTGTGTTCATCATCACTAGTTTGTTGCTTTTCCTAAGGCTATATATTACACTTTCAACATCTGCATTTGCCTAAAGTGCATATCAACTCCCAGTGACAACAACGTGTACACAATTTTACCCCTACTTTGTAAAAATAGAGAGATTCCCTTATCAATAGACCTTCAGCTCAAGTAAAAACATATCAGCATCAATAAGAAAAGGAATATGATGACTCCTTAGCTTCTTATTCATGAAGGAATATAATCTAATGAAAGTTACTAGTTTATACAGGTAGATAGAAATCAACCATTACCAGAAAGTGAATTACAGGAAATTCGTCCTCAATAGTCAATATATTTGAATCAGATGACTAATTTGCCGAACAAAATTCTGCTAGGTATATATGTTGATGAAGGCAGTTTATGATACGTTATAAATTCTCATAGCTTTTAAGATGATGATTGATAGTATTGCAGAAGCTTAGCTAAATCGGTAATATGGTGACTGCTAGAGTGTTCTCTTGTAATGAAAATGTCACAAGGATTTTCTATAGTAATTTTCACGTCTCTATCATTGTGAAATCTTAAAAGGTACCCTTGAAAAAAAAAACCGTTTATGATTTGTAACATCATAAAACCTGTCTGATACAGCGTTTCAACTATGATAAAGGGGAAAACAAAGAACTTAACCTCATTCTTTGGTATCAGGAATTAATTTACAGGACTAGTAAACATGTTTTCCAGAGGGGTATGGTGGAGAAACCAAATTTGAGCAACTTCATCCTCACAGGCTGAATTAGCTAGCTACTGTAAACTAAACTGCGTAATTACAGGCCCTTCAAAACCATTCAACTATTGGTGGTTCATTCTGCAATGTTCCTTCAGATGCCTCCAACGTCTTGTAAAAACTTCCATTATGCTACACCTATATAACCTATGCCTCCCATTTCTTGATCTGCAAAATGGAGAATATGATTAGCTCCGTATATGTAAACATGGTAAGCAAAGTGCATGTCAAGAATGTAATTAGCTCCGTATATGCAAACATGGTAAGCAAAGTGCATGACAAAACGACTTGTGAAATAAGAGATAAATAGAGTGGTGAGCTGGGAAATATGCAGCAAGTCTCCAGATGGATGGACCAGATCCCATCTGCTGTTTCAAAGTAAAGGTGAGAACAGCTTCCTGATGCCTGTAAAATTGGAAAGCATAGCTGTGGTGGCAAACTTACTTCCAAAAGCCCAAGTTAAACATTGTTTCTAACAGCAATGCATGCTCAATTTGGCTCAAGATAGAGCCTTAGTGCCTTACTATATGCACGTGATGCTGACTTGTCCAGAAAAGGATATGCAAACTAGTAATTGTCATGGAGGGGTACAATAACATCTCTTTAGCAGTATGTGTTGTTCAGAATTATGCCAGAAATTGAAGGTAGCATCCTAGACTTCTACAAAAAAGCAGAAAGCAGGCTTCCGTAGTCAAGTGGTGTAGAGCTTCAGGGTTTAGATTCTAACACACATGCAATGATACTAAACATGCTTTACACCAACAAATGAGAAGTACCCATTTATCACTAGAAGCATGTCATGACAAAAACCGTTTTTTAATCGGATGTACCCAAGAACTAAACTACTGATTTGCAATGAAACCCAAAAAGAAATAACATTACTATCATTTTGCAGCAGCCAAGACATGATTTAGAACTCCAGACATACAGCACATTTATCCAATGGGCAACTGATATTGGTCTAGAGAAGGATCGCTTGTGAAGTGCAAACATAGTGATGGGGCATGAAAATTCAGGGCCACTATAGGCTGGGCTCTCCAGAAAACAAGCAAATCACAGTAGAATTCATCTTAAAAGAAGTAATACTTACCATCAAGGTCTGTACAGTTAACACGGGAGATACACCAAGAACTCCAGGGACCATCAAAACCTTGTCATCTCATGCAACATTTGAGAAGCATTAGACTGTGAAACCATGTTGTCTGAACTTGGAGGTCTGATCATGTGATTTGATTCACCCGCCCCTGGTCTGACGGTTTCCTTAGCACTACTATTTGTACTTGTTTCTGTTTGTGAGGACTCCATCAAGGTACGTATCTGAGTCAAATTAACAATGATTCTAAAAATTATCCATCAAGATCGAGGCAGGTTATATTATCATATAGAATTGCACTCACCACATCCAAACGCTTTTTGTGGAGATCACTTGATGACTGCACAGAGTTAGAAACATTATGTCAAAAAGTAGCCTGAGATTCCACCCAATCTAAATAACTACAATCATTGATGAATAAGCAGATTACCAGCAATTGTGGACTACAATCAGCAACTAAACAAATGAGCAAGGATGAGTTAAAGATATTGTAACAGTTTACTATTAGTAGTCATAATTCTTTTTTTTTATAACCGTGGTGTTAGGGCTTGCTTGCGCGCACCTCCACTAATTCCACAGGATATCTCCCACCTCCCAACAACAATAAATACCAGGTAACTTTGTCCATCAAGGCTAGGACAGAGAAATCACCAAGTATTTCTGTCTCTGCTGGGAGGTTCCTAAGACCTCATAGTTCTCAACCCATTTCATTTTTTGATGACAAAGGAAACCCGCAGCCGCTACCCTTTGGGTGCGCACAGGGTAAAAACCCCGCTCCTATGCAATAGCTCACAAACCACATAGGAGAGGTAACCGGCACTAGGCAAGCCCGGTGCGACGGGCTCGACCCAGAAGGTAGACCCCTTGCTTTCGCTGGCAAGGGGTTTCGAACTTGAGACCTCCAACATGGAAGTCCCAAGCCCAAACCACTGGGCCACCCCGAAGGGTCGTTCTCAACCCACTTCATTGACCACTAGGTCACACCCTTGGTGCTCTTTTAGTAGTCATAATTCAAGTCACATCATTATTCTACATTAGTGCAGATACGAGAAGGGAATATACCACCCATGAAAAGGTTAAGAAAAAGAGGCAGAGCTACATACATTTTCTGGATAGTGTTTCCTCTCTTCACTTGAGAAGCCTGGAATAGTCAAGTGCCAGTTTTTCTCTGTAGAGAATCACAACAACATTTAGATTAGAAAAATACCTCAGTTTCCTTTATTTCTTAATATATGATATAAAACATCTTTAGACGATACAAGCATCTCCCGAAAATACCAACTGTAAAGTGTAAACAACGTACCCTAAATGTCTGTGGGTGTATGCACATGCTTGTGCGCCCACCGAAAGCATATTAGAAGACATCATAAAGTAGTTCTCTATGAGCGATAAAATATATGACATTGGGCAAAGCAGTTGGACATTACTGATATTGATGTTTACATATTACAAATATTTGAGATAGTACCTTGACAACAAATATACATGTATCACATTGGGTATGTTGTTGTAGTTAAAACATGAAATGGGTGGAAAGTTTCGAAACTACTTGATCTCTCTATATATACAGCTTCTATGTGTATCTTTCAGAGGCAAGGTCATATTGTTCTACCATAAGGGTTAAGTTTGATGATTAAGTTCCTGGAACTCACATTCAAAAGCTTACACAGATATAGCATAAGCTGCAACTACTCCTAATGATAGGAGAGAGTTTGGTATCATTCCAATTTTATCGGATGTCACCGAAGGGGCAGAGGGAGCTTGTATTAAAACTGCATTCCGTCATTGAAATTTTGCTTGCTACTTATAAATAAGAAAGTGGTGGCATTGCAATTCAAGTATAGCATTTGGATGCGTCCATAAGCAGATGAAAAGCTTGAAATGCATAAGAAAATGAAGGAGATGATACGATAAATGTTGGTATCAAAGTGAAAATGCTGACAAAACTGCCATTACCTAGTTCAGCATATAGCTCCATTTGTGAACATGATCTATGAGCTTTCCTATTATCATCAGAAACTAAGGAACACGGAGACGACAACAGCTACTGGGAGAGCCTTAACCCTAAGGTATTTTATTTGTCTACAAACATAACAACCTTTGGCGCATTTTATGTCAATGAAAATGTGGTCCAAATTTTGTGAAACTAAACATTCCACAGAGGAAGGATGGTTTCTTCCCTACATGAGGAGTATCTCACTGCATAAGACTGTTAAGAACATACTGATCAACAAAAAGAAAATAAAGAATTTATACTAAAAGTTTAAAAACATATATAGCAGTAAAACACAGCTTTTACACCTAATAATATAATATTTTCAAGTAATTGCTATCCCAAGCCATCATAGCGCTTTTTCAAAATAATGGAAACAAACTAAAGAACAGGTCTTTTATTTGCAGTTGCAGGCACAAACCTAGATGTAGCAGTACATCCTTGGACTCCAAAGTTGAAGATTTCCGATGCTTCGCCAAATTGCAAGCAAATGTAGTAACCTACAATGAGAATCAATGTAAAATATATTCATGTATGTCATTTTTCATGAACAATTTATCTGCAAAGAATTTCAGAAGAAACTAGAACAAACTGGTACAAGTGCCCAGATTAATAAATTTTAGTTCAGAAAAATATCAACAAATATATTGCAGCGATAGTCAAATGTGATACACACAGCAAACCCCAAAATAACCCAGCAACCAACATCCCCCAGAAAAGAAAGACAAAAAAGATGACTAAAGCATTTTCAAGCCTAACCGAATCAATGAAGTCATCAGCAATCTCTAGAAGAAGATCTTCAACTTCAGGATCAAGCTTTCCCTGCGCATCCACCTGAAACATCAACATCAGTGAGCAAAATCAGCCGTAGGAGAACTTTACAATAGTACCAGCGTTGACCATAGTATTAGGTTAGTCAGACTCAATCTCTTCAGTAAAATATTCCAATTTCAGTCAGTTCCATTCTCTTCAGAAAATTAGTTCAGAGAAATTCTACATGTTATGATTGGAAGCAAAGTGAATCTTTTGTAGTTGGGAGGGAGGGGAGGAATGTTATCACCATCAGTATTCATAATCTGTCAGAAAATTCTGAAGTTTTTTTTTTTGATAACCGTGGTGTTTGGGCCAGCTTTTGCGCACCTCGACTAATTTCACAGGATACCTACCACTAGCAGCCGGTACCAGGTAACTCTGTCTACCAAGGCTAGGACAGATGGAAAGAAATCCATATTTCTTTTTGAAGTTCCCAACACTGATAACAACATTTTAAAGATTGAGAAAGTGAAGCAGAGGAAAGACCTGTGAAACCAAATCTTGTATCTTTCTCTTTCCAAGAAGCTGATTGCTTGCTTCAGTCCCCTGACTTGAACTCCCCCCCGGAGTAGTTGTTCCGGATCCAGTAGCATCTGGTTGTGATCCAGTTAAACTCAAAGATTTTTGGCCAGCTGGAGCAGCCATCCTCGGGGAAGATTGCTGCTGATGTGAAAGCTGCTGTTGTTGTTGCTGCTGCTGTTGCTGTTGATGCATCTGAGGGTGCCCAATCTGTTGCTGCTGTTGTACAATTTGGGATAGTTGTTGTGGGTTCAAACCCATTGAGTTTTGGTGTTGTAGAAGCATTTGCTGCCTTTGCTGTTGAAGACGAAAGGAAGGGGAATTAGGAGTAGAAATCGCAGGCATTGGCTTCAACCACTGCTGCTGTGATGAATTGTTCTGCATAATTGCAGATTGTCCATTCTGAGTCAACCCAGGTAACTGAGAGTTAGCAAATGACGTCCTTGGAAGACTCTGAGCCGATATTTTCTACAGCAAATTGTAACGTCAAAGTGAGCAATAAAAACAAACTATTGGAACGTAATAAGAAAGACAAGAGAGTATTGGATTATATACATTAAATTCCACAAGAGAATTACATGTAATCTACTGAACTGAGAAAGCAAAATTAAATAAGTGAAGATAATCATGAAATTATGACAGCCTTAAATGACCATCAGCTTCAAATATCTAGCAATATGACGACATCCACAACTATGAAGCACTTTATAACCAGATTTCATCTTGGCTGATTCAATTAACTTGTAATTAATTACACAAGGATATATTTAATTTAATTTTTAAGACAAGGGAACCACCCGCCACAACCCTTCGGGTGTGCACAGGGTGAACTGTGCCAGTGTAATAGCCCGCCAACCACACAGGAGAGATAAACCACACTAGCAATCCCGTTGCGACAAACTCGACCAAGAAAGCATGCAGAGGGTTTCTTTGTATCAAGTATGAAAATTGGCAAGACGAGTAAAAGGAATTCCTACTGCTATGTCAATAAAAATATCTATTGGCAAGAATATTTTATCCAGAAAATCATTTATACTTCTCCGCAAAGTTCGAATTTTTTAAAAATCTTGAATAAGGTAAAGATTTTATTGATGTGAAGGAGCAAAAACCCAGGCAATATACAAGATAAATATAAAAGCCCAAAGATTAAAAAAAATCATAAGGTAAAGAATTTATTAATGTATAGAAGTAAAAACCTAATTTTATTGTTTGCATTGCTTATCCGTGAATTGTTAATTGCTGAAACAGACACCAAGATTCTCTTTCGTGCCTTAGAGCATAATTATAACCAGAAAGTTCAGATCCTACAGGCTAAATCTTCTCCCTTGATGAACTATTTGTTATCTAGAGAAAATGAAGTGATTGAAGCAACTAACTCAAAGATGGTTTTACACAAAACATAATCCAACTAGTTGAGGGTTAAAATCATAGGATTATTTAACAAAATGACATTTGTTAGAAGTCTACTAGAGGAAAGAAAAGCTCGTTCACCTTGAATAGTATAACAACCAAAAACGTTGCTAACTAAGAAAGTCAAAATTAATAAAAGATTGGACTTTGAAGTTACAAAAAACTAAATGCATCAAATTGTCCCAAAGTATTTTATAGAAAATAGCAAATTAGGCAGTCAACAACAACAGCATACCCAGTGTAATCCTACAAGTGGGAGATACATCATTCCACGTATGACAAAGAAATGATTGCTTCTACTGCAGCATTCCCTAACATACCAATTTCAAGTTCATTTTCATTTTCAATTTTGTTTTTAAATTTCTTCATTTCAATGTTGTTTTCAAACGTCTTCATCTTAAGTATGAAATTGCAATGTGTTAGAACACTTCCATCCTTTTCATTCAGCAGAGTTACCACTCAATGAAGCTTCTTGCCCCTCTCCAAAACTTCCACTTGACTTTAAGTGTGTCTCCATCTCTCGCTCCTTCTAGACTACTGCACTTCCATGACGTAATGTCAACTTGAAGTAACTTGTTAATTTTTTAAAATAGTAAATCTCCTACTTTAGGTCAGCAGTTCTAACTTGGCATGGAGGTCAATTGGTTAGGAAAATGAAGAATTGAAGGGAAAACAATAAATAAGCTAGTGTATTTTAGCTTATAAATAGATGATCATTCTCATGCTTTCTTTAGCACTTCCTTTAAAAAAAAGGTTCAACCTCTTAGGAAAACAAATTAATTATATCAGAACGATTGTTCCATTCATCTGCCCCACTAACCAAATTTGAGAAATTGTAAGTCGTAAAAGGGTCAGGAGCCGATAAACCCTAACGTTTTCATAAAAATGAACAAAAAGGGGGAAAACAAGTCATAAATTAGGTCTACCAGCAGTAACATATTTTTAGGAAAAAAGAAAACCAGAGTTCGACTCCATGAAGAAAGAAAACCAGTTATGAATCTGTCCGCAAAGGGACAAACTGTGTTAATGATACTTCCACTGCTGTTAAATGCTCATAGTTGGCACCTCAGAACTTAGCTATTACAGCATGTAAACCGAGAAATTGCAGCATACTCAATGAGAAACTATTCGTTCAGATAAGAATGCCATGCTGGAAATATAGTACTGAGGAACTGTAAGAGCAGCTAACTGCTAACCTATGTGTCTTTGGATCAAATTCAAACTTTTCACAAGGGAATTTTTTCCTTACAAAGCTATTCTCATATCTAGCCATAAGATTTTACATGGATTGAAATTTTGTGCCACCTCGAATGGAACACTGTAAAGGGGTAGTTACAGTGAAAAATCTCTGAGATACAGTACCATGTGCTAAAAGGCTCTTAAAGTCTCCATGTGTTAAAACTTGAGATCGTCCTAATGAGACATTTTTTTGGATAAAAAGGTTAAGCATGAACCTAGTGCTGAATCAGCATTTATTTACTATATGCTGAGTTACTTGAATGGCGTTACACATTTATGCATATTATGTGTCATTGTTGTGTTCGCATAATCCAAGTATCCGGTGATCAATTTAATAAATAGTCATATCCTAGTTTCAAAGTTTAATTTATATCATTAGGAAAATAAAATAAAAGTTCCAAGATACCCAGAGAAATCTTTCACGAAAATATCTCGAAAAACCCTCTCACATGAAAGGAAATTTCCATGACAATGAAAACACAAAAAATTCTCTTTGGCTTGCTGTTATGACTAACAACCAAATTCATGACCTGATTGATTTGAAGAATAATTTTATTTTTTTTTAACCGAGAAATCCGTATGTGACCCGCCCTTTGGACCAATCACAGCCTTCTAAACTCGGTGGATAATAGGCCCGCCCCTCTACCCTTCTCCACTTAAATACTGGGCTTTGCTTTGTATGGTGTGGGGCTTGAACCTGCGACCTAAGCCACAAATCCTCCACCACCTGTCACTCAAGCTAGGCCTTGAAGAATAAATTATGTGGACAGTTTTTTTTTTGGTTTATACAACTTGAGCTCAGATGTGAGAACAATTGCAACCAGGTTTCCTGAAAGAGTCACCTCCATTTTACCATGGTGTCATGTGGAAAATTCAGCAGAACAAATGAGACGGATAGTTTTTAGCATGAAACATATATCACTAGCATGTTTCAAGATTGGCACCTGAGTAGTGGTGAGAGGATTTTGCTGGGACAACTGCTGTTGCCTCAGCTGACTTTGATTCACCCTTTGTGCATAAGCCAGGGCCCCGTTTGCCCTTAACTGAGAGCTCATGTTGAGAGACCCCATCATCCCCATTGCCTGTAAGGACTGGCCATGGGAATTCCCTGTATGGAATTGATTCCCCTGCATTAGACCCGCCTTCTGCCGTGGCTGAAACAGAATAAAACTCCTTTCAGCAACACTTTAAAGCACGGCAATTTACACTTAACCTCATCAAGAAAAATAACAATGACAAATAGCAGCTGCGTTTCTTAATTTTTTTTAAAACGCTGCAAAGTTCTCAAACAAAGTTATGCATTAAATGGCCCGGAGTAGAGTTGGTAAAACTTAATATAAAACTTTGAATCCATTTGCATGAATCCTACAAGTGTTAAAGTGATAACAATAACTACTACTACTACGTGTTAGTCCCGGACAAGTTGGGGCGTCTTTATGAATCTTCACCACGTTTCTCCATATCGTGTTGTCATCATACCAAATTAAAGTGAAAAGGAATTTAAATATGTACAAATAATAGCAGTAATAACAATAGCAATAACAACAACAACAACAACCATTTAATAAATAAGTTTTCTAGAGGCATATAAATCTATGATAAGGTGTAATAAAAGTGCTGAAATGATACCGAATTCAAAAATTGAGATTGCAAATTGAACTGGGCAACAGCCGCTGCTGCAACAGCAGCTTGTCCAGATAACATGGGCAGATGGCCCGTCTGTCCCATTAAAGCTGCCCTAGCTAAATTTCCGCTACCCATCTGACCACCTATTTGCTGCTGTTGTTGGTTCTGTTGTTGCTGCTGCTGTTGCTGTTGTTGAAATTGTTGCTGCAGTTGCTGTTGCTGCTGTTGTAATTGTTGTTGCTGCTGTTGCTGGAGCGAAGTACCTCCAACCCCAAAATTCATTTGACCATAAAGTCCTCCTGATTGCTGCCTCATCAAACCAAATTGTTGTTGCTGCTGTTGCATTTGCAATTGACTCATTCTCGCCATTGAGGGTGATCTCTGCAAGTTTTGCTGCATCTGAAAATTAGAGGCGGACATCAAGTTGCTGTTACTGCCGTTAAGATTACTCGAATTATTCTGCTGCTGCTGGAGCTGCATTTGCTGCTGTTGTTGAGATTGTGTCAATTGCTGCTGCTGCTGCTGCATTTGTTGAGGCTGTTGCATCTGAATTTGATGCTGCTGCTGCTGTTGCTGAGATTGGGTTAACGGGATTTGAGGGAGGTCAATTGAAGGCGATTGTGCGATTGAATTGTTGTTAGACGGAGAAGTCATCGTAATTCCGGGATTAGACGACGTCGCCGACGATGCAGCTCCGGCGGCGGATACTTGATTTGTAGTATCGATTATAGGGTTCGATGGTTGAGTTAATTTTGGTGAAGATGACGGAATTTCAGCCATTTGTTTATCGGTTGGTGTTGTGATGATGATGATTCGTCGACTGAACGGAATTCAGATCAACAGAGTCATCGGAAACTTTGAATTTTCAGTTTGGGGATTTTGGGGACTGTGGAAGACTCCGTCGTCGAAGAAGAAAGTGAATTAGCATAGGTTAATTAGACTTCTGCGGGTCCCATAGTAGCCCACGTGTAACAATTGTCAAAAGTAACAATTTCATGCGGTAACCAATTTTTACCCGATATTTAATATTTAACCACTTGTTTAACTATTGTGCACAAGTGAATTACTAGTATAATATGATAATCCCAATCTCACTTGTTTAGCCAGTATATATATTATAGGAAAAAAACTACATAAGTGAGCCATAAAACCTAATAATTATATGTATATATTCAAATTGAAAGCAATTCAAGAAATATTCATTCTCTCATAGATAATTACAATTCATACATTCCTTCATTAAAGCTAATAATTTTCATTTAACAGATACTAAAGCAGTATCATATATTGTATTGATATCATTAAGGCTGATAATTTTGCTTAACTAATATTAAATCAGTATATATATACTGTATTGGTATCATTAAGCTTTTTTGTTCACAAATTACTCATTAGTCAATGATACTTATGATACTATAATTATCATTGAATAATGAGTAACTTCTAAACAAGAAACCTTAATGATATCAACACAATATCAAATAAGCGAAATTATCAGTCTTATACTTATTTAGTATCAGTTGAGCAAAATTAATTGGGGATATATAGTGTAATTATTTAATGGTGTATGAATGTAAGGGGCATATGTTTATAATTATTTTACTTTTATGGGGTATTTGCTTAGTTTCCCCTGTATTATACTACTAATTTGGGGATAGTAATTTTACTGTTTTAGGATAAATGGTGAGATAAACTAATTTCGCGATTATTTAATACTTTAAATCAAACATGAGATGGAGTTAATTAATCTTGATATTATTATTTTTATCCTATCTGCCAAACAATCCTTAATGGAAAGGGTTAAAATATTTTTAACATATTAAAAATGATTCACAAATATCTCATGCAACATAAATAATATTTCGCCATCAAACTAATGATTGCTCGTATTTTTCAATGTGTATAGCTATCTTTTTTGCCATGTACCTGATGCCTCGTCGAGACAACGATTTTACTTGAACTCTATTTCATAGTTGACTCATTCAATTGTTGTGATTGACCTTCAAGCATCGACATTCCATTGTGATATACATGTAAAAGATATTCAAAACAGTACGTTCTTAGTGTTAGACTAATTAAAATAACAAATCTTTTTTTTATCAAAATAAACACATAAGTTCCAATTTCTTACATTTAACATAATATAACGTAATATGAACTAATTTTGTACATCAACTTTTGCTTCTCAAAAGTTTATTATCAATTTGGCCTTCAATTGATTTTCGCCCGAGGATAATTAATATGAACTACTCACAATAAGATAGAAGATAAATCTTTGTATATAATTACATGATCTGAAAGAAAAAATAAATCTAAATCTTTGTATATAATTACATGATTTGAAAGAAAAATAAAATTTAACGGCAATGCAATTCTCTTGTAGATGAGATTTATTCTTCATGTTTAAAAAAAATAATTAAGATCAGTGGGGTGACCTTCAAATTATATATAAGAAAATTCTTTATGAACTAATAACGAATACTTTTATCAAAATTCTTTAATAGTTAATCTAGTTGACACATATTATATAGTATCAAACAATTCAATACTCTTAAAGATCCATTGAGTTAATAAATCAATCAACAATAATAAGACGTCGACAAAAATGATTAAGGAATTAATGAAACAAAAGGGGATAAAAATAGATTTCTACAAACTTACTCGTGTAGTAAAAAAGAACTCCAATCCAATCTTGATACAATATCAACGATTGTTTAGCTTGCAAAATGTAACTTGATAAAAGCAATTTTCAATAAAATAAAATAAAATAAATGTCTTAGATTGGACTATATCAAATTCAATGACGAGCTTTGAAAATGAGATTGTCATGGTATAACAATGAATTTTAAGGTAATTGAAGGGAGAAAATACAATAGTATGGCTATAGATGGTGGTGAAACTGTGATTTGAACAAAAAATGACTAGTTGTAGATGGTGTTGCTTAGGTTTTAAGAAAATTAGATTATTTTGGTGCTTTCTCCGCCGCTCTATCTCTCTGTTTTAGGTCTATATATATAGAAGAAAAAAATAAAAATATTGAGAAAAAAGCGTTTATGAAAAAGAAAAAAAATTTTAGACCCCTTATTACTAAAAACAAGGTCAAAATTTTCTTGAAAATGTATTTGAAGTCAAAGGACCGGACTAGAATATTGATTGGGATATGAATGTTGGGGATGAGTAAAAAAATGTAGCACAATATTTTTTGAGTAATTTTTTTAGAGAAATTATATTTTTCCGTTTAAAGAAAATATTTAACAGATGTATAATTATATGAAAAAATTGACCAAGTTTGAAATTTAAAAATTTATATTTTGTGATATTAGAGTTTAAATAAGATTTTAAAAAAAAACATATGAAACTAATAACAGTTAAATTATTATGTAAAGATATACTATAAAATTATTAAGTCATCAACTATATTTTATTGTAAAAAATATATTTCATTAATATTTACAATAAAATAATTAATAACTTTGAAATATTCGTTTGAATATCTATAATAAAAAATAAATGTAGAAAAGTGAAGAACAATATTATTATTATAATAATAATTAATAAAAAAATAAAGGGAAAAAATATAATACTTGTTAGCACAAAATTTGATAATAAATAAATATATATAATATTTATGAATTCGCGGAAAATCCATATATTCAAATAAATAAATTGATGAGCAAAAATAAAATGCAATAGTACATCATATGTTACGTTAGTAACAAAATCAAATGTTGAGCATATTCCCTGTTTATTTTATTTGGCAAAATTTTATATATGTCAAATTGATTTAATGAAATAACGTTCTATAGGTGTAGTTTATCTAATTGCATTTCATGATTATAGTTTAGTTTTTTTTAATAACTAGATACATGAACGCTAAATAAGGTAACAAAAAATTTACATAATCCCATGATTCAAGCACCATAACAACTGGTTTCCTCGTACCACTGAAGCTATATTAAACGAAAAAATGTATGGTTCATCAATATTCTTGTATATTCAATGCGGAAATTAAACTTCATGTTTTGAACGGCAAAAAAGAATACGATTGATTTGTATAGTATATAATTGAAATTTTCAAAAATGAATTATCAATGTTTTGTTCATTCTAATGGTTCACAAGTATGTATTTTTGTTTATACAAAAATAGAGAAATTGTATATTAACAATTATATTGTAATTGTTGGTTAGAAAAATCGAATGACACATCTTGTACAATTATATGCTTTACAAGTATAAACTAATTGTATAAAGTGAAAATTTTCATATATGACATTTATTAGACTAATATCTTCAAGTTATAGTAGTAGAATAAAACTTTCAAGTTGTAACAATAAAAAATTTCAAGTTATAACAATTTATTAAAAAAATAAAATAATAATTGTAAAAAATCTGTTTTGAAAAAAAAAAGATAAAAAAGGAAAATAAATTGATTTTGAAGAAAAAAAACAAAAAAACAGAAATAAGTGTATTAATTAAATTTGAATTGATGGATGATAATTATTAATTAGCATAAATTTAGGAGATTCAAACTAATTAGGAATAGTTGTTTTCCTTAATTCACTCTAATCTGTTAAAATTAATTAAAAAGTCTTATTTTATCCATTTTTTCTTCAACGTTTCTCTCTCTGCATTTTTTTTTTCCAGAATTGTTGTCACTGGCGAGTAAATCAATTTCTTTTTTTGTTTGAAAAAACTTGATTTTGTTGTGATGGACGACTTCTTATCTATATTAATTAAACATGGTGGTAGATAGGATCCTTCATGTTAGTATTTTGTATGATTAATTGTTTGTATTTGTATATTGCTGAAATGAAAAAAAAAAAGAGCAATGAAATTGTAAATCACATTTTTGTGATTTTGTTTTTGTTTACTAGATTTAAGTTGTGATGTTTTTTGTATAAACAATGCATTTTGTTCATAATACATAATAATTTTTATGAAACAGTAGTTAATGAAAATCTCTGATTTTGTTGGTATGTTTCTGTTTTTTTCTTTGGTTATTTTGTATACTGTATATACCTTGATTTCGTGTGAAATTGACTTAATATATGAATGATTTTAGTATAAATGTATATAATATTAATAGTTTTATCGTTGTAAAGTTATGAAATTTGTGGGAAAAAAAGTGTGAAATTTGTTGTAACATTGTTATGAAACAGGTATTTCTTTAGTCAATTTGATAATAATAATTAGATGAATTTGGTATGCAGATTAAAATTATAATATGGAATACTGTTTTGTTTCCTGAAAATATAAATAAAATGTATAGGTAGGAATGAATTTGGTAGTGTAAATGGAATGATATTGGTATGAAAGTGTATTTACTATTGTGTAAAAAAAATTTAGTAAAAAGGTATGACGATTTGTATGAAAAAAGTATTAAGTTGGTATGAAATGTGAAATGTTATTTTTTATATAATGTGTTTTGTGGTGTAATTATTGCAGAATGTTTTGAAATGATATTGTTATGACTAAGTAGTGACGATTGTGTATAAATTTGTGTGAGAAGAATGAACTAATTGGTATGAAAAATTATTCAGTATTGTATAAAAAAATATGAGTAAGAAGTATGATTATTTGTATGAAATGTGTATTAAGTCGGTCTGAAATGTGAAATGTTATTTTTTTATGAAATCTGTTTTATGGTATGAATTTTGATAAACTGTCTGGAATGATATTTGTATGAATAAGTAATGACGAGTGTGTATAATTTTGTGTGAGTAGAATGAAGTTGTGGATGAAATTTGTATTATCTTTGGTATGAAAAGTTAATATAAATACAATATATTTATAATTGTTTTGTATTATGTAAGACTAACTGTTTCTTTTTAATGAAACAGGGAAATATGTTGATTTTCAGATGGAGGGGATAGTTCGGCGTGGTTAGTCGGAATCGCCGATTAATTCGGTGATTCGCCCTTTGGTGTAGTTCGTCGCCGTCTTGCACTAACATTCAGCATGGTCGTGCTCTGTGTCATTGGGCAAGATGGTACTGCTTCGTGAAATTATTCGGCGAAACGCCAACTGCTCCTTTCATTGCCTTTTTTATCTTGCTCCTTCAGGGCTTCGCGTACTGGAACAAAGGGCAGAGTGCGTCCCTTCGACAAATCGCCAAGCGTGATTTGCGATGCTCAGGCTTCAACTTCTTCGTTCTTTTCAACCTTTTTGTTCCTTTTTGCGCCTAAGTGTCCATGCTTCTACTAAAACTTCAAATACCTGAAACTTAAGAGTTTTTATCAGATATTGAGACAAAATAAACATTTGAATACATTATTTCTACCAAAATAAAGCCCTAAATGAGTCCAATTTGTGGACTCATCAATCTTTAAAATTACTTAATCCACGCTTGTTAAGACAATATAATTTACAATTAGGTTGTAAATTGTCTAGGATGAAAAAAATGTAAAACAAAAATGTAATTGAGGCTGTTATAAAATACAATTATCACTATTTTACATTGTCATAATCGTTTATACAAGGTATTTATACATGTTGGATACCAACTTCATTTTATTTTTTTTTGTGTTAGAATATGAATTTGGATGCCAAAGGTGTACAGTTTGGATACCAATTATAAGTCAGGGTTAGCTCATGAACTCTAAATTAGTAGTATGATTTCTTTTTAGTTAACAAGACATTGTAAAATCATAAACTCTAAATGTTGAATCCAATTTGTATGCATTTTGTATATAACTGTTATCCCGAGAATTATTATAGTCAATGTGTAATTTATCTTTAGAATGGTGTATCCATTTGGAATGCAGTCTGTATATAACTAGTATCTTGTGATTACAATAGTCAATCTGTAATTCATATGTAGTTGGTATCTTTTTGGAATAAAACAGTGGATATTATATATATCAAATACTTAAAGTTGTAACAAACACAAAAATATCGTCCAAAAGTTTAAAAAAACTTGTAATTCTAAAAAGTCTAAGGTGCAATCAACTATCTCAAATTTGATCTCCGTGATCTTGGTGTGGGATAATTACTGGTATTCGGAGCATGTTCTTTTGCTATGCGGGATCCACTAAATTTGCTAGCAACAGTGCCAGTTACTTCACTTTCACTGGTTGCGCTATCATCATTCTTTGTTTTTCCATAATGTCATATGATTGTGGCATACTTTTGACGATGGTACTTTGCATCGATATCAACATAACGCATATCAAAAACTCCATTACTGATGTATTCAACAAATAGATATGTGTACAAACCACAATCACTGAAAAAAATTGAAAGAAAAATCATTTTATACCATTTTCATACCAATGTTAAAAATTTAAATACATTAATGAATAAATTGAAAAAGAAACCTTTCTATTAGAAAAAAATCCCAATTTCATATCAATATTAGTCATAATTCATGCAAAACTGAGTAATTTAACAATTCATACTATTTACATACCAATTTAACAATTCATACCATTGAGCTACTGATATCAAACCAATGTCAAAACACAATTCATACCATTTGCATGCCAATATTATATCACATTTCCTATAATATCCCAAAATCATATATTAAAGTCAAATTCATGCAAATACTATTCACATTTCGTACAAGTTTCACCCAAACAAAAGTTTTGAAACAACAAAAAGCATGTGATATTTTTAGCAAAAAAATCACTAATTTGAATAATGTGAAAATAAATTAAATATAATACTTACCCTAAACAATTTTTTTGCCTTTTTTGGATATTAGGATTTCTGATTCCTTCTTTTTTGTTGTTCTTCTTGTTGATGGTTTTGAAGATTGAACAATTTCTACATTTGTTGTTTTTTTTGTTTTTTATTTCACTAATAAAATCAGAATTCGAATCAAAAGGGGTTTCTATAATTTTTCCCTTCCTCTTCTCTCCCTTTTGATTTGCCGGACTCACCATTTTTTTTGCTTCATTTTTTTTCTCTTTTTGATCCTTCGACTGAGAGGAACCACAATTTGCAGGAATATCAATATTCTTCGTGTGTAGATGTCATCCCACTATTAAATCATATAAATGTGGAAGAGCTCTACTAATTTTCTTTTTGAATGAAGAATATGAATGTTGAAGATGGTGAGAGAGAAAATGTTAGTTCTCTGTAAAAGAGAAACATGGGGGTGGGGTGTGGGGTGTGGGGTTTGTGTGTGGATAAAAGAGGAAGGTGAAGGTTGTTGTGTGAAATCTGGAAAAAAATTCCTAAAATGGTGTAAGAGATAATGACAATTGATTCTCTATTATTAATGTTATCCCTAAAATGGTGTAAGAGATAATGACAATTGATTCTCTAATATTAATGTTATTTCTCTTATTTATTAAATATAATGTAATTATAAAAATAATATCACACTCCATCTTCTGAGAAAGATTTATCATCCGAAAAGAGGAAAAAATGGAGTCTTTGTCTAAAGAAATGCGTTGAGAAAGGGTAGATGTATAGAACCTTTCAACGAGATAGTGCTTTTTCAGCTCTCTCAAAATGGAATCTATTCCAAACATATATGCCATGGTTCCTTGCTTCGACAGGGTACAAATATCTAAATTTGATATTTTTAGATACTTTTTCAGACCTATTGCCTATACTAAGTAGCAATCAAAAATTTGTATCCATTTTTCTTGATATTATAATTATAAAAATATTAACTAATTAATTAAATAAAATAAATTAAATTATAAATTAAAATTAATCTGTTAATACTTGTAATTTAACTGTTATAAGTAGTAATATAAAAAAAGTACATCTAAAGGCTGTAATATTAAGTCTTTAATAAGAACTATTTGTGTTTGTATATTACTATAAATTCTCTCTCTCTCTATATAAATGATTATAAGTATATAAATATACAAAAATATACATATATCTCAAACAATTTTGTATATAACTATCAAAATATACAAATAACTATATACAAACTTATTCAATACAATTACATGATATTCTTCAGATTTGTGAATATATATATATAGTACTTAAATATACAGGAATATACATATACAACAATTTATTCATTCCCGAATTCAAGAACAAATATGAATCATTTATCATAATTCAATTTATTTTTTAATTATTATTTCATGTATTGAAAAAACTTTAGATATAAAATCACAGTACAGTAATTATTTTGTAACGCAATAAATATATTGAAAAACGTTTGTCTATAAATATAAGCATCACTACTGCTCTCTTTGTAAAAACCCTAATCAGTGGCAGCCGCATCCACGGCTCTACAGCCATGGCGGAGCTCCTCCTCGCCTCTGTGTGGATTCAACATTAAAGGATTCATCATTATTGTTAGACAATGATGGATCCTCTAATACTAAATTCATATCAGAGATTAACATTGGGGTCTTCCTACTTACGCTTTGAATATCTGTACCAGTAATGGGTTTGGTTTTGATTCTGTTCGTTCTTAGTGGTAGTATTTTGGAGTGATTGTTTTCTTAGTGCATCTAGATCGTGGTTTTCTTATTAGTGTTTGATGTTTTTCGGTACTGATAAACAAGCATTGATTGTTCTATTCCTCTTCCCATTACTATGTATGTAAAGAGGTCTCTAGTCAATGCTTATATGAACGTTTGGAGAATGGTTGGCCTCTGGAATTTGTTTATGTCCTTGGGGTTTTCAATATTTCTCGTACAAATAATCCATCATTGCTCTCTAGCTTAGCTTGTATCTAGATCTACAATTGATCTATTATCACTTTTGATTTCACCAACAAACTGCTTTCGTTAACGTATCATCTTTGAATTGAGTACTGGATATCAAGTATCTGTTTCTTTTTTGAGTTTAAAAGTTCTCGACTTCTCGTGCACTTGTTTTGTATTATTCAGATTTTGAAATATTTAGGTGAAATTACTCCCTTATGCATATAGCATATAGGTATCCAAAATAAGAATGGATTCGTCTAGCATTGCTTATTGTGATAGAAGAGTTTGGACAATACTTCTACAACCAGAACTCATCGTAATATATCTGTTTCCCTTTAGTCTAACTTACTATTTATGTGTGTAGCACTCCATTGAGCTGAAGCTGTTATTGCGGTTGATTAGAAGTTAAAAACTAAACTATGGACAATTACTTGGGAATCTTATACGACATTCTAGATCCTTGGGAATCGTTTGAAATGATTTGTTGCGAGTGAATGACTTCTTTAAAGACTGAGATGGCTTACTTCCTACTCCCTCCGTCCCTATTTACTTGTTCATATTTTCTTTTTTAGTTGTCCCTATTTAGTTGTCCGTTTTGACAAATCAAGAAAGGACAACAAATTTTTTTCTATTATACCCTTATTTACACTTTTTGAAAATTGTAAAAGTGTATGTTGTTTCCCTCCAATTTATTTCACTTGAATTCAAATAAGTGGTTGCAATTTTAAAGTGAAAAGTTGTCATAAGGGTAAAATTGTAACTTCACTGTGCTAATCATTGTTGCCTTAATCTGTGTGCCATTTTTAAAGTGGACAACTAAAAAGGGACGGAGGGAGTATCTGATACACCTGTGGCTTGATTTGATTGTGCTTTATTAAGTATATGTAGCGTGTCTTGTGGCTTGATGTTTTTTTATGCTTGTCAGTACTGATAAGCGAGCATTGATTGTTCTATTCCTCTTCCCTTTACTGTATGCGTGAAAAGGTTTATAATCAATGCTTATATGAAAGTTTGGAGAATGGTTGGCTCCTTGAATTTGTTTATATCCTTGGGGTTTTCAATATTTCTCCTATAAGTTATACTCTATAACATGTATCCAGCTCTACAATTGGCCTATTGCCTCTTTTGATTTACAATTTACGGCCATAGAATTCCTTTTATGTGCTATATAAGTGTACTTAGAGTTGGCACTTAATTGTCTCCTTAGTTTTCTTTTATGTGTAAGTTGAAGTATTTTCCTTTTAATGTTCACATGAAAGAGTGAGCTCTTAAATACGGGTGTGTTTGGTGCCATTGAAAATGTTTCTTGGATAATAAGTGGGGTTCTTATATATTTTCTAACTTTTGAGTGTGTGGGGAAGCGGTGTGAAGATGGTGAGGGGATGATGGCTAGTTCCAGTGGATTCTCTTTTTGTATTGCAAACCCCTTATTATGTACTCCCATATTTTGAAGCCGAGGATGATATTTGTTTCCTACTTCCAGTTTTGAAGCCATTTTCTAGAATTTTTGACCTACCAAACATTGGAAAGTGGAAAGCATTTTTCATACCAAACGCACCCGGACATGTTCGCTTTTAGTTTAGAAGTTGCTCCTGCACGTGATTGAGCATGATTTATGATCAAGTATTCTGTCAAGTATGTTTAACCTCCTCTCTATACAATAATGATTTTAGCTTGTCAATTTGTCATATACCTGGAAGAAGAGCTGTTGTGCTAAATGAGTTTGTGTGTGGAACATATAAGTTTCTAAAATCATAGTGTATTAGTTCTAGCATTGCTTAATTCTCTCCCCCACTTGCTAATGGGTGGAAGAGGCTACTCATCGATGCTTACATTAAATTTGAAGTTTGTCAGGCTTCTTTGAACTCTTCATGATAGAGGAGTTTGGAAAATACTTCTACATGTATTGTTATTACAGGATCTCAATAATTCCTAATTTACCTATTTCCTGTTAGATTAAGTTTTGATTTTTGTTCTTAGCAGGTCCATCCTGCTGAAGCTGTTGATGAGGACCTAAGGTGAATGAGAACCTAAACTGGATTGTGGGATAACCTTAGGGGTAGAATGCAAGTTCATTTTATCCTGTGTTTGCTTAAGGGTATTGGCTAGTGGTGTTATTATTTATCCCACCATTTATTTGATAATAATGTGTTATCTCCATATATATGTTGGGATATTTTATCCCAACTTTGTTTTTCCACTGTAATGTTAAGGAAAAATGTAGTTTAGTTATACGTTTTGGTTTGTTTGGTTGTAACATGCGATAGTTCGTCAAGTTAGTACAGTCAAATGAGCAATATCCGATATATGACAAATTATATTTGTCAATTACATTCCATCTTTGCTTGTCTATTTTATCCAAGTCTCTCTAGATGTGCATGGATCTTAACCGTTCTACTCTTTGTTTTTTAAACTGTTTGCACACTGTCATCTTACGTGTTAATGCTTTTGCAGGCTGTTGGTGTTAAATCTTTGCTGAAGATGCTTTCAGGTCCATGTTTAAGGTTTACTCAGATTAGTGATTTACCAATAATCGTCTGTTATAAGAAAAAAGTAAATTTTAGTAGGTTTTAAAAATATTTCAACAAAAATTAAATGATCTGACATTATCACATATCTAAAGAATTGTAAATATATATTGAATGATTAAAAATATTTTGAGATCTAATTATTTTTATCTTTTACATAATTTATAATAATGTATGTTTGATGATATAATTGTGTTAAAACTGAGTGATGTTGTAAATGAAAAATATAGAATTTGATAATTTTATGGTTAGAATAACTCTTTGTGAAAAAATAAATTTATGTATAAGTTTTCGATAATCAATATTAATTATAAATAAGTTATGACCGTTAAAAATGCACACCACAACAACATAAATAATTTTTTTTAGAGACAATTTACTTGTCTGAGGTCAAATGTTCAATACTTTTTGTTATTGTTACTTTGTTACTCTAACAAAATTTATAGAAGGAGAAAAATTAATTTGAAACAACAGCAAAATAATATTGTTGATCCTTTTAAAAATTCATTTTTTATTAAACTGTTGCTTTGAAGGTCTTTTTAGATAATTCATTAATGCAATTTTACGATTTTTTCAGAAATATGTATGTATAATTGTTGCATTATGAAAGTACAAGTAGATCAAAATGTTGAATTCTAGACTCAGTTAAAGAAATATTCTCGAACATTAAAAAATTAAAAATGAGTCTAACCTAGATAACTCAAATGTTTAGCAATAACTTGGGACATAAATGACAACAAATCTATGTTAATAGACATATCTTTTGTAGCTTAAGATATTACTTTTATTTGGAGGATATTTTGTTTCATATTCTTCAAATTAAACTTGTCGAAAATAGTCATAACTGAAACTAAAAATATTTAGAAGAGTTGAATGAGAAGGAAAAAAAAACATTAGAAGGAACCGATCCAAATCAAAAAACTGAACCAAACCGATTAAATAAATTGATTTTTATTTGGGTTAGGTATGATTTGGTTTTAAATTTTTAAAAATCGATAGTATATGGGTTGGCTATGGTTTTGTTCGAAAAAATTGAAGAAATAATCGAATCGAACCGACAAGTTATATACATATATTTTATTGTTATACATACATAATCTATTATTTTTATTAACAACTTTAAAGATCTTATATGTGTTTTCATTAAAAAATATTTATAATTTACTTATGAAAGAAAAAATACCCAAGGTGAGAATATTTATCTTATTGATTTTATGTATATGAGTGTGTCTATGACAATTATTTATAAGATTGAAAATATCAATGTCTCTTTCTTTTAAGCCAAAATAATGAAATTGGAAACTTTATTCATAGTAAATTCAATGATGGAAAGTTATGTAATGTCAGTCATTCTAACTATTTTTGTTTTAATAAATTGTTGTCATTTTTTTAACGCTTTGAATGAATTGTTTTTTATTTTGTTTATGGTTAATAACCGAACCAAATCGAAATCGATAAGAACCAAACCGATAAATATATACTATATTTGGTTTAGTTTGGTTTTGATAATTTTAAAATCGATTAAGTTGGTTTGATTTTGATTTTGACCAATAACCGATCCAAATCGACCCGTGAACACCTCTAGTGACGACTATTATAAGTATTAGCAGTGACTAATTTTGCCACTAAAACACGCTTTTAGTGGCGACTATTAAATGCATTAGCAGCAATTAATGTTGCCACTACAACAGGCTTTTATTGGCGACTAATTTAGGCATTAGCAGCGACTAAAGTTGCCACTAAAGAGGCGACAATTAGAAGTATTAGCAGCGACTAATGTTGCTACTAAAATAGTCTTTTAGTGGCGTCTGTTATAGACATTAGCAGCGACTAATGTTGCCACTAAAACAGACTTTACTGGCGACTATTAAGGGGTCGTTTGGTACAAAAATTAATAGCGCAGAGATTAGTAATGCAGGGATTAATTTTTATCCCGTGTTTGGTTCATTGCTTCCTATCTAATCTAGTGTTTGTTTTAAAACTCTACAAAAAGCTTTTTTCCAATTATATCCTTGAATTATTATGAGATTTTATATTTCATGTAATTGGTCAAGGTACATAACTACCGACCAATATTATTTTTTTGTGGCCTTCGAACTACCTAGGATAAGCACAATTTTGTCTCCATGTTTTCTATTTTCTCACTTGAATTATTTGAAGATAAATAATTATCATCTTAATAAATTTATCTCACAAAACATCAATTTCCAATTTTTTTAAAAATAAATAATTGTAAAACCGAATAAACCGTCTACATTTACAAAATAAAATTACAAATTATATTTTTAATATGTATAAAGTTTTATAAATTATTTAAAATACAAAGTCAATTTCAATAAAAAAAAATAGAATAGTTGTATCTTTATACCTTTAATATTCTTTGACACACACACATATTACTATATATTAGAAGAGTCTAGGATTTACTACAATTGTTCCAATAAAATCATTACAAATGTCCAATATTTACTATATAAAATATATAAGTGGGCTCCACCACCTTCCACTTAAATACTACATATTATATATTATTAATTACTCCTCCGTCCCTATTTACTTGTCCATATTTCCTTTTTTAGTTGTCCCTATTTAGTTGTCCATTTTGACAAATCAAGTAAGGACAACAATTTTTTTCCTATTATACCCTTATTTACACTTCTTGAAAATTGTAAAAGTGTGTTGTTTCCCTCCAATTTATTTCACTTGAATTCAAATAAGTGGTTGTAATTTTGAAGTGAAAAGTTGTCATAAGGGTAAAATTGTAACTTCACTGTGCTAATCATTGTTGCCTTAATCTGTGTGTCATTTCTAAAGTGGACAACTAAAAAGGGACGGAGGGAGTACTATACTATAAATCACTACTAATATCCAATATATTTATCAAACTATTTAAGTGGGGCCCACCACCTTCCACTTAAATACTACATATTATATATTAATTACTATACTATAAATGACTTAAATACTCCATATTATCTATTACAATAATTAACAATTATTTCACACTTTAAATTCTATCAATGCCATATAAATTAGGATAAAAAACCTAAGATATAATATTTAAATATATTTAAAAATAATATAAGTGATACTATACATTACAATAATTAACAACTTAATTATTTAAAACTTATATAAAAATTTTAATTGACTCTCTAGATTCTATTGGTACCACATAAAATGGATTATATAATAAACATATATTGTTTGAAATTGACGAAAAAGAAACAATAAATCACAATAATTAATAAAAAAATAGTCCACTCCAAAAATTCTATCAATTAACAACATATATTGTTTGAAATTGACGAAAAAGAAACTATAAATTACAATAATTAACAAAATAAATCTCTCGACTCCAACAAATCTATCAATTAATGCCACATAAATTGGGACATGGCAAATAACATATATTATTAAAAAATTAGGTTCAAAATGTACTAAAAAATACAATAATTAACAACTTAATATATTAAAGAGACATATAAAAAAGGGTTAATATTTGAAATTCTGTATTTGTCACATAAATTAGAACAAATAGAGTAATAAATATTATTTTCAAAATTATGTTAAAAAAAAGTACAACAAATCACTATAGCTAACAATTTAAAATATTTTTAAAATCATATAAAAAATTCAATAACTTCTCAAATTCCATAATATGACATAAATTAAAAAAAAAGTGTTATAAATCATAATAAAAGTACAATATTTAAACTACTTTAAAAGCATTATAAATTGTAATAAATAATACAACAATTTAAATTACTTAAAATTTAACGACTTAAATTTTTTTTAAAAATGTATTAAAATTTTGGTTAATTGTTAAAACTTTACATGTGTCACATAAATTGGGACATAGACAGTCACACATATTTTTTTTTTTAAATTACGTTAAAAGTATTCTATCAATTAACAACATATATTGTTTGAAATTGACGAAAAAGAAACTATAAATTACAATAATTAACATAATAAATCTCTCGACTCCAACAAATCTATCAATTAATGCCACATAAATTAGGACATGGCAAATAACATATATTATTAAAAAATTAGGTTCAAAATGTACTATAAAATACAATAATTAACAACTTAATATATTAAAGAGACATATAAAAAAGGGTTAATATTTGAAATTTTGCGTGTGCCATATAAATTAGAACAAACAGAGTAATAAATATTATTTTCAAAATTATGTTAAAAAAAAATACTACAAATCACAATAGCTAAAAATTTAAAATATTTTTAAAATCATATAAAAATTTCAATAACTTCTCAAATTCCATAATATGACATAAATTAAAATAAAAAAATTATATATATTGGGTCCCGTGCTGGCACGGGATCCTATATCTAGTATATATATATAATAACAACATATGCTAAAGAATATATGTTGTTCTGCCATCGTATAAACATATACACACTCTTATCTATTCATACGTTGCTATGGTAGGTCTCAAATATAGCTTCTATATATCTAGTAGATTATGAAAGAAAATGTAGAAATGGTCGATGCATACATTTACAGTCTTTTAAGTGAGTTAATACAAATATCATACGGTGATATATTTATATTTCAATTAGTAAATATTAAACAATTCGTATTTCAAATATTGTATGGACTTGTATTGGATTTTTTTTTTTATTTGTATTAGATTTATTTAGCAACAAACAACTCTCTCTAAATAATAAAATTTGTAAGCTAATTTATTTAAATAAATTTACTAGTACAAATATAAAATATAAAATAAAAAAAATAATTAAAATGATGAAAAGGATTTGAGGGATATTTTTGTCTTTATATAGACTAATCCCATGGTATTAAATCCTATGCATTACTAATACCATCAAATGGAAGGTATTAGTT
Source organism: Solanum verrucosum (assembly GCF_900185275.1). NCBI lineage: Eukaryota > Viridiplantae > Streptophyta > Magnoliopsida > Solanales > Solanaceae > Solanum > Solanum verrucosum. Next base: position 1,631,808 of record NW_026020014.1, on the reverse strand, counting down.
ATGCATCCTATAATACCAACTAGGGTGTATAACTAATCCATGGATTAGTTATACATAGGCCCAAAATTCCTACCAAACATAGTACTAAATAATATTATACCTAATACATGGACTATTTCCCCTCCTAAATGCATTAGCCGCAATTAATGTTGCCACTAAACAGGTCTTTTAGTGGCGACTAATTTATGTTTTAGCAGCAACTAAAGTTGCCACTAACACATACTTTTAGTGGCGATTATTATAAGCATTAGCAGCGACTAATGTTGCCACTAAAACACACTTTTAGTGGCTACAATTATAGGTGTTAGCAGCGACTAAAATTGCCACTAAAATATTCTTTTAGTGGCCACTATTATAGGTATTAGCAGCAACTAATGTTGACATAAATAGTCTTTTAGTGGCGACTATTAGGTTATTAGCAGCGACTCATGTTGCCACTAAAATAGTCTTTTAGTGGCAACTATTCTAGGTATTATCAGCGACTAATGTTGCCACTAAAAGACACTTTTAGTGGCAACAATTATAGGCATTAGTAGCGACTAATGTTGCCACTAAAACAGTCTTTTAGTGGCAACTATTCTAGGTATTATCAGCGACTAATGTTGCCACTAAAACACACTTTTAGTGGCGACAATTATAGGCATTAGTAGCGACTAATGTTGCCACTAAAACAGTCTTTTAGTGGCGACTATTATAGTTATTAGCAACGACTAATGTTGCCACTAAAACAGTCTTTTAGTGGCAATTATTTTATGTATTAGTAGCGACTAATGTTGCCACTAAAACAATGTTCCCTTAAGAAAATTATCCTCCTCTAATATTCGAGGTTTAAAGAAATAGATCCTTTCAAGATGAAATGATTCTATTTACAAGTGTATTGATACAAAACTAATGGTGTCAATGAGCCACTCAACATGAACAAAGTACACGAATATTTAATTGTGTAAAAGAAGTAGAAGAAGTTAAGAATTTTCGTTGTTTTAAAATGAGAGGAATTTTCTTTATTTATAGACAAAAAAGGTAGTGTGAACAAATGTTTATTGTGCCTTATCGAAAATGTCACAACACTTCAGAAAGGTTACAATCTTTCATAAAAGTCGCAACTCTTCATAAAAGTCAAAACTTTTCATAAAAATTACATCTTTAATGAAAGGAAAAGGGTATTTTGAAAATAAATAAATTTCGAAGGAAATTCTTGCTTGTGATGATATCACGTAGGTGGACCTAGAATTTTCCTTTATATAAATATATGATTTCGATTAAAATTGCCCATCTAACCAAACATATTATGAGTGGTCTTTAATTTTTGCTGACACATCCAAGTTTAAACGTCACTGCTCACTAGGTAGGTGCATGTCTTTAAGCCCAACAATAATTATAAAGCCCAATTGCCTCAGGAGTTAGCGGAGTGCCATTTCATAAAGTCGGACTTCACGCGCTCTTAGGCGTCACACTTTCTTTCCTCACAAAAAAATTTCGGTTCCGCAACTTTTTGAGCGTACTGGAAAAGCAATTTCCCAAAGCAAGAAAAATACTTCAGTTTATTTCTTGATTCCAATAACCATTTCTCTCTCCCGAATCACTAAATATATATATATATCTATCTATATATATTTCTTGATTCGATTTTTATACAATCATTTTTGGCTCTTCGATTCACGCATCTCTCCCTCATTTTTTTTTCTTTCCAATTGGCACTGTTATCAAAATTTTGAATTTCAGCTGGGAAGAATGATGTGACTGTTCTTGTGGAATTCCCTTATGGTGAGTTCAAATTCAATTCCAGTATTTGTTGATTCTGATTAGATTTAGTTAAAAGTTTTGATTGAGTTTTATAGACGTTTATTAATTATTCTTCCGATATTGCTGTAATTGGGTGGATTTTTGTTCTGCATGCACCCTAGGTTTTGATTTTTAGACGCATAGTTATTGAATTCTCTCTCTCAAATAGTCAAATTTGTGTAAGCTCCTTCTGAAACACAGCCTCTTTAATTCCACCAGGTAAAGCTAAGGTTTGCACACACTTTAACCTCGCCAGATCACACTTGTGGTATTTAATTGGGTATGTTGTTGTTGTAAATTGTCAAATGTGTGTGTTTCAGAAATTCCAGTTACATATTATGCATTTGCAATGGAGGCAAGTGAACCCAAAATTGAGGATTGTGCTGTTCCGGTAACAAGCACAATCAGGGCTTTGGAGAAGGAGATTGCTCATCCTATTGTTTACCAGCTTGTCCGGGTATGACTTGTGAATACAGTAATTGAAATTTGTCATTTTATCGGTCTAGCACCATAAGGGCTTATGTTTTATTTATAGTTTGTAAACATAATACTAGGGTATATGCTTGTGTTAATTTTCTGTACTTTATGGAAAGATCCGAGTTGCTAGTGATCAGCGAATGGTAGGAGAATAATTTGCTTCCTCAACATGGAACAAATGTTTTACTTACAGTTTTGAGGGAGCTTCTTTGTTAATAACCTGATCATTTTTCTATCTTCCATCTTTATTCTCCATTCGGCCAAATAATGGAAGAAAGTTATTTTTTTAAAATATTGATATGAATCATTTGCTTCTATATTGATAAAAAAATGAAAGAAGGTAAGTACTAATTCTCAAAAAAAATGAAAGAAGGATAGAAAAGCAGCTAAAGGCTAAATCCGTAGGCAAAGAGAGTTGAAAGACAATTTTATTGTACTTCTCAAATGGGAAGGGGGTGGTGATGGTTGAGATAGTTACTTGAGAAAATTTTAGGTGATTACCTAGAGCGTTGATGTTAGCTCCCTTGTTCTTAGATCATAAGTTCAGCGAATAGCTCTAGGTTAAGACTAATTAGAAAGAAGTATCCCTTGAGCTCACTCTATGTAGTACTCCCTCCATCCCAATTTGAGTGTCTCAGTTTAACTAGGCACAAAGTTTTAAGAAATAAAGGGGGAGACTTTTGAATCTTGTGGTCTTAAATTAAAAGATGTGTGTAGTCCTGTAAATCTTGTGGTCTTAAACTTGCCATGTTGGAACTGGAAACTTACTAAATATAGAAATGATTATAGAAACAGGCACACTTTTGGGACATACCAAAAAGGAAAGGTAGACACTTAAATTGGGATGGAGGAATTAATTAGCATCACCATCGCCCTTTTGATTATCTCCCCCTATTTTGTGGCAACAAAAAAATATTTTCTTTTTGTAAGGGTCTGGGGTCATCCTCAATCTTGTCGGAAATAAATACAAGTTTTGGATTTTTCAGAAAGGTAGTTCTAGAAAGGTGTTTTCTTTCTACACTGCCTTCTATGTTACCTTTTTTTTTGTGGTTGACATTTCTTCTCCTCATAAATGTTTTTTTTTCAATTGGTCCTATTTTACAACTCGCAGTGGCTTTTAAGTGTAATACCATACTTGGGTCAATATTTGTTAGAATTCTATTAGGAGGATTATATTTTTCCTCCAAATTTCCTTCTAGAACTTTTTTCCCAAGTTGTAAAGGTAAATCACACATTCAACTTGTAGCCGGAGAACCAAGTTTGGTGTAGTTTTAGAGAGTAATTGATGGTCATTACAATTGTGTAGGTTGATGGCGATGGGAGATTAGTCCCGGCAACTCAGGATGAAATTATGGTGGTTGAGGACTTGCTTGAAGATGATAAGTGTGAATCCAAGCTTGTTCCAGATACCAGACAGATTTCAAAATCCTGCATAACTGAAGGATACCTTCTTGAGAGAAATTCATTTCAAGTTACAGAAGGTTTAGAACTTGATTTTAAATAATTCACTTGTCTTCAAATTAATTTGTGACTATTTAAAGGGTGGTTCTTTTTGGCCTTTCCTCAATGAGAATTATTTTCTGATAAATTAGAGTCTGAATATCCTGTTGTTGGTGCAGAAAAGTCAAATGTGTTAGTTGACCCAGTGCCCGACTTGGGAAAAATAGATGCTCCTGAAAAGGTATGTAAGTTGCACTCTTCAGCTTTGCTTTCTACATCTCCTTGATCTAGGGCCTTTTTCTTACTTCCTTTCTCTCATTTTTTGTGTGGTGGTATTTGACTGGGCATGGAGTTAGAAAAGGAGGACGATATTTTGATCTTTTAGTCTTAAACATGCTATAACATTTATGTGGTTATAAAAGTATGCCATTAAAGGTAAAATGATAAGTTAAATGTTAAACTGTTTCCAAGTTTAGAATCTGACGTTCGGAATAAATTGAAATGGATAGAGTACCATATAAAATAGAACAAAAAGATGTAGAGAGTGATTTTTTAGTATGAGATGTTGTGTTAGATAGAGGAGGGAGTTTCAGTATGCTGACTATCATATTAAAGATAGTTACAGCAGTTTAAAAAATAGGAGGAGGGTTGCTGTGAAGGAACAATATGTTGCTACTCACCTAGGAGTGCTTTACATTGACTGACATGAGCCTGAATTGAGTGGAATTGATTCAGAGGATTCATATCGTTGGAATAAACTAGTTTGGCTCAACTTATTTGTCATGTTACTGTGTCTAACAAATTTTTTCTTTGTGGTCAACTGTAATTGTTTGATTTTGAATCATTCACCTATTAGAGTTAGTTGTTGTATCTTGTTTAGTGTTTCTCTTTTGTGCGACATTAGAGAATCAAAAGAAGTATATTATGGTTTTTGTATACTTCGTTTTGCTTCTACTAATGTTAGTAGTGACTGTATTGCGACTTATTAGTCGTCTTTGACTGATTTAAACTGGAATAAACTTCCAGGTGGCTGTTCATGGGATTGGCTCCTCTCTCAGAACTCAGCAATGTTGACCAATCTGTGAGGACTGATGTATGCTCCTATTCCCAGGATGCACCAAATGAGGATACACCATCAACTTCTGCTGCTGGTTCTAGTTGGAAGCCAGACTTTTCAAAGTTGGAGGGAAAGATATGTTTAGATGATCTACCAGTTAAAGAACTTCAGGAAACTTTTAAAGCAACTTTTGGAAGGGAAACTTCCGTCAAGGATAAACAGTGGCTTAAGAGGAGGATTACCATGGGTCTGACCAATTCATGTGATTTTTCATGCACTACTTTCATAATAAGAGATAATGTAGTGGTGAAAAAAGGTGAAGAACAAATATGTCATCGTGTAAAGAGCAGAATTTCTGCAGATTCTGAAGATGGAGTGGCAAATTCAAACTCTAGAGGGTCATTAAGTGATCATGATAACAGAATAAATGACGATTCTGATCTTTCTGGGGCAGATGTTTCCAGTTCAGCCTTTGAAAGTTGTAATGTTACTAAAGATTTGAACACAGAGCAGATAACAGCCAAAAGAGCTCGCAAACCAACAAAAAGATATATTGAAGAGCTTTCAGAAATAGAATCTAGGGAAACCAGTGAAAAGTTAGCATCGCCAGATAAAATCTCCAGATACCAATTTGCATGTCCAGAAACTCATTTAAGGCCCACCAAAAATGTGAGGTCAAATGCGAGACCTCTGGTCACCAGGCAAGATTCTCTGGGAGGTTCTGGGGTTCAAATTCCATTTGTTTCTCGGATTCGAAGGAGCCGTCCGCGTGAGAACTTCATGCCTCTTTTGGTAATTTAAATATCTTAAATATAGACTTATAAATGCTTACATGGCTCATTCCTAGCATGTATTTGTATATTGGGACTTATAATTTATAATTGTTTCTGAGTATAAAACCCCGTATATAGACATGACTTGCACTCCTTATCAATGTGAATGAAACTTTTGGGCTTCTTGTATCACTTGCAATTTTGCTATACTCTTCTTCCTTGCATAGATTATTTAATTTCAGTTTGAACTGCATTTGTCAGATGATTCTCTGTTTGTATTTCCAACGTACTATGTACATGTCAGAGTGTGTGTGTTTCTCAATGAATTCATTATGCCTATCTATATCAAGTTGAATCATTGATCTTTTGAATTAAATTACGTGGTTTTTAGACTTTGAATTTCAGCTTTAATGTCATGTACTACTATGGCTGATGGAAACATTATTTTTGTTCCTCTGGGTTATTGATGCACTTCAAGTTGAATATTGCAGAAACTTCAGCCCAGTGGAATGGACACGGCGACCAGACAAGTAAGGAGTGCTTTTGACATATCTGGGCCACAAGAAGATGATAAGAGAAATAATGACCTGATCAAGACCAGCTCATCTCCTGGATGGACTCAACAGCCTGTAAATAGAACTTCCCTTTTCTACTATTTGCCTTTGAATTCTGTGTGCGCTTGATTTTTTCAAATCACTACAATATTTCTTGAGTCAAATATTGCTCCCTTTAACCCAAATGAATCATCCTCCTTTTTTTTTGTTGGTCACTCTCTATTTTCCTTTTCTCCCTCTCAAATTGATGATGATATTTTGTGGAACTCCTTTTGTTTTCTAGCTTATTGCTGCTTGTGAAAAGGATGAACATTACAGTGGGATGAAAATTGTTGAGCTAGAGAATGACATAGAGGTGAATGACTGCTCTGAGGACAATTCAGATGATAATGTGGTGACTGTACCCACCCAAAAAGGAGGAATGAGGAGAAAACATCATCGACCTTGGACTATCAATGAGGTTGTTAAGCTAGTGGAAGGTGTAGCCAGGTATGGTGCTGGTAGATGGTCTGAGATAAAACGGCTTGCTTTTTCATCTTGCCCTTATCGAACTTCGGTGGACCTGAAGGTTGGTATTGGCTTGTCGATTTAATAGAATCTAGTAATTGGAATTCATTGGGAATAAATTAGTTTGGGACTGTTTTTTGTACATGTGATGTAATGCTGCAAATTATCTATGTATTTGCAGGACAAGTGGAGAAATCTGCTGAAAGCTAGTTTTGTGCAGTTGCCTGCAGAAAAAGGGGTTAGCATTATTTGAATTATTATTATGCATGTTGTTTCATTGTTGTTGATGATTTTATCAAGGACTTCTTTCAACTATAAGACGGCTTCATACATTCACTCTGTTTCAGTAGAAAGTGGTGATTTACTGTGTGATATTATAAACATGTTTTTGTCTCGTACTAGAAAGTTCTTTTCACTAATTTTGTACAGGCACAGAAAGGGGGGGGGGGGGGGGGGGGTGTGGTAGGCATTGTTTCTGTATTTGTCAACAGTCTGAACATCTAAGTTGCTCGGACTCTTCACTTTTGGTGCCGCACAATGTCGAGACGACGTGGGTGTGGGATCCGTACCCGATCTGGTCGGCCAGTTTTGGCTACTTTGACCAAATTATAGGGAGAAATTCTGGAAAGCTTCAATGATTTCTGTAATCAAAACAAAAACTAAGGTGAAATTGAAGAAAATGGAATAACCTTATCAATTTCTATTGTCACTCCCTTTCCTTTCTACTCCTTCTAGATTCTCCTTTGCATCAATATTCTCCTCAAGTTTTCCTCATAATTTAGGTTTAATAACTCTGTTTTTAGATATTTGAATTATTTTAAGCTAAATCCCCGCACCCGTATCCAACATGAATCCGTATCCCCGAATCATAAAATTTAGATCATAGAGGATCCGACCTCTAGATCCACACCTGTATCGGACACCTAAACCTGAGTTTGAGCAACTTAGCTGAGCATCACCCCCCCCCCCCCCCCACCTCCTTTTTTTTGTGGAAACTATGGGACTGATCGTAGTATCCTTCTTTAACTTAATATTTGTGATGGTGCAGATTCTGAATTCCCGGAAACAAGCTTCAGTTCCGATCCCTGCTGCAATTCTCTCGCGTGTGAGAGAGCTTGCTGATATGCAAGGTCAGATCCCACCAGTTCTCAGTGCATGCAAGTCAAGTGGACATAGTAGTAGTGATAGAAGTGTAAATGAAGCTAGGTCTGGATTCCTGTAATTTCAACATCATAAAAAGGTTTGTTTTTTTTGGAATAAGCCCGATGGTGATTGGCAGACAGTTCACTAACCATTATATTTCATGTGCTAATGCTACTTTTTGTGTGATTCAACCTTTTGTACACACCTTGGTAGCTTTTAATTCAAGGTCGCGAAGTTGAGAGCAATTTTGTTTTCCTTCCCACATCAGAAGACAGCTAGTAAGACTGCTATTCCTGCTTAGATTGTTCTAGTTGGTCATATCCCAGCCAGCATATTTTTAATTTGATATCCCAGCTCACATTTCCCGCCCGGTATCCAATGCCCGTGAATTCTTGGTGGTACAGCCCCCAACTTTTTAAAGCAGCGATTTGGTCTACCATGTGACATGGGTTGACCTTGAATAAAGCAGTAAAGATTTATACAGCCGACCAAGGCAGAGTTTGATTTGATCTACCATGCCAAAAGATTTGCTTTCCAATTCGTTTGACATATGTAACAAGATACTGGGTACATCTCCATCAACTATTGCACTGCCGCGTCTGCATCAGTCAAAGTGGTGGTTACTGTTCTTTAAATAAAGCTCCATTGAACCCATACTTGAAAGGGAGAAATAACAGAGTTGTTGTACATCCTAAGGTTTATTCCAACAGAGCAAGCGGCTAGCTACCTGCAAATCTTCTTGGATAGCAAAGGAAAGATGAGTATTGACAATCAGATCTGCAAATAAAAGTATGGTGGATTTGTGTACAGGGAACTTGAGAAAGAAGATTGGTGTTTGTGTGTTAAAATGGGATATTCCAGCAACACTGATATAGGAAAATGATAATGATAACAACTTTATCTTAGTATAGCAACCTAGTTTTTAAAATCAGTTATAATGGATGTCCAGACTCTCAATGATGAAGTCTCATCCCCAAGTCACTACAACAATATATCCAGTGTGTGCTCAGATCTTACACAATATAATAAATTCATCGCTGCTCTTTTATAAGATGGATCATTGGTATATCTTTCAAAACTCAAATGTGCATGAATAGGAGAAGAACAAATTGTAAAGAGCTAACAGATTTCATCATACGTTTATTAGATATATGCACTTAAGTTTTGCAAAGGGAGTATATAACAAACTAGAAATCGTAAGGTGATGTGAAGTTATAAATTATTGTTTGGGATATACAATTTTACCACTTATCTATCTATCTATATATATATATATATATATATATATATATATATATATATAAATAAATAATAGTATTTCATACATATTTAGAAAAAAATATTTATAAAATACCAGTATGTATATGCATGGTATATTTTTGGGATATACAATTTACATGTTGTATTTGCTTGTTACACGAGATAACATGGAATATCTCAAAATTAAAAATGGGGTAAAACTTATACATCGTTATCAAATACTTATATATAAATTTTATTTCAAATTTAATTCTAAATGACCTAGGGATAAAATTAGTTTAAGGATTATAATTTTGAAATAATTTAATCCGTGAATCAAACCACTCTAATATGTAAGTTTTTTTTTTTTTAATAATACACAACAACGTCAATTACTATCATTACTAGATTATCAATTAATTTGTCTGTATTTTTTATTTTTTTTGAATAAATGAAATAATTATGTAAATGGAGTATTTCTTACCGTCACGAAATAGAAGTGTATAAAGTTAAAATTAAAAATGAGGGCTCCAAGTTGAGGCAATCTTCATTCTGAACCCTCTTCCTCGTCGGCGAACGGCTGCTCTTCTTCTGCTATCTTTTGCTTCCAACTCACTTTATCGGCGGAGAAGCAGAATCCAGTGGCCGGCTGCCGGAATCTCAGTTGAGCTGCGTGGTTAGAAGTAAGAGCTGTTTAAGTTTATAAAACTGTTCAATTTATGCACAATTCCATTCCTATTGTTTCTCTTTGTTAAATATTCTGCTGAATCACGCATTTACTTAAACATACCGTCTCGTATTCTGAATTGAGCTTCTCTAGCTAAGTGGGATTTATTGAAAAAAAAGAGGTCAAATCGAATCGGTATATCTCAATGAGCCCGTAGGTTAATGTTAGTATGTTTAGTTTATTTGCTAGTTAACATTTGAGTATGAAGAGTATTAATTGCACGCCTCATTTTTGTTCAAGTATTGGTTAATTTCTGCTGTTACTTGCCCCCAATTTTTCCAATCTATATCTACTGGAGTCTAGAGTGGCCTCACAGTTTGATACTCCAATACTATTGCCTATTGTTTGATTTATTTTATCTATTTGTGTGGCATGTTTATCCAATTTATGCTCACTCCTCGTTTTCGAACATTTTCTATATGGTGGTTTGAAATGGAAGTTAAAACATAACGAGTCCCATTTAATTCCCAACCCATGTCCTTGGATTTTTTTTTAACTTTTACTGCTTATAATTATAGCTCATTATAGCACAGACAACCATTTCTCATAGCATTTTCTTCTGTATTAGTTCCATTTTTTAAATACATTATACATGTGACACGGACGACCTATGGGTCATTGTCAAAATATATGATATCTAACTTGGTCCCTGTGTCTCTGGCTTCCTTGTTCTGCTTGTCGGTCTTTTTACTGCAACTCTCTTTCTTTTCTTCAAAGATTAGTTGTTTCATGTTTGGTTGCGTGTACTTTTCTTGAGCATCACCTTTGTCATGGGACTGTTTGTTGAACTGAACTTGATCTTTTCTCTTCTATATATTTTATGCAGATAAACTAAAGAACCATGGGGATTGTAGAGAGGATCAAGGAAATTGAAGCCGAGATGGCTCGTACCCAGAAAAATAAAGCAACTGGTAACTTCCATAGTCACATCACTAAAGCCTTTATGCCTACATATAGGTTGTGTCTTATACTACTGACTTAGAATGTTTGTTTCACTTTGAGTTTAAGCTATAACTCAGACAAGAACTGGTATTACTGTTACTGAATCCCCAGTAGGCATCACCGTCAATGAATCTTCATTGCCTCTCAGTCTTAGTGCACATTAATCAACATAGACACTCAGAAAGTCTACTAAGAGTCTGTTCAACATTGGTAGATTAGAACTATAGGGTTTTAGTCCTACAAAGGACACCATCTTTTTCATTGGGGCACCACTGGATATTCAAAATTCAGAAACGAGATTTCAAAGCAGGAACTTGTCAAAAGAGATCACCCTTTGCCATTTAGCACAGGATTATATTTGTTTGTGACTCAACTATTTGTTACTTTTTCATCTAATATATAGAAGACAAGAGCTTAAGCTGTATGCTAGGACAATGTATAGATTTTCTTACACTAGCCGGTTCAATGGCACTTATTGTCCGTTATGGGCCTAGGGCGGCACAAATTTGTCTGTTTGGGCTACGCCACATCAAGCCCCAAAAGTGCGTGTACCATGTGAACTTGATTTATGCTTTATAAAACTCTTCACTTTCCTCTCTGTGTAATGTGCACCTTATCTTCCGAAGCATGCCAACCTAGAAGCCTGCCCATCCTGCTTGACCTGTCCTCATCACTTGCTTCCGTTAGGGGAGTCACAAGTATATATTTACCTATTATAGAAGGTTGCTTTCTATTTCTTTAAGGTTATAAATTGATATTTGTATCAAGAAGCACCTGTCGTTGCCTTCTAAGTTACATGATTGTGCAAATATTTTTTTTACACCGACAATGCATATAACTTGTACTCAAAAGAAAATTATTTGTTACATTTCTTGGAGTCCCTTGGAGATCCATTCTTATGCTCTTAATTCCTTTGTGATTGAGGATCTTTTGTGAACTCCTCTTTGTTTATTGAACTTCTCCCCAAATATTTTCTTCAGAAGCTTAATAATTGACTTCAACTGTCATGCAGAATATCATTTGGGTCAGCTGAAGGCTAAGATAGCAAAGCTGAGGACACAATTGTTAGAGCCCCCCAAAGTATGTCTTTTTGGTATTTCAACTGTTAATTGGGAGGGGTCAATTTCCTGTTATCTTAGTCTCATGGAGTTCCCATGATATAATTGTGTCCTATATTATCATATCAACAAAAATAGTTGCGCTGTACTCATTATTTTTTCCACTGGTGACCACCTTTTCTCGTGTTCTTGTTTTTTCTGATAGACCAAGCAATAACTTCCTGATTATGTATCTGAAACAGGGTTCTAGTGGTGCTGGAGAAGGTTTTGAAGTTACGAAATTTGGCCATGGACGTGTTGCACTGATAGGATTTCCAAGGTTTATCATTTCATTTTTGGCCAGTCATAAAAGTTTAATTGTCATCAGGCAGAACAGTTTACAAAGCATTTGATATACTCATAGTTCTGATAGATTATGTAATTGAATCATTAATTGCTTTTGATTACTTCTTATTTTGATTTCCTTCCTTGGTCTTGATATATTGAACGTTAGTAACTTAAGATGCTGGTGCCCTTTGACATGAGATTTGGCATGGGAGACCATATAAATAGTGTTAACCTAATCCGAATCTTGGTGACTTTTAGTGACATTTTAAGTGCGGCCAGTTTGGTAATGGGAGCAGAAGGTTGATCCTCATCATTTAACTATGATACTAGTGCCCCTTTTTCTGATATTCTTAGGCGAGGAGAACTGGGCATGGTTTTAAACTAAGCATAATAACTGGTCCTATTTGGTAATGAGGCACACAATTTCAGTCTGCACTTGCCTGAACTACCTGCTCCATGGTGTCTTAGAGCCTGTTCGGCCAAGCTATGAGCTTATTTGGAGAAGTACTTATCAGAAGTGCTTTCTTAAAAAAAGTGATTTAAGAGAGTAGCAATTAGTATTTGGTTAACTCGTTGGAGAAGTGCTTTTGTTAGTAGTTTGTGTTTGGCCAATATTTTAAAAAAAGTGTTTTAAAGTGATTAACTTATGAAAAGTATATGTATATAAGTTTCCAGTTTCCACCTATTAATCAATTAGCAAATTGGCTCACAAATATTGGTTAAACACTTATTTTCTGGTAATAAATTTGTCTAAATTTAATAAGATATGGGCTTCATTAAAAGATAAATATCATCTAAATAGATAAATAAGCTTGCATGTTATGATTTGTAATTTCAGATTTAGCTTAACAACTCTTGAATTTAACACCAAATAAGTTTCAGTGGAACTAAAAGAAAAGAGTTTGAGCTCTTTTTTTTTTAATTGACTTTGGCTATGCGCATGTATCCCAAAGTGACGTATAGTTTTTGGTAATGGGTATGCTCGAGAGAAAAGGTTTGGAATTCTACCTCCCCTTATACAACAGCTTTGTGATGGACCACCACATTGACCTATGGTGGTGTTTGTTATTAAGTCTTGCCCTAAACTATAAGAACACACAAAGAAATCATGCAGCACAATCTATTAACATTATCTACATTTCTATTAGGTTCCACATTTTATCTTTTTCATACTCCCCCCTCCTTGTTGCTAGATCAAGAAAAAGCCTTTGGATTGAGATCCACAACAATGCATAACGACTATGGATTCCAATTATTCTTCTCAAAATTCTGATTCATCCACTTGAGATTTTAAAACTAAAATAGGTTGGGTGAGCTTGCAAATTCACATATTCTCATTGTAAGTGTGGGGAAAATGGCGCCCTCTACTTCTACTTCTAACTAAAGGCTAACAACCGGCATTGCAAGCAAATAGAAATCCCCTGCCCGTTTGAGCCGGAAAGCACCTACATGTTGTCATTATAAAAGGGTGAGATTTAAAAAGCATGTAAAATAAGGAGAGATTTAAAAGCATGTAATATAAGTGTTCTTTACTTTATCTTTTCACCGTTGGTGTAGACATTTCAAAAGCTTGTACAGATAAGCTATTAACCTTCTTTGATTTTTCTTTTTGATAGTGTGGGAAAGTCTACACTCCTTACAATGTTGACAGGAACACATTCTGAAGCTGCATCATATGAGTTCACAACACTTACTTGCATCCCTGGTATTATCCATTACAATGATACTAAAATTCAATTGCTTGATCTTCCGGGAATCATTGAAGGTGCATCTGAAGGCAAGGGGCGTGGTAGGCAGGTAAATTGAAGATGGCTTTAGCGAATTGACAAACAATGTATGTTGTACCTTGTATAGTTACTGGCGCTCTTGATTGTGAATACAATCTCTGAACAATAGTCATTTTGTACAGGTCATTGCTGTTTCTAAGTCAGCAGACATTGTATTAATGGTTCTCGATGCTTCAAAAGTAAGTGATGATAATTCATTTTGATAATTGTGCCTGTTGGGGTTTATTTTTATTCTCTTTTGGTCATATTCATTTGGTTACAATTGCACCTCAGCTCTGGCCAAGCTCAGGCTGTACTAAATTAAGCTGCTCTGAGCCCACCTCAATCCTTGTAGCAGATTCGAGCTTGGGCTGAGTTTGCACAGCCAGAATTGTAGGTAAAAGTGTCATAAAAAAGAACCGAATAATTAAAAGAAATGAAGCCAGTCTGTTTCTCAGCTGGTGAATTCCTGGGGATGATCCCTATATATATGCTCTCACCTATTAAAAAATTAATTACGCATGCCAATACAGAAAAAATCACAAACAACATAATAGTATATGACCCAAAAAACATAGTACGTATTGTTCTTTGATCTCAGTGGTATAGAGAAGAAACAGAAAAAGAAGGCACACCGCACACATGGTACCAAAACAACAAAAAATGGAACATGATAAAAGAAGAGTTCACTTAGGTTTCTATTCTTATTTCCAGCATTAATCTCGAGCAACATCAATGTTTCATTACATGTTAAACCGAATTAGAATTAAGTCATCTCTCTGTCCAGACTTTCTGTTAGCTTATGCTTTCTTTTTTCCTTGATTCACTTGACTCTTAATTAAATATACAACAACAGAGTGAAGGCCATCGGCAAATATTGACAAAGGAGCTGGAAGCGGTGGGCCTGCGATTAAACAAGAGACCTCCTCAGGTGATCCATTATGCTATATTATTCATATTGCGGTTCTGTGTCCTAGTTCTGATAACATATATATTCATTTGTCTCCTTTTCTCTATCTGTTTTTCTGATACCAAGACTTCAACATGTGTTTGGAAGATCTTCTCAATAATTAATTGCTTATTCACACAACTAGCCTGCCTTATTATTATTGCATGATCTTATAGCAGGGTACATTATATAGATCTAGGTTCCTTCCTGTCCTTAAGTAGTTAGCTAGAAAATGTTCTTTCTCACAATATTTCTGTCTAGAAAAGACCTTTTCCTGGTCTTTAAAGTGTTAATTTAAAATCCATGCCATCATTGGCTATGTTGCTCGGACTCTTCAAAAATCTCATCGGGTGCGTGTCGGATCCTTCAGAAGTAGTGCATTTTTGGAGGATCCGAAACGGGTGCAACAACATTTTTGGAGAGTCCAAGCAACTTAGATCATTGGTTGTGTATCTTCCGATAGAAAAGATTGAATGTCAGCGCTTAACTTAATTGTGCAATGGTTGCAGATATACTTCAAGAAGAAAAAGACTGGTGGAATTTCTTTCAATAGCACTCTGCATCTGACACATGTGGATGAGAAGCTATGCTATCAAATTCTGCATGAATACAAGATCCACAATGCTGAGGTATTGTTGAACGCGGTGATTTTTATCATTGGAAAACTCCAGTTTGAATTTTTTTTCTTCTGCTTTGTTTCCCTACCTTATAGTCTTTTTGTTCACCTTTTTAGGTGTTATTTCGTGAAGATGCTACAGTGGATGACCTAATTGATGTTATTGAGGGCAATCGTAAATACATGAAGTGCATATATGTCTACAACAAGATAGATGTTGTTGGTATTGATGATGTAGACAGATTAGCCCGACAGCCAAACTCCGTTGTCATCAGCTGCAACATGAAGGTATTTCAAAATTTGTGAGATTCATTTGACTGCTGATGAGATGAGCTATAGCATGTTTTCGTGACCCATAAGCTCATTGCTCTATCTAATTTTGTGTCAAGGTGCTACTTTCATTATAATTCGTCGGTTTTTGACATTTGCAAACATATATATTGGGACCAAGATCAAATAACATAGTTGAGTATTTTGGGTGCGCATAAAGTTAACTGCAGCTCATGATAGTATATGAAGTCTTTTCTTTTGTGTGGCTCTGGAGAATTTCCAAAACTTGGTTTGACAAGGAGACATCTCTCTTACCTGTAGTTTATCCTTCTGCAAATAATAAGAACTCTTATTTTCCCAGGGTCACCACGATACTTTTAAGTTGGTTTTTGATCTTGATGATGGTACAGAAAAAAAAGATTTACTTTGTTTTCCTTTGCCAAATTTGGGCATGGCTTTGGAATAAGGGCTCACTACCTCTGATTTTTGAATTTGGCAAACGATCTCTACATACTGACATGCTCTTTAAAAGTTTTCTGTCTTGTCTATATAGTTAATGTTTTGCACTTATTTTTATGCTACAGCTGAATCTGGACAGATTGCTTGCAAAAATGTGGGAAGCGATGGGTCTTGTCAGAATTTACACAAAGCCTCAAGGCCAGCAACCAGACTTCACAGATCCTGTGGTCCTTTCTGCTGTATGTTATGTTGCACATCATGCTTGAAGATTTTCTTTCTTTCCATGCTTGGTTACTCTAGAAATTTCATTCACTGATCATAGATTGGTGGAGATGGTCTCGTGTTAAAATAGTAACTTGAGAACCCCCACAGAGGGCAATAGTTAATTTCCTGCTCATTACTTTTCTCTAATTGTGTTGATGCATCTTCTTTGTTGTCAATGATTTTAGGATAGAGGTGGTTGTACGGTAGAAGATTTCTGTAATCACATACATCGGAGTCTTGTTAAGGATGTGAAGTATGTGTTGGTGTGGGGTACTAGTGCAAGGCACTCCCCCCAGCATTGTGGCCTTGCGCAAATGCTTGAGGATGAAGATGTGGTGCAGATTGTTAAGAAAAAGGTAAAGGATATCTGCTTGTGCTTTTCACATTTGCTCTCCATCAATAGTGTTATCAGCTCTGGCATATCGAGCTATTTCTTCTGGCCATCATATCCACAGGTGTATAAGCTTCATGATCCTATGGTGATTTGGCATTTCTTCAGGCAACATGCAATGCCATTAGCTTCTTTCTAGTCTAATTAAATAGGAATTTGTGTCACAAAAGTATGAGTGGTCTTATCGACCAAAGCACCCAGGATGCGGAAGTTAGGACAGCTAAGGTTGAGATGTATAGAGGTGTAGTTTGGTGCCAATGTCATCAAACTAGGTGTTCCAGAGAGAGTTGATGCCTGTGATGCTCACAAATAGTTTATGTTATGCAGGAGAAGGAAGATGGAGGAGGTAGAGGCCGGTTCAAATCACATTCTAATGCTCCTTCTCGTATATCTGACCGTGAAAAGAAGGCTCCATTGAAGACTTGATTGAGCCAGATTGTGGAGTTGCTAATTCTATATGCCGATCTGGAAGAATGCATGTGCCAGGTATTACTATTGAAGAATGAGTTATACAATGAGAATAGCTAGAGGTTTCTTCAACTTTATGAAGTGAAACCTATTTATCAGAAGTGGCCCGAAGATTTCAGTGTTGTATTCTATATTTGATCATGTTACACTCTAGAGTAAGTATAATATCTGGGGACATGCTTTATTCCTCCAGATAATATTTACTGCTGTTCATTTTGTGAAATGTGAGATAAAAAGTTTTGGTCCTAGATCCTAAAAGTGTCTAGGCGATAATAATTGGATATCTTAGCTTCATGTTATCTGCAGTCGAATTGAGTAACTGCAAGTTTGTTCATCGTTGAAGAAGTATATTTTAAGGACTACATGCCAATGCAGGTTAGATAAATATTCTTTTCGTTGGATTTAGTGAACTTGACATTCTTATAATTCGACAGTACGTATTAGTGTCAGACTATAATTTCCGTTGCGATGATTCACAAATAGCCAACTTTTTAGTCATGAAAAGTTACAGTGATGGTGTCTTAAACTCTTTAGGTGCAATTAGGACATTATTATGGGGAATTTGAAACCTTCTTAAAACTCCATGACAATATGGCTACTTTTCAGTGTTTCTACTCTTTATTGCTCATTCAAACATTTGGACTTTAGAAGTCGCGAACTGGAAATGGATCTCAATAGTTACCATCACATTCATCCCTCGATGAATGTAGTCATTTTGTTTAACCCAACTGTGAGTCGTTAAATAGCTACAAGTCAGTATAATTTCATTAGTGGAGTCTGAGATGGGTGATGTGTATTCAATTTTGTCCCAGTAGATAAACGGTTTCCGTGACATCCTTGGCATGAATTGTAGTTTGTAGAATTTATTTTTAAAATTTAATGAAGACAGTGATTAGTTTTTTCACTCGATTGCAGTTTCTTGTTGTTTCTCCAATATTTCTCGAAGGCATATATGTCCTTTTTAACTTGAACTCAACAAGTATCTATACCCTTCAATTTTGAGTATAGTGCATAAGTAGACATTTAAATTTGTATTAGCTAAAACAAGTAGATATACACATTCTATGACACAACACGTAAAACTCTACATAAGATGTGTGTATTTACTTGTTCAACTTTATACAAAATTAAGTCAAATGCACACCCGGGAGATAAACCAAATTAAATGAACACTTTTGCCAAATGAACCGAACTTGTGTACAGTAGCCTAACGAATAGGCAAGGTCGGCAAGTCCAAGAAAGGGGCCTAAAATTTAGTGTATGAAAACAGTGAACAAAGAAAGGTAACCAATGGAGTATTCCTTCTTTTTCAGTAATTATATTTTGGGGTCAGTGCTTTTGTGCATGTCAGGTAACTCTTTACTACTACTCCCTCCGTCCCTATTTACTTGTCCATATTTCCTTTTTTAGTTGTCCCTATTTAGTTGTCCATTTTGACAAATCAAGAAAGGACAACAAATTTTTTCCTATTATACCCTTATTTACACTTCTTGAAAATTGTAAAAGTGTATGTTGTTTCCCTCCAATTTATTTCACTTGAATTCAAATGAGTGGTTGTAATTTTGAAGTGAAAAGTTGTCATAAGGGTAAAATTGTAACTTCACTGTGCTAATCATTGTTGCCTTAATCTGTGTGTCATTTCTAAAGTGGATAACTAAAAAGGGACGGAGGGAGTATCTCATAATAATAATCATTTAGTTATAGTATACTCCCTCCGTCCCTTTTTAGTTGTCCACTTTAGAAATGGCACACAGATTA
Source organism: Solanum verrucosum (assembly GCF_900185275.1). Lineage (NCBI taxonomy): Eukaryota > Viridiplantae > Streptophyta > Magnoliopsida > Solanales > Solanaceae > Solanum > Solanum verrucosum. Next base: position 1,612,841 of record NW_026020014.1, on the reverse strand, counting down.
AGGCAACAATGATTAGCACAGTGAAGTTACAATTTTACCCTTATGACAACTTTTCACTTCAAAATTACAACCACTTATTTGAATTAAAGTGAAATAAATTGGAGGGAAACAACATACACTTTTACAATTTTCAAAAAGTGTAAATAAGGGTATAATAGGAAAAAATTTGTTGTCTTTTCTTGATTTGTCAAAATGGACAAGTAAATAGGGACATCCAAAAAAGGAAATATGGACAAGTAAAAAGGGACGGAGGGAGTATATATGTGGGGATATCGATCACTTTAGATTGCTGAGGAAGTGGTTAACGTCCAATCATTCTTGTCTAGTCTCTATCCCTATTCTTAGTGACTTTCCCTTTACATTTTTTAGTAGGGTTTCACTTTCCTACACTAACCAATTCTCATAGAACGACTCGATTATGAACTACGACAATGAAACAACATATTTGGTATAATTGAATTTAAAGGGCGGAGGATAGTGTGTCTGCAAGCTTTACTTGAGAGGCAGAAAGACACTTTAATTTCCAGTAGACCATCAACTCAAGAAGTTTGGGAAAAAAATTAACCCAAGTGAAAGAAGGTATAGTAACTTAGAAAAATAATCTTCTCAAGCAAATTAAAGTTATGGGGTATCTATATTGCAATTAAAATGTTGCATTAATTATTTTCCTCCAACCAAAAACATTGTACAATGTATTATATGTCAAAATTAATTTTCTTTAATTCCTGCAGGAAAATGGCCTCTTAATGTTTTGTTGCATAGTACTCCTACGTAGGAGTACTAAACTAGACTAGACTAGACTAGATTGAAAAATACTCACTTAGTTAGGTGGAAACAAGTTCACATAATAATTATTTGAAAGTTACATAGGCCGAACTTTTAGGTAAAAAAAAGTAAATGATAGAGTTGCGAGTTTTGAATTCAAAAGTAAATGCCTTTCATGCTTCCTTTGCCAATTACTAGATTTTTGGAAGATGCTGCTATTAAATCAATATTTCTTACCTCCATAATTTATTTATGTAAGTTGCATCAAGATTGGATGTCCTGATAGGAATGAATTGAAGTGTTTAATCGTCCGTTGATGCCTGATCAAATTTCTGTGGTCTAATTATATGTCGATGAATTCTTTTACCAAAGAAAATGTGACATATAGAATTATTGTCCCATCAATCAAAGTTAGTGGAAGTCATTTACACATGATGTCGGGTTCCTCAAAAATTACTAACACTATAATTTAGTTATGTTTAATTAATAGGTAGTACATTACCATCAATCAATCACTAGAAAGAAATGAAATAAAATCAAACGAGTCATCATAATTTAAATGAGAAATTATATAATACTAATATTTATATACTCATGAGTCATGACTCTAAACCCTAAGTTGCATGGGCAAATATTAGACTAGTGGGACACTCGATATTATTCTCTTCTCTGAGAAACCTTATCTCTTCTTCACGGAAATAAAGCTAAATGATTTAACTTATTGTTATTGTTATTGTTATTATTATTATTATTATTATGAGAAACATTTCCTAAAATGATAATTTCAAAAATGAATAAGAGTATAACACAGCTTTAACTGATAATATGTCAAATCATGTTTGAAATAATATAAAATAAGTAACAATAATGTCTTTTATTAGAGGGAGGTAGGAAATGTCACACTGAGTTCATATAAGCAAATCATCAAATTAGTTCATTACTCAGCTGATGTGGACTCTAATCCATTCTAACATCCTACATGCTTCAACTGTCAATATGAGTGTGGACAATATAATACGGAGAGGGGGAAGGGGGTGTTACTCAGTCTAATATAAATAGATTTTTTAGAAAATATTTTTCTTCATACCAAACATATTATTAGTTGAGCAGTTGCACAAAATCAAGGATAGGGAATTCTTGATAGATTCACATACCCACCAGGCAATATTCATTAGTGAGATTAATTATGAATTAAATGCATCTCTCTCTTGTCAACTTTAATTTCTTAAAACCAAACGTGTGATTGTTATTTACAATCTTTGCTTGCCTTCTCAATTTTCAATTACAAACAGTTTGACACATTAGACTGCGACTTGAGAGACCAGTAACACTAGACAAGCAGACAATAGATATATATTAATTAGCACCGCAAGGATTTAAAGATATTGGTAAAGATTAGTTCGAGATTTAATGTTTATGAGTTTTGAATTTTAGAACAAAATGACTACATGATTCAACGACTAAAAGTGGTCTATAAGTTGTACTTGAAAAAAAGGACAACACGGTGTAATAAGTGCCAACTATGTGCGGGATCGTCCTATTAATTGTACTTGAAAAAAAGGACGGCAAGAGATTATTTTCACAACTCAAACTCGTAACATTCTGATCACATGATAATAATTTTATACGTCAAGATTTCCCTTTCCAATCTATCAACAAATCAACGATAGAGATACAGTTTTGATAGATTCATGTCCTTACCATTCAGTTAGTCATATTATGAATTAAATACATACTTCTCTCTTGTCAATTTCTTAAATTAAACGTGTGATTCTTATAAAGAAACTATGGTTGCCTTGTCAAAAAAAATAGTAGACAGTAGCAGTAATTCAGATTGTGACTGGAGAGACTAGTTACACTAGACAAGCAGACAATAGAAAAAAACATCAATTAAGAATTGTACAATCTCGTCAAAAGACGGATTCAAAATTTTAAATTTATAAATTTTAGAATAGTATAACGATTAGATTTTTCATAATTAGATAGCTTATTGCGACATACTAAGTAAATTTTTAATATAATATATTATTTGAATCAAAATTATTAAATTCTATCGAATCTGTTATAGCTAGCTAGCGGTGTAGATCCTTCCACGTGGCCGCTTTGGGTTAGTTGGGGTTATTTTTGTCAATGACTCTGTGCTATGTATTAAAATTCAACAGTCGCCATCATCAAACCAAACTGATGCAACTCTTCAATATCTGCATTCAAGACTCTTTGACCACACGACACTTGCGTTCCTCAATTTATTTATCTAATTTTGATTTTGTATTAATTTTTAAAAAAATGTTTTTCTAATGCAGAATATGGTTTTAAATATGTCATGCGGAACATTGAAATTAAAGAAATACCAAAAAAGAATATTTTTTTTTAAATGAATTAAAATAAAAAATAATAATACGAGTAAATCGGAACGAAGGAAGTAATAATTAATTAACCTAACAAAACTTCTTTCATGAAAATTAATTTGGTTTGCTAAACAATAAATTCGGTTTTAATCTACTATTGTCCTTTAAACATTAATTTTACAGCAATATCAATTAGTGCTCATCATGATCTACCATTACACCTTGGAGCAGTGGCAGGATTTCACAAAGGGTGTTCAGAAATAGCATAATAATTTCATAAAGGGTGTCCAGAAATAGCACAATAAAAGCTTTTTTCAAAAAGTAGAACTAATGAGATTCTAACACAATCACTACCTCATTTCAAGGAGGTGAAACCACTAGGCTACAAAAGCTCGTTATGTTGAGGGTGTCCAAAATATTTTATTTAATCATTTTGTGTATTATTTTACTTGCATATACGATATTTTTCTGACGAAGGGTGTCCAATCCATGTGGCTACGCCACTGCCTAGGAGTAAATTAAATTTGTTTTTGGCTTTTTTATTTTTATTTTTTAAAAGGCTAGAACATTAATAAATAATATATGGGAGAAAAAAAGTTGGTTCAACTATATGTGAGTTAAATTGAGGAGCAATAAAAAATTAAATTTAAGTTATATCCACTAAATTAAGATGTAAAAGGAAATTAGTTATAAATTCATACATAGTAATTTACTTAACCTCTTTTTCTCTACTTATCGCAATATTAAATTATAATTATCTTTTAAGTTATCTAATACCAATATCATCTTGGATATTCAACTTCTCTCTCTTCCAATGTTTTAGCACAAAAAAGTTGTATTATTTCTTCTGTTACAAAATAAATGTGAAAAAGAAATAACAAAAGTATAAAAAAATAACAAATATATAATATTTCATCCGTTTAAAAATGAATGGTCTAATTTGATTTGATATAGAGTTTGATTGAGAGACACATTTTGTGATCATAAATTAAAGTTATGTCATACTATAATCTTGTGACTTTCAGTATATCATGTGCAAAACTAAAATCAAATGTTGCAAGAAAAAAGATCCTATAAAAGGAAGAATAACAAAGAAGAAATTATAACAAAATAATACGATAATCGAGAATGAAATTCAAAAATTCAAAAATTGAAAAAGGAAAAAGGGGTGAGTCTACTCTTTCCCAAGAAAAGCCAAAGAAAACAAAAAGCTGCATCCACTTGAATAATACTGAAAATTGAAGGACAATATATAACATTGGGATCACCAAAACAAAAGAGTATTACTTTGAAAAAAATATTGTACTGTTTTACTTTTTCTTTATTCCTCTCATCTTTAACTTTAACCAAAGCTGCATTGCACTCTGTCTCTTCTTCTTTTCTAATCTTATAAATCTACTAATTTCCACCTCTTTATTAGTGTATTTATTTACTTTTCTTTTACTGCATATCTACTCTTTTTTTGAAGGCCCATCTTTCAACTTGCCTACCCACAGACACTGATATTTGCCACCCTATTTCGGGATCATCATTTAAATCATATTCGTAGTATGTCAAAAAATATAAATGTATCCATTTCAAAATAACGTTGATCATGTTTAAAGCCTTGTATGATTGAAGTTAAGTCGGTTATACTTATGTCTATTCTGAAGACAGATCTAACTAAATTCAATTATTTTTATCTAAATGATGTTTTTTTTTAAAATGGGTATTAGTTAAATAGCGATGTTAATATAAGATATTTCGTTAAGTTTTTACATTTTGTGTAAGCTTAGGAGTGACACCTACAGGTGTTGATAAATGAATGGTATATTATTAAACAAATCTAAAATATTGGCTAAACCAATAATAGAAACCGTGTGTCTTTTATAAATGTTTTTATAATATAATATAGTTAAGTGGCATATTTTCTCACTTGAAGTATAACTACTAAAATTAGATATTAATGGCAGATCACATAACTGATAAAGAATTAAGTTTCAATTGAATTTTTCTATTGGAGAATTATATTTCAAGTGAGAAAATATATATATGCGCAATATTTGAGTTTTCGATTCAATTTATTTAGGATAAAATGTAGTTATATTAATAGACGTAAAAATTACAATTACTGAATACTCAATGTAATTCCATTATAAGACGTACTATTTGGTGAAGATAGTGTGTACACATTACATAACCTTAACTCTATCTTGTTAGGATAGATAAATTATTGCAGATACACCCTTAAATAAAACATATCAATTATCAAATATCAAGTATGTAAAGTAAGAACTAAAACAAAAAGAACGATAACTACACAAATAATATAATAATTGAGAAAATAAAACAAGTAATAATACTAAAATCAAATCAAATCAAATATGATATCGAAAGAGTAATACTAACAACACGAAACGAAACTAGACATGTTCAATTATTTACCGACTTGATATCCTTATATGATCCCCGACTTTTATATCTTCGATAAGCTATATATATATCATATTTTATCTAATCACCAATTTTTCAAAACTTTTTCAACGGGACCATGAAACGCAAGGAGAAGAGTACAATAATTGGACGGGGGGGGGGGGAGGTAATGAGGATCAGCGAAGAAGGATCGCACGTGTGCATGCGCGACAAAAGGGTACTGTAGATGCAGGCCAGCCCATCACGTGCGCCCAAAAGTCATTTTTGGGCCCGTACCCAACCACATATACAGATTTGCCAGATCAACACTGGCCCTCACCCTGTCTTCTCACATTATTTCACAACAAAATTTTACAAATACCAAATATAATAAAGTTTTATAGCTATAATTTTGATAATTGTATTTCATATCTATAGCTCTATTTGCTATAGAGATTGCAGTTTGTATATCGCTTGCCAATAAACCAATAAGGTAATTTATTATGAATCATATACAAATAGATAGGGTAAGTATATACAAAATTCTGAATTTATACCATCAAAACAAAATTATACAAATTCTGCATTTATACAAAATAGGCGAATTACACAAGTTAGACAAATAGAAAGAATTGTGGAAACTATGGCCGCGAATTACAATTTTCTTAAACTATAGCTATAGTACCTAATAAAGGCTAAATATTTTGATATTCTGCATAATTTTCCCTTATTTCTTCTTTTTTTGTTCCTATATGAAACCCACATTAAAGTCTCGGCTAAAATTTGAATCATGCACTACATGACTTATTTCGGAGTGGCGCTGTCTCCTTTTTGTGGATATTGGTTACGACAGTAATAAGTGTAATCTGAGAAGTGGGATTAAATCAATTTTATCAGAATCTGTTGCATTACTTTGCCTTACGTGGTATCATTCTCACATTTTACCATATTTACTGCTATATGTTATCACTGCAAAGTAATTAAATGATATAACTCTATGTTTTGGTCTTTGATTAACATGTATAAACAGATCACATAAACTTTACATGAGGTTTATGGTATTGTTTATTGTATATTTAATAATAATAGTAATAGTATTGGGAATTTTTGTAAAGCAAGATATTGTTAAGCACATAAAGGCTTTAGTTGAGTGTATATCTATTTGTTAAGCATCTCGTTCGCAATCTCAATTTATATGACTTTGTTAGACTGAACATAAAGGTTAAGAAAGAAATAAGAACTTTAAAAACATACGGCACTCTAGAACATGCCATAAGCATTTTCGATGCTATAAAGCCATGGAATTAAGAAAAAAAATGAGAAATTCAAGTTAAATTTTACTGAATATAAGAATATGTGATTCTTTTCGTAGTAGACTAAAGAAAGCTTGTCACATAAAATATCACGTACCAGGCAGTACTATACGGTTACTCATAACCTGATTTCATTAGTCGATATAAATATTGTAGTAATTAAAATCAAAATATCTATATGTTCTCTTTTTGGTTTCCCACTCGGTGTCTAGAGTCAGAATATCTATATGTTGTTCTCTGTGGATGGGGACTAATCAATGAGTCCATAGTGCGCCGCTAGCTTCCAGGACAAGGCAGTTCCATGTACAGGCAAATAATAGTTTCAGCATCGGTTAGGTATTTCAATTTTACAAAGTTCTGAATTTTTAAAATAGGAAATTTACTTGATTATGAAAAAACTAATTATATATATTAAGTGAATTTTTAACATAAATACAACGTTTAGGTTGAAGCTATTAAATTTTATCGAATTCGTAAGTAGAACTATAGCTCAGTTCTAATCGAATCTTCTAGAAGTTATAAATTTAGAGGTAAGTCTAACACGACTACAACGAGATTTTTTTAAGGATCCGAACAATATAGATATTATGTTTCCATTGTGAATACATGTGAGGAGAAGAACAATATAGAGAAACTATTATCATCAAGACCAGACAATAGATAAATCATTTTATAAATAAAAAGATGGTAACAAGTCAAGAACAGATGAAACACAGCCTTACAGAAGGATCAGTTTTGTCTGGGTAGGTACCTTACTCTATGACCCTCTATGCACCCTTCTAAAACAACAACTTATTTATGAAGAACCCATTGATTAATTCTTCTTTTTCAAACCACAAATAGCAACATATCCAGTGTAATCCTACAAGTCGGTTAGGTGAGATCAGCAGACCTTACTCGTAGGGCCTAGCTCGTAGAGATAGAGAGGTTGTTTTTACTGCATAAATGAGAACAGTAACAACAACGAAATAATGCGAAATGAAAAGCAGTACACAACATATCGAAAGAACGAACCAAACTAGTAATAATAAAAACAAAAAACAATTAATTTCAACCTTTTGTGTCATTCTTTTGAGTATATAACTTTGAATCAATGTGTCCTACACACTTGATAAATTCAGTAACAGCAGCCACATATATGAAAATTCCATGTGCATGGTTGGTATGTAACAATTCCAGCATATTACACATGATATATAGAAGAAATAATTGTATATAATTATAATATAAGAATAATACATATTCAAAGATGAGTTATAGTTGGATCTTGTATAGGATATGCACACAAAAAGACACTAACTATGCTGTGATTGTAACAACTCAGATTGAGTTTGAAACATTCATTTAATTATTGATTGGGGAAGCATATTATTCCAGATTTTTTTGGCTAGCTAATTAGCTTCACTGATATATATGTGTTAAAATTATTCAATATTAGTATAACCAGATGGAAATTCAAAATTTGAATTCGTGAGTTTTAAATTTATACAGTATTTTTTAAAAACCTATATAGAATTTGAACCACAACTACTGAATTATGACCAACTTTCTGCTTTACTTCCGACTCTAAGTATAGTTTAACCTGCTGTAACAATTGATTATCAATTACAATTTTTACCAGATCACTAATTAATAATTATCCTAGAAATTAATTATTAGTAATTATTTTATTAGCGACCGAATATATATATATATAAATAAAAAAAAAAAATGGTGCATAGAATTCAAACTTGCAAATGGATATTATAGTAATTTACATCGAGATAGAAGGTAGTATGATTTACCAAGTCAACTAAAAAAAAATAACTACTCATAATAATTCAATTTGATTGAAATTAGTAACCTGAAAAATAAAAGAAATAACCTACTCTAATAGGAAATAATTATAAAAAAAATTGTACTAGCTAGTTCTAGTAAGTGTGTCAAACTTTACATTATGGAGAAGATTAAGATCATGATTATCTCTATGTTTGAAACTAAACAAAATAGTCAACTCAGAGTGGTCTCACGTCTAGACTCCTATTTAATTTCATGATTAATTGAAGTTTAACTTAATTTCCCCACCTCACCAACCATATATTATAAAGCAAGTTTAGGATCTTATCTCAACGCGCCATTAATTAATTAAATATATACAAAGCTTTATGTCTTAAACTAAATTGTTTTGCTAATTTTTCTCATTTGAAAAATCCATTTCTATATATGTATCCAAACTAAATAAACTTTAGAGAATGTTCTTTTAGCAACTTTTGACTTGAGTAGAGGAGTTTCCTTTTTCTTCTCATGCTTAATGTTGATTCCCCACTATTCCTTGGTTAATGAATACTAAACTTTTTTTAAAAATGAATTGAAAAAACAAACACATATTTCATGTATAGTTATTGAGTTTGATTAACTTTTATAGATTGAGATTGTAATTAAATTTTAACACGGTCATCACACGTAGTATCATTTGGTATGTGGGATGAGATAAACACAAGGATGAAATTAGCTATCCCATTTTCTATGTGAGATAAAATAATCTTGTATTATATCCTGGGATATATTTCATTGTCGTTGAGGGAAGTGAATTAACAAATGCATGCAATGAAGGATGAAATTGAGGAGTTATATTTCATCTAAACATTCATTTATAGACACTGACATTTTGGAATTAGAAACTAGAAACAGGTTTGCATACATAACACATGCACACACAACTAGAAACAAAGGCTTTTCCCACAAAACATAATTTTCACTCATTTTCCATCGAATCAGCTCACTGAAAAAATATGTGGTGAAAATTAAACAGAGTCTCACTGAAATATTGAAAAACTTTTTTTATTATTTTTTTGTGTAAAAACACTATTATTATTTTTTCACACTTATTCAATCAAAATATCTGGAAAAAAAATAACCACTAAACATTATTCAGCACAAAATTGCATTGAAAAACTAGTAATTTTTCACTAAATGACCACGAAATTTGGCCAGAAATTTTAAAAATATATAATATCTTTTTTATTTTAAAATAAACTAATTTTATTTTTTTTTAGTTAAAAAGTATTAAAGTTAAAAAGGTAAAAATATTCCAAAAAAAAAAAAGATAAAATATCATTCTGGCCAAAAAAAAATTCCGTACATATAATTATCCATACAAGTGAAATCAATAGCCTGAAAAATAAGACAGGGCTATATATTGTAGTACCACTAATTTAATTAGCTAGTTTAGTGTAATGTGAAATGGGACAAGGAATCTGAGCATGCAACATGCCTACTTTATAGGCGTGCATGATCAACAAAAGTATTATGTACTTATTCATATATGAAATTAATTAAAATTTTAGTATATAGTATGAAATTTAAAAATCATAGCTTAAAGTCTTAGCATATCATATACTCCCTCTTCCCTCGGTCTCAATTTATGTGACACATTTTAGATTTGAGATTCAAACAAGTCTATCTTTGACCGTAAATTTTTCATATATCTTTTAAATATTTTGAATTATCAATTATTGTGAGTTATAGTACTTTTTATGTAGTTTATAAATATATAAATTTCATTTTAAAAAAATTGAAGATTCCATGAGTAAATTCTCGATCAAACTTAAATTGTTTGACTTTCGAAGAGCGAAATATGTCACATAAATTGAGACAGAGGGAGTGCTAGCTAGGTCTTAAATGAGCATTTACCTAATAATGAGTATTCACTTTTAGTACTACAATTTATTGATATAAACCTACTATACACTTCAAAGTCTTTTCTATAATTAATTACATTAAATATTGTACGTTAAAGTCCTTAGAGCCATCAAACTTTGGTTGTGAACTAACAAAAATGGGTCCTAAATAAAAAAATTATATCTTTTTTTGTGCATAGGCAATTCAAAGTCTATAAGTAGGATATAGGCTTTTCTTTTCCTGTAGTTCAAGCTACCCTTAACTTTGTGATTATATTATACTCCCTCCGTCCCTTTTTAGTTGTCCACTTTAGAAATTGCACACAGATTAAGGCAACAATGATTAGCACAGTGAAGTTACAATTTTACCCTTATGACAACTTTTCACTTCAAAATTACAACCACTTATTTGAATTCAAGTGAAATAAATTGGAGGGAAACAACATACACTTTTACAATTTTCAAGAAGTGTAAATAAGGGTATAATAGGAAAAAATTTGTTGTCCTTTCTTGATTTGTCAAAATGGACAACTAAATAGGGACAACTAAAAAAGGAAATATGGACAAGTAAATAGGGACGGAGGGAGTATTATACTAATGTGGACGTTAAGCATAATATATATATATAGTTTAATTAGCGTATCAAACTGTTATGATTTAGTGGTCCTCATCTCTAATCTCCTATTTTATTTTTTAACTTCCCTTCTAGGGTACTTATTCTAATTATAAGTGCGGAAAGTCCACCTCTCAAGTTATGAATTTGACTGAATTCAATAATATTAAGTTAAACTATATAATAGCGTTAAGACTTTATTTTATATGTCGTATATATTATGATATTTTCAATTAATTAATATGTATTTTTTATTATTTTATGCGATTAATATATTATATTAAAATTATTTTTAGAAGAATATTACCGTCCAATGTGCACATTAATAATTTAATGTCAATATTTTTCCATCTTCGATATTTTCATTATAACTTTCTTTACGCTTGTACTTTTTTGAAAAAGAAAAAAAAAATCTTGAGTTGATCGTCTATCGGAAATAATCGTGTAAGGTCTGCATACACCTCATCCTCTCCAGACTTTACTTGTGAGATTATATTGATTTTGTTATTGTACTTAGGGAAATTTATGATCATTAATGAGCAAAGGAATCAAAAATATATACGGAAAAGGGTCAAAACTGCCCCTAAACTATGTGAAATAGATCACTTATACCCTCCATTACATTTTGGGATCAAAAATACCCCCGCCGTTATCTCAAGAGACCACAAATACCCTCAAGAGTTAACACCCCAAATTATTAGTGACGTGGCAAGCCACATGGGACTAATCCCTCCACCTAAGCATTGCCAACTAAGATTCACTACAAAAGAACTTGACCTTTAGTGGCAACAAAGTCACTACAAAATCCCAAAATATTGCCACTAAAGGTTATGAGTGGTTTTTAGTGGCGACTAAGACTGCAACAATCATTCGCTAGTAAAACCTATTTTTTCAACCAAAAAAATATGATAATTAATTTTCGATTGCAACCTAATTTTCTAAAATAAATTCTTGCAATATCAATATTAAAAACATCCAATATTATTACGAAAAATCATCAAAATTACTTCTCGATTCAAATCTCCTACTATATAATGCATCATTGTACATTTTATACATTTACATATGACATAAAAATAAAACATACAGTGTCTTAAAACTCCTACTTAATCGATATCATTTTTGGTTTTTTAAAAACAATGAAGAAAAAAACACAAAATTAGAATTTAATGTTAAAAACTTTTAGTGACGATTTTATGGGCTTTTGTGGCAATTGTTGTCGCCGCTAAAGGTCAAGTTCTTTTCTAATGAATCCTAGTTGGCAACACTTAAGTGGAAGGATTAGTCCCACGTGGCAATAAAAATTTGGGGTTTTAACTGTTGAGGGTATTTGTGGTCTCTTGAAATAACGGCGGGGGTATTTTTGATCCCAAAATGTAACGAAGGGTATAAGTGGTCTATTTCACATAGTTCAGGGGCAATTTTGACCCTTTTCCGAAATATATATTTCAAGTGATCGAAGGTTAAATGTGCTTAGTCGGCTGTTACAAAGATTAAAATCAGAATCATAACTAAGTGAGAAACGAAAAAAAAAGTTATTAACCCATAAATGATTTATTCTAAACCCAGTTACTGTTCTGTCCCAAAATTAATAAATTCAGAATTTTGAATCCGTTTCTCTCTCCTAAACATTCCTTTTTCTTAGATTTCACATATCTTTACAGTAATCACGAGATAATTAACATTAGAGTTGCTAATTAGTAGAGTAATTACTTTAATTTGAACTTTTGATCGTGGACATCACGTGTACTAATTAATTAAGTTGCTTTAGTATACTGTTTACAAAATTTCTGATTACTTCAGTACGTATCACAGGCTCCCAGCTCTCAATAGGCATACTTTTAGCTGTAGAAATTGTACATTTGGCCCCTAACCAGCAATTAATTAATTTATTAATTAAAGTTAACAGTACTAGGATGAGTAACAAATGAACTAAACCTAATCATCAAACGAATAGTAAAAGCATGAATAAGAAAATGAGAAACTTTTTATTAGTCCTAAAAAAAAAAACTTTTTATTAGTAGTAAATTTAAAAATTGTCCTATAAAATGCATTTATATTATTTTATATGAAACAGAGTGTGATCAATTATGGTCATAACTAAAAACGCTAAAATTAATTTAAAAATAAATAAAAACTAACCTTCATAACAATCACTACTAAAAAGTAACTATTTTCCCACTAAAGTTTTTCGGGCAAAAATGTTTAGTGACTATTTTCATAAATATCTCGATTGAATCGTGAGAAAAAAATTATAATGTTTACATACTGAAAAATAAGAAAGCTTCTCACTATTTAAGTTCCATTGATTCATGATAGAGAAACCTCTGTTTCTAATAGTGAGTAAAACAAATATTTATTTTGTTTAATCAAATAATAAATATGAATTTTCAATTATACATTATATACTAATTTATACTTGATATTTATACTAAACACCTAATAAAAACAATTCCTGCATTGCATTATTTAGATTACTAATTTCTCCATTACAATTTATGTATTATTGATGATCCCTACATATTTAACTTGTCTCTAAAATATATATTTTTTTAAAGCTTAATGCACATTTTATTATTGTATATATTGATTTAAAATAGAGTTATTAAGCAACTTAGGATTCCAAAATGAGGGGCCTCAGTCTATTGATGTTTGATCTATATATGTGGACAACCACACATTATTATTAATATTAATAATTATAATATAAAGTTTTTATATGATAATTTTAATATAGTTTCTTGAGAGTTCCACTGGAGGTCATCATATCAATGTGGTTCCAGTAGGAACAAAATTGTATATTGTTGGCATATTGGGGTGAGAAGAAAAACAGTTCCCTTTGAAAAATAAAGACCCTTTAATTTGACCTTTGTGTACACAAACCAGTAGTACTGTCAGTATACTTAATTAAGTTCTTGGACTATTTCATTTTTCTACCTAAATAGGTGGCAGTACGGTGACCATCAAAGCTCGTGACGGAATGATAAATATTTTTTTCTTTTTTAGTAGATATATCGAGTTTGAGTGTAGAATATTTTATTAATTAAGTAGAACTTTTCGGTGCATATTTGATCGAGTTTTAATTATAACTGTAAAATATCAGGTGATGATTATTTTATTTTTTTACTTAAAAAAAGAAGTAGAAATGGAAAATAATGACTAGTTTCCTCACCCAACAAAAAAATGATCTTTTTAGTTTGGACCAAAATTATTCAGTTCGATCCATTTATATTTTAGCTATATATATATGTTTCTAATTTCTTTATTTTTAATTAAATGTCTTAAATTTAAGAATTAAGAAATAAATTGACTTTGGAAGTGAGCTGGGGTGGAGCCATGGTACCATACGTGGTTTTATCCCAACCTTCTTTCTTGGAAAAATTACATTTTATATATTATACATGTAATATATATATGTATAAGGTTAAAAATATTTTTTATCTATATATAAATAGTAGAGGTTGAATTCTCTTGATTTCTTCATGTGTTTACTTTTTTATATTTTGAAATTTTTAGCAAAAATCTTAGCTCTGTCGCTAAGAATGTTTTACTTTCAAACTGAAACTTTTCATAGCAAATTTAAATTAGTTGAGAAGAAGTGAGTATCGAATATCGAGTAAGAAATAAAACATAAAAAAATAAGAATAGGTAAAGGGTGACCCAACAAAAATCTGACCATAGATATTATGTCCTAAACTTTTGGAGACCATGAGCAATCCCTCTTTGATCCTTTGATCATCTTTTTCTTCTTTCAATTATCATTTTCATCATCCACATTTTTACTTTGCTTTATTAATTACCATCATGGTTAGTGTGTCCTGATCTTATTATCTTATCTTTTAAAATATTAATACACTTGTTAAAATACTAAATCACTTCAATTTTAATTAAATTAGCCTAAATTCTTATTTATTTCTCTCTCAAATATCTATCTTAATTAATTAACACTCTGCTGGAGCAATAAAAACAAAAAAAAAATTGAAAAATTGCTACATGCAACTAGTAGTAAAAGTAGCATTTACTAGCAGTGAAATATAGTTCATAAATAAAGGAAATAATAAATGTATCCAAGTTGAAGAAGTAGCATTTGTACTACTCTAGTTTTGATAAATAAGCTATAGTAGGAGTTGCTTTTTGACTTGATAATTCGAAGGGGATATTTATGGTAGTGATGCTAGCTCCATCTTCAAGCAAAAAAAAGGACCCACAATAACCAAGAAAAAAAAGTAATAGAATAACGATAACAACAATAAATTCAGTGAAATTTGATAAATGTAATCAGGAGAGAACAAGATATGTGTGGCCTTATTCTTATTTTTATTGGAGAGGAAAACTATCTTCGATTAACCTTCGACAATTCTTCATTTTTATTTGGAGTTCAAAACAATAATGTGAACAAACTCATAGAAACGGAGTTAAATAAGAAAGAAACAGTCTGAACTCTCTCTTTGATGAATACAACGATCTGCCTTTGTGACCTTTTCTTGAATTGCTTTTACTTCATATTCTTCTCGTGTGAACATGATCTCTCAATAATCCTCCTTTTCATTTTTGGACTTTAACAACTATTATACTGAACTTTTTTTTTAAAAAAAAAACACATTAAGTTAACCTTATTTTACTTTTAATAATTCAATCATATTTAAAGTTAAACTACTAGTATTTACAAATTTTTCCCTTAATCAGCCAAATTATTATTAATTTAACTTTTCCAATGACACAGTACTATGTAAAATCAAATATTAAAGAATCAAACTCAAACTTGCTCAACTCAATCAGAGCTCAATTATACTCTTAACAAGGCTTTATTAAACTCGACTTAATACTACTATAACAAGCTCGATTGGATCCAGCTCAACTTAATATTATTATTTATAACTCAGTTGAACTCGATCTCGACTCAACACCCAACCTATGACAAAGAGATAAGTTTACCTATTTTTCTCTTTAAGCAAACAAGCAAATTGATGTAAATAAGTAGATAGATATTAAAGATTAATTTTGAGAAGAAATTTCATTTCTCTCAAATGTAAAATAAAACCCCCAATCAAACCAATTACAAAAATTACATTAGTTAACAATAAATAATACACTTATTACAAAATTAAACCATTAGCAATGGCTCGATTAGTATCAAGATGAGTAGTTTCATAAACTGGTAATTCTTCAAGATACCTATTACTATCTATTCCAATTGCAGAAAGATTATCAAGTTCGAATAAATCTGAACTAGCACAACTTGCACCATCATCTTCATCGTCGAAAATTTCCATTTTCTTGATTTGGGAATTTGAATTTCTCTGATAATTTCTCAGCAACTCTTTAGTAGCTTCCTCAACTCGACGATTTTTCTCCATTGAATGGAATTTGAGCTCCTCGTTAATGGAGTTTCTGATATTCTTTAGAGATTCTGGATTGGGTATTTTTTCTTCATACAGATTTTTGTGTCCGCATGGCTGACAATCTTCGTCTACGATGATACTCACTGGGTAAAATCTCACAGAACGTTTCGTTCCGTTGCTGCTGGATTTGGGTGTGCTTTTGCTTAAACATGACCTGGAGAATGAAGAGGCTGAAGAACATGTAGACGATGCATTTGCAGAAACAACTTTGGGTTTCTTTGTATTTCCAGCAGTGAAAAGTGAGTTCAAGAAACTTGCTAATCGACCTCCCGGAGAAATTGGTTGCTTCACTTTCTTTAAATCTCCGTAAATCTTCAAAGCTTTTGATTTCGTCTTTATAAAACCAGTTTCACTTTTGGTTTTCGGAGCGAAATCTCTTTCCATTTGAGGATTATTATGGCCATAATTATTGAGCTGTTTAGCTTGGTTTTTGCTGAGTTTTTCTGGGTTTGTACTGGAAATTGAGGTTCTGATTGGTTTAGGCCTGTTTAGACCATAGCATGAAGAAGATGACCCAGTTGGATTTACTACTACATTATTGTAACTGGATTCAGTTTCCGAAGAAGAAAACACACCCCCACAGCTGGAATCTGAAGAACTCGAGCTCGAGTTCATCAGATTCCTCGATTTCCTCTCGAAATCAGCTATAGATTTTCTCCGAACAACAACTTTTTCACTTACTTTATGTTCCATCCATTTCTCAATCATACAAGCTTTTTGAAAACTCTCCATATTGTTGCTCTGCTTCTTACGCATTGTTTCTTTGTAAAGAACAACCTCTTCTTCTTCTCCTTGATCAATTGAACGATAAATTGCGTCAAGAAGTGTAGAAGAAAAAGATGGGTTTGAGGAATGAGAAATTTCCCTCTCTCGTTGATAACTATACCTATCCATATATGAGTATTTTTTATAGAAGTAGAAAAAAACAGAGCAACAGGAAGAAAAACAGGGGAAGTGAAGGAGTGGGGTGAAAAATGATTGAAGGAATGTCTTTATTGTCTGTTATAGATGAGTCAAAAGCTGCGGGATTATAGAGATGTCAATGAGGAATTCATGCCATTGATCATCATACACATACACACAATAATAATAATAATAATAATAATAATATGAATGCGAAGAAGAGACAATGGAGACAAAGAGTTATGGATAACTGATGATGGTTTTAGGGAGAGAGAAAACAGAGCATAATGAGAGACTGTAATTTGGATGACACGCCTGAAGAAGAGAGAGAGAACACTGTGTGTATGTGTTTTTATTCTGTGTTCTGTTCCACTTTGGGCTTTATATGATTATCAAACTTGAAAACAGGGGAACAGTGCGTGGGTGGTGGGTGGTGGGTGATGGGTGATGGGTGGGGGTAACCAGGGGGTGGGGTGGTCCAACAAGGACTCAATGCCAACCTGGCAATGATGACTTGGCAATACGTATTTATTTCTTCACGAGGAATACATACGTTAATTTAATAAGTTAATGTATAATATAATATAACTTAATATGATAAAAACAAGGGAAAATTACGCGATTAAACAAACTTATACTACTTAATTAGTCATCATAGTTATATGTTGCTATAATTACAACTCGCGACTACCATTAATCATTAATTACGTGGGTTGTCTTCGAGTTTGTATAATTCGCAACTAACAATTCTTTGTTTGATTTGTATTTGTATACGATGGTTTGTATATGTATATGCTGATGATTTCTTTTGGTTTTCAGTTTTATCACCACATACAATCAATCTTAATTTGTATAACTATTTAAAGTTCATATGTTTATGTTTGTATCAATTTGTTATTTCGAGTTTTATCATATTTGTATAATTCCAGACTTTGTATTACTCAATTATACAAAACACGCGAATTATACAAACATACTCGCGAATTATACAAACATACCCGCAATTATACAAACGAGATGCGAATTATACAAATAATTGCCCTCTCTCGATCGCCTCTCTCCTCTCTCTCAATCTCGCTCACCTGTCTACTCCCGCTCCCAATCTCGCTCACCAGATATACAAATACATATGTATATCAATTACATATATACAATTATCTAACCGATATACATATACAATTCGCCTTTCTCCCACTCTTTGCCCTCTCTCGCTCACTTCTCTCCTCCCTCCCCCAATCTTGTTTGTCACTCTCCTCCCTATAACGTGTAGATATGAATCGTTATCAACAAACTATAGTTATGAAGCGTAATGAAGCTATTTTTGAGCAGCTATATGCGAAAGTTCCAAAAAAAAAATAAAAAAATACTTGCCCTTCGTACTGATAAGATTGGCTGAGTTGGTGTCAATCCCATAAGGGAGACCAACTATTGATTTTCTATCAATATCTTTTTTATTAGAGTTAGGTCGCATTAAATCTGTTTAATGTAATTTATATTCTAATGTGATTGGTAAATAATTTGTACAAATATAAATTTACTTTGTGCACCTAAAAAATTAGTGACTATTAATTTCTATGGGTTCTAAAATACATAAAAAATACTTGCCCTTCATAATCTGTCTTACCAGACTTAGAAGTAACAATTCTTAATTGAAACCAGAGAAATTTATTGAATAGTTTTTTCTTTTTTCTTTTATTGAATAGTCTTTACTCTTTTTCTCTTATTGTGTATTTAAAATTTAAAATTTCAAAACATTTTAAAAGCTACGATATTTAAAAATAAAATAAAAAATAATAATAATAATGATATATATATACACATTTTTTTAGAAAATAATTATGATGTTGAGTGAATTGCTGCTTCCAACTTTTGTTGATGTCGTTCGCTATTTGAAGAAAGTTAAGTAGATAACTCAGTGTCAAGAGATTATAATTTCGGACAATAATATATTTTTACTTTTCATTTTTACTCCACTTGTGAAATTAAATAAAGGGGTCAAGATTTATATGTTAGAACATTTTAGTAAATGTAAATTCACGTTAATTTTAATTATTATGATTTATAAAATGAACTTCAAAAGTATAATTAACAAGACATAATTTAGACCGTTTATTTATTAGATTTTTTAATCGTATCTGAATTACCTCATGTATTAACATGTATTTTAATATATGAATAAACAGTAGGTATTGATTTAACAAGCGAGTGCGAAAGAAAATACTATTGAGCTGTTTAGTTTATGTCTTATTCAGAATAATTTATCCTAACAAAACTGAAATATTATATAAATTATTCCCCTTTTAAATTTCTTTTATTTATTATATCTATGAATATAATTAATTTTTGTATATAAATAAATATAATAAAAGAATGATGAGTGTGAAAACTGAAAAGATTTAGCAAAAAATGAGTCTTAAAGATGAAGCAATGTGCCATATTAAGCTAGACATTCCTTTTAACATAACAGTCTGCATATTATTTAATTATGTTACCTTAATCTCCAACATTATCTTTCTTTTTCTTTTTCCCAAACAATATCTCCCTTTTTAATTTAATTAAAATTGATAATTTCTGCTTTGGAAGGGGAAAAGGGAATGAAGATAATCTCCTAGTCATTATCTTTAACAACAAAATTACGAAAATATAAGACTCAAAATAGAAAGGAAAAAGGGTAATCAAGATAATCTAATTATAATATCCGTGAAGGTGACTAAGTTGGTGTATCTGGTGATATCTTATAAAGGAGGTCGTGATTTGAGTCGAACTTATTTATTAAATTTGTATAGTATAATGTATATTTTTTATGTAATTTACAAGCTATTACATAAAAACAGATATATTCGACGCTAATTTGAATGATAGCGGTTGCATTATTTCAAGATAGTCTCATGTTTTGTTAATCTCAAAAGATCATTACTTTAATTTCTCGTCCCTTTTTTAGTTTTTTACTTTACCTAAAATAAACACTATATATACTTATATAATCTTTACGATTTTGCGTTCATCCCAAATTTTGTAACTGTATATGAATTAAATTAAAAGACGTACTATATCTTATTAACAATTAGTTGCAAGAATTAATTAACTTCTAACTAATGTTTTTTGCTTAATTTATTTTGAAATCAATCTAAACCTATAAGATGATTTTTTTTGGAACTTTTAAGCATTAAAATCATCTTTAAATATTCCTCCATCCCGTCTTATATTATTTAAACGGGATTGTTGTTGCACTCTCATTCATAAAAAAACATTTAAGTAATAGCTCTAAATTCTAATTATTATAGTTTTGTTCAAACTTATCTTTTCTATTCAGTGTACTTGTTAAATATCTCAACTACCCATTAATTAGAGCAATACAATTAGGTTTTAAAAAGGTAGGATTCGTAAGTAACTTTTATTTCTCTTTTTCGGATCAAAACATTATAAAATTGATCAAAGAAGATGTTATATGTGGAATAAATTTGATAACACCTACAAAAATAACGGAGCCTCCTGACCATCAAAATTGAATTATCCAATATATACATCAACAAAGCAAAAAATCGACCATAAAGAAGAAAGGAATAGGGGTAATCTAAACCTTCCCCTAAGCTCTAGAGTCTAGAAATACCTAAATATTTTGAAATAATCTAAATTTACAAAAAACGATTTCTTCTTTTTCGGGACTGACTCTATGACATATACAAGATTAATTATTTTCTTGAAATTATTAATCCATTTTAATCGATTTTTCTTACTTTTATTTTCATCAATCAGAGATTATATTATTCACCTCGGAGATTTAATACGATTACGAAAAACACTATTATATGAGATCGAAAAAAGGATTCTCTATCATATAATAAAAGAAAGATGGCAGGAATTTCAATGATGTGCATAAGTGCATACTTCCAAGCCGTTCATTATTATTATTATAATTATTATTTGTATAGATGATATGTGTTAGATTGAGAAAGAGACCCAAAAAGTAGCCAACTTTATGTCAAACATGATTTACATAATGCTAAATTAATCATTGCACTCGTGGCTATCAATCTTTATGGAGTAACGGATCAATATCACAAATATATGACAATTCATAAAAATTGACCTACAAATAATACTAAAGAAATTCAATTTATGAATTCTAATTCTACTAGCATAAGAAAAACTATACAATTATTTGTATTATAACAAGTAATTTATATTATTTTTCAAACTACTAATTCCAAAATATAAAAATTCATGAATATACAAGTGTGAATAGTTGGAAATTGTAAGATTCAGAGCTTAGTAAATGCAAAAAAATAGTAGTTGTGATTTCTCCTCATCTGACCAAGTTTTGGTGAATAGAATTACTCGATAAATGTATTGGATGAAAAGTTAACAAATACTCTTCAACAAATTCGAAGTTGTTTGAGTTTATTCTGGATCCATGAATATTACTATCATAGCGAATCTGAATCTCCCTTAAAAAAACGAAATGTGCCTCAATCAGAATATATATTTGTTTACTCGCTTCTTTTCATTTTATTTCCAATTATAATTTATGATATTTTCCTCAACAAACATTACATACAATTAATAAAATTCTACATATAAACTGACACGAATACGACGATTATTAAAAAGGTCTCTTGAAAGTCCAAGTGATATACGTGAGGAAATGAAAGAGGAGAAGACTAAAACAAAAGATTCTTAAATTTAGGGGAAATAATTAATATAAAAGAAGGGAGTTAAATTCCTTTTAAATATTGAAATGACCAAATGTACAATCCATGAAAGTGAGAGGAAAACAATTTTATTTTTTTTAGGGAAAAAGTGTCGATCCATTTTCGATTCTATTTCCATGCATGGCAATAAATAGAAAAACATTGTACTACGTTGGAGTCATGTTAGATGTAAACTAAAGTTCATGAGAAACACGCTCTTTGCTATCCTCCAATTGCACTTGTCTTATCAATCGACGTTAGTGCTCATCCCAATACAATTTGTCCCATTCTATTAATGCTACTATATCGTGTCATCACACCATATTTTGTTAAATCTGAAATATACCGATTCGATTAATTTAACTTTTCATGATGTAAAATAGGAAATGAGGTATTCTTGTTCCTAAAACTTCAATGTGACATATCTGATTAAGAGTGAAAAGATTCGTCCATTATACCATATTCTTTTAGTTTGACGGTGACATGTATATATTTGTATATGAGGATAGATTTAAAAGTCTGATTACGAATTTATATAAACCATATATATGTATGTGTAGATTCCATAATTATTATAATATTAACATGAAGTGAAACTTATAACTTCAAAATCATGATTAATCCGCCTCTATTATCATCACGTGGGAGCATATAATTGTCCACTACAACTATTATGCTAATTGCTAATAATTTTGAAATTAATTTTAAGATAACTTATTCTGTATTTAAAATAGTTTTGAGATAATTTATTCTAAAATAGTTAATTTTAGAATAACTTGTTTCCTAACAAAACGTGGCCTAAGAGAGTTTGGATTTTTCTTTCTCAAGAGTGGCCGGCCCTAAAGAAAGAAAACAAAATTGGCTATGTTTCGTAATCACTGTTGAAAATTCAGCGCCCACAGTATAATTTAAGCACACATTCATTCAATATATTCACATACTGAGAGCTCAGTCATTAAGTGAAGGGTTTATTAGGGTTTAAGACACCTTAAAAGCTTCCACCAAGCAAGTCCTTTAAATTAAAGTTGGAAAATTTCTCATAAAAAAAAAATTGAAGTACAAAATTCAATAACGACCACTACTTTAATCAAAAGACTAAAGGCCTTCCGGCCCCTACTGAAGATAGGTAACCAAACTACAACAATTTCTTCTTTTGAAGCATCAATCAACACGTAGGTTCAAAATTTAAATTATATAAATTCTTATAACAATTACAAGTTAACATATTATAATAACCATATTTACAGTTGATTATTTATAGAGATTCCGTGAATAATTTTTTTACCAGATTCATGTAATCCACACATAAACTTTGATTACCTAGCGGCGTAGGTCGATTCTACCAAAAAAAAGCTTTGATGATTCAAGGTTCAGGTTAAGAACACCATTATGACTTATATATAGTCTTAGTGGTACCAACGAGAGCTCATCACGAAATAAAATGTTAATTCAATTTTCAAAGTTTCCTATTTTCTACGATCCGACAATGATGTATCCACATATAGCTCAGGGTGGCCTATTCGACGCCCTTCGTCTTATACTCTGTAAATAGAAAATTATACGAAATTACGTCAAAAATTATTTTTCATACATATTCTATTAAATCTTGAATATCTTTAACGAAATTTCTGACTTTAGCACTGACGATCCCTGATGTGAAATAGTAGTATTAAGAATCTACATAAAGTATTGGATCAAATTATATATGACCAAAGAGACAAAGAAGAAAAAGAAAAAAAGGCTTTAGTTTCAAGTTTAATAAAGGGAAAAAGAGCGTAAGATTGTTCCATATTCCTCCAAAGTATCAAAGTTTTTTCCTTTATTCTGTTTAAAATTAAAGAGGTGAAGAAAAAATAAATGAAGAAGAGGTATATAAAGTAGGGAAGTGTTAAATGACCAGAAAATTTGACCAATTTTTTTATTTTAAAATAAATTAATCTTTTTTTCCATTTTTTAGTTAAAATGTATTAAAGTTAAATAGGTGAAAATATTTAAAAATATAAAATAACATAGATAAAATATTATTCTGACCAAAAGATTATTTCTATAAAGTAATCTTTGTTGATCCCTAGGTGATTAAGCTGCACGCTTGCACTAAAAAACAAATTGAACAAAATATAAAGGAATCACCTTAGATGTTTAGATGTGAAACTTGAAAGTCCGTCAGCTTCTCTATCAAGCAAAAACACCTTAAAAGCAAAAAGAAAAGAAAAGGGTATTAAAGTGAGATCAAGAGGGAATTTTGAACTTTTGTTCTGGCTGTTCACACGTACTGTAAGTTACTTTAAAATTAGTAACTACCAAAGCAGATCAGCAGGAATCTGAAATCATGATGCAAATCAACCAAACCTCACTTGTCTTGTATCCCAAGGGTGATGTTCAGGTCAACTTTCGTGATGCTATTATGCCCCCCATGTAATATTGTTCTCGTGTCTAGCATATTATGAATGGGATCTTTAATGGAAAAACTGTATATAATAGTAAACTATTAATTCAAATTAAATGCTATAAACATAGTTTGATTTAATTGTACCCTATAGCAAACTATTGCTATTTTCGCCTCTCTCCTGGGTGGAATCTCGCTCACCACTCTCGTTTAAGTGGCAATCTCGCTCGCCTCTCTCACTTTTATACAAACACAAATGTATATATTGCGTTTGTGTTTGTATAAAGTAAGAAAAATTGTATATACAAATACTAATGCATATATTTTCGTTCTATACACTTATAATTATACAAATACAATCTTCTCTTGCCTAGTTTTCTTTTGTCTTTCTCTCTTTATACAAACACAGATTATACAATTGATCTTTTGTATATGTATACCGAAACATATTATACACTGCTTTCTTTTGTATATGTATAGCGAATTATACACTGCTTTCTTTTGTATATGTATAACAAATTATACAACTGCTTTTTTTGTATATGTATAGCGAATTATACAACTACTTTCTTTGTATATGTATAGCAAAATATACATATTTATGTTTGTTATGGAGCGCAATTATGCAAACTGTAACTATAACATACAAATATTATTTTTATGTTTGCTATATGTGAAAGTTGATCATCTTTAATCAAATAACTAGCCCATCTGTTAACTTTTCGTAATCAGTATACGTAGATAATACATGCATATTATACATCTACTGACTATTTCTAGTTTAAAGAGTTGAATTGACGACTATTTAAGTTAATTCATCTACAGATTTTAGTGTATCTAGATACGTTCAGTATATATGCATCTCGCTCGCCTCCCTCTCCGTCTCGCTTGCTTTTCTCCCTATTTTAGTGTGTTTTACTTAAAAGTATATATAAGGAAAAATGACTTAGTTTTCGAAAAATTGATTAAACTTATGGTTTAAGAGAAATCGAATTTCCAAAATATTAGAGTCGCCACTTAATTTTTAGTAAAAAATCAAGAAAAAATTAAAGGTTTTCAAAAGATTTAAACAGATAAAATCAATTGAAAATAAAAGGGTTCGAAGTTCAATGTACATTCCGAGAAGGTGTTAGGCCCTCGCAATGCCCGCTAACTCGCGGTTGACCGGCGATTTGACTAAAAATGATTTTGACTAATTTTGAAATTTTAACTTAAGTAAAAGAATTCATTTATGATTAACTAATCCTTTGAAAAGAAAAACTTTAACTAAGTAAAAGAACTTATTCACTTTAACTTATTTTTTTATTTAAAAAAAAAAAAGAAATTTAACTAAGTAAAGGAACTCATTTGTTTTAACTTTTCTTTTTCTTTTTTTTAGAATTTAACTAAGTAAAGAACTCGCGACCTTGACTAATTCGGAAAATTTAACGAAGTAAAAGAACTAATTTACTTCAACTAATTATTATATTATTTTTTTTGAAATTTGAATTGAGTAAAAAGAGCTCATTTATTCTAACTTATTATTTTATTACTACTACTATTTCTATCATTTTCTTATCTTAAGGGAGAATGAACTAAAGGAAAATTTTCTAAGGGGGATAGTTCCTAAAATGTCAACAAGACTAATTTTTAAATAAATAAATAAAAAGTAATAAAATATGTATACTTTAATTCGAAAATAAAATGGAATGACCATTCTTGGGGAATTTAATTAAATTAAACCATAAGATAATTAGAGTGTTAGTTAAATACAATAAAATGAGCAAGAGAGGGAAAGGGAATATCAAATTTGGGCCTCTGGCCCAAATCCTCCAAGTCTTGGGCCTGCTGAAATTTCCTTAGGCTTTGAGAACCTGTATATACCAAGTGTATATCGATGTATACGGGTCACATTTCGGCCCATTTTCCTGTATATTGAACCGTATACCAAATGTATACAACCTATTTTGACCCCCGCAACCTGTATTTCCATTTTAATCCCGTATATCAGTGTATACACCAGGTATATCGGTGTATACATGCATATCTCGGCCTGTTTTCAGCTTTTCGGAACCTGTACACCTATTTCCTTTGCTGTCCGACAGTTTCCTTTGACAAGGCAGACTCGAAACAACTCAAGAATATGCAAGGGAGAGTCCAAAATGGACTCGGATTGATCATATGCACCGAAAGAAGAGAAAATAAATTAATATCTATAGATGGGCTAACAAACTCAATTAAAAAAAATACTCATCACCTAGGAGAAGAACAATGAACTGCATTTCACACAATATCAACCAAATGTTCTAACATAATTATGCTTAGTTGGAAATAATCAAAGTAAGTTGGAGTTGGACACATGATTGCTTGGTTGAGATTTTCCTTTATAAAGCTCAATCTAAGCTAAAGAAGCAGGTCAAATAAACAAAAAGCATTTACAATACTAAGGTTAATCAATGAAGACATCCAACCATATTTTTTAAGTCTGCTAAGCACTCACAAATATGCCTAATCGGATAAGATATTAAAATAAGAACCTAAAGTCATGTTTGGATTAACTAGATCACTCATGACATAATACTCAAAATAGCATCAGATTTCCAAACAATGAATTTAAATGAGCACTTTTTGGGACTTTCGGATAATAAACAATAGAAACAGAAAGCTCAAGAATGCCTCACATCTCCATGCTATAATAACAAGAACAATACATAAAAGAAAGCAATCTAAAGTTAGACAAATTAATTAAGCTCGTAACAAGCCATCACATATTTGCAAGGTACGAAAAGAGGAAAAATTCTTGGCAAATTTGGTATGATGCATCAGCCTATCATTTTTTCAAAATAGTATGAAATTAAAGCAACAATGGCATATAACACTTGAATAGATTTATATCCTAGATGTTATGCATTATACTATGAGGAAGAGGGGAAAGAAAACAGTAGCTAGGAATAAGATCTCAAACTTATCCATTTTTTAAACATTACATAGCCATGTCTCTCATAAAGAAGCAGAAGCAGATCATAAATAGGAATCACCAAAGCAAATCACACAGTGAATTAAATTCACATAACATTCATCTAAATTTAGCCAGAATGACAAAATGAATTTAAGAGGAGGAGAGGTTACCTTCTTCGGAGCAGCGTTCTGGGACAAGACGAGCAGAGGATAGCGAGATTTCACCAGCGACTCCGGAGGACTCCGAAGATTCCGACAGAATTTTCAGCAATAAGGAAGAAACGCTAAGAAGAAAATAGAAATTTTTTGTTCACTACTAAAAAAAACACGCCTTTTGATTCTCAATTTTTACCAAAAAAAAAATAAAAATCAAATTTTTTTCTTTTTTTACAAAATAATAGAGGAGATGATTATATAGGAAAAAAGGGTAGATTTTGGGGGGAATTCCGATAGAAATTTGGGGTCAATCCCGAATTCAAAATTCGAATTCTTTCACTGATTTGGGGGAGACATCCTTTTCTGAAATTTTCTCCCCATTCCGAAAGAGGAAAGGGGAGAAACGCGTGCCTGGCTTCTGGGATCGTACTGCCGGAACAGTACTGAGTTACTGCTCGTCTGTACGCGAAGAAGAAGACATATAGGGGCCTAGTCGTTTGGCACTGCTGCTGTACGTATGTATTGATGGGTTGGGTCTCTTTAGAATGGAATTTGGGCTGGGAATTGGAATGGGAATTTGGGCTGCTGCTAAGGTAAAAATAATGGGCTGTTGATCTTGGAAGTAAGGCCCAAGTTTGGTCTCAAGAAAAGAATTGGGTGCAAGGTGGGAAATGGGTTAAAATTGTAATGAAATGGCTAGGTTTTAAATTGAGGATTTGGCCAAAAGAATTGCAATTATAACCGATTAGGATTACGAATTTAACCAAATCAGATTTACTTGGAGAATGTGGCTAAAAATATAAATAAATAAATAAATAAGATAAATTTAATGTTAATTAATTAACGAGCTTCTTATTCTTAACGAAATAAAATAATTAACTTGATAATAATATAATTAACTTAAACATGAACTAATTAATTCAAAAATCGTAATTATGATTTAAATTAAACTAAGTTAGTAAGACACTTAGCTAAAAAGAAATAAAAATCTTTTGATATGATTTTCAAATATTTATAAAATATACTAATTAGACACATAATTATATAATAATTAACTTAATCATAAACTAATTAACTCGAAATATAAGTTATTAATTAATTTAAACCAAATAGCCAAATATTTAAATAAAACTAAAATCGTTTTGAGACAATTTTCGAACATTCATAAAATATACTAATTAGACACACAAATATCATGTTTATTATTTTTAAATTTATAAAAATGACAAAACTACTTAAAATGACTTGAAAATTATTTTGAATTTTATAAAGCTAATTATTTCAAATTGTTTAGAATTTTAAGAAGCTCGGGAATTAATTACTATCGGGGAGGGTCAAAATTGGGTGTCAACACAGTGTATCTGATAAAAAAATATATGTATCTAAGTGTATCTTCTTTAATATTTGGTAGGAAACTTTTAATTAGTGGTAGATACATAATATTTTGAAAGTCATAGTGATAATATATATGGTAGTAAAATATCTCTAATTAAGTAGGTTTTTCCAAATAGTTACCCAAGAGTGCGAGTATTGAGACACTTATCGAAACAAAGAGAGAGGCCCAACTGGTGCTTTTTTGTGCCAGTTTAAAAGATTGGCCACTTAGTCACACCAACAAACAACAAATCACTTTATGAAAGAATATGGACGATTTATCAAGTTAGTCTCAAAGCTTAAGTTTACCTAATAAATGAAGTTTGATAAATAATTGCAAGGATAAAAAGATGAAGACAATTTTTCATATCATAGCAACACTTATTATATAAATTCAAACTCTTGTGGGAATTCATCAAAGTTAAAAGTAGATATTTAACTGTTAAGTGTCAAATCAAGCAATGAATAATAAGAACAAAACTTAAATGAATTCAAGCCGTAGCCCAAGTTTTTTCTACTGAATGATTTTGGGCTTAACCCAACTCTTCTCTTACTCCTGCTTTTCCTCAAAAAAATTATATGGGCCTTGGCCCAAAATATTCCTCTGCTCTTAATCTGCATCTGTTTCTTGGGCCAAGATTTCTTCTTGGATCAAATTTGAGTCAAAACAAAAAAATTATACTTAAAAATTTGAAATCAAATCATGTTTTTTTAGAACTTAAAATTATGATCCCATATCACATGTATTAAAAGCTTATGTACAATAAGCAAGTTCTTTTGAATCAGCTATCACGTAAAAATTCACGGGACAACTTCTTTTGACATTGTTATGGCGTTATTTAATTTGTACTTATTTTTTAAAAAAATTTGCTCATATAATACTTCAGACACGCGATGCAAAATAGATGGATTTTAATTATTTTTACCTGAACGTTGATTATATATATACTCCTAATATTTATTCATTTCTATTTAAACTTTAATCTTATGTGCATGAACTTCAAATATAAATAAATGAAGTCAACCAAAATAGTTAACACAATTAAAAAAACAATTTAAATCAATTTTTCAACCATATGTGACGATATCCAAATTAAAGATTTTGCATATCACTTAATTAAATCCACACAACCCCCCACCCCAAAAAAATAAAAATAAAAATAAAACATAAAGTCTAAAGACGTGAAGGCATGTGACGACACACGTTAGCTTTTATTCAATGAAAACTAACTATAGATCTGTGACATGTGACTAAAATTGCACATCATTTGTTTACACAATGTATAATTAATTAATAGGGACAATCAAAATATATATTTTTAAAATGTCAAAACAAATAATTTAATATCCCGTAAGATGGAAATGGTGGCAAAAGGTTTCACCTAACGTTTATCGCTTTTTCCCATTTTATCAAATTCAAAAGTTAACAGCACTAATAAACAAAATAATTCAACAATGCAAAATATTCCAAACGTTTATTACCTTTTTCCTTTTTTCAAATCCAAAAGTGAACAACAATAATAAACCAAAAAAAATAATAAACATACAAGATTGTAAACTATACCTAGCTTATGCATTTTCTAACTCGCAAATCCTTTTTAATTGACATATTATTTGTTTAGGTCAATCGGCTTATTATATTTTTTTGTGTCATTTGATTATAGGGAATATATTAGATCATAAAATTGCTCTCAAACCTAATCATAAAAAAGAAGCTTTATCTAATGTATTGTTTCACACTTAATTTAAATACATTAAATTAAGTTAATTAACGAAGATAAAATTTGCCCATTATTCATTCATGTGGTCCAACATTAGAAGTTTCCGGAGTAGTAACACTGACAATTGGCTGTTTTCCTCCATACTCAACCCCCTACAATCCTACTCAAAAAGTTTGACTTCTTGTGAACTATTGAGTTGTGTCCTCACTCTCCATACAACCAATATATTGATTGATTTCCTCCACAACTTCACACATGGGTTTTACGCTGAAATAGTTGATGCGTTATTAAAAATATCAAACATCAAATGAAAAACGAATCGTCCTGTTAATCAGTTCCTTTGGTCCTCTATGGCACACTGATTTTATTTACTGAAAGGGGTCAAAATTGCCCCCGAACTATATGAAATAGACCATTTATACCCTTCGTTACATTTTGGGATCCTGCTGTTATCCTAAGAGACCACAAATACCCTTAAGAGTTAACACCCCAAATTTTTGTTGACGTGGGACTAATTCTTCCACCTAAGCGTTGCCAACTAGGATTCACTACAAAAGAACTAGACCTTTAGCGGCAACAATAGTCGCCACAAAAACCCAGAAAATAGTCACTAAAAGTTTTTAACATTAAATTCTAATTTGTGTTTTTCTCTTCATTGTTTTTAAAAAACCAAATATGATATCGATTAAGTAGGAGTTTGAAGACACTATGTGATTTATTTTTATGTCATATGTAAATGTATAAAATATACAATGATGCATTATATATATATAGTATGAAATTTGAATCGAGAAGTAATTTTGATTATTTTTCGTAATAATATTGGATGTTTTTAATATGGATATTGCAAGTTATTTATTTTAGAAAATTAGGTCGCAATCGAAAATTAATTATCATATTTTTTTGTTGAAAAAATAGGTTTTACTAGCGAATGGTTGTTGGAGCCTTAGTCGCTACTAAAAATCACTCATGACCTTTAGTGGCAATATTTTGGGATTTTGTGGCGACTTTGTCGCCACTAAAAGTCAAGTTCTTTTGTAGTGAATCTTAGTTGGCAATGCTTAGGTGGAGGGATTAGTCCCATATGGCTTGCCACGGCACTAAAAAATTGGGGTGTTAACTCTTGAGGGTATTTGTGGTTTCCTGGGATAACTGCGGGGGTATTTTTGATCCCAAAATGTAATGGAAGGTATAAGTGGTCTATTTCGCATAGTTCAGGGGAAATTTTGACCCTTTTCCGTTTTATTTATTAAAATAAAATGTACATAACAGTCTTCACCAATCAAACAGTATGTTAATATAATATTACACGCCACGTTACGTAAATTAATTGTTTTCCCTCTTCCGGTCCCACACAGCTCTCCGCCACCCAATCGCCCCCCTCTAAATTACTCACATTTTTTTTTCTTTTTAATTCAGTCACCCATTATCTTCCCTGTTTCGCCGACACTTCTGCCGTTGCTGGCGGCGACTGCCGGTGGTCTCTGTTCTCATAGAACCCTAGGAAGCTATATATAAATTATGTATTTTCATTTTTGTTAATTGAAGCTAAATAAAAGATAAAGAGATGTCGTTATTACGAAGAAGAAGAACACCTGAAAATGAAATTCAATCGGATGTGGAGCCAAAGCTTGATGCAGAAGAAGACGATAAGAAGAGTAAGAAGAAGAATGTAAAGTCTGGAAAGAAGAAGAAATGGTCGTGTATCGATAATTGCTGTTGGTTCGTAGGATGCATATGTTGTGTGTGGTGGATTTTGTTGTTTTTATACAATGCTATGCCGGCGTCGTTCCCGCAGTATGTGACGGAGGCGATTACAGGGCCGTTACCTGACCCGCCGGGTATCAAGTTGCAGAAGGAAGGGTTGAAGGCTAAGCATCCGGTGGTTTTTATTCCTGGAATTGTCACATGTGGACTTGAACTGTGGGAAGGACATCAGTGTGCTGAAGGATTGTTTCGGAAGCGGCTTTGGGGCGGGACATTTGGAGAAGTGTACAAAAGGTAATGTCTCTGTCTGTTACTGTTCAGGGTAATTGGTTTTTTGCAAAGATTTTGGTTCTTAAATACTCTTTTGATGGCAAGAAGCATGATTTACCTTAGTTTCAGCTGGATATTGACACTGACCTCATCTCTTGAGATAGCTTCTTTCAGCTAAATATTGCTGAATAAGGAAGCTGTTTGACATTGGAAACCTTCTAGTTTTATGTTGTTCTATTGCTTGCAATTTCAACTCTGTCAAAGTTACCACTTACAAACTAATACAGTGTCTTTAAGTTGATGTACTTTAGTATATCTTCCTTCTGGCGTTGGTTCATAATGTAATTCTTGTTGATGATTAATACAAAGCTCAATATAAGATATACTTCTTGCATCAGTTAATTCTACTAAAAACAATTCTATAGTCATGATAAAAGATCTAGCTTTACAACTTAAGTGGTTTAAGTAGAGGAGATTATAGACCCTTATCATATTAGACTGCTGTTTCCAGATTGACCAAGAAACAAACTAGAGATTTCAATTTCCATAGCGAAAACTAGCATATAATTAGCCTCAATTTTTTCCGAATGTCATGGATAGTTATACTCAAGAATAACTACTTAGATATTCTACCTGTCTCAATTCACAAGCAGACAATCCATTTTAATCTGTTTTGGTTTACATGATCCTTTGCTTAATTGAAAAAGTTTCTCATACAAACCATCACTCCACTATATTGTAAATTTTGAGCATCATGTTACGCCTTTTCAACAAAGAAGTCCACTAATTTCCAATTTTTTCACTCATATACATTCTAGTCAAATAAGGCCACAAAATGAGGCAGAGCAAGTGCAACGAATAAATTTCACTTGTGGGAAGGATGTACGGCTGAAATTGTTTTAAACGATCATCTGTCTTTGGGGTAGAACAACTGTGGCATTGAATACACTGAAATTGTTCGGTCAAAGAAACTACTAATATCTAGCAATAAGGTTTGAAAAAAATTACTCCTAATAGGGAATCCACCATAATTAATTTTGCCCGTTGAATTTTTCCCTCCAGGAATTGTAAGCCTCGCAGTGTAATACATCTTTCAGTTAGGCAGTGCGACTTTCTGATTTAGTAAGAGACTTCTGTTTAGGAATGAAGGGATCTCATATTTACTTTCTTTCTTGTATTTTTTCCACTTCAAAGTCATGGTTCTTAACCTAAAACCCTTTCTTTTTTAAAGGAAAAACAAAAATAAAAAACATCTTAACCTCTAGCTCACCCCGTAAGAACTAAATCTCTGTCGCCATTGTTAGCATTTTCTTTCACTTCTTAAATTTTATGTATGGTCCTTTGCAGACCACTATGCTGGGTGAACCACATGACATTAGATAATGAAACTGGGATGGATCCTCCTGGTATTAGAGTTAGGCCAGTTAGTGGACTTGTTGCTGCAGATTACTTTGCTCCAGGATACTTTGTCTGGGCAGTTTTGATTGCTAACTTGGCTCGAATAGGATACGAGGAGAAAACCATGTATATGGCTGCATATGATTGGAGGCTTGCCTTTCAGAACACCGAGGTACTAATGTCTCCTTATGTGGTGTCGTCTGTGTTTGTATTTGATCAAATCACGTTAAAAGCTGTTCCATTAAATCATTTTAAAATGTTGTAACTGTGATGCTAAATTTTTTTCAATAGGTGCGTGACCAGACCCTAAGCCGGATAAAAAGCAATATAGAACTGATGGTTGCAACCAGTGGCAAGAAGGCAGTAATTGTTCCACATTCCATGGGGGTTGTATACTTTTTGCATTTTATGAAGTGGGTGGAGGCACCAGCTCCTGTGGGTGGTGGTGGTGGACCCGATTGGTGCGCCAAGCACATTAAAGCAGTGATGAATATTGGTGGGCCGTTGCTTGGTGTTCCAAAATCTATATCTGGCCTTTTCTCAGCTGAAGCACGGGATATTGCTGTTGCCAGGTAAACTAACTCTCTGGAAATCTTTCTTCTTTGCCAGTCAGTTAAAAGGAAGGGTGTAAATTATGTAGATCTAAATCCTTTTATTTGGTTACTGAAACTAATTTGTGACCCATGCAGTAACTTCCTTACATGCCATGAAATTATCCCTTGTTTTGTGTCTTTCAAGCTGCGTTCTGAAAACTTCGAGCATCTCCAAAATGTTAACCAGATTCCTGAAAGCTTTCTATTAATATCCTTTCAATCATTGAACTATTAAAAAGTATGTATAAAATTGTTGTTCATATCAGCACAATTCATTTTAGAGTAGGCACTAAAAGGAAAAACAAACTGCTTTAGTGCCATAAACACCCATCAACCCGGCAACACCAAACAAACATATTACTCCATAATGTCCTCGCTCAGTAGTCGGTACTCATCTTCTTCATCCTCCCTTCGTTATCATTCAGTCCAGCACCAACATCCTCCTAATCCTTTTCCAGAGCAGCAAGGTCTTTAAGTTTGTCTTGTATGTAATGTATTTTTTCTTCTTCTTTCTTTAGTAATTCACCTCAATTTCAGGGCTCTGGCCCCAGGTGTTCTGGACACGGATCTATTCCATTTTCAAACATTAGAGCACATAATGAAGATGTCACGAACCTGGGATGCAACCATGTCAATGATACCAAGAGGAGGGGACACAATCTGGGGCGGTCTTGACTGGTCACCCGAGGAAGGCTATTCTCCTTGCAAAAGTAAGTCCAGAGACGATGCTGCTCAGAATTCAGGACATCACGAGAATCAAACTACAGATTCTAAAGCAAAATATTACAGTTATGGAAGGATGATGTCCTTTGGAAAGGATGCCGCAGAGGCTCATCCATCAGATCTTAAGAGGATTGACTTTAGGGTAATCCAAAACCAAATTCTCTCATTGTTTCTCTTGTATGCGCTATTTTCCTTTATTTGTTTCAACTTTGAGCATTGATTTCATTGGTGGTGGGTGTGGGTGATTCTGGATGACCAGTTTATGGACTTCTATGATCATCAGATATGCTAAAGTCCAAGGGATTTAACTGTGTTCATGTTAACCCAGTAGCTTTAACTTAGACCATGTATATGTGTTAAAAAATGAACCAGATAAATACAAATACTAGATTTCAGACCCAGTTAATATGGGATGTGACAGAATTCCAAATCTGAATCCCTATAGCTCAAATCCTAGATCCGCCTCTGCCAGAGGCACCAAAAATAGCATAAACAAAACTATCTATGAAGTAGTTAGCACTTTGATGTTAATTTCTTGTTCTAATTATGGGTCTTTTACTTATATTTTTATGCTATACGCAAGCAGGGGTATGGCCTGTTGCCTTTCTAAAAATTGCTTCTTTTGGGGAATTGCCAAAGAATGATTTGGATACCTGGCTGGTCATAATAAAACCAGTGGGCACACATAGCATGTGTTGCATGTTTAAGAGCCAATGTGATGTGCTTGGTGTGATGTCAGTGTAAAATAATGGAAATAAATGAAGTCTAACCATATATTACAAGTGGATGATGTCCTTGTATATCAATTGTTTTTCTACACATCCTTAATAAGGCATTCCCTTTTTTTTTGTGATAAATATTAGATGAGGACTTATCCACTTAAAAAAGAAACAAATAAGATAAAGTACTGCACAAGGCATTCCTTAAACACTTGCTATCTCAAAGAAAAAATCTGCTCAGAATTTCAAAAAAAATAAAATATGCTGCCAATGTAAATGGGACGAGATGGTTACAATTAAGGTCATATTGAGCTCCCTGCTGAAAAGTGTTTCTTTACTTACAAATTATACTCCAAGCTTGTCACTTGTCGTTTTCTTTTTTCCCAAATGAGGAACTCCATTCATTATGCCAGTTCGTCTGAATTTATTATGCTCCAAAAAGACCACAAGAGTCAAAAAATTTCCATGGGTTTGCTGAAAAGCTACTGAGTAGAAGCAGAACTAGACAAGCAAAGCATCACAACTGCTAGGAAAAGCAATGGAAAATGGAACCATGTTCTCTCAAATATTTCAAATGTGAAGACCATATTGGTTATGCTATACAGTGTGCTTCGTATAGAGCAACGAAATATCTATTTCCTTTTCTTCTTGTAATTATTACTCATATTTAAGATCCCTACATCAGCAGCAGCATATGTTTAATGTGCATCAATCAAGTAATCTGAAGCAGATCTGGAGAACCATTCCCATATGCATCTTTTGGACTAATGGATGGAAAGAAAAAAGGCTTGCTTTGAAGGAAAAAAGATGCATGTTTCTAGAATTAAGAACTCTTGTTTGCTTAGTTTATATTTCTGGTGTTATAGGCGTAGGGTATATAGCCTAGATCAGTACATGGATTTCCTTAGCTTGCTAGAGGGGGTCTGATGCGGTGATGTTTTCTTATGCAGTTAGTTTTTGTACTTCCCTGTACCATCTTGATACTTTTTCAAAATAACATTTGACCTCGTGAAAAAATAAAAGTTACCAGGAGATAGAACTGAATAACATTAAAAATGGATGGTCTGTGATGTCTCAGTGTCCTTCTATGATATGGGTGCCTTTTCTTCCTATTTATGCAAATTTGTAACAACTTTTGTCTGTCTTAACTTCCTTATCAGATTTTTTTTGTGCTCACAGGCTGTAATTTCCAAAATAAATTGTCTTTTCCACTTGCTTCCTGATGTTTGTAAATAACTAGCATTTATTTACATGCAGGATGCTGTTAAGGGCAGTAATGTTGCAAATAACACCTGTGATGTGTGGAACGAGTACCAAGACATGGGTGTTAGTGGTACTAAAGCAGTGGAAGAGTACAAGGTTTATACAGCTGGAGAGATTGTGGATTTGCTCAACTTTGTTGCTCCGAAAATGATGGCCCGTGGTAATGCTCATTTTTCATATGGGATAGCTGATGATTTGGATGATCCTAAGTATTCACACTACAAATATTGGTCAAATCCATTGGAGACAAAGTGAGTCCTCTCATATTGTTGCTTTTGTGTCTTATAATGTAGTTCTTACTTGAATCGTTTCAGATAAGATGAAAAGAGGTCTTTAACTGTATAGGTTGAAGTTCAAGAACCAAAACCAAATTTGCTTTTACAGTTAAGAGTCTTGACCATCCTACTTAAAAACACACAAAAATTCAGTAGCGATTTCCAATCTGAAGAAAGAACCAACACTTCTAGGCAGTAAAGCTCTATCATTTGCCTTCTTGCGTGGTAAAGAAAAATTAGTAGCTTCCACTTGGGCAAGAATTTCTTCCCCTTTCATACAGTTTTTTAAACAGGAAAAAGTTAGGATCACAAGCCCTTTTAGATACTTTTGTTTTCTTGTGGCTCATGGAAATTACCTGAACTGTTATTTAGATTCTCTTCTTTTGGGTTCTCTTTCCCTTTCCCCCTTTTTGGACTTCTCAGAAGGTTTAGTCAAACTTGAATGTCCATGACAGGGCTTTGCTAAAATTTGCAGCAGCTTCTTTAGTTAAAACTAGTCTTAGTTAATTTGCTCTTGTATTTTGTTTTGATCTGATTTGTTTCTGCAGGTTACCAAATGCTCCTGACATGGAGATCTATTCAATGTATGGAGTTGGCATTGAAACTGAAAGAGCATATGTTTACAAGCGGATACCTACAGCAGGATGCAATATTCCATTCCAGATTGATACTTCAGCTGATGATGGTGATGAAGGTAGCTGCTTGAAATCTGGTGTTTTCACGATAGATGGTGATGAGACTGTGCCTGCATTAAGCGCCGGATTCATGTGTGCAAAAGGATGGCGAGGAAGAACTAGATTTAATCCCTCTGGTATCAAAACTTATATAAGGGAGTATTTTCATGCCCCCCCTGCAAACCTTCTCGAGGGTCGTGGTACACAGAGTGGTGCACATGTTGATATAATGGGAAATTTCGCTTTGATAGAAGATATAATGAGAGTTGCTGCTGGTGGTACAAGTGAAAACTTGGGAGGTGATCAAGTTTACTCAGATATCTTCAAGTGGTCTGAGAAGATCAATTTACGTTTGTGATCGATCATCTACTCACCAGTTTCATTGTGTCAACAACATCTTATTTATAAACTTACATACCCTTTCCACTGGATGCCATTCAAAATCTTAAGAAATGAACAGGTATTTTTCCAGATATAGTGCAGGATTTATTGCTTCCGGTGGTGTAAATTGTAATATTAACGCAGCTCATCTCGCTATGCAATAACAAAGAATAATAGGTGTGTAGTAGGGATTGAGTTGATGTTGTATCATTTTGGCATTGTGAATTTGTTGTAAGTTAAGGACTTGGGATTGGTGATTGTTGATAATATTCAAATGATTGTGTAGTCAAAGATCAACCCGCGCTAATTCAAAACGCACCATCAAAGCTTATAATTTAGCTGTGTAAGTGGAAGTTCTCATGCTTAGATTGTGAGGATTTGATCTTTTGCCTTGAGATTCTTGGGAATTGATTCACCAAACAGGGAGCACGCAAGGTAAGGTGTTCTCATCGTGTCTGTTTCATTGGAGATTTGTCAATAATATTTTCTTTCTAAACTTGATACTAATAAAGATAAAAGACATTGTGATGAAAATAGTTTTTTAAAGGCCTTGATTCAAGTGGATAAAGCAAGGAGTTTAAACTTAGATATGTGCAACTTGTAATACTCTCACCTTCTTTAATGATATGATTTTTAGTCTTAATAAATTATAAAACGTCAAACATGTTTCAATGAAGATTGATGTGTATAACTAAAATAGACAAATATTTTATATGATTAACTTAAACAACTTTTTAAACACACAAAATTTCTAATGTTTTCAAGTTCAATTAAAATAAGTAAATAGTTTGAGTATTTAAATAAAATTTACCGAAAAGAGATTAAAACATACGAGAGATAAACAATAACTAATTTCGGGATTAATTTATCCATATTTAGATTGGAATAAAAATCACGGGATAACTTATGCTAAAATTAGTTAACCCAAAATTATGCAGTAGTATTATTTTTATCCCGTATTAAAAGTAGAATGATAATACTGAAATAACCAGACGCGAACCCAGGATTTGAAGACGATGGGGGTTCTACTAAAGGTGGATGCGGGTTAGTCAAAGCACTGACACTTCATCGGAAAATAATGTCAAACAAGTACAACATCGAAGGTATATATAAATATATATTAAACAAAAATATTACATAGTTCACTCTATTGTTGGATAGTCTTGACCCTCGGTGTACACTTTGAGGTTTCTAGTTCAAATCTCGCTTGAGGTTTTTAATAGGGAAAATTGTATGAAATAGCAAACTATTAATTCAAATTAAATATTATAGCCATAGTTTCTTTTATTTGTAATTCGCAGCAAACATTCCATGTTTTTTGTCATCCCATTTATATACAGAAATATACAAATAGATCCATTCGGTATACATATGTGTTGTATAAAAATTAATTGCAGAATCCATTTGTATACCAAAATATACAAATAGAGACCCATTTGTATACCGAAATATACAAATAGACCCATTTGTATACCGAAATATACAAATAGACCCATTTGGTATACATATGTGTTGTATATATGTAGTAATTTTGTTTATATACAATTACTGTGTTTTCGTTTGTATACCGAATTATACAAATACAAATTTTTATGTATATGTATACCGAAATATACAGATTAATAGCCATGGCAAACATAAAATTTGCTATGGAGCGCAATTATACAAACTATAGCTATAACATACAAATATGATTTTTATGTTTGCTAAACCTAAAATTTACTCTTTTCAATATGCCTTTTTTGAAAAAAAAGAAGACAAAAAAAAAACGCAACACCAGAATAGAACTCACGATACTCCGCTTGCGAAGAAGCGCAATGAACACGGTCAAATCAATGCACCAACTCAACTTATGTGTTTCAGGGTGCACATTTAATTATATGATCCTTATTTAGGTATATACATGTATATACACATAATTTATTTTTGAAGTAAGCGGGTGCACATGCGCCCACTCCCTCAAACATGAGTCCGCCTCTGAAAATAACTAATCTCCAAATAATTAATACCGAAATAACTTATTCCCTAGTCAAAGGATCAACGTGCGCTTAAAACTTTAAACGGTAACAAATACTTGGCTCCTTGGACGAGATTATTACGTATTTCGGGTCTTGGGTTGAGTCCGGGAACCCATATTATAAAACGGGCCATTGAGTCTCTCTTTGGTCTAAGTTGGGCTATCCGGTACCGGTAGACCCGCAAAGACTATTGTGTTCATCTTTCAATTTTTCTTCGACACAGAGAGCATCGTCGTCTCCGATCAATCCCCCTTTCTTGATCGCTACCTTCAATCTCTCTCTCTATATCTATCTATCTATTCGTAAGTTTCTTCATCCGTATTTGATCGTATATT
Source organism: Solanum verrucosum (assembly GCF_900185275.1). Taxonomy (NCBI): domain Eukaryota; kingdom Viridiplantae; phylum Streptophyta; class Magnoliopsida; order Solanales; family Solanaceae; genus Solanum; species Solanum verrucosum. Next base: position 1,571,826 of record NW_026020014.1, on the reverse strand, counting down.
TGTTGGATCATCTGTTTTGGATCGGCAAAATTGATGAAGTTTCTTATCTTGTGTCTGAGCTAGAATTTTTATTTGATTTATTACTGTTTTTCGTTTTCTTGCACAACTTTATTGATTGTCTTGTGGTGAATTCGTGCGGTTTGGGGAAGATTTCTTATGGGGTGTTTTGTGTTTTCTTGTACAGCTTCATTGTTTGTGCTTGGTACGCTACACTGATTATATCTTTAGTGTTTCTTGATTTTTGTTGTTGCTTATATGGGTTAATTCTACTTGATAACTGTAAGCTATATGTATTGTAATTACAGGAAAAAGAAACCCCCAATGTGGGTTAGTATAGAGACTTTGGGGTTAGGGTTTTTATATTGAATAGGGAAAGGTTGATTGTGTGGGTGGGGTGGGGTGGGGGGTTCAAGATTGCTCCAAGATTTTAGAACTACTGCCAGTCTTACCAGACCCTAACGGTTTTCTGTCGTTTCTACGTATCCAACTCTGGTGTTTTCCTTACTTTCAGGTGGTTAGCCTAGATTCTTGATCATATTTTGGCTGCAATTACTTGCTTTAGTAATTTTGGATTCTTCTAAAATCTAATGAGTTTACCTAGGCCAGGTACTAAGACTGATGGAAGGTTTTTACTTACTTGAGAACCCATTTACTAAGGCCTAGTTTCATGTCTCCATTTGTATTAGGAAGATATATGTGCTTAGGGAATATGTCAAAGTCATAGCGTTCTATTTGTATGAGACAATGTTAAAATCTAAGCTAGTGAAGTTTCCAATACTTCTAATGGTGGTTTAATGTTGATATTCCTTTGACTCTCCTCAGGGTTGATACATTATTGATGAGCCTAACAATTCAGTGAATTTATCAGGAAGAACATCTGATATAGAATCAAGAGCGTTGATTTGTAATTTGTTAATCGTCTATATTACGAACCAGAAGTCTTTTTGTTGTTCAGGTGTTGTTTTATGTATATTATGTTCCATTTTAAATTTTAGTGATGATTTTGTTTTGATCTCTCACTAAGAAGAATATTGTTGGGGGGTGGGGGTAGGGGGTTGAAGTCCTTAGTGTTGTAGGGTATTTGAACTTATCTAGTACGTACAATTGCTAACTTGCCTTAGTTGCCTAATTATTGTTTGTGAGATACATTTTCTCCTGAAAACAGACTCTTGCAGAAGCACAAGGTAAGGCTGTGTATGATAGATCCGATTCGATATGGCCCTTCTTTAGACCCACGGATAGAGCGGGAACTTAGTGCACCTGGCTGCCGTTTGTATCGTTCTTTTTCCGCGTTCTATTACATGTTTTCTACTCGAACTTGGTGTGTGGATAGATAGTATGTCATATCTGAGAAAGAATATGCTTCACTAGCATTTTCATCTCTTGGGCAAGGACTATATATTTATTGGAGTATTGTCCTCTGCAGTGTGTAGGCTGAAGCTGAGCTGAACTGTATCCTGCTTATATCTTTCGGGAACAATATGCAGCAAGCTGTTCAGTCAAGGTCCGTTGCCAATGGATTTGGCAGTCGGAAAGGTGAAAAAGAAATGGGGACAAGGTTGGAGGGTAGAATGCAGTCTACAAAAACGACTTCCAGCAAGTCGACTGCTGTAGGTGAGAGCTGCTTACTAATAATTGTCTAAATTGCATCATATGCTTAATTCTAACTGCCATATCTTTCAGGTAAAAGGGGATCATACGAAAGTCCTTCACATGATCGACTAGTTTATTTTAGTACATGTCTTCTTGGACATCAAGTGGAAGTACAAACAATGGATGGATCTGTGTTTTCAGGGATATTTCATGCAACAAATGCTGACAAAGATTTTGGTATGTCTGAAAAATTAAAATAGATTTCTAGATAATTTTATCTGGTATTTATGACTTTGAACAGTGCTCTGGCATGTATTGAGCTATTATGCATTTGACGCTTTATTCTATCGTTGATCGTTGCACAGGTATTGTTCTGAAACTGGCCCACTTGATAAAAGATGGTTCCCAGGAGAGTAAGAATACTCCTGAATCTCTGGTCAAACCTCCATCTAAGACTTTGATTATACCGGGTAAAGAGCTTGTGCAAGTTTTAGCAAAGGTTTGTGTGTTACTTCTATGATTTTTGCTTCCAATTATTTTATGTACTCTGTTATTCTAACTTTAATATAGTTCTTAAATGATCAACCAAACAATTGATGCTGTGATGTAAGATGGTAGCATTTCATGCAAGACTAAGCTATAGATCACTTTTGACAGATGCTAGAATCAGATTTTATGTCTTGTCTGTATGTTAGACAGTTAAAGCTATAATAATGAGACTATTGCTTTGGAATAGGGTGTGCCTGCAACTTTAGATGTCTTCAGAGCTGAATTGCTGCGGGAAAAACAGTTGGAACTGTTGACAGATTCCTGCATATCACAGTCCCGTCATGGTGAGGTAGAGCGGCAGTTGGAACGTTGGGTGCCTGATGATGATGCTCTTGAATGTCCCGAGTTGGATAACATATTTGACGGCCACTGGAACAGGTAACCCCCCCCCCCCCCACACACACACACACACTCCACCACCAAAAAAAGGAAGTGTGTGATTTATCTATACGTTATAAATATCCTGTAATTGGATAAACCGACTATTACAATGAAAAATTCAAAAAAAAAATCTGTTTTCAGTTACCATCTTTTTTTTGCTGTTTACCCATTCCTAATCACCCTTCAATGTGCTGAAAATGTTAAACTTCAAGTGAGATTGTGTTCGATTCTCTATAGGTAATCATACTCACATAAGCATTTTATTAGTTTGAGTCTCTCTCTCTCTCTACTTAGACAGCTGTTTACCCTCTTTGTTTTGGAAGTTGTTTGTGATCTTCTTGCATTCTTTAGAAGTTCTTTCTAACAGATATTTCGGAATGAAAGAAAGACAAAAGAAAGGTGAGAAGCTGAAAGAGGTTTCCTTTCCCCTCTGTTCTTGTGTGTTGTTTCCTGGCCATGTCTCTCCAGTCTACCATTCTCCCCGGTCATGGCCAAAAAATCCAACAGGAAAGTAAGATATTAGATATTCCGCTACTTCCCTTCTTTCTCACCCTTCACATCAATAAACATACATAAACCTAAGCATATATGAATTCAATGTTTTCTGGAGTAGGGAATTGAGTTGGAGTATGAATTCAATATTTGGCGCGGAAAAAATTTATTTTTTTAAAAACCTTTTCCAGAATCATTCGAATCCTCTTCTAATGCCTCTAAGTAGTTCGTCTCTCGGTGGAAATTGTTAATTCATGCTTATGTTTTGCTTTTCCTTTGAGCTGTCTATTACCGGGGGAGAAAGTGGTGCCTTTCCCGTGTTCAAAGGTCTTTTTTACTTCTTCATTGGAAGTTTACCGACAGTCAGATTTGAGTCGGTGTTCTTTTTCTGCTCAATAGTGGTGCCAGATAAATGCATAGAATGGTTGCTCAACAATTGCATTCTTCAATTATTAGTGATACATGCCTATAAGTTTTCTTTTTCCCACTGTTGTCTAATTTGTGCTGGTTGTGAATTATGTTTCTTTAGCATGGCTATGTGTTTCACCTCCTATATCACTGAATAAATATGTGCTTGCAGGGGATGGGATCAGTTTCAGGCCAATGAAACACTATTTGGAGTAAAAAGCACATTCAATGAGGAACTTTATACTACAAAGCTTGACAAAGGTCCTCAAATGAGGGAGTTGGAAAAAGAAGCTTTAAGAATAGCTAGGGAAATCGAGAGTGAGGAAACACGTGATCTTCATCTAGCAGAGGTAAGATTACATAGTTACCTTTTACTTGTGCAGCGTTCTTAAAAGTTATAGCTCAGTTGCTTAAAGCGATGAGCAATGAAAGCAAGGGGTCCTCTCATCACATAGGCGAAGCAAACCAATTTCAAAGAAGCGCAAGCTTCTGACAGTTAGTGATTCGATCAAGAAGTCGCTTCTTTAATTTAACTTGAAAAGATAACAGTAATAATAAAGTAGTGCTGTTTACTTTCCAGATACACTCCAGTGTTCGCTGTCTTTTTTTTATCGCAAGGCTAACAACTACTGTTCGTTGTTTTTCCAGATTTGCTTCTTTATTATTGTTTTCTTCTTTAAGATGACTCGTTTTTCCATTTGTCTATTCTTTTTTCTCTATTTCATTGACTATTTTCCATTTCTTGATTATAAGAACGAAATGCTACAGAATTTTTGCATCTTCTGTAAATTTTGCTTCTGACTACAAAGAAGCGTGCTTTACTCACTTCTTACTTAAAACCCCAGGAGTCTTTTCTACTTTTGAAAACACCAATTGTGTGAATCCTTTGTTTTCTTGCCATTCTCTAACAGTTCTTGTTCTTCTTTTTTATTTTAACATGGTCCGTGTCTTTGAATTTTATTTCACAGGAGAGAGGAATTCAACTTCATGGGAGCCTTGAAGTTGATGAAGAAACCAGATTTTCAGCAGTTGTTAGAGGGGTTGATGATAGTGGATATGGTGATTGTGAGGACATACTGTTGGATTCGCGTAATGATGAAACATTTCAATGTATCTCTAGTTCTTCTATGGGGAAGTCATTCACTGGTACGAGTGTTGGGGAAGTTGTTGACGGTGTGGAATTCTCATCAAGATCTTCCTCAGTGGTATGTGTATGTTCATTTAGGTTCATTGTGTCTTGCATAAATTATTCCTTTGTAGTATGAGAACTTAATCCTTTGAATCGATGTACTACTAGTTATGGTTTTACGTCTGTGCTTAATTTATTTTCAACTAGCCTAGGCATTTTATTTGGATATCCCTGATATAGGAAAAGTATTTTCTAACCAGTCAAATGTCTCATCTAGTTGGGAACTTTGTTGCAGAGTACTGCTATGAAAGTGCTGGCAAATACGAGAAGTCGAGCACTATCCATATCTTGTAGATACTAAGTCCTGCTAGCAAGAATTTTTCCCTAGCTTTTCATAGTTCCAATAAAGTGGATTGAAGTGGCACTCAAAAAAATTTCCCTACCTTTTCATAGTTCCAGTAAAGTGGATTGAAGTGGCACTCAAGAATGTGACCTAGTGGTCAATGAAGTTGGAATCGACTGCCTGATTAACACAACAATCTGTCAACAAATATCAGGTGCTATGGAAGAAATTAGGCACCGGAATGAGGTGTGGTCATATGAGCTTTTGGGAAGCTAATTAGTTACAAGATTTGCTAGCACCATATCTGTACTAGGAGATACCATAGTGACTTGCTATAGGGTGGGTTCTCTGTGGACAATGTCACGTTAATTGTTTTTTGTCTTCATCATTCGATTCGTTCTATACTACAGTTAGGTGGAGGAACAGTAAGAGAGCAATTTCAATCTGTTCTCTAACTTGACATATTCGTCTTAAATCTTATTTAATCATGTGTTTCTTCCAAAATCTTCGACATCTTCAGTGGAGTTTTCATCTTTCTTCTGGAGTCTGCGATTCAAATCCCAGCCAAGGCAAAAAACTTTAAATGATTTCTTTTCATCATTCTATCATTATTGAGTTTCCCGTACTTCACAGTAGATTAGTTGAGGTGTGCACAATCTGACCTCATAAGCCATCACTATCAAAAATAAAATTAAAAAATCAAAATGGTGGTTTAAAGTGCCCGCGTTCATGTGATAGATCTATGCCTTTGGGTTTCTGTTTGTGTCTTAAGATTATATTACCGGTGTTAATCTTGCCATGTTATTGTCTGTAGGATGAATTGCAATCTTCTCAGTTGAGTACCAGCAGGGATGTCTATCAGACTTACTATGATGATCATAGCAAACAGTCATCAGCTGAACATGTTCCTCAAAGTGCCTCGAAGATGGATGAGAGCAGGTTGTTAACAGTGTTTCTGTCTGTCATTCTGACATTCCTTCTCTACTTAGTCTGAGAAGTCTACATTCTGGTATCATGTTTATTACTGTTAAAGAGAAATACAATAAATCCTTACCCCTTTAGCAGTCAAATTTTGTTGCTCCTAACCAAGTTGTCCTTTAGGGGGCACAAAATCACTTTCAGTGAACATGATGGAGCTAGTTGCAATGAAGAGGAGACAAGAATGCAAATGGTAGCGTAACTTATATACTTATTGCTGTCATTGAAATCTACAACTTTATTATTCCTTTTTTTCTTGCTTTGAAAAGCTCTCATGGTCTGTACTTGTTTCTTGTAGTTAGCTGAAGGGGCTCATACATCAATACCTGAAGGTGAGTTTGTCTTGAGGTGCTCAAGTAGTCAAATATCCATGCCCGCAACTTGTTAGAATAGGGTTTTGATAAATATTTCCCTTCTTGCTACATGCTGCTAGCTGACTTGTAGCCTATCATCTTCCCTCCCCTCAAAATAGCTCCCCCCGTGAATTGATATTTAAATAGGATGTCATACTAGAGGATAAAAGTTGTCTGCCTCAAGATTGTAGAGCATGTAACTTTGGTCTTTTGCCATCAGTAAAACAAAAAAAACTCTCTTTTTTCTTAACTACTGCCCACCAGCTAAAAAGAAGGAGTGGGTAGTGAAGGTCTAGGTATGCTTCATTAGTTCTTGATAGATTTTGTACATCTCTGAATTCTACTTAAACAAATTGTATACTGAGCAGTCAAAGTAATTGATTAATTTTGGTGGCATTACTTTTATGGATGTTCATGTGAATCAAGGATGCATGGGCTCCTTAAAGATATTCTTTTTTAATGGTAAATCTTAGACTTAACAGTCTCCCTTTCTTACTATAGTTCATCTCCTTTACAGTCATGCTTGTGTGATGATAGTTACTTCTAGGCTGTTGTACAGTATACTGATCCATAACAACTGGCGCGCTTCGTGCTGTGTCTGTTCTTTCTATCTTGTGTGTTTAAAAAACGTGTTTCTTTGTCTCGTTTTATTGGGAGTTAAAAGCAGTGTTATCAGATCTGCTCTTAAACCACGCTTAATCCCTGAGCGAGGCTCATAACTTGTTGAGCGCTTTGTCTCGCTTAATGTGCACTTTAGCTTCGTCATCAAGGCACTAAGGCATACTTTTCCTTTCCTATGTGCCTCTTCTGAAAAGGCGGCACTAAATTATTGATATTTCACTTTATCCTAATTTTTTATAATCAATTTCTTTGATCATATATTTGTCATGCATGCTTATAATTATTAGTCTTGGGCATATATATTTGTATTTTTCTCCCTTTGTGCCTTTTTTCATTAGAGTCCACGCTTTATTTGTGCTTAAAGCTACGTACCTTAGAGCTTTTTTGCGCTTTTTACTTTTAATAACATTGGTTATAAATTACCTTTCATGCATCTCTGTTGATTTTAAGGTTTTTACATGTAGATTCCAAGTCATCACTAAGAGTGAAAAAGGAAACCTTGGATAAGGGTGTGTCGTCTATGGATGTCTCTGCATTGTCTCCCCTTCCTGAATTTCAGGAAAAGATCACAGGTTCTTTTAGTGAAAAGGGGGCTGTCGGGTCTTCCAAGAGTCGAGACAATACCAGATCTGCTAATTCTTGTGTCAGACCTAGCAGTTCTGCTGTATCCTCTATTCATGGAGCAGGTGCTGTGTCTAGCAATGGATTATCACGTAGCTCTTCCGTGAGTTCATTTTCTTCCGAAAAATCCACGAAATCCACCTTAAATCCACATGCTAAGGTAAGAGTTCTTCTTTGATACCTTTTTCTATTCAGCAAACCATGACTGTCAGCAAGCAATCATGACTGTCAGTTATGCTTATGTTGAATTTTCTGTCAGGAATTTAAATTTAATCCCAGTGCGAAGAGCTTTGTCCCATCTCAAGCGACTTTGAGACCGGCATCTCCAGTGTCTGATAATTCCTTCTACTATCCAGCTGGGATGGCTGCTATGCCACAGATGCATGGCATGTCTATGGGTGTTGGGGTAATGATGCTTGTGGTTATTACTGCTTGGTGCTGTGTTTATGATGCTGCTGCTGCTTTTTGTTTATCTGGGTACTTTTGAGTCCATATGATCTGGTTAGGACAAGATATTTCATTTGATCGAGTTGGACCAATATAGAATCAAAGTACCAGTATGGGATGTAGGACTTGCAAATGATCACCTCTCTTACTTTTTTTCTTAAAAAAATGATTCGTAGGATGGTAACTTCTGTTGGCGGAATAACGGACACTGAATCTTTTGATTGTTTTTTCAAAATATTACTTATATATTTTCCATAGTGGTGTTAAAACAAATACTTTGTGGTCACTTCATCCTGTTATATTTTGTTGTTACCTCATCCTTTATTTGCTGAGGACGTGGACGAAGTTCGTGGGTTGCAACATGAGGACTTCCGTTCCGAGGGGATCATCCTTCCTAGTACTTTGCCCAAGCACACTTGACTTGGGAGTTCTATGGTTAGTCAACATAAAAGGGGTATAGAAAGAGATAAAAGTATCAGCCACCTGATTTTGCATGTACCCTTAATTGTGATTCTTTTCCAGTTTCCACTGGTGACTGTATCATGGCTGCAATTCTGTTGACTAGTGATGACTGTGATCCTCTTTAGACTAGATATTTGGAGTATTCTTCAGGAACATAGATACGAGATTGAATTGCAAGCTGTTCCCAAATTTGTTAGATAGCTGGTGAAGTTCATGAATTTTTGAATCTGTTTGTCTTGTGTGATTGGGCAAGCTGTTGCTTCTCTCTCATTGTGTCTTAACTTTTTCCTTTGGGCGTGGGGTGTTTCTGATGTTTACGTTGCTCACATAATTTTTGCAGGTTGGTCCATCGTTTGCTGGACATCAGTCTGTTGTATATAATCCACAGGGTACCCCTGCGCCACAGCCGTATTTTCATCCAAATGGACCTCAGGTTTGTCATTATCTTGGCAATATCCCTTTGTACGTGCTGATTGTTCTGCCTGTACTATTTGAGAGATTTGGTCAATGCACTAATCATTGTGCCTATTAAATTTAAGTGGATTGCATAATGCTTAAAATTTCTACCTTCGGTTGCAGTATGGACAGCAGATGATGATTGGTCACCCTCGGCAAGTTGTCTACATGCCAACTTATCCCCCTGTAAGAATCTGTTTTTGGCATTGTACCTTCTACTTTTTCAGTATTGCGCAGTTACAGTCTTCTGGCCATTTTAGTAGCTCTCATTGTGATAAAGTCAAGTTTTGGTACCTTGCTTGATAAGAATTGACGATTATTCATATTGGTCCTTGTCCAAAAACAGGTTATCAGTTATATGAATCCATAATATCCAAGTCACTCCATTTAAATTCGTCTCGATCCAATTTGATAAAACAAAATTAGTTCTTATAGCACTAGAAACTACTCTCTACTTTCTGACATGGGAGCATGACTAAAAGTTAGACCCAACTAATTGGTATCTCCTGTTGAGATCTTTTTTTCCAATCCATTTTTTTTTGCTAGGTCTGCTTAGATCTCAAGAGATTGTAGGTCTTGGGGGATGTCTTCCTTTCTTTCATGTGATTTGGGGTCTACCTCATTTCTTTTTTACTCATTCAGTTACCAATTTACCATGGTTTGAGGTTTTACACTTACCGACATCCGAAGGTTGATATAAGACATTCTTTTCAAGTAAAAGTTCTCATTAATAATAACTAGGCCAAACTTGGCCATAGACGAGAGATATACCAAAAAGGGGGAAACCTACAAAACATGGTTTTCTCCAAAACACACCCAATCCTCTATACAAACAGGAACTACAATGGGTGTGTTACAACCTGTTTTTAACCAAGTAAAAAGTGCTTCAGAATTTGGCTATTTATTTTGCAAAAATAGAAGAGCTGTCACATAATTTCTAATGGAAATAGGAAACTAGTCACTGCCACCAAGCCGAGAATAATGCAACCACTTTATCTCGACTACCTTTGCAATATTAAGGTGATATAAGTTAATTTAATGCCAACAAAAAAAAATATTTATAACATTACCAGTTTCAAAAAAATAAAAATAAAAAATAATTATTTATAATCATTCAAGTTATTGTAGATACATTTGGAGAAATGAACACTGTCAAAGTAGAGTTGTCATAATGTAGTAGAATTATGTTTTTTAATATGATGTTACATGGATTATTCATATCTTTAAATGTCGACATCACTTGCAAAAAGATCTTGTGTAAGCTGCTGATCACACTCGACTGGCAATATTACATGTGCTTAGTTGAGCATGTCCCAATGTTTTCTGTATTTTCAAGGATACATCATCCTATTGGTTAGCTTCACATTGGCGATCAACCTACCACAACTTTTCTCTTTTATCAAGAGTCAGGACTATGCAATCTAAGCAAAGCTTCACACAAGCCATGTGATGGGACCTTCTTCCCATTTATCTGATGAATTTTCTGTTTATAAGGAGAAGAACATATGATAATAGAATTACAAACTATTAGCTTTAGCTTTCTTTCTTTATCTATCTTGATTGATGCCAACAGGAATCACCGTACAATGGAAGAGGAGAGTATTGACCAGTTCTTGGTGACCTGCATCACTTGGTGGCTTAACCCTTTGCTGATACTGGAAACAAATTTCTGGCAGTAGATTGCATGGATCATTTATTGGTGCATAAAGTCTTCTGATAAAATAACTGCAATCTGCACCTGCTGGCTGAAATGGTTCTGTTAGCATTCCTGTATAATGAAGAATTAATTATTCTGCTTTTCGTAATCGTAGTGTTTTTGTTTTTTGTAAGCTCTTAGATGTTCTTTGTCATACTGGAGATTATTTCTCATCTTTCGGGTTTGTTCAACTTTTTTTTTTCCTTGGACAATATTTAACCAGTCTGCCCTATATTGTCTTATTTCATGATAGTTTTGGTGTGTAAAATTCATTTCCGTTCATCTTTTTGCTCTTGATAGTGTTTGCGGTGCAAAATGATTGTTCTATGGACAAATTTTGCAGTTGTTAAGTCTGATTTTAGTATTGACGTCACTTCCTCGTTTCTCCGGCAATTTAACTGTGATCCATGTCTTTGCATATTCATGGCATTGTTGAAGAATAGCAGGTGGTTATATGGCATTGATACTCCTCTGGTAAGAGGCTCTATAATCCTTTAAATTTTTAAGGCAAAATTCATCAAAGACCACTAGATATATAGGGAGGTTGTGGATTAGATGGAAGGTTAGTAAGGTGGTTGAGCATTCTTTTGTTTTTCGACGGGATTAGGCATGGTGATAGTTTGCAGCACCGTGTTTGTCATAGTAGTAGCCGTATTCATGTAATTTCTTGCTTTTGTCATCTGTTGTAGTGTTCGTTTGTTGGTGATTGCACTACTTTTTTGATGTTAATGTTCCTTGACTTGCATCTTAGGCTACTTTGAACTTTGAGCATACTTCCATGTGAAAATTTCTACTTTATTAGAGCCAATCATACTCACCGTCGGAGTTGACAACCATAAAATGAAGAATTTCACATCCATTTGTTTCGTGAAATGTGGATAGACCAAAAGTGGAAATTTATAGTACAGTGATTTTAATAAAAGGCTAGGCTCGATTGGCTTGCGAAGAGAGTCATTTTTTGTGTTACATCTTTGAATTTGAGAGAGGGCTTTCCTCTTATATAGATCTGAAAGGATTCGTCCATAGGCGTGATTAAATATTGTTTGTCCATAGTTTAAATAAAAATAAAATAGGTATTTTGTAACAATATAGACATGTTAGTGAAATGCCTAAAAGAATCAAATTGAAACCCAAACTTGATTAAAGCTTACAAATAATATAACAATCATAACATAAGTCTTATTTCATCTTCTTGAAATAAACGAGGACAAAAACTCAATTATATCTTTAATGTATTCGATATATAGTAATTGTATTCTTCGTTTCAAACCGTATGGTCAAATAATAAAAGGAATATACCAATATTATTTTGTACGCGAATTATCTATGTGGAGTTTAATTATTTATGTACTATTAACTATTCCATTTTTTATCATAGATTATACCATAGGTAAAATATATAAATTAATTATGCCAGTTTTTAAATAGCAAATCAAACAAAATGTTAAACTTACCTGGACAAACCACCAACAAATTTAATACCCGCATAACTAATCTCGGAACAATCTCTCATGTTAGAGGAAGAGAGTCCTTTATACACATCACATAAAATGACAAAAGAAGTTGTTGATGTAATATTAATCTAGTCAAAAAGAAATACACCTCTTCAAGTTTCTCTCCTTTTTTTGGCTTTTGTCTTTTTCTGCAGTGCCATTTTTCTTGCTCAAGTAAGGAGGAAACCAAAACAATAAACCTCTTCTGTGTCGTTTTCGCAGCCAAAGTTTTGTTGTTCTGTATACAGAGAGACTGGACTGGGACTTGGACTTCTTAAAGAAGCAAAATAATCAGAGGTGTTTGAATTCTGGGTTTGGTTCAACCACAAACTCTGTTCAATTTTCACAAAATCAACAAGGTTTGTTTACTATTTGTTGCATGCAAAAATGGGTTTTTTATCTTTAACAACTGCTTTGTTTTTGTTGATTCTTTAGGGATATACTAGTATACTACTCTGTTTGTTACCTCGGTTGCATTTTTCATTTCTTTTGAGTTTCAAAAAAGTGCATTTGCTTTAGTATCTCTATTCATTGTTGTGAGATTTACCATTTTTTAACAAGTAAAATTAGCTTCTGTTTGGCCTTAGATTTTGAAGTTAGAAATTTCAAAATTGAGTTTTGATGTTGTGATTTTTGGAATCTGAAGTTGTGTTTGGACATGCATTTTACTTTTTGAAGTTTTGTGAGTGCACGAGTCAAAAACCCAACAATAAGTTCAAGCCCCTTTTTGGGAACTTGAAATATTTGAAGACTTCCAACATTTGATCAATTTTTTTGGCCAAATAGATATTTGAAGATAAAGTACATGTTTCATCTTAGAGTCATAAGCAGTGGAGGAGCCCGAATTTTCACTGAAGGCGAGTCAAAAAATATGAAGTACACACAAAGAAGCCAAGTTTATTCAATATGTAGTATATATAGATTTAAAAAGTTACCTAGCTATACAGTGTAGAAGTGTATTATGTCTAAGTCTGAGGATTGTAAAGTTATGACTTAAGTATGTTGTATTACCTATGGTCAGAAAATGTTTCTTCCGAAAGGATTCTGAGCTGAGTTAGTATCTTAACCCCATTTTGTTAGTGTTAATGATCATCACTCAATTCTGTAGATTTACAGATGCAACAAATGTCGACATTTCCTGGTCCTCAAAATTCCAAGGAATTGAATTATCATATTCAAGATCAGGATTCCTCGTCTACTCAATCAACGAGTCAATCATGTCCTGAAGCTGCTAATGAAGGAGAAAGAAAAAGCCACGGGAAAAGCAGTATGCCTTTGCAAGCAGGTGAGAATATTCACTTTTGTTCTGCATCTTTTGAGATTCATAAATAGAACACTTTTAAGTTATGTCAGAGAATTTTTGAAACAAAGTAAGCATGTTTGCGATTAGCTTGTTTATAACTGTTTTCTCTATATCAATTAGGAGAAGCTAATTGATAGGAGTGTAGAAGAGAAATTTGCAAATTGATTGTTTAGTAGGTTGATCTAATTAAGTACTTCCATGTTGTTCCTCCAAATCTGATCGGTCACAGCCTTTTAATGTGGTGGATTGTATGTTCTTATTAGCCTGCTAAGGAGGCACCACAGAAATAAACTTGAAATGTCGATACAAGGCCTGTACTACAGATTGCTTCACTTGTTTTTTGAGTTAGAATAGAGAGCTCATTTCTTGAAAGTAGGTTATAATTCTATTGCTAGACAGTGATGATTGAACAGACTGGAGAAAGTTATCTCTTTCAAGCTTTATTGCTTTGGGGCGTAATACCCGTACACCCCCACTTAAGCATCGAAAGATATACGCAAACTAAATGTTGTGTCATGCTGCCCCTTCATTTCTCGTTCCTTTAGAAGGGCAGACATTCTTAATATCTAAATCATCTAGCTATTTCATGACCCACATGATATGTAAGGTTGATTATGTTGTATTTCGTATTTGGCTTACTAGCTGTTAGTGAGTTTGGTTATTTTAAACAGCCACAGCTCTCCTTTTCCCTCAATTTTCACTTATTTCTTTTCTGACTTCTGCATTTTCTTAATCTGATCCTGTGGATATCTGCTTGGACCACACCAGGCAGTGTTAGAAGTAGTGGGAAGTCCGATGATTCCCAAAGTGTGTCAAGTCAAGAGCATGGTTGGACTTTCGATATGTATCAGAAAAATTTTGTGAGTTCATTAAGTTAGTTTTTCCCTACTCTTTTTATACACAATCTACAACAAAATAACAACATACCCGGTGTAATCCCACAAGTGGGGATATGCAATCTCTAGTAAATTATTTATGTATTTATTGGTCTTTATTAGGCTGTTGTTCCTTTTCCTCATCCGGATCCTTACTATCACGGTCTAGTTGCTGCCTATGGAAATCAAGCCATGGTGAGTACAATTAAAGCTCAATTATTTTTGTATTGATGATGTGCACTGCTTATTTGGTTGTGTAAGACACTCAGAGAAAGAGAACTGAACTTTTTCCATTTGATTGTTTTATCACATTCTCTTCTTTATGATGATCAGCAATTCTTTTGAGTAATTCTAGCACAACCGGCTCTAAAAGAGCCATTATGTCATCAATATTTTCACTAGAATTTCAATTAAAATTTTTGGTTATGTCATCTAAGAAAAACCTCCCTTTTAAATCTGTCTGGCTGATTCCTAATTTTACATTGAAACCCCCCCCCAACCTTTTTTTTTTTTACTAGTTCCATTTGTTCTTCATTAACATATGCAACAAACATATGAAACCTCTTGTGGACATTTTCTTGTTTCCAGTGATCTCGACTATCTTAGGGTGAGTAAATCATTCAGTCCATTGAATATGAACAAGTTATACTATAGCTTTTAGCGAGGCACTTGTATTTGAAAAACCACCCAACTAGTGAATAACCAGTGTGCTCCAAATAATCACTCAAAAGTGAAGAACTTGTTTTCAACTCTTCTTCTCCTTTTTCTTTTTTTGTTCCGTAGGAAAGAGAACTTTTTTTGGGTGGGGTGGGGGGAAGGATAGTGTTATATGGTTCTCAGTATGATATCTAGGTCATGATCCACCTGCAACACCCCCTCCCCCCTACCCCTCCAACCAATTTGTAATATTTGATATGTACTATTAGAATAAATGAAAACCACCTAAAACTACTAATCAGTGTTGGATTGATTCAATCTGGTATCAGCACTTTTTAACTTTTTCTTCAAAGAAATTAGAGATGCGCTAAACTTGTGTTGGCTTTGCATTTCTGTGAAGGATCATAAGTAAATTCTAGAAAAGGTCTATGCCATTTTAGAGGTTCTTTGGATTATCCTAATCACTTTGCATCTGCTTTACTTTGATGATTCCTTGCTTTTTTTGGCCAACTTATTCTTTGGAGAAGGAAAGTCCACTCATATGTTCAAGTGAATTTAAATATTATAACACCAAACATGAGATCCTTCATACAGACTTGTTCGATTAGATATTTGGCATTCGCTACATTAAATATCAAAGGCATCTCCAATTAGTGGTATAAGTATATGGTCCCCATCCCTCAGTTTCTCTCTTATATAGATACCTATTGTTATCTTTTATGTCAAGCTGCCCATGATTAACCAAGTCTTTTGTTACACTTGTATTTGTTTAAGCCAGTGTGATCTGCCGATGCCCCCTGTTGGATCCTTACCATTTAGTTTTCTTCAGGTTCAATCCCAAATGTTAGGCATGGTTTCTCCTCGCGTGCCACTTCCGCTTGACCTTAAGCAAGATGAGCCTATATTTGTCAATGCTAAACAATATCAGGCTATCCTCAGGCGTAGACAGTACCGTGCTAGGCTGGAGGCTCAAAACAAACTCTCTAAAGGACGGAAGGTAAGTGTTTGATAATGGTTCAGCTTCACCCTTCTTGTTGCTTAGTATTTAGGCACTCACTCGTACGGGTATACATGTGTTTATGTGCTTTCAGTGCAAATCCAGGATTTACACCTAATGCGTATGGCTTTTATGTTCTCACCACTAAATCCATTGTATTTTTGCAATTATGGGTTTGGATATTTTTTGAATCTTTAATGATTTTTCATATAAAGAAGCTGGGTTCATTTGAACCTACTATCATGCTAAAACAACCCACTGATTACCCTTAACGCGGTGTAATATTGTCTGCTTTGGGCCAAGCTTGCATGGTTTTCCCTAGAAGGTCTCGCACTATTAAGTGCATCCAACACCGTATAAGTAGTTTGTTCTTTTCTACATTTCATGTTGGGCTATGTTCACACACAGCTAACACCTGCTAAATCTAGATTGCATCCGCCTTTATGTGCTTTAGTCCTCTTATTTTTCTTTGACAACACATTTCAGCCATATCTCCATGAGTCCCGGCATCTTCATGCATTGAATAGGGCTAGGGGACCCGGTGGGCGCTTTGTCAATATGAAGAAGACTCGAGAGTCCAAATCCCCTGATTTGATCAATGGTCAAGACAATCAGGTATCTGATGAGCTGCAACTCGACACAAAAATGTTGGAGCCCAATGTTCATCAATCCAGAAGCTACTCCACACCAGTATACTCTGGAATCACTAGTGGCTCGAACGGTGATGCTATTTACCATCACCAATCATTTAAGTACTCCGCCTTCTCAGCGCGTAACAGAGGGACCTCACAGCTGGACAAAGAGAAGAAAGATAACACGAGCAATCCATGTTTTTGATGCAAGTGTTGCTATTAAAAGTGGGAAGTCATCCTTGGCTATGTTAGTATTGTAGTACATTATTCTGAAAACTTAATAGTTAGTCCATAACCCAGCATGGTTGTTTTCTATTTAATGTTTTAAATACCTCAATTTTTTAGTTTATTGTGGCTGGTTTATGTTTTCTTCGCAACTTTTTATCGAATAATTGGTGGTTTTTTTCCTTTTTTTTTTGTTTTCTCATCTAGTGTCCGCTATCATATTGGAACTCGACTAAATCCTGATTTGCATCGGAAAGTCGTAAAGTTTTGTTATTCGTTTCTATTTCTTACTCTCTTTTTTTTCGGTTATTCATGTTAACCTAACACTATATATATGTCCATAGAATCAGAATTAACAATAATAAATTATGAAAAACTCAACTAGTCCAAAATTTAATAATCATCATAAATTGAGCATATCTAATATAATCTATTACTCAAAAGCGATTAAAATGTAAATAAAGTAATACAATAAAGACATAAATATGCCGAACATTAGTTAGTTAATTATGTTCTTGCTTTCTCAGTTCTATTAGGATATATATTTAAGTTAGATTGACAATTTTCGAAAAAAATTCACTATTAGAAAAATTATTCTTTGTACTCAAATATTTTGTTACAAATTATTAATTATGTTGACTATATATATATCATGCATAAAAAAAATAAAATATCCCGTTGATATATTTGGGAGAAAATAGAATAATTAGTATAGTAGTATCAGAATTGGTAATCTTATTATCAAATTCTCTCAGACTCAAAAACCTTGTACGAAGTCAAAATTGCTTTTGACTTTCTTCTTCTTCTCTCATATGATTTTTGCCGGTGCTGTTTGTAGCTGCAAAAGAGGTATTTTTTGAAAAAAAAGAGATGGAATTTGGAGCAAAAGGACAGAAGAAGCCAAAACCCATTGATGTGTTTAAGAATGTCAAGGGCAGATATACTGGTTTAATTAAAGCTCTCACAACAGGTTTTCTCCTGTGCTTTTTTTTTTTTTTTTGTTATCATGTTTAATTTTGCTTTATTTAATTGATTTTGTTTGTTTTTTGTATTCAGATGTGGAAGAACTTTATAAGCAGTGTGATCCTGGTAAGGATAATTCTTCTTTGTATTCTTTTTAAGTTATGGTCTCTGTTTGAATTTTGGGTTATCAGTGGAATAGGGTTGACATTTTTTTGTTTCTGTAATAATTTGTAGTATGTTATATGCATTACGTTAAATTCGGTATTTAAACTTGATGAGTTCAACTTTTAAAGTTATTAAGTGCTTTTAAAATTAAGGGTTCCTTAAATACTGGGTACAGTTGTATCCATAGTATATAAATTTTGGATTATCCATTAAGAAGATCAATTTCACTGTCCAATGATTGTGGTATGTAAACTCCATCCGCCTTTGTCTATATGTCTTTTCTTTAGATAGATATTGAAAGATTTTGGACAATATTGATTAACGAGTAAGAACATCAATTTCACTCAATAGTATGTAAACTCCATCCGCCTTTGGACTCTAGGTATATGTCTTTTTTCTAGTTATTTGAAGTTGAAAGATTTTGGACATATTGGAAGAGGCAGATCTAGGATTTCAAGAATCTAGGTACACTACTAAACAAAGGAGAAAAAATAATATATTAAGTTGGAATTGTTCCTTGTCTTTTTAGATAAATAACTCAACGTTCAACCAAGTGTTCATTCAATGCTTTTGGAGCATGGAAAGCAACATCTAATTCTAGAAAATACATTAAATACATAGTTTGGTAAGAGATTATGGGTTCATGCAGGGGCGGAGCTACATGGAACTTATGGGGTCCATCCGAACCCCCTTCATCGGATCGATTTATTGATTTACAAGTATATATTTAATAATGAACCCCCTCAGCATAAGCTAAAGGCTTGTTTCAGTGGTAAACTGGGTTCAAGATTCGGTCAAATCTACTCGGCTGCGAGAGTTCGAGTTCGGGTAGCATCAAATTTTTAATCACAGTTTAGCTTGCTGCTGCTACTTCCTATGTTTTATTGTTCTTGTTGACGTAGAATTGAATTTTATCTACTTACTAATATCCGACCTGATCCAATCCGTTTACATGGGGATACTATTAGCGTGCTTACTTATTTTTTTGAACCCTCAATGAAAATCCTGCCTCCACCACTGGGTTCATGTGCACACTATTTCTAGAGTAGAGCCACCCCTGAATATTGGATGATAGAGTAAGAACATCAATTTTACTCTCCAATGATCGTTACATTGCTTTTAACATCATTCCATCAGTGATCTTTTGTTCCTGTATCTGAATTTTTATATATGGGAAGATGAAATTCAAAACATTTTAGTCATTGTTACCCAGAACATAGAATTTCTATTCCGTTATGATAAGGTAGATCTGGATATGAATGTTCTCATATCCACATGCATTATAGGGAATTCTTTACCCCTCCTTGAAGCAGAAGAAGAATCAAGTTACATTGTGTGTAGCTTAAAGTAACAATTCTAATTCTAATCCCTTGCTTTTGATTTGATAATGCTTTCCTCGTTACAGCGGTGAAAAATAAGTATACACAGGATACTAAGCCTTACAGCTGTAATTAGTGGTAGATATCGAATGAAGACGTTGTACGTCATGTTTTTGGAAGTGATATTTAGGGTGGCTGATCAGAGTAATGTCATTGATTGCTGGACCTTCTTTTTATTCTATATCACGGATACTCTATGTTGCTTGGACTCTTCAAAAATGTTGATGAGTGCGTATCAGATCCTCCAAAAGTAGTGTATTTTGGAGGATCCGACACGGGTGTGGCAGAATTTTTGGAGAATCCAAGCAACATCTACTATAAGCTCCCTCCTCACCGCACCTCCCTGTCCTCCTCCAAGTTTTGTTACAGTCAATATGTTTAATCTGTCTTATCTCAAATTGCTTATAACACGGTACTCCTATTTCTTCTTGTTCATGCTCAAACATATCAACTGTTTTTTATGCAGAAAAGGAGAACTTAAGCTTGTATGGACTCCCAAATGAGCAATGGGAGGTCAATCTACCTGCTGAAGATTCACCACCAAGCCTTCCAGAGCCTGTTCTTGGTATCAACTTTGCTAGAGAGGGGATGGAACAAAAGGAGTGGCTTTCTTTTGTTGCCTATCACAGTGATTCTTGGTTGCTTGCTATTGCCTTCTACGCTGGTGCTAGATTTGGATTTGGCAAAGCCGAGAGGTACTTCTTCTCACTTGATTTCTTCTATGCAGCCAAAACATCTCCATGCTCGTAAAATTATCTTTGAGAGCATGTCCTGATGATTGACAATATACGTTTAGCGATTCTGCCTGCTCCAGTACCTCATTTGACGTTTTTTTTGTGTTGATTCTGCTTCTCAATGCATTAAAGTTTTTTTCTCACTGCTCTCTGTTAAAAGCAGAAGTAATGCATCTGATTAATGTGTTTTAGGTTGGTTATATAGATTACACTAATACTTTTAGTATTGAGCTAACACTGCCCGTAACTATTACTATCAAGAAAAGTTAAAAGCAGTAAGCTTGTTTAATTTCAGTTTATTGTATTTTGCACCTTTGGTGCACATTTTACTTTCTGGGAAAAATCATTAAAGTATTTTTGGTCCAAATATGAATATTTTACTTACTTAAAATGGAACTACTACCCTATGAAATGAATTTCATACCGAAATTCCTAATAGCACCTCTAGTACTTAAGCAGAAACAATGGAGGATGTTCAGGATATAGAAGTCGTTAATTAGCTTTATAAGTAATATATCCATTTTACTCCCTATAGAATGTTCATGTTTGAATGGAAACCTATTTTAGTCATTTTGTAAGAAGATGAAGAGGTTCGGAAGGAAAAGTGAAAGGAAGGACGGGATGCATAGTGCAAAATATGCATAAAAAGAGGTGTGAAAAATGCAAATAGCTTGTTGAGTATTACCTTGAATACTAGCTTGCACTTGTTAAAATGAGCTGATAGAAGCGCACTTGTAGGAGTGGCTGTTAACAGGTTAATTAGATTCAACTAGCTTGGTTTATTAAAAAGAACATTAACTTGGTTTATTTAGTAGGGCTTGCTCTCAAATGAACGTTGATCATTGACCTCTGGGCTGTGGTTTCTAGACGTTGTATGGTGAACGTAACTCATGCTTGTCAAGCTGATATTTGCAGTTATCTGAGTCGACCAACCAACATCAATATGGAATTGTGTGGTTCAACTTAAATTCATCTCTGCACTTTTGTGTTTGTTGTATGTGAAAACGTTCATATTGAATGGTGATTCTAATGGGAAGCCCTTGTTCTAGATTTTTTTTCGCATTGAACTTTGTGCATAGAGGATTAGTACATTCAGATATCTATTAAGCTACCAGAGATAGTCTTTTGCCTCAATTGTGACACAAGTCATTGTGCTTTAACACTTCATGATGTTTACTGTGTTGTTGCTCATTAGTTGCCTTCTCTTTTCCAGGAAGAAGCTCTTTGACATGATAAATGATTTACCTTCAATACATGAAGTAGTGATTGGTGTGCCAGAGACGCAACAAAAAGAAAAACCTACAGTCCCTAATCAAAGTAAAAACAAATCCAAGCCAAACGCCAGTAAGGTAAAGAAATTATGTTCCCAAAGTATGCTTTATTTGCATGTCAGCTCTGTGATACCTTTTTGTGTGTTGTTAAGACTAAAATGATGTGTTTGCAAGCATCTGAATATCAATCTTATGGTCATTTTTGGCAGATTTTGATTCAAATTCTGCTTTAAAGTTCTGATTTTCTGGTATCTAGACTAGTTGTTGCATGAATAGCTTGTCTTAAACTAGCTTAATTGTCCGTGATCTTTCGACTGTATTGTACCCTTCTACCACATAATGTTAACTTCTTTTTGAGCTATCGATGTTTCCTTTTCCACTTGATAAAACAGAGGGCATCGGAGCCTCAGGGTATGCTTACAAAGTTACAGCAAAAATATGAAGATGATGATGATGATGATGAAGAAGCAGGAGACGAAGAAGATAAAGAAGACGAGGAGGAATGGGGTATTGAGATGGATGTTGAAGAGGAGGAAGGTGAGACACTGTGCGGCGTATGTGAGGGGAAGTATGCAAAGGATGAATTTTGGATATGTTGCGATCATTGTGAAACATGGTTCCACGGCCAGTGTGTGAAGATCACCGCTGCCACAGCTGAGTACATTAAGCAATACAAGTGCCCGCCTTGCAGCAGCAAAAGATCCCGGACTCACTTTACAGAATACTGATCAACAAGAGTTCTCTTGCTGCTAAGTGCAGCTAACTGTTTTAGTTAGGCTATTCATGATGTTTAGCAAAAATGTCTGAAGTTCAGTCTCAGCCATATGAAACTTCAAATGTTTTATCTCAAGTTAGACTTTGTTAAGACTAACTTCAGTCGTTGCATGTCTGAAGTTGTCCCCAAGTAAGTAGATGTGCCAAAATTTTGGGACATAACTTAAACAGTGACACCAAAATCAGGTCTATGTGTACTCCTCTACCCTACCCCCACCCAATTTTAAAAGTATTTATTTTTTAAACCACTTAGCTCGCTATCATTAGCTGTATTTTTTTTTAAATTTTGATTGATTAGGACAAAGTTTTCGATAATCTTCGACTTTTTTAAAATATCCTGAATAGTTCCGGTAGGTAGGGTTGATGTTATTAAGAAATTAGTTGAATATAACAAGTGAAGCAATCAGGTTTTTTCCACTAAATGTTTTTTTTTTCTTAAAACAGAAGAAACGTGATTGCTGATATAATAGTTACATATAGACAAAAGTTCTATTAATATAAATTTATGTATAATGGTCGGCTACTTGTGTTGTTGTTAACCACTATCATTAGTCATCTGAATATTACACAATAAGATAATCTACTAAATCTAATCCCTTAATGTTGGATAATTACGTTGGCCCCACCACATTTTCCTGTCTCGTTAAACAATAACTATCCTCGTTTTCAAACAAGTTGCGTTAGTTGCATGAAGTGCGGAGAGAATAAGATATACACAAATCTTATCCCTATCTTTGCGGGCAAGAGAGACTATTTTCAATAGATCCTCGACTCAGAAAAACAGAAAGTAAGAGAGAAAAGGAGACGACAAAATAACAATACACATAACATATGTAGAGCAACGGATATTAGTACACATTGGAGGAAAAAACTATGTGATACCTAAATCATACTACTAGAGTACTAGGAGTAGGACAAACATTCACTAACCTTATACCATGATCCCTCGACCACCATGTCAGTTGAAATTGTGTCATATTTTGTTTTATCACTTTCCCTTTTCAACCTATCTCTATCTCTCCTAACTCTTACTGTTCCCAAATTGACAAATTTTATATAGGTTGTCAGCCTACAACAACCCTCCTCCTATATCCAAACTTAGTACCAACCTACCTATACCTCTCCTAACTCCAATTGCTCCCAAATTGACAAATTTTACATAGGTTGTCAGACAACAACAACCCTCATCCGACAATATGAACAACCTCAATCTGACTGAGTTCCCGTCACATTAAATCAAGATTAAATATGCTAAAACCTTTGTACACGCAACATGTTCAAATCAACATCATGATCAGGCAGAATCTTATCTTCCATTGGCTGAGATTAGCTAAAAGTCAATTAAGCCCACTACAGATTCTCATCTTACTATTTGATCAGTGCCTGAGAAGGATAGGTTCCTACTACTTGGCTCCATTCTTGAAAAAGTATAGTTCTTGAAGGAAGAAGAAGAAGTCTCACATCTGGAAGTAGACAAATTGCTCAGTACAACAACAGCAACATACCCCACTTTAGTTCCACAAGATGGGGTCTGGAAAGGGTAGAGTGTACCTACCTTACCCCTACCTCATAGAGATGGAGAGGCTGTTTCCAAAAGACCTACTCAAATAACACAAATAAAAAAACATACCGAAGATGAGAGATAAAACAAGTAGAGAAAGCATAGGATAGCATACAGGAAAGTGAAACAGTAACAACAGCCAAATAAATTTAGTGAATTGGACTATATATACAGATTCATTCTTTGTACATGAACAACTTACATTCATCATTCTTTTTGTTCTTGATCTAGGCATTGTTTATGTCTAAACTCAGCATACTGATTCCTAAAAAAAGGATCATTCAAAAAGAAAACTTATACATGGATCAAAGAGAGAAAAGTAAACCTAAGAAGAGCGATAACTGTCTATGGGGATCACTATGCCCAATTTTCTTGATTCTTCGTGGAGAGGCGTTTGAGGAATTCGTAAGTAGTGATCATTGTGGTTGCAGACATGGACATTGAAGCCCATCGAGGGCCTAATCCTCTGTAACAAGCCATCCACCCACCTTCCCTTACTAAATTCCTTACAGTCTGAGCTACTGTTGGCGCTCTCCGTCCATTCTCATCGCCATCCAGGACCTGCAATCTTGTCTTGATTGTGTCTAATGGTGTTGTAATCAGAGCTGAAACGCCTCCGGCCATGGCTGCACTCACTCCCTGAACCATCATAACAGTCTTCGAATCAGGCTTCAGAGTACTCTTGATGTTATCCTCAATTCTGTCATCACCATTCTTGCTGAAGTAACATCCATACCCACTCCAGACAAGCCGCTGAGTGATGGCGTAGGATGTCCACCACAGTGCATTGGATGGAGCATATGTCAAAATTGAAAACCCAAAACCTCTGTACAGTCCCTTAGGTCCATCTGTCTTGAGGATTCTTCGAAAAGCATCGATCCCATTGAGATATTTACACGATGCTGGAGCAGCGCAAACACGCTGCACCATGAGCCGCTGGCTCACCACATCCACCGGAGTCCAAACCAGTTGTGCGGCAACGGCTGCGCTCAGCCCAGCAGCAGCACTGGCTAACGCGGTCGCAGTAGGCTCAGGAATGCCGAGCCTAACCGTGGCCGTACCAACACTACTCTTGGTAACCTCAAGAGCAGTCATATAAAGTGCCCTAGCAGGAATTGTACCCATCAACGAAGTCCCAAACCCACGATACAATCCGCGAATTCCTTCAAGCCTAACAACGGAAAAGGCAGTTTTGAAACAGGAAAGATGAACTTGCGCTACCTGTTGACGAGTCTTCAACACCACAACAGGATAAAGCACAGCTGAAACACCTGAAAATAAGGCGGCGCCGAGGAAGAAAAACTTAGATTTGTCCAGCATTTGCCAGTCTACATCCGCCGGCAACTGGATTTCCTTAGCCGATTCCTCCTCCGCTACACTTAAACTCATTTTCCCCAGTTTTCCTGTCTCGGTCTCAATTTTCTCAATCCTTTTTTTTCCCTCCCGGAAATGTACAGTAACAATCAACGTCTATTCTACTAAATTGAAGCTAGATGACGAAGGTAAAGATTTTTTTCGCTGGCGAATCCATATTTTGGATCGGAAATGAGTAATAGCAAAAGGACCTAACATTTCTGTATCCGTATCATATGGGAAAGATTCATAATGGTCAACTATACAAATCAGAACGGCGTAAGGGATCGGAAAAACTCACCGGAAAATCTAGGATCTCGCCGGAGATATTCAATCGGAGCTTATCTTAAAACAGGTGAGCTGCTTCAGCTGCTGCTATTTCTTCTTCTTCTTCTTCGTATGAGCAATTTTATGTAGTACTATATATTTTTCAGGGAATTTAGAAAAAGTGGAGGAAGGAGCCACGTGTCAACTGTCAATTGGCAGAGTGGGTAGGGTTATATTCGTCCGAACAAGTTGAAGTTGTTCCAAAACGACGACATTCTGACGTGCCCAACCTTATCCTTTCATCAGTAAAACCGATACGCTGCGTGCACGTATTTTAGTCTTCCCTGTACCTGCATTTGCCCAATTGTTGGGTCGACTAGCCATCTAATTAGGCCCAATCACACTTTGCGGTCCCTTTATTAAATGATTTTTGGTAATACAAATTTATATTTTGGATCTTACTCCCTCCGTCCCATTTTATATGTCACCTTTTGGATTTCAAGATTCAAACAAGTCTATCTTTGATCGTAAATTTTTCATAGATCTTTTAAACATTTTGAATTATCAATTATTGTGACTCATAGTACTTTTTACATAGTTTACAAATATATAAGTTTCATTTCAAAAAAATTGAAGATTCCATGTGCAAATTTCTAGTCAAATTTAAACTGTTTGACTCTCAAAACATAAAAGGTGTCATATAAATTAGGACAGAGGGAGTACTATTTTTGAAAAAGAAAATAATTAAATAGATTCGATAGAGGATAAGATATACTTAGATTTTATTCATATCTCGTAAAGATATGAAGATTATTTTTAAAAGACCCCCGAATGAAGTGAAGTTGAATAAAATATTAATAAAAAGAAAAAATGTCAATAAAGAAAATATAACACTAATTATAGAAAAACAATATAAGGCATACAATAATTAGGAATAGTTATATTAACAAAATAGTGCAATGATCATCAAAACATAATAGACAATATATGCTAACAAATAACAAAAGTAAGAAATTATATGAATAAGGATATTACTTTGACAGATACGGTCCCTAGATTAGCATTAAGCCAAATCCGTTGAAAAGCAAGGTAACGTTCAATTACCTATTAATTTGTATCTTAATTTGTGATTTAATGTCCTCCTATTTAATGTCATATTTTCGATAAGTTGAAATTGTATCATATTTTGTTTAATCATATCTCCCCAATAATTTTTTGGTAGATCTCTACCTCTTCTCATACCCATTATTAGGGGTGTTCATGGTTTGGATAAAAACTGATTCAAACCGAAAAACCAAACCAAACCGATTTAATTTGGATTTTGGTTTGATTTGGTTTGGTTTTACATTGTTAAAAACTGGTAGTATTTGGTTTGGTTATGGTTTTGTTAGAAAAAAATTGAAGAAATAACCGAACCGAACTGAACCAACAAGTTATATACATAAATTTTATTATTATACATACATAATATATTATATTCATAAACAATTTTAAAGATTTTATATATGTTTCATCAAAATTTATTTATAATTTACTTATGAAAGAAAAAATGTCCAAGGTGAGAACATTTTTCTTATTGGTTTCATGTATATGAGTGTCTATGAAAATTCTTTGTGAGACTGAAAATGTCATTGTCTCTTCCTTCTATGCCAAAACAATGAATTTTGAAGTTTTATTCAGTAAATTCAATGATCGAAAGTTCTATAATGCCAGTCATTCTAACTATTTTTTTGTTTGAATGGATTGTTGTCACTTTTTTCACGTTTTGAATGAATTGTTTATTTTATTTTTATGTATGGTTAATAACCGAATCAAACCAAACCAAACCAAAATCGAAAACAACCAAACCGATAAATGTATATTATATTTGGTTTGGTTTGGTTTTGATAATTTTAAAACCGATTAAGTTGGTTTGGTTTTGGTTTTGACCAATAACCGACCCAAACCAAACCGTGAACAACCCTACCCATTATATCCAACCTTTGTACATTTATTCTTCACATGTGTCCAAATCATCTCAATATTCATTTCCTCGTCCTATCCCGAATGTCTTCATTTTAACCTTATCATTCCTAGTAATAATATGTTCACGCATTCATCTCAGCATTTTCATTTATGTGTAATTGAAACAATATCAATAACAATACATCTAATGTAATCCACAAAGTAAATTTGAAAAAAGATAAAAATATACATAAATCCTACACTTATTTTATCAAAATAAATAAATTATTTTCAATAAATTCTGAACACAAAATTAGAAGAGTTTATAAAGCAGGGTAGTAAGAAAAATAAAACAAAGTACAAAATGAATAAAACAAATATGGTAAAGAAAACATTTTTTTTTTTTTTACAATACTACAGTCGTTCAACTAATTAACGGAATAACCTCAAAAGGAATATCGCTTCCCCCCCCCCCCCCAAACCCTTAAAATAGGTCATGAGTCATGCACACGGAGGTGAGTCATGTAATGTAAATACAACTATTGCCATGTGACAACACGTTAGTGCCGGTGACATTGCCAAACACAAATACTCAATTTTGATGCCCCTATTTGACTTAAATTGACACAAATATATTATTCTTACAAAATTTACTAAATTCGATCAAATTCATCTAGAAATTGCTAAGTTTTCATCTCTATTTACAAATGCCTACGGATAAAGTTAGATATGCAATAGTGTAACCTCAGACAAATATCTAAAATTTTATATTGCAATGAAAGTTGGGACAAATTCAATTATTTTTGCTTGACTTAAAATAAAAATGCATAAATTTCATGGTGATATGAATAGTAGTAATAATTTAATCACGTGAAAATGGCAAGTCATTGTAAGCCACTGGATCGTATCACCTGTACACATGTCGTAATCTTAATGCAGTACCTGTTAAGGGCAGAGCATTAGCTGATGTATATGGTATGGCCCCTTATAGACAAAAGCCGCGCCTTCTCAGCTTCACAATCACACAACAATGGCGGCTTCTTGCATGCTTAGATCCTCTTTCATCTCTCCTGGTCTTCCTCAACTTCATCATCAATCAACTTCAAAACCCAATAATGGTATTCATTTCTTCACTCCGATTAAAGCTACTGCCACAAACGATGCGATTTCCCAACAGAAGCATCGCCGTCCTGCGGACGAGAACATCCGTGAAGAAGCGCGCCGTCACTGCTCATCTCATAATTTTTCAGCCAGGTATGTTCCTTTTAATGCTGGTCCCAATTCTGATGAATGGTATTCTCTAGATGAGATTGTTTATCGGAGTCGGTCTGGTGGATTACTTGATGTTCAGCATGATATGGATGCGTTGAAGAAGTTTGATGGTCAGTATTGGCGATCCTTGTTTGATTCTCGTGTCGGTAAGACTACTTGGCCTTATGGGTCCGGTGTTTGGTCTAAGAAGGAATGGGTCCTGCCTGAAATTGATAGTGATGATATTGTTAGTGCTTTTGAAGGGAACTCGAATCTGTTTTGGGCTGAGCGTTTTGGCAAACAGTTTCTAGGCATGACTGATTTGTGGGTCAAACACTGTGGGATTAGCCATACTGGTAGTTTTAAGGATCTTGGGATGACTGTTTTGGTGAGTCAAGTTAATCGGTTGCGGAAAATGCATAAACCGGTTGTCGGTGTGGGGTGTGCTTCTACTGGAGACACATCTGCGGCGCTATCGGCTTACTGTGCATCTGCAGGCATTCCATCAATTGTATTTCTACCTGCGAATAAGATATCTATGGCGCAACTGGTTCAACCTATTGCAAATGGGGCTTTTGTGTTGAGTATTGACACTGATTTTGATGGTTGTATGCAGTTGATTCGTGAAGTTACTGCTGAGTTACCTATTTACTTGGCGAATTCGTTGAATAGTTTGAGGTTGGAAGGGCAAAAGACGGCAGCAATCGAGATTTTGCAGCAGTTTGATTGGGAAGTTCCGGAGTGGGTGATAGTTCCTGGTGGGAACTTGGGCAACATATATGCATTTTATAAAGGTTTTCAGATGTGCAAAGAGTTGGGGCTTGTGGATCGCATCCCTAGGCTTGTTTGTGCTCAAGCTGCCAATGCTAATCCGCTTTACTTGCATTACAAATCTGGTTGGAAAGACTTCAAACCTGTGAAGGCAAACACAACATTTGCGTCTGCTATACAGATTGGTGACCCAGTATCTATAGACAGAGCTGTTTTTGCCCTGCAGCAATGCAATGGGATAGTGGAGGAGGCAACCGAGGAGGAGTTGATGGATGCTATGGCTCAGGCGGACTCGACTGGGATGTTCATTTGCCCACATACTGGTGTGGCATTGACTGCACTGTTCAAGCTGAGAAACAGTGGAGTCATTGCACCAACTGATAGGACTGTGGTTGTGAGTACAGCTCATGGATTGAAGTTTACTCAATCCAAGATTGATTACCACTCGAAGGAAATAAAAGACATGGAATGTCGGTTTGCTAACCCACCTGTGGAAGTGAAGGCAGATTTTGGATCAGTTATGGATGTTCTGAAGAGCTATTTGTTGAGCCAAAATTCCAAGCTATGATTTGTTCTCAGTTTTAAACATAGTAAGTTTGTAATATGTACTCCTTTTGTCAGCATTTGGTTCTTTATCGTCATTAATTTGCCGTATAGAAATGACCAGATGGTGATTTTGTTGTTGGCAGAGTTGGGGAGAGAGGCTCTAAATTACTTTTGAGAGTACTATGAACTCAAGTCCTTTTATGGAACTCTGTTTTGTGTAGCAGTCTGCTTATTTTTGGCATTGCTTTGGTGCATCACAATGGAAACTGCCTTAATTAGACCTATTTGGTTGAATTATATGACCTTAAAGAGAATCCACTTTGGATACTGCAGCTAGAAACTTGTATCTTAGCTGATTAGTATTTCCTTTCTTTTTAACATGTATATACTTGTCATGCCTAAAAAGCTCTGGTTTGGCCATAGTATACTACAAAATCTGAAATCTTGAACCAAAACTTGTATTACTATTCACAAAATTCAAGTTACTTGTGCATGCTCTGTCACATGCCACATTGGGTTGTAACGTATTGAATATTGCGAGTGTGGGACTATAATCTACATTTATCAGTTACTATGATCTTTGGAACTAGAAATCTGGATTAGCTTGCATTGCATCTAATATAGGCGATATCAATTAATTGGTTTTTTCCTTAATGATGCCGGTACCTAATACCTCCCACCAGCACAATACTGGGCAATCTGCCCGTGAAATCTCAGGCAGATAGAAAGAAACCATCTAGTGTGTTTTGCCTCCATTGGGATTTGAACTTGAGACTTCATGGTTTTCCATTCTCCTCCCACTTCATTAACCGCTAGGCCACACCTTTGAGTGCAATATGTCAAGACCAACTAGTGAAAATTACGTTTTGCTATTTAACATACATTAAGTTCGGTGTTTGTCAAGTGTCTTCTCATTTTGATTAGAGACTTGATTGACTTTGTAGGAATAGGTGATATCTAGGCATTTTGCTGTTACTATCTCAAAATATAAGTGAAATTTAGAGGAACTCTACTTTAAGGGACATCCTTATTTTGTTTTGGAATGAAATGGACCTTATATTAGCAAAATTGATATAGTAGATTCATATAGCATATTTAGGTAGAGTAAATTGATTGGCATTGAGGTGATTGGACACACTTAAAACGTAAGTTTGTTTCTTGCTTGGTTAGTATTGCTTCAAACAATAACAACAGCATGCCCAGTGTGGTCCCGCAAATGGGGTCTGGCGAATTGGATATAACAAAATCCAATCTTGAAAAATCTACTATGGAATCCATTTTGAAAGACTTCTACTGAGTTTAGTTAGTACTGGTAGTTTGGGGAATGTTAAAGATGCACATTTGTACTGGTGACGGTTTCTACAAGTCAAACTGTTTACAACATTAATAGTCATGGGGTACTGTGCAGAAGACCAGCTATTTTAACGCGTTGTTACGTTCTATATGAGTTCTGACTGGAAGTTAGAAATAAAAGCTTTATAGATCATGGTGTTATTTTGATCCTTGTGAACAATTCAGACCTATTTTCTTTTCCATTCTATATTCAGTTCAGAAGTTCAGATTATGGTGAACTAATGGTAAGATTGGTCTAACCACAACATCTGAATACCTCATGTTCAAGTTTTTGAAAATTGCAATTTACAACAGCTTGGATGAAGAATGTGTGTACTTTATGAAATTTTAGGGTTAAATGCATACTGGAGTATAGACTGAAAGTGCAGGCTGACAAAGAATGAGATGAGGTGAAAGGTAAACATCCAAATCCCCAGCTTGCATGACTTTTTGTGCGAGTAAAAAAGCTGATGTTCTCACTCCATACTATAGACCCTGCATTTTTGTCCTACAATCTTCAGTTGCTAATGGGATGAGGCGCTTAATGATTTGCATCTCATTCTTGAAGCTTGAAATAACTTGAAGAACAGCAGTACTTTCAGATATCAGGTTCTTTCTCTTAATCTAATTGCATAGCATCTAGACAGTTACATTTGTTCGTCATGGGGGTACCTGCTACCTCCTAGTAACACAGGTAATCGTGTCCTGAATAGATGGGAAGTGGCCTCACTGAGATTTGAACCTGAGACATTATGGTATGGTTCTCAGCATACCTGATTGATCAAGAAATTCCATTTTGAGTTTATTTAGTTTCGTATACACAGATGCTGTCTCTTATTTTGTTGATGCAAGGAGCTTGTTTTGTACAATGGAGACCAAGCATTAGTCCCTCCCCTATCCAACTCTGATCCCATTACTTTCTACACAAGATGTTAAGCATCATTTGGGGTTGAAGACTAGTGCTATACGATTGCTCCAATTTTTTCTAGATCCTCCCCCGATGTTTGTTATCCGCATTGGGGTCTCATTAAATTTGGATTTGCACATTGTAGAGCTTATTTTTGGGGATAACACTCTGAATAAGATTTTTTTTTCATTCTCAAATGCTTGAATCCGGAACCTCTAATTAAGATTAGAGAGATGTCAATCATCTATCACGACCTATGTTTTTAGTTGTCTATTTTTTAGACAAACGTCAGTCACGACCAGTAGTAGTAGCATGAGTATATACCTATTGACGTCATAGTTCATCTCGTGACGTAGAATATCAGTTAAGGAGTATAAGTCAAATCTATTCCCGTGATTGTCAAGTCCCTAAACTTGAAAATCTCATACTCAATTGCTTGGATATATCTTCAAACTTTGTTTGAGACTCTACAAGGATTGAATATTGACTTCCTTCGTCTCAATTTATGCAATATTCTTTTGCATCTCGAAATTTAAATTAGCTCTCAATAAACAAGAAGAAGAAGAAATAACAGTACATAAATTGGGGAGACTGAAGTAATTAATGGTTGAGTGGTTGGGAGGTCCTATAATTGAATCCAGCTTCTATCTACTACTCAGTTATGAGCTTGTCAAATAAGGCTTGACTAATGCAATATAAATCTCCTGTATGGTTTGTGAGCGCAATGAATGGTCACTTAATAATGAGAATGGCCACTTGACTTCACAAAAAAACAGATCCCGTGACACCCACTCTTTTGCCATAAAAGTAAATCCAATGAATTTTCACGGATTTCCAATTCTTACACTATCCACACCCATAACCAATCACACACACACATTAAATTCCTACCTATCTAATTATAACTATATAAACCCTTTATTTCATTCACTTTCATACACACATTGAAAGAAAGAAAGAAAGAAAGAAAGAAATAGAGATGGAGCATTATAACTTTGCCAAAATATATATGACATTGGCTTTGTTTGCCATAGTGTTGAGCAGTGTTACTATAGAGGTGGCGCGGGCACAAGGAATATGCAACGTGTCGGGTGAAGGATTAATGTCATGCAGACCATCAATCACACCACCTTATCCGACAGCGCCTACAGCCCAGTGCTGTAACGCGCTGTCCCATGCAGACATGAACTGCCTTTGCTCTTACAAAAATTCCCAGTTGTTGCCTTCTCTCGGAATTGATCCTAATCTCGCAATTCAGCTCCCTCAGAAATGCAGACTACCTAATCCTCCCCGTTGCTAAATTAAAGCAGAGTAATTAAAAGTTACTTGAATAAGCTCGCTATGAGAACTGATGAGGAGCTAGCTCTCCCCCTACTTCTATTTACTATACTTGTATCAACATGTGTTGTGTGTATTTTGAGCTTTATTTGTCCTATATGTTTTTACTTAATGGTTGTATTTGTAATTCAGTTGTTTGTCTAAGTTCTCTTGCATTGTTATTCCTTCCTTTTTCTTCTACTGCGTTTCAATTTTATAATGTTACTTTCTCTAATCCATATTAACTGAATTGTTTGAATGTAGCTAGCCTAGGCTTCAGTAAAGAACAAGTACAAGTAACACTTGAGTCGTGCTATGCACTATCTTCAAAAACTACTTTCACGATTTGGAAGTTTTTCTTCATGAGTCTTTCTCTACGAGAGTAGAGACAGCAACAAAATCAACTACTAGTATAAAAGATGGTGTAGTCATTATGATGCAGTGATATAATAGGGCTCAGTCTTGCGTGATCAAATAATGAAGACGTAATGGTATATTTATAGGTGTAATGAAAATAGGTCATTCAATAAGGACACGCCACATGTCTTATTGCAAGTTCAAGGTTACATGAGAAGTGTCATCATCTTATTTGTGCAATTGTCACTAACCCTCAAATCTACCAATATGGTTATGACAAGTGTCTAGGTTTGTGACACTTATCATTAACCTTCAATATAATGTTTTGAAATATTTGAAGTTGGCAACAGCCCTAACAAATCCAAACGTAGCATTATAGAAGGGATGAAATGTGTGAATGCTAAGCTAATGTAATTGCAAATGTGTGGCAAACGTCACAGTTCAACCAAATACTCAACAACTTAGCTTTTGCTGGTCCCATGCCCCTAAAATCCAAATGAATTGCCAATTTGCGTCCAAAATGTGTCCCTTCTTTGTAACAGGTCGACAACAACATATTCAGAATAATCTCACAAGTAGATTGTGAAGGGTATCATGTTCGTAGTCTTGCCCAAGTCAGCTATCCTTTTCAATTTTCAAGCTAATATTTTATATTCGTATTGAAATTTAATTTAATATGAATTCACATCGAAAAGTTATATCATGCTTTTGATAAAGAGGTTCAAAACTTTTGATATGCCAAATATTGCTTTTGACAAAAAAATCTCTACAAGCAGTAGTATCCAAGGATATTTTCTTATTATTAATCATTATATCATGGATTATTCAAAATCACACATTTCTGTTATCTTTGTGCATGTAATTTGTGAAAATACCCTCAATTCCCAATCATTATAAACACAAAACATGTCAATAAAATATGAAAACTTTGACAAATCAATCAATATGGTAAGAAATAATTACTACTCCATATATAAGCAAGGAACTAGATTCATATCTAATTTGGACTCTGAATAAATATTCACCAACTCTACTTACCCCATGGCCCATACACAAAAAATACAAATGTAATGGCAATTGACCCCCAATTAGTTATGGAAAAATAATCAAGTAATGCATGTTATGAGTTTGATACAAACACTCTGCTACAAACAAATATCTAATTTGAAAATACAAGTAAGCTATCATTTAACAACAAGATCTCCTCAACCAAAGATCGAATATTATTTCCTCTTATCAAATACATCATCATCATGGATGGATTATTCAAAATCACACATCTTTCATAACTTATGCTAGTCAAGTACTACATGACCAACTTATCAAATCCAACAAAGAAACACAAAATTAACAAATATTCAACCATAGCGGAAGCTTAAGTGCCTCGTGCTGCCCCTTTTAATCCAACTTGTAACCTTTCCTGACAATCTCTCTATTTTCTGTACACTAATAACTTTATGCAGTACAAGTTGAAAAACACCTCAAATCTCAATCATGAACAAAAATGTAACAAAAAAATGAAAACTTTAACAAATCAATCAATGTGGTGATTAAGAAAAGAATCTAACTGTGGCCTACTCCTGGGCCTAGATTTGATAAGCTTCGTCCTTGATCATTTTTGTTCAAGGAGTTGATTTTTTCTAGCTTTAATCCAGCTCTAAATTTTGATATGAAGTTTTCAGCTTTTGTGTTTACATCTGGGCTTGGACAGAACAATGGCGACGGTGCAAACGCCATCCGTTCACTGGCGCCGGCGTCTTCCGC
The DNA here is from genome assembly GCF_900185275.1 of Solanum verrucosum. Lineage (NCBI taxonomy): Eukaryota > Viridiplantae > Streptophyta > Magnoliopsida > Solanales > Solanaceae > Solanum > Solanum verrucosum. The sequence goes on along the minus strand of NW_026020014.1, from coordinate 1,536,459 downwards.
CATCGGGGTGTTTTCGGCTGAATCTATATCTTCAAGTTCAGGCGACCCAGAACGTGAGCTGACGGTGCTGTCTATTCTCACGTAATCGCCTTGTACTACGAATTTCCAGGCGTGTTTTCTGAAGAATGGAGGCGGTGGAGGTGGTGGTGGAATTGGTATCAACGGCGATTCTCCTCCGCTGTTTGGGTTTTCTTCGACACTGTCGAAGCTTCTTATTTTCACTGGCTTTGGTGCTGGAGTTCTGGTGAAAGGGGTATTTGGTCTTGATATCCTGACCGGTACTGCCTTGACTGGCGGAGGAGGTGGTGGCGGTGGTGGAGGTGCATTTCTCTTTTTTCTGGCCTTTTTGGATGTGAATAAGTTTTGAAACAGAGAAGAAGGTGGTGGCGGTGGCGGAGGAGGCGGTGGTGGAGTGGAGGATGCCGGCCGTTCGTAATGGAGAGGAGGTGGTTCTGATTTGTGGAGAAGAGCATCAAAATTATCAACACTTTTTGATCTGTTTTTTCTCTTCTTTTTGTGATACAAAGAGTTAATAAACTCCCTCGTCGCACTTGCACCACCTCTTTTCCGATCGCTTTTACTGCTCCTCGGCTCCACATATTGTGACAATGGAGGCGGCGGCGGCGGCGGTGGCGGTGGAGGTGGTGGAGGTGGTGGAGGAAGCGTCGCCGGTGCCATAATAACTTTATTTGCTTCTCGCTCATGATTTTCCCTCTTTTTACTTGCTCCCTCCTTTTTACGCCGAACACTATGAGATGCTCTCTTCACTTTCTCCTCATATACCAGTGCCGGAGCTGGCGGCGGTGAAGGCGGAGAGAGCGGCGCCGGAATTGAAGCTGGTGGAGTAAATGTAGGAACATTATTAGATCTTAAATGATCTTCATAAATAGTTTTAATTTCAGGTTCCGGTGAACGATCAACTTCTCTCCAGCTACGACGGCTATTAAGCTGACCGGGATCGGAAAATCTATGACTATCCACATGAGTATCATCATAGAACCGCCAATGATCTTCCGCCGTGATCCACCGCGGCGATACTTCACACAGATCAGGATACGAACTAAAACTCCTCCTCAATCCACCTCCTCCGCCACCATTATTGCTAAAACAATCCCGTTCTCCATTATCGAACCATGTTCGTGGTGTTATTGGATTCGGATTTGAATTTCGAACTTCTCTAAACCATCGACTATTTGGCGTTGATGGATTCGATTTCTGAACTTGATTTCTGTTAACCGGAGAAACTGTTTGTTCTTCATTGTTGTTTCTACTGAGAAAACCAAAAATCACAGCAACTAGAACCAACACTACATTCACGGAATCCCAGCTTTTCTTTACATTGGTTGGTTTAAATATAGATAGTGTTGAAGGAACTATGAAAACTACAAAGAGAATCGCCGTCACCAGCAGAATAATGAGCAACAGTCCGGCGTTAAAGAAGAGAGACGACACCCGGTGGCGTAGCCTCTCTGTACGGCGGAGATTGGTGGTGTTTTGTAGCCAAAATGGGGTCATGTCTTCCCCATCATCTGCCATTGATTTAGGCTAAAAGGAGCTCTTTTGGACACTTTGTGGGTTGTATTGTATTGCTTGTTTAAGACTTTGGGTTTGACACTTTTTGTTGGATGGATAAAATTAAAAATTTCGATAGTATATATTTATAATATAAAGTTTATGGATTTTGGAGTTGCAAGATTACTTGTGGGGTTGGAAATGGAGCAGTTGTGGGGAATATTGAAAAGTTATATTTATTAAATAATGGAATTATAAGTGTATGTATGATGCAAGAGTTGGAATTTTTCACATGCTTAGCTAAGAATGACAGCCTATATTATCAAATATCAATACCGCGTATATTGTAATTTAAGTATCTTTGAACCAATCATATGAATTTTGATAACGTTTAAGGATATATTTTGACGCTTGTTATTGTGGACAGCATACAAATTACTCAAAAGCAAGCATACATTTGCCTAAGCAACAACTAGGAAAAAAGAAACAAAAAGCCATCACATTTACTATGTGCATAGTCGAGTCAGGTTTAGGGTTTAAATTTTATAAATTTGAGGTCGACAATTAATAGTAGACTCAGATCTAGGAAATTGAATTATAGGTTCAAATTTGAAATTCTAACTGAATTCTATTGAGTTCGACATTTAATAGAATTTTTTTAAATTGAGAGCTTTATCTAAAGTTACGGGATTCGAACAAATATAGCGTATCTACTCTATGTTAGCCCCTTGTTCATAGCCTAATTGGATCCAGTTATTGAAGTAATTTTCAAGTCCTTGAATCCTTCATATAAAACAATTAACTAGTAGCCTAGCTCTAGCTAGCACCACGGAAAGATCCATGATCCATCCACAAAATTACGGTAATGCGTAAGACACAAACTGAAATAATTTGAATTCACGTATAAGAAAATTCACTATGGATAGTTTTGACGTTCTGTATTAAAGAAAACTTCACTTTTCAAAACTCAAACTCGAGACTACAGACTAAAAGTGAAAAAATCATTACCATTTTACCATACCATTTGTTGGTAAAAGTTTGAGAGTTTTGAGACTTGAAACTTTACTTTTCTAATACTAGGGTCTAGGGGCAATGCATGCACCAGCTCATATACCGTATTTCAAGTGAAGAAAGAAGAAAAAATGAACAACGTAGATATCGTGTGATATTGACATCCCACGTCTTCATCAACTACGCTCCCATACATCTCTATCATCAACTATGGATCAGAGGCGAATTCAGTATTTATCAAATAAAATCATATGTTTGTTCACTGATATGAAGTAGATATATATATTATAGTAAAATACTTACAGATATTTTTAAAAAAATTAACTCATATAAGTTTAAATTCCGACTAGAAATTTGTTTGATGAAAACACGGGTAAAAAATTCATGCATTAGTCACTTTCATTCTTCTCGTTAAACCGTCTATAACACTCATGGCTACAATTCTAACTTGATTATTTTCTAATAACTATTGTACCTTACAAGTCACATTAATTGAGACCAATATTATATCAACCTCGAACTACATAGCGTTATAAATATTCGGCATCTTAGACTATAGTACAATAATTCATGCCACAGTAAGTCTTTGGAAACTTCCAACAAAATCTATACAATTGAAGTTTGACGGTTTCAACGGCCAATTGTTTGCAATGTGTTATTCGACCCTCTTATCAATATTTCAAATTTATATGATATTTTTTAGTTTTTTCATATTCAAATTATGTTAATTTTGATAAATATTTTTAAATATATATTTTATAGCCCATGCACCATGTATTGACTGCATTACACAGGTCCTACTTATAGAATAAAACTTGATTAATTATACTACTGAATTGTTAATGACAGGTTCTCCTAATTAGCCACTCATCTTTAGGAGTCCCTTTTTTTCTTTTTTTGTACACCACGAGCCTAGAAAAACTTTATAGTATATTGGACAAATTTATAGAAAGTTTAGTTGATTAAGTTTTACGAGTCAATTTTGAACAGCTAAGAATAATATATACTTTTTGAAATGACAAATTTTAATCAAGTTAAAGATTGTGGTCCAACATTTTTATGTGTTATAATATATACTAGTATATTCTATTTTTAAATTTTCTCTCTCTTGGTAATCATGAATGTTTGAACACTTCTATTCTTACGGAGTATGTAAAATTTTCTTCACTTAATTAAGTACAGCATTATTTTTCCGCCTTCGCGCTTTACTTAAATCTCTGAATAACTCCTATGTTTATTAATTCAATTCAGTTTAATCGGCTTGTTTCAGCCATTCTAAAAGTTGAACTGATTTAAGCTAAATATATAACCTGAAATGACCCTTGAGAAAACTTATTAAAATATTTTTAATTTTTTTGTTTGATCGTAATAAAAAAAGAATAGTTATGTATAATTAAATAAATCATGTGGAGTCATACAAGTGATGATAATTGGATTCCATATTTATGTTACATGGTTTGTTTTAACACGATAAATTCTCTCTCTCTCCTCACACTTCCCTTGCTATGTTTTTTTCTACTCTTTCTTCGAAATCTCAATATACTTGTCCAGGATAAGTAAGATCTTCGATCTGCATGGCTAAACGGTTAAAGCAGCCCAAGCTCTTCTACGTACTTGTCCAGGACAAATAAAAGAAATCCTCAGCAGAGTTTAATCCGATGTCAATTTAGGCGTCACCTTTCAAGAATAGAAGGAAGCGGAATAAGCGCTCGTTCATTTCTGATTCACTTCTTCCCATTCGTTCCGAGTCGCCAAGGGGCAGAAGCCTTTCTTCTGATTTCTTTGCAAGCATTACGGAAGATTCGTTAGCTAATTCAATTCATCACCCACTTGTATGCTGCTAGGTCCGAAACCGCTTGAGAGCACCACTACGCCCCTTAATGAATCGAATGGCCCTTCAACCTCATAGATCCTCATGAGACCCGCAATGTGCATAACTTATCAAGTAACCAATTATGGCTTTGCTTTTATACTGAACAACGGAAGAACCAAGAAATTGCACCTCTGATATTGCTACAACATGCTCAATTTACATAGCCATTTTCTGGCGCAACAAACACCAAAAAAATTGGATAAACGTCGTTTGTTAACTGTTTTTTTTCTATAATACATTGCTAAAATACTATTCTCATACACACCTTAAGCCCATAGGAAAAATGAATGGACTGAGTTATGTAATAATGAGATTTATACCCGTCGCCGTGTACAGATTTATACTAAACCAAATGTGGGTGAACATGTAATCTCTAACTTTTGCTTTTGAACTTCCTGTGAGCTTTAAGGTCCACCACAATCACAGATATATTGTCTTTGCTACCTTTTTGAAGAGCCATCGATGAAAGATACTCTGCCGCTGCTTGTGCAGCAGGATCCACTCCCTGGCCCCTTTCCGGCAGAGGGTTAGTCCCATTCTTTTTGTGCCACAGCAGAATTCGTCGTCTAGCCACTTCACAAGCTTCCTCGTTTGTCATCACATCCCACAATCCATCACTGGCTAAAACTAGGCATTCATCTTCTCTAGCACGTGGTACAAACATAACTTCTGGTTCGGGTATAATCCATGGTTTCAAATATCTGTCACCTGAGAATAATGGGATACACGAATAAACAATAGAGAGAAACAGTAAAGTATGTAGTTTTAACTTTCACTTCATCTATCCAAACTCTATTGGGAAATTGACACCATATCAATACATGAGCAATAGCAGCTGCAGAGAAATGAGACAAATAACCGAAGACAAGGCACTTAAGACAAACGACAATTAAGAACTGAGAGAAAGCAAAACCAAGGTGGTATCGGAAACTCATGGAGAAAAACAAACAGATTGCATGCATCCTAGGTCATATATGTTAACTCTCTCCATTAAGAAAAGACTAACCTTACTTTCCTTTACAGTTCTTTCTTAAAAAAACTGACCTTTATAAATGGAAAATTATTTCCCCACCAACCAATGAACCAAATTAATAAAATCATATACTTCTACTTGTTATATGTTTACTCCATCTGACAATTTTCTTTTTAGTTCGTCCCAAAAAAAGTCATGTTTCTATAATTAGAAACAACTTAACTTTAAAATTCCCCTAGGACCCTTAATGAAATGATTTATAGCTACACAAATGATCAGAGTATGACAGACCACAAATTTCAAAAGTCTTCCTTTCTTTCTTAAACTTTGTGCCAAGTCAAAACGGTGCCACATAAATTGGGACGGAGGGAGTATTTAATACTTGATTTAACATGTCACCAACTACCTGTTCTTCTTTACAATTCGAACAATTACTTGATCAACATCTCTATTAAACTCTATATAATGTAATATAAAGGAAGGCTGAGGATTAAAATGTAGGGGTGTATCACTGAATTAAACATAATGAAGAACGTGCAGAACCTTGAGGCTACCCTTGAGAATATATTAAATGTTGGCTAGATTGAGCCCCCACACACAGTTATCGATTCAATTTATTAATGATAATGACCAAAAAGTCATTCTAGGTATACTTGCAAAACTAAAGAGAGGATGCAGAATGATACCTCTGATTGACATTCCTAGATTTTATTGACCATGGTCCATGGAGAGTACTGAAACTGTTGGTAATCAAAGAAATGCCTAGTTATATTGTTGGACGTTTCTGTGAGTTGTACCCAGTAAGTGCCTCATGGGATCCTGCTTATTAGAAGTCAGAATTTGGAGGGAAAATAACACTAGAACTACGCCTCAATCTCAAACTAAGTTGGGCTTGGTTATATGAATTCTCGATATTCATGTCTCTAATCTAGATCACATCTCAATCCAATATTCTTTGATAAAGGTGTCCTAATCCAATATATAAAAAAGTTCAAGTTCTCTTGGCACTTGAATTTCTCTACCTTTCCAATGGGCATAAAAATCTTCACAAGACAAGACTAACGTGAGAGTATTAGCCAATACTCCTAGGAACCATTGAACCTAAAGTAACACGAGAGTGCAGAAGACCATCTTCTATACTAGCAGCTGTCTTCTAACTTGGGCAACAATAGCTAAATATCAGTATTAGCCACACATCACCTGACGTACATTCCCTAAAGATCTCACAGGTTCCCTTATGATGGATAATATAGCCAAGTATTTTCTATACACGAATGTTACACTTACCAAAGAAAACAGGTATCAAGCAAATCCATTGCACAGCACACCAATAATAAATCATGAAAGCAACAGTCATTCATATGTTATATATATATATATTGTACAAAATATTCAACAGATGCAAGCTGAAAGGTTTTAGAACACCAACCAATAGATCTTGACATAGCAAGAACACCAAATACACGATGCCCATTCCACTGAATGACCTTACCACCAGATGCTTCAATTCTGGCATACTCATCTTCTCTGCTTGGCTGGTAAAAGAATACAAGGTAAAAGAGTGAGATGGTAATGCATCAACCACATTCTTTCCTGCCAAAATTAGACACATGTATGTGAAAAAAAGAAAGAGAAGAACAAAAAAGAGAACAAGAGGTTGATGCTAAAGTGTGTTTTACTTTGTGATCGATTGACAATGCCACCGCTTCTTTGCCACGATAAAGGACTGCTCTTGAATCCCCACAGTTAGCAACTATAATATGAGATGAACAAATCACCGCTACAACCGCAGTGGACCCAACAGTTTCTGGGGCAATAGGCTCAGAGGTGCAGCTAGAGGTATTTATGTTGTCATCACAAAGATCTATGTTCACCTTTCCTCCAACTTCATCATCAACCTTGAGAAAGCAATTAGTAAAGACCTTCTCCCACTGAACCTGCCGGGTATCCCTTACACTTCCATCCACCAAATCATGTTTGGGAAGTTTTAACTCCTCAACTAATGCTAGATGAACACGTTTACAGCAATAATCCGCAACCTGCATGACGAAACATCAGTCAGTTATGATCAGCTTAGTTGTCATTGGGTTGAAATTTGTCAGGAATCAAACTGATGATAGAACAAACATCCAGGAAGTTAAACTTGAGAACTAGGTTAAATTTGTAGATTTTTCTGAAAATCTGAAATACTACACAGCTGAAAAATTATGGGGTGAAGAAATGGCTGGCAAAGTGCATATAAGTTGATCGCAAGCTCTGGAATAAATAATCTATGTGCAAAATTGATTTACTTAATTGGCAAATTAATCAAGAGAAAAACAAACAGTAATCATTATACCTGAGATCCTCCATGACCATCATATACTCCGTAGAAATGAGATGTCAGGTGACTCAAACTTTGACTTAGTCCATCAATAACACGATCACCAATAAACATCTTGATTGGAATTTTCATAAAATTAGGAACAGCAATAAGAGCATCCTCCATCTCCGGTCTCTTTCCACAGATAGATACAGAACCCCAGAGTGGCACACATTCCAATTCAAACACACTTTTGACACTTTCTTTGACAGGCTCCTTCTCACTGGGAAATGGAAGGGCCACTACAGATGCCTTTAGTGTAGGGCCACTAGTAATTTCATCATCTGGGAGAGCAACTATGGTATTACTAACCTTTCTATCAAAACTCCTTTCTTCCAAACTTATGACCTTGGCAACTATTTGTCCATTGTCAATACCCTCGATTTCAACAGCAATTGGCAAGCTCAACTGTAAGCTAGCTCCCAGTGGCAACAACTCCTCGCCATTAATTCCACATGGATCCTCTCCAATAGATAAAATCTCATCTTCATCACTTCCCTGAATGATGCTATCGCTAACAATCAGGCAGTTTTCAGCTCCCAATATAGTCGGCGGCAGACTACATTTTCCAGAGCTTTCTCCTAGTGTCAACAAGGGAACCCTACCAACGCCAACTTTCATACCGTTGCTATTTCCATTCCAACTGGTATTTGACTCAGCATGCAGCAAAGATGCAGGATCTGAAAGTAAGCTAGCTGTGTCAGTCACTAATTTGAGCCTTGTGATTTCTACATGCTTTGAAATTGCAGGGTTATCACAGATAGAGCTGCTTAAGCTGAGTGTAACAGCAACAGCTGGAGACATCTCTTCCATTAATTCTTTCTAGTGAAAACAATATGCAATTGAGTCAACCGCGTTAGTCCGTGCAGCACTACCAGCAACAAATTGTTCCAAGCTTTATGTTTCACAGAGTAGGACTGCTTTAGAAGGGAATTCACAAGTGCGGTAAAATAGCAAAATTGAATCCACAATGAAATGAGGTAGGAATCCACAAAAATGGGCAAGACAGCTAAATTACAAGCACAAGGAGAATGAGGTAGGAATACACAAAAAATGGGGAGAGACAAAAATTGAATGAGGCAAGAAAATCTCAGTTAACAGCTCACTACAAGAAGTAAAGGTTACACTACCAACATCAAACAATAGGTGGAACAAGCTCCAGATAAGTGAGACAAACAAGGGTGTGAAGGAGATCTGCTACTATAAACAGATCCAAACTTCTATAGATGGCAAGTTCTAGACTGAGAAGACTTAGGGGGTCCTTTCTTGTACCGAAAACTAAAATATCATGCAATTATCTTTCTTCAAAAGAAGAAACAAGACTAAGTAGAGCAAATCCTAGCTCCACCACCACCAACCCTTAAATACACAAGAAAATGGGGAAAACGACAAAATCAAACCCTTATCCATGAATTCAAGAAGAGAAAGCGAAAGAATCATGGAAAAGAACCTAGTAAGGAGAAGAAAACAGACAACTAATCAAGAATCACAAGAAACCCTAAAAAGATACAACCTTTTTGCCACATGTAACTTGGGTTTCATGGATCTGAGGCAACTCATGTCCACCTCTCAAAATACAAGTCATTTACTAAATATACTCTCCTTCCTCCAACCCAACAGATAAAAATTGAATCTTTAAGCAACAAACCATTCAAGAACATAAAAAAAAAACAGTCCTATTTACAATAAATTCAACTAAAACAGTAATAATTAAGCTTACCAACAAAAACCCTTTTACCAAAACACCTTGCAGACTCTCCTCTACAGCCCCTTTTCAAGATTTTTTTTTTTTTCTTTGTGAGACACATGAGAGAGAAAATACAACTTGGGATGTAGAAAAGATTTTACCTTTGATGCACTGACTCCTTAGGAAGACACGTGTAGATTCAATTATCTAACTCCAATCAATGCTAGCAGACAGAGAAATGCTTTGAATTGTTTTGTGCTTACCCTTAATTACAAAAAAACAAAAGGGAGTTCATGGACTTTCCATGAGGACCATTTTCAAGAACAACACGTGTCCTTTCTTGGCAGGTCAGCCATTACCTAAATAATGTCTCCATTATTTTTTCTCTGAATTATCATGTGTTTACTACTCATCTACGTCTGTTCTTGCCTTTGCATTTCCACTTTTATTGCTCAAAAAAATTAGGTATTTTGGGGTTGTATGTTGCTTTCAACTATCTTTCAACTCTTTATTATTTGACACATTGCATTTACTCCTTTTTTCTTTTTTTCCTCAAACAAGAAATTGTTTTGTTAAATATCTTGTTTCTTTATTAGAATTCGATTAAATTTGAGCTCTTTGATTAAAAATAAAATAAAATTATTCCATCATAATTTTTACTATTTCATTCGTTTTAATTTGTTTGACTTATTTTGATTTGATACAAAATTGAAGAAAGTTAATATTATTCATAAATCTTGTGTTCCTACATATGAATCAAATGTACCAAAATGAATCTTTCGGAAACAGCATCTCCATGAGATAGTAATAAGGTTTGCATACACTTTATCTTTCTCAGACCCTACTTGGAATTTTTAGTAGATATGTTGTTGTTATTATTAAATGTGGCAAATGTTTTTAATTTGTTATTTAAAACATGTCAAATAAACAATTAAAACTAAGGAATTGTTAAAAAAAGAGTCATTCTTTTCTAAACATTAAAAAAAAATGGGTTAAACAAATTAAATCGAAGGAATATTATTTTTCTTTGGTACATTTCACACAAGATTGATGTTTTTACCTTTTTAGTGCAAATTTATGCCAACTATGTATGTTGTAAGGCCAACTTTGTGCACTTCGTCATGCATTACATAATGATGCAATAAAATATGTTTGTCTATATGTACATTGATGGACAATAGCTAAACTTGGAAAGTTTGGGATTTGGAATATTCGAAATAATATTTGAAAAATTATTCTACATAAGTTTTTATTTGGTAAATTGATTCATTGTTTCAACTTTAATCTTGAAATATAAAGTTTGAAGTCTGAAAAATAGATTTTATAAGTTTTTATTACTTTTGTTCACATAAAAAATTTTATATCCAAGAATAAGTTAAATTTCCAAATATTTTCAATTATTACTCCTTCCATTTTTTGGTTAATCTCAACTAAATCATGTTCAAACCTTATGCTAAAAAGTCCTACATTATTATTTAGGAGTACTATTGTTTATTGAAAAAAAAAATATTTATAGTATTGACTATTGAGATATCATCAATCCTATCGATGTTGTTTCATGAGTCAAGACAATTATTTGAACTTGAATCAAATTAAGGTAATGCTTCCATGTGTCGAGCACTTATTAGTCCACTAATCAAGTTTGATTTTTATCCAATACAAATATATTTTTCCATGTATGATGGTAGAAATTTTATTAATCATGCTTCAAAGTTGGATATAAAAGTACAAAGAGATTCGTATAATTTACATTGAATTACTATAAAATGATTTTTATATTTTTTTTCCTTTTGTTTCATACTGTTTCACAACAAATAATTAAATATCCATCCACCCACGTATAAACCAATATCACAGTAAATGTAAAAATATTACTCCCTTTTTTCAATTTATTTTACTTTTATCTTTTAATCCGCCTCGATATAACTTTTTTGTTTTAAATCTTCGTATGATATATTTAAATTTATAAGATTCAATAACATTTTGATACATTTTATATATTTCTTAACTTCTTAAACTCCGTATCAAATTAAAATTAAATAAACGAGTAAAAATATAAGAGAGGAGGAGGAAGAGACAAGTCAGTATGGTGAAGTCAAGATATACACGTAATCGACTTCATTTTTTATATATAAAAAAAGAGAGTTCATAATTTTCTATGTTCTAGATTTTTCTTTTCTTAAAAAAAATAAGCAAAAAGGTTAACGTGTAAGAATTGAATTAATGGCTCTATATGATTGGCCAAAGAAAATAAAGATAAACTTTGAAAATAAAGAGAAATAACAAAAATATTATAAACATAACACGTCAAAGGTTACAATAAAAGAATTGATTACATAAAGAAAAAAAAGAGGCTATTTTTTTAAAGAATCCAATGGAAATGGTACAAGGAAGCAAAGAGTAGGTTTTACTTTGCTTGGCTCAATAAAGAATGGCTTTTGAATTAAAGATGGTAGGTCAATAACCAAGTTTGGTAGCACTGTTGTTTGATAGCTCAATTAATTAATTTATGTTAAAAATTCACTTTGAAAATAATATAGCTTTTACTAAAAGTAGTTTTATTTTTGAGATTTAAATTTGAGATATCTAATTAAGAATTGATCTGTTATTATAACTTTGTTGATGAGACAAAGTGGTATTAATTTTTTCTTTTACATGAGCTTTCACACCATTTGTTTACTTTTATAGATTAGGATCACCGCACTATTTGAGTGTTTGGGAACTTGATCAAATATAATTTTTTTAAATATTTGATTACTTTTAGAGGGTGAAAAGTACAGGATTAGTATTTTTCCTCAAAAGGGTAACATGATGGACTGTGGAATAAACGAAAGTATTTTTTCTAATTATTTAGTGTGTGTTTTTACTTGAGTACAAATTTACTTCAATAAACATGTAGATAGTATTTTCAACGTCGAAGAAAGTAGAACAAATAAATTGAAATGAGAAAGAATTACTCTACTCGGATAGTCTGAAAATAATAGGACTTAGCAGACCTTACTCCTTAGTCCTACCTTATATTTGTGGGACAGAAAAGCTATTTTCGAAAGACTTTTACTTTTTTAAGACAAAACATTTGACAAAATTAATTTTCATACCAACTTTCATTTAATCGTCTCCGTTCTTTTTCCGCCTCCCGTTTTATAGGAGTTATAGCCTAAAGGAGAAAATGAAACAAGATTTATATTGTTATGTAAAAGTATAGAAGATATAAAAACGTTGAATAATCTTCTAAATATATAGTACTTTATTGAATAATATCTCTCTCTAGCACTGCAAAGAGATACACTACATGAAAAAAATATCTAAATCAGGCAGTAATAGGCACAGAGAATCCTCTTGAATCATTGGGTGGTAGGTGTGTTTGGTATAATATAAGATATTTTTATATTTTCCACCAAGAGGAGAAAAATTACTTCTTGCTATTATGTATCGAAGTCATTTTCCTTCGTTAACCAACACTTCCACATTAATACCAAACTTAGTACTAAAATATTTCAACACATTATCCGGTTTGCAAACATGTTATCAATCTTTAATCAACTGTTTTTCTGGAAAATAGTTTTCACTCTCCAACCAAAAATCAGAAAACATTTTCCAGGAAAAATAATTTCAGTCGTACCAAATACACTCTTCATCACTGCTTCTAGACTTCAGATGCTAGCTTGCCAAGTATATCCTCCCAGGTTTACAAGCCTCATCAATGATGGCTGCTCTACAATACAAACTTCAGAGTTCAGGGTTTAGGATCCAGGGTACAAATGGCGTGCCATCGTCTAATTTTTGGGATTATCGACTATGAATCCACAATGGAAGAGGAGAAAAGAACTCGTAATCATGAACGACCAAATATGCCACGTATCCAGCGCCTAAGCATATGGAGTCAAGTAAGCACAATGTGTTTGAATTCTCAGGAGAGTCAAAATCAATAAGGCTTAAGTTAGTTTGAATTCTTAGTTTCAGAATACAAAAGTTTCAGGGGGTAGTAGTCTAGTAGAGCATTTAACAGAGCAAAAACATGTGAATATATCAATATACTGATACCAAAGAATTGCTTTTCTACGATCTGTTTATCTTACATTTCCTCCCTAAGTAGGTAGTCATGTCCAATATCTAACTTAATTTCAGTAGATGTTAATAGAACAAAGATCACTGCTATTGAAGTAAATGAGCCTATCCAGAAAAACAAATGACAACAAGGATGATCTCTACTTTGTTGATTAAAGAATTCATGTTCCCTTTTTAATAGATGATGATAGTACAGTCAGTCACAAATAAGTTATGATCAAGGGAAAGGAATCAAGAGAGATATACCGCTGCATGGTAATATTCCGAGAATGATTCGTAATTTCCTTGCAGTATGTGTTAATATCCACAATTGCAAAACCAGCGCTTTGAAACAAGGTTGACGTGTAAGTCTCGGAAAAGTAAAACGAACACTGAGACCATAATGACAGGATTTGATTAAAGTTGATATAAGAGTGTGTCATCATGTATAACCCAACAAACCCCGGAAAATACTTACAGTTCCATCTCCTCGGAAATAAAAGTTCTCACTAATCATCTGGTTTCTATCATGCAGTTTCACCTGAAACATTTGTAGTGTAAATTCCATGCCAAAAAATTACTTCCAGTTCCAGACTCGAAGAACAGTGAAGAAATACCTAATCTTAGCCTTCAGCAATTTATAAGATGAATGACTATACATATCCATTTTCTCTCTTTTAGACCCCTGGGAAAAGAAATTGTTTTTTTTTTCTTAGTAAGCGAGATCCCATTTCCCCCAACTGCAATTTCTTTCCACTTCTAACCCTGACCAGCAGAGTAGATCACGTGTCTTGTCTTATGTATTTCATATGTTCAACCTATTTCAAGTTAAGAATGTAACTCTGGTTTGAGAAAAGAAGAAGCTAGACATGGGGAACTCTCTTGCATCATCATTTATATATGAAGATTCAAAGGCTGCACATTCAGGGTTTTACCTGAGCAGAATCACCAACTGCATAATCTCGTAAAAGAATGTGACCATTTGGCTGCAAAATGAGATCGCAATAGCATGGTACACCCATTAAATTATCAAATAATAGAGAAAGAAAAAACAAAATGAGGTAAGACATCTCCATAGCTCATGTATTACCTTTAGTACTTGCTTACAGTTCTCCAGAATTGAAGCCATCTTGCATGGTGAAACTGCAGACAATGTAAAAATCTACTTAAAGGAGTTAGATGCTCATGTAGGCATATATTTTTCCCAAAGGAAGGAGATACGGTTTATTAGATTGCTCTTAGGTGAAACACTATGCTTTAAGCACTTAATACATATTCAGATTTGATGATTATTACTTACTCCCTTCACTTACCAAGGTTACAACATCAACAGTAAAAGGCACGACATTAGCACAGAGATCATCCTTTGCAGCATCACAGACAAAGACATTAATCTTTTCCGAACTGTAATTTGCATGTGACTGCATCATATATGATAAATAGACTTAGGAGTTTGCACGGGACTCCATCATATAGGATAAGTAGCTTTATGCCACAAGCATGTCATAGAAAAGAAAGGATTATACTCTTGAGTTTGTTGTACGTAGAGAACAAGCATAGTTCTTCTGATATATTACTTAAATGCAAATAACAGACTTGTCAAATGGAAGCTCACAAATTTGAAGAATAAAATTTGAAATTACAGTCATCGAGAGAACAATGTAGCCTGTAGGTGCTCAATGAGATCCTAAGCAGACTACAGTAAATGCAATGCAGGTGAAATACTGTAAACTTAAATGCAAATGACAAAGTGATAAATAAGAAATGAAATATTTTAAGATTGCTGATCTTAACCAATAGACTAATTTAATGGAAGCTAAAAGAATCAGAGAACAGAAACTGATATAGCAGCTAACCTAAGATAAAAGGACCGGCGTACTGACTGAGATCCCAACAAGATTACAGGCAATGCAACAGGCGTAAAGTAACCATAACACTAAAAATACTTTTACTACTGGTAATGATTTTAGAAATTTGCAGATAAAGGATCTCAAAGATATGAAAAATTCCTCTACACAAAAGAAGAACATTTAGATATGATCCATGCTAAACAACATAGAGTTCCATTAAGGACCTTCACTCTTTCAGCACTAAATTGTAGCAATTTTTCGGATGATGAGTCATCTCAAATCGAATTACTTTTCATACGACTCATACCATATTGGAAGGACTCCTTAGCCGTTAAACAGTGACAGAGCAAATACCAACAAATTCCCAAATACAATAACTTGTAGCCAAAAGCCAGGGGTAACACTGCGTACACACCACCCTCCCCAGATCGAACTTGTGAGATTACACTGTTGTTGTAGTATAACTTGTAGCTAAAAACTGATTCTTTACGTATATTTGTTCAACGTCTAGGGAATATTATGATTAAGTTAGGTTACTGTTGATGACATAATAACATAAGAAAGTTGACAAACCTTAACGAGGGTTACTGCTTTAGCTGAGAAATCACAGGCGTGAACATAGAGCTTCGGAAACGCAGCTATGAGAGGAAAAATCGTATTCCCCGCTCCACAACCCACCTGTCAATGTCTATTCAGTTGAACTTTTCAGGTAACTACTACTACAGTAAGATAATGAAATTACCTCTAAGACAACCTTCCCATTGGAAGATTCAATTTCATCATCAAAATATCTTCCCCAATCCTTCTCCAAGTAGTGTCGGTCCTTGAAAAACTGCCCAATGTGCAAATGTACGTCACTGAATTCAACAATATAAAAGAGCAGCCCGGTGCACTAAAGCTACCAGTATACACAGCCAGGGTCCAGGGAAAAACTGAACTACAAGATCTATGGTATGCAACCTTACCTTGCATTTCTGCAAGAGGCTGTTTACCTGGTCCCGATCACATTACAACAATTTTACCGGTTACTCGAGATAAAATCGAAGATTTGAATTTCTTTTTAAACTTGTTACCTTGTTTTTGTGGAGCTTGTAGAACTTATCCCAGTACTGTTCAGACCTTCTGCTGTAATGGTGGTTTTCACTCTGACTGTAAAATGAAGTCCGAAATCGAATACTCAAATATCTCCGGCTTACACGTGGCGCTGAAATACCTTCCCACTTCGCCGGCCACACCGTAACAGGAGGAGCACCGGCTGCATGCATTTTTACGCCACCCAAATCCCCCACGCATACGGTTGGTTGTTAGGAGATTTTGGATGAAGTAAGCTAAAACGACGACGTACACGGGAGACGGCAGTGAAAACGGCCACGTAGGACTGTCACAGCTGTCATTTAAACCTTAATAAATACTCCCTTAAGTATTTGGTTTGTCTAATTTCATCCTTTAAATATACAATTACACTTAAATTGGTAAATCCAAGTTATGTTTGGCCACTTTTTGTTTTCAACCAACAAAACATAAAAGAGAAAACTTAAAAATGAAATAATTTCAAGGGAAAAAAAAACTTTTTTGTTTTCTACGTTATCACATTATTCCCGTTTTAGTTCCTATGATATTCAATGAAGATGACTTGAATTAAGTACTAAGTAATATTTATGTTTTTGATCGTTCAACTAACAGAATTCAAATCCATTCAAAGATTGTTATATATATTAAGAAGACAAATTAAAATATTTAGATTTATATTGCATCAATTCCATCTTGAATTATATTAAACATGATGCATTAATCATTATATGTAGCAACATCTTTCATTTAGATGTAATCTTCTAGATGTCAAAAACTCACCCTGATATCAGAGGTGGGATTCGAAAATCGACTAGTCACTAAAATTGAACCGGTCAAAGTCCAAGTTATATGAACCGGTTCACCAAACTCTCGAATTAACACGCCGACCTAAACCGGTCCGATTTTTATTAATAATTAAACGCAGCCACATTCTGGAATAGTGTAATAATATACAAGAAAAAAGGAACCAATTTTTTCTCCTCTTGGGTTCTCTGCGATCGGGAAAATAGCAAAACCCTAGCTCAAAACCCTAGAACAAACCAGGAAGGAGCCCATGGCGTATCAACAACACCAATCACCTAATCACACCGGAGACAACGACGACGGAAAGAATCGCCGGCTCTATAACCCTTACCAAGACCTACAAGTTCCAATCAAAACACTTTACAAGCTTCCTACCTCGCCTGAGTTTCTGTTTCAGGAAGAATCTGTTGCTCAGCGTAGATCATGGGGAGAGAATTTAACTTACTACACTGGTATCGGTTATCTCTCTGGTGCTGTTGTCGGTGCCGGTAAAGGATTTGTTGAAGGTGTGAAAGCTTCAGAGCCAGGTGATACTACGAAGCTCAGGATCAATAGAATCCTGAATGCGTCGGGTCATACAGGCCGGAAGTTTGGAAATCGAGCTGGTGTTATTGGGTTGCTTTATGCTGGGATGGAGAGTGGAATGGTTGCTATTAGGGATACGGATGATGTTATCAACAGCGTGGTTGCTGGCTTGGGGACTGGTGCGTTCTACAGGGCGGCTTCGGGGCTAAGGTCAGCTGCCGTGGCTGGAGTTATTGGCGGCGTCGTTGTTGGCTTGGGGGTAACTGGAAAACAGGCGCTAAAACGATATGTACCGATCTAAGATTTGTGCTGGTTTGCTTTTGGATTTATGACCTCAATCTTGGTAGCTGTTATTTGTTTCAAAAATTTTGATAATACCTTGAGAAATTGTGTTCTCGCACTGCCCAGTAATGTAATTTGGCATGAAAGTTTCATGCTTTCTAGATATATTTTAACAATTTTATTGAATATATATTCTGAAACTAGGTTTAGAGGAGATTTTCTCTTGAATAAGGTTGAAAGAAACTGAATCTTGATATGATTGTTTCATTACTTATTTTGTCCATGTATGTGTTGACAGATTTATACAGATGATAGAATGTGTTTTCTCCATGTTTAGATCCTTTTTCTTGTGTTACTGTATTGAAGAGTGTGCTCTTGATGGCAAGCTCCAGCTAGTTGATGGAAATTAATTGTGGTTCTCATGAATAAAACTCTGCCAGTTATTAATCGCTTGTGTATGTATATGCTTTGTGAAGTATCTGTGGAAGGACTCGAGACACCAAGTTGCTGAATTTTCCCTGTTGTTTAAATGCTTCTGGCTGTCTCGTTTCCAGCTCTTTGTACTGCCATATGATGTTTGGGTAATTGCGCAAGGGCTTTGAGTTCCATACTGTTGATAAGCAATGGATGGAACTTTGAAATGATCCTGAGTTCCACCCCTTCTGATGGCATTTTTTTATTAATGATTGTTGTCAAGACTGCTTATCTATATCTATATATGCTAAGTAATAAGAAGACTAGTTTTGATTCGCTGTTTTATGGAGGAGCTGATTGTCATTTTGGAGGAAAAAAATATCATCTTTTCTTTCACTATACTGACCTCCATATTTCCATATTGTCTATATGTTTTTGGTTGTCTCAGATCCTGCTCTTTGTACTGCCACATGATGTTTGGGTAATTGCGCAAGGGCTTTGAGTTCCATGCCATTAATATCTAAAGGATGGAACTTTGAAATGATACTGAGTTTTCACCCCTTCTGATGGCAGTTTTTATCAATGATTGTTGTCAAGTGTCTGAATTTTATGTGCTAGTGCTGCTAAGGTTGTGTTAGACTTAGATATTTCTCTCTATATATACTAAAACGTTAAGTGTTAAGAAGAGTAGATTCTCTGTTTCATGGAGGAGCTCAATGACACTTTAGAGGAAAAAAATACCATCTTTCTTTCTCTTTACCTGCATATTTCCCTACTGTCTATATGTTTTTGGTTCTCTTTGTTTCGAGCTATTTGCACTGCCATATGATGTTTGGGTAATTGCGCAAGGGCTTTGAGTTTCATGCCTTGGATAAGCAAAGGATGGGACTTTGAAATGATTCTGAGTTTCACCCCTTCTGATGGCAGTTTTTATCGACAATTGTTGGTGTCTGAATTTCATGTGCTACTGCTGCTAAGATTGTGTTAGATTTCATTCTGAAAAAAAGATTGTGTTAGACTTTGGATATAAAAAAGATTGTGTTTAAGACTTGAAAATATACTTAAATAGGATAAAGAGGAAGAATGTGTTTGATACTGTTTTCTACTAAAACATTTATGTGTTTTATGGTTCTCTTATTTCCAGCTTGTGTTTGACTCCCGTTCCCTTGGTTTTTGTCTTTTTGGTATTTGAGGTTCTTTATCACAATACCACACCAAGTAGTTGCTCAAACACTTGCTCAACCATGCTTTATTTCCTCTCTTGCCAGATTCCACCCCTTCTCGTTTCCCCTCCCCCCAAGTCACAGAAACCCTCATATCACCACAACCTTGGTTGTCACCTTCTCTGGCTGTGACAGTAACCTATCACCGCCCCATTCTTAGTACTGCTCATTCAATCTCTCTCATGTAAAGGTCCTTGCTGTGTTCAAAGGGATACAAGGGACGGAAATTATCCTTGGGTTGGAGTCCTTAGTCTGCTGTCATTACCCTCTCAGATTCTGTTATGAAAATGCTATGAGAGTCCATGTATGTTCACACACCGTGTAGCATAAAAGAGAGCGCCAAAATGTTTAGCAGACTTAACACGATGAGATATTGGGGAGAAGAAACAAGCCCTTAGTACTTGCGACTGGGAGCAGACGTAGAAGTTTTGTCTATGGAACATATGTTGTGTGTTATGTCAGTAGATTTTGAATTTGATTGATATTGGATTAAAAAAAAGTGTAGTTTTTCTTTCCAGTTGATTGTGAAATTGGAGCAGAAAGCGTCAATTTCACTTTAATTTGGTTTAGTGGTCTTCGTATGGTATAAGTTTCCGCTCAAATTTAAGTTTAAATCAGAGATGTTAATTACTTCCTCTGTTCGGATATAAGTTTCCGCTCAAATTTAAGTTTAAATCAGAGATGTTAATTACTTCCTCTGTTCGGATATACTTGTCAAATACTGTCTAATTTGATTTCTATTTTTACTAGTCATTTTTTTGACAATTCAAGGAAAGACAATTTTTCTTTTTCTATCATGTCAATTTATTAATATTGAGTTAATGTTTTTGAAAAATGTAGTGAGCAAAGATCAAATCTTCCATATAAATCCGGAGGGAGTAACGGGAAATATCTCATTCCAAAATGAAATGTCATTAAACATATATACTAGTATGATGACACTTGCAATTTTGAAGTACACCCACAACGGCAAAGTTTGTTCAGATAATTTTTAGTTTTTAATAGGGTATATTGTTATACAAAATATGCTACATGAAAAATTGATGATTTTTTAATAAGTGGTTTCTTATGTTGCAATAAAGGTGGGTTCTTGCTGTAAAAATGTTGTTATAGAGATCAATAGACCATAGCCTTCAAAAATCATCAACAATTTACCAAAATATGGAAACTGCTGTAAAATACATTCACTTTAGATGTTTACTACAGAAAAGGAATTAACTCCCACTGCTCAATACAAAAGAAAAATTCAAATTTGCTACTTTTAACCCGATCTATAATATTGCAATTTTTTCTTTCTTTGTTGGGGCTTCGTTATCTCTCATGCCCTGTTTATCTACCCTGATCCTTTCTTTAGGCATCGTTGACATACTACATAGATAGCCAGACAACAACTTATAGGCGCCATTATCTATTTGGTGCTGAGCATTATCGACAAGCATATATCTTAGAGTCGACAACAGCTGGTATTTCTTCATAACTAGAATCGATAAGTTAACACACACATGCTTACATATTTTAACTTACGAGTACATGTCTTGAGTTTACACGGGAAAATGTTGGGACAGATTCCATCTTTGGTACAACTTGCAAAGAACCATAGCCATGCAAAGCTATGGATTCTGAACTACCACGGAGCTACTCTTGCATTCATGTTTTCAGCAGCAGACTCCCGCGGACTCTCACTTTTGAAAGCTTGAAATCATGTGTGCAGCAGCGGATTCCCTTGCTTTGCGCGGACTCTCACAGATCTTGCTTTTACTGATAACTTTTGAATCTGCAGCTTTTACAATGACCTTGGCAAGAAATCCACCTTAACAGGGGTAAACACTGACAACGATTAGCTCAACTTTGCAACACATTTTAGAATTGGAGTGCTCGGTTAATTGAGACGACAATAGGAAAGAAAAAACACTAAAAGTTAAGAGGTTTAACCAAGTCTACGACAAGCCTTCTAGTGGAGCGGCTATACCATTTGGCAATTGATAACTACATTGCCTGTAATACAGCCCCTTAATCAACTGCAAGATGGTAAAGGAACAATAGCGTCTCCCTGACAGAGCATCCCTCCCTTTGTTTTCCTACTCGCATATCCCA
Source organism: Solanum verrucosum (assembly GCF_900185275.1). NCBI lineage: Eukaryota > Viridiplantae > Streptophyta > Magnoliopsida > Solanales > Solanaceae > Solanum > Solanum verrucosum. The sequence continues at coordinate 1,514,731 of NW_026020014.1, read as the reverse complement.
CCATGAAAGCAATATAGTGTTAAATATTGTATGATTAGATAGTGTGGGTTGAATCGCCAAATCCTCATAATTAGGCAATCAGGAGATGGTGTAATATTTTTATCAGTTTCTTACCTTAATACATTTTTTGTAACCACTATTTAATCCCATTAGCTTGAGGGAATAATCAAGACATTAATTTCCAAATTCTCTTCTCTTCCCCTTCTAATTTCTCACCAAGAAAGAAGAGTGTCCCCACAAGGATAGACTACTTTCTTGACGCCTTATATTCTCCATGCTCCAGTTGTCCAGTACTAGGTGTATAGGGGTGTGTTAAGTCCAACATTGGTTGAGGGAATGAGTTGTGGTCTCCTTACAAGGTCATGAACAATCATTCCCTCGTGAGCGCTATTGAGTTTGAGTTATGCCCCAAGATCCATTGATTCATCAAAATCAAACAAATACAAAAAAAGTTGGATGGAAAATGGTCAAAAGTTTAGAATAGATTTTTTCCTAGGCTAGATCTCATCAAATGTCCAATCATTTCCATCAATAGCACAATAGCATGTATCCTAATTGATATAAAATATATAGACTTTTGAGGTACATGGGAAAGTTTTAACATCTTACCCTCAAGTGGAAAGACTTGATATGTTGGCAATACCCAATTATTCCTGCAGCACAATTGATCCAGTTGCTGCGGACATAGAATTCAAACATAAATGCATGCATGTTACAATTATCCAGCAAGTAAAAATTGGAACAAAGAAGAAAAGACACTAATACTTTTAGGATAAGTAATTCACAACAGGAATGTGAAACTACATCATTTCTAAAGCATTTGTGGGAGAATCACATTCATCTTTTCATGTATTTGTAGACAACTAATATAACCAAATACTATATTTGTAAATAAACATTATACAAATATATCTTTTGGATAGATTTTCGGCGTAGATGAATATGAATATACTTCACTTGACTTCCTCAGTTTCCTACATGTTTAGCAAAGTGACTCAGTTTCTTGCACTCTTATTAACCTTGGCATACACTAGTATTGTATTGGTGCTGTCCCTCATCAATAAAATCTTCATTAATCAAATATAAATACATTCCACTTGACTTTCTCAGTCTGCTGATCCCCTCAAGCTCATAGATACACTTTAATTAAGCTATGGTCAAAAACTAGCACCGAATAATGTCAGAGTGGTCGATTTGGAGGGGTTTACAGCCTTGGGATAACCCTAGCCACACATGAGCTGTTCATTTAGTTTGAAAACCAAAACCCTAAATATAATTTGGACACCAAGCATAAGGTTGATCCTGGAATCTATGAGATGATTTGGCTTAAGAAAATGGAGGAACTAAAGATATCAAACTGGACCAAATAAGTTAGGAAGATTTCAGATTCTTAGGAATTAGATCAGAATTATCGCTCAACTCTTGGATCATCTAAAATTAAGGATTTAAGTTTCCTCTTTTAATTGATTTGTTTTCTTAAATAAATTGTATACTCTTCCGATGAATAATACAAACTATTCTGATACCAAAAATCACATTGACATACTGGAAAATACTGCTGTCTTCTTTTCAAGCCATGAGTCGCGTATTGACAGCTGAACTAGTTTAGCAAACGCAGCTAGCCCAAAATTTTACATGTAAAACAGTGAATTGATTTCAGGAAGAAATAACCAGTTGAAAGTTTTCACTATGACATACGGTAACCTAATACAAAATTTTATACAAGGAACAAATGCATCCAAGTCAAAACAAGTACTTCATCTTTCTTAGTTCAATAAAACAAGCATGTCCAATATGTGTCTCAACAATGACTTCCGATTATATTGAAGGAAATCTTAGAAATATCAAACATGAAGAAAATTTCCAATAACAGAGGACAAACAGAAGACATTTGAATGATCGCAAAATGGAAAGAATAGCAGCCTTCTACAACGCTAGTTTTCACCTTTCAATAGCTTATCTGGGGAAAGGGATACTATGGTATGGCAGAAAGATATCAAAGGGCTGTTCTTCTCTGTTAGTTCAGCATATAAGGACCTAAACTCATCAAATCTTAAGTAGGAAAGTTGGTCATGGAAGACGATTTAGAAAACAAAAGTTCCTTATAAAGTGAACTATTTTACCTGACTTTTGGCAAAGGAAGCAGCATAGACCCATGAGAACCTGAACAAAAGAGGTTTTTACCTATGCTCTAGATGCTTCTTATGTGGGGAGCAAGCTAAGACTTAACCATCTTTTTTTACATGCAAGTGACAGATCAGCTATGGAAGATGTTCATCCGCCTGAGAAAGATTAGGTAGGTGAAACCAGGGAGATTAAAAGGAGTTCTAAATTGCTGGAACGGTGATGGCAATGCACCAAAAAGGAGGAGATATGGAATTGTCCCAGCATGTATTTGGTGGACAGTATGGAGAGAAATAAATAAGATGTTTTGAGGACAAGCAGAGCAATTTGCAGAGGTTCAAGACGAATTGCTTAGCTCTTTATTACTTTTGGTGTAAACAGGAACTGTTAGCTCAAATAGAAGATTACTTTGATGTTCTAGAGTATTTGTAGGAAAAGCAACAAATAGGTGATCTAGTTGTAAGTTGTAATACTTTTGAAGGGGGACAACATATTCTGATGTAGTATACATGTGGCTATAGAGATTAACGGTTACCATTCTCAAGAAGAAGAAAAAACAAGACAGACAGAAAATAAGAAAAGCGAAAAAAAATAATGTGTCAAATTTGGATGCCTCATCTTGCCTGACATTGGTTTTGCAAAGTAAGAATAGCCTCGGACAATCTTTTTCCATTGCTATATTGAATAGTACATGAGTCTTCTACCAGTTGATTGGTACTGTCTTCGTCTTCTATACACATGTCATTACAGCCATCTATAAGAGCTTCATTTTCACCCCCTGCGTACATATTAAGAAGGAAATCATGCTGACAGTTCCCAGTCCAATTGGATTAAACTGATGCTATTCAACTGAAAAGTCTCCCAAAGGCTGACATAAAGTATCATAATGGGTATTGAAACATCAAATATTAGCAACAGATAATGTCACCTGTCATAAGAGAAAAGGTACCAGAATAGTTTCTGCCCATTCTTTTTCTCAGTTCCAATTAAAGTGACACAAAAATGTCAGCTATTTCTAATAAAAGATACTCCTTTCGTTATTTATCATTTTTTTAAGAAACAAATAGGTCTCGATTTATCTCATTAAATTTTGAAACTTATCAAAAATGCAACTTTTAGATCCATGTTGGGCCTGCGTCTCTAAAAGGAACAGAGAAGGTGTTTGATTGAAGATAACTAGTTGAGGAATAATCAAATTTTCTTTCCTCCTTTGAAGAACAAAATACTACTGTCATGGCAGGAAAACAAGAAAAACAAACCCTTACCAACTCATAAGGAACAATATGATCCTTGAAGAAGAGCAAACAGGAAAACAAACACGAGAAGGGAAGTTTCATTTCTGATTTTTTCAAGTTGTAAATAACAAGATAGATAGCAATACAAGAATATATGAGAACAAAAAAAGAAAAAGAAAAAAACTGATGATACATGGAACCTTCAACTGGCAGTTTGTTGCTTTGCATTCACATCAATCTATGTAATGCCTTAAAGGAAACAAAAGAACTTCCTGCCTAATAAAAATCTAACTTTCAGGAAAGAATCTAATATTCATTGATTCAGATGAAACGCGCTAGCAATGGAGAAAAGATCGTACCATTTAATTCGGTCTGAATAGTTTTATTGCACAAAGCAATCTCATCTTCCAAAATGCGTAGCTGATAATGCTGAAAGTAATATAGAAAGAAAGTGAATATCTCAAAATTTGACAGCACATTAGGGACCTAAATCATAATCCACAGTTTTCTACCATTTCTATCACCATATCGAGAAAACTAAAAATGTGGACTTCCTTAAACCTTCACACAGATGGCCTTCCATGTCCAATCTGAGCATGAACAGGAACACCAACACCCCTATCATACACAGCACGCAAAAATAGAAACACAAAAGAAACAGAAAAGTGGGAGTGAAACAGCTACCATTATGGGTTGTGGCATTGGCTCATTTCCAACAACTTACCTGGTTCTTTCTGTAAGTGCAAAGTTCAAAGCAGTACATGTCTGGAATGAAGTTACTGAGAAAAAATGAGAAAAGGCTGGCAAATTGGACGATGCAAAGTCTTTTTTTGACAGTATTCCCACCTACATCATGTCACTGTTCAAGGTGCAGAAACAACTAGACAAATCAGAAGGTCCTTCCTATGGACCTATGGAAGGGGAACAATGAAGGCCAAAAGATCCATCTAGTGAAGTGGTAAAATGTGATTATGCCAAAGCAACAGGGAGTACTGGGAATTAGAGATTTGTAGAAGCACAACAAGAGTCCGCTAATGAAATGGTGGTGGAGGTATGCTCAAGAACCAGCAAGCTTATGGAAAGAGGTTGTGACTGCCAAATACGGGAGTTAGGACAAAAGGAACACAAAACAGAATAGAGCTCCACATGGAGTTGGACCTTGGAAGTATGATAACAACCTGAAAGATGAATTCTTTCAAGAGGTGTCCTTCAGGACTGGAAATGACAACACAGTCAAAATTCTGGAAGGACAGGTGGCTTAACAATCAACCCCTCAGAACCTCCCATTCTAACCTCTATCACTTGGCTTCTGACCCAGACTCTTCAGTGGCACAAAACAGAGTAGGTGACATATGGGTCCCTCACTTCAGGAGGAACATATAGGACTGGAAACTAAATGAGCTTACTGATTTATTAAAGCACTTGAAGGAGTTTCAATGTATCCTCCAGTCCCAGATAGCTTAAGATGGAGTAGCTCTGAAAAAGGAATCCAAACTGTGAAGGAAGGATATAGTAGGCTGTGCACATCAAATGGAACGATAGATCAATGGGATTGGAAACTAATTTAAGAGACCAAAATCCCAACCAAAGTCAAATGCTTCTCATGGGCAACCCTCAAAGATGTTATCCTAACTCAGTATAACCAACAGGAGGAATTTTCAGTCGATTCCTCCAGTTGGTTAACAGACACTTCATGCAGGAAACAAATAACTACTAAAATAAAATCTATACCTGAGGGAAAAGAAAAACAGTTTTCTTATCAATTAGAAGGAAGAAAGGAGTTGCACGTCCTGGGAAACGAAGTATACTTAAATGAGCGAGAAGTAACCAGGTATAGGAGAAGGGACAGTAGGCTCAAAGGAGGCGGGGCCTTTTTGTTTAAGGGCTGCTCGCCTTTGAATAAGATTTTCATAAAAAATTGTTCTCTCGACTTTTTATCAATATGAGGTGATCGTAAGACTCTTGATTCAGGCAATCCAATCCTCCGAGTGTAAGGCGGAAGCCCCTAAAAATGGTTTTCAAAAAATGGGTGATTAAAAGATCGAATTACTATGCCTATCTTGGTGGTCGTGAGATGAAGGGAACATTCTTGAAAACGAGTCCAGAGTTCGTCAAGGAAAATTGGGGAAAAAAATCATCGAAAGGGAATAGGATGTTAGTCATTTGTCAGATCAACTAGTGCAAATTCTCTTTTTAGGAGGTCCAGAAAATGTAATACCCAAAGTTTCATTTGCAAATTCTGATCCAACATTAACAATTTTTCCAAAAGTGAAACGAGAAGCCATATTTATTAACCATAGAATCAAAGATTGTCAACATGGAAACTAGAAATGGCATGCACCTAGGAAGACGTAGGAAGAATAGCAATATCAGAGGCAGTTACCAGTTTCTCTCTTTTCCAGCGAAGAACAGTCAAGGCAGATTGTGATATTGCATATTCCTTTGAAGCCAAAGTGGTTACTCCATCCTCAGATTGTTGGGAACCCAACTGAGACAGGCCTACTGCAGAGACTCCTTGCATAACTCTTCTTCTTTTCGCTTCAACAATCTTTTCATCATCGTAATCAGTAATGCATGACTTAATCATGGGTGGAGCCACATTCTCCTGTCAACATGCTTGAATATTGAATACTCACAAACATTTTCGTCCATAAAATTGACTCTGAAAGCATGATGTGATAACAAAACTTGCAGGTAATTCAAAGTTATTACTCAGAAATTATTACTTCCTCCATTTCAATTTGTTTGTCCATTTTGACTTGGCACAAAGTTTAAAAAAGTAAAGAGGACTATTGAATCCTGTGATTTGAACTACATTTGAACTACAGATATGTAGAATGTACCAAATGCACTTTAATCTTGTGGTCTTAAACACGTCATGCGAAAAAGGATAAAAAATGTCCTTCGCGTAACAAAAATTCCCTCCTTTCACCTTATGGTTCAAAAATGGCCTCAATTTTATTTTTAGGGCTAAAAATGCCCTTTTATTAAGAAAAGCATGACATGGCATAGTCCAGTCATTTAATCAAACAAGTGGCCTTTAACTTAAAATGAATAGTTATCATGAATTCAATTATTTTTCAAGATAAGGTGGGGGACTAGACTTCGTGGTGGACAAACAGAGGAAATTTGATGTTTGGGCATGTGAAGAGATCTGCACATATGCCCAAGCGAGCGTTGTCTTTCTTTTTTAGAAGTTTGGAGCATCTTATATGCTTCTTTTTCCTCCTAGTTTTATTTATTACTAGTCTCTAGACATGTGAAACATGTGTGTTGCACGTATGCTTCATTTCAATTGAACTTTAAAACCATATGTAAGTAATGAATAATTGAAATTTTTGAAGGAAACTACAACATTTTGTAAGTTATACATAATCAATTGAATTGGTGTAATTTGTTTTCTATGTAGCTCTTCTAATATAGCAATATAATATTTAGGATGACACTTTTCTTGTTTTTTGATACTTCAGCGACACATAGTTTAAAAGTAAACTTAAGCAACCTAACACGGGTTATGTTTGTAAATGTCTCACTGTCTAAAAACTTGTGTCTTGTCTTTAGGAAACTGTAGTCGACTCCTTTTTACAGTCGCATAAATATCAAGAGCTATTGCTTATCTGATGCAGTTAGTTGTCCTAGTGCACATACTATTTCTGGCCGTTACTCCCCCAAGCTCACATAGCTATCAACTTCTCCCAACTCCAAAGCTTTGGCATTGTCAAGCCTCCACATTTACAACCCTCTTCTTCCTCTTACTCTAAATATCTAAACAAATTCTTATGTTGGGTTGTTAGATTCTCGCTCGGGATAATCTTGTAGTCCTTACATAAACTTCTATCTCTCCTCTTAAGAAGTAGGTAGTCTATTTGGGTCTTAGCCACCGCACTACGGTAGGTCACCAAGTGTTCCTCTTCTGAAAACTCGAGTTAGAAATAACAAAGTCAATAACCTTTGCGCAATAACCCCCTCGTTCCTATCCCCAAAGTAGAAACCGCCATGCACATCATCGTAACCCCTCAAAGTGCTCCCTATATGGACCATTAAAATCACCTCCCATAAATGTCTTCTTGATGTGTGGGATACCTCTCACAACCTCATCCAGATCCTCCCAAAACCACTTCTTGAACTCGTCGTCGAAACCCTTATGCACTATGTCAAAGGTCAGACCTCCCACAGCTAGTTTAATAGCCATCATCCTATCATTCACCCTCTTACTCCATTCCACCATAAATAAACAAATAAATATGATAAAATATTACTATGAGATGGGAAAATAATTGAAGAAAGTTCCACATGTACTACATTAAACAGAAAAGAGCATATAAGGCACTATAGGATTCATTTGGTGATAATAAATGCTGAAAAAATTGTTACGATTTTATCTCTTGCCTAAATGATAATCACATCAGTCGTTCACACATACTTGATGAGGACCACCAAGCCAATTGGATAAACAAGTCATTTATCACCAGCTTTCTTTGAAAAAGGTGCATCTCGTGGAATTCCTTATAGTGTAGTTACTGTAGGAGTTAGTTTTCACCTGATTTACTTCTTTCTCGCTGGAGCTACCTCCAACGTGTACATCATATGCATGGGCAGCTACCACTTCTACATGTAGATCTTGCAAGCCACTTGACAACCGCTCCCTGTGATGAGAACTCCATTTACAACAAAAAAGGAACTATGCTTAATATCCTCCTCGCGATCCTTTTGAAAGAGCAGAATAGATATCTAGGAAATAAACAAGAAATTATCTGACCACCCACATGCTTCTGCTGTACTTCAAAGGCAAAAGTAAGCAGGCACAATGAAGCTAGTGTTTCAGGAGCAAAGGGTCCAACTAATTTGGGCCCAAATGAAGCAATACATAATTATTACAACGCCCCAGGGAAAAGGGCCCAAGCAAAGAATAAGGCCAAAAATACCACTTCTGACTGGAAGACTATACGCTTATTACAAGCAAAGCCTCTGCAGCCTCTATATACAAAGCACAGGAAGACACTTCCGATGCCACCATAATAGAAATATTATCAAGTTTGTGAAAATCCCGTCAGAGAAAGAAAAATCATAGGATAGTTTCTACTGGAAGGAAAACAGGTATGATGGAGCATATTAAATTGAGAATAAAAAGCATTTTCGCTGCAGAGACTAGAGGGCAATGTTCGACTAAACATTTTGCAATAAAAAAAGGAAAAGAAATAACAAAAGAAACCAGATGCAACTTCTACCTAGAATGCCAGTTCGACAAAATCTCTCGGTAGGGAAGCAAGTGAAAATACTCAACAGCTGGAGCAACCGACCATTCACATGAATTTTTCTTGATTAAAGGACCCTGCAAGCTACTCCAGAAGCAGATTCAAGGGAAAATCAGCCATTGGTCGACATTGGAGCAATATTTATAGTACTAAAAATAAAACTTAAAGCAATATTCATTTATGCAATGCAAAATTCAGCTTTTCTAACAGATTATGAAATAAACTAAGGAGAGATCAATTCCTTATAAAATTTGATCCTTCATCCATGAAATGCACTTATCAGGCTACTTAACACATCAATAGATCAACATAATTGAATTATGCTCATACAAGTGCAAAATGATGTGATGAATACTATTGTTGAGTTCCAAGATAGAGGTGAATTCAAAAAAAGTATGAATGCCTCATTCGTTGTCACCATGCTTGAGGGAGGGAGCTACGAGCGCTGATGATACCATGTTTCTTTGTGATGCAGTTGAGACCCAACTGGATTAGGACAAGTTCTCATTTGGTTTCAGGTAGTGTTAGGTCATAAAATTATTTTGAGGAAGTGTGAGATTGTTCCTGTTCGAGAGGTGAATGACCTTGGATTGCTTGCTCGAGTATTGGATTGTAGGGCTGGGACTCTTCCGACTACATACCTGGGAGTATCGTTAGGTACTTCGAACAAGGATCATGCGGTGTGAAAACCGGGTTTTCAGAGGGTTGAAAAGAGACTAGCAGGGTGGCAGAAAAGATAAATATCGAAAAGCAGAACGAAGTGCTTATAAAGAGCACATTATCGAGCATCCCCACTAACAACATGTCTTTGTTTCAGGCTCCAACTGTGGTCACTAAAAAGCTGGAAAAGATTCAGACGAGATTCCTTTGGGATGCAGCGAATGGGGCAAGAAAATTTCACTTGGTGCGGTGGAATCCTGTCACAACTCCTACAAAATGAGAGGCGTTGGAATTAAAGATTTGATGCTACAATTCAACAAATTAGGAGGACACAAGATGGAGAGACTTTTTGGGACTTGAGATTTAGAAGGGATTTTCAAGATTGGGCAGTGAATGAGCTTCAAATATTGTTAGCCTTACTGCATATGCAAGTCAATTCGATGGATAATCTCGATGTTTTGCAGTGGGGCTTGGGAAACAATGGAGCGTCAGCATGAAGTACTTCGATGAGAAACTATTATTTAGGGAGGAGGTTGAAGTCCCATGTAATGCAATATGGGTTCCAAAGGTGCCGAGGAAGGACGGACTCTTCACTTGGCCAATAAAGGGGTGATCTTGATAGCGAAAAATCAAAGTGAAAAGTTGCTTGCGTCAGTTGGTGTTACATGCGGGTGAGGATTTGGATCATCTTTTACTTCATTGTGGCAAACCATGAAACTATGGTGGGATATGCTTAGGTGGTTTGCCACTCTTTGGGCGATGTCAAAAACTGTGAAGATTTGATGTTCAGCTAGAAAAGTGGGAGAAGGAGGAGGAGATAAAGGGCTTAGAACGTGGTTCCACATGCGTTAATATGGGAGGTGTGGAGAGAGAGAGAAATAGGAGAGCTTTTGAAAGTGTAGAGTCAAGTTTCTCTCAGTTGAGGAGTAGTCTCCGTTTCTTCATTTTCTTTTGGTGTAATTAAAAAATTCCTTATTGTATAGACGATTGGATGGAATTTGTAGAGAATCATATTTTGTAGATTCTTTACCTTTTAGTATATCACTAGAATACGCCTAGTTTGACCACGTTTATGAATGAAAATAATTTTACTTGATAAAAAAATGCAAAATTGGATCTCCTACGAGCACATTAAAGATTTATATATTATGCATTAATATTGGTAACAAGACTCACATTTGACAAGAGATGTATTTGGTTTTAAAGGTCCAGTTTATTATTGTTTTTGTCGTTAATTTCTTGAAGCATGCACTTGAATATGTAGAGAAATGAACCAACCTTTCAATGATGTCGCGAATAGGAATCGTAAAACCTTCATTCACCAACTTAGTGGATTGTACAAGATATAATCGCGCGGATGCTTTTTCTTTATCCAAGGAATATACAAGGTGGCTCTCTAGGACAACCAGATCACTTCTATTGATGCCTGTTGCAAATGCAAATTACATGAAATATTTAGTCATTCTACAAAAATTACAGCACATAAACTGAAGTATTATGGCAATATTTCCAACATTACATATGAAGCTGCCTATGGCTAAGTGAAGAATATAAGGCTGCTTAAAAGATAGGATATTAATCAGTATACTAGTAGCAGAGTTAATTACTTCAAAGAGATCAAAAGGCGGAAAATGGTTACTAATCATGACTGATTCTAGTGGAATAAAAATAATTACAGATCAATCCAGCTAGCTACAGAAAAAATCAAACCAAACTTGAGAGTATTTTTCAAACAAACAAAATAAATGTAAGGAAGATTCTTATAACTCAAAGATAGAGACTCATGGGGGCAGTGACAGATCTAGAACACAACCAATGGATTCACGGGAACTCATTACCTTTTGCCCAGACCCCTATACATTAAAAAAATCATTAAATATCAAGAAAAAAAAATGATTGTCAACTAAGTTATTATTGTAAATTAACTTGAGGTCTTTGTGGGTGGCAGAACCACAATTTTCACTAAGATTCAAAATGTAAAAGAGCAAACACACGAAGAAGTCAAGGAGATTCACTATCTCCTATATATTCATAAAAAATAATTTGACCTTTAGTCCTAGTGGAACATTTTTTTTAATAAAACTGAACTGAGACGGACTTAATTGGAACAATATGGACAGTGACAATTCATAAAACCACCTCAACTTCCTTTGTATTATGTAGTTACTAGTGAATTTATCCGCGCTTCGCGCAGTTATAAAAGATAATAAGATATCATCTTTTAAAATTAAATATTACTATATGTATCTCTCTATCTCTATCTATCTATGAATATTTGGTTTGTTAGTAAACTTTCAACAAAATCATGAGTTATATTTTGAAAGAAAAGAAATCATAGACTTACGATAATCAAAAATTCATATAAAATATAAAATGAAGAGTAATTATAGAGAGAGCATACAAAAAAAGTAAATAATACGACGTCATTTTTACAATCATAATCATTAAAAAAAAAAAAAAAAAAAATAAATATATATATATATATATATATGAAATCAATATACAATCTTCCGAGCTCTAGTTGACATCTACTCCCATAAGTCAATCATCATTCAATAGCCTTCATCCTATTCTTCAAGTCCAAAGTATGAATACAATAAGCACCGAAAACATAACAAATTAAAATGCTAATATGATCATTATTCATTATTGTCTCTATTTATAGGACTACAATATGAAATAACAAATAATGTCATGAATATGACATTAATTATTTTAGGTGTTATGATGATAAAAGGTTGTAAGAATAATGAAAATAAAGACCATTAAGTTTTACATTTAATTTTTTTAAAGAAATGACTTTTTAGTTTCTTAACATTGCTTTAATATAATCAAGAGGATTATATGAGTGTTTTTTTTTAATATTTTGAATATAGCACATAAACGGGGGAAAATGAAAATGAGAACCCCCCCCCCCAAAGGAGAAAAATAATAATTGTATTTCGCTATCGCATCACTTTTTATATTTCTAATTTTATTATTGTATATAGATTTGACAATAAATTATTCTGCAATATTGAAGCCTCGCATTAGTTGAATATGCGATTAAGTTTCATTATATGGTGGAGACTCGAGATACTTTGTGTGTTATATTAGGAAAAGACATATACATAAGTAAAGAAGATATTATTCTATGTAAAATGGTTGCTTTTGTATTTTTGGTTTTTTGCTTATACACGTACTGTACCGGGCTTCATATTTTTTTTAATTATATATATGGCCAAGCATTAATTGCTATTTAGGTAGTAGATTATCAATTGAATTTCATAATACATTTCTAGACTATACATGTCAAATACAAATTCTACTGTCTAAGGATTAAAGTTTTTCATGATAACTTCAACGTCTCTTTGTCCACTATTAATAGGAACGGTAAACATTTAATTGGTTTTTTTGTTTAATTCTATTTGATTCTTAGGGGGTGAATTTTGAGATTGAGTGGAAGTTCCATCCGGATTCAATGGATCAGAACTGTAGTAACAAAGAAATACATATTCGAAACTTGAAAATAAATGGAAATAATCTAATAATTAGAAACTTCACCAAATTTTGACCAATCCTGGTATATCTTAAAAATGATTTTTTAGTTAAAATAAGATTGCAATGTAATGTATAATTTCCTGAAAATAAAAGCAAAAAATAAACTCACATCATCCATAAAATTAACTACCATCTTCATGTATTAGTAATATCATCACGAATAAAAATGCAACAGAGAAAAGAAAAAATATTAAATTAGAAAATAGAAAATAAAGAAACCAACAAAATACATACATTCACTCCATATTCTGCATCTTTGTATACATGTATATATGATTTCATATGCAAACATTATCGAGCATATGTAGCTGTGTGTTCTTGAGAGAAATCATGCACATTTTGTTTGCAAACACTATTTTATTCATTCATTTATAGTATGGTAAAGTGATGAAAGAAGTTACAATGATTCATATAAACGCATAAATAAATGTGATTTCTTTTAATCCTATTAAATTTGTTATCAAAAGAAAGACAAAAGGTCAAAAGAAAGGTACTAAAAGAAGATAAATGCAAGGCTGAAGTAATTTATAGAACGTGTCTCTTTAAATCCTGTAGGGGTTGTAGGGGTTTAATGTGTTTTCTTATCATGAATATATTTTATTTTTAATTTAGAAAAATGAGATAAAAGCTTAAAAATTTGACAAAATAGATAAATACTAATGATGGTCATTGAAAGGTGCCACATCACCGTTTTCATATTCTACTTTATAAATATATATATATATATATATAGATTGTAGTTAAAAGAAATAAAATGTAGTTATTGTAGCCTTGAGTGGCAGGTGCATGAAACATCTTTTCACAACATGAACCACAATGGACATCACTTCTCACAAACAAAACCACAAGAACCACTTGCTTAGTACTGATAGGAAGCACAAACAAACCAAAAGAACTATTTCCATAGTACTGATAGAATAAACAGGCACCACAGGAAAGATCAGTTCAAACCCAATTTGGTGGGCAAGGAGAAAATCACTTCCAAAGGCAAATTTTGAGAACTTAAAACTCTAGAATTTTGATTCCTCATTAAGCATATACCTGTTGCTTCTGTGGCAGCGGAAAGCGCAAGATCTTGGAGCGATGATCCATCAGCATACTGAAGACCGGTTGAAAACATGTTAGCTTTTTTCTTTTTGCTTATGCACTTTGAATCAAAAAGATAACTTGAAGAGACATCAAGATGTTTCTCAATAATGGACCAAACTGCACAGGTCATAGAACTATGCATGAGCAAGCAATTCTCCCTCCTTGAATCAACTAAGAATACAGCAACTTTGGAAGTAGGCCATTTCTGTGATAGCGGAACAACTTCTGCAGCATCCAGCGTTGAAGATATATCACATGCCCTCATAATTTCCTTCTCAGTGAGTGAAAGTTGGCTTTCCAAATTGTCCACGTCAGTGTAATCTGATCGATGCATTAATTTCACATATGTCATCAAAGTTGGTTTCAGAACTACAGCTAATTGGCAAAATGATGCAAAATTAAGAAATTCTATTTTCTGATCTTGATGTTGCTTCCTGTAGTAGTAGTTGTAGAGCAACACAACAGCACCCACCTGCCAACATCAGCAGCCAGTAGAAGAATGGATTAAGTAGAACATAACAAACATACCATAGCGCTTGCAAGAAGGTTTCTCACTAACCAAAAAATATCATAACCTTTATTACTCAACTTCCATACCAAGCTTGAGTATGCTAGCACACTAATTAATCTAAATTCAATCATAATGCAGCTCACTTCCCCTAGAATCATTTACATAGAATCCACCCATCCCCATCGCAGAAGATCTTTCCCCAAAGTCAATTGCATGAGATATAGAAGTTTAGAGTATACAGATGAAAAGAAAAATGTGTATGGATAAGTTCGTGTTTAACTTTAGATTATTTTTTTTTTGAAACTGTTAACTTTAGTCTATATATCCACAGGTATACTACAACAAAAGTGTAGTTCCCCATCAAAAGTGTTTCAACTTACAGAATAAAATAGTCTTAGTCTAAACTGCTGCCTATAAACAATCTAGCACATCAAAGATGTCTTCTGTCCTAGTTAAATATATCTTGTTTACACCAAAAATAGAAAAGAGCTAAGCAGTCCATCTTGATCTTCGGTAAGCTATTCTGCCAATTTTCAAAACTCCTGTTGTTTCTCTCTTTCCAGACTGTCCACCAAATACATGCTGGGACAAGTTTCCATCTCTTCTCCTTGTCAGCAGCATTGCCATCTCTATTCCAGCTGCTCAGAACTCCTTTAATGCTCCCTGGTTTCACCCATCTTATCCCCTTTAGACAGATGAACATTCTCCATAATTGTTCCGTCCATGTACAATGCAAGAAAAGATGGTTAATTGTCTCAGCATGTTCTTCACATAAAGTACATCTAGAAGCCAACTGATAGCCTCTTTTCTTTAGATTTTCATGAGTCAAAACCGCTTCTTTTGTCAAAAACCACATGAAGCAGTTTACTTTGTAGGGTACTTTTGGTTTCCAGATGCTCTTCCATGGCCATGCCGTCTCCTGTCCAGCATTCTTGTTGAGTTCCTTATAAATTGAATTTACTGAGAATTGACCTTTGGTGTCATTCTGCCAAACTAAGAAGTCCTTTTCGGTGAGGTTGCTGAAAGAGCCCACTGAATCTTGAAATTCTGCCACTTTGTCTATCTCCCAATCCTGAAGGTTCCTCCTTAAGAACAAATTCCATCCTTGTTCAGTCCACATTGTAGCCACAGTGGCCTGTTGATGTTGGCATAAAATGAACAATTCAGGATGCAACTGTTTCATAGGGACAGACCCATTCCACTTATCCTCCCAGAAGGATGTCTTTGACCCATCTCCCACTTCTACCTTGGTTCTGTGATATAGCACTGGCCATAGATTTCTGATTGCCCTCCATACAGTGCATTTTATATGGAGTACTTATCATTTTAGTCATCCACTTATCTTCCATGCCATATTTTGCTGTGATGACCTCTTTCCAGAGCATGTTATCTTCATTTGCAAACTTCCACAACCACTTCATCATTAGACTCTGGTTTTGTTTCCTCAGATTTCTTATGCCTAGGCCTCCTGTATTTTTACTCACAATCAGTTCCTTCCATTTAACAAGATGAAACTTCTTCTTATCTTCACTGCCTTGCTATAAGAAATTTCTTCTAAGAGCATCAATGCTATTAGATACTTTGGCAAGTATAGGAAAGACTGACATCATATAAGAGGGTAATGCATCCATCACACTGTTAATTAAAGTCAATCTTCCTCCCAAGGACAAGTACTGACTCCTCCAGTTGGTGAGTCTCTTTTCCATTTCTCCAGGACCCCATTCCATATGCCTTTGGACTTGCTTTTAGCTCCCAAAGGCATACCTAGGTAAGTAGTTGGAAGCTCCCCAACCTTACCTCCTAGTGTTCTGGCCAGAACTTCTGTATTAAGCACACTATTGATAGGATAGATGAAGCTTTTCCCCCAGTTTATGTGGAGACCAGAGACAGCTTCAAAAATGACAAAAATAACCCTCAAAATCAGGATTTGTTTTGTCTCAGCTTCACAGAAAACCAATGTGTCATCTGCATATTGTAGATGAGTTATCTCCAAACTAGAAAGTTCTCCTGCTTGGAACCCCTTGATCCACCCCTTTCCCTTTGTTGTTTTAATAAGGTTACTCATTCCTTCCATAGCTAAGATGAATAAAAATGGGGAAAGAGGATCCCCCTGTTTAACTTTAGATTTAAAACCACATGTAATATTCTAAAACTCGCAAACTTCTGCACTTGTTAAATATTCGAAAGTAATAAAAAGATAAGGCCTGGAAGCCTAAAGTGATAACTTTATCAAACAAATTGATGTATGGACATACTAGAAGAGATACGATAAGGAATAAGATTATGCATGACAAGGTCGGAGTGGCTTCTGTGTTGAACAAGATGAGGGAAGTGGGAGTGAGACGGTTTGGGCATGTGAAAGAGGAGGTGTGAGAGGTTGCCTATAGCAGGTCTAAGGAGAGGTAGAGGTCAACCGAAAAAGAATTAGCAGAAGTGATTAGACAGCAAAACATGATGCATCTTTAACTCATGAGGACATGACTCTAGACAGAAAGGTATGGAGGTTGACGATAAAGGGTAGAAAGGTAGACGAGTGTTGTCGTACTTTTATGTGGGAGAGGCAGTGGGTCAGTCTCCTCTTCTCATCTTTTCCAAATTAAGTAGTATTAGATGGTATTCAGGTAGTATCTTATTCTTCAATTTTCACTACTACATGTTGCTTCATTTCCACTGTTTATCTTGTTATCATTTTCCTTTCAATCCCTTCTATTACACCAAATATTCTAAAACTTCAGAGATTCCATACACATTCTATTAAAGCATAGAAACTTCACACGGAGTTCCAATCGAGAAATCTTTTAATTTTACTCAGTGAATTCAATTGCAAAAAAAAAAAGATCAAATTGAATTAATCAATAAAAACATACCAAATGAATGAACAGTAATTGGAAGGCTATGAGTACCTGTTTAGCCATGGATTTTTGTTGATCAAGTGTCGGAACTTTCTTTGATTTGCAAGAACTGTGCCCTAACAACGGCTCCACCATACATTCCAGCAACGCCTGCACTACTTCCTCTGTTGCACACACCTTCTCCGTCACCTCCATTTTTTCCGTCATCTGATTCTAGTTCTAGATTATAGTTGGTGGTGCAAAAAACAGTGATCGGAAAGGAGAATTTCGATTTTAAAAAAAATGCAATGTGCATGCAAAGAAGCATGGGGTTTAACGCCCTGGGATATTTTGGGGGGAATTGGGGTTTTCCCTTTTTTAGGGTGTTAAAGAAAAGTTCACAAAATGTCACTTTTACCCTACTAATGGAAACTATTGGTCCAATATATGTTATTTTTTATTTAAATTTATTTGTTAATTTTTTTATGTTCGTTTCAAAAATAATTATTATTTTTTATTTACTTTTTCACATAGTATATTTAAGTCTTAAGATTATAAAATTAAAATATATTTGACATATTTTTAATTTAAGATTACAAAAAATTAAAATTTTATGTCAAATCAAAATAAAATAAATAATATTTTACCTATCAATGGTACGGTATTTGAAAATTTTAATTCGATAATTATAATTTTTTATTTTTAATAATATTATATTATAATCATATTATAGTAATTCAGTATGATTCGATAATTTTAAAATTTAATTTTAGTGAAGTGTGATACGGTTACTATCATAGTTTGTTTGACTTGATCTTACATATGGTATGAAATTATGATTTCGACTTTTTAAAAAAACGTCTCAATCACATCATATTAACATTTTACCCATCAACAACTATATGCATGACGTAGCCCCACAAAACAAGGTCTGAAAAGAATAAGGCGTAGACAAATTTTATTCCTACCTCAATGGTACACATATTGTTTTTAATAGACCCTCGGGTCAAGGAAAAACAAGCCAGAGCAATTCAGACAGAGAAGCAACAAAAATTAAAGCATAACAAAGCAAAAAAACTCTCCATGTCAGTTTCAATTTGATTGTTAGGATTTGACTTGATACGGAATTAAAAAAGTAAAAACATTTTTGAATCTAACAGTCTTAAACTAAAAATATATGTTGATTGACGTATCGAAATGTCTTTTAACTTTGTGACCTTAAACACGTTAAGTTTCACCTCCACGCCATTTCAGTGTGTTTACACTCCAAAATTTATGTAATGGTGTCTTCAAATCTTTAGTTCAGCCTTAACTATGTCACAAGTCTCATCAGTCAAACTAAGTCATTCCCAAATAACATACACCACAACACCAAATTTTAGATTTGTCGCATCAATTCATTTATCACCAATGTGGATAAAATGGGTCAAGAGCTAATCCTTAGTGTATTCCCATCAAAACTGAAAAGTGTTTCGCTTTTTCACCCATATCCGTTAACTGAGTCTCAGCTTCATCATACATACTCTAATGTAACACATACACCTCACCCTCTAAATATCTTCATATATATTTTTGAGAGACTTAATCATAAAACTTTTCTAGATCGATAAGCACTATGTGCAAGTCTTTTTTTGCTTCTTATATTACTCCATTGATCCCCTTACAAAACAAATAACTTCTATTATTAAACGCCTCAAAATACAAAAATACTTCAAAAAAATAAAAACAATTACTTTTGTGTTGTAAATATAATTATGTGAATGTCCATAACTTCAAGGTGTAATTACACCATAATGTATAGTAACTCGGTAACTTTTATGGTTAATATCATGTTTATGACTAACCTTTTGTGTGCCTCTATGTAATACTATAAATAGAGGAATTAGAGTTGGATACACTTGAATACTTGGAAGAATAAGAAAAACTTTCTTCTCTTGTCTCCCTATTTTTATTGTTTTTCATCTTCTATACTTTGTTTTATTTTACTTTAATTTTATAGCATTTTGTTAATTAATTATCACAGAAAGAATGTTTCAATCTCAAAATTATATGAATCATCACTAACATTTCTTTCTTTTATTTAAAATAATAAAGAGAAAAAACATAAAGTCACCATTAAAGTTATCCTGGATTTTCAAAAAGACACATTAACTTTGCAATCGTCCTATTACCTCACTAAATTATTTTAAACAGATATTATTATATAATTTTTTTATCAGCCCCAAATTTTAAGAACAAAGTGTGTTCACACATCAATCATTACATGACACGTGTTAATTTAATTAAAAATGTGTTTTTTTTCATTTTAAGTTTTTCCTTTATATTTTTTTTCTTTGTTTCTCTCTCTTTTTGACTTTTAATTTTGATTTATCTTAAATTTCACTTCATCTTCAACCTCCCACTTTCAAGTGATTCATCCCTCCATTTTTTTTCTTTTTCTTCACCTCTCACCCCCATGTCAAATTGAACCCCACTCCCATTTTTTTCCGTTTCTTTTTCTTATTCTTCTCCGATCAAATTTTTTATAAAATTAATACTATTTTTTAGACTTTATTGAATTATTGATAACAAAATTAATTATTTTTCTAAGAAAATTAAAAAAATTGAAGGTATCATCAACTACTCATTTTCATATAACTTCAAAATTAGAAATGATAATTTTAAAACAATCAATAAATTCTCCGAAAATTGAAAGAACTTAATTGAAATCAGATAAATAAAACTATATGATACTTCCTAATCATCTTGAAATCTAATGGGTTTATCAAATTATTCGAAATGTAAGAAATTTTTTAGATAAAGTTTTAAAATTAAAGAGAGTAAAACTAATAGTAGTAAAAAAAGGAATGTGAAATTGTGGTAAAAATGGAAAAAAAGGAGAAAAAAGGAAGAAACAGAAAAAATAAAAAGAAAAAAAAGTTAAAATAATAAGAAAAATAAGAAAATAAAATCTATAATAAAATACTTGTAAAAATAAAATTATATTAGTTATTTTAGGCTGATCACTCTCTTTGAAAGAGTGCACACCACTCTCTGTGTCAGGTGAACGAAAAATGATATAATAATATCTATTCAAAATTGTTTAGTGGGGTAATAGAACAGTTGCAAAGTTAATGTGTTTTTTTAAAAATTCGAGACAATGGTGAGTTTATGTTTTTTCTCTAAAATAAAATTATTACACATAATAAATAAATAAATAAGATGAAAAGGGACCTCCTATAACTAAAATTGTCCTTGGGCGGGAGGGGAGGAGAATTATGAGTAGGATGTAATCTGTTCCTCCAACAGAATCTGACAGTATTAACAAAATCTCACTTCAACACTATTTGATTCCCTCATTGGGTTTTTCTGGAAATTTCTTCAATTCTTCTGATACATATAGAGAGAAAGAGAAAAAGATTGAGCGTTAGAGATAGAGAGGGATGGGGAATCCGAAGGTGAAGTGGACGTCGGAGGAGGAAGATGCCCTAAAAGCCGGTGTGACAAAGCACGGTAGCGGAAGGTGGAAGAATATTCTCAGGGATCCTGAATTTGCCCTGGTTTTGATTAATCGCTCTAACATCGACCTCAAGGTTTGTATCTCACACGTTTTGTTTTCGTTTTCGTTTTCCGTAAGATCATTTTTCTGTGTTACATAACATGATCCTAGATAGGAAGATACGGAGATTGAGAATTAGGTTTGAAGTTTAGTAGGTAATCGGGCTTTGTCTAGTTCCGTTATCGGTATTGTTATTAATAATGTTTTTACTTATTTATCGTGTTATTTGCTATCTCTACAATTGATATGCTCACTCGAGCCAAGCTTGATTTATCGTGTTATTTGCTATCTCTACAATTGATATGCTTACTCGAGCCAAGGGTCTATCGGAAACATCCTCTTTACCTTCACAAGGTAGGGATAAGACTGTGTACACATCACCCTTGGCAGACTCCACTTGTGGGATATATTAGATATGTTGTTGTTATCTTCCTGTTTTTTTGTTTTTATTATTTGTCTTCTGTTCTGGGGTTACCTACCCTTAATTTATACTTGAAACTGAAAAAGACTTGAGTTAATGTGTTTACAATCAGCAAATATCCAGGATTTGAACTCCATGGGTTCAGTCTTTCTTAGCATTGAACCTATTAAAAATTTAAAATTACAGGTTCATACCTACTATTTATTGCAATGTTAGTGATTTTACACATGAACTTATACCACAGCATCGAAAATACTGTCCAGATGAACTCGATGTTATAATGCTGCATCCGTCCCTGGTTACAATGTGGATAGTGGCTTCATAGCGAATCTGTCCCAATTATTTTGGAATATGCAGTATAGTAGTATTCACCTGTCATGGGACTGCTTTTAACTGTGTGAATTTTGGGCTATTGATTCATACTTTATGGGTATTGCAACTCCTTTCTTAATCATTAGGAGGTGATACAGTCAGATTGAAGCTTCATGTCTTGTGTTGTTCATAAAGTGATGGCTTGATTGCAACTAAAGATTAGATTTGCTAATTAAATGTTATTTCGCCTTCCTCCCCCCGACCTTCAAAATATTTGGATTTCATTGTTAGTGACCTTGATTTGTCCTTTACATAGAGCCATATGGGGAAGAACATAGACTTCTGAATGGGATCTATGTTATATTTTCTCTTTATTGCTAAAATAATTTTCACATTCCTTTCTTTTGTTTGTCCCAAAATCAAGCTCAATTTTCTCATGATTCTTATTTTCATTCACTAGCCGTTGCTTAAATAAGTAGTGCTTAATACTTTCAATCTCAAAAGTCATATGGGGCAGTTTTAAACCTAATATACTCACACCTTAAGAAGTTACCTTTGATTCTAGTTTTGGGCCCAGTTTTGTCTAAACCAACATATAATCATGACATCCATGTGGGGTCAAAGTAAGACTACAAACTGGGGATAGAGGGAGTAATTTTCAAAACATGTAACTCTTATTTATGTTGGTGCCTCATGTCCAAACATTGCCTCTTTCACATACATATCAAATATTTGTTTGGACGATGTCCATTTATGAAAAAACTGTTACTAGGAGTGTGTTTCCTTAATACAAAAGAGAGCGAGCATTGTTTCCTTTCGATCATTAAAATGCAATACATTAATCTAAATGAGTGTTCCAGATTGAAGGAACTCAATCGGAAAAAGGAGGGACTCTAATTAGGGATATGCAGCAAAATCTTTGCTTATGGAACTAAGATATTAATCTTGTTTGGAATTTCAACTTTTGCCAATTTACAAATGTCACAGTCTCTCATCCAGAGTAGGATTATTTTAGAATTTTTTCAGACTCAATGTGATAGTCATCAAACTTTCTTTGTTCTCCTTGAACAGGACAAATGGAGAAATATGTGTATTTACACTGCTGGACAAGGTTCTAAAGATAAATCTATAGTTGTTCGTTCAAGACCAATGGAAATAGATGCATTTGTGCCTTCCCCCATTCAAAGTCTTCCGCCTATTACTTCAGCATTCGAGAATGAAGCCATTGAGGATTCTCCCAAAATCCCACAAGAAGGCTTGAATGCTCCAAAGTATGTGGGTCATTTTAGTTTCTTGTATTACTTGTATGCTTAACTACTTTATTGTGTATTTATCAAGGCTAACCAACTGTATGCATGTTTACTATTTAAAATGTACCTCCAAGGAACAATTTTTTTAAAACAAGCTTGTTAGTAACGTTTTTCTTCTTCTTTCTAGGTGAGGGGGGAGCAAGGAATTAGTTATAATTTTGAAAGGAGATGTGAAGGAAATTTCTTCTCTAGTCCTGATCACCCTCACCTCTTCCTCCCTACACCTCCCCAAGAAAAGGGTATGAAGGATTTAGCAGATTTCTTAGGGAAAGTGTAAAGCTTTTGCTCATCCCAGTGTCCGATTTGGACTGTAAATCCCCTCCCCGTCATCCTTTGGGTGATGGATTTTTGTGATATTTGAAATACCTTCATTAAAAAGGATAAGGAGAGAAAGGAAGTCAACTGAAAGGAAAGAGGAAAGAGCTGCAAATGCATTTGTTCTTGTATGACAGTACTGGGTGATCTTTCATTATCTAGAAGTTAAATCTATTTAATAGGACCTTTTGCAAAGCTGTTGTACAGTCTGCTATTTGCATTAGTTTCTTGTATTTTAAGAAGTGGATGTCTGGATCTTTTCTTTTGGGATATATCCTTGGTTTGATGGAGTTTATTCCATTTAGATGTGTTTACGACATAGTTATTCTTCTTTTCCTTTCCCTGAATTCTTTACTATGTAAGGTCAAAATTGGAATGGTGTAAGTCGAAGTGGGGAGAAGCAACTATCTATTACTAAAATAAATATGAGATTATCTACATGCCCCATATTGAGGTTGATAAGGCATATTGCATGTTTTGGGCTTGGAAAGAATTGTTATTGTCAATCTTTGTACTGCACACTTGGACTTCCTAATGAGGGCATGTGGATCTGCATGCACTTTGAATTTAAAAATGCTTAGGATAGAAATCTTTCTCATCCTGCTTGTATGATTGTTTTTGTAAGTAGCCGATCTACTGGTCCATCATTACACCAGTTGTCGAAATTCAAACTAATTTATGCAAGTTTGCTGGCTTTCATTATATATTGATATCTCTGCCATACTTCCAGGTATAATGATTTGATCTTTGAAGCTTTGTCATCCATGAGGGATTCAAATGGATCTGATCTTGGTGCCATTGTGGGATTTATTGAGGTGAGTTCGATCAGCTCGTCGTTATTGCATTGGAACTTCCTTGGAAAGTCGTGCTTTATATGACTTCATGATCTTCATGTTGACATGCCTGGTTTTGCTTCTTCTGCTTTTCAGTTGACATCATAATGATTTCAGACTTTAAGAGGTCATTGAATTAGTCAATGCATGTTGGAATTCTGTATCAAATGCTTTAATTTCATTAACATCAACCTTTTTTCCATGTATACTTTCTTAGATTTCTTGAGTCATAAATGGAGGCAATTTACTTTAGCAAAGAATACCCTATAATTTTTGCAAAGAATACTTGTGCTTTATTTTCCGACAAATCATGGTTCTTGGTTTTGCCCTCTATTTGCTTTCAAAAGTTCTATGACAGTTCATGTTCAATTTCTGTTGGGGGTTTGTGCTAGGCCCTTAAGGTTCTTATTATCTTTCTAAAAAAACATTGAAATGCCAAACCAGACAGCTTTTCCCCTTTTCAGCTTCTTTTCTTTTTGAAATTGAATATGATTTTTTGAAAAAAATACAGATATGTCAACTTGTCTTTCTTCGTTAATCTGTGAGCTTATGCTTCTGTGCAATACAAGCCCCTAAGGGGATGGCTAAGTGGTTGGGGCATGGGAATAATTACAATTATGACATTTGGTGTGAGCCCACTTGCTTCAGCTTGGTTAGCAAGTGTACCTTGGCAACTTTGTTTGTGGGGCTGGACAGATGCCTGGACACCACTGATAACGGTAAAAGAAGGCTTTGAACTGCACACGTAGTTCTCTTATCTTTTTCCCTATTGGAAGAAAAAGAAGATTTCTGCGTATTACAAACACACATTTGATGTCCTCTAAGCTTAAATATTAACACTTACCAACTCAAATAGAGGAAGTAATGTCCTTTTGTTGATATTTTTTATCTGTTGATATGTCAAACTCTTTCATGCGATCCTTTGTCTTTTGCTTAAAAAGGAAAAACAAAAAAGAGAGGCTGTATGATCTGCTGGTAACTTTCAGTGACAATTCCATTTTGATTACCGTTGCATTTTTTTGCTTAAAAAGGAAAAACAAAAAAGAGAGGCTGTATGATCTGCTGGTAACTTTCAGTGACAATTCCATTTTGATTACCGTTGCATTTAGACTTTACAAAGGAAGTCGACTCTCTATTCTTATTGCAGCAACGACATGAAGTACCACCAAACTTTAGAAGGTTCTTGAGTTCCAAGTTGAGAAGACTGGTTATGCAAGGAAAACTTGAAAAGGTAAATAGTTTCTGAATTCCTTAAAGTAAGCTTCCGGAGTAATGATCTCTTCATTATTTACTGCCTAACTCATGTTGATGGATGACTTTACTTGTTTTACCATGCAATTTGAGGAATTTGGACAAATGTGGTTCAATTGATGCATCTAATGCTCCGTTAGGATTATTGCATCTTGAAATTGCTTTCAGTGTTATGTTATTTGTGGAGAATCTTCACCAATTATTCATTAGCATATAACTGATGATGCATCTAAGTAGTCACTGCACAAAGCTTAAAGTCAGCAGCCATTGATTAATTAAGCCTGATACTAGCCTTCTGAAAAAATGAAGGGTGAAACAGGTTATTTCCAAGTTCTGACCTGCAAAGTAGTTGCAGAACCTTCAATTGGAATTCTGTTCTTTGTATTTCATGAGGTGATAACATCTTATGTCCAGTTCTTTGTGACAGAAAACAAAGATAGAGGGAAGCATAATCTTTTGGCACTTGAAGACAAGGATACCCTGTTACTCTTTTGTCTGCAATAAGCATCACTTTAGCTCCAGCAACTAGAATTTTGGCAACCCCCCAATCCTCCCACCCTGAAAAACAAAAGGGTAGGGTGGGGGGGATTACAAATATAGTCTTCACACTTTCGAAACCCGGAAAAATCTTGCTTTGAAACACTTTTGACATTAAGCTTAGCATTCCTCTCTATTTGATGAATTGCAGGTCGAGAAGTGCTATAAGATGAAAGATGCATCATTAGAAACCAATATACCTACTCCAAAACAAAATGATGTCCGGTCATGGCCAGTTCCGAATTCAGTTCCAAGACAAAATGATGTCCTGTCTTGGCCAGTTCCGAATTCAGCTCCAAAACAAATTGATGTCCTGTCATGGCCAGTTCCGAATTCGGGTCCGAAACAAAATGATGTCCGGTCATGGTCAGTTCCGAATATGGCTCCAAAGCAAAATGATGTCCGGTCATGGCAAGTTCCGAATTCGGCTGTAAAAGTCTCCAGTGGAACAGCAGAAGAAGCTGCTAGGATTGCTTCTGACAGGGTTGCTGATGCAGAAAATAAGCGTTGCTTGGAAGTTGCAGCAGTCAGAGATGCAGAAATGAAGCTAGAAATGGCTGAGGAAGCAGAGTTAATGTTACAAATTATCAATGAGATCTATGATCATTGTAAGTATTCTGGTTGTTACCTAACGTGCTAAATTATGTACGTATGATTTAGGTTTTTTGATGGTTCAGTGTTTAAATGCAGTCATTTCCCAATCTTTGGATTGGATTTGCTAATTGAACAAATGTTTCTTTTCTTGTTGCCTTTTGTGGTGGTGTTTCCAGGTTCACAAGGTGAAATTATTCTCTTGGCTTGATCACCATGTGGAATGGCTTGTATATACTGCTCGTTGAGATGCCGAGATGCTTTTCATTTTCTGATAGCAGTGGGTTCCAAACTTTAGGGTGCCAACCAATTTACTTTCCTTTAGAAGTATACTTGAGAAAAATAATGGAGCTTCAGAGACTATGATCGTTGCTATCTTGTGTATCCCTACCCATTTAAGTTCTTTAGTACAGACAACAAACTATAGGGTTATGTTTCAAATTTCAAAATCCAGTTCATAGATTTGCTATTGACCTTTTCGCTTATGTTTTAGCGAGAGGAAGCTATATAGATGAGAATTTTATTGTTATTGGCATACACAATCAGCAGCTCTGCGGAGATATTGTTTTGCAATAACTTGGCATGCTAGTTAAACTATTTCCTGGAACCAAATTTCACTGAGGTTTCTTGTGTTGGCGTCAACGTGCTTTGGGTTTTTACTTTCTAGGCTTTAAACAATTCACCAAATGACTGACCAGGAAAAACTCTTTGTGCACTGGGTAAAGTGCTCTGGATATAGGTGAAAGTGTTCGCCAACAAAGTGAATCAACTTCACTCCTGTTATTTCTTTTTTTCGATCAGCTATGAAATGCTTCTTGAGCCGATGTTTATCGGAAACAATCTCTTCTCTATCTACCAAGGTAGTGGGGTAAGGTCTGTGGTATGTTGTTGCAGTTACTTTGAAACTGTGAAAGTGATAAAATTGTTTCCCCTTTTGATCACAATGAGCTACAATATAGAAATGAAAAGCTCTTCAAATTTGCATGTCATATTCATTTTGCTTAGAGTACAGTAATTCTTAAGATGCTAAAAATTGTTAAGCTTCTCCTGCGTAAAGCAGCTATACGTATCATGCTAAGAAAAGTTGCTTTCAGTTCTCTAACTACAGAAAGAAAAAAAGAAAGATTCGCCTGTCAAAAATATACAACATACCAATATAGTATGCATATCTTACCCCTACCATTGTGAGGTAGAAGTTGTTTCCAATACACGCATATAGTTAGAGGCTTCTGTAGAACTTGTAAAAGTACCATCCAATGGTAATGAAGTTTCATCAATGGACTACAAATGAATGTTGGTGTCTTTGGAGGAAAACATTCAATTTTGCATGTTCCCTAGGGTCAAAATTAGGAAAAAACATAGTATTAATACTCTAGAAAAATAAATTCCTTTAAAATAAGGAAAAAAAGTCACAAATGACATTCCACATTAATTGTGTACCCACAACGCACTTTATCTTCACTCCAACATCCTGTAGCTCCCACCCTCAGTCTAGATTATATACAAGCTTTTAGAATAATAAAAAACTCACCCATTTTCCATAGCACACTTGTAATCAAGTCAACTTAAAAATCTCAGCAAACAAGTCTCCCTTTTTTCTTGTTTTTTTCTCTGGAAACTGTCTAATGCAACAATCCAGAAACCGTCTGAATCTCAAAGTATGAAGTCGCACAAACTAAGCCCAAGTGCGATCCAAAATATTTCTGAAGGAGGTATAACTGCTTTATTAATGACAACGTCAATCAAGTAAGTAATGGATTTAGGAAGGACGTAGAAAGATATGATAGTTTACCCACAAAAAGAGTTGAACTGGTACTTATCCATAGTTACAATGAAACAGGCAAGATCAGGAACTACAAAGTCCAATTGAGAGGGATACGAGACAGATAGAGCAAAATAGAGAGTTCTACATCGAAATAAAATTACCAAAAATGCTTCTCTGTCCCAAGTAACAAACAGTTTTGCGAGCTCCAACTACAAGAGTACAAGCCCAAGCTCTGATGATCTTAAAACATGTTTTGTTCGATAATTGTAGAGATAGTAGTGGAGTTTCCCATCACCGGGGCCAAACTTCAGTTCCTTCAAGAAACTATCGTTCTGCATAACATCTAGGGCATTGAAAACATCAAAATCCTTCTGCTTTGCCACAATAAGGGCATCATTCATCAACTGAATCAATGGAGTCTTTGTAGAGACATTGTAATACGAATAAGCAGCTTTTAGAGTGGTATGATTCTGGTTACCAAGAATTGATGAAGGGAGTGTGTAAAAACTGCAGAAGTCTGTGATTTCATGAGTTTGAGGACTTTCAACCAGATAACTGTCAATAACACCTTCCTTTGGCAGAAGCCAGTGTTCCACATCATTTTCATCGAAGTCAGGTGCAACCAAAAACTGCTTCAAGTAATTCCTAAGCAATCGAGTAACTGCAGGAACATCATGGGGCTCCATCTTCCTGAACCCAGGTGTGACAGTCTGATCAGGTAACTTATACAGCTTTATTGTTCGACTCATTGTCATCCTTGCACCAAGCCTGGAAAACCCGACATCAATTAGCTTCTTTGGATTCAGAGATCTATGCCAATATTGACAGGTTGATACAGGGGTTGGAAGGACCACCCCAGCTGTATAAGCAGCCTGCCAGATATTCTCCATATGAACCCTCCTTGTGACCTCTTTTATCATGACAGGAGCAAGTCTTTTTGATCTAAGTTTCTTATGAACACAAAGAAAATTGATCTCTGCCATCATCACAACAGTATCTCGGACGCGTATCCTTGCAGGTACCCCTGTAATAAAAGCAACCAACTTTTTTGAGGTCTTCACTCTGACTCCAATGTGCCAGCTCCTATAGAAACCTAGAGGGCGAAGTGCCCATCGAAGAAATTCTTTAGAGTAATTGAACCTAAACATGTTTTCATCATCCTCAACATAGTTGTTTGTTAGAAGAACATAGACTTCATTGCACATCTCCTCTGAGTCCATATCACAGGTGGTCCACTCATACTGACTTGGAAGGTTGTAAGGCTCCTGCTTAACTTCTGACAGAGGAGTTGGAGGTTCAATAGGGCCTTCAGGCAAGCTTGAATCCCCAAGATCCTTAAACTGTCCCACTGGTTGGGTCTCCCAGAACTTATGTCTCTTTGCGAGGGGCAAAGATTCTTGGCCCTTTCGTGCCAAGGAATCAATGGCTACATCATTACCATTCTCCGGAGCTAAATTATCATCAGAACTTTGGTTATGGTTCTCGGTTGACTTACTGTTGTCAGCCATTTCACCAGCTTCAGTGTATTATTCTCTGTCAATACATCATAAATTCAAAACCAAGAGCAAATGACTAAAAGAATAAGCAACAAAATGCAATATAGTGGTGAGAGAGATCTGGTTATTTAACTAAGCATCAGGGGGATTAAAGGGGTTGTGACAAGTACTTTGACGGAATCAGTCAACAGTCTTTATTAAGTGAAGCCTGTGAGGACAACAAAAGATCCATGTACTTAAATCTTTTAGCATTTTGGCGTAAAACAAATTTAATAAATAACATGGAAGTTCTTCTCAAATTTTATCTGCTCCCTATTTTTTTTAATAGATGAATAGAATTGTAACCATAAAGACAGTTTTTGCAGAAAAACGAGAGTTTCAGCAACTACTTGATATCAAATGAACAAAAGTCACTTGTCTTTATATGTATGATTTAAACTAAAAAAGTAGCCCTAATCAGCTCAACTAGGCACCATCCCTCAAACATCTTATATATTATGTAAGGACGTTCTCTATTTGGTAACTGTGGTGTTCAGGCCAGACTAATTCCATGGGATTCCTGATACCTCCACTTCCCACGAGCAACAAGTATGAAGTAACTCTGTTCGACAAGACTAGTCGATTTCACTTAGTTACAACTTGCAAGCAAGAATACTAATGAAGAATCCACCATACACATAGAATCCATGAGAATATCAAACTGATGGATGAACATTGTATAACAACAGGCACAATGTATTAGATCAAAGTTGATTGTCTCCAAGAAACTAAATAGTAAAATAAGCAGTATTCTAACTCTTAACGAGCTTGACCAGCTAAATTACATGTTCTTTCAGAAACCAAATCAAACATCATTTTCCACTATTGCATGACTTCCTATTCACGCTAACTAACACTTTATTCAAAATCGTGCAGAGTGTGCTAATATATAAGAATACAGCATCAACGCAGGATCCAAAATTCCACAATTTCAAAATCAAAATCAATCAACATCTTCCACATATAATAACGAAAACAATAGAATTTAGTTTTCCGAGAATGGATAGAATCAAATCAAACCTAGCAGCGTCTTCGAATTCCGGCCGGCGACAGAGATCTAGGGTTTCAGAGCCGTATTGAGTTACCTGCAGGCGCACCGGAGAAAGCAAAGAATATGAAATTATTGAAATTGGAAGAATCGAAGCTATGGATGAGAATATGAAATGATCGAAATGGGAGATGGGCCTTATTTTCAGTATGGGCTTTGTTTCATCATTCTCTTTTGGGCTGGGTTTACACAAATGTCCAATATATTTAGCCACTATTTAAATTTGGGCCCTTATTTTAAAAGTTGTGCAAATATATCCCTTGAAATTAATGATTTTCAAAAATGACTTTAGAGGTGGAGATCTTGAACTTTTGACCCCGCTTGTACATGAAGAATACATCAAGTTTAAACTTTTGATCTTAAAGGTTCACCCCTGAGTAAGCGGGAGAAAAAAATTCAAGATCACCCTTTGTTAAAGCCATTAAATGTAATTTCTTGTAAAACATTAGACAATAGTTTAAGGTTGAAATTTTTTTAGACCATGATCATATGTTTTCTCATAAGATCTTCAACTTGTTCAATTTTGTTCATGTAATCTAAAAGGTCTTTTTGAGAGGAATGTGTATCGAAACATTTCTCCTCTATGATGAAAGTAAGATTTACATATATTCTTCCCTCTCTAGATCTCACTTTATGGGACTATACTGAATATATTATTATTGTTATTGTTATCTAAAGGGTTCATAAATTATAAATGAAAGAAAGATAAAGATCATTTACTAAATAGTTTTTCAAAAAGAGATACCTACCAATAATTTCTTTCTTTCCTATTTTAAGGAGGAGATGATGGGGAGGTCCAATAAAGGATACTTTGTAATTGCTATTAATTACAAGCTCAACAAGGTTGGGCTTGTGAATAGTACAGAAAAAGTAGATAAAAAAAAGGAGACCTTTGCTAAGATTGTAACCTTATCCAACATATCAAGTGGGATTATTACTATGGAAATATAGTTTACCAAACTATGTACTATACATAATTATATTCAATTATTTTCTTGAGCAAGTGATGCTCTACACTTCAAGTGCACATGAGCCAAAACTAGTATAGTGGTAATCAATAATGGAGTACCATTAACCATATGTAATCATTCTTAACTATTTCAAATTTATCACACATAGTACAAAAAAAAGTAGCCAAGAGATAGATCTGGTTGCTTAATATTGAAGCAACAACTATAGGACCTTTTAACAACCAAAAAAAAAAAAAAACTAATATAATTTTGGGTGTGTTTGGCATAAAAGAAAATGTTTCCCACCGAAAATGCTTTTTAAAAAAATATTTTCTTGAAAAATAAATGGTTTTCTTATTTATTTTTAGGTGTTTGGTTAATGGTTAGTAAGAAAAAAAAATTGATTCAAGAGCATTTATGTATAATTTGGATGAATACTATGACATTGAACCCGATCCTGATTTGAGACTCGGTATCCAACTTCGAGTTGAGACCTAACTCACGATCTCAACCCCTACCCGAGACCTGACTTCGTCCTCGATCTTGATCCCGATCCGAATTCGAACTTTTGACCTTGATCCAATTTTCAATCTCGATGCTAACCCAGGACACGACCCTAACCTAAGTCAGAGTCAGGATCCAAAACTTGAGTCAAGAGTTGGGTAATGAGATTGAAAGAGAGTTTTGAAATTTTTTATTTTTTTATTTTATCAATGAAAGTCATTTTCCTTTAATCTAAAGAAAATAAATCTATGAAAAAAATATCTAAACCCACTAAATATGAGAAAATTTAAGAATGTTTCCATTCACATCCAACACACCCTTTGTGTTTTGTCCTTTACACTTCTGTTCTCGTATTTCATGGGACAATGACATAGGAGGAGAATTTTACGTATAAATTTTAACCAAGCCAAAAATATAATCGAGTTGCAAATAAATTGATTCAAACACATCATTTAATCGTGTTACAATTTTGAACCAATCGAACATGAAATTCGAGGTCACGTCATCTTCCCTTTCCAGACCTTCTTCTCACCTAACCTAATTCATCTAAGTATGACCAAATAGTACAAATTTAGTTATATTACTAACTTAACATTAAACAATTTTTACAATAATCAATTAATGTTAATTACGTGTGAAAACAAGCAAGCTAATTGAAAGTAGTTCTACTTGGTCAGACTTCCTTTCTGGTAACTAACTATCAAAAGTCCATATAAGCTCTTACTTATTTGATTAGAATTCTCTACCTACTCATTTCAAAAATAGACTGCTCCACAATGATATTATTTAAAATTTATTTTGCGTGTGCAATAATGATTATTTATAACATATTTTAGATCATACGTTTTAAATTTTTTTTTTTCTTAAAAAAACCGCATTAGTTAATTAAACACTGTCATATATAAATCAAAACAGATAGAATAACGAATAACACTTCATGAAGTATCCAACCTGATAAGATAATCTAGAAAGCAACATAACAACTGATCTACGCATTTAAATTGTATTGATATTGTTAGGATTTGTTATAATACTGACGTGTGTATATATAGATATATAGAAATATAATTTTTTATTTAAATATCCTATAATATACCATACCTATAGGTAACGTACAAGTGTAATTTTTGAAGTTAAAAGTCAAATGAATAGCAAAATTTCCTCCTTTTAATTTATTTTTAATTGCCTTCTTAGATCTAATCAAAACACAATCAAGGTCATAGACAAAACAATCATTTCAATTTGAAAAATGAAAGCTATCTATATTCCTCAAGAACCCAATCATTTCATTTAGATCACATGTTTTTTTAATTTGCTTATCTTACTCCTTTTTTTTTTTCAAAAACTAATTCTTTAATTCAAATTTTGATTGTAAAATGTTGAAAATCATAAGAATAAATGACATTTCAGTATATTCTATGTATTTTTAATTTAACATAACATTTTTTTTAAAAAAGAGATCACTTTTTTAAAATTTTGTGTTAAATCAAATAAATTAAAACAAATGAGATTTTTCTTTCACTTGTATACATCTTTTATATATTGACCACAAGTGAAGAAAGACAAAATTTGAATGTGATATTCAACAGTCAACATTGATGAAATGTGGCATGTGATTTTTCTCTTTTTATTTATTTTAAATATTCTTGGCGGCCATTGATTTTAGTGATAATAGAGGACCAAAAAGAGAAGGAAGGAACTTTCGGTCACATTTAACTAAACCTCTTCCTAAATAGTACTATATTGTACTCTATTAATATGAAAGAAATTAAGCATATCAAAGAGTACTTCTTTATTCTTGATTAGAGGTCTTGGATTTGAATCATTGGGTATGGAGTTGCATTTGTTAGGGATCACTTATATCAACCTATTATTAAATTTTTCGACGTAAATCTAGATTTAGTCAAACTCCAATATGAATATCGAATACCAAATGAGAAACAAAAAAAATTAAATAACTTATATAGGTTTTTATATTAGTTTATACTCTATCATGTTGTAGTATAATATATTAAATGCTTTATTTGCCACCTTTCTAATTTAAACTTTCATAGGGGATTATACAACTTGATAATGTTAAATTTTTTAAATATATTGTTTGCGCATAGAAGATCACGTTTGTTGTTGTTTGCTATAACGTATAAAAGATAAATTCAATATGAAGTACTCCCTTAACTATTTTATGCGATTTTATTTTGTTTATTGGCCAAGTTTCTTCAAAGTTAAAGATATTTTTAATTAATTTATTTATTTATTGGCCAAGTGTCTTCAAAGTTAAAGATATTTTTAATTAATTTATTTATTTCAAAATTAAAGTATTTGACCATATTTTTCAAAGGAAAAAAAAACTTTATAAACTGTTTTGAAGAAGTTTTTAAAAAATAATTAGTTTCCACTTTCCAGTCATGTGTCCCCAAGCTTACGATATGGATAGTTTAGTATGATATTTGAGTATAATTTAATTTATATATATATATATATAAAAGTTATGAGAGAATTAATATATT
The DNA here is from genome assembly GCF_900185275.1 of Solanum verrucosum. Lineage (NCBI taxonomy): Eukaryota > Viridiplantae > Streptophyta > Magnoliopsida > Solanales > Solanaceae > Solanum > Solanum verrucosum. The sequence continues at coordinate 1,480,069 of NW_026020014.1, read as the reverse complement.
ATCTTGTATGAGAAAAAAATTAAAACAATCAATTATAACTAATACGTGCATTATTAAATACTAGTGGTTAAATTATCCAACTATCAAAAATTACTTTTACTCGCCACTTATGACTTATTCCTAAAAATATTTTTTCATATAAAAAAAAGACAATAATTTTTTTTTTTATATTTTACCCTCAGTATTAAACACTTATTTTACTAATCATTTTTCAAAATATTATTTAATAGGAATAATTTAGTAAAATACATATATTATTTAATTATTTTTTTAATGAGTGTCAAGTTAAAGTGTGACAAAGTAAAAATGAAGTACTCCCTTCGTTCTATTTATATGTCACCATTTTTTTTATTTCAAGTGCACTAAGAAATTAAGTAAGTTACTATTCTATCCTTACTTATTTATTTATTTTTTAAGTCAACTTTTCAATCAATGATGAATTAATTAATTTTAATTAAATATATAATTTCAAGGCTAACAACTCACAAAGGTAAAATAGGAAAGATATTTTAGTTTATACATAATTTTTTATGAAATGACAATTATTAAACGACCAAGAATGACATATAAAAAGGAACGGAACAAATATCTCTTGAAAGCTTTAGACCATTCTACTATTCCTATATAGGAAAAGTCAAAGCATGCCTTTAATAATGTAAAAAACAAAATATCATAAAAGAGAGACTGAAAGATTTATTTACAAATAAAAAGATCAAAACCCAACTCCACCCAAAATCAAGCCAATTTTTCACACAACTCAATACCTCTTTCTTCCTCCAAAGATGGATAATTTTAGATCTATGTCAACAAGAGAAGGAAATATGCAAATAGAAACTTACTATGGTGGGGGTCCAACAAATATGCAAGATTTGAGGAGTTATAGTACTAATTCATATTATTCCTATGGGGATAAAGAAGTGAAGATCAAAAAGAGTAAAAGCAGAATCTCATCTTCTTCTTCTTCAAGAAATTGGGCTTTTAATGACCCTGAATTACAGAGGAAAAAAAGAGTTCTTGGATATAAATCTTATACTATGGAAGGTAAAATGAAAGGTTCTTTTAGAAAAAGTTTCAGGTGGATCAAAAATACTTGCAATCATGTTGTCCATGGATTCTGGTGAAATTTGCCTACACACTATTTTCCTCATACTTTACAAGGTTGCGTATACATTAATTACTCTCTCTCTTCAGACTCTACTCGTAGAATTATATTGAGTTTGTTGTTATTATTGTTGAATTGAAGAGATAAAAGTGGGGGTGGGGGATTCTTCCCTTTTTAATGTTTTTCTTAGATGGTTGTGATCTTGCAAAATATATTAATGTTATATATAGATTCATCTTTTATTGAGAATTGAGATTTTGTGTTTATGAGTTTTAAGTAATATGTAATACACTTTTGTTAAAAGGAAATTGAAGGAAAAAATTGGTCCTTTTTTTTCTAAATTGAGGGGAAAAATGCAATACAAGGTGGTTCCACCGGTGGGTCGGAGTTTTTGTCTTTAGCAAAAAGAGAATATTGAGGGTAAAAAGGAAAAAAAATCCTTAAAGATGTGCTTCCTTTAACTTAGATATTTCGAGTTCGAATTCTAAGTATAGAAGAATTCTTGGTAGGCAACGTGGATCATACGTGGTGTGAGTTTGAAATAGTTAGATTTCAATGCAGATATCAAACACGTTGTGGGAAATAAACAAAAATGATCTCTTTTCATCTATCTAAACGGTGATCGACATAGTTAACTAATATCTTGTTGATAAAAAGATAATAAATTCTAGTAATGGCGATATATATATATATATATATATATATATATATATATATATACAGGAAAATAATCAAACGCCATGATTATTATAAAAAAAAAAGAGCACGCTTCGATGATCGCTTAGAAAATAGGAGTGATTAATGCTTACCTGTTCAAAAATAAATAATTTGGGAGTGGTTCATACTGTCTTTAAAATCCCATGAATTGATCTCTGACTAACACATAAAGAAAGGGTACCTTTTCTTTTTTTGCTTCCTTTTACTTTATACTTCACTTTTTCTATCTATTGGACAAAAAAAGTGAATTCCAAAACAAAGAATCTGCTAAAAAAAAATTGAACATACCTAATATTGTTCAATTTAGGGGTGAAAATATCATAAATTACCGTTGAACATAAATAAATAAATATTTAGATTGAGTCACGAATTGTCTCGCTCACTTAACAAGATACAATTTCAATTTAGTACAACTTTTGAATTGTCCCCTTCATAAATATGAGTTAACTCAAACAACTTTAAAATAATTGAAGAGTACAAAACGCAACCAAAAGAACACCGTCCTTATATAAGTTTGAGACTTAAAATATTATTTTGTTCCTCCTTTTAACTACACTAACCTCAAAATAAAAACAAACATAATACTTCTCATCCACTTCTCACCTACACAACAACGAAAAATAATAATCTTTTATATAGGTGTAGGAAATAATGAGAAGAACATGTCATAGTGGATACATTAAATACAAAGAATAAAGACACCTTTCTCCCCTTTATACCTACTAATATATGATGCACTTTAATATTAAAAAAGCACATAAACACTCAACAACTTGCAATTCAGATTCATGCACAATAGCAAAAAGATGGGTGTAATTCCAATACAATAAGTCTCAAGTGAATATTTAGTCTCCAACCATACAAAAATACATTCATAATTCACAACATAACACCATTAAAAATACAAAGAACTCTTATAAAGGGGATAGAGAGAAGGAGATGAGAAAAACAAAGTGCCAAATGTACAGAAGAAGCATACGCCAAAGATTACCAGAGGGATCTCACATTAATTTCTAGTTTTAGCCTTTCCTGATGGCAAATTGTAGCGAAATCCCCAAAGTTGGTGCAATTTTTTAGCCAAGATTTTACAGTAACCAGAGAACTGAGATAAAGCAGCAAAGCTAATAATGCAGCCTCTCATCATTTTTGACACTTAGGCCCTCTATTCCTTTAAGGGCGGCCTCAAAGTTCTTATCCATTCTAGTGGAGGAGCTGCGCTTCTGATCTGATGACACGACTGGTGAACTTCTCTGAGCAACACTGGAAGTTTTACGGAGATGTCCTGGGCTTTCATCTGTTTTCCGAATGTGAGAGGGATCGGGTTCAACACCGGTGATCACTGGATCACGACTGCTAGAGACAGCTGGACGCCTTGCTGATGCACTAGTCCGGAAAAAACTTGAACTAGATAACTGCAACAAGAGCTCAGTCAAAATTCCTTTATTCCATTGGTTGCCAATAGAATCACAACACATGGGTTTATTTTTGCTTGCAGAATGACCTTGTGCTAAATCACGTTTCTATCATGTGGAGTGAATTCATTTTCTCAGCTTAGCATTTATGTTGTTGAAAGAAAATGTCAAAGGATGGAAACTTTTGTGATGTTCGACTAGGAGAATGTGCAATAAGTTGATGAGAAATAAATACACATAAAAAGCAACAAAAGAAGAAAAAAAAAAGACCGGCAAAATTCATGATATCCCTACCTGGTAAATTAAAATGACGCAAAATTTATGCCATCTATAGTCTACTAATAAGATCAAAATACACTCATAATCTTGTGCCAACTTGTGTTCTACTAAAGCACAATTAGTTTGATGTAGTACTAACTACTACCACTTTGAATTCAACATAAGCAGGGAGATACTTGTAAAGTAACAAGAGTGACAGAGCGAGATAGTCACCTCTTTACCCATGGATAAATCATTGGCAGCTGTCCCTTTTTGCTTTGCTAAGCTTCCAGAGTTGAATTGCAGCCCCGTGTTCCTATTACGAGCAAGATTTCCTGAAGACCAACCAGTAGGCCGACCTTCTTCACCACCTGCACAGTATGCACAGCATGTTGTTTATAGGTCCAATAAATAGCAAACTAGCAGATTGGAGGTAGTATACTTTCCTTAACAAACCTGGGACAGTCAAAATAACTAACATGATGAAGTAGTGAAAAATACATGTTTTTTTTTTTTTGAGAATGGTAAAGAGTAGTGAAAAATACATGTTAATATTATCTTTTTCGTAAAAGGCTAAAGATGGCACTTATTAGGAAAGATATGAGGGATGAAATGAGTTGCACAGTAAGTAGTAAACATAAAAGAAGCTTATACAAGCTCTCTGTTGCAAGTTATGTCCAGTTTTATTGTAATCTATCATCAGCAAACCACCAATGCCATTATATGCACACAAAAGTTCTAAAATGTACTGATTGCATATAATCTTCTTTTATGCTTGAAGTGAACAACACATAAGAAGCCCACCTGATTGCCTCTCAGCATTAGCAAGAGCATGAGGCATCCCGGAACTTGGTCCAGCAGTACCACCCTGCACAAAAAATTATCATTTCATTTAACATCCTGGGGCCAATTAACACATAATCTGATTTACCTAAGTCACTCACAAGAGCACGAGATGGAGGATTGGCAAGCTGTGACTGCTGATATTTCAAAATGGTCCAGTCAAATACATAATCAAACTGAAAACCTGAAAGAACGAAAAAAGAGAGGAGAAGAAAAGAAAAACTGAAAACAGACTCTTGAGCAAAACGTTAACTGAACACTTAACATTGTCTATACAGCAAGTATCATTGCATGGAGCAAAAGAAATGATCATACCTTCACGAATGAAAAGGTCACGGAAAATTCTTTTGAGATAAGCATAATCTGGTTTATCCTCAAACCGCAGTGATCGACAGTAGTGAAAATATGATGCAAACTCTGTAGGATAGCCACGACACAATGTCTAGAAAAGGAAAATATGTGTCAGTATCATTATTAAAAATCATAGCGCTAGCACAAGAAAAATGTTTGAACATAAAATGCCTCTATCGATGTTGAAACTTTCTTCTCACTGATCCTCTCATACTTCTGTTTCTTTGTCCCTGCTTTCAGCCCCTGCCAAGGAAGACTACACATTTTGGAAATCAGTAAATAGAAGTACCATGAAAAAAGAGCGAAAGACAAACACAAAGCGAGAATTACAGGAATAGATTCTACCTTCCTCTTAAGAAGTACATTAGGACATAACCCAGTGATTCCAAATCATCCCTTCGGCTTTGTTCTAAAAGTTTGAAAGCAACAAAGAATCAAGGATGTCTTCAAGAATAAACACAATGCACAAACACAAAAGTGTACAAAAGTTAATAAAACCAAAATCTTACCGATGCCAAGGTGAGTATTCATGCTTGCATATCTGGCAGTTCCTGTCAAATTTTTGTTTTCTCTGTATTTGAAATTAGAAGAATAAAACAAAATTAGCCATTCATTATCTAGAGATACATAATTTCCTTAGCTAATAGATTAAATGAGAAAAGAATGCCAAAAACATTTACAGTAATGGAACTCAACCCACAAAACAAAAACTACAACTTTGACATGCTCAAAATAGAAATAAGTCAATAACCCACCTCAATACAAACCAACAGCAAACTCTGCTCTCACTACTTAGATTTCAGTAAATAGTGTCTTTTGAATAAATAATGAAAACATCTCCAAGGCAATTAGACATGGTGGCACTAGATTGATGGTGTCTTCACCAGTAACTTAGAGAGAGAGAGAGAGAGAGAAAATCGATGAAGGGAACTCGGGAGAATAAGCTATAACCATAGGAGAACTAACCAACTTGCCGCAATTCCAAACTAGTTGGAACTTGGGGTTGACAATATCATAATTTCACTATCTTTATGCTAGCCGTCATCTTACCGCAACTCTCCATCTTTACGCGGACATGGGAAAAAGCTATCAGTTTTTGGTTTATTTCACTACCTTACCTTAGTTGGCAATAAATGAGGTAATCCAGAATATCCTATAGAGGTACCTTTATAGAAAATGCAGCAAAGAGACCACAAAGAGCTTAATACTTGCTATGAACCATCCTTCTTAGAAAAACTATATCAATCCATGGAATATAAGCATTATCTTATCCTCTCTTGAATAAGTTCAAAAGGAGCTTACTATATGATTAATCAAAAATCAAATATCATTTTTTTGTTGGGTGGGGGAGCTTACCTATATGGAATATGCTGATGAGTGGTGGAGTCCCTAAACTTCTTAGCCAGCCCAAAATCAATGATATAGACCTATATGTAACCGATGGTAGTAATGAATCAGTAATTACCCTATCAGCAACAGGTGAATGAAATAGCAATCAATAGTTCTGATCCCAATACCTGATTTGCACGTCTTCCTAATCCCATCAAGAAGTTGTCTGGTTTTATATCTCGATGAAGAAAAGATTTGGCATGAACAAATTCGACCCGATTTATCTAAAAATTGAAAACAAATGAACACATGTTTTAAATAGTTAACGAAATAAACAAGTGCAGAACTTCACACTTACCATCTGGTCTGCAAGCATAAGAACAGTCTTTAGGGACAGCTTCCTACTGCAGAAATTGAAGAGATCTTCAAGACTGGGTCCCAGTAAATCCATCACAAGGACATTATAATCTCCTTCAACTCCAAACCATTTTAAATTGGGAATTCCAGCTATCAATGTCAACAAAAAATTCCAACCGATGAGGACAGGATATAAACATTATATAGTAAAGAAGCAATACTAGCCAACAAGAAGAATGAGAAATTACTTCCTCCTTGTAGTATTTTATACAGTTTTGATTCATAGAGTAGTTGAGGATGCTTTGTCTTCACATTTTCCTGAGCAAAGGAAACAGCAGAAGCATTTATCACAAACTAAAAGAATTCCACTAGTGATGGAAGATAAATAACTTAATCTCTACAGAAATCAGAAGTCATAGACCACGTGTCAGCTTATGTGCCAAAATGGGAAAAGGAGAAATCAATGCCATGAGTATCTTTAAAGAGATCAGAAGTCATAAAACCACATGTCAGCTTAAATGCCAAAATGGGAAAAAAGAGAAATCAATGCCATGAATATCAGCAAGTAAAAGCAGAACTTCAGTTTACCAAATCTCCACGAAATTAAAGCAGTGAAGCTGTTCTAATAATATCCTACCTCTCTCTCACACATAAAAGGTGAGAACACTCAGCTACCTACTAACATTCTCTACCCTAACAATGACCTCCAAATCTTCCTATCTAGGGGCATGTCCTCAGTAAGATGAGGTTGTATCGCGTCTTGTCTAATTACCTCCCCTCAGTTTTTTTTTGGCCTACATCTACCTCTCCTAACTCTTGCTACAACCAACCTCTCACACGTCTTTATTGGTGCATCTGTGCACCTCCTCTTCATATTCCCAGACCATCTCAGTCTCGCTTGTCTGCCACAGAGGCCACTCCACCTTATTCCGTATAACTTTGTTTCTAAGCATATCTCTCCTAATATGCCCACACATCCATCAGAACATTCTCATCTCCGCTACCTTCATCTTCAGAACATGAGTGTTCTTGACGGGCCAACACTTGACCCATACAACAACGATCCTCTAATCAGTTACTAAAAATCGGGCGGTGCAGATGCTTGATCTAAATGCAAGTAAGGAAAAACTTCAATCACTTCCAACTAAAAAATAATGAGAAAGACTCCAACTTTCAACTAACAGCAGCTCAAATTCCTTACTTACACAATCAGGAAGCAACAAAATACAGAATTATACGAACAGGCAAACACAGAAAGTTAAAAATTTGGGGAAAACAAATGAAAAAATAATAATCAATACTTACCAGCTTAATTGCAACCTCTTCATTGGTCTGAACATTAGTCCCTAAACATCACAAAAACCAGAATTAATCAGAAAAAAGAAAAAAAAATCACAAATAGCAAAATTGAAGAATATGGGGTTGCATAAATTACCAAGGTAGATCTCACCAAACGAACCACTTCCGATTTTCCGTCCGAGACGAAACTTATTACCAACACGAGGCTCCATTGATTGGAGGCTCAAAGATTAATTATGAATTTTTTTTAAAGGATACCCAATTATAAATGAGAAATCTTGAATCCAAAAAAGGGATCTAAGAATACAAAAAAGGGATTAATTAATTAATTAATTAGGTTTATGAAAGTAGCAACGTATGGAGCAAGATGATCCATATGACTGGATAAAACAAAAAGATTGCAGATTTTAGGTTTTTTTTTGTCTTGTTGTCCCTCTGCCTCATGGCGAAGAAGCATGATGAATCTTCTTTACATATTACTGCTTCAGCTTTGCTTCTGATCCAAATTTCAATTCAATCCACCATTTTTCCCTTTCTCTCTCCTCTTCTCTCTCTCTCAACTTGACTATGGTGAATTGGTGATGACTTTTGTCAGAATGTGTTAGCTCTTAAAAAATATATCCCATCTTTTTCAATCAATTAATTACTAATATTATCTTAGGCTGTGTTTGATAAGAAAGGAAAATATTTTAGTGAAAAGATTTTTCTTTTTTTTGAAAAATAAGTAGTAATTTTTTTTTAGTTATTTGATTACTAAGCAATAAAAAAAAGTATTATAAGAGTATTTACCTATGAGATCTTTACCTAAATAATTGGATAAATTTATTAATTATTTTTTGTAGTTAGTGTATAAAAATTATTCTTTAGTTCAATCAATTGAATTATTAATTATTAAATAGCTATTTGGGTTAAATCTTCTTTTATTCCAAACCCACATTCAACGGTTCATGAAAGGTGAAATTCTCTCATCAACTCACATCTTTCTATCACAAAAGTTCAACTAAAGTTTTTTTTTTCCTATTTAATGAGTGACAAATGAACTTAAATTTCATCTATTTTATGTTTCATTATTTCCAATTCACATCTTCAACAAAAAAAAATTCAAACAATTCCCCATACTAATGGGAAATAACTATATGAGGCATGAAAAAAATTGTGCAACTCACAAATATGGATTTATTGCATTTAGATGAGTAAGTTTTTCTTTGAACTTTCGTAATACTATTAGTCAATTGGTAAATCTGATAGCTATGAACCATCGAGTTTTGGTATATACCTAGACAACCACATATCACACAGTCAACTCTTTAACCATCTTTGATTTTCATTGCTTTGTTCCATGAACATCATTCAATTTTATTAGTACCTAGAGAATTGACCTTAGAGAAGCTTCCGTAAGCAACTTACACTTCTTCACATTTATATAGATGATGCCAAAATGTGTAATTTTTATAAATACATATTTATAATCCCATATCAAACTTAGAAATCATTAAACAACAATATTGTTTTATCATTCACACTAAACATTGTCTTTGTCTGAAAATAAACTAACATTTGTTTTAATTATATTGAACCGTCAAGCCTAACTTTATTTTTCTCCTCAAACTATCATTCAAAATTTAAAGTAACAATATAATACAATACAATATACTATAACAAGTTAACAACCATCTAAACAACTTGTGAAGGAGTTATGATGAAAAATAAAACATTTAACAAACACCAAACATAATGTATACTTTACAATATACAACAACTAAATCTCAGTCCCAACTAATTGTTATTATGGATAGTTTGATTTCATTATGTTCTATTAATTCTAATTAGTCAACATCAATTCCAAAATATCATACTATAAGTTGGCTATATGTATCCAAAGTAAATGGATTAGGTAGTTTGATCTTGAATTAGTCATGTAAACTTGTTAACAATTTCATAAATTGTTGACATTGAAACCAAGAGAAATGTGTGTTAGCTATTTCTCATAACTTTACAAGGATTGTATAAGTATTTGTACACTGCAATGTTCACAGTAAGTACTTCCTAGCTAATGAATGATCTAATTTGTTGATCATCACTATACTTGTGAGTAAAAAAGAAAAAAGAAGAATTTTACAAATAAATCAGAAAGGGCCAGGGGGGAAAATTTGGAAATGGCCAACCTCCATTACATGGGGAAAAGAAGAAAAAGCAATGCACAGTTATGCTTATGTTTACTCCATCTGTGAATGCTTTTTCTGTAGCCTTCCTTTCAAATTCCTAATTTTGGCATCTACTCTGGCTGTGAAACCGATATTCGTCTTCTGTCTTGCTTTAGTTTGTTGTCTCTTCCACATACGTTCATCTTGAACGTCTTTCTTATAATACTTGATTTCTTGAATAATGTGATGATCCCTCGGATGGAACGCTCTTTGGAAAGCTACGTGGGCAAGGTAAGGCAAAATGCAGGCTAAAGTTACTAGGAGGGTGGTACACCAAAAGATTGGAGCAGGACCTAAGTGTTCCTGCATGATTCTGAAGGCATATTTAGCGTAACCTGGGAATATCTCACCATAGAGAACAACAGAGAGGTACCAAACAGCAATGCTCCCCCAGATAAAAACATGTTGTATCCATGTGAAATGACTCATTGTGAGCGCGATCTGGCAGTTGACAGCCCAGATGACACAGGTAAACATTGAAGTACCAAGAATAGCCAAGTCAGCAGTCTGGCCTTCAGAGTGGAATGCCTGATTATAGAAGAATAAAACGTTGAGGAAGAAAATCACGAGGGAGGTGTAGATACCGTTGCTAAGCCACCCAAGTATTCTATACCAGTCAAAGAACAAGTTTTTGGGGCCTTGTTGGTACAGTGCAGGAAACTGCAGAGGGCAATAAAGGTTTTAATAAGTTAACAGCTAGGAAAAGGAACTCCAAGAAGAAGTTATTGCCAAAGGACTCACTCACCTGTAAGCAAACTTCAGAAGACACATCCTGCTCGAATACTCCGAGTGCAATTACAGGCAATGAGGTAAGAAGCACATTGAATAGAATCATATACATATCATTATAGACTGACTGTCCGGAAAAGCCAGCGTAAACCTCAAAGTAAAAGAGTGTGAGGCCAAAAGCTATGTTCTTATAGAAGAAGTAGCATATCTGCATACAGAAGATTATGGTGCAGATTAGATGAAATATGTAAAGGATCCAAGTAATGTATGTATTTCATGTTCTGTGCTTAAAATGAAACAGATATAAATCAATTACCATCTGAGCAATTCGTTTGTAGCACCAATGCCCGTGTACAACGAGAAGTCTCTCCAAGAACCGAAACTGTGCAACAGCAAAGTCACTAGCCATCACTGCCTGCAAGAAGCTGATAACCATTTAAGCGCAGTTACAGCAGGAGGATATACTCGCCAAGGGGAAAATATGACGTTGTTTCATTCCTCAAGACTGATGCAAGAATCCTTCGTATATGCATATTATAGTCCCAAGAATAATGTAAAGCTGCTTTTAATAGATTAATAAGGCAAAAACCCGGTATACGCATTACCAACCTGCATTCCTTCTGCACCACTAATGCCAACACCAATGTCTGCTTCTTGAATCATCCCAACATCATTTGCACCGTCACCAATGCCTAGGGTGATTTTTCCAGTTCCCTCCTTCACTAACCTAGTTACCTGACAAGTATGAATAGGTTCACTTATGGAAGAAAGAATATTCGGGATAGATTTGGAAAAGCAAACTAAATCAAGTTCGAGACTATCTTACCAAAGCTTTCTGCCTAGGAGAGACACGGCAGCAAATGACTGAAGCACAATCAACAGCTAAATTCAAAAATTGAAGCTTCGTATCATCCTCCAATGCATAAGATAGTGTTTTCCCATCAATTATCAAAGCAAATGCAGCATGAGGATCCTTTTCAAGTTTGACCATCTGCGAAGCATTTGTGATTTGCTTCAAAATGTTCTCCTTTGTAGCCTGATCAGTAACAAACAAACGGAGAACTGTCACGAATGATACTTATAAATTTCCACTATTTAATTCCAGAAAATCTACCTGTTTAGAATCTTGAGCCACTGAGTCTGCATCCACTGTTGTTATGCATATCTGTTTCATCCCTTGTCGAAGCAAACTACACGCGTACCCTATATTTATGGCTGTTTCCATCTTATCACCTGTCAGAACCCATATCTTGAGACCAGCTTGCGCCAGTTTATCTATGCACTGAGGAACCTGGTGAAAACATATGTCAAAAGGACAGTGAAGGAAAATATATATACTTTCATTTTCTAGTTCTAGTAATAAAAGGAACATACTCCCTTCTGTAGTTTGTCCTCCACAGCTGTAGCACCAACAAGGATCAAATCCTTTTCCATCATATCAGATACACGTTCAAGAACTACATCTCTGTCCCCACCAATTGAAGTTTTTGCTTTAGTAAACTCTTCATTCCAAGTCGAGTACTCTGCCTCATCCAGTTTCTTGTAGGCAAGCACAAGAGTACGCAACCCTGATTCCCCGTATTCGTTCAAATGCTTAGTCATAGCTTCCTCAAACTTCCTTCCATTCTTTGCTAATCTATCATAGATGATGCTGAATAATCCAAATAGACAACGTTTAATTTTAAAATTTAAACAAGACAGGTGGCCATAAGCTACATTGACAAACTTAACAAATAGCACAAACAAGGGAAATTCATCCCTTATGATATTTACTACTTCACACGGAGAACAAGACATTCACGTTGACAGTATGTTTTACAGCAGAATGAATCTTGAATCACCAAGTTTTAGAGATGCAGGAGCTATAATTGAGAATAAAAAAGGGTAACGAAAGAAAGACCTGTCTGCTCCTTTACACAAGAGAAGAATCTGGCCAGTGTCATCCCGAATAATAACAGACATTCGCTTCCTCTTGCTGGTGAAGTCCAAGAGATTAAGAATTTTGTATTCCCTGGAGTAAATGGAACAAAATGTAAGTGCGCAAAAAAGGTAATGCAATTCTTGGGAGCAACTTTTAGAGGTTTGAAACTTGATCTTACTTTTCAATTGGATCTTGAAAAGAAGGGTATCTTTCTTTTACAAAAACACTTGCTTGAGTTCTTTTGAAAAACTCAAAACCGAATTCTCTGGCTGCAACAAGAAATGATACTTCATCTGGAGACTCTGATTCATAATTAAAGCCTCCAGTCTCCTCATTGTGCTCGGGAATAGCAGCATGACAAATTGCAAGTATCCTATAGAAAAGCAAGATGACATCTGTGTTTGGCTCTTTCATCCAACATCCCTTCATTAGGCGGCTATCCTCAAAGCTGAACCCCTTTATTGCAGGTTTGAGGTTTCTTTCATCTTTAGAGGTGACGACAGTCTCTAATTGGACTCCTCCATTCCCCCCATCAGTTGTCTGGGAAGGTTCAAGATCTTGCCCACCCATGTCCTCTGCCAACTGCTTTGCAGCTGCAAGTTCTACATCACTAGCACGTGTTCCATACTGAAGACCAGCAATAGAGCATTTCAGGAAGTCCATTTGGTTGCATGTCAAAGTGCCAGTTTTGTCCGAGAGGATCGTATCAACCTGCCCCAGCTCCTCATTTAAGTTTGAAGTACGAGCTTGAGCAGGAGTTCCTGTCTCATCATCATACATACTGATATCCTGGTTTATGAATGATGCCTGTAGGACTTTCACGACTTCAATAGAGACATAGAGGGATATGGGAATTAAATAACCATACAAAATAAGTGCAGTGAGCAAATGCAGAAGGCCAGACAACTCAGGCTGGCTTAGATCAGTTGAATTATTGGTATTGTCAAAAGGTTGCAGATACCACCATTTTGGCATGTCGAATTTTACATTTAAGGCAAAACCAATGGAACTAACACATGATATCAAGAGAAGGAGGGCGAAAAGGAGGTAAATGATCTTGTCCATCTGTAATTCAACCCTGCTCCTCTTTGAAGGGGACTTTGTAGAATTCTGCATAACTTTGCTATCATGGCCAGTGAATACTACAACTCCATAGACATAACCGGTATTCCTAAGTTTTGAATCTCGGAGAAGAATCTGACTAGGATCAAGAGGATAAACCTGACGATCATATTCAAGGTTGCCAACAAAAGTGTAAAGGCTAGGATTGGGATCTTCACATTTTATGGTGGCACTGAATTCCTTGAAAGCCTCATCGTCATCCAAGGGTAAGGTAACCTCCAAAGCTCTTCTTACCTTCAAGTTTGTCTCTCCGTCTAAGTTCATAGTTTCCACGTAACAAATTCCATCTTCGTAACTAGATGATAAAAGAAGTAAATCACATGGAAAAAATTGATCCTTCTTCACTTTCAAGACATCTCCAACCCGGACTTTCATCCATGGTTTATCTTCAAACACACCATCTATCGAATGTACACTAGCTTTCCTACGATTTACATTCATATCTTGTAGGAATCTCTTTGAATCTTCCAATCCTTCCTTTGCCATACTCAAACCAACAACAAATACCAAAGGAGCCACTGTACTAAACGGATCAAATGGCGAAAGATCTGTTGTAAGTGTTAGGATTGCACACAAAAGGAAATACAAGTTAGCAACACGCCTAAATTGCTCGAATAAGGCCTTGGGTAGGAACGTGATGACATTGTACTTTGTAGTGGATATAAAATTTGTGCAATACTTGAGAGGTTTCTTGTCATGGAGTTGAGGTTTGTTGCAATGGACTACTCTTGAAGAACCAGGTCCTAACTCATGAGGACTTTCTTCCTCAGAAGTTGGTGGCCTTTTACGACAACCAAATGTGTAAATACTACTCCTACGGATCTTCGCCCTTATCTTTCCTCCAGCCATTCTTTATCACCACATGAAAAAGATTCAACACACACAGCTATAGCTTCCCTTCAACAACAACACAATTAAAGACCCCGAGCATCATGCTTCACTGATCATTTAAGCCACAACTCTAGTTACACAACGTTGAGATTTACTTAACCTGAAAACATCCAAAAAAAAACGTTTTTTTGGCATCAATTAATCTGAATAAAGTCTTGTGTCCACAGATCAATAAAATAAAAAATTTTGAGAGCTGACAATCTATAAACCAAATACTTCACAGAAAACTGCTTTTGTGCGCAAACCACATGAAAGGTAAACCATAAACCGCACTACGGACCAGCTCGACCCAGAACGCCAATCCCATGTTGAAAGAGAATATAAAAAATGATGGAAAATGACAGACTATTCAGCTATTGTAATGGTAAACAAATAAGAGATATTATTGACCTTCAGAAGGTGAAAATCCAGAATAACACATTGACAGAATCACAATATGGGATTTGAGGGAAATACATTATGCATTTTTATTTTATTTTTTTGGTAACGTGCCCGTAAAACAGAGAAAAGTGAAGGAACAAAAAGTTACCTGAAGGAGAAAAAGTGCAAAGAAAAAAAAAAAGAAAAGAAAAAAAAAAGAAGAGAGATGGGGAGAGGAAGAAACGGAGGTTGCAACGTGAGAATGCAGAGACAAGTTTTTACGTAGAATTAGGAATCACAAGTAATTCAACTCCTCTCTCCCTTCTATACTCTCCAATAAATGCCAGTATTTTACGGGCCTCTCTTTTTTTTTTTCCTATTTTTTTCACTTCTGGCTTGGACAAATGAAAAGAAATTACCTTAATATTTTTAGTTATCAACGCACTTCATTGACCACTAAATCACATTTTTGTTAGTAGTAATTTTTTTTTAAAAATTCCAACTGATGTTTGATATCTTTTTTAAAACCAATTAATCGAAAAGTAAAACCCATTAAAGGCAGAAATGTGCACCCATATCAAAAGTTTTTCTTCATTTTCATCTACTCAAACTTAAAACCTCTTATTTAGAATAGAAGGATTGTGTTCAATTCGGTGTAACTTTTTGTGGTCTTTCTATTATCATTTGTTACTTCCTCTTCGTATCTGCTTAATTCCGTGTATACTATTTATGAGTAGTATATTCTTTTATTTCTCTGACGAAGGTGAAAATTCTTGCAAATAATAACTTTTTAGTCGTCAAACACAAAAGAAGTACATAAGTTTTTTTTTTTAGGAATCTCTCCTGTAACAATTAGTCTTATACAATTTCATATTTATCATCCACATGCTTGTGTATTTTCCATCTCCAAAGCTTACATCTATTTAATTGCATCCACTATGCAACACCTTGGATGCAACACACATGTTTAGTTTAGGAAGAAACATTTCTAAAGTGTTCGAAAATAGACTCTTGTAGTCCCATCCTTCCCCAAACCTCACACATAACGGAAGATTAGTGCACTGAGCTTCCCTTTATACTAGTACTGTAATAAAAAAAAAAAATACATGGCTTGACGGTTTGTTTATGATTTGTTGGACTTTGAACAAGTCAAAAGGAAAAGGTTTAAAGAAACAGAAATTCATGTTGATCCAAAATGCAATAAGGATATCCTCATCTTACAAGATAGTACAGGCAACGGAACATAATAAATGGTATAAAATAACTGACTCTACGAATACGCAACCATCACCATCTGAAATAAAAATAACTACAGGTATATGATCATAAAGAATTACGTCAAAAAATAATTGCTCTCTCCAAACTTGAAGAATTTTTTTATCTGAGAAGTGATCTTGTCAAATGTTCGCGCGCTGTTGCCAATGCTTGAGTTATTGTCTGAAAATTGTAAACAAATTAGTGTAAGCTGGCAACATCTGATGTGATTCCTTTTTTAAAAGCAAAGCTGGTAAAGAATCATAGAGATGGTGAACATTTCAACTAATTAAGTTGTTTTAATCTTCAAAATCAATTCATCCATTGGATACGTTTACTGTTCGGTTTGGATTCTTCAACTGATTTAATATGCAATAGCTTATTATTACAAAAGGCTATGGTACAGGAAATTCACGCTAACAAGCCAACTAGGGGAACTGAGGCATAGTTGTTGGTCGTAAATCTAACTACTCCCTCTGTCCCAATTTAAGTGTCGTACTTACCTTTTTGGTCTGTCCAAATATAACTTTTCCAATTCCAACATTCTACATGGCAAACTTAAGATCACAAGATTTAAAGGACTATACAAATATTTCATAAACTCCATGCCTAATCAAACTAAGACACTAAAAATTGGGACGGAGGGAGTATAATCTAACAAGTAAAATGAATATCCTATGAAATTACCAAAACAGTTGCTTTTCTTTATAAGCTAAACAAGGCGCAGGAGCATTTTGGGATATCTTAAAACATTGCCTCACTAGAAAATTTTCCTCACCCCTTTTAAGTTTCAGCCTAAGCAACATTACAGATCTGGAAGGGCTTGATTTTTAGACCTTTACAAGGGATAGATGGATTACTCTACGGGTCTATTTTTTAAGCCTGTTATTTTACCTTTTCCTAAAACCCATAAAATTCCGACGGTTATATAAAGTCAAGGAAATATATGAGATTCTACATAAGTACACATACATATACACATGACTAAAGTATGATTCAGCAATGCAAAGAATATGTTGCTTACCTGTTCAGACAAGGGTGCTCCATCATCCATGTTATGACTGGAAACTTTTCCAGCAATAATATTACCATCAGTTTCAAGAACCATCCTGCAAGCATACATTCCAGGCACCAAAAAGTCAAGTAAAAATGTTGATTGTAGAAATTGGAAGTTTGGAACAAGAGAGCTCTATTACAATCAAAATACTGGAGGAATGAACATTTGAATAAAATTTCTTTCAGTGCACTTGCTAGAATACAACTACTAGGGAACCACCGACTTACCCTCCATCCACAATCTCATCAAGGCATAGAAGAATGAGATCTAAGTTCTCAAGTGCCTCTCTCTGTTCAACGTTATTCCTGAAACAATTGCACCTCGAATAAGGCAGAAAATTCGAACAGATCAAAAGATCTCAATCCCAAAATCAAGGAGTAGTTTTAGAGCCTTCACTAAAAATACCTTAGGAGAAGGGTAACTGCATCATAGAAACCCTGAAGAACAGTGGCTAGAACTAATTCATTTTCATCATCACCTCCAGTGACAAAGAAGTGGAGGTCTTGCACAAACTTATAAACAATAATGTTGTTCTCAAACATTGTTATTTCAGCTGCAGATCAGAACTCAAAAAGTAAGCCCAAAAACAACTTAAGCACATTAAAAATCAAACCTTTCGCAGTAGTTAGAAGACAGAGAATAGAAAAACTCAACAAAAAGTAGTTAAGTCACCTTCAGGCTTTCTTTCTTATTCCAGGAAAGTATGTAGTTGCAAAAAGAAAAATAGTATTAGCTCTAAAATGTTGGCCCTATTAGTTGTTGTGGGTCACAAGCATGTAACTTGTTTTGAATTTCACTATATAAGACAGAATACAACGGCATTCCACAAAAACATGCTAAAAATAGTTCAGACATGACAATCAAGGATCATTCAAGCAAGAACAGGTCCCAATACCTTCGGTCCGAGCATTTGTCTTTTGAGTCTTGGTGAAAATAGACTTCTCGAAGGCAACCTTAGCGCTGTTTGTCGGCCAGTCATCAGAGTAGTATTTAACAGCTACACGCTTTCCTTCCGAATCCAAAAGAAGTATGTTCTTCACCACAGGACAAGAATCCTATACAATCAAACAATCACCATTTTGCCATGAGTAAACCATTCACTCACATCAGACAAGTACCAAACTAATCCATTTGTTTCAATTTATTTGTCTTACTTTCTTATTTGGTCTGTTTCAAAAAGTACACATCTTTTTCTTTTGGCAACTCTTCAATTGTAGCTTTCCACAGGACATGTTCAAAAGTCTTCTTATTTTCTTAAACTAACTCCGCGTCAAGTCTAAACGGACAAACAAATTAAAACAAAGGGAGTATCTAACTAAACAGGTACTCCAACACACGATTCCTCAATAACACACGTTTAATTTATAAAATTCAAAGGGCGATTACTAACAACATATGAGCATCTGCACCGTCTGAGATCTAATTTTTTATAAAGTAAAAAAGGCAATAACTAACAAATGATGGTTAACACCAGGGAAATCCAATATTGATTACATCGCAACCATTGATATACTAAAACAAGAAGATTATCGAGATCACTACACAATTAAGCATTGAAAAATCGGATCTAACAAAAAATGCAAACTTTGTTGAAGAATCTAATTAAATCTTGCGCCTAATAAAACATAGAATAGAAGAAGGAGGAAGATTACATACATAATTTAGAAGGAAACCGGCCATTGATGAAAGAGCGATTCACTACCGGAAAATTTCTTGTTGATTGCAGTGAAAGAAGTAGCTATTCGCGTCAGATTTGGAAACTGTGAGGGGCATTAGTATAAATACTTTCGGTCAAGGCTTAAATTGGGCCATTAATGAAATGGACTTTTTGAGAGTTCAACAAAGCCCAGCCCATATGACTCCCATCCTTGTAGCATGGGGAAAGTTCACAAATAGCCACTTATACATACAACTTCAGACTCGCGAGACATATGTATCCTATTAAAGTCTAATTTTAGATAATATGTAGAGAAAAGACATAAAGTGACACCTGAAATTGTTTAGAAATTTTAAAAAGATATCTGAACTATGCGGGCGTCCTACTATCCCACTAAACAATCTTGAACTGATATTATTACATTATTTTTCGCCCACCTTACATTGAGAGTGTGTGCACTCTCTCAAAAAAGAGTGAACAACCTAAAATAATTTTATTATAAATATATTTTCTTATTATTTTACGAACTTTTTTTCCTTATTATTTTTTCTCTTTCTTTCTTCTTTCTTCTTCAAAAATTCATTGTCATCTCCATTGAAGTTTCTCACTTTCAATGTCATCATTTTTACCATAATTTCACCTTCCTTTTTTTTACTACTATTAGTTTTACTCTCTTTAATTTTAAAACTTTATCTAAATATTTTCTTACATTTCGAACAATTTGATAAACCCATTAGATTTCAAGATCATTAGGAGGTATCATATAAATTTTTTTTATCCAATTTCAATCAAGTTCTTTCAATTTTTGGGGAATTTATTGATTCTTTTTAAATTATTATTTCTAATTTTGAAGTTATATGAAAAGGAGTAATTGATAATACCATCAAAATTTTAAATTTTCTTAGAAAAATAATAAATTTTGTTATCAATAATTCAATAAAGTCTAAAAAATGGTATGATTTTTTTTAAAATAAAAAAATCATTGAAATAAAGAATTTGATTGGAGAAGAAGAAGAAAAAGAAAAGAAAAAAAAGGGAGAGGGGTTCAACTTGACGTGGGGGTGGGGTGAGGGTGGGAGGTGAATAAAAAGAAAGAAAATAAAATTAAAATTAAATTAAGTCAACAATTGAGAGAATAAGTAAAAAAATTAAGAGAGAGATAAAGAAAAAACTTAAAATGGTTTTTTTTTTTTTTATATTTTTAATTGAATTAACACGTGTCATGTAATGATTGTGTGTGAACACTTGCTTCTTAAAATCTGGGGATGATCGAAAAATGATATAATAATATCGGTTCATAATTTTTTAGTGGGGTAATAAGACGATAGTAAAGTTAAGGTGTCTTTTTGAAAATTCGGAACAACTTCAATGGTGACTTTATGTCTTTTCTCTAATATGTATGCAAAGAAACTTTGAAACTTTTGTCATTTTGTTTGAGGTTGTAAGATTATTGATTAAAAAAATAAAATTAAAAATATATATGCACGAAATTCAGTAAATTCTCCTAACTATTCTTTTTTTTCTAGACTAAATATCAAACAACGCGATCATATTAGTTATTAAAAATTTAGACAATCCTAACTATTCTTTCTTTCTAGACTAAATATCAACCAACGCGATCATATTAGTTATTAAAAATTTAGACAATCAATTCAGAATTAAAAATTTAGGTAAGCATGATCATAGTGGTGCAAAAGTAAAGAATGATGATTTCCTTCTCAACTGATGTCACAAAAGGAAAAGTATCTAAATCAAAGGCTTGTTTCATTTTGGCCTTTTGCTTGTTGAAGTTGCGCTTAAATTATGTTTGATTTGTTTTGCTTGAAGTTACTTATGGAGAAGGAGCTAAACTTTGTCAATATTGGCTACAAATTAAATATTTGAAAAAAAAAATAACTTAACTAAAAAACGTTTTTGCTGCCGTATGCATTTTTTTCCTTTTATAATATTTTGATTTAATAAACAAAGAAAAGTGCTGCTAATTCATAGTCTGGAAGTTAATAGTGATTCGAATTACAGCATATTGGCCACCTAAAACCATTTAAGCCAACTGTGAAAACATGATTATAATAAAGTGATAATTATTTTCGATATGAAGTCATTTTTTTTAGAAAGTATATCTATTTCTAAAAAACGGAGTGCCAAAACAATGTCAAGTAATGATAGTAAATTTATACCAAGAATTAGAAGATTAAACCATCCATGAAAACTAAACAAATCTTTTGTTTTCTACCCAACTTTCACTAACAACAAAATTCTCTTAATGCCGCTATACATACTCTCATAAGAACTCATACAACATCAAAGTAATCCAATTTTGCCTAAGACTAAATCCAAACGATAAATACCTCTTTTGTTTTACCTATTAACACGACTATAAGGTATAAGCTAGAATTGGAGAACCTTCCCATCGCGGGGATGTTTTACAACGCGTGAACAGATTAGTCCGACTAAGGAGTGTAGAATGCAGGGCCACACTTGCATTTCCATCCTTCAGGCTCATAATTAGTGTACTGAACTCCCACTCGACCTGTGTTGGTCGGTACTTGTATGGCTTCACAAGGCATACATCCATAGCATTTGTGCTCACAGCTTGGAGGACTTGAACCTATCAATTTCATCTCTTCGTTACTCACATTACTATTTTCTTCTACTTCCTTCACTTGTCTTTCTCCTTCTATGCTCATATTTCCCTTAAATTGAAAAAAAGAACTTGTTTAGTACTCCATTTGAATACGCTAAATCGCGAAAAAAGAGAAATCAAAAGGCAAAGGATGTCGAGAATTACCTTATTTGTACTCAATTTGTTGTGTACAGATTGTTGATTTGATGTCAATGGCCTGCAATTAACACATGATAAAGAGAGTGCAATTATGATTAGGATGAAATAGCAGAATTTACACTTCATTTTCTACTTGCACACCAAGTGTTTGTATAAACGAGGCAATGAAAGTCTGAAAGAGAAAGAGACAAAAAAACAGGGGATTTAGAATAATTGGAGATTGATCATTTGGTTCACTTCAAAGGGTGTCCATATCATGATAGCTTTATAAAGAAGGAAGCAAAGGAAAAAGAGGAGGCTCAAAATTGTCAAGCTCCCATTTCCCAAAAAGCAATTCCTCCAAAGCTCCTTGGATTTCTCTAAGCCTCTCTCACTCTGTAAGTTGTATTGGTAAAAACGAAATCTTTACTTCTCAAACAAGTGATACTACTCTTATCCTGCATCTTTCTGGCTAAAAAGCCTACACCTTTACAACTTTTTCTTTCATTTTATTTTTCTTAGTTGTACTAGTCTTGTTTTGACAACTCAATTCACCTTATGCTTTATCTATTTTCTTTCTTTCTTGTTCTCTATGTACACGTTGCTTCAAATCTTGAAATGAAACTGGAAGTACCCTTTTTAGGTTCTGAGAAACACCTGAATACAGCAGCCTATAGAAATTGCACGTTAATTAACAGGGAAAAATTGTGGGTGCCTAGACTGCAGAGCCACCTATTCCCCCTTTTGGTCATATTCTGGAACTGGACAAGAAGGAAAATCTTTCTTTAAATTCTTTTCAGTTTTTAAATTCAAGAAATAAGTACACAGAATCAATGTCTGAGAGATTCAGTACCAAAAAAAAAACTTAATTTATGTTAGTGAACAAAACTTATATATATAGTACATAATAGAATGTATGAGTAGTTAACTACTTTCATGGATAGGGAAGCGTTAGGGGCGCAGCCAAGTAGGACAAAACTTAAACCATTTTGATCTTTTTGTGTGCTTACATTTCCTATTTAATTTGAACTCCGTTATTGAAACTCTGGCTCCGCACCTGCTAGGGAGCAATGTGACCACAATAGTTTTTCTTATTATCCAAAAGGAAGAGCTTGATTTTCTATTGGATCCTGAAAGGGTTTCTGAATTTATCTATCCAAAGAAATGAAGCCTTCATTGACTTTTAGCATTAGGCTAAAGTTGAACTAAGTGAAGTAAGTGCAGCTGATTGCAGCATCACCATTGAATAATGAGTTGCAATAAATAGGGAAGAAAGAATGAGGAGCCAATAATTAAACAAACTTTTTATTTTGGTTCTTTTAACATTTTAGGTAAGAACTGTGAAACCAAACCTGGGAAGCAAGCACATATAAAAGGAAAGCTGATAAGTACCCTTCAATGCACTGTTTTTCATTTTCTTTTGCTTTAGTACTAGCTGATGAGTGGCAGTGAAGTAGCATCTGCAGACAAAGTCAGGTGTTAGCAATGTAGTATATAGCATATGGTTTTGAGATTATAGAAAATACTGTTCATTAAGTTTTTGATAAATTATTTGTTACTATCTGCTTCTTTTTTTATTTTGCCATCTTATTTCCTTGCAACCTTGCGTCGTATTATATCCTACCTACCCTAGACCATACTTGTGGAATTATACTAAATATGTTGTTGTTGTTGTTGTATTTATATATTAACTGAAGTTATAACATAAATACGGGATTTAAGCAAACCTACTTGATTCTACTGAACCCATAAGTAAAGTTGTAGCTCCACCCAGATTTTAGTATGAGTTCTTTAAAAGATTGAAGATAATAGTAAAGCCAAGGTTAGTTAAACAATATCATGTACATTTCAGAGTTCTGGGTTCATTGTGGTACTGTGTTTTTAGTATTATTTATTTTCATTGATGTTCAATCAGTGAATGATTTGATGATACACTGTGGTCTCTGTCATTCAATGACCATGCTTTCTGTGTGTTCAAGATTTTGAACAGTTTGATATATTGGGATTAGAGGGCACCAAAAAGTCCTTCCTTTTCTTCTAACAAGCCAAGAACTTTCCTATCAACTAAATATACTTCATTTACCCAAATATAATATTTTTCTGCTAGAAATAAATAACTTTTTGCTTCTACTTCTCCCCGACAGCAAAAAATTGGCTTCTACTTCTATTTAAAAGCATTTTTAGTGATTACCCAAACACGTAAATAAATGTTTTTCATTCAAAATAAGTGTTTTTGACGTTACAACAACAATGTCAAACATACTTTAACAATAAAATACAATACAACGGGTAGCAACATCCAAACAACGTGTAAAGGGTATTTTGTTGATCCGGTGCTTTTCACAATTAATAATACTTCACATCGCCTTCATTGGTTGTCTCTTTTATATGCAAGTATAATCTCCTTCTTCTTATGAACTCCTCTGGTTATATGTTTTTCTAGGCAAAACAAAACATGTGCTTTCGTTTTCCTGTACTTGTCTGAATGTCTTGTAACATTTGCAACACTTCCTTCATCTCTGGCCTGTTTTGTGGCTTTGCATCCCAACATTTTTTCATTATATCTGATAATGCTGTTGGACAACATTTTGGTATCTCAGGCCTTCGATCCTGAAATTTCCAAAACAACTCGATCGTTAGTACGCCAAATTACTCACATTTAAGTACGTACATATATATAACATGTTGAGTTTTTAACTAACTGATGAATCGATGAAAAAAGGGTAAGTACCTTATAAATTTGATTTGAGATTTTACTACGAGAAATGTGTTCAGGATATGGATCTAAACAAGTGTACATTTCCCACAAGCAAATTCCAAAGCTATAGACATCACACTTGTGATCATACGACACTTCGCTCAAAACCTGGTGAAATACAAAAAGAAAGAGAAAAAATAAATTAGTACTTCAATTAACAAAAGAAGTGTTGAAGTTCTTGTAGGAGCATGAAACTCTTAATAAAAAGTTCGAGAGAAGTGTTGGAAACACTTCTAAACTTGCCGAGAATTTAAGGGTGTATTTCATTCATGTTGCAAGATCGGGGTGTATTTAAGTTTAGTTTGTCAAGTAAAGTGGTGTTTTTAACACTACTAATTAATAATTCACGATGTGTTTTCAATATTTATCTCATAAAAAATATTTGAAAAATGATGTAACGTACCTCAGGAGCCATGTAACCCATAGTCCCAGTTGTTCCAACCATCATAGGAGGATAATCCAAGCCAAGAGAAAAGAATGGACTAGAGATTCCAAAATCAATTATCTTCACTCTTCCAGTTTTGTCAAGAAGTAAATTTTCAGTCTTCACATCTCTATGAGCAATCTTTTCTGAATGAAGGTAACTTAATCTGCAATTTATACGTATTATTATTAGATAAAAAGTTTAACATATGGTTTAATATGTTTATGAATTAGATAATAGATGAAGATGCATGCATACCCTTTAGCAACATCGATTGCAAGTTGGAGAATAGTATCCAAAGGTAACTTCTTCTTCATTGTGTATTTTGAAAGATAGGATGTAAGAGTTCCTCCACCAACATATTCCACAACTATGCAACATCCATTTACTGAACCTTTTTGACATTTCATTTTTATATTTGACATATTATTCTTTTTTATAGCTCCAATAAACTGCACAAAATTAATATATATAAATAATTGCCATCAGCTAATATTCTATTATATATGCTCAATGAGAAAAGAAAGGAGGATATTTCTTTAATTTGGCTTCAACGGACATGCATGGCAAGTCCTCCAACTTTGATTGTGCATAAGTAGGAACTTAAATTTGTTTAAAATTAAACAGATAGACACACAAGTCCTACATCGCATACATAATACACGTAGGATACCACATAGGATACAAAACTTTCATGTAGGACGCTACATAGGATGAATGTGTCTATTTATTTAATTTTATACAAGTTTAAGTGTCTACATGTACACACTCAAAATTAGAAGGCATAGATGCTAGTTGATACCAAGTTAAAAGGCATATTCATGTATTAAGCGTATTTCAAATAAATGCTTCAATAGATGGGAAGTTACTTTGTAAATAAACGAATAATATTATAAGGAAAAAGAGAAAATAATTAAGTAGATATGTACCTTGGCAATATTGGAGTGTTCAAGAGTGCTCCAAATAGAAACTTCTTGCATGAATACCTCTTCCATCAATTCTACTGATGAATTCTTCTTTTCATCTCCCAAATCAAATATTTTAACTGAAATTCATAGAAAGAATGTGTATTAATTAAAAGTCACCAATTTTTTTATTAATGCATACTACCTATGAACACATAATTAGAATCTATCTATATATAAAAGGAGAAGAAAAAATGACACATGTCAACACCACAAATTTTCAGTATTTAAAATAAATTTTAAATAATTAAGAATCAATAATTAAATAAATAAATATAGACACATGTCAATAATTATAATTAGAACGACACATGTCAACACAACAATTTTTTTAATTTTAAAATTTAACTAATTTTAAATAATCAATAATTAATTAAATAAATATAGACACATGTCAATAATCTCTATTATATATATATAAAAAAATTTAAGTTCAGTAAGCAATGTATACACAAATGCACGTTTCATGTTATTAGATGCGGTAATTTTGTTACACATATTAAATACAGTCTTTATTATTGAAATGAAAATTAATTAAAAGTCTATGTAAAATAATGATAAAAAATCAACTAACTACCTACTAACTTCCCAATTCTATCTTAAATTAAAAAACTGCTGGAATTTTTTTTTATTATAAACTAATTTAAATTTTTCAAATTAATTTTTTAGTAATTAAAATTCTCAATTATTAATGGAAAAAAAATCAACTAACTACCGACTAACTTCCCAATTCTATCTTAAATTAAAAACTGCTAGAATTTTTTTTTTATAAACTAATTAAAAAAATTCAAATTAATTTTATAGTAATTAAAATTCTCAATTATTAGGTTTAAAAAATATTATATATATCAAGAGACGAGAATTGCTATCCTATTTTTTAAATCTACCGCCTACAATTTTTCACTCTTCTTTTCTCTTTGTTCTCAAATCTCAATAATGGTGAAGAAATGGCTTGATACATACTCATATTGATCTTCTTAACATGTTAATGGGACAAACTAATATTTCTACAACAACACTTCTTTAAAGGTATAATGTCAATTTTCTCTCTAAATTTACTTTCATATTTTTCTTAATAATGCCACATATGTTATCAATCTTCATTATACTAGAAGAAGAAGAATTTGGGTGATTCCAGGAGTTCTACTCACCCAAATTCAATTTTGTAAAGTCGTACGGATTCCTTAACGAGTTATCTAACCACTCATGTAATCAAAATAATAAATAATCACCCGATTGTTACCAGATTTCTCTACACATCAAGGACTCTGATTTCGTCCAAATGTGGACAAGGTTAGGAAAATCCATATACTACGAAAAAGTTTTTCGACCCCAAATTTTCTCCCATTGACATTTATATAACGACGGGAACAGGTCGTTACAAATGCACTAAGGCCTTAGAAAATAATTGGTTGCCCTTTTTACCCTTTGAATATATATTTCACACTAGTTAAAATTGTAAATTAACAGTTATATATTTTACAATATTTATGATTTTAGATTATGGAAGCTTTCTTTTTCTTTTTTTGCTTATATAAATTTATTGACTGATACGAGACACACATGCAAAGTGTTCACTAAATCAGTTATAATTTAAAGTCGTAGGAAATTAAATTTATCGTTATTTTCTACTTCTAAATTTCTCTAATTACTTCAATTTGAATCAATCAAGTTTAATATTGGCTTTGTAAGATTGTCTTCAGTTTTTTGAGATGTCTTGTTAGATATTTCAAGTTCAAACTAATTGGATTATCAAATAATTAAATATATAAAGTTATAATGGTGTCTTCTTAATTATGAACATCTTTCAAAGCTCAATAACCACTACAATATTGATGATTTAGATATGTTCTCATAATTAAAAGTAATATGAAATATTATACAAGTAAAAATGATACTTTAATTGGTTATTCAATAAGATTAAGTCTTAATTTTATTTTTAAATATTTCTACTACTTCTAGAATAATTTTGATACTTATATATATATATATATATTTGTGATTTCAAAATATTACAAAAACAAAAAATATTATGGTGTCAATTGAAAAAAAAATACTACTTATCAATTGTAAGTAATTATCATATATTTTAGGACCTTATTTAAAAGAATTTTTTAGGTCACCTATTTTATTGGAGTGACTTGGTTTGCCATTTCTTTTAGCTTACTTTTAATAGGGTGAATCAAGATTTATACTCATTAAAATTTTATTATACACATTACTATGTTTATACCTTACCTTGTTGAATTTCCCTACAAAAAAGTTATTACTATCAACTTAAAAATAGATTAAACTCAAATCCGAAATAACAAATTAAACTATGCCTTTAATTGCCAAAAGTTACTCAACTCTACTTGGTCATTTACATTTACCCCTCATTCATACTATATTATATGTATTATAAGAAAATTTGATATACATATTCTATTTTAAATTTACCTTTGAATGAAAAGTAGCAATAGAAAATATACATGAATGAAAATTAGTATTTACATGAAACATGTTTTTCATCTTAAAGGCCATTGTAAGCTGATTCCAAACCTCAAATGACAATAAATTTTCAAAGGATTTAATTCTCAAATATTAAGTAGTAGTTTTTTATGTACAATGAATTGTAATGTGTCCACCATCGCGTATAATATATGGTATAGTAATAGTAATAATTAGTAAATACTTTTATAGATATAATGAGCTTACTTAAATGATTATATATTAGGAAACTATAATCCATTTTCGAGATGGAAGGGGATTAATTAAATAGAAGGTTCTAAGAATGATTATAATGTATTATTTATTCTTTATTTTAAATTGATTTGTAATTTTTCTAATATTTAGTCGTCTAATTAATATCAATAAAATTTAATAAAATTATTAAAATGAGCATCTTATTATTATTTTTTTAAAAATAGTTCAAAATAAAATTTGTGTTTCAACAAAATTTAATGAAAAAATTATTTGTGATTGGGTGACTTTCTAAGCGAAATATAATAGTTGAATGACTTTGTAGGTAAAATATTCACAATTGAGTGACTTTGAGGTTATAAAAGAAAGTTGAGTGAGAAGAATCCTTAGTTGAGTGACTTTATGCGAGAAGAATATTTAGTTGAGTGACTTCGAGTATTAAAAGATGTAGATTTTACACAAATCTCATAGTGTTAAGAGTTAATTACAATCCATAGTTTTTTCAAATTACAAAAATCTCTTAAATTAGGTGGAATCCCGATACATTCCAAAAACGTCCTGATACATATCGCGTCCTGGTTTTGGATACATTCCTCAAAGTCCTGATACATCGCGTCTCGATTTTGAATACATCACTCAGTGTCCCGATACATCGCGTACATCCTGATACATCGTGTAAAGTGATGTATCTAATCGATACATCGCATAAAGTGATATATCCAATCGATACATTGTGTAAAGTGATAGCATTTGACTGATACATCGCGTAAAGTAACATCCCGACACATCACATACGTCCCGATACATCGTAAAGTGATGTATCCGATAGATACATCGCGTAAAGTAATATATCCGACCGATACATCGCATAACGTAGGGATTTTTGTAATTTTTTCAAATGGTAGGGAAATTTAGAGAATATAATAAAATAAGTTGTGTTAAAAGAAAGTTGAATAACTTTCTGTGAAAAAACTATTAGTTGAATGACCATATGATATATTAAATCGGAAAAACTAATAAGATATAGTATTATTTTTTCTGACATTAATTACTTCATCGTCTAAATTTTTCATCTATTATATCAATTACATTTATCAATAAAATCTAGCATCAAGAACTCACTATTTGGTCATTATAATCGGTATGTTCTTAAACCACTTAGACTAAACAAATTCAATTGTTATTCTAAAATACAAAATAAGGAATAAATAATAACAATTAAATGGGCTTAGGCCTTAGGGTACAATAATTGATTTCATAGAGTAATTTCCCTAGATAGTCACCATGTTTGGAAAATTATCTAGTAATATCACTTATGTTTGTTTTAGGACTACAATATCACCCAACTTTATCTATTTTCGTCAAAATATATTTGACACAAAAAAATATTATCTCTCTCCTACTGGAATGCCATGCCACCTTTTTTTTTTATTAATAATTTTTTTTAATTCTTTAAATGTCTGTAGGCTCCTAATACTAAGTAGTTTAGTTGTAGAACTCCTACATTAGGAATTGAAGTGTTTGTGCCCCTGTTGCATGTCTATTTATTTCAAACATTTAACCACCATTATAAATCGAGGTTTATTTTAATACAAAGAAAATAACAATTTAGATAGATAAAGAAAATAATAGATAGTTAAAATATGAAATTCGTGAAAAATAATATTTAATTAAGTATTTTTTTACTATTAACTTGAAAAATACCATGTTATAAAAACAAGTAAAAGTAATTAGTTAGTATACGTGTGTATTTATTATGTGCGTGATTTTCTTCGCACAAAAAATCTCCTTATTAATCGTAAAGATAAAACCATGTCGATTCTCACAAGAAATCGAGAGCGGAGCTAACCTTCGGTTACACAGAATTTAGTTATATTTATGATTTTAAAATTATTAAAAAATATATAAAATATTGATTTAGAACTCTCTACTTTAAAGAACTAAAATTTAAAAAATACATGACTAGACACACGTGTCTATGCTAGCACAAGCTCAATATCTGTTATTTTAATTTATGTGATGTCGATAAATTTACAAAGTTAATTAAATTTTAATATGATTTTAGATATTTTAAGTTGTTAGTTACTTTTTGTTTGCGCAAATTTAATGTGAAGCGGTTCATTAAGATGTCCATAATTAAAGTATTTTTCGTCATCGATCATTGATTTTATACTCAAAGTAGCTACAAGATAGTACCGATATCCAAAATAATAAAGCTATAACTAAAGAATATGAATTTAAAACTAAAAGATATAGCTTAAAGAATTAAAAAAATATTATTAATAAAAAAAAATGTGACATGGCATCCCATTAGGAGAGAGATAATGTTTTTTTTTTTGTGTCAAGTATATTTTAAGGAAAATAGGTAAAGTTAGGTGATATTGTAGTTCTAAAACAAACATAAGTGATATTACTAGGTAATTTCCTAAACATGGGTGACTGACTATCTAGGGAAATTACTGTGATTTCATATATAGGTTATTAGGCATAGCAATGAACATTTGAGCTAATGCCTAATAGATAGGGCTAATAGCTAAATATAAGATATCAAATTGCAGAAAACAAATGGTAAAAGTCAATGAACTAGCATTTCACGGTAGTTCTCATTTTTGCATATTTGTTAATTACTTCATTTTCCCCCTATCGTTCTTTGATTTGGTCCTCGTGAACACTACCAAAAAAATAATAATAATCTATTTTCCCACTATACTTTTTATTGAAAAATATTCTGTGGCTATTCTCAAAGTTATTTAAAATGAAATGGTGAAGAAAAAAAAGTAGTAATGTTTTCATATTGAAAAATTTAAAAGTTTCTTACTACTCAATGGACATATATTTTTCATCATGTATTTTTTTAGTAAGTTGATTTGGTAGAAAATGAATGAAAAAAATTATCTTCAATAGCAAAAATTCTCCACTAATTTAAGATGAAAAACACTTATATTTCTAATAATCGAAAGAATCGCAAGGAAATAAACCTTTCACAAGATACAAAGGCAGAGAAGTACATTTGTGTTGAGATTAAAACATTAATCGTGCTATGCAGATATTAATAATTGCAAAATTTGAATGACCAGAAATCAAACAACAGATTAAATCTATTAAAAAATGCATAATATTTAATAAGGAGTTTAATTGCAAAAAAAAAAGAAAAAAAGACAATAGCGCAAATTCCACCCCTTCCTATACGGAAGGAGGAAAAATAAAAATGGTCAGAGATTGGAGAAAAGATCAAAGGTCAAAATATTATTCAAAGGTCACGTATAAATTAATAAACTAGAAGTCATGACTTTAAATATTTTCCATATATCAACAAGGCTCTATATCTCTAACTCCTTCGTGTTATATATATATTCGACTTCAACTAATTTTGAAATGTTATATGTATCTATATTATAACTTTTTTTACGAGCACATATCAAGTTTAATTAAGAATATCGAAGTGAAGAACAAGGAAAATCGAAGCAAATCATAAATCAACATCATCAATTACATTAATCACGCAATTTCTAATGACTGATTCTGCAGTTATCCTTGAAGAACTCTTGTTAGTTTAAATTAATCTCTATCATTTTTATTTTCTGTATAATTTTCATCAAAACAATTTGAATTTTATTTCTTATAATTATAATAATTTATACAGATGGAAGGCACTAAATTTTGCAACTCTTACACAAAGTTCTGTTTCTTTCTTTGACGTTGGAAAGACAGAGACAACAGTTTCGCGCTGGGGGCGAGCTCAAATCCGAGCTTCAAAGGTACAGTATAACAATTACTCTGTCCGTCCCAATTTATATGACACTTTTCGGATTTCGAAATTTACACAAGTCTATCTTTGACCGTAAATTTTTTATACATCTTTTAAATATTTTGAATTGTCAATTAGTACTTTTTACGTAGTTTATAAATATAAAAAATTTAATTTAAAAAATTTGAAGATTCCATAAGTAAATTGCCAATCAAACTTAAATTGTTTGACTCTCGAAAAATGAAAAGTGTCATATAAATTGAGACAAAAAGAGTAACATTTTCCACTATAATGATCAATTTTTTATCAGAACGTTATTTCATATTTGTCATTATAAAGAGATTTGACTGGATTTTTCATATATTATAGTATTATACCATGGAAAGAAGATCTTAAAGTTATCGCAAAAGACTAAGGTGTCAAATGAGCAGGTCGACCAATATTTGATCAATGTTTGTTTGAGTCAAATAAGCAAATCGATCAGTTTGGCTAAATTAAAGAGTCATTTGTTCGACTCGTGAAAATCATTTACTAATTTTTATATAATTTGTTGGGTGTAGATTGGAAAGGGCTCGTCAAAGAATGAGAAGGCTCAAAAACTAGCTATCAAGAGCTGGTTAGAAGCTGTAAGTGAAATATGTTCTCTTATAAAGCACAAAATTAATATTTGTTATGCACTTCATATTAATTCCATTTTAATCCATAGCTAATTTCTCGCAATTTTTATTATGGTTATTTTTCTGAGCTAATTTCACGATATATTTGACGAATTTATTGCTAGTAGTTTTCTTGACAACATTTTTTTTTTAATGCAAATTCAGATAGACCCACGCCATCGATATGGTGTCAACCTAAATCGTTATCATGATGTGTGGTGCAACAGTGGAAGTTCACAACCATTTTTCTACTGGTATGTACTATTTAGAACTACAAGAAAACTAAAATTAGTTATGAATCTCATTGATAATCTGTTGTTAAATTGTTCGTCCCTAACATTTCTTTAAAACAAGTGTTGCTAATCTATTCTAACTAGGATTAGCAATGAAATTTTTGTTTAGCTATAAAATTTATCCATGACTACTTCTTAGCTTTTTAGTAGCTACAACCAAAAAAAATAAAAATTGGTGATATTTTTAGAAGCTCAATTATATAATAGTGATCACTAGCTAGCTACTTATTTTTATTATTAATTTTGTTTGTGCACTATAAAAATTACAGGTTAGATATTGGTGATGGAAAAGAAGTTATTGTGGAGCAATGTTCAAGGAGTGATCTACAGTCCCAATGCATCAAGTATCTTGGACCAGTAGGCATTTTATTGCCAATTTTAGTCTGATTATAGTAAAAATAAGGATATAATAATTATCAGTATAGTTTATATTTCTAATGTTTGTCCAACAGTCATCCTTTATAACAATATTTCTAACGATTTCTTGTATCCTACAATCAAACCTCTTTAAAAACGTCGTTTATCCAGATATTTTTTTTTACTGTTATAACAAAATGTTAGTATTATAATGAACATATATAACGACATAACATGAAAAGAAAATCCGAATATATATATATAGGGAAATGTTGTTATAGAAGACGATTGTTGGTTGGGATGGTGTATTTACTATGAAATATTTTTTTTGTAATTAATGCAGAAAGAGAGGGAAGCATATGAAGTAATTGTGAAGAATGGAAAGCTTATTTACAAGAAAAATGGTGTTTGTGTGGACACAATTGAGGGTACCAAATGGATATTTGTTCTCAGTACCTCAAGGACCTTATATGTTGGTCAGAAGCAAAGACACCATTTTCACCATTCCAGTTTTCTAGCTGGAGGTGCTTCTCTTTCATCTGGAAGATTGGTCGTCTCTAATGGGGACCTCGAGGTACGTATTTTATGAGTTTTGAATTTTAAATCAAATCACTTCAAGTGTTAATAATTATATTCTAAATTTAATATTTGTACATATTCATGAACAAAAACGTATACAGCCTACAGGCTTCTAGCTCCGCCTTTGATCGATGTCTTTGTATACAAATTCTCTTTCTTATACCCACCCTCCAACACATCTCACGACACCCCTTATTCCGATCCCACCCTATAATATTTACCTGAATTATATATAAGTATTTTTGTGATAATACTTTTTATTACTTACCAATCTGCACTAAAAAATAGATAAAAAAAAATATATCTTGATAAATATTTTTGGTGATTTTTTTTTTTTTTCCTCATGTAATTAATTTTGACAGGCAATATGGGCATACAGTGGTCATTATAGACCAACAGAAGAGCATATTGAGGAGATAATAAGCTTTCTTCAGGACCACCATGTTGACCTCACCAGTGTTAAGGTCAATATATTTATAAATTGATGCTATTTTAAATTAGTTGATCTGCTAAATATGGATTATTAATATAATTAAGGTACGTAAGGATTAATTAACTAACTATATTTTTATTTTTATTTTGTTCTTAATCCAGAAATTCGCGATAGATGATGACATAGTACCCGGCAAGTCAAAAATATCAAATGAATCAAAAGATGATTGCACCAAATAAAAGAGAAAATTCGAATAAATCATTTTTCTCAAGTCATAGGAGGAGAAAGTTTCCTATACGTTTTTTGCAAGCACTTTCATGTAAACAACTTATAGGGAAATTATAATAGTAGTGTTCTTTATTAATCATTGTCTACTTCATAAAAAAAAGTATAACAAAAATAAATATGATTTTAGTGCACCCTGTTATTCAGTACATTTAGTTTATATTCAAGAGAGAAATATATATTTTATTTTAAACATATTTATTTGATTTCTTATAGAAACATGTTTTGATTTTATTCATTAAATTTACGCCTGTATGGATATGTCCATGAAATTTAATTTGGATTCAAGATTCAAATCAAGTAATAAAAAATGATTCAAATTCAAAAAAATTAAAATCTTAAAATTTGAAATTCTAATAAATGTTACCAGGAAAAAGACCAGATATAAAGAGGGAGGAACATCAGTTGATTTCAGAAAACGACATGAGAAAGAACCAACAAAAATGTCGATTAGACAATATTTAAGTGAAATAACTAAGAGTAAAATGGTAAATTTTAACTCATTTTCATACTAAAATAAAACACAAAGAATATAACTTTGCTTACGAACCAAACAATACAATACAATACAAGAGAACAACTTTTTGCAAGCTTGGAAATGAACAACCAAAGTACACAATTACTAGATTTCAGAAGTTTACCCATTTTGAAATTACTGTGTCTGGAATTTCATATGGTTAATTCCACGCACATGTGATTGAAACTCAACCATTTTATCTAAACTTAGTCATTTTTACCAACCAGTTAGGGCAAAGTGTTCATTCATAACTTCAACAACATCGAGATGTTGGCCCATGACCGTATTTACTTCATCTTCAAGAGCAAGCATCCTAGCTCTCAGGGCTTCAGGCGACCAATGAAATGTATATGCAATTTCTTATATTAGAGTCCATAATTATATCAAAATAGATAGATGCCCCCAAAAAAGAGGATACAGATCAAATAATGATATCCAAATAAGATATCCATGAAATTTTTACAATCGAAACATGGAAGTAGTTTTAAGGTCCTTTGCACTTTTGTCCTGGTCTTTAATTTTTGTCCATCATTACAAATAACTTTTTTTGTGAAGTACAAATTTATATTTTCTAATCATCACGTCACAAATTATGTCCGCATGACTTCTACCCTTAAAAGAACTTATGTCCTGCCAGATAGAAGTCCAATTTTCAAAATATAAAAAATAAAAATCAACTCATTTGAAAGGTAATACGCTTAATTTCATCGTACTTTGTCAATTTTTTTTGTTTTCTACCCGGTATATGGTATCCACATTAGAGCTCGACTAAATTCGGATTTGCATCGAAAAGTCCCACATTGGGAGTAAAACGCTCTCTAATAAAGGTGACTTTGTACCCAAGAGAGCTCGAACCCGAAACCTCTTTGATTAAGGATTAAGGAGTAGTTACCACTCCACCACAACCCTTGTTGGTCGTTATACTTTGTCATTGCTATGTCTTTTATATAAATTAAATTTTGTGTTTAGTCAAACTCCGTCAAATCGAGACGGAGGGAGCAATAGTTCATGGAATAAGGCGCACGGAACCCACGTCGTGAGGCGCGGGGACTTTGTTTGATTATTACTTCGCACTTTACACGCAAATTTATTAAAAGCATGTTTTAACTAATCTTATTTTCCGGAAATTCCTTTCACTTTCCCACTAGTTTATTGTATTGTGTCAGTTTAAACTAAGGTCGGAAAGTGCAAAAGTCATCCAAAACGACGTCGTTCTTCTTTCCAAAAACTATCCGTTACAGCTTTTTCCTTTATTTCGAATTTTAAAATTCAAAATCAAAGAAACTCATAGCTGTAGTAATTAAAGCTCCTCAAATCTCTTCGAATTCTCAAATCCCAACATTTATCTTTAAGTTCCAGACACCATTTTCTAAAATTGTTTTGTCTGTTCTGTTTTTCCTCAAAACAAAAACCATTTATCAAGCTGCAGAAACTGTATCAAGATCATATTTTTCAAGAATCGTGAAGAAATGGGTGGTTCAGGGAAGTGGATTAAATCTTTAATCGGCTTAAAAAAGAATCAATCAAATGATTCTGTAAGTTGAATTGGCTAATTCTAGTATACTCTGTTTCTGTTTTATTTTTTGTTGATGTTTTTTGATAATTTGAATTGTTTTATTTGGGGGATTTTGTAGGAGAAGGGTAGTGGAAAGAATAGAAAATGGAAGCTGTGGAGGAGTGCATCGGGTGGAATTGCTATGGCGTTTTCGAAAGGTGTAAAAGGGGGTGGGAATTTAGGAGATTCGGATGAATCTGAATCTTCATTCCTGTCTGACAGTGCTTTGGCTGCTGCTATGGCTACTGTCATCAGAGCTCCACACAAGGATTTTGTGGTTGTGAAACAAGAATGGGCTGCTCTTCGAATTCAGGCTGCGTTTCGTGGTTTTCTGGTAATTTGAATGACTTGGGACCCAAAGTTGTTAACTTTTTTGTTATACTTGGTTCAGCTTATTAATCCGTGTAGAAGATTAGTAGATAGTTAAGCGCTGTCTTGCTTTTCGATGTGATTTGGCTTGGTGTTAGTCTAGAGCACCGTGTTTGTTGTGGTATTAGCCTATTCATGTAGTTTCTTGCTATTGATATCTGTTACCATCTTTTATCCTCTGTGTTTTGGTTATCGTATCAATTTGTTGTTGCTACTGTGCATTTTCTGTATAATTAGTAGATAGGTAACTGCTTGATTGTATGTTGAGTGACAAAAAACTAGACCTATAACACCTTATATCCTTATGTTTTTCTCTCTTGTGTGAGATGAGCTTAAATGGAGCGACTATGTTAGTGTTGACTCGAGATTGAGGCATAGTTGTTGTATGGTATTCTTTCTCTAAATGTAGAGATGTTATTATGTCCTTGTAATATTTTTGCTCCCACTTGATCTTTTGCAAATGATTTATATAGTTAATGAGAAATTTTTATTGTTATGTCAAAAGGCAAGGCGCGCGTTAAGGGCACTCAAAGCAGTGGTTAGGCTACAAGCTATATTTCGTGGGCGACAGGTGAGAAAGCAAGCTGATGTAACCCTCAAGTGTATGCAGACTCTTGTCAAGCTGCAGTCTCGAGTTAGAGCCCGATGCCATCAAACATCCGTTGATGCTACACAAGGGTCTCTTGTTGATAGCCAAGCTGATCCAATTAAGCAAGCTGAGGTATGTAGTTTCTCTATAAACAGTATTGTTTGTCCTGATATGTATTTTTTAGCTGCTATAGCGAAATGCTGTTATAGAGAATATATTCATTGGTTCTACCAAAATCATGGTTGTTAATAGTGAAATGTTAGTACACAGGATGACTGTTATTGAGAAGTTTGACTATATTATTGTTGCTTCAAACTATCTTACTTTTCGTTTTCTCAGGGTGGATGGTGTGATAGCCCTGGCACAGTGGATGAAGTGAGGTGTAAGTTGAAAATGAGACAAGTTGGAGCAATTAAGAGGGAGAGAGCCATTGCATATGCCCAACAGGTATCATTTTTAACTCCTTAAACATGTAATATGACACAAATTTCTCTATACATGTAACTAACTGGCCTGAAAATATATTCAATTGATCTATTTCAGAAACTGAGAACAAACTCCAGCCCGAATTCAAGAACAAGGAAAGTTGAAACCCCGAATAAGATTAAGGCTAATGGGGATTCAGTTTGGTTAGAACGTTGGATGGCGAATAAGCCTTGGGAAAACAGACTGGTGGAAGATTTCCATACTGATGCATCAGGGATGACTCCGAGTTCTAGGAAGTATGAAGATTATGATGCTGGATCTTTCACTGACCGTAGTTCGGTGAACATTAGGCGGAATAACATGTCTACCAGGATATCTACAAGAGGACCAATGAGTTGTCAAATTGCTAATTCATCTTCTGAGCCTTATACTGATTATTATCAATATGATGATAGTACAACTTCTCATTCTTCCATATCGACTTCTGAAACTCTTGGATCGAATCAGACACCTCCAGAAGAGGGACATAGCAAGAAACCAAACTACATGAATCTCACAAAGTCTATTAAGGCGAAGGTTAAGCAGAGGAATTCAAATTACTTGTCTCACAGTATGCAGAGGAATTCAACTGATAACTTACAAGTCCATAGGAAGTCAAGTCCACTTTCGAGGACGATAGCAAGGAGAAGTGCTGATTGTGATCTTTATTCAGTTGATCTGTGTAAGGATCTCTACCCTCCCTCAAATGCATTTTGATCAATTAATCTGGAAGACGAAAGGCGATTGGTGTTATGAAAGGGGAGTGTTAGTGAGTTTTATTTGTCCATTTAGCTCAACAACTTGTTGTCTTGATAGTAAAAATGAGTTTCTTTTGTTTACATAAATTTAGACTTAACCAATACATAATGCATTAGATGAGATTTTCTCTAGAAAGCTGATTTACGAGTTGATTGCTGTGATGATCACTCAACTAGTAGTAATTATCTCGGAAAGTCTTTGTATCATACTGTGTTCTATTTGTTGATTGTGTATGAGTTTCTGTTTGTTTTCGGACAACTTATTCGTTGCCTTAACATATATATTGGATGGATAATGTTTTTGCTCTTGATTCGGGTTATTTATGCAGGTAAATTTTTAGAAATATAACATCCTCCAGTATATCAAATCAGATATATGAGGACTTTTAAAGAAATGTATGAAGGTCTTGAACAACTTCACTTGTTAAGTTTATATTTAATGTTAAAAGTTCATATTCTCTCATATTCAATTGGTAAACAACAAGTCAACAAGACTTAGAACTGGAATATCACTAGAGAAAACACACACTTTGTTTCAATTTATGTGATATTGTTTCCTTTTAGTATCCATTCCAAAAAAAAAAAATGACACATATCTATATTTGAAAACATTTAACTTTAACACATTTTGTGTTACCTTTGTGGTTTGTGGATAAGATTATAGTCGCATGAATATTTATGACATGTATAAGGTCACAGATCTAGAGGCTGATCCAAAACTTGAAGTTTCTGAATTCTAGCTAGCCGCTTTGAGTAAACCTTACCCCAACGGCCCAATCGGGTGTCAACCTATGGTTTAGCATGCATCTATTAATTTGGTGTAAACGACGGGTGTAAATAAATTTACGATCTTTTCGTGTTATAAATTGAAATCTAGATTAATAATTTGTATATATTAAATGATAATTTCTTTAAGATAATGAAAAAGTCTGAATCAAAGTTATTTGGGTTTTGCTGAACCCGCACCTTCTACTCTATCTCCGCTTTTGAAGTTAGCCATTACACAAATATTATGACATTTAGAATTATGCATTTCAATTAGAAAATCTTTCCTTTCTTGAAATATACGTTGATTCAAACTATATGTTATAAATTGATATAGAGGGTATATTTCTTTCATTCTTTTAATTATGAGTCACAACTATAAGGTACAAAATATGGAAGTGAATGAAAAATTACTGAAGCCCATATTTTGGGCTTGCTTAAAGATTGGATCACATGCATGCATCAATTTGGACAATGATGGTTTTTTTACAAGAGAAGAAATAATAATGAATCTCATCTTGAGGTTTTCAAACTTCATCCCATTTTTGTGCTTCAAATAGACTACTCATGAAGAATGGATATATCGTTGGTGAGTCCCATCTCAAGAAGGACATTTGAGCATTTTATATAAATTCCATTAAAGGTTTTAATGACTTTGAATGAAATGTCCTTAACTCAATTGCTGCTAAATGTTTTTGTTGCAATACTAAAAGGAAAATATATTAATGTTTCTTTTGTTGTAGTGCATGTGTAGCGGGAGCTTAGTGTACTGAATTTCCCTTAAGATCTTGAAGCTGGGAGTCTTGGAGTAACTGATTTCGAGTTGTGAAAACAGTCTCTTGCAAAAATGTAGAAGTAAGGTTGTGTATAGATCCTTATAAACCGATCATTTTTCAAATCTTATACATAGCGGGAGCTTAGTGTGCCGAGTTATCCTCCACTATGTACTAAGATCTTGAGCTTGAAATATAAGTTATGCATGTGAGGATTTGGAGCTTAATATTTCTGTTATAAGATTCTGTTTGAGATGGAAATAATTGATAGTAAGAGCCAAAGAAGTACTACTTGCTCGAGTTTGGATTTTGACTGATTTTAGGACCATTAAGACATGATATTAAATCATGATCTGAAATTAAGTTAGTTAAAAATTAAAATTTAATTTGAACATATAATTTGAATTTTGCAAGTTATGTTTTCTCTAATTAACATGAAAACGCTAAGATTTGATTTAATATGTCACAAAGATAATGTTTGTAAGTTTTGTCTTCATAGCTAAATTGTTATCTCAAAGATTCTACCTAGCCATAGGTATCCAATGTTCTGTCTGCTGTAAAAATTGTAACCCACAAATTGGGTTTGACGAGAATAGAGTGTACATAGATTTTATTCTTATTTCGGGGATGGAGAGAGGATCGGATAGACCATAGGCTCAAGGAAACTATAAACACAATATTTATTAAAACATAAATAGTAATAACAACGAGAAAGTAATTAGAAAATTGAAGCATAAGAGACAACCCTTAATAATAGAAAACTAAGAATGAGAAATATAGAAATAATAAAAATACCGAAACTATCTACTACTAGTCTTTTACCTTAATTCTCGACTTCCACAACATGTTATCGAAATAGTCTAAATATATTTTCTATTGTTATTATAATTTAATTGATTATACAAGTTACAAAATATAATGTATAGTTTTATTTTTGTTTTTGGTCCTCTCTATTTAAATATTTTTTTAATTGCATTCACTAATGTCTACTTAAACTGAAACACATTAAAATTGAAAAGAAAAAAGAATTAGAGAGTGTGTGAAAGTGACAAGTACCAAAAAGCTATGATTTTGGTAGATAAAAGACAAGAATGTTGATAGGAATTTCCTTATTAATAAGTTGGGATAAGAAACAAAATTTAAGCAAAGGATGTGTCCCCTAAAAAGCAAATAAACACCTTGTGCCATTAATTGTTGCATGTGCAAACTATATACAAATTCAAGATTCTTGTTTGGTCCCCTTTAATTCTTTTATACTTCCCTCTCAAGCATCAACATATAATTTGTCGTTACGTATTCAGCCGAGCTCAATAACTTTAGTTCAAATTCAATAGATTATTAATTTTAAAATTTATCAACTTAAGAAAAATTTAAAATTCATAAGCTTCAAATTCTAACTCCATCTGATGTGACGTCTCAAACCAATGACTTTTTTTTTTTTGATTTGTTAA
The DNA here is from genome assembly GCF_900185275.1 of Solanum verrucosum. Classification (NCBI taxonomy): domain Eukaryota; kingdom Viridiplantae; phylum Streptophyta; class Magnoliopsida; order Solanales; family Solanaceae; genus Solanum; species Solanum verrucosum. The sequence continues at coordinate 1,438,023 of NW_026020014.1, read as the reverse complement.
GCAAGACTTGAAAAGGAATAAAAGACTGTTTCAAACATTTGGTCCCATTCGTTTCTTTGCTTTTTCTGAAGTCTTTTTTTAATTTACCATTAACCACATGTTTGAATGATCATTTTCAACGACGATTATATATTCAGTCGAGCTCACAATAATTTTTAATTTAAATTCTATAGATTATTAATTTAGAATATATCAACTTAAGAAAAATACGTAAATTTCAGAATTCATGAATTTTAAATTTCAACTTCACTTGATATGATATCTCGAACCAACTTAACTGTTAGGGTTTTGCTCTGATTTTCTTACCTTATTTGAAGTTTATTTTTTCTCAAAATAAAGTAAAAGTATTACCATAAATGTTTGAACTTTTCGTGAAAGGAAAACATTATTTTCTTCCATATTTGGTTTATTCTTTCCTTGGAGGAAAAGTTTGGAACTCTATAAATTGAAGACCCTCTTTTCATACCAACAACAATACAATGGAATCTACAATGTAGTCGTTTAGAGAGTTTTGTTTATGAGAAGATTTTCTCTCTACTTTTAATTAGTTTTTAATTATGTAGGTCAATTGGTCATATCAAATAATAATATTATGGCTTTTAGTATAGTTTTATGTGTCGTCTAATTTATTGACATATGATTTGCAATTGTAAGCTTCCGCATGACGTTCTAATCACATTCCAACCCAACATTTACAATGAATAGAAGACTATTTCAGAGCATTTGGTCCCATTTATTTCTTTGCTTTTTTGAAATCTTTTTTTGATTTTACCATTAACCACATTTTTGAATGATCATTTTCAAAAATCTATGCATTTAATGTGGTTCTCATGGTGGTCGATATATTCCAAAATTGCCTACATGCTCGAATGTCATTTAACGAAACTGCTTACTCTTTTTAGATATCTACTCTTGTTATAGGCTTTGCCCCCTCCTCACTTAGGGTTCCCATTGAAAATCAATGTTTGTTATATTTATTTATTTTTGATTATTACATATGTTAGGGGTAAAGTCGGTGTACATCTCTTTATAAATTTTACTTGTGCGATCATAAGCGATATGTTATTGTTGTAATTAGAGGCGCACTCAGAATTTGAGTTCAACAAGGGCACCACTAACTTTAGTATACAAATGTATGCGGTGATGGAATAAGGATTTTCATTAAAGAAAGGCGAAATGACATGGGAGGCCCCTATACTTGGTTTCGTTTGTAAGTTGAACCCTTCTTCTCATCACTTTGCCAAATGAACCCTTAAACTCGATGAAACTCTATTTTTTAAACCCGTCTAACCATTGACCGAGCTTATGCGGCACTAAAATGGTTGAGTTGGACAAATGCGTGACCACACGTGTTTTGAAGCAAGTGAATACAATATTGTTATTTTAAAATTGTCAAAATTATGAGACAAAACAATAATAATAAATTTTTAATTTTTTTTTTTTGAAAACCTCCTTCTTCACTTCACCCCCACCCCCACCCTCTCCCGCCCCGATTCCTTTTCTCTTCTTCTTCTTTCTTCTTCAACCTCAGCCCCCATCCACACACACCCCCAACCACCCACCCTCCCTCGCCCTACTCCTTTTCTCTTCTTCTTCTTTGACATACACATTATCACTATAAAATCACCAAATAAAAATTTGAAAAAAGTTTTTGCAAGAAAATATACCATTTACCATTTTTATAAGCTTAATTCTTTAAGATCTATTACTTGAATTTACATATAAACATATTTTTTCTAATTTGAAGTTTTCTTGATATTTCTTTTTATCAAATCAAAATAAATAGAACCATAATGCAAGAAGTCATTATAATCTATCACATTTTGTGATTGAGGATATTTTTGAGTGTGAACTATGAAGAAAGATGAAAATTGTGGTTGTTATTTTTGGGATGAAAATGGTAGAAGGTGGGAACAAAGAAGATGAAGTGGGAAGGGGGTGAAATAAGCACAGTGAGAGAGAAAACAAAATTGTATTTGTTTTAATATTATTTATTTTTAAATATTTAATTTCTGATGTGTCATTAGAATAATAATAATAATGATGATGTGTCATTAAAAAATGAGGTGGTATTTCATGGGTAAAATGAGTGTACGCACACCCATCAGATGAGAAAGGGGTCTAAAATATTGTGTTTAAATGAGTTTAAAGGTTCAGTTGACAAAGTCATAAGTACAGGGATCCAACTTACAAATCAAGTCAAGTACAAGGGCCTCTCAGGTCATTCTGCCTTAAAGAAATTCAATATATAAAGAAGTAAACACATGAACTGGCTGGTGAGGGTTCAACATATATTAATTTACATATATACATAAAAATAAATAAAATCATATGTTAATACTAATATAGTTTTTTTTGTCAAAGGGGGATTCGAATGAAACCCTGATCGGCTCCGTCCCTGGTTGAATAGCCTACACCAACAAAATGAAAATATGGGTTTCAATAAAATAATAATAATACGAAGAGACTGCCACCAAGGTTCGAACTCAAGCCACCCACAACAACCAACTACCCCAATCTAATATATATATATCATATTTTTCTCTGTGATTAACAGGTGCATGTTCACCCTCTATCTATTATAGGCTAGATATATCCCAGATTGTAATACCTTTACGGTTTATGTTTGTAGGATTACACTGGCTAAGTGATTCTTATTTTGATCCTCAAGCATTCAGTATCAAGAATCCACTCATAAGATTAATCTGAATTTATGCGATATAAAATTTAATAGAAGATATTTTAAACCTCTCTACGAAACAAGACTCAATTATCAAACTTGATATATGAGATCTTTGATTAACAAAGAAATCATTATCATTCTACCATTACCAGAGGATGGAATAAACAATTACACTATGAAGATTCCTTATAATTCTTTCTTATCAGTATATCATGTATAATATTCCTCATTAAAATTAATTAAGTTAAGCTGTAACTCTCAATCTCTTATCTTTAGTTAGAATTTAGAAAAATTGAATAGTTAGAGTTAGACACATATTGAAATGTTCCTTTTACTTTTGACGCAAATTCAATGAAGTTCTCAATTAGTTGTCACATTAATCTAGAAGAAATGATTTGATAAGGATATGCTATTAATCTATATATCCAATTAAAAGAGCTTAGTGTTAGACGATATATAGGGACGTCCAAATATTTTTTTAATTTGATTTCTTTATTTACTTGTTATTTTTAACAAATCAAAGGATAATTTTATTTTTTCTATTATATTCTCAGTTTTTAATATTGAGTTAATGTCTTTAAAAAATGTAGTGAATAAATATATTCAGGACTCTCTCAATTAATAGGGATAAAATGGTAAACTCACTATATCATCATTATTTTCCTAATAAGTGTGTCAAGTCAAAATTTAACAAGTATATAAAGACAAAGGGAGTATTAAACAAAGATGGATTCAGAATTTATATACTAAGTTCGGAATATAATTCATTTGATTTACTCATTTAATTTACTGAATTTAGAACTAGTTAATTTACTCTATTGATATCGATATGTAGATAATATTGTAATTCTAAAATCATTAAATAATATATTTGAGTGTCATATTTTCAAATCATCAAATATACAAAATCATAAGATATTGTGTTTACTTGGAATGCCCTCTTGAATATTCGTTAGCAACATTTTATCAAAATTTGAATAAAAAATTATTATTGGTTGAGGGTGTGTTTGGTATGAAGGATTTCTAAAAAAAAAAGAAATTTATGATTGGGTGATTAAAAAGTTTTGAAAAATATTTTCTCAAAGAAAATTATGTATATGACACATTAATTTTTTTTGTCAATCTCAAGAAGAATATTACTTTCTTTTTTCTTTTATTTTAATTTATTTATCTTAATTTACTTTTTAGTCTATTTTAAAAAGAATGTCATTTTTCTTAATTTTGTAACTTTTTCAACATGACATTTTTAAACATCAACAACATTACATTTTCTACCTATCTTCAATTTAAGATCATAAAATTCAAAAAAATATATTATATTCTTAAGCTACATGTCAAGTCAAAATCAATAACAAATTGAAAACGAAGGAAGTATTTTTTTTTATAATTAAAAATAACCTATTAACTTTAAAATTCCTTCGTGATTTGTCATATAAATGTCTTTTATGTTTGAATTGTCTTGTTTAAAGTATTTTAAAGCTAAAATCGAATTTAAGCACTTCTATAATATTTGAATTAAAAACAAATTAAGGCAAAATAATGAAAATAAGCCAAAAGTTATACGTTAAAATTTTATGACCTATAAGTCATACGCCAAAAATCAATTCAACAAGCTCTAAAATTTGTTTTGATCTTAAATTTTTAAAACTTTTAGAAAAAATATGTATTTAATCAAATAACGTTGCATAAATATAAATAGCAAGAAGAATAAAATATATTTATTGTCCAATCACTTAATGTAAAATGTTCAACATCAAAGAATTTCTTAAGTAGAAGCAACTTCTAACACAATGTTAGAACAATTTAAGGACACGTCATTTCATCAAATTTCAGTTCCACGTCAATAATACTGCAACACACCAAAAAAAAAAAAAGTAAACTCCTGTCTTCTCACTAAATTCTTATAATGTTATTAATCAATTGTCATTCAACCTATAAAATTGAATTTGTGTCGCATATATCTCATTAATGAGATTTTAAATTTCTTTATAATAAGGATTTTTCTATCTAACTTGTAATTGAAGATAAAGAATATAGTTCATTTCACGTCACACTCCAATTTGTATAAATATCGACGATATATAGTTGAATTTTTTTTTATATATGCAATAGATATAGTCTGTAAGGATGATAAAATCAAACTTAATCCGTTCAAATTAACTTATCAGATATCTAATGAAAAAACTTTTAAAAAGACATTTTCTTAAAATTTAATATGTTATATAGATAATAAAGAAAATAATAATTTTTTAAGTACAAAAAATTATAAAAAAACATTTAAAATAATTAAAACTTACTAAGAATTGATCATGTTAGATTATGACCCACATTTTAGTCTATTTAAGTCCAAGTAACTTTTTAGTGAATCAATAATCTACTTATTTATTAGCTCAACTTATTTTAATTCTTTCAAATGCAACCAACTGGTCTATTTGACACCGCCTCGACATACCGACATACCTAACAACGTTATAGGAGACAATAAAGAAAATAATAATTTTATTAGGTATAAAAAAATATTTATAAAGAAGTAAAATAATTAAAACTTAGTAGAAAATTATCATGTTAGATTATGACTCACATTTTAATCTATTTCAGTCTAAAACTTTTGAGCGGATCAATAATTTACTCATTTATTAGCTCAACTTATTTTAATTCATTCAAATGCAACTCAGTTCGTTTATTTGACACTGTTATGGAATGGAAGAAACTAAAAAGAAAAATTAAAGAGAGTTGTATTGATTCTTGCATTGATTCAAATAGAAGAGCACATCACTATTTATAAATAATTAAGGAGAATAAAATATATTATTTTCCTTCTAGATACTAAACTAAAAGGAAACTAAATATTTTACAATTAATGTAAACCCTAGACTTGAAATTAAATTAAATTCTATAGAATATTTTTAAACTAAAAAGAAAAAGGTAAAAAGATTCTACCAAATTTCAACATTCCCCCTCAAACTCAAGTTGATGTATCTAACTGTGTTTGAACAGTTAATTATTCTTAAAAAATATATTCTCCTTACTTTTGTTGTGGCAATTAATAGAATTCATCATCACATTCTTCTTCTACTAATAGTGCTTGTGATTTATTTTGAGTGTCTTTGAACTGACACGCTTTTGTAACATGACATGTTTGTTTGCAACTTCCACATAATGCATCAGATCTCCACCAATAGAATTTTTCCAAGTGTGTTTTCTTTTTGCAATATTTGCAAGGAGGATAATCAACTTTTCTTTTTTGATAGTTTGCATAAAAGACACCTTCAACAACTTTATCTTGTCTGAAAGCTCTTCTTTGTTCTTGTGCTTGAAGAACACTTATCAATTATACAAGAGAGATGGTAGAGAGATCTTTGGACTCTTTCAAAGCAGAGATTTTAGACTCAAATCTCTCGGGAATAGTCACAAGAATCTTTTCAACTATTCTATTATCTTTAAAATCCTCACCAAGCAACCCTGATTCTGTTGACAATCAAAGAAATTCCATCAGAATAATTAATGATAGTCTCACCTCTCTTGCATCCTAAGAGATTCAAAATCTCTTTTCAAATTCAGAATTTAATTTTGTCTGCCTCGTTCACTTCCTCGGTACTCCTTCTCAAGTTTTTCCCAAGCTTCTTTTGTTGTCTCACATGCAATGATTTTAGAAAAGATTGAATCTGCAACTGAATTTTGAATTACAATTTTGGCTTTGTATTTTTTAATTTTCTCTTTTGAGTGAAGTTTGATTTCAGTATTAGAAGATTTTTCACAAAGTAGTTGTATGGATTTGTCTTCCATTACAACTTTCCATAAATCATAAGCCTTGAGATAAGACTTCATCTTAACTGCCCAAATTTGATAATTTTCACAATTGAAGGTTTGTGGGGCATTGAATGAAAGAGTATTGTTTGCCATGATTTGAAAATAACTTCTACCGACGTACCTACCTAATAGTGTTATAGGAGTACATAAAGAGAGACAAATAAGTTGGAAGACGTCAAATAGAGGAAGTGTCACAATTGACTTGAGATTGTAGTAACCAATAGATTGTAAGCATGACATTTTTTATATTGAAAGCTTACTTAATTAGCACTATGTATATTTCAACCATTTTCAACACCAATTTGTCTAATCATAGGACTATATGGTTCCTTTTATTTAATACTCCACTTGTCCATAGCAAAAATTTAACTTAGTTAAACACCGCGATCGATCATCCTATTTTAACTTATTGTGACATGTTTAGTTGCCTAACTTATTTTCAAGTTACCTAGGATACAAATTAATTTCCCTTATTATGATGTACTTTTTAACTGTCAAAATTCTTTTAGTCCCTACGATAAGAAAATCACTCATTTTCGGCTCGTTGATTAGTAATGTTTCCCTAACCGATGAGTCAAATTCTAACAAGAAGTTAGTTGGAATTTAGTAAAACTTATAGCAGTGGGACGAATTGATAATAAAATATATATAAAAAAATTTATTTTGTTTGTGTATAGATATTATAAACACATGCAACTCATTGAGGACATAATCCTAGATAGGTAGGTATGAAAGTCAACGATTAGGGTAGAAGGTTAGTAGATAGTCGTGTATTGTCTAGTTTTTCTTATCAATATTATTGTTAATATTATTTCATTATTTCCTTTGCATCAATTATCATGTTATTTGTTGTTGCTATTGTTATTTTCTTCCATTAACCTTCTAGTATGTTTTACTTAAGCCGAAAGTCTATCGAAAACAACTTCTTTACCTTCAGAAGCTAAGGTAACGTTGCGTATGCGACTCCACTTCTGAAATTTACTATGTTATTGCTGTTATTGTGTATAGATATTAAAAAATCAATGAGGCCCCCTGTCATTAGGGTACTTTAACCTACACTGCATCTTCTTCAACTGCTAAATATGTAGGTAGAAGGGAATAAGAACATACACGTACACATGGACCATATGTTTATTTAATTATTATGTTAATCATGTCCTACTACTGTTATTCATGAAATTTTGTTTTGTTGCATATAATTAATCACATTCATATGTACTCAATTAATTACCCTTCACTTCATGACCCCCAGATTAATAATTAATTAGAAAAGCATACTTGACATAATGTGCGACATAATTATTATTACTATGACAGCATTTTCATGTCCTAACATGAATTGGAGTGCCAGATAGTTGGGATTACTCCATCTTTAACTAGAGATTTTAAATTTGAGTTTTCAAAAAGAGCTCCGTGATGCATAAATTTGATTTTAGTCAAAGTAATCTAATATAAATATCTAACATTGGGTGAAAACTCAAAAAAGAGAAGGAAAAAAAATGCATATTCCCTTTAAATGAGTTGATTTTGTTAAGACAAATTAGTAAGCAGCTGTCAAATTTTCTTTGGGTTTCTAAGTGGGAAACTGTAAAACCACGTGGGACCTACTATTTCTGCATGGATGACTCGTGCTTTGATATTATGATTTTTTAAATTTCAAATCTCTAAAATAGTGAAAATTGGAATTTTAAATTATGAATTTAATTTTACTAAAATAATATATATTTATATTCTGTTAAAAAAGATTTATCATTTTCAATTTTACAGAAAAAACAAGACTTATGATTGATGTGAAAATATTGTTTATACCATGCGAAATGATTATATTAAGAAATAGATAGTTAGGATTGTTGTTGACTAAAGAATTTTTATAATTTTTTGTGTATTTGAAAGTTTGTATTGCAAACACTTATTAATAGAAGGAACATGAAGATATACGATAGACGGTGTCTTAGGATATTTCGATTATCTTATTTATGAACTATAACTTGCTCATTTGATAAGATTATATAAGATTTATAGTTTTCACACCTTGTGAAATTTTCTAATTTTATAGGTTGGGGTTTGGGGGGGGGGGGGGGAGGGGGGGATATACCACTTTAAAAAATTCAAATTACATATCTTTAACATAATTTCAACTTTAAATGACCATGATTTCAAATTATGTCCAAAAGGGATCTTAAATTACTCAAAAGTAATTATGAATAATTTTATTTAATACAAATATTTATGAGTAATCCGAACTAGATGATTGATAACTTGCTATAACAATTTTATTTGTGTACAAATAAGTTTTTTAGTTTATGAATTGGTAATCATAATTTATTTATTTTTTACTTAAATGTTTTTAATTGTCTGAATTTTTAATACAATTACAAAATTTGAGTCAAAATTACTAAATCTTTGATTCCATAACTATCATAATAACTCCTCTAATTAATTACACCGATATAAAAAAAATCATCACACTGTAAGTATCCGTTTCAATATTTTTATCTTTCTTTCCTTTTTTGACAACTCTTCAATTTCAAGTTTTCATGTGATATGTAACATAATGCTAAAGGATTAAAGAAAATTTTGGTATATTTTATGTATCCTTATTTATAACTACAAGATTAAAAAGTTGTTTTTTTATTTTCTTAAATTTCATGTCAAATTAAATCAAACAAACAATTAAAATAAAGAAAGTAGTGAATTTTTAATACAGACTATAATAATATTGACTCAAAATGAATTTGTCAAAACCATTATAACTTCACGCCTAATTAATTACATCGATAATATAAAAAATTCTTTACACTATCGATATATGATACTAATAAAATCCAAAAAAATAGTGTACTGTAGTACTCATCAGTTCTCATGAGCATCTATTATATAAGACATTGAGTCCCTCCACTTCTCTTTCCACACAAACTCAATGTATTTAAAAAATTTGTTATCTATTTGTAGAATCTGTTTGTAATTAATTTGTGTTTGTTTATATATAAGAAATGGGGCATCATACATGTTGTAACAAACAAAAAGTGAAGAGAGGGCTATGGTCTCCTGAAGAAGATGAAAAACTTATTAACTACATTACTAATTATGGTCATGCTTGTTGGAGCTCTGTTCCTAAGCTTGCAGGTTTTATTCTCTTCTTATTTTTTTTATTTTCGGGTTTCCTTGCATCATAACGTTGAATAAATCAACGTCGTGATGCAAAGATTGACCGGGTAGTCCACTTATATCGTAAGATAATTAGTATGCCTATCTTTGAGTCAATTTTTTAGAGCTACTATGATATTCATCTTCTTTTTCCATTCAATTGAGTATTTTTTACACGAAACAACAAAGAATTACTAGAATTTTTATATATATCGATCCACAATTAATTTCATAATTCAATTTCAAAGAATGAACTCATCAAGTTTATATCTTGAGTTCACCTCGTTTTTTCCACCATTAGTATAGTTTGTGAACATGCCCATGTGGAGCAAACATCTTCTTTTCTTTTTTTTTTTCTTATACTCACATTTTTTAAATTAAATTTATATCTTGAATTCGTTTCAACGGCATAGGGCTTCAAAGATGTGGGAAGAGCTGCAGATTGAGGTGGATAAATTATCTAAGACCAGATTTGAAACGTGGGAGTTTCTCCCCTCAAGAAGCAGCACTTATCATTGAGCTCCATGGCATTCTTGGCAACAGGTAACTAATATATACAATGTAATTTTTCAATGAAAGGATGTCAATTGATTTTTCTAGAACAAAAAATAGCTTTTGAAAGAATATTTTGTGTAATTTTTTGACGAAAAGATCCATGTTTGTATTATTTTCATGCAAAAGAGACATTTTGTTTTGTTTCACAGGTGGGCACAAATAGCAAAGCATTTACCTGGAAGAACAGACAACGAAGTGAAGAATTTTTGGAATTCAAGCATCAAGAAGAAGCTCCATCTTTCTCATGGAATCCTCCCTGATCTCTCCATCATCTTTCCTAATTATAATAATCTCATGACTAATCCAAACCCTAATCCCTCTTTTGATAATTTCTACTCATTCAACCCCAATGTTCCTATTACTAATAGTTTCATGTCAAGTATAAATTCTCCCCTAATTCTTGACCAAATGAACAACATTAATCATAATGGGGATTTGAATTTAACTAATCAAGTATTGCCTAATTCCCTTCCTAATTTGTCATTTGACTCAATTTCAAATGATCCTACATGGTTTAATTTCAATTATCCTAATCATCTTCAACATGATCTTGAATATAGCCCTAGTGTTATTAAACAAGACAACTCCATTAATTCCATACTCACCTCCAACATTTCATTGAATTGCACTAATGGGGAGAATTTCATGGATTCAACAAACGCGGCTATCAAAATTCATCAAGATTTAATGATGGTATGTATACTATTCATCTAACAGTTTAAGTTGTTAGAGAGTATACTTTTACTAAATTATGTTTTCAACATGTCTAGTCACATTTAAATCTTGCTCTGATACCATGTCAGTTGTGACCATCTTATAATATTCAACGCTTTTGCTTATTTAATTATATCTTCAACAGACACCTTCGTTGTTGCCTAAGCTTTCTGAAATTATAAAGGAGAACGAAGATGGCATTCTAGAATCAACTCCAATTGTGTCACAACATGACTCCATGGTGGTCAATAGTACTCTCCCATGTACTTTCCCAACTAGTTATATTATGAATCCACATAATAATGTGCATAGAGTCGTCAGTGAAATTGAGCTAATGGAATCCTTTCACATGTCATCATCATAGCATCGTCAAAATCATCAAATTCATCGTCATTGTCAGCACTTTCATGCAGTCAATTTATGATGAACCCTAGAACTTGGGATTGATCATAGAGACATGTTGGCTTTTGTGATGAAAATGGTCATGAAAAAGATGGTAAGCTTTTTATTTTCTAAGGGAGTTTTTATGATGAAGGAAGTTTCATATTATTATTAATGTGCAGTTATCATTTTAATTTGCATAGTTAAATTGAGAACTTTTGTTACATTTATGTTAATTTATGCAGTTTTTTTTTTGTTCCCTCCCGTGAAGTACTAGTCTTTGTATTGTAACAATAAATACTTATGATATCAATATTATAAGTAGTTACTTAATTTCATGTGTTCGAACAATTTGTTTTTACTTGTAAATCAATGACAGATTAAAAAAAAAAATGCATCATATAAATTGAACAAAAGAAAACAATAGAGAGAGAAAAAAAAATACAGATTATCTATTATAACAAATAAAAGACACTATGTAAAATTTCTTTACATAACTAGTATATATAAGAAAAGATTAAAAGGGAATAAAACCTAAACTAGAATATTCTCTCACTTTAACAAAGTTTCATATAAGAAAATAGTTGTAGGTGATTTTAGTTGGGACAGTAGCAAGTTCCAATTTAAGTAATTGTGTGGCTAAAATTTTGCTCTTCCGTTTTATATTAATTGTCATATTTTTCTTTTATACATATATATCCTCGAAGAAATCATTAATAAAAACTGATTTTTACTAATATAGTTTACTTTCAAAAATAATTAATTTTAAAGATAATTTTTTTAAAAAAAATAGCTCTTTCTTAATTTTATAAATTGACAAGTATTCTAGGATGGACAATTTGAGTAATATTGTCAAATACTATGAAAAAGGAAGAAGTAAATAATTTTCCTAATCTCTGATAGTCAAAATACTGAATTGAAAAGTTAATTTAGACCCAAGCTATTTGCAGATATTAAGGGGACCATTGTTCATATTGGGAAATTTTTTATATTCCCATTAATATTTTAATTTCTAGTCTTTTCGTTTCTTTTTTTCTCAACGTAAATCTCTAATTTCTACATTTGTTAATTATTCCTTTTCACATCTTAATTAAGAATATATGTCAGTCAATGAATCAAAGTTTTTATTATTAATTGTCGTAGTGTTTGGTCCAGAAGAACTTTTTTTTTTTTAATTTTCATTTTCCTTCTCCAAAAGAAGTTTAAAAAAAACAAAGAAATTATGTTTGGTAGTTTTATAAAGAACAAAAATTCATGGAAAATTATTATCAATTTTGGAAAAAAAATTCCTATGTTTTCCACAGTAGATGTAATGTTTGTTCTACTAGGTGTCAACATCCTATAAATTTCCTAATCAAATTTGACCACACTACATTTTATTATTATTATATGCTAATTAATTAGAAGATCAAGCAAATCTGTCTTATAATCTGCTCTCAAAAGAATGACATATTGTTTTATTAATTTGAAAACTCTTTAAATTTAATCTTCTCATTTTATAACCGAATGTTATTAGCCACGAAAATGTTATGAAATATTTAATACTACATGTTCTAAGGAAATTTTTGATATATGTCAAAAGTCTTTATCGATATTTTTAGAATCAGTACTCAGTCAAATGCCATCGTATAAAAGTAGGAAAGTACGTGAACAATTTTAGTCCATCGAGTTTTTGGCGTTGAAAGTTGTAAAAAGATAAATCTGCTGATAAGTGCATATAATTGTGTAAAAGGACGTTATCTTTTGAAATCGTATACATTACTATATTGTATTGGGTTGACTCCTCAAACATAAAAGTACTATACATACAATTCAGAAAATATAATGATGGAATTTGTACCTTTGATTTTTTAGTCCTTCCACAATCCTAGTGCAGATTTGAATTGTTTTACCTTAGACTCGAAAACAACTTCTTTACCTTATCAAAATAGAAGTAAAGTCTTCGTATACACTATCTCTTCATTTATTGAAATGTGTTGGCTTGCTTAATGAAAAGAATATATATAAGCCTATGAGTTGGAACTTAAAAATATTGCTCTTATAAAGTTAACACATGTTATGAAGTTGCTACTAATTGTTTGATAAAAAGAGGTGAAGAAATCATACAAAATCGATCAAATATAACTTAGAAGAGATAAAATCCCTATTTTGAGGTGGTATTAAGTTTTGTTTTTAAATTGATTGATCTTTAATTTTTATCCTTCAACATTTTAATAAATGGTTTAGTATATGGACTAAAACAATCTCATGGAATATTCCATCCTCCATACCAAATGACCCAAATACCCCCAAGGCCCTAACATAAAAAAAAAAAAAAACAATTAAAATATCGCAAGGCATATTATATCTTGCAAGGCAAAATTCGCAAGGCACAAGTATAGTTTCAAAACATATGCCTTAAGAAGCTTATAGCTAGGGGTATTCACGGGTTGGTTTGGATCGGTTATTGGTCAAAATCAAAACCAAATCAACTTAATCGGTTTTAAAATTATCAAAACCAAACCAAATCAAATATAATATACATTTATCGGTTTGGTGGTTATCGATTTCTGTTTGGTTTGGTTTGGTTATTCGGTTATTAACCATACACAAAAATAAAAGAAACAATTCATTTAAAATGTGATAAAAGTGACAACAATCCATTCAAAACGAAAAATAGTTAGAATGACTTAAATTACTGAACTTTCGATCACTAAATTTACTATCAATAAAGCTTTAAAATTCACTATATTGGTCTAGAAGGAAGAGAAAATAACATTTTCAGTCCCACAAAGAATTGTCAGACACTCATATACATGAAATCAATAAGATAAATGTTTCATCTTGGGAATTTTTGCTTTCAATAAGTAAATTATAAAGAAATTTTAATGAAAATATGTATAAGATATTTAAAATTGAAAACAATATATTAAGTATGTATATTAATAAAATATATGTATATAATTCATCGGTTCGGTTCGGTTATTTCTTCGATTTTTTTCAAATAAAACCATAACCAAACCAAATACTATCGGTTTTCAAAAATCTAAAACCAAACCAAACCAAACCCAAATAAAATCGGTTTTCTTTCATCGATTTGGTTTGATTTTTCGATTTGGATCGATTTTTATCCAAACCGTGAACACCCATACTTATAACCACAAGTTATGCCTTTGTTCTTACTTAACTTGGGTCCAATTTCAAAATCCACAAAGTTGAGACATAACTTATTTCTACACAACTTTTGCATGACAAGACAAATTCTCTAAACTTATGCCTTAACGTATTAATATTATGCGACTTATACCAGACAAGGTAAAATTAGATGTTTTATAATAAATCCTGAGTCAATGACCTCTTAATCTTTAATCTAAGCAATGTTTTGAGCCCATGAAAACTCAAGTCCTTTTCTGGTTTCACCAAATGAATAATAAGAAGCTTAAGAAAGAAGACAATCAACTCCAGTAAAAACAGACAACAGCATTCCACTATATTTCATCAAGCTATTTCCAGTTTACAAGGTAAAAACAAGGATTCCATCATCCTGCCTAACAGCACAAATTTGCCCAATAAAAACCAACCTAAAACACAATTTTGTGGTACCAAGCAAAAAAGTATGGCACTTTTACAACATGCTGGCCTTTTAAATAAACAGCGGAAGCATTGGCTTTGCGGGACACAAATCAAAAGGTTGAATGAAATAAGCAAAACCAAATAAATAATTGAGGCATCACAATTATGGCCCATGTAAAATTTGCAATATGACCTGAACAAAGTCATCTAAAGATGTACAACAAACAGTACTGAACATTAGCTTCATCTTTTCATTGTTCCACTTCTAATGCAGAAGAAATCCACTTAGATGCAGCTGCATTAACATCTGCTTCCACATGCATCGCAAGAGATACTGGAGTGACTGCCACCTGAAAGAGCACAAAAAGACCCACTGGTCAAGACCACAGTGATGGATTTTCATAGTCTTAGGTCCGAAAACATGTAAGGTAATTTCTGATATTGCATATGCCTCTACAAGGGCAGAGAACAATATGACACTCTCACCACAGAACTCTCTGACTATGAGTTCTCATCCTTTAAGCAGACTAGAAAGCTTTCCAGTTTGGAACAGAATACCCACAGTGCCATGTAGAAGAAAGAAAACCATAGCAAGAATTAGCAGAAATGAACTTACAAATCCGTTTTCGAGAGCTCTGAAATCTAAATCCTCGTCTTCTTCTTCCTGTTTCTTGTCAAGCAACTGCAGTGTAAACAACCAACAAAGCATATAAGAGAACAAATTAAACCAAGTTGGTACCACGTTTTAAAAGAAGATTGTGTAGAGGAGGGAGAGCAAATGGCAGAGATGTGAAGGGTAGCAGAAGGAATGCTGGTGTCTGTATTTGGCCATATAAACCACAATTTTGCAGCATTTCAAGAATCAACAGTAGAACTGTAGAAGCATGTTATATCATCAGAGTGACCAACACTTGCCATATATATATAGAAAAGAGAATCAGCAGAGAAATCAAAAATTACTTCCATTGAGAGAGATTATGATGTTACAATTTGCAGTTTCAATTAAAAATCCAACCGACCCTTTGTACACATTGAGCACAGCAACTAAATACTACGTAGCAAAAAAAGGAAAAAGTATTCTTACCTCCAATCTAAAGTACTTGACTTTCCTGTCCGGATCAGCTTTCCCAGCAATACCAACAGATTCAACGACCTCTATGTTCTTTCTCTGAGTAACTAATTTGCGAGCAGCACCCTGTGCAAAAATAAGAAGGCAGAGGTTTGATGATGTCCAAGAGAGGAGGACAGACATGAGGACTGGGACAACCAACAAGAAGTAGGGATGCCACTACTCATTTTCCAAACACATGTCACACTTCTCAAACAATTAATGCCCGTATTGTCTTAATTAATATGACAAGGCATTAAGAAGTATCTGAAAATACTACCCAGCAAACTTGAAGTTGGTTATCAAATAGCTTCCTAATAACTAGCCTTTCCCTTAAGCACTTGGAATCCTATATTTATTTTTCTTTCTGTTCTAAGTTTAGATTTTCTATTTCTTTTTTGGGTCGACAGATTATACTGCTAAATGGGTATTAAATACAGTGGATAGAGACATAATTGATTGGTTAATACTTCTACACTCATTCATGATAATTTCAACTCTTTACAAGTTTCTTTTAGATGAAGAACAGGGGATAATTTAATTCATAATTTTCTATAACTGTAACACAACAATGTGCAATTCAAACATTACTTGTTTAGCTCCTTAGAGGCTCTACTCCAAAGATTCATTAGATCACTCTATTATGAACTTGTTTACACCACCATGCAGTTATTAGGCAACTACATTATATAAAGGAGCAGTTATGCCAGATACAGTGTCATTTACTCACTGCTGCAGAAGCATCTCGACCTAATTGTGAGAGCTGCATCCCAAGGCTTTGCTGATTTGGAAGAAAACGTCCAGCAGCAAGATTTCTGGTGGATGATTTAGCTTGCCAGCAAAGAGTAGAGCTCCAGAGACTTTGCTTGGTCAATTTGAATCCCTGTCAAGTAGAGGTTTCAAAAATGATATCTGTTGCTTGAAATCTCAACAATAGGTGGACTGGTGAAAAAATGGAGATGTGCTTCAGCAACCATTACAGAAGGTATGATAGTGATAAGTCCATGTATGACTAATCATATGGAATTACCTCTGTAATGCAATGGTCAGTAGACCATATCATAAATCAAATGTTCTTTTCTTTATTCTTCCCAATTTGAAAGAATATGATATCATTTTCCTTTCTGGAAACTGGAGTCGGTACAAGAATGACAGTTTTGGCGCTAACCCACTATAGGAAGACACAGGTGTGATACATTTAGCAGTATTTTCTATGGCTTGTCCCATGGCATATTAGGTGTTGTATAACACTTAAAACTATTTCTTTTATGTTGAATCTTCACACTTTCCCTAAATAAGCTCTAATCACCACAGGTCCCCTCTAAACCAAATCTCACTGCTTTTATATTAACAATAGAAATAAGAGAAAGACCTGACTAAAATTCAAACAAGTTCCACAAATTTAAGATTCCTGTATTGAGAAATGAAAAGGCTGGATTTCATTCACTGTTAGAATATGAATAGGTTTATACAATCCTACAAGAATTGGAATAGGTTTATACAATTCTATTAGAATAGGAATAGGAATAGAAATAGAAATAGGAATACTAAATAGTATCCTACTTGGTAAAGGATTGTATTCTAGGGTCTATAAATAGGGTCTCAATGTAATAATGTAGAGGTGCAGTTGAGACGGAGGATCATTTTTCAGACCTTGTTTGTCAGAGGAGATTTCGGAACTCCAATATGCAACAAACAACTTTTAGGAAATGCTCCCTTTTCTATGTCTCTGATGGCTGCATTTATCAATGGTAAACAAACACTCACAGCATCCTTGAAATCACTTTCTTGACTTTCATCATTCCTCCTGAAGTAGATTATTGAACAACTATTAGTTAAGAACAAGAAGAACGAACAAAACCTCAATTGATCAAAAAAGAAAGGTAAGTACCAGTCAAGTGATATCGATATAGATGGAACACTGTTAAACAATGCCTCCCTAGCACCAGCTACGACACCTGAGTAAAACCTGTACAATGAAGTAATAAACATAATCACAGATCCCCAAGGAGACAAAAACAAAAGATATACGAGTGCAAGAAACCTTAAATAACCGTTTGAATAACTTAGTGACTGAAGAGTTTCAGGAATACATGCATACTAAATTAGAGTTACTAACAACGACTATAATACTTACATTTGATGGCCACAACTTGAACCCCTGTTGATTCCACTTATTACCTAAACATCCAAGGGGGAAGAAATAACAGACAGACACAGCAGGTAAGCCATACTAACTCCAATTTTTTTTTTAAAAAAGAAATGACATACAATAGAAAGGGTGCCTAAGAATACCAGGACTGGCTTTGACCAGGAAAAGAGTGCCCCAGACAAGGCTAATGACACACAATCTACAGGAGTCCCTGAAAGAAGATTAAATCCACAGAGCATAACACCGTTAAGCTAAAATATGGTATAGAATTCTTAACATACAAACTATTCTACAAGGTAGAGTTAATACGTTTGGCAAACTCTTCATCACAAAAGAATCAAAATAACCCTACAGTAATTGTATGTTCGTACCAGATACTTCATAAGCAGTAGCACCGTGAATATCAGTCGGAGTAACTGCAATGGTTTCTTTAAGTGTAAAAGAATGGCCCGCCACCGATTTATCTCTACAATAACAGATAAGATTTAATCACAAAAATGGAACCTTCAAGATCATTCAAAATCACAGATATGTTGCTTTTTAGCTCTAACCAGAAGGCACTCGCAAAGCAGACTCAATGATCCACATTCAAACATCAACACAAAACTCAGTTGAACACATACTAAAGAACTTCAAAATTAACTACACTTAACTTCAATAGCACCGTGAATGTCAGTCGCAGTAACTGCTGCGGTTTCTTTTAGAAAAAACAGAGTGACCCGCCACGATTTACCTCAACAGTAGCCGATATGCTTTAACCACAAAACAAAAAACCTCCAAAATCATTCAAAATCTCGGATATGTTTCTTTTCTGCTCTAAACTAAAAGACACTGGCAAAGCAGACTCAAGGGTTCAAAATTCAAACTTCTACACAATATCAGTTGAAAACACACAAAATTATCCACACTAAAATCATAAACAAAACTTAACTTGCATATGAATGTGAAAAAAAAAAACATAGAGAAACTCACGATTGGGGAGCGCAGACATTAACATTACAGAGACCTTGACGAACAAGAGCATCAACAAGACAAGTTATTCCAGGAGATTCAATCCCATCAGCATTAGTAACCAATACCACTGGCTTTGTACTGTCGGCGTCATCAGCAACAACGTCGGGAACCGAGTCAGAAGACAACGGCTGAGTTGATGGGTCATCAACTTTCGGCTTCGATTGCTGATCTTTATCATTTTGAGCACCCTTTCTGTTAAGAAGAACTTCCTGAAGATTTGACACCAATCCCGGTGGCAAGAAATTGTTCTTCACAGCAGAAGTCGTCATTATAGAGAAGAAGAAGAAGAAAAAAGTGGGTAATTCTTTGATGATGAAAATAAGACCCCCTTTTTCGCTGTGCTGCTACAGGAATGGAATTCAAAACCCTAGAAACAACTTTAAACAATGGATATACTCGTCGCAATGGAGTTTTTATAGAGAGAGAAAGTAGAGAGAGAATGAGAGAAAATGGTTTGTTTCTCCAATGGGGTACCGTGAGGAAGGAAAAGACTGAAGGAACAGTGATGAAATTGTAAGCCTATAAAAACCAAAACAAATCCCATTCTCATTCACGACGCGTTAGCTACACGTACTAATTAAAAAGCACATCTATTGGGTTGAATTTTCAACTCCACAATAAACTAATATTCTATTCAATTCAAAATAAACATCACTTTAATAAAACTCAAATTTATCAAGAAATTAATAAATATAATACGTACGTTATTAAATTATTTATATGTATTTAATAGATTTTTTTTTTGAAAATTTAACAATATTAAGAAGGTGAAGTATAAAAATATAGTTAGAAAAACATTTACTATATTTTTATCTTAAATTTCTTAGATAACACTTATTTTGGGATAAATTCTTTGTACTAAAGTGATACTTATTTTGGAATGAAGAAAATTATAATTATGAGAATATATTTCTTATTATCACATTCTTTAATTAGCACATGTCTTAAATCTTACTCCTGCAATTGTGAAATTATTTTGAGTAATTAATATATATTCTTTTAATATGTTAAAGTGAATGGAGCGAGTATATATCAAAGAGTTTTTATAGTAATAATAACTATGGTGAAATGACACACACAAAGTGCATTCAATGTATGGGATCTATAATTTCAATTAATACTATGTATTTCGTTGTAAGTTTGAAATTAACTTTGCTAATTAAGACGAATTATTAATGAGAAAAGTACAAGTACAAATTTGGAGAAAATCTAGGGTGATCTTCATTAATTAATATATTTAATTGTAGAAAATTTAATTATTTTCTGTATTCATGTGATTGTGGACATAACTAAATCTTTAAAGGTTCCATATTCTAGCTATTTGGATTACAATAGAAGAAAGCACATGAAAATTAAGAATTTTGAGGTGTAACATCATATGCTAGTTATTTTTTTTCCATAATAAGTAAATAAAATCTTGCAAGCTAATATCCGTTATATACATGAACAGTTGAACACTCATTAAATACGATAAAAATATCGTAGATTTATAATTATCTATCGTTTTAATATGATTGGGAATTGAAGCGGCAATGAATTTGAAATTGGCGACGTGCCTGACACGCAGTGTGAAAGAGTGTGAATTCGCACGGAGAACTAATAGACGATGTATAAGTAATTATCAACGTGGCCTCCTGCAATTGTGAAATTGTTTTTGTTGGGTCCCATTTTTGGATTAATGATGCATTTAGCCTTTCAATTATGTACTGTAAATTGACATTGTCTACATAATCTCAACTTTCTTAATTAATTAATCAACAACAAAAATAGTTTAGTACTAATATATTCATAATTCAACTCGGTCAAATAAAGTTAATTTTGACCCCCATAATTATTAAAAGTTGAATGTTTTAAATACTACTAGTCTACTACTATTACATTTTAGTTGAATCAGTATAATGAAAGAAAAAGGAATAATTTGGATATGAAAAAGCAAAATGGTTTATTAGCTAGTAGTTTCATAAGGAATACGATCAAATTACAACAAAAATAATAGTAATGCGAACGTAATAGAGTATTTGTCAACATTACATAGAAAGTTGAGGTGAAATTTGTTACTTTCTATTCTCAGTTTGTTTGTTATACACTTCATTTTAGTTGTTTAAATACTTCTTTCATTTTTTTGACATTTTTAATATTTTAATTTTAATTTTAATTTTCTACCTGACAAGTTTGAAATCACAAAATTAAATGACATTTTGATATACGCTACATGTTTTTAGTTTAAGATTATAAATTAAAAAAAGATTTCTTAAATTTTGTATTAAATCAAAATTAAACAAATAAACTAAAACGAAGAAGTAAGACACAAGAGGATAGAGTATTGTTTTGGACTAGTATCAGAAAGAGAGATCAGCTGGAAAAGGAATCTAAGCATCAACATGGAGTAAGATGAAGAAAAAAAATAGAATAAAGTTATCTAATACATTTATAATACCTTTACGTATTTCTTATACACTAAATATGTGTCATTACAGAATAAAGTTATTTTATACATTTCAATTTTCAAATACTCTTTATTTAACTTAACTTCAAATATTACTTTTTTTCGTTCAATTGTGATCGAACTCATGTCCAAACGCCTATTTACAATTGTGAAATAAATCTACTAAAGAATAGATAAATTGTGTAATGTTTTCACTTAATAACATTTAATAGTATATTCTAAACATTTCAATGTGCTTCACATTATGAAATTCCAAAGTCATACCTACCAAAGAAAACTAGTGTCATGTATTTTAATTTCTAATATTTTGATGAGAAAAGGACATGGTCTATATTTTTGAAAAAGGGACCATTCATTTGTATGAAAATAGATCTTACAACAATGCTCTTTTACTAGCTACAAGACAACTCTTTTTGTCCTTTGGATCTCACCATTACTAGTACTATTCTTCGGTTTTTATTAGTAGTACATTTGAAATTAAATACTCAGACCCACCATTTCATTTCAAAATGAAACTCATATGTCAAAGTTGATTTGATCTTTTAGCTGTAAAATAACTACTTTCTATCTGGCAATCAGATCTTTAAAAGAGGAAAAAGGGGTTCATATTCCTGATTTGTCCAATCAAATACTAGTGTTTTTTTTTCCAATTTTTGTATGTTTATCGATCAACATACCTCATTTTCATCCTTACCCTCGTAGCTTCCATCACCACCACCCAACCCCACAACTCCTACCAACCACCTCAAATGTTGTCCATTTTTTGTATATTTGTTGGTTAACATACCTCATTTTCACCTCTACCCTCGTAGCTTCCATCCCCACCACCCAACACCCCGACCCCTACCAACCACCTCTCTTAGCATCACTCTAAATTATTTACAAATACTTTTAGGACTTTTTGCTTATCTATCAAAAATAAAATATAAATAAAACTCACTTATTTTCTAGAAAACACCGAACACACCCTTTGTTTCATAGATTTTCTAAATATTTGTGATTATAAGAAAGTGTGATTTAATTAGTTTTAGGTAACTTATGAATTCATTAATCCACTTCAGAGATATTGAAAGATAACATCTGACGAAGTTCCCAAAAACCGAAAAGAAAAGAGTGGTTAACGTGGACAAATGTCTGAAAAAGAATATTCGGAGAGAAAATATAGGTTTTGACGGATCCATTGAAACCATCCAAGTTTTATTTTTATATAAACCAAATAGATCCCTCCTGTTTGATTATTATTATTTTTATAATTATGATGCTCGGATCAGCTTTAGCACATCTCCATTAATTGAACAAAGTACCTGATATCTCCGACAGGCATCCATGATAACTTCACCAACTCCTTTCTTTATTCTTTTCCCTTTTGGGGATGCGAAGCCGGTTATGGGCAAGGCGTTGGAGACCATACCAATTATGATATCAAATAAAACCATTAGCTTCTCAACCATCTTTATAAACAATTGCCAATAATAATAAAAGTAAAATGAGAACATATATGATGACAATATAGTAACAATAATAACAACACCAATAATAAGAGTAATTATGTTTAAATCCCAAGTTAGTCGAGAGAAAATGACTACGTTGTCTCCTCGTAAGGCATTGCTAACCAATCCAAATTAAAGATCATTCACGACACGTTGTTTCAAGTTTCAACAGACACCAGAGATATTTTGAAGAGGTATACATGTAAAACCCTTTGAAATGGGTTAACAATGAAAACATTAGTTTTGAACCTAAAAGATTTACCATATCATGGTGGATATATAACATAATGCACACAAGCTTACCAGCAAAGACTGCTTTTATGTTAACTGTTGCAATTTCACTTCAATGCTTCAATTACTGCAGAGAAGTCCTGGTCACTAAGTCCATGAGATTTCGCAACCTTGTAGAGTTCATTAGTTGCTGCAGCAATTAGAATAGGTTGTGAAACAGATTCCGCTAAACCCAGAGCTAGACGAAGGTCCTGAGACAAGCATATTTTTCGGTTAGAAGACAAAGTTTAGTTTGCATACATTAGGCAGTCCTGGAAGGGTTAAGAAAACCTTTTGCTGATGCTTCAGAGGAAACGCTGTTGGATACGAAGATTTAACCATTGAAGGACCTTTAACGGCATACATTGGAGCACTAATAGCACCCTGTGAGATCACCTGTGTTAGACCATGGAGCAAATATTAGCAACATATAAGACATATTTCCAGGTTCAATGCACCTGTGAGAAATCTTATAGTAGGAAATCCTTTGAAAAGAGGATGAAGATCTCCTTGCATATTAGAGGCAAAAAGAAAGGCGGCAAATCTTGACCCTGCATACTCATATGAAGATGAAAATCAATTAAGGATTCATCTTATGCGTTTTCTCATTTTACTTTTCCTCAGGCACAGTTATCTATTTTACATCTTTCTCACACAATGCATTGTCCCGAAACTCCAGGAACTATTTTTAAGCCAATCCAGACTTTTCACTAAGTAGCCATCTCTATAACTTTTCCATTCGCAAATAGAATTGGCCATGGACATAGGCGTTCCCATTTGTTTTTCTTTTTGTATTTACTGCTGGCCAAATCGTATCCGAGTAAAGGTAAATTGTCAACAACTTCAATCGACGTGGAATTCAATTCTCCCTTAGAAATCCAAGAAGTTTTTGGGATCTTATCAACATTAATTATTCTACAGAAATCCAGTTAAGAAACCCTAAAGAGCACAGGTGCTGCTTCTAGTTTTTATTAGTTGCTGAACTCCTCAAGAAAATAGTTATATTGTTCTCTTCATTAGACGAGTTATTTGTGACTAGGCAAAGAACAGAAAATCGTTCAAGATAATTTACAAATCATTAAGAAGATAAAGTGATACAAGAAGCATATTCACAAGAGGCCAACCTCAAAATAAGCTATTTGTTTTTATCAGGGAATACCTCCACTAATACACTTGGATCAAGTCCAACCTTCTCGCTGAGAACTAATCCTTCAGCAAATGAAGCCATCATACTGCAAATTTTTTTAGTGAAAGGAAGGATGACGTTAGTTTTAGTTAGATAGAAGAAAACTATGAAAAGATGAAAATGGATTAAAAAACAACACCTTCCCATAACCATATTGACAACAAGTTTCATTGCAGCTCCATTACCAACTTCACCAAGGTAAAATCTTGACTGATATAAAGGGCAAAATATTAGAAGGTGGAAAGAGTTGCATCACACTCAGTGAAGAGGCAGAATGAGACCTTCCCCATGATATCCAATAGAGGAGCAGCTTTTTCATACAGCACGCTGTCACCTGAAAAGTTTGCATCCATGGTTTTAATTAAATTCTTTTTTCTTTGATAGTCACAAGAAATTGACTGAACAACTTTTGTCAAAATTAGAGATATACATGTTTTGTCTGTGGATACATTTCATAGGTAAAAGTATCATGTGGACAAATTAAAAGTCAATTGTTTGTCAAAAATAGGTTGTCCTATAAACAAAGTTCGAGCAATACAAACTAATTATAAATGAAAGGGTGACTGCTAATTTCCTAAATTTGTAAGACACCAGTCGTCATGCTTCTAAGTTTATAGTAACAATCCCGTCTTTTTTTATCTTTCTAAAACTAGTACATTTCATAAAATGTCAACTACGAGTTAAAAATCCAGTCCCCAATACAGGGCACACCTTCTCTGGGTGATGGTCGAAGGGAGAGATAGAGTTAAGTGTTGCATCTATATTTAGACTTATGAATCACAATTTAAGAATGACTACCCATAGGTTTATACACAACTCACAGTTTACCCCCATCCCTTGGAAATATATTACCCAATCGATTTACATAATGTTATGGTGTGTTGTCTTCCAATTGAAATCACAAATAAAAATACAGTTAACACCACAGATAGGTTTATACACTACCCAAAGTTCATCCCTCTGATGACCAATTGCTCTACATAGGCGACATTCAGATGCTTGTTATTTCACTTTTATATATCTTTTCCGCATTAACTCTGTTTCCCAACTTAACAAGAGTTTCCTTAATTGAGATCTTTTTATTTTGTCTTAGTATCATATTTATTATATGGTCAGAAGGTGGTTTTGGAGAGAGGTTAGCTTGTAGAGAGAACTGCCTCATTTTTCTAGTAATCACTGAGCTATCTCATTTACTCTTCCCTCTTCAAGACAAACAAAAAAGCGAAGACTTTTCGGCAATTAGATATGGAGCATAGATCGATCATCGGTTAACAATGAACTTAAAAGTGTAACAACAAGAGAAGTTAAATATATTAAAAACATGTAACAGTATCTAACTAATGCAGGTTTCATAGTCAATGACTCAAATACATTGAAGGGAAAAGCTTCACCTGCAGTGAGAAATATTAGTTGTCCATCTTCTGCTGGCTTCTTGGACCCTGATACTGGTGCCTGTTCGAGAAAATGGAACATTATTCAACATGGTAACGCACACAAGACAATATTTTATTGTTGTTTGGCTTTTCTTTGATCTGGGGGAAAGGTGGGGCCGTAAAACTGAAGTAAAGCTTTCATATAAGGAATTCATGACAGAGAGGGAACTATTCACCTCCAAAAAATGAGCTCCAGTAGCCCTAATATGTTCACAGAACAGTTTAGATGTTTCCCCATCAACTGTTGAGACATCTACATAACTGCATTTACCCATACAGAGTAAAAAGGCATAAATAAATTTCAGAGAGTTGTATGAAAGAGCCATAAAAAAAGCAACCAAAGAAACTTGCGTTCAGAAAATGCTGCTCTAACAAATTCTTAAATAACTAGAATGATGTAATCACCAGTTTAACATATGACAGTTTGTTAAAACTGAAATAATAGTTGCAGTACCAAAAAAAACAGATTATATAAAAAATTGACTTAAAATCTGCCATGAAGGTGTAACTTATAATTAGTTCCTCCTAAAGGACGGCAACTTTGGATTTCTTTTCATTCCAATTTCTTGCATCATGAACAATCATAAACCTCATGTTTCCAGATATAAAAGACAGACATCTAACACAATAAGCAGCATGAAGAAGAAAATTCATTTTCAAATCAAAAAAACCAACAAAGCATTTGCTGCACTCTTGACTAGAATCACTTTTAAACTGAATCATATAACTAACAGTACACTAACTAGAATTCTTTACCTGTTACTCAGTGCTAAAAAGAACAATTGAGAAGTCCAAACCTTTAAATTTTTAGAGAGAAAGTAAACCATACCCTTTTCCTGGACCCATTCCTTTTGCAGCTCCATATTTTCCACAAGCAACATCCGCCTAGAAAAATAAGGTGATACTTTCTATATGCTTACAGCTTACTAGACATGTCAATATACATAAAGATCAGAAATTGCACTTAAATAAACTTTAAACTCACTGCACTCTCAGGGTCTGCAAGCATGGCAAATGTGACATCACAAGATGCTGCAACCTCCTCAGGGGAGGACTTGTATCTGCAGAAAATAACCTCAACTTACTTTGAAATGCAAACTATCTTCAAGTACAAGCAGTAATAACAGTTGAGAAAACTTTAAGTGATATCATACAAGCATTTACATAGATCTTTCGTTTTCTTGATGTTGATTATTAGCATAGATTATCATTGAGTACTTCACTGTTGGGTTATCTTATAAGTTTAAACCCACATTTCCTGGATACCAACATAAACAAACATAAGTCTGCAGCATAAACCAAAATTGGCATATACTTACTTTGCACCCATGGAGATAAGGGGTTCACATTTGCTCTTGGTCCTATTCCAAACTGTCACATCACATCTGCAACATGAGAACAAACACAATAAAATTGTAAGAGATTGAAAGTTGATTATTCAGAAAGAGGTGTTTAAGTATAAAAATAATGTCTCATTGCTCCAACAAGACCACTTCGTCAGACTACACATCATTGGTATTAACAATGTGTACTACTGAAAGATGAACAGTTTAGAGTACTCATAATTCAGTTGGTTAACAAAGAACGCTAACAATGATGAGTATAAAGTTAACTACATGCTGTCCATTGATTTATGAAGTTCACAAAGCAAAATCTCATTGAAATCCATCAAATTAGTGTATCAAAGTAATAATTGGAATATACCCTGCTTTTATGAGATTTTGTGCCATTGGGTTGCCCATAATTCCAAGACCTAGAAAGCCAATACTTGCTGGAAGATCATCAGCTGCAGAAAACTAAAACTTTATCAGACAAAATAAACACCTAATTTTTTTGTCAGTAGTAAAATAACATCCGAAAGAGGTATAACTCGACACAAAATGACACCATAAAAGAGGAAATCAGGTTTTTTTGTTAATCAATAATTTCATACTAATTTCAATTTTCACATGATGTCATGCTGCCATGATACTTTCTTCTTGCTTTCAGGTGAACGGATCAAGACAAATGCCTTGAAAAATTTCTATTGCTACTAGCTGATGGTGCCAAACTATACATTACAGTACTGTAAAATTGCAAAATATTAAGATTTTTTCGTAATAGACAGCCGGTAGTAGCAGACAGTGTAGCCGATAGCCCTATTAATTGAATTTTAAGTATTGGTGAGCAATAGACAACTTAAATCACAATTTCAAGCGATAAGAGAGAACTCTCATGTCTGGCCTTGGTGGACAGAGTTTACCTGGTAACTATCCCGTGAAATTAGTCGAGGTGTACGAACGGAGAACAATTTTACAAAAGGACAAACAGAAGCACTTAGTTGTAGTGAAAATTGAAGGGAAAAAAAGAGAATGTACCTTTGGGAGCAAAAGTTTGAGAAGAGAAGGCCTTGATTGAAACCAAAAAACGATGTTTAACTGGAAAAAATGAGAAGGATTTGCAATTTAGGTGAGTGGATAGCCGGGGATAAAATGTTGAGCACATTGCCATGGCTTCCGATGATGAACTGAACAGTGCAAGTGGATAGGAGGATGTCGAAACTGCAATTGGGTTTAAGCCATTAATGCCTTTTGCTATTCTGCCTATTGACACACTTTTGTCATTTTGCTATCTCTTTCGAGGCCTCACTAAACTTGCCTAATGATCCATGTTTCGCCTTAAATACTGAATTTCAATATTCCCGAATATAGGATTTACAAATTTTATACCTGGTTTCGAGGGTAAACCAGTTATTATTCTAAAATTAGTTACTATCAGAATTGTTATCCACCTTCCATGAGAGATAAAGTGTTATAATCCCAAATTAACTATTCCTAAGATTTATTCAATAATTTTATTTCAATCAAACATGAAATAATCTCATGATAAAATTAATCCCACAATTAGTTATTCCTTCTCTTCACAAATACCTCCAATCAACTATTAAATGTGATTTATGAATATTCAGATGTCACATCTCCAAATCAACTACCAAACAACTTTGTAAACTTCAACGCAACTTAAAAACAGACTACCCAAATTATGTTTCACTTTATTTAAAAATCATGACCATGAAAATTTCTAATTCTAACTTGAAGTTGAATTTCAAATTTGAAAAACTACTCCAAACTTGTTTACCAACTTCATCTTAAATTTCAAGTCGATAAAATGCACCAAACATGAGAAAAGGGCTTTATCATCTCTTCAGCAAAAAATATTAACAAGCGTGCAACTCCACCTTCAACATCAACTTCATTAATTTCAAATAAAATGAAAAATATTCGGAATCTATGGTACATATCTAATTTACCAACTATCAATCGTCCCTGTAGGTAAAAGCAACCGTATCATCCAAATTTCAGAGTTGTACGGCAGTACTACAAAGTTTGTAACTTCTTCCCTTACCTTAACATAAAGGGTAAAATAACTTAAGCCAAGAGACAGTGAGGTTACAGTTCACGCAGATCAGTATGCTAATACATACAATCTACAGATGGTTTACTCAAAAAAAATAAGCAGGTTACATCTAACTGAATCATCAACCCCAAAGAAAACAAACTCAGCAGCAAAAGATTTTACATTTAGCTTGAGCCAACCAAGAGTAGTCAAAACAATTGCAACATTAGACTCGTCAGGAAGGTCTCAATTCCTGTAAGGATGAAACCTTCCACCTGCAGCACCACCATTACCATATGCTTTAGCACCTCCAGTGCTACCCCCGGTGTCATACCCTTTAGCATTGAAAGATGCAGAGCTTCTAGCCCCACCATACCAGCTACCATCATCACTGCTTGTGTATCCTCTACCGCTAGCATACCCAGCAGCACCACCATAGCTACCAGGAGCACCATAGCTAGTGTCTCTGTATCCAACTGCCCCATAAATAGGTCCATTAAACCCAAATCCATAACCATATCCACCATATCCAGAGAAATATCCTGCACCACCTCCGCCATAACTTCCTCCAATGTTTCCATAACCACCATAGCCAGCGCCAGCTCCAGCACCGCCATAACCAGCGGCACCGCCGCCACCACCATAACCAATGCCACCTCCATAGCCTCCATATCCACCATACCCTCTACCGTATCCACCACCATACCCTTCTTCAGACCCACCAAAGTTATTATACGATCTCGAACCACTGCCACCACGATGCTGCCTGCTTTCAATTGCATTTTCAGCACCAGCTCTTTTTGGCTCAGCCCTCTTAATTTCAACCTGAAAATATCAAAATGTCAAAGAGCTGTATGCATTTCATTTAACATAAGCACCAGAGAGAGAAACACAATCATGATTAGCACAGAGTCCGCATAACTTACTTGTTTGCCATGGATTTCATGCATACGGCCATTGTTTAAAACTTTTTCAACGACATTTTCACTATCAAAAGTAATGAAGCCAAAGCCTCGGGACCGACCACTCTCACGATCCAGCATGATTTGTTGCTCCAGAACATGGCCATAAGAAGAAAAATATTCCTTCAACTCATCTACAATGAATCACTGGATTAAAACATCTCTTTTAGATCGTAGATAATAAGAAGTCGTCTTTGATTATACCTTCAGTTAAAGTTAATGGAAGACCGCTGACAAAAATTTTCTTTGTTTTCGGAGATCCTTTAACTTGCATGTCCTCCTTAGGTACTGTCTTCTTCACTTCCACCTGATACACAAATTGCATTATATTTACTAAACACATAAACTTCCATAAAGGAGGATAATAAACCAGATAAAATATGACAGTACAAGATACTCCCACACATAAATCCTATCGTTCTACCGTCTATGATGTGCTCTTCCTCTAAAACTTTATTTGCAACTTTTGGGTCCGCAAATGTTACAATGCCGAATCCCCGTGGCCTTCCAGAGACCTTATCCATCATTATTACACAATCTGTTATCTCTCCAAATCTGCTGAAATACTTTCTAAAAGATTCTGCAAAAATAACATGTACAAATTAAGCATAGAGCTGAGAATAGGATATAAGAGTACAGAGTATAGACAAACTGGATACATATGCATTAACTAACATACACCAGTTGGAAGTGCATTTATACAACAATATAATTGTTTGTCTATTTAAAAATACAAAGATTCACCCAAAGCAGAAAAAGACAGGCCAATAAGAAAGGAGTAATGAACTCGCAAATAGTTACAAGAAAGCTCAAACAAAGCAGAATTTTCATGTCAAAGAAGCATGACTCAAAGGTTGCAGTGTTTTCTACTTTTCTATTGAGGTCTATTCTATACACTACTGTGTATTTCCTTGTCAAACCTACTTGGAATTGCTTTACTTGAACCGAGGGTCTTTCGGAAACAACATCTCTACTTTCACAAGGAGGGTAAGGTCTGGGTTCACACCACCCAGACCCAACTTCTAAATTACAATGGGTATGTTGTTGTTTCTGATGTCTATCCTGCAGAGGTACTCAAGAATACACCACAAGATCAAACTTCACTCACACTTCTCCCACACCAAGTTGACCGCCCTCACCCATGTGTAGTGATACTATAACCTCCATTATGGTTGATATATGGTGAAAAAAGAAGACCATCAATGTAGGGGGGACTTCCTCCATAGAATACCAATTTGTGTCATGCATTCAGAAAGAAATTTCTCTTGGAGAAGAACCACAACACACTTTGTTACTCCTTTTTTGAAAAAACGAACCAATGCACACCAAATTTAACAAACCATGGAACTACACCTAGTGATGGAGCTAAATGTGTGAGCATGACTTCATTGTGAATAAATCAGTAAGCCAAGATGGTTATGAGTTATAAGATTCAAAAAAGTCCAACATTTCATATTTGTTGGGCAAGAAAATGCTCAAGAAATAAAATTATGAAATGAAGACCTAAAATTTTATATATTAAATATCTTGGATCTTTAATCCAATGAGGGAAATCGACATTGATGTCACACATCGTATTGGTGCAGCGTGGATGAATGAAGGTTTGCCTCTAGAGTCTTTTGTGACAAAAATAAGTAAATTTTACAGAGTGGTGGCCAGATCAACTTTGTTGTATAAGGGAGTGTTGGCCAGTCAAAAACTCTCGTGTTCAAAAAATGCAAGTTGGGGAAATGAGGATGTTGTGATGGTCTGATGGAGGTATGAGCAGGCAAGGAGCAAAAAATTAGAAATGAAGATACCATGACAAGGTGGGAGTAGCATCCGTGGTGGACAAGATAAGGGAAGTGACGCTGAGATGGTTTGGACATATGTAGATAGGAGGGTGTGGAGGTCGATAATTAGGATACAAGGTTAGTACTTAGTTGGTAGTAGAGTGTTGTCTTGCTTTTCAACAAATTTAGGCTTGTTGGTATTTGTCATGTTAGCCTTATTCTTGTAGTTCCTTGATTTTCATATCTATCACTGTTTGTTGTTTATTGTGTATCAATTATCGCGCAATTTTGTTGTTGTTAATGTTCCTTTCTTGAATGCTCTACACTGTTTTTCTTAATGATTGTTATGTTTTCTTTACTATCGTTTTTTCTTTTCATAACTACTTTGATTTGTTGCACCTGAGATGAAGGTCCATTGGAAACAACTTATATAAGGTTTGTGTACACTCTACCTTCGCGTGGATTTCACAGGGCATGTTGTTGTTTGTAATTAAAATACTAACTTCCATGTAAGATGGAAATTTTCCTATAAGTAGGACTGCTATACAGCTATACTAGGAAATCAACTAATATTTGTCTTCAAAATTATCATTGATTCATGTATAAATGAAAAGCTATAATACTTGTATACACCAAGTATATGTTAAAACAACCCACCAAAAAACAGACTGCTAAAACAGGTGAAAGGGACATTAAAACAGCAAATAAGTAGTATGGAAAATTAACAGCATGAGTACCTTCTCTGGTCTCCCAAGCAATGCCTCCGACGAAAAGCTTTCTATCAACAAGCAAAACCAGCAGTTACAATAATTTCGGCATGGCCTCATGCAGGAAGGGGGGTTTGCCATTATCTAAAACCTAAAGACCCAAACTATAAGCTATAAACTACTAACTACAAACTAACCCTGCAGAAGAATCATCGAGTGAATGCTTTAATTCATGTCCTGCACTACCATCGTTTCGTTCCTGCTCTTCTGAGACATTTTGTTCAGCTACATAATCCATTTGGTTCCTATTCTTTCTCTAACTATGAAGATACCTGCAAATGAATACGAGATTATTTCCAACTACACCCTATATTTTCTTTTTACCTGTGGTTCCGCAGTTTTTCGTCTAAACCCTAAAGGGAGAAAAGAAGAAACCCTAACAAAACCTTGGCAAATACCAGAGGTGTAGCTAGCTTGTGAATTTAGACGAAACTGAATACTGAGGAGAGTAACGGAAGGCCGAGAGTGCCTGTAATTGCAAAAACCCTAGCTGCTTTGCCCTTTTCTTACTGTGGAGACGGGGAAGTTGCCGCCGAGTCGGACTTCTTATAGGTTGGGTTCGATTACATTTTTTTAGAATAAAATTTAATTAAATATTCATCATAATCTCAGCAGTGTGATTTACGAAAATTAGTGTATACTGTATAATATTTCTTACAAATTAATTAGAGCAATTTCACATTTAGCAAATATAAAAGTCATATTTGTATGTTATAATTATAATTTGTATAATTGCACTTCATAATAAATTTTATGTTTGCAATGGAGCTTTTGATTTGTATAATTCACTAAATACATTGTAATTTGTATAATAAGATCTGTATTTGTATAATTATAAGTGTATAGAACGAAAATATATGTATTTGTATTTGTATATACATTTTTCTCTCGTTTTATACAAACACAAACGCACTTTATACATTTGTATACCGAATGGGTAATTGTATATCAAAAATGACTAATTATATACCGAATCAAATGACAAGAAAATGGAATATTTATTGCGAATTACAAATAAAATAAATTATGGCTATAGCATTTAATTTAAATTAATAGTTTATTATTTCATATAATTTTTCCAATTAATTATCAGATTATTAGTTTCATCTAAATATTAAATTTTAAAGTAAAGCACCATTATATAGGGCAATCCATTATGTCATCCAAACTACTTGCACTTATATTAAACGGATTACAATACAATCTCACTGAATTAATATTTGGTAAACTAATAATCTCCCTACGATAATATATTTATATATATTTTTTACTCAATTTGGACTAATGGAAAAAATCATTCATTTTAATACGATAATATATTTCCAGAAGATCCCTATATAAATATATGGTCCCATCAATATTATAAGTAATAATTATTTTAAAAGCACAAATATATCTAAGACAACTTAGTAAAATGATTCTATTGTGTTTTGTGTTTCTTTGTTAAAATTTAAATAGTTGAAGTTGATCCCTAACTGTTCTTATTTGCAGCAAAAGTTATGGAGTTGTCTTTTCGAATGCACCATAAAACTGTGAAGAGTTCTAGATGCGATAAGTGTTTTCTTACGCGTAACTAACTGCAAAAGTATTGTATTATCTTCAACTTCATCATGAGCATTGTTTTTATTCGATGGTATCCACAATTTCTCTTAAATAATGGACCTCTAAACATGTATCACTTTCATCCGGTTAATCTTTAAGGTTATTGACGTCAATTTATTTTTTTTGTAACCAAGATCATTAATAATGACCTCAAGTTCATGAATGATGTTTTCACAAAAAGACATTAAATAATATCTTTACAAAATAATAATATTTATGATCTCACCTATATTGATTTAGTGAGATTTTAGAGTAGATTATTACTTATTTTATGTTAATTCATTTTTGACTTGTTCATATTTGACAGAACATATTTTTCGTGTTTATACGATAGTTTTATTTTATTTTTCAATTCGATTTGATTTATTGCCTTTTTCTCGAACACGCACGAGCGGCACCGCCGAAGGTGGCTTTATAAATTTGAATATATACCATAAAAAAAACTGCTCGCACCCAAAACCCTTTACCAGTTCCCTCCTTTTCACTTCTGTCGTTTCAAAACCAGCACGGATTTCTAATCCGTCCACCATGAGTAATAATTCCAATAAAGATCGGTTCGACATGTCCGATCTCGGTGGTTCCCTCCCCGCCGCTGCCGCCGGTAAAATCCCTAATCATTTGTTTTTATTGATGAATTAAAATTATTTCCATTGATTTTATGGTTGTTTCTGTGTAGCTTTGAGTGCCGAGGATCGTGCTGGCTTAGTCAACGCGCTCAAGGTTTGGTTAATAATATTTTGGTTCCACTTGTTTTCTATCTAAATGCTACATGTTTTCATCTTTGTTTCTTTTTGTGGAATTTGTAGGATAAGCTTCAGAATTTGGCTGGGAAGCATACGGATATACTCGAGACTTTGACGCCACCAGTTAGGAAGCGTGTAGATGTTCTAAGAGAGCTTCAGGTGCTTTTATTCATCGCTAAGATGTTCATGTTTTTTTTGTTTTTCTATGTTTTTAATTTGGTATTTGATGGTATAGTAGGACTGATTAATCTGTTTTGTTTTGTATGTGAACGATTGAGTTAAAGCTGCTTTGTAATTCAATCTATAGTTTGAATATAATGTCTAGGTTGATAAATATAGAGAGGAATGTGAGTGATATCTGAAGGTTTTGAGGTACTATTTTAGGAGAACAAATTGTGTTTTTGGAAGTTTAAAGTTTTTATGTTCCATGTTGTATAGTGGCACCGGGAAAGAAGTTAGGAGTGTCATATAGGCTTTTGTTATTATCTGTAGAGTTTTTTCCACCAAATTGGTTGAACTCCTTTCTCTCTTTACTAGATAGGGTATGGCCCGTGCTAGCACGTGCCGTAAACCAACTATAAGCTAAAAAAATATCCACAATAGATACTGACTATGTGCTTCCTTTCTTCTATCTTGTCTGAGCGTTAGTGGAACCAGAACCAAATGATTATGATCTTTGCAAGAAATAGTTAAATGAACTATTTAGGAAAAATAGTCTCTTGTTTTTACCGTCCCTACCTTGGACTTCTTTTTCATGACAAGAGAACTCGCAATCGCTACCCTTCGGATGCTCATCATCTAGATTATACTCCTAATATATTTAAGTTTTAGAACATTCCACCATACATGAAGTTATTAGACTCTAACTTCCATAGACATTTAATAGATGGTCAGGGTCCTTGTTCCAAAGTGATGTCCAACAAATACCACTTTTGTCAGCTTGTAAATGTCCAGTCTCACGTAGAATAGACCAACGTACAGTAGAAAAAGATTTATTGGACAGAAAATGCAGGACAAATAAGAGGTCTAAAGATAAGAGGTAGTATGAGCACTCATCCATTATCATCCATAACCAAGACCTTTGGTCCTTGAAAAGTCATCTGCATGTGCCAGGAATGCCAAGTTTAACAATAAGGATAGCAGTAGACCCCTTTCCGAGACCTTCACTTTCAATCCAAATGTGTCCTTCCGTGAGATTAACAAACCTGATTCAGGCCAACATCAGATGTATGACCACTGTTGTTAAGTGCCTCAACATCCCATAAATAAAATTTCCAAGAAATGTGCATCAGCCCAAAAACACAAAGAACTCAATCTAGAGCAGTTCTCAATTATCATAGCAAACTGAAAGCCACATTCAAAACTAACACCAGTGAAGTGAGATACCTCTTACAAATTGCAAGGCCAAGTCCAGTGCCACCAGAATTTTTAATTGTTAGTGTCTGGTTTTGTGCAAATTTACAGAACAACTTGGGATATCCTGAGGATTAATGCCTGATTCTGTATCTTTTACCCAAGTACCACGGAAAAGTAGCAGTAAAACCAACAACAACAATCACTACCCAAAATGAATTACAGAGCAACTACCATTTATACTGGAAATACTAAATATCAAGCATTAAAATAAACCTGTAAACATACATGTACACATAAATAGAAGTGATCCTCACTTTTCACAGGAAAAGACTCTAGAGCTCTAGGATCTATTGAATTATCTGATTTTGCAGCAACCGCAGAAACTGTCACACTGCCTTCTTTTGAGAATTTTAGAGCATTGCCAACAACATTTAAAAGAATTTGCATAAGCTGTTTTTCATCTCCAAAAGCAACTTCTGGCAAATCCGAAGACAAACTAAGCGTGACAAACAGCTTTCTCACAGCCGCAATAGGCTTGATTAAGTTAAGGACCTAAAGCAATAAGCAGACACCTGAATCAGTTAACAGTTTCCGGAAGGGCTGACAAAATGGTTAAATATACAAGTAACCGTCCAATCCAACGCATTAAATATGAGTTGGATAACTGACTAAGTAAAAATGGATCAAATATGGATACTATTCGTATTTTCCACTAAAAATCGATATCCAGATGGATAATATGGATATCCATATTATCAATACCCATTTGTCTGCTTTAATATTTCTTGAGTTCTTACTTTCTTGGAGTCTAAGCTTATTTGACTTTTAGCTTGTGTTCTCACCTAACTATTCCTGAAACTATCCATATTATATGTCAGTTAACCTTGACCCATTTTTTATCTTTGTTAAATATGGGTAGGTCAAATATTTTATCCATTTTTGTTTAACATATTTCCAACCTGGACATATCCGATGTCACTCCTGGTTTCCAACAGCAACTAAGGAAATTCAAGAAGAAGATGGGGGAAAATTAAAGAAGAAGATTCGAGCAAAATCATACCTTAAATTATAAGACCTTGAAAGTATTTTCACTGTGGGGATAATGCATTGTTATTCTACTTATAATTTTTTTTAACAATGCACCGTTAATCTTGTTTCAAAAGAATCTGAATATGTGTGTGTGTGTGTGTATATATATATATCACTTGGGATATATATGTGATGGCAGTGTAGTTCTTTTAGTAACCATATTTAGGTCCTTAAAACATTGAGTACTTCAAAAAGGTCACACTCGTCAGAAGCCTGTGTCTAGACAATTTTGTTTTATATGATCCAGAGTGAGGAAAAGATTGCTTTGACTTAATATCACACTTGGTCTTAATGAATATTCACTTTAAATTTCTTAAACCATCTAGCTATTAATTCATTGTTTTAACATAATAGCAGGCTGTTAGGGATGTCCTTATGACAGATAACAGTGAAGATCATGGTGTGCTACTAGTCATGCCTGATATTCATCTACAGTTATATGGGAGGAAGACAGACTAACAGATGAATATGATCATGGTTTTGGTGACTGTGCCCTGTTGCAACTGGTTATCCTTTATTTACATAATATAACTTGGTATAAATTGTGCCCATCTAGAAAGACGCGCATATTGCAGATAAATTTGCTATGTTTTGTGATGGCATGGCCTCTTATTCGGCCATGCCTATTTTCTTTCCCCAATAAGGCTTAAAATTTGGGAAATATGGTCACAGAGAAACAGATTATTAACCTAATGATTAATTTGCATTTTGCGGTGACCATTCTCTTTTCTCCTACCATTTTTTTTATATGTGGATTAGATTAGCTTTTTATATGAGGCTGGCATATTTCCGATTGCTCCCTCTAAATGGAAGAAAAAACCTTAACATGATTTTATCTAAATATAGAGCCAACATGATGAGCTGGAAGCAAAGTTTTTCGAGGAGAGGGCTGCACTAGAATCTAAATACCAAAAGCTGTATGAACCATTGTATTCAAAGGTGAGAAGAATAACTCTGTCCATGGTTGCAGTTGAAATTAGCTCTCCCGCTCCTCCCTAACCCACCCCCACCCCCCCAAAAAAAGAGAGAAAGGAAATGAGTTATGGTTTGGCTGTTTTATGGATGTGTTGCAGAGATATGAAATAGTAAATGGGGTTGTCGAAGTGGATGGTGTTGATGAAGCTCCCATGATCCAGGGCGAGGATAATGAGACTGAAAATGGTAAACTATTTATTGCATTTCTTTCATCCATGCAGAGTGATCTTGACACAGACTTTAATTTTTTATGCTGTTAATTTGGTGCCAGAGAAAGGTGTTCCCAACTTTTGGCTGACTGCAATGAAGACTAACGAGATATTGGCAGAGGAGGTAAATAATAATAATAATGATGATAATAATAATGATACAAATATTTCTTGGTCTGAATTATTGGTCTTTTAACTGATCGCAAATGACTGCTGTAGATCTCTGAGCGTGATGAAGAAGCCTTGAAGTACCTCAAGGATATCAAGTGGTGCAAGCTTGATGATCGAAAGGGCTTTAAGCTTGAATTCTTCTTCGATACAAACCCTTTCTTCAAGAATTCTGTCTTGACTAAAACCTATCACATGATTGATGATGATGATGATCCCATATTGGAGAAGGCCATAGGGTAAGTTCTAACTTCTCTATGTTCTGGTTTTACATACTGTTATCCTATTTTTGTTTGTTTATTTGATGTGAGATGTCTTGCAGGACCAACATTGAATGGTATCCCGGTAAATGCTTGACACAGAAGATCCTAAAAAGGAAGCCAAAGAAAGGGTCAAAGAATGCTAAATTCGTAATTAAGACTGAAAGCTGTGAGAGCTTTTTCAATTTCTTTAATCCACCCCAAGTACCTGAAGATGATGATGATGATATAGATGAAGATGCGGTAGGTTCAACAACTTTGATTTTGTTCGTTTACTATGTAATGCAGAATGTTCTTGATCTTATTTGGTAATTACTGTCTTGTCAGGCTGAAGACCTGCAAAATCTAATGGAACAAGATTATGATATTGGGTCTGTCGCTACTTCCACCTTTCTCCTTTACCTTAAGAATTCGTTACAACTTGGTGTCCCAATAACTTCTACATGTTCTAGAATTCTATGGTGCTATGTTTTCTATGTGTTACACTGAAAGAGTGTCTGACGTTTCCATTTGGGACTTCCATGTTTGCAGCTCGACAATCCGAGATAAAATAATCCCCCATGCTGTGTCATGGTTTACTGGTGAGGCTGCTGAGGGGGATGAATTTGAAGATATTGAAGGTGATGATGAAGACGAAGATGAGGACAAAGAAGAGGATGATGATGATGATGATGATGATGATGATGATGATGAAGATGAAGAGAAGAGCAAAAAGAAGGTATTATTTGTTTAGCTTGCTTCTACAAAGTAATTCATATTTTCCTCTTGTTTTTCTGGTGATGCTGATTTTATTTTCTTTTTCTTTTGTGTCTATCCCGAATGGTTTATTCGATTGCCCTAGTAGTCTTCAACAGTAAAGGTTATATGAAGGAATTGCTTTGATGCATCATTTCTTTTAGGTGATAATGTAAATTTCCTTTCATTTTCTTGAGCATGTGATGTGTAATTATTTGACAAAATTGCAGAAGAGTGCCAAAGCACAAGCTGGAGAACGTCCTCCCGAGTGCAAGCAGCAGTAGTTTGTGTTGTGTGCCCATAACAGCTCATGAACCCCAACCATGTCATTCGCGTTGGCCGTGTTTTTATGTCTGCTGTTTCTTTCCGATCTTCCTTTTTGTTTAGTTATCAATTTTGTAAAATCTAGTGGGGCTTTGTGTGTTTGCTTGGGGTCAGCTTTGCTTATAACAAGAATTTCATATTTATGTCCTGTTCTTTGCCTATATCAACATCTGGGCTCGTTTTAGCTCAACTTACGCAACTGTTCAGCCAAGTTAGATAGTTTCTTAGCCTTTTTTTGGACATGCAATTTAATATTATGATTCAAATCAACATTTGGACATGGTGATATAAAATTATGATTCATATTCCAAATTCTCTAAAAAGCATCCAAATTATGGTTCCATTTTTATTTATTTTTTAAAATGTAAAACTTGACTGAAATTTATATTGTAAAAAGAAAATCCTTTATTTCAGATTTCAGAAAAAATAAAAATTATGTTTAGTGTGAAGAGATATTTATAAAATTATGTGTATTTGAAAGCTTGTAATCACACATTTTTACTTATAAAAAGAATATAAAGGTATGCGGTTAATTGATGCAGGGCCTTTGAATTATGATTTGCTTATTTTGTAAGATTGTATAAGAATTTGAAAATTTTTGGCTAATTTTCACAACTTTGTGTGGTTTTATGTTTATGAAAAATAATAATAATAATACAATTTGAAAAGTTCACATTGCATGTTAAAATAAAACTTTCAATTTCAATTAAAATTGATCTCATTTCAAATTATGATTCCATATCACATATTCAAACAAGCCCTTATTCTCAATCTTAGCTTTAATGCATCAAAATCTTAACACAGAGAGGAAATGACCTCCTATAACTATTAACAAATTTCTCAATTTTAGCTTTATTTCATCAAAGTTTCTTAACACAAGGAGGAAATAACCTATGACTACTAACAATTTGAGTTGAAGAATATGATTATTTTTTCATATTTTTTTAATGTGTAAAAATAATATCTTTGATATGAAGGACAAATTTAAAAAAATCCTCTACATTACCTCATATTGATGTAAGTTACTAAACAATTCTTTTGTAACAATAATCATTCAAATTTCAATGTAATCAAAATATTACTTAAAATGTTTCCTAATCATTACTCTTTTAAAATTTAAGATAAATGTTTGAACTTTTGTCCATTTTTGTCATTCATTTATATTGTCTAGATGATAAGTTCAAGAGACTTAATTGCTTATATTTA
This sequence comes from Solanum verrucosum, assembly GCF_900185275.1. NCBI lineage: Eukaryota > Viridiplantae > Streptophyta > Magnoliopsida > Solanales > Solanaceae > Solanum > Solanum verrucosum. Next base: position 1,396,539 of record NW_026020014.1, on the reverse strand, counting down.
TGATTTTACTTTGAATTATTTTTATTTTCAAGAATAGTATAAGAATAACTAAAAGAACAAAAATGGAAAATGATATTCAATTTATATCCTAAATTATTTTTAGGTATGTATTGTCTCACTGATTCACTTAATATAGACTAGAAATAGTATATTAATATTTTTCCATATTAAAGCCATAAAAAGAAAATTCATTATTATCATTCCAAATTAAAACCAACCTTAATATTTTCCTAACCCACTCTAATAGCTTTCCTTATACTTTTAGGATATCACCTTAATCCTTTTCCCACTTAAAAACAAATTTTAAATGTTTTCTAGTACGTCAGGATACTCCATTAGTTTTAAAAAAATTATATATAATACTCTAAAACTCACAATACAATATATCAACTTAAAACAAATTCCACTTAAAAAATTCCTAATGGATTATGCAGGAGATGATTATTGTGATGCTCACCAAGATGAAAGTCTTGACACAAGCAGTGTTGAACCAACATCCTACGATCAATTTTTCATAAAATTTGAGGTCGAATTTCTTAGAGAACAAGAAGATGAAGATGAAGATGAAGAACTCAATGTGTCTCGTTTAGAGAGCATTATTAAAATCGGAATATTTCAAGAGCGATGTGATCGATTGCCCCATAACAACTTATCGTGGCATAACGTTACAAGAATGTTACATATAATGGAAGTGCCGGTACATAGACAACCAATGATATTACGTCAAATATGTACTTTTGCTGATAGAATTGCTAATGAACCTTATAATAGGAACAAGAAAATATTGCCAATGAAAGTTTATATTAGCCTTCCTGTTAATTACTTTATTGAAGAAAATGAAAGTAGTGATGAGGCAATTCCTCCTGCTAATGAATTGGTTGAAGAAAATTTGGAGAAAGTGAAAATTGAAGAAACAGAATTGGGAAGTGATTTTGTGTGTGTGATATGTATGGAAAAGATGGAGGTTGGAAGTGAAGCAACAAAAATGCCTTGTTCTCATGTGTACCATGGGAATTGTTTGATGAATTGGTTAGGGGTAAAGAGGGTTTGTCCAACTTGCCGTTTTGTGTTGCCGTCTTGATCATGAATAGAGGTAGATTCGGAATTTGAAGTTCAAATATTGACCCTGATTGAATTGTTCAAGAATGTTGTAAGATTTTTATTTTATTTTTTTTGTTTGTTTGTACTAGGTCTTGCTAATTTGTTGTTTTGTGTTGTCCTCTTGATCCGCATAAAGGCGAATTCAGAAGGTAGAGTTCAATAATTCAAGAAAGTTGTAGGATTTTTTTGGTTTGGTCTTTTGTGCGTCTTATTTTCAACCAATAGTTTGAAGATTTTTCCTATGTAATAGTTCAATAGTAAAAGTAATTACCTATATTAAGTAATTCTTGTCTTATATATATACACAATATAGTTTTTTTTGTATATACCATCTAATTATTATTTTTAAAGAGAAGTGTTCAACTGACCACCCTTCAGTCTATATCCTTCGCTACTGGACCGGACTAAACACATACTTCATGTGCTACACAAATATAATACTTTAAGAGAAATACAGTTTATTCGAATACGTGTGTCACAATATGCAGATTACATAGTCTATTAATAAAATATAATGTTATCAAATTAAGAAAATAAATCTATATATGTTGGATTTAATCAATTGATTTGAGCTGTTTTCATGCTCCAAGCAGTCAATTTTGAGATGCCAACACTCTGTGAACCATTATTGAAGACATACATATGGGTTGCACCATCCACTGCTAAATTAGTTGGGTAAACCCTAGCTGTAATGCAAGCTTTTCCTTCTCCACCAAAGCTCTCCACTATTGAGTGATCAATCTACAAAAATAAAACAAAACATATTCATTATATTCCGGTTGAAACTGAGAATGTGTTTGGTATAACGGAAGTCATTTAGAAAATGTTTAGAGAGATTAAAGATTGATAGTCGTACAAATGTTTTCTCAAGCAATTCTTCTTTTTATAAGAAAGTAACTTATTTCTTAAATATATTTTCCTATCATACCAAACACCTTGAATTGTATACAATTTTATCATGACTAAAAAAACATACCAAAGTCCTGAGAGACAATTTTTCTTGAAGAGGATCCACATTCAACAAGGCCCCATAAGTTGTTTTGTCATAATCACTAGAAGGCAAGTGTAAGGAAGACCTACAAAAATGAAAAAAAAAAATGAATACTTAATTAAGAAAAAAAGGTATTATAAATTACTCGATCGCATAAAAAATTTCTTACACTGACGATTAATAGTGAAAGAGAGATCAAATATACCTGGTCTGGTCACTACACATGAGGACTATAAAATTGTTGTTATTTCCTTTGAAAATTCTGAAGAAAATTGCAGTATATTCTTGCATGTCTTTAGATGCCAAAACTAGTAACCCAAATGGCCCAAGCCCACCTTTTACTGATGCACCTTTTATGCTACACACTTGTTGTGGATTTGTCCAATTTGCTTCCCATTTCTCTGCCTTTTCCAACGTTTTAGCTGAAAATGACATTTCTATATCTGCCTGTAAGCCAAATCATAGTTACAATTAGTTAAAAACAGAAGGAATCTAAAGCTTTGGTGATCGTTTGACGATATCCCGTCAAAATTTGGTTCGTCAATAAGCAATTTCCTATAGAAAATTGTTAGTGTGACATTTTAATATTAATATATCATGTTATGTTTATTGATGGACATTACATTTGTGCCTTGGACTTGAATCTCTTTAAAAATAATGAGATATCCGTGAAGTTCTGCTCGGCCACGCCCACGGATTACTTGTTTGAAACATGTTAAAAATAAATTTACAGCAAAAAATTTCTTTACCTGCGTAGCATTGACTCCAGAAATTTCACGTACTGATCCAGGCATAAGCACAGTAGTATCTTCAATAACTGGATTCATTCGAAGCTTTTCAATTTCAGCTATCGGCCATTGAAGCAGCTGATTTCCAGATTTATGAAGCCAAATCCTTCTAGGAATTCCTTGAAGACCAGCCCATCCTCTAATACTATTCGTCTCAAGATTATTTACTGATTCATTAATCCATCCAAACAAAATCCTCCTACTAGTAGAACTATCAAAAAAACTTTTCGATGCATAAAATTTACCATAATCATAACGAAATCCTAATCCAATATCCAGTGATTTGTTATCCGGGATAAAAATATCTTTATTCGGATTATATGTACCAATTGTGTAGAAATCAGTGCTTGCTTTACTTGCCTTGAATACATGTTTCACATTTGGACCCATTGTGGAAGTTTCTAAACCATTTTGACTGATTGTTGAAACAGGGAAGAAATCAGGGCATTCCCACATTCCAGAATTGTTCATAAAATGCAGTGGATTTTCAGCTTGAATCCAATCAATGAAGTTTTTGCTTCTATACAATAAGCCAATTCCGTTCCCGTTTTGTTGATTTCCAACTACCATTCTCCAATTTCCGTCAGGATTTAGCCAAGCAGTAGTTGGATCTCTGAAATTTTGTCCATCAATTTTGTTTACCGAATTCGGTGCGATTAATGGATTATAAGGCGATTTTACCCATTCGGTGAGGTACGGGTCAGCTAAATTTTTGGGGACGGCTAGATTTTGTACCTGGTTATCGGAGAAATCTACGCCGGTGTAGAGAATCGCCGGTTTTCCGCCGGAGAGAAGAGTTGTAGAACCGGAAAAACAGCCTTTGAAATCGTAAGGCTCTGATCGGAGAAGCGCCGGCGGCTGAGGAGTCCAGTTGACGAGATCGGTCGACGTGGAATGGCCCCATACTATGTTACCTGCTTGTGCATCGTAAGGATTGTACTGATAGAAGAAATGGTAAATCCCCATGTATATCATTGGTCCTGCATGCATAATTATAGCGACCTTCATTGAATGACTTTTGTCGTACCAAACACATTCACAGAAAAAATACAAGTAATTTGAGAAACTTACCATTAGGATCTGCGGAACGAAAACCAACAATTGTAAATTTGATCACCGTGAAGTCGCACGTGACAACACAAAATAAGAAAAACAACAAAAAGAATTAGGATTATATGGCACAAGGTAGAAATGATCCTAGAAGGATCGATCTTTTCTCCTAGTTGAATGTCTTTTTGATTAATGAGTGATATTCCGAATACTTACCGTTCATCCAGTACTTGGCAGGTTGAAAATGATAACCAGTGCGGTATATCTGATCGGGTGTCTGTATGACACGAGAAGAAGCTTCAAATAGTCTAATATTGCCATAGCCATGAATTGAAATGAATACCAAAACTCCAAGCCAAACACTACTAGCATATCCCATCTTTTAGTTGAAGTAATTACTTACGTACTACTTCGAGGCAACTATATCTATATATAAGTTTGATCAACTAGTAGTGGGTGAAGTTGTTAGAGACATGGTGACTGATAAATTAACTTTTGCCATGTGCAAAGTTGGTTTTTGGATATGTTGTACATAAGTTGAAAAGTGAAATGGACCATTCTTCTTGGCACGCGTTATTTTAATGATGGGAAGAAGTTACCGGGGTTGTTTACACTTAGTGACAAATATTTTTTTTCATGGGACATAAGTTTATTTATTCATATTATAAAATTTCACAAGTTATGTCCGGATATGACTTTAGTTTTAAAAGATTTATGCCTCACTAGCCATATATTCAATTGCTAACGGACAAGAATTACGGATTAATCTATTTAAAGAGCAATAATTAAAAGTCAATCCATTTGAAGAGCAAAGCGTGCAATTTTATGGAAGGTTACTTGCAGTGACGCAGAGACCATATCTCAAGTTGGGCCTGAACGGGTAAACAGAAAAACTGGACCAATGACTTTGCATCAGTGTAGGCCCAATCTAGAAGAGAATGGACAAATGTGTCCATGACTACTTCTTCCAAGTCGTAGACAGGGGCAGAAGTAGTGTGTACATTTTTCGGGTAATTATACCTTACTTCAAGTTGTGTTACGAGACACTGCTTAATCAACATTTTTTGGGGTGGATATACATGCTTCAAGTGGTGTTATGAGACATCGCTTAATCAAAAGTTTTGCCGTATGTATTATATTCATATACTAAGCAAAAAAGATAATACTAGGTATAAACATATATAAAGTTTGATATCGTTTATTATCATAGTGATTTATTCATTATTTTTTTTTACATTTCTTTAAATATTGATAATGCTTACAAAAAATATACAAAATTATGTATATGATTGTTATAGCCTTGCAAGTTATCTGAATCTAATAACTTTGACTCATACTTTGTATATGTGTTTAATTTCAAAGAATAATACATATATTTATAGATTTGAAACAGGAAATAGGTTGCGATAAAATTTCAAATTCAAACCTATAAATTCTAAATTCTAGATTCGCGCGACCATGAAGGTGCCCAACTGATCATGACAAACTAGTTGAATTATTGACTGAGCTTATTAAATAAAGTCTCCTTTTTTAATATTTTGGCTTTAAAGTTTAAATGTGTTGAATCCTCTGAAGTTGTTTGAACTAGGAATAGACTATTTACCTTTACTTCACTTTGAATTGTAAAAAAGTATTCAGATAATGCAGGACCACAGAAAATGCACCATTTTCACTGCAAGGAATTCTACACAATTCTACACACTGGGTGAAAATCATTCCATCACCAACCACCAGGGCACCATTTAATATTTCTTCGTATCAATTATATGATATTTTTCTCTTCTCGAGAATCACGTTAATTAATATTTAGAACTAAAATTAGATTTTTTTCATGTTGCGCTTTTCGAAAGTCAATTTGACTAATTTTCAAAGTTAAATTTGATTACATTAGTTCAATATTTTAAACTAAAAATTTAGATATTCAAAAACTATATGAAAAATTCCACAAATTGCAATTTTTTGGATATCAATATAATGAAAAAATACATCATATAATGTTAGTCAAAGTACTTATCGCATGACAATTAAAAGTGGACGGAGGTAGTAATAATAATAATATATATAATGACTTCAGTCTAGTTTCTAGATTTCAAAAATAAAGTAATATTAATTCAATTTAACTTTAAAAGTTAGCCATTCAAAATTCAAATGAAGATCATAAACAAACAAGAATTAGAGGAGGAAAAGATACACGGTAAAAAGTTAATTTTGATGGTAGACAAGTAGGAAAAGCAAGATTAAGATGCTTCGAACGTGTGTTAAGTGGAAGCCAAGATGAACCACTTATCAGATGGTTCAAACATGCTATAATCAACTATTGGTTATGCCTTAAATACTTCTAAAACACTGATTATATTTTAAACAACTACTTTAAAAGTGTCTCCTCCCAAATTTTCCCCGACTTTGTCTAATAGGGCCGGCCCAGAACGAGAATTGAGGTTGAGCCCACATATCGACGAAACTCAAAACTCCTGACCCAGCCTGTATTTTTCGTTTGCAACCGTTTTGTTCTTACAAATCTAACAGTTGAAACGAAACCGGAGCGAGGAGTTTAGCTACCGGAGTTACATCGGAACTGCAAAATCACAAGCCAAAATGGCGGTGTTTCTCGGAATTGTTCGTCCTCCTTCCCATTCACTCTTCTCTATCACTCGTTTCACTCGCCAATTTTCTTTCACCAATAACAATTCAATCTCCATATCTAGAAAAAGTTTTTCTCGATTCAAACCAATCATCACAGCTTCTCTTCATTCTAGTAAGTATCTTCCCAAATTTTCAATAAATTTCGCTAAGTTTTGGTCATTTTAACGGTAGTATAGTTCATTAGATTCTTCACATACGTCGGTAGTAATTTTAATCATGTTACAGGTTCTGCAAATTCTCAGAATGGAGCTGAGGTATCTGCAAATCAATCTGAGCTAATATTTTTGGGAACAGGAACAAGTGAAGGAATTCCACGAGTGAGCTGTCTCACTAACCCCTTGAAGACGTGCCCTGTAAGCCTGAGAAACCTAATACAGCATCCTTGTTTGTGTTTTAGTGTAGTTTTTCGAATTACAATAAGTGGTTAGACTATATGGATTTGTTAATGTTCTATTACAGGTGTGCTCAAAAGCTGCCGAACCGGGTAGCAGAAATAGGAGACTGAACACCAGCATCCTTATTCGCCACTCCAGGCCCTCCGGCAATCGTAACTTTCTTATAGATGTTGGCAAGTATGTTAGAGACTTTTAGATCATAATTTTTTGTGAATGCGTTTGTGTTTCTGTTAGTTCTGAGATAACTCAGAATCTTACTGATGTTGTTTAATTCGGAATGGGGTAGTATTTTGTTTGTTCAGTAAACTTAGTTAATCCTGATTCAACTATATGCTTACGTAGCTTCATGTTGGGTTACCCCAAAAGTTTTCCAAATAAATATATAGATTGTGGGGAAAACAAAAATCATTAGATTCTAGTTCCTTATTGTCTAAGAGCATTTCTCTTTGTGCGATCCAGGTTCTTCTACCATAGTGCTATGCAATGGTTTCCCGCTTATGGGTAAGCCACTTCCACTTGACTTCATATGTTACTTTGTTTTACTCTGAATATATATGGTATAATGTGTTTTAAATGGATAAACTTCAGCTGTTGCTAGTATGAAGCAAGAAGAGAATTTTTTTGTGCAAACAAGTTAAAGCTACATACGTCAACCTCCTAGATTCCAGTCTTGGGAAACTCACTCTACTGCTAGTAGTACTTTTTTTCCTTGAGGATCTTGTTAGGGAAGTAGATAACTATGAACCTACACATGTTATGAATAATTGTGATTATTTTGATGCCGCTCCACGTCATCGCGTAGTAGAATTCTTTTGTAACCACATCATTAGATCAGCTACCGTATGTTACATAGGTTTTTTGGTTGAATCTGTCATGATATTTGTGTGATGTCTTCGAGTGATGAAAGAGTTTGCTTTTACAAGCATGTTGAAATGGGATGCTACTGCCCTGTGGACCATTAGGTTTTGATTAAAAGGTTTATAACTCTCTTAAAAGATTATTTATCTGGTTCCTATTTTGCTTATCAAAGGGAAAAAACAAATATTTCAAAATGGCTTTATTGTTCCATTCCATGTGAGTGGGACATACTTGTATCTAGGAAAACTTCATTTAATACATTTTCTGGTGAAGTTCTGCTAATAGTGCCTATGAACTTCTTTCCATTATTTGCTTTTCTGACAGAAGCTTTTCATGACCTATTGAGTGTGTGAAGAGTACAAGAGAGAATCAGTAGGTGAGGTTGGAATTATAAGCTTGTTCCGAGATATAGTTTGAAGAGGATTTTGAACTTGCTAAGTTAAATGGTCGAGACAACAGAATTTCAGTGTTATTCTTCTAGGATTAACTGTTTCCTTCTGTTTTTCCCTTTCATGAATTAGATACTTTGAAGTATTGGCTTTCTGCCCTTTAAAGTAAAAAACTTCATAACTTGTTGCTTATGATCCGTATGACTTACTCGAGTCTAGTTTTTCTGTGTCAGGATAAGAACAATTGACGCGGTCATTATTACTCATTCTCATGCTGATGCAATTGGAGGTCTCTGATAAAATCCCTTGTGATACTTAGTGCAATGTGGATATGTCTTTTCCTGTCCATTCTGTGCACCCTACCCCCCTACCCCCCAAAAGTTCTCCTTTCTCTCTATATCTAAGCAAAGTGCACACACTCCTGCAGGTATGGATGATCTTCGCGATTGGACTAACAATGTCCAGCCCTCTATTCCTATTTATGTGGCCAGTCGTGACTTTGAGGTCTGAGTTCTTCTGAAATTCATTAGATGCAGTGCTTGATATTTCATCATGAAGCTACAGATACAAACATTGGTGCCACTAAATGATAATGCATCATCTCATTTTTAGCATCTCTTGGTTAGCTGAGTGATTGCAGAATTGAATTCATTCAGCCTTTATCATTTTCTTGATAGCTAATACCTTAGTCATGTGTTACTTTGTATTACTGAGCAAATTGCAGTGCAAGTTCAAGGAAACTTATAAATAAACAAAGAACTTGTCCTAGATAAAAAGATTCGACTTGCAGATTCTATATATATGACAACCAGGTTGCAAGAATGCACGATGATACATAGTTATTGAAGTACTAAGCTAGGTTGAAGGGACTATCCAACAATCATTAAATATTGAATCATGTCCTTCTGCTGAAGGATTTTTATTTTCAGCTACTGGCTGGAATTTCTCAGAAGTTACTATATTTTTTTTTATAGTTCACTAGTATTCTTTTGCCACTCTGAGATAGCAACTTGCTCCAGAAAATGTTATTTTTATTAGCTCAGAATTTGTAAATTGTTCTTTCATTTTTAGGTGATGAAGAAAACTCACTATTATTTGATAGACAAAAGTGATATCATCCCGGGAGCTGCAGTCTCAGAGTTGCAATTTAACATCATAAAGGATGATCCATTCATTGTACATGATCTTAAGGTTGAGGCTTCTTACTCTACTAGTTGATTTAGTTGGACTCATTAGTACCTTTGCAAATATTTGATTGCTAAAGGATGTGCTACTATGTCTATAGCAACTGTTTCCCAACGTAAGTGATTTTTTGACCCTCTTGTTTTATTGGGGATCATATTTTTGCACTTATTGTTTGGCTGGAATCCTAGCTTCTTACTAAAAAATGTATAGGTAATCCTTTTACGTCAAAACATGAGTACTTGGCAATGAAACTGTAAAGTGTAGACTTTGATTTAAGATCTAAATTGTTGTGACCGCCTGACCGGTAGCAACTGGAATGCATTTAATTTCCAATTGCTCAAAGTCCTAATGAGAGTAGCATCTTAGGGAGGGTGCAGTGAGAGGCAAAAAATTTGCCAGTGTCATGAATCCGTGGTTAATAACTGACACAAGGATAAGAAAACAGCAGCCCATTGTTTAAGAAATGTCATGCTTACCTGTTACCTATATACTTGCTATATGGATAGAGAAATTGTACAACACTAATATGATGTACAAGGTGTGCATGTACTTCTTTTGACTTGGCCTTTCTGTAGTTATCGTTGTCTCTTTCACAATTTGGTTAATCCTTCCATCGGTCTTCTGATTATTTGTGCATTATAAGTTTAAATGGTTAGTTATCATGGCTTTGTTTATTATCATGCCTAATGGTTCCCATGGTTCCCATGGTCCCTAGTAGGTAATTCCTTTACCAGTGTGGCATGGTTCCGGTTATCGTTCTTTGGGCTTTCGATTTGGGAATACATGTTATATCAGGTAAACCTTATTCTCTGATTTTGAAGTTTTCATCAGCAGGCATGAACCTGAGTCACTAACATTTTCCTTCTCTCCTACCCCAACCTGCCTTTCCTAGCGATGTAAGTGATATACCAGAAGAAACTTACCCACTTCTACAGGACTGTGAACTCCTTATCATGGTTGGTCTTTCTCTCTCTAATCCTTTGAACTATGCAATCCTTTATCCAGCAATTGGTTAATGTTAAATGCTAAACCAACTAACCAATGCCTCCTCACATTTTTAGGATGCTTTGAGACCAGATAGATCTTCTGCAACACATTTTGGACTTCCAAGGGTGAGCTCTGATTTTATTTTTTAATCTCTTTTGGGATGGCTTGAAGGCAGTGGTATCAAGAGCTTTTTAACAGTTGAATAATTATACATTCTGTCATTGACATTTCCATAATAACAATTGAAGGCTCTGGAGGAAGTGCGGAAAATCAAACCAAAAAGAACACTTTTCACTGGTATGTTGGTTTGTTCTTTTCCTATTTTAGTTCTCTTTTCAATTTTTTATGCATGCCTATGTTGGCTCTTTCTTTTTTCTATTTTACTTCTGTACACATGATAGGCTAGGCTTTCGATCAGTATCTCCTTCATCTTGTGCCTTTTAGACCATAGTTAATCTTCAAATACCAGAGCTATGATTTATCTTTGAGGAAGATTTTTACACTACAATTATATGAATGACTTGGTTAATACCAATATTATAATGCCGATACATCAAATAGTGATTGAAATTTGATGCACATCACGAACTGCTTCACAGCTAACGAGCGCATGTTTTGATGTGATTTGAAGGCATGATGCATCTCATGGATCATGAAGTAGTTACTGAAAGGCTACTGAAACTGAGGGAAACAGAAGGCATCGATGTGCAACTTAGCTATGATGGGCTTCGAGTACCCGTGAGCTTATAAGCTTTCAGGTTTGACTCGACAAACCTAGCTATTATTTCTGAACAAATGAAGATCATTCAGAATTTTGCATCAACAATTCTTTGGGGTCAATGTGAAGTCCCACTAATTCTTGCATATGCATATTTTAGTTTCAATTATGTTGAAGGAAAATAGTCGCACTTTGATTACCAAAACAATTTACAAGCATAAATTGGAGATGTTATTTGTATCGGAAGATTGATATAGGATTTTAAGTCAGCAGCTGGCAAACGCCAAAATACAATTGCATCCACGATCATTATGTCTTTGTGACGGTGGATGAGGACTGCAAATTCAATATGAATATTATTTTCAACCATATATATTTTGAATTATCTCATCTTCTTTGTGTTTCTTTTACTGTGCACGCACTGATCAACATGGTCTTGACTCTGTCTCCTATGTGTGTCTTCACGGAAATTCAAAATATGAAGAATTAAATATATAAGAAGTTACTGGGGTTTGACGTTTAGTGTACATAAAGAAATAATAATTGACCTTGAATATACAATATAATTTTCCGGCAAAGGTGTTTAGATGAACATCATGCTTCCCCTAGCTCCACCCCTGTTTTTATGACATACTAAGGAACAACAATATACCTAGTGTAATTTCATGAGTGGGTTCTGGTGAAAGTAGAAAGCACGCAAACCTTATCCTATCTTAGGAGGTAGAGAGGTTTTTTATTCTGATAGACCCTCGATTTAGGAAAAAACAATTCAAAGTAAATTGGAAAAAGAAATGATGAAATGGAAAACAAAATACTAGAAAGCATGACAAAGCATACTGCGATAATCAAGTGTATAAGAAACAACAAATAGTAACATAAATACTTCTCCTTTTCAATGGCATTCTAGCACCTTGCAATTATCTTTCTTTTTCCAAACTTTTAAAAATTATATTTAAGTAGCAAATTTCTTGGAGTGTAGTATGAAAGGAATCGTATCGTGGTCTTTTCAAGTTTTAACATGCCTTGATAATGGAAAAGAGTGGAACAAATAGAAATTTTGTGGGGTGAAGAAAAGGACCAAAAAAGATAAATAACAAATGGACGGTGTGGAAAAGTTGAAAATGAGCAGCCAAGGCAAATGACAATTTTCTTCTCCGTAAGTTGGAGTCAACATCTTATATACGGAAATAATTGAGTATGGGACTACTCTTTTTAATAAGCATGAGCTACAAAGCTAGTCAACTTGAAGGTATGTGCGCAGTAACAAGTAAAACCTTTTTTCTTCAAATTGTGACCTATTCTTCATTATATATATTGAACTCTTATCAATCACCATATTTTTGTCATAAGGTGTAAATTAAATAGCATATATAAAAGGATTGTTACAATCTATTAGGAAATTCATGCAAACCTATCGAAACTTGGGATATTATATAATAAAAGAGGTGGCGCTAATATTTTAGTTATAATATTAGCACGTTTACTTTAAATTTTAAGTTTGTTAGGGTTCTTTAGTTTTCCCAATCAATTATTGGCTAGTAAATAATGTAAAGGCTAAAATATAGTTCTTTTCGATTTAGTTTTAGTTTGTTTGTCTGATTTTAATTTAACATACAATTTATGAAAATAAAGAAGATTGATTAAAAGTTGGTCAAATCTATTTTAAAGTCATTTTTAGCTTTTGAGAATGTGACAAATTAAAATAATTTAAAATAACTTTAAAATTAAATATTGGACTCTCCCAACTTTTTATTTTTTTAACTTGAAAGTTATTTTCTGTAAGCTAATCCAAATAGACTCTTAATCTTATGGTTTAAACTATGTCATGTGAAAAGTTGAATCAAAAAATTATAAAAAACAGGAAAAGACGTTCTTTTTTTAAACATACTACTTAAGATAATAATAATGATTTCATTACTTAACAATTCAAATTTTATTTTGTTTAACCAATTTTATTATTCTTTTTTAAAAAAAAATGAAGAAAGCTAAGCGTGGACAAGAACAGGTATACGGACGCAATTTGCATGGGGTTTGAAATGTGGAATACGGCATGGGCCACGTCTACTGTTGGTCCCCACATCAGTTTCCTCTCTAGACTTCTACTGCAATTTCCTTGACCACACGCTTTGAATTTTATTTCATTTAAAAAAAAATTATTTTCTTTATTCTCAATTTATATTAATATAATTGATTCAGTATGAATTTAAGAAAAATAAAAAGATTTCATCATGTTCCAGAAATTATTCTTAAAATAATTAAATTGTTAAATAGAAAAGTTCACTTTCATGGACTTTTTCTAAATAAGTAAAATTCAATATGAATAAAATATTGAATATCTAACCGATTAAAAAAAATTGTGTCATATAAATTTAAACATAGTAGTACAAATTCTAGATATGTCTTTAGTCTGTTAAATTTCTTATTGGGGGTACAAATCTTTGCAATGCACTTCAGCTTGCTCGTAACTAAATGAAATAGAAAGAAAGCAAAGGACTGATGAACTATAGGTTATAATTAATAATACTATGAGTTTCTGTTATATATTTATATCATCAATATAAGAAAATCTTACATGACATCATTTCTCAAGTCGGTTTTATCTGTTGCAACTTGAAGCAAGTAATTTGACTTATTATCAATTGTAATCCTACATTTTAAGCTGATTTACTTGCAATTAAATATGCTTTCAAAGAACCTAGTTATATATATATATATATATATATATATATATATATATATATATATATATATATATATATATATATATATATCTTATTTTCTTTATATTATCGATGTGTATAATTTAATGTGAAAAGGTAGAATGGTAAGGGTGATGTACACATCGTTATCGATGGGTTATTGGAATTGTCTGTATGCAGTTGTTTCCTAACTTCTTCTGCGAAACTCGAATTGTCTCTCAACGCAACATGACAGTCCTACTCTCTTTAGTTTCTTTTCTACTTCTTCCATTTATTTTTACTCGTTTACTTTCATTTTTACACATTCCTAATTACTTTATATTTTTAAATCTTGAATAGTAATTAAGGAAATAAATAAAAACATTGAGGGTAAAAATTTTAAAAAATCTTTTTAATTTATTAAAAGTAAAAATCAAATTCTAAAATAATAAAATAAATAAAAGTTAACGGATGAAATATCGTCTTCTCTTCTCTTGCTGTCATGCATAATATGACTACATACTGCTCTGCTTTTTAAGTAGGTCCTCTATTTGCTCAATCATTTTAGCTTTGGATCGGACCCACTTCTATGCCTCCTCGTGATTTTCTCTGTGAGTATACTGTATTACTAATTTGTTTTAACTAGCTGATTTGTAAATTTTATTGATTCGATTAATTTGAATTTAAATTTAGATTTATACGGGATAAATTCATGTGGGGTAAAACGTTCTCTACCTAAACGTTATCAATACTCAGGCTCATTTGGTTGGAATTCCCTACTTCTCTGCTTACAAACTATCTTCGATTTAATGTTTTAGTTTACATTATAATATGTCGTTAGCGTAGATTTTTTTAATTATATACTAATAGATTGTTTTACCTGTAAAGCAGATGATATGTACTATTATTTTTAAGATAACAAACTCTCATATTTTTTAAAAGAACTTAGCTATAAATATTTTGTTATCATGAAAGTCATGACTCAATTAATCAATAACATTCATTAAGTTGATTATTTTATTAAAAGATTCTTTGACGTATGCACTGAAAATGTAATAAAGTTCTAGAAGCTTTCTCAGGAATGTAAAGAAGAAAAAGAAAATAATAACTTTTTTATTTCTTAAAAATAACATACTTGACACAATTTAAAAAGGCTAGAAAATCACTTAAAATAAAATGAAAGTTGTACTAAAACAGCCTCTATATATATATACATATATATATTCTCTGCCCCGCTCTCCATTCGGAGATTGATCCACTCCGTCCGCATAACCTTAAACCCACCTCACCACCCACCCGCACAGCCTCATTACTATCCCTATACTCAGATGCATGCATGAATAGCTAAGAGATCTCTATTTTAATGGTAAATTAATAATGGAATCTAAAAAAGAGACTTGTGGAGAACAACACGAGTAGCTTTCTAGGAGCTCACATTAGAGGTTTTTTTCTCTTAATATATATATATATTTTTTAAACTATATTGATTTTTATAAAATAAAAGCAGATCATACAGTATAGTATTATTATTATATTTTTTAAAAGTGAGAGATGAGCTGGGAGAGCATGTCTGATACTTTGGGTAAAGCAAAATCCCATTTCCAAAACTAAATCATTTTGAGGAATAAACAAGAAAATGACAAAAACAATACTATTATTTTATTATACTTTACCATACATTTTTTTCCTCGTAAACTGTGGATGTATATTTTTTAATCTGAACACTACCTAATAAGACAATACTACTTCCTTCATTTTTTAATAAATGTATTGTTTGTTTTTAATTACTTTCTTTATTAATGCTGAATAACTCGAAAATGATATCATTAAAAATAAATTAGTATACAGTAGTGAAATTTGTTATGAGGCTCAATCAACAAAAGGTGTGTAAGGCTCCATTAACTTTTTGATATGTGGATAAATGAGTCATTTATCTACTTTAAAGTAAAAATGCTACCACTAACAAAAGAGAGAAAATATATTTACACAACAAATTGAGTTGAACAAATATAAAAAAATACAAGAGAAATAATACGTGCATTTGCTACGGTAGTTACCTATAGTACACTGCAGGATGTCGACAGAAAGAAACAAATTCAGTTTTAATTTTGAGATATTAAATTCAGTTCTTTTCCATACTTAATTTTTATATGTTTTACTTAAGCAGAAAATTTATTGAAAAACTCTAACTTCCACAACGTGGCTGGGCGGGAAGTTGGGGTTAAGCTTGCGATGTTGCCTACATATTCTCTTTCAGGAGAGACCTCAATTATAAAATTACATTCATTATATTATTATTAACAAAAATCTTGACTATGTTATTGTCGCCAACAATCACGAATCATATATAATTTTATAAAATAAAGTCTTAAGAGGATAGAATATACGTGAACCTTGCCTGTGAAAACTGACTATAAGCACCGGATAGTGCAGTTTAATTTATATAAACATTGTTAGCCCGTGAAACCACAATATTTTTCAGTGTAAAGTCTTTTTACCCCCAGAAAGTTACCCAGTTTTTCAGGTTGATAGCTATATTACTTTCTCCCCTAATTGGGATCCGTGAAGACACTGCTTTCGAAAATGTTCTTGATCAATATGTTTTCCATTAAAAATTTTTGTTACAGTTCTGTAAATTTACACATTTAAATGGGAAACAGAATAATGGATTTAAAAATCTAAAACAAAATCAAGTCATCCACAAAAGAGATACTAGTCCATCGCTTCAATTAGTTTACTTTTTAAAAAAGTCTCCCTTTATGGTCTCATATTCAAAATTCTTCCAAAAAAATAATAACACCATGTGATTCTTCCTATTCTCGTAGGTGGTGTCAGATATCACGAGGGATTAATCGAGGTATTCAAAAGCTGACTCGGAAGTTAAAGAGAAAAAAATTGAAATGTGAATTGATTTATAGACAACAATTTCAATGGTTTATTTTAAATAGTGATTTTTTTTTTCTTTAGTCACCTTCGCCTGCTAAAATTAATAATAAGATGAGGGAAGAGGATGGAGGGAAAAATTAGGCAGAGGTCACTATTTCCATTTCTTTACTTGTTAAATTTTTAAAAATTAGAATAGACTGGCATAATGTCAGAAATTTCTGCAAAGTTTGTCTTTCAAAAATAAAATAAAATTAAGGTTGAATGATTAATGAAATGAAAGGTGGAAAAAAGGGGAAGCTACTTGTAAAGAAGTGAAGGGAAAAAATAGTAAACTTTTAGACAACACTGGTGTCTGTGCTACTTAGTAGTAGAATTAAGAGTTAATCAATTACTCAATCATATTACAGTAAAAATAATACTGTAGAAAGTTGCATTTGAGAAAAGGGGTCTACTGGTGTGTGTACCAATGATGTTTAAATCAAACCTTTCCAAATCTCAAATCTTTATAAATACAAAATCACATACTCTTTTTACATGGTTTGCTTTTTGATGAGAGAAGGAAGGAAAGTGATTTTTTTCATTTGAGACTTTGTTAAAAGGCAGAATTATTAGTAATACAATAAAGAAAGATGAGATTTTTTTTTTAATTTCTTTGTTTCTGGGGTTTGAGAAGAGAACAAAAGAAAAGACAGAAAGTGCACGTCAGAGTTAGCCGTAGGGTGGTCTCTTTCTTTCTTTCTTGTGGAGAGGATTACAGAGAGGATTCCCTCTTCTCATCCAAATCTCTTTCTCTTTCTTAACAGTCCAGTTTTATTTGTTCTTATATGCATGTTTATTATTGGATTTTCTTGATTTTAGCAAGCTGATTATATATCCATTGGAAACTTGAAAGAAAAAACAGGCTTCTTTCTTTCTCTTTTTCTTTTGTTTGGGGTTTGGAAAAAACAAGATTTGTTTGTTGGGTTGATGCCAAAGGAAGAAGAAACCACAAGACTAGAGAGGTAGTTGAAGGTGTTTCCTTTTATTCTTTTCTTTTTTCAGGTTCAAACAAGTCTCAATGAAACCAATTTAGTGTTCTTGTTTTGTCCATTATATATATCATCTACTTTATCTTTTTCTAGGTTTGTTTTGTCTTTAGATCTCTTAACATATTTATATCTTTCTTACTCATACTTGTTTTAAGGAAAGATCTTTGCTTCCCATCATGACTAGCTATATTAATAAATATGAGTGTCTTGATCAAAATCAGTTGGTAGATTAGCTTGAAGAGCAAGACGAAAGAGATCAAGAAGAAGATGATGAAGGATTTAATGAATCAACAAGCTCAAGTACCTGTTGTTGTTATGGAGGAGAACATGTCCAATTTAACTTCTGCATCTGGTGAAGCAAGTGTATCTTCTTCGAATCGAAATGATAATAATAATAATAATATTTATCCTCATCATCAGTATAACTTTGCTCCTCCAAATCAACAAACTCAACCTGCACAACAAATCAAGAAGAAGAGAAATCAACCTGGGAATCCAGGTTTGAATTCAAAGCTTTTGAAGTACTTTTCTTATATGCTTTCTTTTTGGTTATGAAATCCTTTCAACTTTTTCTTTTCCCCTTTTTGGGACCAATCATGTGGTAACAGACCCAGAAGCTGAAGTGATAGCTTTGTCACCAAAGACACTAATGGCAACCAATAGATTTGTTTGTGAAATCTGTAACAAAGGATTTCAAAGAGATCAGAATCTGCAGCTTCACAGAAGAGGACACAACTTACCATGGAAGCTCAAGCAAAGAACAAGCAAAGAAATAAGAAAAAAAGTGTATGTTTGCCCAGAAACCAGCTGTGTTCATCATGACCCAGCAAGAGCTCTTGGAGATCTCACTGGAATCAAAAAACACTTTTGTAGAAAACATGGAGAGAAGAAGTGGAAATGTGAGAAATGTTCAAAGCGTTATGCAGTTCAATCTGACTGGAAAGCTCACTCCAAAACTTGTGGTACCAAAGAGTATAGATGTGACTGTGGAACGCTTTTTTCAAGGTAACTAACTATGGAAATCATTCATATATACAGTATTTTCCAAAAGCATATGAAGACGAATCATGAAAAAAAAACACCATAGAGTCTAGTCAGATAGTAGTAGTATTCTCTCTCCTCTTCACCCTCTTTAATATATCTCAAATTTAAATTTGAATTCTACTTTTTGGATTCTCAAGGTCGTCAATGGCGGAAGAAGAAGTTAAGCACTGAATATATTTATTTGCATTTTTTCAGGAGGGATAGTTTCATAACTCACAGAGCATTTTGCGATGCATTAGCGGAAGAAAGTGCAAGAGCGATAACAGGAAATCCAGTTCTCCCATCTCAAGCTGGTTCTTCGACATCTCAAATGAATTTTCAGTTTCAACCATTTAACCATGAAATTCCAGTTACATTTTCCTTGAAGAAAGAGCAACAAACTGGTTTCAATTTGAGGCCTGAGATTCCGCCATGGCTATTGGTTGGAGGTGGTGGTGGTCCTGGACCTGGTCCTCCACAACCACACCCTATTGACCTAAGTTCATCGATCTTTCAATCATCTAGGTTCAGTGATCAGGACTACACGCAGAGCCACCACCACCAACAAAGCGGCTTTATGAACCCTAACCCTAGTCTATCCGGACCTACATCTGGAGCAACGGCCTCTCCACATATTTCTGCAACTGCGTTGTTGCAGAAGGCAGCTCAGATGGGTGCGACCATGAGTAACAAAGCGAGTACTGTTTCTGCAGTTTCATCAGGCCCAGCCATGCTGATGAGACCCCACCAAATTCACGTGTCTGCTACTGCTACTGCTGCTGTGTCTGTTAGCAACACAACAGATTTTGGACTCAATTTGTCTTCACGTGAAGACCTCACCACTGGTTTTTTCAATAGCTTGGCTTCATATGGGAATAAAGCTGCTAATCCCTCTGCTGTTATTGCTCCTGTTACAATCCCATTATCAACTGCACCTCATCCCACTCCTTCTCTTCAGGATATGATGAATTCGTACTCATCCGCTAATCCTACAGGATTTGAAGGATCGAATTTCGACGATCCATTTAGCATTTTGAATCCGAAAAACGAAAATGGCGGTGGTAACGATGATATGACCAAAGATTTCTTAGGCTTAAGACCTCTTTCTCATAGCGACATTTTCAACATAGCTGGTCTAGTTAATAGCACTCCGAACGAAAATCAATCGCAAAATCACAAAACATGGCAAAGTTAAGTACAATTTTACCGCAAAATGCAGGTTCTTTTTCTCCCCTTTCTGATCAATTATGTCTGTAATTGTTAGATCTGTATTACTAGTATGCTTTTTTTTGCTCAGAATAAAGAGATAGCTAGCTAGAACTGGGAAGAAAAACCCTAGCCTAGTAGATAGTCTCTTTTGTTGTTACCCAGTTGTTATGGATAGTGACATTTTTATACAAAAATAGTGCATTCTGAAGCACTCGGATGAGTAAAAATTAAATTCATGGAAGGATTTTTGTCTTTAGAATATCTTTTTATGCACTTTCATTCATCGAATTTATTTAATGTGATAGTTCATCATCTACTATAAATATGTAGAGTTTGTTGTGTTTAAGTACTTGGACCACGTTACTGCACTCTTTTCTATATTGATTTTGTTCATGATCTTATAAATGGTATGCTGTGTAAGCATGTTTGTATGAACTCATTTAATTAGATAGTGACATCCAAATTAAATTCAAATTCAGTTAGATAACGAACTCATGTTCTTTATATTTTTAATAATAAGCAATTAATATGTACTTTATTACGTAGTATCATTTATTGCAATTCGTAAAGACATATAATAAGTAGGGGTCGATGACCGGCCAGCCGGTTTGTTATATTTATTAAATATATATGACCGTGATTGATTTTTAGTATAATGGACAAGTAAAAATGACTGAAAGATCGGAGTATAATTTTATAAGTTGAAAGTGGGTTCTGCATAAGCATGTATAACATAGGACAAAATTTTCAATTATACTTGTTGTCAAGTTGGTGAGGCACATGTAAACGACCAGTACAAAGCATTCTTTATGACATAGTATATATATGGATATTCTTAATTTCAATTCAAATTGACCATCTTTTACCATTTAAAGGACCTTAGCTTATATATACCAGTATGAAAATTTGTCTTTGCTATAGTAAATTATATTTGCATGTACGGTTGGTGGTACCAAATGAAAATTAGCATGGGATTCATTGGATTAGAACAATTAGCATTTAAGTAAGATGAATATTTGGGCATGTGGCTTATCGATCTAAAAAGTTATGGATATGCATATTTTATAGTACATATTTATGTTGATTCTTTTTACGAAATCTATTAATTAGAGTAGATTAGTCATGTTGCTATCGATTAGTACTTGTTATGAAAATTTATGTGTAATTATCTTTTATTGTGTAAATATTTTTCTCATTGCATGACGGCCACATTAATTGTTTTAAAAACGACCACAATTGTTAAAAGGATGATTGAGATGGTTTAAATATATTTTGTGTCAACTTGCAAAGTGCACCGTTTCAAAGGTATGAAACTATGACGAGTAACGTCTTAAAAGGGACGAGGCTAGCGGGCCAAAAATCACATATTGTCAATTTTATTTATTTTAAGAAATGAGCTTATATGAAAGAAAAAAGTGACGATTCATATCGTCAACTTCAACTTGACTAGAACGGAGGGATATTAGTCATTAGTATTCTTTAATTAACAAAAAATTGAAAATAATATTTAAATGTATATTGGATATTATAAGGAGACTGACAGAGCCGTATCTAAGGGAGTCACCTGGTTCACGTGAACTCATGGTCCCCTCTCGAGATCATATATAGTAGTGTTATATTTTTAAAAAATATTGAAATATAGATATGTGAACTCACACGTGAAGTATCACATAATGCAATTATGACTGGGTGCACCTCTCTCCGCGAGGTTAGAAATTTGAATTTTATATTTTTTTTTCTTTCTAAAATTAGATAACACTTCTCTAAGTGGTAATTGATAATTAATTTTAGACCTATAATTTTAAAATTTTAACGATTTTAAATAGTAAAAACCTGAATATCGAACCGATTAAATTTATATCATAGATTAAATTTTTTATAACAGTGTACCCATCATTTTAAAATTTTGGATACGCCTATGAGGATACAGGTGCATGCAAGTGCAAGGGTGGTTGATTTTATATAATATAGAAAACTAGGTAAAAGGGAAAAGAGATGCTGTTTGACCCCTGACGTGGGGTGCAATGTGGGCAGCTTCAATCCCAAGGTGGGATCAATTTTGACGCCCATACAAAAGGCTGTTAATACTATTTTATCCTTTAATTTTATTAAATTTAATGTTATGAGAAACGTATTAAATAATAAATAGTAATAATATTTAATAGCAAGATTAAAATAGATACAAAAGACAAATTATCTCTTAATTTTTTAAATTAGACAAATGTTATTGAACAACTTTTTTTATTATAATGGACAATTATTATTGGACGAAAAGACTACTACTTTTCTTTTTGAGTGTACTATCTACCCTTTACCTTACTTTCACCAGCCAGTCTAATGTCACAACACAAAGCACATATCCATGCCACTTCGTCCGTGTCATTGTACCACACACCCCCACGCATGTTTTAACGCTGCTGAGGGCTATACTGTGCAATCAAAAGCTTTAATTTGAAGACAACGAGGGCACCACAAAGGAAGATGCACGTTAGTAAAAGTGATGTCCCGTAATACTGTTTCAATATGAAAATTTTACTAAACACCTATTAAATTGATATTTTAACGTATA
Organism: Solanum verrucosum; assembly: GCF_900185275.1. Lineage (NCBI taxonomy): Eukaryota > Viridiplantae > Streptophyta > Magnoliopsida > Solanales > Solanaceae > Solanum > Solanum verrucosum. The sequence continues at coordinate 1,374,041 of NW_026020014.1, read as the reverse complement.
AATACAAATGAAAAGAACTAACTAAATAAAGCTTGCTTTGCGGGTGATTAAGGCACCATTTTGCATATATTAGGTTGTCTGATCGAAACCCACCATCAAAATGAAAATTAGAATGGATTATGCTCTGATACTAACGAAAATCATCCATGAGCGATAACAAAGTCAAACCGTATAGAGGCGAGCAACCCTTACCCCCACAATATAGCTCACGACCCCGCACGAAGAAATTCCTTGGTTATGCAAATTTGGATCTATTAACGAAGCAATTATATTCCAATTGGGTCTACTATACAGACATTTTTTATTAAAAAAAGTTATAAAATAGGCCCGGAGTCCCTATTACTTGTTTTAGAACAATAAAGTGATAGTAATATGATTTCATTAATTAAGTTGCATTGATTATGCAATTGAGATTTTGATTTATGCATGGTGTAATGTAAATGAAAAGTGAAACTGCAAACACTAGATTAATAATTACAATTTCATTCCCGTGCACGTGTATGTGTGTGTATATAAGCAACATCAGAAATTAATATAGAGCATAACTAAAGTATATATGACTATACAAAACTATTAGGAACGGAACTTTTTCCATCACGAATCAATAAAAAATTTGTTATACAAAACATTATTTTTCCACTTCATTCTCATCGAATTGGCTCATTGAATAAACGAATTGTGAAAAATAAATTCTCAATAAAATACTAAAAGAAATTCGCTAAACATTTTTCAGTAGAAAATTAATGATTTTTTTAATAACTATATATGAACTGCATGCATGTGTAAAATATAAAAGTGGCTGGCTATAACATGCAATAAATGAATTATGGTAATATTAATTAGTGGAATCGAGCTAAGACTGAAAGTGACTTTACCAATTGACTACCGGCATTATGTCAACATAACATTCTATAGATGCCCACTTGCTATAATATTAATTATAAATTAATCTATCAATTTCATAAATTCTTAATTTAAAACTTTTATATTTATATCATCATTATCATATAAATTGAGACGGATGAAATAATATTATTTAGTGATTATGGAAATGACATAGGCAGTTAGGCACCTGTCGCTTTATTGTTAATGAAGAAAGACAAGTTATGTAAAGACTTGTTATAATGAAGTGAGTATGCACGAGATTTTTTTTCCATTTTCATCTCGTGTCATTTTCTGTCAGTCACCTTGTTTCTACATTTTTTACAAGTTAATTTGATATTTTAAATAAAAAATTTAGATATTTAAAAATAATACGAAAAATATTATAAATTGTAATTTTTTACATATCAATAATAAAAATCACATCATAAAATGTTAGTTAAAATTCTTATAGTTTGACTCTTAAAAAATAAATAATAACAATCAAAAGTGGACGGAAGGATTATTACACAATCCCCCCCCCCCCCCACCCCACCAAATTGATGTGATGCAATTTCTTTTCTAGTTTGGTTACTTCTCTTTTTAGTCTATCATAAAAAGAATGACACATATTTTATATTAAATAATAATTTTACTTTAAAATACATATTTTATTCTTATGAAATAATTTATAGTCACATAAATATCTATCACTTATTATAAATCATAAATTACAAAATAAAAATTAAAAAGATATTTCGTGCTAAGTCAAACTAACTTTACGGAAATAAAACATCCGCCTGTGAGTGCACACTATGATGAAGTCCCCAACTCCCAAGTTAGCCAACGTCCCGATTCCCAACCAACCACCAGTCAAAATTGGTCTTGTTGCTATCCTTCTTCCCTGTCAACTTTCAAAAGTTCTCTTTTTCTGTCTAATTTTATGTAAAAAAAATATTTAAACAAATTTAGGTATATGTAGATTTTTTATTTTTTACAAATAAAAATTAGTATAATATTTGAAAACCACGTGACAAATACTATAAATTAACAGCTAATGACTCCCAATATTTTAAAAATAAAAAGAAATTATTTAGTGGTTAATAAAGTTGTTGAGAGTCATTAGTCTCAAATTTAAATTCCAACAGAGACAAAAACACTAGGTGGCTCTTTCCATTTGTTCTAATATTGATGAACAAAGTTACCTGTCATAAAAAATAATAGTATAGAGGAAGTACATAAGAATTGTTTGTGATTGTAATAGTTTAGTAAATTTTCATTTGTTAAGTGAAATTAATTAACCTGTACTTCTTTATGCTATAATTAATCAAGTTGACCTTTATCAATGTTGTTGTGTTCAAGTTCTTGTAAAGAGTAAAGATGATACATCATGGTGTTAGGGTTTTGCCCTAATTTTCTTATCTTATTTGAAATTTATTTTTTCCTTAAAGAAAAGACAAAACATTACCATAAATATTTTTACTTTTCCTGAAAGGAAAAATATAATATTCTTTCATATTTGGTTTATTCTTTTCTTTTAAGAAAAGGTTTTGGAGTAGCTAATCCTTTTCTAGTAAGAAAAGGTTGTAGGACTCTATAAATATATGTTTGTTTCTACTAACACAATAACAATAACATCCACAATGTAGTCATTTAAGAGTCTTGTTTATGCGGAGATTTTCTCTCTACAGTTTCTATGATTTTGATTAGTTTTTAATTATGTAGGTCAATTGGTCATATCATATAATAATATATTTCCTTTAGTATAGTTTTATGTGTCGTCTAATTTATCAACCATATTATTTACAATTATAAGCTTACGCATGACGCCCTATTCACCTTCAGAACCCAACACATGGTCCCTTCTTATGTGAATAATAGTAATAATTGTTAACCAAAAAAAAGAATAATAATAATTACAAATCTTGGATTTCCAATCATCTTTTCACTTTTTAAACAGATATTGAAATGTACATGCCCCCTTAGTGCTAAATAATTCATCAAAATCTATCTTTTTTGTTATTTGTTGCAACCTCTAATCATAGAGCTTTTGAAAACTAAGGAAATAAAGTACTTGAAAAGGAAAAAAGCAAAAGACCTTTTCATATATTTATCATTACCCTCAAATTAAACTCTACTCATAATTATTACCAACATCAACGAATTAAAACTCCTTTTAATTTACGAATAATTATTGATAAATAGTAAATTTTACTTTTATACTAAAGGAGTTTGCAGAAGTTGACAATACGATATGAATTACTTCTATACTAAATTTTTAACAATACAAATATTTTAGAAGTTTAAATTAAATTATTGAAATCTTTATATTAGTAAAATAAGTTTTTTATATTAAGATCCAAAAATAATGTATGGTAAATAAATCACTAACATGTTACTAGCTTGAATTAAAAATCTTTGTCAATTTGAAAGCATTAATGTGTAGCTAAAAGTTTTATATCTTATAAGAAGGGGAAAACGACAATACTATATTAAAAAGGTTTAAAATCTCCTATTAAAATTTGATATTAGATCATAAATTTTATTAATTCATCCTTATCAAAATGGCTAAATAAATAAATAAATAATTTCATATGTTTTCTTGTCAAATTTACAAGTAAATATGTTTCATGATTAATATGTTATTGGTGATCGGTTACGTTATTATTGATTGGTTTGTTAACCTAGTAATTGAGTTAATTCATTTATCGTGTCAATGCAACACAGTTCGATAACTTTTTGTTTGGCGAATTTGATGTAAGTGAAAAATTAGAATTTAAAAATAGAAATTGATTGTGATGAGAAGAAATAATTTAGGAGAAGTTTTAGTTACTTCTCACGAAATATTATTTGAAAGTGAAGCCCAAAAAATAAGAAAGGCCAAGTTGGAAGAAAAGGAATATCAGGACAAAATTGGAGGAAAAACAATGTTACCTGTTTATAATGGTTTGTTTTTCTTAGGTTGATGTGAAAATTATTATTGTCTTAATACTTTAGAAACCAACTTTTGCTTTGCATGTAATTATTGAAAAAAAACCCGAATATTCTATGACCTATCAAGAAAACCATCTTTTATTGTATATGTATATATCAAATAGCCGGTCATAACAATTCATGAACTCATTAACAAGGTCAAAACATAATTTATCAGACAACAAGATTCACATATGTTCATTAAAACATTGATTCTACAAATTAATTTTCCTTAGAATATGATGAATATGTAACTGAAAATAAATCAAACAAACAAGATAAGACACTAAATGATATGAAAGAGAATCAAAGATTTGATCACAATAAGTCTACATCAAGACCCGATAAGGATTAAATTTGAGATCCAAGTGCTTATTCAATTTACGCATGTACTAAATTATCTCATACACAAATGGGAGGATCCCAATAAATTATATCATTCGTTCTATTAATTTTAAATATATGAATTTCAATTTTAAGCTTAAATAGTAGTCACACAATTAAAATAGATATACTCACAACAACAATCTCTTTCGCCTCCCAAATTTTTACCATTGCTCAAGTTACTAGTTCCCCATTTTGAACTACACCATTATATAGAGACAGTATTACAGTGTTATTAATAGTCATCACTTGACACACATGCACACTGAGTTAATAACACTGTAACAACAACTACGCCTTGACCCCAAACAAGTTAACATCGACTACACAAATCTTCTCTAGAAAGTAACTCAAAAAGTACTCTTATCAACGTTAGAAGGAAACATGCGAAACTGATTTACAAAATATGTTTTCATAACTAAGAAGTTCTGTACCAAATTTGTTTTTAATGAGAAACATACTACTCCTATGTAAAACTGAAATCGGCAAGGATTTCTTAACTTACCAACATTTCGACGAAATCAGTTGTCTTTCATATGAAGATTTACAAAAGGTGAAGTTCTCTTTCAGCTGAAGATTTGCTTCACTGAAGCCACTGTTGCTTCAAAATCACGCTCAGCGTGACGAATGTCATCACAAATGTCACCCTTTAAAGATCCTGATACCTTGATATGATGCTCCATTGTCTCAATCATGGTTTTGGCTGACATAAGTTGTTTCTCTAGATCCTTTATCTTCAAAGCAATCTTGTTAATCTCGTTTTTAGCAACTGCTTTGTCAAGAAGGAATGTTTTGAGTTTACCCTCCTCTTCTTCCAACTTGCTTCGGAGCTGAGTTTGCTTCTCGTTGTTCAACATCAAATCATTCAAATGACATTCAATCGGTATTAGATCAAATCCATACTCCTCCAAGTCCTTGATAGTGTCCAGCATCTCACTAATGAGAGCTGAACTACTAAGTTCAGCAACGGTTAACTTTGGTATCCTCTCAACAAAAAAAACATACTTCGTCATCTTCAGTAAAGCTACTTCTTCTCGTTTATTCTCCTCATATTGTGCTAAAGGTGAAAAATGTGGATTTTGCAGAATTTTTCTAAATACTTCCATGGATTCAAATTCTCTCCAAAGAGCAGAGTTCTTCTTAAATGGTAGTACCAACCTCGGCTCAATCTCAGGCATAGTGGTCCCAGCACATGGTTGGACTGCTGCAGCAGAGGCTCCTGCAAATGATGACTAGATTAACCAAACCTGATCATGACATAAAAAATACAAGGGAACTGCGGGATATCAGAAATGACAAGCAACTGCTTAAGAGATTTTTAGATGGAAACAGAACAGTTCAGGTCTCAACATTTTTATTTTTTAAAATGGTTCAAATGATCACCGTGTTTGAATATGAAAATGATAGTTGTTGATTCGACGGCTTAGGAACCTCACTCGAGTACTACTTTGATTGGTAGTGGTCAGCTTCCATCTAATATTTAACATTAACTATCCAACTATATTTTTTTAAGGAAGATATCAAAATGAATAATTGAAATGTGACTAGCTTATCCGGAAAAGAAAGTGTAGAAATACATTAATTCCTTCTCAAGTCCTTAAAAATATCAAGGTTGAGCTTGTAGCCCTGTATAGAATTATAAGGTCTAATGAGCTCAAACTCACAAACCTATCCATAACTAACTTCAGTCTTGCACCAACACCTCGATATTATTTTTTTCTGTTCAACTGCAGTTTGTTGTAAGTGAACACATGCACTTAGAAATAGATGACGCTTAGTTTTAGATAAATCTCTTTCATATTTTAATAGTATCAAACAATGCAGACAGCTAGGAGTTCTTAATAGCTCTTGGTACAACAAAAGTAGTTATTAAGCTATCTAGATAGAAGTTAAAACAAGTAGGAATAATTTAATTAGCATTCGAATTAAATTTCCTTGAGAACCACAAACTTTGAAACAAGAAGCTAAGCACATAGGAATTAGTAATTACTAAACACCATTAAGATTAGCAATTGCAACAGGATACACGACTACACTAGAAATATTGTGTTACAATTGCACTGGAAATGCATGTTTTACCTGCTGAAGTATTTATCCCATCAGTTTTTCTTGAAGATAACTCGGCTTGATTTGTTGCATTCTGTTCATTAAACGAGTCATGGAGAGTGCTTTCAAGTACTTGTTTCTCCACACCTGTCATCAAGCAAAACATTATGCAATGATGCAACAGGTGAACAAAACCCTATTCCAAAATCAGTTACCTTGTGTCACAGCAAGTGATCTATGGGCAGACAGGTCCATGGTACTTCTCTTTCTGCTTCCCTGGATGACAAAAAATAAAATAGAAAACAAATACCAGAATAAATCAGAAATGAACAGAAAAGTGAACTTATGGAGGAGAAAGGCAAGGAAACTCAAGCCTATGGATTATTCAGACTTTAATCAATGACATCTTTTATATCATTGAAATCTTTATTTAGGCACATGCTGTAGGTAGAATCAAACCATTCTAGGTGATGGTATTCTGGTATCCAAGTATCATATGCAAATGTCAATTCCCAGATTCTAAATAATAGATTAGATGCAGATGAATGAGCCGTATAATAATAAGTTACCTCAATAATTGGAAATTCAAAATCACTTAGGTTTGCATCCTCATCTCCGGTGTGCTGGAGAGACTGGACACAGGGTGAAAGGATTCCCACATCAACCACACTTTCAAAGTAATCTTGGTTTTCTACAAAATCAAGTAATCTTGATTTTCTAGTCTGCAAAAGTTTAGCATAAACCACCAAAAGAGTCAGGCTCTATCAAACTGTTTCCCTTTCTAATTACAACCCCAATACAGAGATACATAGGTATGTAAACCAACAACTTTTGCTTCAACACAGATGAAAACAGTCATTTATTAACAATGCTGATTAGGTTATACTCTGAAAATTCTAACAAAGTTGATAAACAAACTGAAAGTATCAGTAGCCAGTGAAGTTCAATTTAACATAGAATAAACCACAGAACTTGATCATTGAAGTATGACAAGAGGGGGTTGTTGTTGTCTGTTGTTGACAAGAGTGGGTTGCTTAGGTGGTAAGCACCTTCCACCTCCAACCTTAAGGTTGTGGCTTCGTGTCACCAAGGGACAAAAGGCCGGGAGTTCCTAGGAACGGGTAAAAAAAAGGAAGATTATTGAAGTATATTTAAGAAGCAAAATTAGTTCTTCAAGTCACAATATTTGGGGATCTAATCTCTTTGTTTCTTTTAATTTTTCAGTGAGCTGGGAAAGAGAAAAATCAGACATTCAGTTTGTACCAAGAGAATGGAGAGAACAGGCAGGAAAAAACAGATATTCGGGAATCTCATTCCCTTCAGCACAGAGACATATAGTTTTCACAAAAAGGGAAAGCAGGATCTAAAAGAGAAGGTTCATAGAGAAAAAATTGCTGGGTACAATGTAGAAAAAACTAACAGTAGTTCAACTTTTCATGTTCTCTTAATGCTTGAAGGTTCTGAAGTAGAAATGTCAAATTTCTCAACACACTCGTCGTTTAGCTCAAGGACTAGAATCACTGAAACCCTAACCAGAACAAGAGAAAATGAAAGGAGAATCAATTCAATGGAACATAAAAACAACCTCCTTTAAAGTCCTTTTGGGTTGCTCAAGCAATAGCGAAAATGTCTCTTTTTCACAGTTGACAAACTAAAAGAAAGATTGACAAACCAATTTTGTTCTGACAAAAACTAACTTCTGAATGCTTCCCACAAGTTACATTTTCCTGGGTGTTCCAAAGATCGCAAATAAGTATGTTGTATCAGCTATTCTTGAACGGAGAAAGCAATGAAACATGCAGACAGCATAGAAATCAATAAGGTTTAGAAGTCCTTTATATCCTTGTTATTTAAGACAGGATCCTCAATCATATAAATATATAATTGTAGGACATAAAACTGGTGACATGGCACGTTTCATTAAGCAAGAAACCCAATTATCTTCTTTTGTCAATTTTTGGCTTTAATCCTATTTCCCCTATTTATCTACTATACTATTTTACAAATATAAAAGACACTTCTTCAAAAACCAAAAGAACCATCCCTTTTTTTTTTTTTTGATAAGATAAGTGGTATTAATAACAGCATCAGGAAGATGCAAAATTTACAAGATATGACATTTGAGCTTACAAAAAAATCTCTGGCTAACTATACAAACTATCTAAGCCAGAGCTAATGAGTTTGCTCAATAAGGATAATTATGATACGCATAAAAATCCAAACGTAAGATCAAACGTTTTATTCAATGAAAGTAGTTTGCTTGCTCGTTTTCTTTTAACTTTTCACAGCCTCCTCTTAAATATGTTTGAAATCCGGAACGTCTTTATTCAGTGAAAGTTGAAATTGCCCGTTTCACAACCTTCTGCTTCTTTTGCAGGGTTGTCATTAATTTAATCTGCTGATTTGGGATATATTAAGTTTTCCATGGATGTAAATTTGACCAATTTTTCCTTCTTTGCAGATACAGCACAAAATGCATTGCAACAAAGTTCCGTACAAAACTATACCAGCAATCTATTGTAGCTATTTTTGGGTTAGTTAGTTATCTTTCAAATGTTGTAATTCGAAAGGGTGGTCATCTCAAACCTTGATGTGTCTTTGTAGGTTCTTTATGATGGTCATTGCATGCTTATTAGTACTAATACTAAATAACTAATTAACTTTATTTTTGGGAAATTTGTTTCTGTAAAATATTTGTCGTTGCTAAAATTTCCTTTTATTTAGTTTTTCACAGCATCCTGAAGAATTGTAGCAAAAACTTCCATTTTTAAACTTCTCGCAAGGAAATGAGGGTGGTGTCCAGATGGAGACAAGACAACAATAAAGTCTAGAGAAGAGTACAAAGTAATTACATTAATCTTCACAAGTCTGAGGATTGAAGGCAGTAAGAAGATGAAAACAAGATAGTATGTACCATGTAGTTATGTGTTGTTAGAGTGGGTTTTTTGTTTTCTCTTGGTTGATTCTAAAGTGCATTAGGTATCATCCGACCCTTTTCATGAAAAACTTGGTTATGGCGCATAAATTCTTTTTTTTGAGATAAAGGTAACAGTGTATTCACAAAAGGCTCATCATCAAATAAATGATGAGCATAGGTCACTTACAATCTCATCAGAGCATATCAAACTACCCTATGGGAGATTACAAATTACCTATGAAGTCATCAAAAAGTTCTATATCCCCCATCATATCTTGTTTACACCAAAAGTACAAAAGACTAAGACAATTCATTCTAATTTTCTGGATGTTGTTTCTCTTATCCTCAAAGCATCTTCCGTTCCTTTCTTTCCATAGGGACCACCAGATGCAGGCTGGGATTAACTCCCACCAATCTTCATTTGACTCCCTTCTTCCTATCTCCTTCCAGCTGTAGAGCAAATCCTTAGTGGACTTTGGAATTGTCCAGATCTTTTGTCTTTTGTCTATGTATTTATCTTTTATAACTTGATTAGTTTATTACCATGATGAGCAAGAAGGATAATTAAGTGTGTGAGTGAACGCAACATGTAGAAACAAAAAAAATATAGTATCAACATTTTCCTAGAAAAAATAACTTTCCTTGTACACTAAGATTTAATAGAATGGGACAATGGGTGTAAGAATGTTCTTTGGCTTTTATGGAACATCAATTTTTTCAGACAAGTTTCCTCTGGACATTATGGAGCATCGGGTTTTTAATTTGTAAAATCTTTATATTATTAGGGATGCAAGATGGAATATATGATGCCACATATAGCACAGCGGGAAGTAAGAATATGCATATGGAAATGGGGCTAAAGGAAAATGCAAGGTACATTTATGTAATATTAAATTGCTCATGTATAAGAGTACTTTGACACACAGTCTTATCTTAGGTACAGGGTTGGAAGGCAGATTTTTGGGATAATATCTTAGTCCTCATAGCTATGAAGTTAATAGTTTTCATGATCAATTTGAGCATATGAGTTTGGCTAGATGCTTTTCAGGAGTATGGTTTTCATGATCAGTTTGAGCATATGAGTTTGGCTAGATGCAAAAGTGTAAACACAAAGATATATTTTTCGGAGATGAATTTTTTATAGTATATTGCTATGGGAACAAATAAGTTGGTAGCGGAAATGAGGTCTATACATAACAAAATATGCAGTAATTGGATGTGCACTTGAGAATGAAATTGACTTTGAACTTCTAGAAATGTTCATAATCGTATATTAGTTACTTAATTTTTGGCTTTATCCTTTAAAATTTTAAAGCTTTACAATGGAACTGATTGTACAACATTGAGAAATGTATCGAATTTATCTTAGTTCGTCTTAGTTTGGCTCTTTCTCTTCTTCTTTTTTTGGGTAGCCTCAAAGTTTATTTTGGACCCCCCACACCCCACACCCCACCACCACCACCATTTGGATACTCCAAATATAACTCATAAACCTAATTACAATACAAATTAGTGTTTATGGACAAAATTAAAATAAGCAAGATTGACCAAAAACCTAAATCATGATAAACATTTACCTCTGCAAACAACCACTGATAAATATTATTAGTAGTATTTACAATAACGAATTCTATTTGAAAACAACATTAAAATAAATGAAGTGGGTTAAGAACCATGGGGACCGCACTCAATGAAGTAGGCTACCATGAGGATTGCACTCAATGATGTGGATTAACAATCATGAGGTCTCGGGTTCAAATCGCAGCAGAGGCAACAACATTGGTGATTTCCTCCCATCTATCCAAGCCTCGGTGGACAAAATTACCCAATTCATGTGCTAGTGGGAGGTAACCCATGAAAAAAGTCGAGGTACGACAAGCTAGCCCGGACAAAACAGTTATCAAAGGAAATAAATGATAGAAGACTTACAGAAGTTCAAAAAGAATTATCATTCAAAACATCAGAAGTAAAAAGCATGAGCGAGCCATAAGATGGTAGAAGCCACTTACAAATGCCTTCCCAGATACAAAAGGCCTAGGTAATTCTTGATTCTTCAAAGCTTCTACAATATGTTTTCTACTTCTTAACTTCTTCGGAGGCCGTACCTCATCAGTCCTAGTATCTGTTTCCAGTTTCATCTTAGAAGAGGTTGTTCCCTTGATCATATGATTTAATGTAGGACTTGGAGTTCCCAATTGAAGAGACATCTGATACAATTGACACAGGAGTAAGTGATTATATTACCTAATGATGAAAAGCTTTGAATAAATAAAACCGGGAAAAATTAGATGTACAATGGCATCTCCAAGACATCGTGATAGGAAAACATATCAAAAATTCGGGAAATTATACCGTACATTTCAATTTTTTAGCCAAACTGTGGTTATCTCACAATAGACAACTACTCCCAAAATTTGGACATAACCTCATTATTAAAACAGATGGATATCCATTGAACTTAGAGCAGGTAAATAATTAGGCTAGAACATGATGAACTTAGATATTATTATCAACGTCATGCAAACCAACAATTACATGCTCCACCATCATACTAGCAAGTGATATTCTTCAAGACAAAATGACCTATTCTACCTGAAGCATATACTGGACAAGCAAACTAATCATTGCACTAATTAAACTGTGAAGATAAGGAACATAAAGATATTTTTGACACAATATGGGCATAAGGATCGTTATCAATGATATGGGAGGTCCAATCAATACATATTAACTGACAAAGAAATGGACACGGAGCCTAACTCAACCTCAAAAGCTAGCTCAAGAGGTGAGGATTGCCCAAGATCATAACCAATTTCTCCTCAGCCCACAAATGTAGGACTCAACATCCTTTCACACCCAAGACTGGACATCTGGAGTGTGGGCAATTTAATATGGGGGCCAACATCAGTAAACCATGAATTGATATGGGTCTAGCCCTGATACCATCATAAAGAAAATGACTTTGGGCCTAACTCAACCCTAAAAGTTAGCTCAATAGGTTAAAATTGCTCAAGACCTATAATACAGAGGCCCATTTCAACTCGTCGCACCGACGTGGGACTCAACAATAACAAATATACACTAGCTACCAGTGACCAAGACTTTGAGCTCCAAGTTGATTCACACTACTTTATAACTGGATGCATAAGCAGATAGAGTGTGCTGAACAATCTATTAATGCAAATGCAAAATCATATCTAGCGTTGAGAAAGTGCACGATATAGAGTAAATAACAGAGAAGTGTCCACCCAGCACATACAAGGAAACACATCAACCACCCTAGTAAGAACACCATACAATACATAATCAAAATTGTCTTCGAACTGGTTGTCATTTTTCAAATTAGTGAATTTTTTTACTAAGATTCCATGTTCATATATAAGAAAAATTGTTGCATGGAATAAGTAAAAATCCAACTCCCTTGCATAAAAACAGTATGAACAAAACTTTGCTATTTAGTTCAAAGTTCTGGCCAAGTTGATCTTAAATAAACACAAGCAAATTGAAGGTAAACTTATTACTCCCCCTGTCCCAAGTTAACGCATTTGAATGAACCGAAGCAGAAATGGATGTGGCATTCGACAAGGTCTCAGTTTCAAATCCCAACAGAAACAAAAACACTACATGATTTCTTCTTATCTGTTATCCCGTGGAACTAGTCGAGGTGTGTGCAAACCCATGCACCATTCTTATAATTAAAAAAAAATGGTACAAAGGGAGTACCTTTTCATGTGGCGGCTCAGGACGGACCCAATTTCCACCAACCCAATCCAGATGAAACCTCAAGTCATGTTCAGAAAATTCAATCTCCTCATCCGGGTCCTTGAAAGCAACCCGGAACCTACAACCATTATTATCACCATCATCCCAAACAATTGAAACAACAACCCCAGGCCACCACCCTGCAAGATGAAATGCATCAACAACATCGCCCACTCGAAAAGACCGCCGCTGATCCCACTTCGCAACCGGTGGTGCGGGTCGTATAAGGGACTGTTTTCTGACGAACTCGCGTTTAGATACCGATTCACCTTTGTCAGATAACAAATGCTTGTACTGAACCCAAAAACCCCTTTTCTTATTTTCGCTTTTAGGGTACGGAGACGGAGCCGCTGGCTTCCATGGTTCAACAATGACGGCTTCGTAGCGAGCTCCACTATAACCCACTTCCTCTCTACTAACCTCGACTTCATCGCCGATGGTGAAGGGCGATTTGTAAGCCGGTGATGCTGATGCATTCACCGTTCCTAATTCCACTTTCTCGATTATCATCTTCGTCGTCGTCGCCGCCGCCGCCGTTGGTGAATTTTTCCGGCGGAGTTATACAGATTTTTTGTACTTTGTGCAGAGGCAGGGTTTGGGTTTTGTTAAGAACATTGGAAATTCAGGAAATTGGCGGGTTCTAGAGCTCCATGTGTAAAGAATCCTGTGTTATATAATGTGAAGAAAATGACAAGAATGGTCCCTTATGTTTGAGTGTATGTTCAACATAAGTCCCTTAATATACACTTTAAAATGGTCCATTAAGTATGAATTTAGCAACTTTGATCCTTTTAAGTTTGTCAAAACTTAACATTCTTAGTCTCCGATAAAATATTTATTGAACTCTATCCGTTAGATTTGACGGGAACTACCCTCAAAATAGAAGAGAAAATGACAAAAATTGATCTCTTATGTTTGAGAGAAGGTTCGTAATATGCTTTTATCTTCAATAAATATTTAACGAACTATATATGTTATGTTTTAATGAATTAATCACATTAACTAATCTATATAATGTGTGCTTAAGAAGCTATAACATAGACAAAACTTTTTTTTTTCAAATTTTATTCAAAAATGTCCATAGAAATATTTTATTATCTTTCACGTGCTTAATTAGAACATGTTGTAGTTCAAATGGACAAATAAAATATAATGATATATTTAAGGAAATGTCAATGTGTTCTGTCAATTTTATTAATTTGGGACACATGGGTTTATGTGACATTAGTTTCATTTAAGCAAAACTTAAATTCTGTTACTCTTTCTATAAATATGAAGTTTATAATAAAATGAAACTTTTTTGACCTTTTAATTTTAAATTAAAGAGGACTAAAACTTCCTTTTAAATCTTGTCGTTTTAAAAAACCGACATGTAATAATTTTTAGAAAGTTAATTAATATAAATAGAGGAATTCATTTTAAACAAAGATACTTAAATTGAATGGGGCAAGGAGTATTAATCAACTACTATTCTATTTGTAAAAAGTAATGCTACTATAAATTAATTACTACAATTCTATTGATTAGCAAAATAAAATAAAAACATGGACAATCTTCGCTTTCATAACTTCTCAATACAATGATCTCTTTATTTGTCATCTCTTTCGTGTGGTGTTGGTTTAATCAATATATTATTAAAATTTAAATAAAGTCATTTCTCATAGTATTTCTACGTAGAGCAAATATATTTTGAATTTACTTCTCATACGATCACTCAACTGATAGTTAATTTCAATCGAGCTAAAATATTGTACAATTTACAATCTCTTACGTGGTTGATAACATGATATAGAGAATTCAACTGAATTTATTGCTTTGAGCTCGAACCAACTGGTAATACACACTGCAAATAAATAGTAGCAGCGAATTATTTTCTTTCTGGGCATGGCTAGTAAGAGGTCAATGAGACCTTGAGTTATCCAGTAATCCCATACAAAAACTTTTAATACACTGGGAATTGGGATAATTAACAATTTCTTCAATGTTTGTGGTGAATTCACATAACTTCCTAATCAATTACTAAGAAACCATTTAAGATTCAAAAAAACTAAAACTTATATGAAGGGACCATGCGTGAAACGCCTTAGGATTGCTTCCTCACACAGCCACAGCACGATCATCAACCGCTTCATCTGTGTTCTCTAAATTAGTACATACCACCCATGTTTGGCATACGGTTTGCAAGTGGGTTTTTCTCTCCTTGACGGTCCACAATGGCAGCCTCAGTCGTCGTCAATAGCAAAGAGATGCTGCAGTATATATTGCCAGTCTCTGTTAATATAAGTGAGAGATTTATCCAATGTTACTGGAACATGTTATGATCCTTACCTGGCAGCATCCACTAATGCTGTTCTAACTACTTTCACGGGATCAATAATTCCAGCCTTCACCATGTGTAGGTACGTACCTGCTTATGCAAAAGAGAACGAACATGTGTTTGTACAGAAATACGAGTTAATAGCAGCTAATTGAACCATAATAAAACTTGATATAGCCGTTTTAAGTACTCTATGCCCATTAAGAAGCATACATATAGATTTCTCAATCATATATTAGAACAGCGTGAAAATTTAGCAACAAAAAAGTAGATGCAGCTGTCAGATTGCAACTCTTTCAGAGAGGGCATTTTCTGGAAAAAGACACTATATGCACAGACAACAGACAAACTAAAATTCCATAAATGTACTGTTCCCAAGAACTAAGAAATGAACTCTTCCCAGGTAGTATAAAGTTTAGGGGGAAGTTCTCTACAATTAGGATATAGCAGTTCTGACTTCTGATGTCCCATTTCAGATGAGACAAGTATAATTTTGAAACAACTTTTTATTTACAACTTCCTTTAAAGAGTTCTAGAATAATTTAAAGTCCAGTTTCTATAGTTTCTGAATGTACAATTACAATCTCCAAAAAAAAATTATCTGATGCTGGAAATCAACTCAAAGATTAAATGGTTTGCACTCCCAACTGAGTCATTCACTCAGAGAGAGAGAAAGGTGGATTTTATTTAATGTGTCTTGAAGATCCAATATAAATGAAGCTACCATTTAGGTAGAACAAATAGATATTGTTTTCATATATAAATAGTTAACCAAACAAATTCATTTCACGAATATTAGGCAACACTTCCACAATGCGATCAGACAAACTGAGTTAAAGAGATGTGAGAGCACAAACCTTTAGCTGCATCATATCCTAGATTCAGATCATCTTGTTCTAAGAGCTTGCCTACAACCAAGGCACCGTCTGCGCCAGCATTTGAAGCTATTGTAAAAGTAGGTGCCTGTGAAGTGGCAAATAATTCCCATGTCAAAACAGAAACTAACCAATTGGAGAGAAACTAGTACAAAAAGAACATAGTCTAGGTGATGTGAACCTTCAGAGCATTCTCAATGATCTCAACTCCCCTTTTTTGGCCATCATTTGCAGTCTGAAGGCCTTTTAGACATTTGGTTGCATATAGGAGAGCAACACCACCACCTAAGGAAACAACATTGTGTTTTTCAGGTCAACAGAAGAAGAGACAATTCATTAAACAAAATAACCTACCTGGAACAATGCCCTCTTCCACAGCAGCTCTTGTTGCATTTAAGGCATCTGTAACCCTATCTTTCCTTTCCCCAACTTCCGCCTCACTGGCCCCACCGACCTGAAATAGTGTACAATCCAATTAGGACGCAGAGAGTGTAACTAAATGCAAACAGAGGATGCTCAAACCCTGAGGAATATACCTTGAAAACAGCAACACCACCAGATAGCTTTGACAAACGCTCTTGAGCTTTCTCCTTATCAAACATGGCACTACTTTTTTCCTTGGCTATCCTTAGCTGTTCAGAGATGCACAACTTGTCAATGTTTACTCACCGGGGAAACATGCATTTTCAATGACACTAACCAAAAAACTCTACAAAATTAATGACTCTCTATTCCAGATATGCCCACAAGGAATTCAGACCTTCCACATAAGAATTTGAAATAAAAACAGAGTAAATTCATTCAACGGGAAAATACAAAATATACGACAGAATGACATCTCGGCTCTTCGAAGGTATGACAAAGTAGGAGACTAGAGACAAAGGAAATAGGTTCAACACCCACAGTAATTTTCAAAATACAATAAAATGAAAGAAGGGGATAAAGCATCTCTACCTGCTCACACCTTTCTTCAATTAGCTTTTTGTCCCCACCTCCATGCAGAACTAGGGTGTCATCAAGGGAAACAGTAACCTGCTCAAAAAAATGAGTTGTATATTATGCATGTATATAACACTTCAAATTGATGCAAAATAATACTGAATAGTGAATATATGAACCTTTTTGGCAGTACCAAGCATATCAAATTGAACTTTGTTCAGATCCAAACCACGTTCTTCACTAATGACCTGTACAAACAAAACATTAAGAATTTGAAACTATAGTGATAAACCAACAATAAATTAAGGCATGAAACGGGTATCTTACCTCTCCTCCAGTAAGAACTGCTAGGTCCTCCAAGTTGGCTCTTCTATTATCCCCAAAACCAGGAGCTTTAATGGCACATACCTAAAATACATGAAATTCTGGGTATCAACAGGAAGTTACTCTACAAGCAAATCAGGCACAACCTTGAGGAGCAATGGTTTGTTTACTGTCAAATCTCTCTATCAGAGATTGCTCGTGAGGAGGAGATTCCTTTTCCATATCTTTCGATCTGGATCCCTGGGGGCCCAGAGAGGAGAGTGATTCTGACAGCTGAGAACTTAAAGGAAGAGAAATATCACTCATGTTAGCTCATGCTTTATGTGCACGTATTCGGGTGAAGAAGTTGATCATCTTATTAGGGCATTACAGAGTGGCATCGAGTTTGTGGAGGGTGCTTTTGAATTAATTTGGTGTACAATGGGTAATAACGGGTACCGTTAGAGATGTTCTGCACAGTTGGGCTGGAAGACGTTGATGTAGAAGGCAAAACGCATGGAAGGTTGATCCATTAGCTCTTATGTGTGTTATATGGAACGAGAGAAATATGAGAGCTTTTGAGGTGATCGAAAATGAGTTTGCACACTTGAGAAATAGCCTTTTTTGTCCTTTGACTACTTTTTGGTGCACAATTGTAGTTCCCTCTTGTATAGATGTTTGGGTGTCTTTTATAGAGAACCATGGTTTGACGTAGATTCTCTCTACTTTTTGGTATACTCATCAACATTCGGGACACATAACTGACCTTGGTATCGAAGGACACCATCTCCCCCTTGGGAGAAAGCCTCAATGGCTTTTTCGGAAACCGACTTCTTCAAATCAACCATAACCAGATCTAGTGTATACAGGTGTTTCCGTTCCCATGGTTAATATTATCACTTATCGTATCTAATCAACAGGGAGTAATTGCAAAAATGTGCAGACTAATGATCCTCAAATTTATATGCTGAAACAGTATAATAAAAAACGAAAACTAGGCCAAAGTTGGCTCTTCTATTAACCCCAAAAAGACAGCATTAAATAGAAAACCTACAAGTAACTTGAAAATAAAAGACATTCTGGGTATGAGCATGGGGATTAATTACAAAACACACAGGAAAATGATCCTCAAATTTATATGCTGAAACATGATAATAAAAAACAAAAACAATTAGAGAATTCAATACCTTAATCCCAGCACGATGCTTGTTTAGGATAAGCATAGCTAATGCATCACTTTCCACATCTTCAGCAACGATTAACAGAGGCCTCCTTCTCTACAATATAGATAGAAAACAATATTGCGATGATTATTGTACATTTATTGCAAAAGAACAATTCCTTTCCATTTTCACAGATATTTACTTCTGCAGCTATTATTCAACATTTGTAACTTACAGTCTTACACAGACATATTTTGTCCTAACAAAGTAACAGCCTCTCTGGGATGTGGCACTTACAGCCATGCAACATGGCAGGAAAGCTCCCTTTATAAAATGGTTCATTAAGCTGTTTTTTCAGCATTTGCCATTTTCTTACCAGGACTTTTTCTCCTCACCATGGTGAATTATAACTGTTTTTTTAAAGGGAAAAAGGTCTGAAATATATCTGAACTTTGACCGAAATTGTTGTAACAATACCGAACATTGGAAAGGACCTTTTACCCCTGCACTATTTGATAGTGTATTTTAAAGGTATATATGTGCCCACGTGGACATCATAAATATTGCATCATTATAAATATTAACGTGTTCACGTGGGCACATATACCTTTAAAATACACTATTAAATAGTGCAAGGGGGTAAAAGGTCCTCCATAAAGTTTGGTATCGTAACAGCAATTTCGGCCAAAGTTGGAGTATTTTTCAAACTCTTTTCCCTTTTTTAAAGCGTCATATTTCTTTGCTTTTTTTTTTTTTAATCAATAAAGCTCTCCTTTATCCCAGAAAAGAAGAAGAAAAAGGAAAAGACATGTGTCATGAGTGTTGGTGAAATAAGATCAGTTATCCAAAAAAAACATGCAAACATAAGCTCTTAGAAGATACTAATTACCTTAAGAGCAAGCTCCAATATCCGCACAAGCGAGTTCAAATCTGAGATTTTCTTGTCATGAATAAGGATCAATGGATTTTCCAATTCCTGTTTACATGCAAGTCATAATATCATGTTATGAACTTTATAGGTTGATACAAGATATAGAGATAGTTGCGTCGCATATGCATTAGCTGACAGAACTACTTTCTGACTTGCAAGTTAGGAACAAATCAGGAAATGTTGCCAATTGCCACTATGAAATGGAAAGATTTGGGGAAAATAATGAGAAGGTTCTTCTGCAGTAATAATGAAAGTTTCTAGCATCTACATCATTAAGCGATTGCTCTACATGAACAAGCCACTGGCCAGACATTTTTTAGAAATTTCAGTCTACACTTAAACATCTAAACCTCCCAAGTCCCCAATTAAGAAAATTCTCAGTAGTAGAAACATTACATACACATTTTTGAGTCTTCTCGTCCGTGACAAAATAAGGAGATATATAACCACGGCCAAGCTTCATTCCTTCCACCACTTCCAAATCATTATCTAAGGTATTTCCATCCTGTTAATTCAAAATATATGAGATTTCAATTTCAAGCTTAAATAGTTGTCAGTGCATTTGTATCAGAAACACTAATATCAGCAATACTTACCGCAACAGTAATAACTCCTTCCTTCCCAACTTTTTCCATGGCTCGAGCAATTATTTCCCCAATTTCACGTTCACCATTTGCAGATATAGTACCCACCTATGCGAAGTAAGATATCATCCTCAAAAGGGGGACCATTTAGGGGGGGAAAACATGTAAGAACTCCAAATTTGTTTTTCTCAGTTAACAGCACTAGCCTTCAATAAGTCTTCTTACATAAGTTATAAGGAATGCACAAATTTACAGGTGTTCGTAAACTAGTTCGCTTCACATGTCATGCAGTTAAATTTGAATTACAGCATCATTGTTGATCATAACTTGTAAAGACCTGGTTTTAGCTCCAACGTAAGGAAAAGAAAATGAAGGCATTGTTCTCTCAAGTAAAAGGAAAATGTAAAAAGGGAAAACGAAAGCAGCAACAAAAAAATGATGGAAAGAGAAAAAAGTATCTCATCGTATTTTCAGAAAGATGATTTTTTCCCAGTTGACAAGTCAGTTTGGCAAAATGAAGAACCAAAACCACAACTTGAACCAGAAAATTGAAAATGGGAAAGAAATAACGACTGGTGGGATCAGTCTGGTGAAGTGGTTTTGTCTGAAACTGAATTATGACTTGCAGAAAGCAGGCTTAAATAATGTTCAGATTATGACTTGTGTGTTTCTCCACAGCCCCATCTAGTTTGGTATCCCGTATCACAAGTAGTTAGCATTTGGGGTTAGTCTATTGATTGATTGATTGATGTGTTTGTCCATAGCATGATACAAGTTGGTCCGAATCTCCATTAACCCTTCACCTGTGTAATCTCCTCCGGAGTGCTAATCATGACTGCTCTGCTCTTCAAGTCAGCAACAACAGCATCAATGGCCATGTTAATACCATTACGCAAATCCATCACGCTTACACCGGCAGCAACAGCTTTGCAACCTTCTGTGAAAATTGCCTGAGTAAGCACAGTTGCACAGGTGGTACCTGTTGCCACATGACATTCAATTTAGACAAATTTGTGAAAAGCTTGACCCCACAAGCTACAACCATCGTACTCAAAAAGTGCACCTCAAAGATTCAAAACTGTGATATCACTAAAGATCTCTTTTCAGGAAACAGATAGCGATGAATATAAAAAGTTCCTTTACCATGGAAAAATATCTACTGCAAGTTAACAAATTTATTATGATTCACAAATAAGCTAATCCAAAGTTGAGATCTTACCATCTCCAGCAACTGAATTAGTAGCATTAGCAACCTGCTTCACAAGATCAGCTCCCACATTCTTTGCCTTTTCCTTAAAGTTGATGCTTTTGGCTACAGTGACACCATCCTTTGTGACCTTGGGATTCCCGGGGTTTTTCTCTATAATCACGTTACGTCCCTGGATTGTGTCAAAAAGACGAAGAATTGTCTTCAGTATGATGATGACTCAAGTTATTCTTTTCAATCAAGAGACCTTGTGAAATGCAATAATCGAGCTATTATTCATTTAAATCTAGAGGAAAAGTCATTTACAGCATGTTGAACCTTTCAGAAGAAAATGGTGATGGAGATAACTGAAATCCTAGCACCCTCTAGGGCTATAACATCTTTTACCCAATAAATTAAAATTGGTAACCTAAGTAAGCACCTTTTTGCATCCTTTTTTGGGTCTGTGAATAAAAAGGAACGTTCGAAAAGTTTCCTCCACAAATCACTGCTGAAAACTGAAACTCAAAAGTCTATCCTGTTCTGTCCAATATGGCTTTGTTCTTCACCAAGTACTCCAAAACAAGAAACATTTTCAAGTATATGAATGTGTTCCTCGTCAAGTGTTCATATTGAGTATAAATGTAAGAGAGTGTAAAAACCAAAAGGGAAATGCGAAGCTCCATAATCAGTATCATACATTTCATATTGGTAACATCTCTGATTAGTTAGTTTCCTTTTTCCAATTAATATTAAGATCTAATTCAAATTGTCTTCCTAGTATACAATATCAGTGACCAATTCTATAAGCAACAGATCAAGAGATGCATAACATAAATCCTAATTACCTTTGGTCCCATAGTGACTTTTACAGCTTCTGCAAGCTCATTAACCCCCTGTAACATAGCTAACCGTGCGTGGCTACCAAAACTGATATCCTTGGCAGCATAATTTCTGCTAGAAATAATCCTACTAGAAACCTTTACCACAAATCAAAAATCAATTAAATCAGCCATAAATGAAATACATCCCATTGACTCAATCAATTGTTCTGAAACAAATTCTAGTCCCCAAAGTCAAAATTACACCGAGCATTATCGAGAATATAGTAAAATATTCCAATTACAATCATACTAGAATGGATTTTTACCAATTTCCTGGAAGTTGAGGACCTGACAATAAGCAATGTTTAAGTGTTAGTGAACTTTGTGTTCCGTGTATTGAATCGGGAAAGTGTTTGAGAAGCAAAATTGCGACAAAATAGTAAATACCTGATTGATGAAGCAACAGCTGCAGCAGCTCTGAACATTGCCCCAAGCGAACAGTGTGAAAGTGAGAGGAAATGGGAGAATGGACCTGCCGGAAGTAGCAGACTTGACAGGGAATTCTCCACGTTCTCTCTGCTTCGTGTTAAAATGCTTTTTGTAGGGTTTATGGTTTAAGAATTCCTGTTCTCTTAATTCTAAATTTATTTTTAATTATTTTAGCACTATTTTTTTTCAAATTTGGTTACATTAAAATATTCTTGTATGTATGGTTGTTTTCTGAGTTTTTGGCCAAAATCATTTAAACTATATCCCAAATTTAAACTATAGCCTTAAATATCATTCTTAGCAGAAAATATCCTTCAATTATTTAAAAGTGAACGATTTTCATCCTTCTACTTAAATTTATTAAACTACATCCTTAAAGTATTATTTTTAGCAGAAAACATCTTTCCAAATATTTAAAAGTGAACGATTTTCATCCTTCTACTTGAATTTATCAGAAAACTAACATATCCCACAAAAATCAAGTTATCCCTTCGTAATTTTAAGGGGGTTTGAACTTGAGACCTCCGACATGGAAGTTTCAACTCCCAAGTCCAAACCACTGGGCCATCCCAAAAATACTATTGTGAACTTTTTCGGTAATTGAGTTTAGCATTATGCAAAATCTGTTAATTGGACAGTTTATTTCATTTATTTTTCATGTAATTTGATATTAAAAATATTATTAGTTGAAATATGTTTCATCTCAATTGAATATGCTAGAAGCGGCATTTGTTTGAGACTTTCGCTTCTAATAATGTAGAATGAAACTCAAATGCGAGACATAAACAATATTTTGATCACCCAATATTAGATTGGCCCAAAAATTTATTGATCTAAATAGAGTTTTGCTTTGAAAAAGGTAAAGATAATTAAGTTCAGCTTATTTCCGTTACTAAATGAGAAAAAGAGCATATTGTGTATCCTCACACCTTCCAAACATTTTTTGTTTCAGTAAGCAATGGTGTCTAAGATTTTAAATATTTTTTTCAGAAACTTGTAGGTAATGAAATTTTGCAGGAAAACATTTGTTGATAATCACGTGAACTGATCAGTAGGATCACTTAGTTTTTGACGATATCTAACAGAAGGATGAAAATTGTTCACTTTTAAATACTTGAAGGATATTTTCTGCAAAGAATGATACTTTAAGGATGATTTTTGGCCAAAAACTCTTGTTTTCCTCGTCTCATGGTTGATTTGCTCCCTTTTTAAAAAACAATATTTTTAAACTCAAAAAAGGAAATATTTTATTTGCTTATAATGTTGGTTGTTTATATTTATAATTAGAAATAGAAATTGAAGATGTTTGCTTTCACAAAAAAAAAAGTATGTACAAAGTGAAAAAAACGAGTAAAGTCCTATTTATGAGAAACTCGTGAGCTAACACCTATTTTCGTTTCAAGATCATAGATTACTAATTAGTCAAACAAACTCATCTCTTTGCCCTATCGTTTGGTTGTTAATCTAATTGATAGCTACTCAAAAACAAAGTCAAATATATATAAAAAAAAATTCAAATGAGCACTTTTTTATTGTGCTAAATTGGTATGGTTGTCCCTCTCCTTGCTCTCTAAGAGATTTTAGGACTTCTATTTAAGGGAAAATGACAAAAATACCCCCGAATTATCGTAAATGATATGCCAATACCCTCTGTTATACTTTAAGGTTGTATTTACCCTTACCATCAATATTTTAGGTTGTGTATACCCCTGAGACTAACGGCTGGACACGTGGCTACATCTCAATAATTTACCTAATATTTATTTTTTTTAATCCAAAAAAAAAAAAAAAAAAAAACACCCATCTTCCCTAACCCATCCATAACCCGAATTAAAACCCATCTTCCATAATAATTCCCTTCAAACAGTGCTAATTGTCCATCATCTTCTCTTCTTTAATTCTCAAAAAATTGTTGCACAAATAAAAAATTTCACTAACATTAACCATTGTCTTTGTGTTTTAGAGTTCATGGGTGATTGCACACAAAACCATCAAGTTAATTTTGTGATTGGCCATCGCCACCGCTATCGTCGCCTTCTTCTTCTCCGAAGTTCACACAAACATTTGAATCATTAGAAATGAGATTTGTAGAGTTTCTCTCAATGAAATGCAATGATTTTTTGTGGGTTGTGTCCGCCTTGGAGAGGCGCCCAACTTGGCATTGACCTCTCTCTGTTAAGACCACCGGAAAATCGTCGTCGACGACCAATAATGGTCTGTCGGAGTTCAAGCTGTTTGAGTGAACCGAAATTTCTTGATGTAGAAGATAAAAGGGTAGGGAATAAACCCCAAAGATCAAAACTTCACGAACTTGTCAAGAAATTGGCCGAAATGCCTTGCGACGGTGCATCGCCGAAAATTCTCAAAGCTTCTCCATCATTTTCTTTGTTAAATTGCAAGGGAGAATCAATTGAATTTTTGTGAGGGAGTAGATTTGATGATGCTCCATCATATCCGCTAAACGGGATTTCATGAATCAAACAACCTAAATTTGTTATTGTTGGAATAGTTTTAAATTTGATTGCGTAGCTTTGTTCAAATATATTCGAACTATGTCTTTCTTCTTCTTCTTTTTTGATCCACTCATCAGTGACAGATTCATTTAATCCTTTTTCCAAAACAAAAGAAAAGAAGTAAAATATCGTGTAATAAGAGTGTATCAGGCTTGACACTGTAAGGATCAAAAGGTATTTCTTAATTTAAATTGGGATTGGAGTTTCCAGACATGTGAGTAGTGCAAACCTTGTGCTCATGTTCATCATCATATTCATTGTCCTGGTGCTCCATCTTCTGTCTCTAACTGTATTATAACACAAGTGTTCCATCGCAACGGAGTAGGGCCGGAGACGGCGGTTATTCGAACTATTTCAAAAAAGGTTTCGGGTGGGTTTAAAATAGAAATGGGGCGGGTTTTTTAAATTTTGGGTAATAAAAAATAAGAAAAAATCGGGTCAATCGTTGAGATGAAGCCACGTGTTTAGCCGTTAGTCGCAAGGGTATACACAACCCAAAATATTAACGGTAAGGGTACATACAACCTTAAAGTATAACGAAGGGTATTGACATACCATTTACGATAATTCGAAGGCATATTTATCCTTTTCCCCTCTATTTAATTTGAATATTTGAATTTTTGATATACTCAAATGAGATATCATTTTATCGAAATCAATGTTGATACTTATGTGATATTCTTGAAACTCCAGAAATCCCTTCTTTAATAAGAAAATGGAGATGTGTTTCCTCAAAAAGTTTTCAATTTTATAATATTTAATTTCAGATAATATTTTGAATTAATATAAAAAAATAAGAATAGAACATTTACTTGTCTAATGTCAAACCAATATATAATGTCTTTATAATATTAATTACACGGGGTGAGGCGGGTGAATGTGGGGGATCGAAAGTGCCCAATATGAACTATATGTTCAAGTTAGTAAAATCTCAAGAAAGTGTTTTTAAATAATTAAATATCGATAATTAAAAAAAAATTGTTTGACAAATCTTTTTTAAAATATCTTTTAAAATGTCAAAATGCGAAAATGGTAGGTAAGGATTACTTAGTGCAAAACAATAGTCTAAAATATGTAAATACTTTTAGCATGTTTGTTTGGTAAAACTTTCTAAATATGCTTTTTTTTTTAAAATAAAAATTCAATCGCTTTTAACTTCCAAACGCTTGGATTTTCTAGTTTCAAATTTGTTAAAATAAAATAAAAATCATACAATTTTAATTTTGTCGTTTGAAAATAAATACTTTTTTGATTTCGTAATAAGATCAATATATTGAAGAAAAAATGTAAGATCTAACACGATAGGATACAAATTGGAAAATAAAAATACATGATTACGGATGCAAATTACACCATATTTAGTATTTTTACTTTGTAATGTCCGTCAAACTCAGTTCTTTAACTTCGTAACGCACACCCAAATTTTAAAATTTAATCTTTTTCTACTCAAAGACGCCACCACTTGAAAACAAAATGATCATATAACTCCAAGACTTAATGATCATATACTTCCAATTTTATCTCTTGAAAACAAAAACTTTTTAATTTTGCAATAGGATTAATATGCCAGGGAGGAAGTGTAAAAATTAAGAAGATAAGGTGTAAAATGTAAAAAAAAAATTAAGCCAAAAATGACACTACTAAAAAATATAAAGATATTATAATTTCAAAACAATTAAAGATTATATAATTCTAATCTTGTCTAAATTGCAAGAAGTTCTATTTTTCAATAAAAAATAACACTACTTGAAAATATAAAGATATTTAATTCCAAAACAATTAAAGATTATATAATTTCAATCTTGTCTAAAATGCAAAAAAAAAATCAGCCAAAAATAACATTACTTGAAAATATAAAGATCTTGTATAATTCCAAAACAATAAAAGATCATATAATTTCAATTTTGTCTCTTAAAAACAAGTCTTCTTTGAATTTGTAATAGTAGATTAATATATTGAGGAGAAAGTGTAAGAACTAAAACTATAGGGTGCAAATTTAAACAAAAACATAGTTTGGGGTATAAATTGCAACACACAACTCTTTTACTTTGTGAAAGTCCGCCAGGCGCTAAGTGCCAACACCCACCTCTTCAGCTTCGTAACGCACGCCTAAGTTACAAAATTTCATCTTTTTTCAGCCAAAAAATGACACTACTCCCTCACCGCTCCGTCCTGTTCTCCGGCGAAATTCATCTGTAAGTGAGTCTCCGTCTCTTCCACTTCTACTCTCCGATTTAACGATATAAAAAGCCCTAATGCTTTTCTCCAATTTCTTTTTTCTATGGTTAACTCGCGGATTTTGTGATTGTTATAACTTATAAGTCTCTTATGACTTAAATTTTTTATTTGCGATGCAGGCTTTTCTCTAAGGTTCAGAAATTGTGATCGCGTAGTAATCAATCTGCTTTCGAGTATTAGTAATCGAATTTTCTGAGAACTTTTGTACGCTATCAGGGAGGGAATAGTTCATCTCTTCGTTGTGAACTTTCTGAAACTGGTAAGAAACTCATATATTTGTGGCTATTAATCTATAGAATGTGAATGTACGTGATTATCATTGAGCAAAAATTTTTTAGTTTTTTTTTTTTTAAATTCTAGCCAATTCAAAATTCTGGCACTTTAACTATGAAATGATGAACTGGTTTAGGTTATGAGCTTCAGTCTTGCATATAAGAACAACTATATGTGTGTTGATGTAACACATAAAAATGTACTCAGTTTGATTTTTACTTATGTTCTGTTCTCTGTGTGATGTTTAAAACTGACATTGTATCTTATTCTCTACAAGGTTACTGAAATCTTAGCTCGAAGAAAATTGAAGCAATGGAATCAGCTGCTGGGCTGGGGAACAGTAATGTGGAGGTTCGAGATGATATGGAATTTGATTCACATGAAGCAGCATATGAATTCTACAAAGAATATGCAAAATCAGAGGGGTTTGGCACTGCCAAATTGAGCAGCCGTCGTTCTAGGGCAACCAAAGAGTTTATTGATGCAAAGTTTTCCTGCATCAGATATGGTAACAAGCAGCAGTCTGATGACGCGATCAACCCTAGACCTTCTCCTAAGATAGGCTGTAAAGCTAGTATGCATGTGAAGAGAAGGTCCTCGAGTGGAAAGTGGTACATTCATAGTTTCATCAGAGAACACAACCATGAGCTTTTACCAGCTCAAGTGCACTTCTTCAGAAGCCACAGAAACGTTGATCCGCTTAACAATGATGCAAAAGTTCGACGGAAGAATATGTTGGCTTCTGTATCAAAACAGTATGGTGCATACCAATTCTCTAGTAATCTGGAGAATCATTTCAGGAACCAACATGACAGAGGTCGAAGTTTGACTTTAGAAGAAGGAGATGCTCAGGTTTTGCTTGAACTTTTTGTGCACATGCAGGAAGAGAATCCAAAATTTTTCTATGCTGTAGACTTAAACGAGGAGCATCGATTAAGAAATGTTTTCTGGGTTGATGCCAAAGGCATGGATAGTTATTCCAACTTCGGTGATGTGGTGTCATTTGATACTACATACTTCACAAACAAATATAAAGTACCTTTGGTTCTCTTCATTGGAGCAAACCATCATGTTCAACCCACCTTACTAGGTTGTGCGCTAATTGCTGATGACACAGTGCATACATTCCTATGGTTGATGCGGACATGGTGCCTGGCAATGGGTGGACAAGGTCCAAGAATTTTGTTATCTGATCAAAATGACAACATCAAAGCAGCTGTTGGAGCAATCTTGACAAATACCCAACACTACTTTAGCCTGTGGAGTATATTGGAGAAGATCCCAAGCCGTCTTGATTATCTCAGCATGTGGCATGAAACATTTATGGCAAAGTTTAGGAAGTGCATATATAAGTCATGGACTGAAGAGCATTTTGAACACAGATGGTGGAAGTTGATCGAAAAGTTCAGTCTTAGAGAAGATGAGTGGGTCCAATCATTGTATGAAGATCGCAAGCTTTGGGTGCCTATTTTTATGAGGGGTGTATCTTTTGCCAACTTATCTATGGCTTCAAGAACCGAAAGCGTAAACTCTTTCTTTGACAAATATATCCAAAGTGAAATGTCTCTTCGAGACTTTATTGGACAACATAAGCTAATTCTTGAAGACTGGTATGAAGAGGAAGCGAAAGCTAATTTTGATGCATGGCACGAGATGCCTGAGCTTAAGTCTCCCTCTCCCTTTGAAAAACAGATGTTAGTTCTGTATACTCATGAAATATTCAAGAAGTTCCAAGTTGAAGTATTAGGAGCCTCTGCATGCCACCTGAAAAAAGAATCAGAAGACGGCACATCTATAACATATGCCGTCAAAGATTTTGAAGCAAATCAGGACTTTGTGGTGGAGTGGGATGCACCAAAGTCGGAATTATACTGCTCATGCCATTTATTTGAGTACAAAGGTTACCTTTGTAGGCATGCGATTGTGGTACTTCAAATGTCTGGCGTCTTCGTTATTCCTTCCAAATACATATTGCAACGCTGGACCAATGCTGCCACAAGCAAGCATTCCATAAGCGAAGGACTGGATGACGCGCAAGCTAAGGTCCGTCGTTACAATGATTTGTGTCGACGGGCAATAATATTGGGTGAAGAGGGATCATTGACTCAGGAGAGCTACAACATTGCTATTGGTGCCATTACAGAAGCTCTAAAGAAATGTCAAGGAAATACTCTTGCAGTTAATCGTAAATCAGGTAATACTGCAACCTTTGCTATCCAAGATTCCAAGTTGATAAAGTATGTCAAGAGAACACTCTTACAGCTAATCTTAAATCAGGTAGTAGTGCAACCCCTGCTATCCAAGTTGATGAAGTATGTCAAGGAAACACCCTTGCAGCTAGAGAGCTAGAGCCTGACAGTGAAGCGGCCCAGACAAGCAAGGGTTCTAAAAGAGCTGATCCTGGTAATGAAAGGGAAAGCAACAGGAATACTTCTAATAAAAAAGGAAAGGTTAGGAACTTTTATTTACATGTCCTTTTCTTTATTTGTTCTTGTCAGCCGCAAGCTCACCCTAAGATGAATTTCTCTTACAAGTGTTTTTCATTTTTATCAGGCACCTTTGGAGCCAGAGATTGCAAACAGTGCACAAGAAGACTTTCATCAAATGGTTTGTTATGCTAGCACCTACTCTAATTTAAATGAAAATAATCCTTCTTTTAAGTGAGTTCATGTAGTGAACCTTCTGGGACAATTAGAAATTACATTTGAGGAGACCATAAATGGTTTATTTATTTCTGTAATTTTCTGGTTTTTTATTCGCTGCTTTCTTTTTTGAAATAAAAGATTTGGTGAGAGAAATTCTTTTACCAAAATTTCCTGACTGGAGCTCCTCTGAAGAATTTACTGTGAACACTAGTTTCTGGAAACGCGCATTGCGCGTAACCCTTATCATATGAACATAAATTTACAAATTCACATAAATAACATTAAAAATTGTGTAGTTAAATTATAAATTAACTAAAAAAGTAAAAAAAAAAAATCCTAAAAATGATAAATACTGATCCTATATAGCTCAACAAAGGAAGAATATAATAAATTTAAAACTTACATACAACATTATATTAATTGATTGCAATAAATCTAACTTTCAAAAACAAAATAATTTCCTTAGTGTCTGTACAAAATATTAATGTACAATAAAGAACAAATATATAAAAAGTATTAAAATGGAAATGCCAACAACTGTACTTATTAAATGGAAGTCATATCTTGAGTAATTCCAGTTACATGAAGTTCCGTAGTGGTTGAGCCTCTACAGAATGGAATGAAGATAGATATTACAGTAGAGGTTAAGATTCATAGTCACGTTAGGATACACTGCTAGCATTCGTCTTTCAATACCAAACAAGTCACACTTTCTTGAGACATTGTTACCTCATCGAAAATAATAAAACAAAAACATACTTAAGAGAGCAAACAACTTGAGACCCTATCATTGCAAGCTCATCATCTTTATATGTGTTGATGGTAGCAATCCCAGTGATGATTATGTTGCTTTGTTATGCACCTGCCTTTTGTCTATGGACACTAAGGACGACCCTTCTCGCCAAACGGACTGGTCAACATGAAAAGTTTCCATATGACTGCAAGCAATTATGAAAGAATTGCTACATATACGCAATAAGAACAAAAATCAGCTAATAAAAGAAACTAAAAGCCTACTTGACATTTAAAGTGATTCTCTTTCTGGTCTCCTAAGCTTTGACTGACAACCTTCATTACTGGATCTCTGTGCTTCATATGTATTTTTTAGGCCAGTCCTAAATGAATAACTTTGTACAAGGAACACAATGAAGGCCAGTTTTTGCTACATATACACAATATAAGAACTAAAATCAGTGGGGGAAAAGAAGCTAAAAGCCTACTTGACATTTAAAGTGATTCTATTTCTGATTCCTAAGCTTTGGCTCACAACCTTCATTACTCGATCTCTATGCTTCATATGTATTTTCTACGCCAATCCTAAAGTATTTAAATAACTTTGTAGGAGGAATACAAGAAGGCAAGTTTAAGAGGTTGTATGGATGGGCTTATAATTTATTACTTATAAGCCTAAGTCATAAGTTAGGAATTAGGATTCCTAACTTATAACTTTGAACTTATTTTTGTTATTTAAGCTTAAAAACAAGTGCTTAAAAACATTTTTTATCTTACCCAAACACTACAAAAGTGCTTAAAAGCTATATTTGGCTTTAAAGCACCTAAAATAAGCCGATCCAAACATGCTCAAAGAATGGAGAAGGAAAAGAGACTTTGAGTTGTTGTCAACCTGTTGCTCCTTTATTGCTCCCTTATAATCAGGGGAGGAGACTACCCTTGCCTGAGGGGTGTCTCGTGACACCCCTTCACTGGAAAATTACATTGTATATATATGTTAAATTTTGGTTTAATAAATATATACATAAGTGTTGACACCTCGTGACACAAACTAAAGCTTTAGTGTTGTGGTTAAGGACTTGCCAAATTTGTCTGAGGTTGTGTGTTCTACCTTTGCTATCAGCTAAGTTGCTCGGACTCTTCACTTTTGGTGTCACACCCGTGTTGGCATGACATGGATGTGGGTATGGGAACCTTGTTCGATTTGGTCAACCAATTTTGGATACTTCGACCAAAATCGATGGGAAAAGTCCAATCAATACAAAAGCCAAGGTGAAATTGAAGAAAATGGAATACCTTTTATATAGAAATTTCTATGTCACTCGTTTTCCTTTAATCTCCTTCCAAGATTCTCCTCAAATTCTCCACATAATCTTATAATTTAGGTTTTATAAGTCTATTTTTCGAGTTTTAAATTTCTGTAATCAATACAAAAGCCAAGGTGAAATTGAAGAAAATGGACTACCTTTTATATAGAAATTTCTATGTCACTCGTTTTCCTATAATCTCCTTCCAAGATTCTCCTCAAATTCTCCACATAATTTTATAATTTAGGTTTTATAAGTCTATTTTTAGGCGAATCCTTGCATTCGTATCCATACATGGATTCGAATCTCCGAATCTTAAAAATTAGATCATGAAGGATCCGACCTCTGGATCCGCACCCGTATCGGACACCTGCACCCGAATCCAAGCAACTTAGGCTATCAACATGTTAGTACTTTTTGACTGCGTCCATTTTTTTCTTTTTTACAATTTATTTTGTTGGCTTTCTTGTAAATTTACTTTCTTATATTTTGACACCCCTTAATGAAAATTCTGGCATGCCACTGCTTATTAAATAGGTTTAAAATAACGTTTTATATTACCTACCATCTATTACAATAAATGAGTGGTTATTAATTCTTCTAGATTGCAAGGACAATGTTTACCCAAGTAATTTGATAAGTATTTGTATTTATAACATTCACATACACGACATATGAAAAGATTCAATAGCTTAATAAATTTATTAATTCATTAATTATTCAATCCAAAAGTTTTACTTCTCTAAACATGGTATAGCATATAAGTTGGCTATTGGTTTGAGAGTAATGAAGAGAGTTGTTAATGTGCATACTTTAATATGTTGTTTTTCTTATTAGAATGTGTAATTTCAACTTTGTACAAAAATGTCGTCGTAATAATTTTTGCTTGAAGGATAAAAAAGTCATTTAACTTTTCATGTGCAATATGGTGATTGAACTTTTCACTTTTAGGGCTTCCCACTTATGATATAACTAGTATTTAGCACGTGATATAGTGTGTCTCATGTAAGTAGTATATACGTGATATAAATTATATAAAAACTGCAGGTGAATGATTAACATAAAATCTATAGTGGAAAAATACAAGTTGTAGTTAATGAATGATTATTTGTTGAGCAAGATATTATCTAACCTTCAAAGTTGAACAATTAAATAAAGTTGAGCAACTAAATTCAATGAGTTACACCCTTCGGGGTGGCCCAGTGGTTTGGGCTTGGGACTTCCATGTTGGAGGTCTCAAGTTCGAAACCCCTTGCCAGCGAAAGCAAGGAATTTGCCTTCTGCGTCGAGCTCGTCACACCGGGCTTGCCTAGTGCGGGTTACCTCTCTAGTGTGGTTTGCGAGCTATTGCATTAGAGTGAGAGTTTTACCCTGTGCGCACACAAAGGGTAGCGACTGCGGGTTTCCCTTGTCATAAAATAAAATTCAGTGAGTTAATTTTGATGTTCTTATATATTTGCAAACATGTATTGTATTTATATGTTACCAAATTCTTTCTTATAGACGATATTCTTAGTTTATGTTCCACTTCGATGATCCGATTGTTCTATTATAACCAAACACTTCTATTATTGTATTTTGATTGGAAAAGTGAGTAACTATAGTTGGCAATATATATAATAATATTACTTAATAATTTTATAAATATGGTAATTCTTTTTTAAAAACTTATTATAAATATGGTAATTATAAAAGTGTAGGACCATTACTAATTTTTGTGATGCAATATAATAATCCACGTACCTTATTAAAAGAAGGTAAAATGCACAAGTACCCCCCCAACCTATGCCCGAAATCCCAGAGACACACTTATACTATACTAAGGTCCTATTACCCTCCGAATTTATAAATAATTTTCTACCCCTTTTCGGCCTACGTGGAACTATCAATCAGATAGGTTGAAAAAATTGTCAACACGCGCTGGGCCCCAGAAGATAGTGCCACGTAGGCCGAAAAGGGGTAGAAAATTATTTATAAATTAAGTTTGGGGGGTAATAGGACCTTAGTATAGTATAAGTGTGTGTCTGGGATTTCGGGCATATGTGGGGGGGTACTTGTGCATTTTCCCTTAAAAGAATTGTAATCCTAAACTAAGTCTTAGTGACAAATAATGAATGTGATACCTATACAAACTAATAAGCGTTACAATTGTTAGAATAAGAATAGGTTTATACATTCCTATTAGAATAAGTTTACACAATCCTATTAGAATAGGAATATATTTATACAATCCTATTTAGAATAGGAATAGGAATACAAAATAGTATCCTACTTGATAAAGGATTGTATTCTAGTGTCTATAAATAGGATCTCAATGTAATAATGTAGACACAACTACACAACTATAATATTTTTTTTAAATATTTCTCACATGGTATCAGAGCCTCTACGATCTTGGTAGAAAATCAAAGAGCTTCCGCTGTTGGCGGGTGGCTATTACCCATATATGCTGCCCGTCTAGCCAATGATTATGTTAGCAAAAGTTGGGTCACCGTGTACCTTTCATGTGATTTTTTTCTCATATCTAATTTGTGTAGCACCGTGCCATCATTCCGGTGACTACTTTCTTATATCTAACTTGTGTAGCACTGTGCCATCATTCCGGTGACTACTTTTTCATATTTGATTTGTGTAGCACCGTGCCATCATTCTGGTGACTACTTTTTCATATTTAATTTTTGTAGCACCGTGCGATCTTTCTGGTGACTACTTTTTCATATTTGGTTTGTGTAGCACTGTGCCATCATTCTAGTGACTACTTTTTTATATATAATTTGTGTAGCACTGTGTCATCCTTTCGGTGACTACTACTATTTTGTTTTTTGCATATCTGATTTGCGTAGCACCGTGCATCTTTCCGGACTACTTTTCATATTTAATTTGTGTAGTAGTGGATTTTTTCGAACTATTTTCTCATATCTGAGTTGCATAGCATTATGTGTCTTTTCAGTGACTCCTCAGATTTGATTTGCATAGTTCCATTCGTCTTTCCGGTGACTTCTCAAATCTGATTTGCGTAGGGTTGTGCCATCATTTCAACCCTACCTGTATAATTTTTCTTTTTCAGTAGGGTCATGCCATCATTCCGACCCTACCCATATTATTTCTCTTTTTCAATGGGGTTGTTCCATCAATTCGAACTATCCTTTATAATTTCTATTTTCTAGTTGGATCGTGACATCATTCCGACCCTACCCATATAATTTTATTTCTTAGATTGTGACCACTTTTAGCCATCAAATCTAATACTCCGGCATATGAGCATGTTCCGGCTAGTTTTTCAGTGACTTGTTTAATATCGACTCATCTATTGATTCCAACATGATCCATATACTTTATACTAGATTTTGAGTAGCCTTGTATGTCGATTATGTGAGTCACTCTATGGTCTGAAACGGTCTTTGCAAGTTTGGTTTGGGAAGTTCAACACTGTAATTTTATCACTCTGTGTTTTATCGGCATTATGCATCAAATTCAGTATTTCATGAGAAGATTAAACACATTGAGATTGACTGACATTATGCATCAAATCTAGTATTTAATGAGAAGACAAGCACATTGAGATTGACTGTTAATTTTGTGAAGTCGACTGATCAACTTGCAGATCTCACCAAGCCCCTCATTGGTCCTCGTATTAATTACATATGTAACCAGCTATGTACCGCTAGGTACATGAATTGTATGCACTAGCTTGAGGGGGAGTGTTAGAATAGAATAGGAATATATTTATACAATCCTATTTAGAATAGGAATAGGAATAGAAAATAGTATCCTACTTGATAAAGGATTGTATTCTAGTGTCTATAAATAGGATCTCAATGTAATAATGTAGACACAACAACACAACTGTAATATTCTTTTTCAATATTTCTCACAACAATCAAATAAAAGATCAGGTGGCCTGCTCCCCACTCATTAACAAGGACTGATTCATACATCTACAATATGTAAAAGATCTTGCTAAA
This sequence comes from Solanum verrucosum, assembly GCF_900185275.1. NCBI lineage: Eukaryota > Viridiplantae > Streptophyta > Magnoliopsida > Solanales > Solanaceae > Solanum > Solanum verrucosum. The sequence continues at coordinate 1,337,814 of NW_026020014.1, read as the reverse complement.
GAGTATTGGGTGCAAATAATATATGATTAACTCTATTTTTTCGTGAATTATTATATTGGTTGAACAACCTCTAGTAAAAGACGGCTCCTTTGAGCAGCATGTTGAAGCCAAAATCCATAAAATACAAGAAAGAAATTAGCCGAAGATGAGAGAATATTGTTGTTTATATTAAACATTATTGGAAGAATGATAGAATAACAGTTGAGGTTAGTAAGACAGCAAGGGAGACGGACAAGGAAAGGACAAGGAGGAGTATTAGATTTGGCTATATTTTTATTCTATTTTCATTCTGCTACTGATTTCCTTTTGAAATTTTCAGTGTGTAGAATTTTTTTTTGGATTCTCTTTAGTTTGAATTACCAAAGAAACATTAGCACAAATCACCAAATATTATCAATGTGCATCTTTTTTTTCATCGGGGTTTAAAGTTAAAAAATCAAAAGTAAAACCAAACCAAACAAATCATATTTTTTCCCTTTTGATACGATTTTCCATGAATACCCCTATTAAGTATATTACTATGCCTTTGCCTTTTGGTATTAAAAGTAGGGCTGTAGCAAGAATCGATTTAATCAATAAGCCGTACTGAAGAAAATGCTATTGGTCTATCGGTGTGTTGTCGATCTCATCGATAAGGTTAGGCTACATGAACATTTAGGAAAAAGTTACCCTCGTTTCATACTCTTAATTTTTATTTTTATTTTATAACCGAGAAATCCGTCTGTCACCCACCCTTAGGACCAATCACAACCTTCTAAACTTGGTGGATAATGGGCCCGCCCCTCTACCCTTCTCCACTTAAATACCAAGCTTCACTTTGCATGGTGTGGGGCTTGAACCTGCAACCTAAGCCACAAATCCTCCACCTTTTGCCACTCGAGCTAGGCCTTGGGGACATACTCTTAATCGTCCAATGGAGTATTCAAAAACCGATTTAACCGATAAACCAAATCAAAAAATGTTATTGGTTTATCGGTATTGGGGTATAACTATTTTAAAACAGTTCTTTAAATATTTTTATTGGACTATCGGTTTGGTTTTGGATTTTCAGATTTTAGTTAATGGTTCAATGACTATAAAAGCAGATTAAAGTAGCATTTTCTTATCAGGAAAACCGAAAATCGAACCGTTTAGGATGTCTAACTGATTAACCGAAAACTAAGTAATTATTGGTTTGGTCATTGGTTTAGCATGCTTACAAACTGATAACCAATAAATCGAATCGAATATACAAAACCATACTGAAGGACCGATAAGCACCCTAATAAAAGGTTTTCGATGTAAAGTTAGGCCCATAAATAGGATTCAAAAAGGATAAAGAAATGAAGTATTAGAAATACAAGCTTAGCACCTTGATGCAATATGAAGTTAATTCACTTGACTGCTAACATCGTTTTTGGGTGGTAAAGAATTTGTCTTTGTAAGTTAGTTAGACTTAGTAGGTGCATTTTGGACCAATTGTTGATGAGTTTCTTGTCCGTAGGTTATCCAGTTACATAAGTGATTCCATAGGCTTTTCGTTTTTGTGTCTTTCTAAAATTGGGTAGTGATAAAATCTTAGTTAGTTGGTGTTCTTTATTTGGAGATTGATATCTAGGTTCAGAGTATCATGATGTTTCACGGTCTGGAGATTCGCGTCTGCTTTTCGGGGGGAGCCTTCCCATCAATTTGAATTTTCCTCCTCTGGGCTTAGACCCTTATGGATCGACCATCCGGACTGTTAAGTTATGCCTTCATAAAAAATTCCACAAACGTTAAGCTCAATGAGGTGGATTCCAAAAGATAAAGAGCTAATGAGGAGGCTTTTCTATTTATAATATAGAAGGCATAGTTCTTTTAATTTTGATGTTGATGATTTCTTCACCTATTATATCTCCTCAATATCTTTTGGTAACATTATATAGTACTCTTAAGTGTTGAAAAGGTAATTTTGTCACATATCCTCTAATTGTTTGATCTCATACAGAATAAAAAGTCAGAAAAGATTCTGAACATTATAGAATTAGAAAGGTTGAAAATAGAAACCCCTACGGTTAAGCCAACATGAAAAATCACAGAGGAAGTCCAAGAAATGAGACTTTAAACTGAAAATTACTTGTAGATACAATAAGGAAGACATTGATTTAGTTAGCAAGATTAAGCTACCAAATAAAATAAACATACTAAATTTGGCCAAAGAATTATAGAAATAAAAAGAAATAAAAATTCAGAACTATGGAAAACCAAAATACACAAAAAGTTACCTGTCATAGAATGAGGATATCAGAGAGCTGGTTTGAGTTCAAGTCTGGCCTGACGGAGATCTGGAAGTAGTATATTATTTATATATATATATATAAAACCTGTTTTATTTTATGGAATACAAAGCATACAACAGTTCCCAAGGAATACCAAACACATTGTGTAATTAATATATTCAAGACACGATTTGGTGGACGTTGATTCATTGTATAGTATTCAAATCTGATGAGAGTAATATTGATTTAAATGTGCATTTTGAATTTTTGTATAAAATTATTATAGAAGTAGTGATTGATTGAAGGTAAAATGGTTGTTCAACTTATGGTGGACATTTTGGTAATTCAACTTTGGACTTAGGGGATTCCCACTTTTAGATTAGTCTATAAAATATATAGAAATGCCCAAACAAGATAGGATCACTTCTAGCGGGATGGAACTCTACGGACTTGATGGACGGACTTTCCTTTCAAAAGGCAACAAAGAAAAAGAAAGAAATATGTGGTAAAGAATGAATTGATAGAGGTGTGGAGTTTAACCGAGATAAAACAAAATCAAAAAGGCTAGGAGCTCTAACCGATGACGAAAAAGTAAAGCTTCACAGGGGTCTTACTTCTATTTTTCCAACTTGAAAAGGGAATAAAGCTTGATTGCGAATCGGCACCCCGACGGAGAGCTTGCCTGGCTGCCATGGATGATTCGGGGAACCTTCATGTTGTTGTTCGCCTCTAGTTTGTTGAGGTGACACTCCACTTCTTTAAACTCTTATGAGGCGAGAAACTCCTGTTTCCTTCTCTTTCATTACTCTTCCGAGGATGGTTTGGGGGAGCTGGTTCTGCCTCCGGCCGAGGAGGGAAATTTCAATCGATAGGCGGTAGCTTTGACGAGTTAGGACATGGAAGTGAAAACCCTAAACTTGAATATAATAATAATATATAATATACAATATAATATAACTTCCTATTACTTTTTTTTTGTCTCAAAAAAACAATATAATATAACTTCCAGTCACTTTTATTTGTCCACCTTACTGAAAGTACATTCACTTTTAGTTGTCACTTTTAGCATATCAAGATAAGCATTTTTTTTAATGTTTTGCCCATAACATTAATTAATTCATTTCAAGACCTAAGATAAACATTAATTAATATGGGAATTGTGGTAAAATACTCATGTCAATCATTGTTTGTTCAGGAGCATGGAAAGTCCAAAGTGGACAAGTAAAAGTGAACGGACGGAGTAGTATTTATAGATAGATAGATAGATATATGATATATGATATATTTGATGCACCTAAAAATTGACGAGCTAGAAGGTACAACTAGAGGCTCAGGTTTATTATTTATGGATGGTGCTGTCATTGATGTTAATGCAGTCATATGGGGACATGATTTTCTATCTTTGTGTACGTGTGGAGTACAGCTATCCACTGAACAATGACTAAAAGTAAACTAGATGCTGTTATAATCTGCTGTGGAAAAGGTCTATAGAATTAAATGGTAAATATGGAAGTAACGGGAGATGAAGGTTCTGTTAGGTGGCTGATTGTTGACTATTTGAACCTTGATTTATGTTTCAGAAAAAGTAAAATTTTCTTTTCCAGGTTCCAATACTTTTGTTGATTTGCAATCAAACTCTGTTGCCTGTAATTCCATTTCTGCTCATAACTGCCCAGTGTCTGGTCAAGTTAGTTACATAATATAGTGCTGGTTCACTTGTATTGTATTGCACCAACAGTGTCCTATAACATGGCATGAATGAAGTTACATGATGTGGAGCTAATGTATCATCATCATTTGAACCACTATTTGCATGTTCTTGATGTCTTTTAATGATGTTACTTCATCAAAAGATGAATGTAGTTGCATGAGCCGAGGGTCTATTGTAAGCAACCTCTCTACCTTCACAAAGGTAGGGGTAAGGCTGCGTACTCACCACCCTACCTAGACCCTACTTGTGGGATTACATTGGGTATGTTGTTGTAGGTAAGCACATTAAGTGTTGTTTCTTTTTGTTATCACTTATGACCAGCAGTCTCTACATTTTGCACAACATCGTCTGACCTTTGTGTTTTAATTTGTGTAGGATATGCCTAGTAGCCTGTACCATCCTGCGAGATTCCTTACAACACTGTTAAGAGGTGGTGACATTAACAGAAGAGGCGCGGAACTACTTGGAGAGATGCTGCAGGAACAAAATTGAAGGGACATATATCAAGTATTGGTGGAGGAACAATTTTGTTTATTAATTGGTCTGTTCCTCTCAAAATGAAAAAAAGGTATATTATTATGTATATATATATGATTTTGTACCCTTTTTTCAGCCTCAAGACCCAATTTTAATAGCCTGCCAACTGCATCACTAATCGTAAGATGCAGAATCAAAAGATTGAACTTAGATGCTTAATGTATGTGCACCTGCAACAGCACAATCGTTGTCAAATGTAAAAAAAGTGACTTGCTTTAATAGTTCCTGAGATTCCATGTTTTTGGTGTTGCGGTGTGAAAGGCTCTGCAATATGTGAAATGGAAACGAGGAGCTGGGTTTGTTGGGTTGTTTTCATGTGATGTTGCTTTAGGAATTAGAATCTTCGGTCTTATTTTAGCTTACCAACTCAGACAAGACCCATGCTCTCGTTTCCTGTGTTTCTTCTTCAAGAAGACTGGCCTGCAGCTTCCTTGTCAGTAGTTTTAGACATTTTCCTTGGTCTGCTAGGCTATATGTTTATGGTTTGATAGTGAAGATTCATATAGCTGACCCCAATTAACTTGGGACAGAAGCATAATGTTGTTTCTATTGGCCAAACATCTGTGATTTACTGGTAATTTTAAAGGTTTCTAGGGAAAAGAATGTGTATAGCCAATTTGTGTTTTAATTCTACTTCTTGAGTGGTTAGGATGAGAACTAGCTTTTGTACCTTACCAATCAGAAAATCATGAAGCAAGGGTAAGAATTTTACAAGTTAATCTGAAGTTAATGTAAATAGCTATAGCAGGCAGAAAGTGTGTAAGAACACCATTGAATTGGAATGTTTACGAGCTTGTCGCTCAGTACTGTTTAGCAGGTTGCGTATGTCATATGGGCCTCTTGGTTAGCTGCTTATATAGCTTTCATACTTGTCATTTCATATTAGATAAAAGTGGTCGCTTAAAGGAAAGGCCAGCTAGCACATTATAGTTTACGGTTTAGTTCAAATGTCTCCTAAAATACAAGCTGTGGTACTGCGTTAATTTCTTTGAAAATTTTAGGTGGTTGGATGGGTTGTCACTGTTAAATGATTAGATTGTTTGGTGCTTTCGTTGAAAAGAAAAGAAATCAGAAATATCTTTTAATAAACAGAATTAATTACTCATTCAGATTATGTGAAATCATTAGTAGTAGTTATGAAATCATAATCGAGTGATTGAAATGCTAATTTTTAGGTAGCACGTTTCTAGTTCTCCCCAGGAATAGTAGTTAGGTCGTTGTCCAATAGGTAAATTGAATGCGAACGCGCCATTTTTAATCAACTATCTAGATTTATCTATGTGGGGTCTGGGGAGAGTGGGTGTACGACCTTATAGAGAGACAGTTTTCCAAAGACCATGAGCTTAAGAAAGGAAAATATATATGCTTAATAGTATCAACCTTCAAAGGGAAAAAATGAATTTGCATATCCAACTTCACATTCTACACTCACTGTCCCAACATTTTGCCTAAAATATCTTTGGTTATATATTAAAAAAACTACCATTTCTTTACTTCCTACCCTAAATACATAGAGCACAATTAGAAATTTTAATTGGTCTTATTAATTGCTAACACACGTCATACATGTTCTAAAAATTTGTATTAAAGAAAAAGTAGTCGTATTAAAGAAACTATGTGAGTCTTTATTCAGAAAACAGTACTAAATAAATAAAGTTGTATAAACCGAACAATTGAGACTTTACAACTTATATAGAGTGATTCTTCTTCTAATTTTATGTATATTTTACAAATAATTAATAAATGAGCTGTAGTGGACAGGTCTAGAATTAGGAAATGCTTATCTGGCGACTAGCGCCAATCATTGAACTTAGATAGGAAGGAGGAGGACACTGACTTTTATAATTGTAATAATGTAATCTGTCTGCATATTCTACAAGGAATTAAATACAATCGAATCTTTTTATAACAATATTATTTGTTTGGAACTGTTATAGTAAAATATCGTTTTAGAGTATAATTGTTGTATAGATGTATAACTATATTTACGTTATTTCTCTAGTTATTAGATCTAGAGGCAGAGCTAGAGTGTCTCTGATAGTTTAAAACATTGAATAAAAATTGTATAAAACTTAAATTCAATGACAATTACATGAAATGCACCATTTTAGGAGGCAATGGTCGCACTAAATATGAGCTGGAGGCTGAAGAATTGGTTGAGTTAGAATGATTTAAGAAGCATAGCCAAGTATGACTAAACACGTGGGCATGTTACTATTTGTTGGACTAGTTAGTAGTATACATCAATATGGCATTGTCCACATGCCCAATCATCATTCACAAATCATGCTAATTAATTGCAATTTGCATTTCCCATTTTGTAGTATTGTTTTGAAATAGTGGCCCTTTACACAAGCTTACACATGCCTTTGATGTCTATATACTCACATTAACTCAAATTCTTCAATACTATGAAAGAGATGTCTTCCTCTCTCATTGATCTTTATCATCCCAAGTGTCATACTAAGATTTTCTTTGCTGAAATAATGCCTTATCAAATGTGTTGTGTTGCCACTTACACGTGTCAGACTGAAAATGACTCTTATTTTATTAAAAAGATTGACATCCTCAATTGTTAGGTGTTCAAATTAATTTAAACACCTAAGGCACAAAAAACTCCATGTTTAGAACATGTCAATCATATACTTCATACTTGTTGTCTGCGCCTTAGCCGAATTCTGCCTTGCTCATGTCATTACTGACTCCTACGCACAAGCCTATAGCAGAGTCGGAAGTAAACATACTTAAAAGCTAAGGAGATTCAATAACAACCGTATATAGTGTAATTTGTTTACGAAGGAGGTTCGGATAAACTCCAGTACCCTTTCTAGCCCATTATACATGCTAACTGGCTTTGATGCATAATGCCTTAGAGTTCGTTTAGATTGGTTTAAAAAAGTACTCCCTCCGTCCCTTTTTAGTTGTCCACTTTAGAAATGACACACAGATTAAGGCAACAATGATTAGCACAGTGAAGTTACAATTTTACCCTTATGACAACTTTTCACTTCAAAATTACAACCACTTATTTGAATTAAAGTGAAATAAATTGGAGGGAAACAACATACACTTTTACAATTTTCAAGAAGTGTAAATAAGGGTATAATAGGAAAAAAATTGTTGTCCTTTCTTGATTTGTCAAAATGGACAACTAAATAGGGACAACTAAAAAAGGAAATATGGACAAGTAAATAGGGACGGAGGAAGTAGCTTTTAAGTTAAAAATAACAAATCAAATTGAAATGACTTATAAGTCAAAAAATAAAAAGTGGTGGAGACTTAACTTTTAGTTTCTGACTTATTTTAAGTCAGTTTTTACCTTGTCAAACACTTCACAACTTATTTTAAGTTATTTTTTATATTTGTCACACTTCCAAAAATTAAAAATTGACTTAAAAATAGATTTGACTAACTTTTAAGTCAATCCAAACACCCTTCTAGTGTCCCTTTGCCGTGCCAAGTTGTACATCCAACATTTACTAAACTACCTTACCACCTTCAAGGTACTTTTGCTTTGTAACTTGGCACCAAATCCCATGCCTTGACATATTGACTTTTCCAAACCTCTTTTTAGTTGTGTACTTTTTCATCAGTTTATTTATGCTCCTAATTTTCTGCAAACCAGACACCCTCAATCAAACAATAAACAAATGTATCAAAAAGAAAGGCAACTAATAACAAATCTCGGAATTTGAGGGGAAACGTCGAGTGGTCCTACTATTCCAACTATTTTCACCGACACCTTTCTTCACCCTATTCACTACATTAAACTAATCTTCATTATTGAACCCTCCATGGCCCCCTTAACCCGTTCTGCCGACCACGAATTCAGAATTTGAAGTTTATAACATCAAGCTACTATATACGTAATAGTCCCACATATCCTACTATGGTCCACCCCTGTCTACAGATTTTGACTATCAAATTAACACAGCTGTTTTCTGGTGAGCAGGCACTTGCCCCTACTCCAATCATGTGTTTAATTAAGTCAATGCACCCTGTTTAATCATACATATTAATATAATCAACTTGACACCTTTCATCATCAACTTCCATTGCCGGCAAATTTTTCATTCCGGTAATAAAACAGATGAAAATCAAGATTAAATTACGATAGCGATATGTCTGATTATAACAGGAAGAAGAATCATTGAAATGTAAATTCAATATATGATCAAATAACACATACAAATACTCTCTATATTATATTAAGAATGAATATATGCTGCTACTCCCAATCCTAACTGAACAAATTTGATTTGGCAGATTATGTATATATAACAAAAACCAAATTGAACTATATCCTACAAACATCCATTTACCAAAAAACAAAAAAAAACAAAGAAATCAACAAGCAAAACAAGAGGGTAAAGGAAAATCACACCATTTCCTTCTACCCTAAAATCAAAGTGCTCATCAGAAAGTCCATTTCCAGATCTTGATTCGAAGATCCACTTTGCATTTCACATTTGAAGTAGTAGCTTTAGTCGGAGTTTTGCCGGAAGGAACAGTAATTTTAATACCACTGCATTTAACTCGAATTCCAACTTTCTTCGTTTTCAAGCTTCCAACTTTGACTTTAACTTTTGTATCAAGTTTTATCTCCAATGGCAGACTGCTCTTATTCTTCAATTTAGATTTCAGATTAGAAATCGCAGAATCGTCGAGATTTTTCCCTGAACTTGACACTACAGTCTTCAACGTCGTTGTGTTTTTCCTATCATGCATAAAAGCCGGTAACGATCCGTCTCCGATATCAACATCGTTTGAATTGAACGAGATGTTAATTGGATCGTAGAAGAAAGAAATCTTTTTGTTAGGATTACGAGCAACAACGGTGAGATTGAACTTCGACGCGAGTTTCGTAGAAGTAAGATTGAATTGAGAGACTTGAAGAGTAGAAACAGAGAACGAAGGCCTCTGAGGACGGTAAAGCACCCAGAAAATCGCACCGGCAATTGCAGCAAGTAGAACAATAGTGATTATGAAAAAGGTAATGAACAGGCAACAACAACAACAGCAGCTCCGTCGGTGTTTACGGCGGGGAGGCGGCATAGGACGGTAAGTAGGTCTAGCAGCGTTGTAAAGCTGAGCTTTGTTCGCCGGAAACGTCTGATTAGCTCCGGCGGCGGCGGCGGCGGCAGGAGCGGGAGCGGGAGCAGCAGTGCCATTAGGGGCAGCTGGTTTAGCAGCTGGGTATACTCTATCCGCCATAATAGGAACTTTTGGAAGGAAAAAAAAAAATGAAAATTAGGAATTAGGAATTAGGGATTAGGGTTTTCTTTGTGTGTTATATATAGAGAGAAAAAGGAGAATAAATTAATGGTGAATTTGGTGAAGGTGAAAAAGGAACAACAATGGAGAATTTTGAAGAGACAAGTACCTTATAACTAATGATCAAATTATAGGTGTTATTCACCAACCAATCAGAATCACCACACGCTTTGATTAGTGAGTGTTTAATCAGGCACTAATTATGGTCATTAATTATTTGTATTATTTTTATTGCCTTTTAACTGTATACGCGGTACAGTTATTCTAATTTATGGAAAGTACTTTATGAATCGACATTTAAAGATTCGTGTTGAGATTAGAGTTTGGAAACTATTGGTCGTAATTTATATTCCGTTAATCTCTACTTGTCCATGGTACTATTTTGGGATGTTGACAATATTTGTTCAGTTTATAAAATTAATGAATAATTTATCCATTGTGCCTATTTTACCTTTGCTATTAAATATTTTCTTTATTCTATATTAACTGAATTTGTAAGACAATGTACACTTATAAAGAAAAACATTGAATCCATTATTGTCCTTTGTGAAATCATAAATATAACATTGCAAGTAGAACAATTTATCTCTTAGAAAATATCTAATTTCACTAAAGGAAAAGGTAAATATGGATAAAAATTCAAACATCTATTTTAAACTTTAAACAATTCCATTGTTTTGAACGATGAAAAAAACCTCAAAAATTCAGTTAATATGAAATGAAAGGAATATTGTTTATTTTCAATTTTTGGATTACTTATATTATATTTAATAAAGGTGATTTAGTAAAATTACCTTTATCATTTATGGCTTCTTAATTCATATATCAAGTCAATAGTTGACAACTATTGTTGAATATATGAACTATTTGGGTTACTCATATCGGAATTGTTTGAAAAAATAAATATCGAAATATCATATCTAAGCATGTAATTTTATTATATATATATATATATATATATATATATATATATATATATATATATATATATATATTACGAATATATTATTATAATACTAATAAATATATAAATTAATATTATTATAAAAATTAATTGCTTAGATATTGAAATTTTGATTATTATATCCTGATTGATTTATTTTTTTGTGTAGTTGATTAACAAATAAATTGTTTGGACTTTATTTTAGGCACTTTTACATTTTATATGTGTATGAATAATATAATTAGACTTCTTGAAAAATCGAAATCGTAATTTTTAATATAATAATCGTAATTATATGAATAATATATAAGTCAAAATCGATTAAATTATGATATCAGTAAATCATATCATAAATTACTGAAATTGTGTTTACACGTATAAATTAATTTAATATAATAATAATAATAATATATTTCTAAAAGTCAAAAATCAAAATTGGCTAACCGGAGAATGCAATATCATACCATGTGCACACGTTAACTGATCCAGAGCTTAAATCTCGCTAATACTCCATTTTTTTCCAAGGCAATTTTAAAAAAAAAGAAGGAAAAATAATTAATTTCTCATAGTCTTGCAAGTTTCTGACAATTTGATTATTATAAAAAAACTTGCCTTATTTTAAAATATTTTATAAATAAAAATGTAATAATTATATGACATTTGAGTTGCAGCTATTGATTACAGTTTTAGGTCAACTCTACTAAAGAACTTGCTAATATTTTTTTAAAAAAATACGTTGATAAATTTTACTGGCTGTTTGGTAGAATGTGTTAGTTTTAAAATGATTTAATATTTTATTTGATGATATTTCAACGTCTGTATAACTAATACATATATTGAGTATGTATCTTATTTAATATTATAAGATGTATAATTCATTGTATTAGCAATATCAAAAAAATTGAAAATATACATTGTATTTCATATATTTTCATTCTAATCATTTTCTGAAAATTTGATTATTATAAAGCCACTTACCTTCATTTTCTTCTTAAGTATTTTTGTTAACGAGTCAGATTGAAGGAGAGAAGAAAAGTTAATTGTACCAATTAAAGCAATCTTATTACTGACTTGTTATTAGGACTACTTTTTAATAGAAAAAAAATACTTTTTTCTAACGTGTGAGGAAAATATTGCAGAAAAGCATAGAGGAATTTTTGAAAATAGTTTTTTAATAATTTTGGCAATAATAATAAAACCAAAAAGAGAGGAGTTGAATTAGTTGTGCAGTCGCGTGGAAAACGTATGGGGCCTTGGATTAGTGTAATTTGCACCTAAAATAGATGTGTCCACTTTAACAACTATGGCCCACACATTTCAGATTAACGAGGATCAAACTAACTAATATTTATTGTGAATTTGAATATAATTTTTTTGAACTTAGATATATAAAAAGAGCGAACAGATGGTAGAAAGAAATACTTCCAAACCGTGAAATTGCATACATGATTGTTTTCAGCGAGGTTCTTTTATCAATCTCATGGTTCTTGTTACTTAAAATCGTTAGTAGATTTGGTTGGATGGCAGACATACTATATAAGTTGTAATAGTTAACAATTGAATATATTTAGAAGGTATTTGAAAAAAATTATGATAGACAATATATATTTTTATTATTTAAATAATAAATAAGACGTATAATTAAAACGAATTAAATATTTGGAATATATGTTTTTCCTTGATGAACTTCTCCACCATAGCGTTGCGTGGAATAGTTGAAGTGTTATAAAGCCAAAGGCAGGTGTGAGAGTGATCCTGTCGGTCCCGCCTTTTCTCTATTTGGTTTGTTGTACATATTATGGGCTACTTTCAACTCTAAAATCATTTTCGTTTTACTCTTTACTGCTCTGTTTGGCCCAATTAGGCTGGTTGAACGTAAAAATTAGGTGGGATGACTAGTTTTCGAATTTGTTATGAATTTTTAGTCACAATTTGAAAAATTAGGTGGCACAACGAATTTTTGAACCCCTTGATTCGTTCCTTGGTTTTGAACCACATGAATCAACAGTAATGGCATATTTAGTGAAATTTCATAAGTGAGGTTTGCAGAGATATGATATAAGTAGGCCTTACCAGTTACCTGATACTCCCTCCGTCCACAATTGTTTGTCAGGGTAAGGTCATGCACATCCTTCAAGAAAAATTTAATACAAGGTGTAATTTGACTAATATGACCCTACTATATCTAAAACACCAAAAGTCCACATAACTTTTAAATTGAACTACACAATCATTAAGGGCAGAATTGGAAAAAAGTGACTAATTATTTCTTGATTGTTTAAATTGACAATTAATCTTGGACATCTATTTTTAGTATACCTGCCAAACAATTGTGGACGAAGAGAGTATGAGATTTCTAGAAATAGCAGCAGCCCAGTAGCGGCCTTGATGGGCCTACAGAAACCCAATAGCCAAAATGTCAACCTACCGAGCAGTAGCCCACTTACTGTCTCATTGGGCCTCGTGCTAAATGAATGGGCAACATTAATGCTGACAAATTATTTGGCTATTTACAAAAAATAAGCATGTGATTAAAGCATTTTTTTTTATGAAAAAATTATTCCCTCTGTCCCTTTTTACTTGTTAAATTTTAATTTGACACACCTATTAAGAAAATAATAATTGATGTAGTAAGTTTATCATTTTACCACTGTTAATTGATAGAATCCCAAATATATTACTCACTACATTTTTCAAAGACATTAATTCAATGTTAATAAAATAAATTGTCATCTCTTGATTTTTCAAAAATGACAAGTAAAAGAAGAAATCAAATTAAAAAATATTTAACAGGTAAATAGGAACGAGGGAGTAAATTAGAATGTTCCATTTCCTTTTAATCAAATATTCTGCCCATTTTTCAATAGAAAAAAGAACAAGTGGTTTAATAAATTATTTAATTATCACATCCCTTCCAATAAATGTTGTAAATGCTAAACAAAAAAATATATTTTAAATTCCACAACATTTCAAAAGGTTCTTTAGAGTAAACTGTGAAGAACATTAAATTATTTAACACTTTCCGTTGGATATATCTATTTTCACTACTCATATCTTTTAAAATCAAACACTTACCTCTTATATTATGAAAAAATCTCACACAAATATTTAACTTGAATAATACTTTTGTTTATGTCTTGATATGATCGAAATCTGATTCGCCGTTTAGGTAGAACTGATGTGCAAAGATATTTGGACGCTCTCAATACATATTCTTAAATGTTTGAACAAAATATCTTATAGTTTAGTTAGATTTTTATTTCTATACTGAAGGAGATTTCTAGAAAGAATTTTTTCCCATGTTGTTTTGTACATGATGCTAAAGGAGAAAAATACATATAAAGAAATTCAATTTTTTTTGTTTGATTCTTAAAATTCCAATTACATTGATCGCACAAATTGGAACGGAAAGAGAAAAATCATTTTTTCCTTATACAAAGAGAATATAATTGTTTTTTCTTTAACCTGTTGAAGATTAAGTACGTGTGTTGAAGCATATATCATAATGTTTAAAATTACAATTTATTAATAACTGAGGAATTGGAAGTGTTAATATTCCCTTTTTAAAAAAGTTTATATAATTATAAATTATAAATAAATAGAGTATATTGGGAACTGGGCCAAGAGCACCGACAAAATGTTGAAGAGTTTTTGACGTCAAAGTATATAATATCATTTTCACCAAAAAATAAGAAAAGATTATACAGAGTAGTAGATATGTAATGTGGTAAAGATGCTGTCCAACCACCCCATTCCAAAATCAACTAACTTAACCTAACCTCGGTGGTCGGAGACAGAATCAGAATTTTAATTTTATAAATTTTAAATTTTAAAATAATGATCTCAAGTGATAATAATTAAATTTTAGATTTAATAATTATATATACTTAATAAATTTCTTAAAATATAATTTAAATGAAAAAACTATTAAATTTAATTAAGCTTGTATCTGAACTTCTAGATCCGTACCTGCCAGTGGTGGGACATATCCCATATTATTCCAATTCTAAATTGTGTCTCCTATAAAATAACACTTAAATCAATACCCATTCTGATTTGCATTATTCACCAATCACCATATCGTCCAAACATTGAACAGTATCCACTAGACTATTAATAGTTAGGTTCTACCCATTATAAGCTGTCCAATTATAAGTTCAATATTCATATACCAATGGAGGAATTTCACTTGCACTTCAACCGTGTGATTTAACGGTACTTAATAAAGTAAAACAAATATTAATATTATATATAATGTTACTAGATGATTGTTTCCTTCTGTATTTATAATACAGTTAGTGTTCTAAAAGGTTGAATGTGAGACGAGGTGTAAGTCACGAAGTATGAAATGTAAGTCGATATTTGATTTTTATTTTAGTGGTCAATAAAATTGAAATAAATATTATTCTTCACAAGAGATCGAAATTTAAATTTTGACAAGATAACACATTCAAGGTATTTTTTTTTTTAACAAACCACGCAACAGCGAATAGTGGGTTAATTCAATCAATCATTTTTGAGACGCAATATAGATATAGTACACGTAAAAAATAAAAATATAAACAAATATTAAGTTTTGATCCATAGTTTTAATTAAAAATGCAATGAATTCAGGTGTAACAAACTAAATCTTTGAATTTTAATCTTGATTTCTCTTATGATGGAAAATAGTAAATATCAATTTGAATAATCGAGGTGGCACACAACCTAATTCGAAAGCGATGATTATATTAAGGGATAATTTCAGAGACCTCCCTTCAGGTTTCGCTCTATAACACTCACCTCCCCTGTCGTTTACGATACTACGTCTACCTCCCTTATTTTTGTTTTCTTGTAACGATTCTTTAAACATATTTAAAATAAAGATAAATTAATTTAGATTTGACAATTTTACCCTTCTATATATTAATTTCTTCATATTAATAAATATTATATAAAAAATAACTCATTTAACAAATACTTTAAAAATAAATCAGCACAAATACATTAATACTATATATATATATACGCGTGTTTTTTTATCAAACAAAGATCAAAGTTTTTATTCAAGCTGACCACCATTTTCACCAAATATTAACTCTTCATCTCCATTTTACCTTTACCAATTCACTGATGATTTCTCCCCACACAATAACCCATCATTTTCCGGCAACAATTTCTTCAAATCGAAGATAAAAATGAACTCCCCAAGAGAGAAATCCGATAAGAACAATCAGATTTTGTTCTAGTTAAACATTTCCACGAGCGAAGAAGAAAAATGATCCAAGAAATAGCGATAAATCGTTGAAAATTAGATATAAGCTTGCATATAGAAGGGTAAAATTGTCAAAACTAAATTAATTTGTATTTATTTTAAATAGGTTTAAAGAATGGTTATAAGAAAATGAAAATAAGGGAGGTAGACGTAATATCGTAAACCACATGGGAGATGAGTGTTATAGAGCGAAACCTAGAGGGCGGTCTTTGAAATTATCTCTTATATTAATATATATTGAATAAGAGATAAAAGTTCCTTTAGAAAACTCTTCCAACTATAAGATTATATTGGTGTATTGATGATGTTAGGGAAAAAGTTACTTGTTAATGGGAAATGAGTGGAATTGAAGTAGCTACTATAGTATTGAGTAATTAAATGTTTTCAAATATTTTAAATATGATGGTAGCTAGATTGATACTATATGATAAATAAATAATTGATCAAAGTCCAATCACGTATGGAACGTGGGGCATTATGTTATTTTGCTGCTTTCAATTTTATTTTTTTAAAGTAAAAGGTGGAAATGACACTACTTTTTACTATCCTCAAGTTTAATTGCTTGCATTAGAGTGTAATTAATAAATCAAAGACTAATCTTTTCAAGTCAGTGAGCTGAAAATGACACTGCAAGTGGACCATTACTTCATAATGATGGAAACCTGCCAAGGATTAAAAATATACTTTAAAATACCATCAGTATAATTTCACGATTATAATATATTAATTACTTTATAATCATGTTACCATAACTGGCTTGTTACGAAGAGTCGCAAGAAAATAAGATCTCTTGATCACTCTTAAATTGAAAAAGAAAATAAAAATTATCGAAAGATCCTAATTTTTTTTTGTTGTTGTAAATGACCTAAAAAATTAATAGCCCCGAATGAATGTGGTTTTTGTGTCATCTTGCATGTGCCTCAATTAAGTATATGATTTGTGTCAGCTTGTACGCAACTTGACTAATTTCAGGAGCACATGTTATCTTCCACCAACATAACTATCAAATAACTCTGTTGATCTATATTCGGATAAACAGAAAGAAATTGAAACCTAAAACCTCGTGATTTCCGACACAGTAACCTATTATTATAAGTAGACTTAAATAAAACAGAGTGTAATTTACACAGTCAGGGCATTAAAAAATAAAGTCAGTAAAATGGGGGTGTGGCATTCCACTTGAACAATATGTCAACAATTTCAACTGAAAAGACTTGAAAGTTTACTAGTAATATTCAACTAAAACAAATCATGTCAAATGGATCTATGAATAATTTTCATCTCTGTCCTTTGTTTCTTTCATCCCCACAAGAAAAAGAAAAGAGCTTTTTCTCTTTCACGGTGTCTCTCTGGCTTTAGCTTTAGCTCTTTTCTTGATCAATCCTCCAGTGTTGTACTTGTACTATTTATCTTTTTTTTTTTTTTTTTACTTGATCAGTTGAACAATCTTTAAAACCCCTTCTCTTAAAAATGATTATTTCATTCCAAGAATATAAAAAAATCTGAGAAATTTTGTGGTTTTATTACTACTTATTCCCCACCTAACTTGGACAGAGTTCTTGATAGTACCATTTTGGGGTCTTATTTTCATAAGCCAAAGACACTTGTATTTTTGTAGTCCTTGAAACATATCATCATGTTCTTTCTGACCACATTGTACTAAAAATAGTACAATTTTCATTCAAATTCTTTTTTTCTTGGTTGATAGACCAATGAATGGTTCTGTAATTTGATCCTCTCTGCATTTTTCTTGAGGAGGGAAATGGGGTTGCTGCAGAGTTTCATGTTGTTGAGGTTCTTGGTGATTCTAAGTATATTTTCAATCCAATTATCTGCAGGTATCATATTGTGATCACATTGGTTCGGTAGTTTCCTGTCCTTCGATTTCGATTGCTTTCTGTTGTTTCTTGTACTTTTGAGTATCCTATTATTTTGTTGTAGTTATTGTTCAGTATGCTTTGTTATGCTTTCACTTCCTTTACTTCTTTTTGGATTGTTTTTTCTTGAGCCGCGGGTCTATTGGAAACAATGTGTTTGCGCTACTAAGGTAGGGGTAAGGGCTGCGTATATTCTACCCTACTTAGATTCCACTCTGTGGGACTACATTGGGTATGATGTTGTTATTGTTATGTCAAGAATGCAATTCTTGATTGTTTGAGCAAGGGCTTTGATTGTGAGTTTGCTCTTCCAGTGAAAGAGGGTTAGGATGGGTAATTGTGTTTGTTGTAGTCAGTGGCGGATCCAAGATTTAAATTTTATGAGTTCAATCTTAGCACTGAACTCGTCCTTCTATAACAATGGGTTCAAACTTTAAAATTCATTGTATACTTAGTTTTTCAAACACAACACATTCATTGTATACTTAGTTTTTCAAACACAACACACTCTTACATATGTATATTGCATGTACTGAGTTCGGTTGAACACGTTGATTATAAGCTTAGCTGCTTCTGGACTTGTAGTTTAGTAGATTTTTCTTTCTTTTCTAGATATCAAAGGAAAAGATAAAATGCAATGGATGACTATAGGAATTAAGTAGGAATATGAAGTTATGATCTAGTTTTGTACGAGTATTCCTGAGTTACTAAGTAGCTTTAGCATCATTGCAGGATTCAACCTACATTCACTGAAAACAGCAGCTTCTGCATTTCTCAAGGACGGACGAATTAATCTTAGTGTACAGAGAAATGCAGGATCACGTAAATCCCTCCGACAAGAAGGTGAGACATTCTTTCCGTTTGTATGTGTTTGATCTCTGACCTTTACAACACTCATTTTATTTTAATATGCTTTCCATCTAGTCCTTTCATGATAATTTTGAGAAAGATGAACTGCCTTTCGATACACTGTTAAGACTAGAAATGAAGTTGAGGATATGCTCTTTGATTTCGTCAATTTGAGGCATTTTTTAATCATGCTCCTCATATGTTAGCATTCGTGTATCTTACTTAAGGCCTCTTAAAGATTATTTCTACGATATTATAAAACAACATTTGTTATGCAAAAATGTGTGGCAAACTGAAAATGACAAAAACTATTGTCATGTAAAATGTAATAGATATTTCCTGACTAGCAGATCTTTTGATATGGTGTTGCATCGCATACACATTGCAGATTTGTTTCCCACTCCAACTTCTAGATGGAAGAGACATGACACGATTGCTGCTGCACCGCATCTCGAGGCATTTCACAGTTCTCCACACCCATATCATCATCCAACTAAAGGTATTTTAAATAATCAGAACTATTTATGTTTTGAATTTGGTAAAATCTGATAGTCAGATTTGGTTCTGCAGCTACTTATCAGCACAGGATCTTGGAACCATCTAATTACGCGGATGCACCTTCAACTTCACCCCATTTTAGGAATTCTGGCGGAAAGCAAGCACACAGTTCTGCATCCGCGCCTTCAATCTCCTCTATTAGGCATCATCACAGGAAAAACAAACACAGTGACTTTACTAAACCATATGATCACCTCCATCCACCCATTTCAAGCTGGTCAGGTAAGCTATTCTAAAAACATATTGCCTTCGGTCTTGTAAATAGAAAATAGATATAGTAAAATATATATTTGGATGGTTCAAAGATTAGCTTACCTTTTGGTTTTACCTAAACAAGTGACTATATTTTTCTTTTCATAAATTATATAGGTCCTTCGATCTCTCCGTTCACGTCTCCTGTTCCTTCTTCAATAAGTTGGGCACCTGTATCATCACCTATAATCCAACCTAGTCACACGGGAAGTATGTATATAAATTGTAATGCTAATGCATCATCTCTTTTCTTATTTGTAATAAAAGGTAACACTTAACAAATGCTAATTATCTGATTCTTCGTATTGTTGTCAGTTCCCATGAGTACACCTACAATATCGCCAACGAGTTCATCTATAAAAGGAAAGCAACTGAGACCACCACCTTTACCTGTTATGACACTGCCACCACCACCTCCAAATCATGGTACGTAGACAAGTGCTTTTAGCTTTCTTATTGATGTTCTCTCAGTTTCCTTTATCTATCATTTTTTATTAAGTAAAATGTTTGATTATTAGATTGTAGTTCTTTGACATGCACTGAGCCGTTGACGTACACACCTCCTGGATCACCCTGCGGCTGTGTGTGGCCCATTCAGGTTGCGATGCGCCTCAATGTCACACTCTATACCTTCTTTCCTTTGGTATCTGAGCTAGCCAAGGTAATTGCTGCTGGTGTTTCGCTAAACATGAGTCAAGTGCGCATTATGGGAGCAAATGCAGCTGACCAACAGCTTGAGAAAACAATTGTACATATCAACTTGGTTCCTACAGATGGAAAGTTTGATGCTGCCACAGCTTTTACCATCTATCAGAAGTTCTGGAAGAGGGCGTTATTCATTAAGACTATGGATTTTGGTGCCTATGAGATGGTTTATGTCCGTTATCCAGGTTGTCAATTAGTACCATTAATAATTAATTGGTTGTTACTTCAGTAATGTCAATGTTCATTGGCTAAATTAGTTCTATCATGCTGATTTTGCTTGTTCTCCATTCTCTGATAACCGTGTCTCTGCACTTTATTAGTGTTATACACATTCCATTGTTTGAGTTCTTATAGAGTTGATCTTTTGCAGGGTTACCACCTTCTCCACCTTCACATCATTCGAGCAGTGCTACTATTGATGATCTACCAGCCTATCCTGGCAATGAAAATGATGGAATGACAATCAAACCTCTGGGGGTAGATGTGTCATCAAGAATGAGAAAGAAGGGCATAGCTAGAAATATGATCATTGTGATCGTCATATCATCAATCACAGCCTTTGTTGTGTGCATGGGATTTATTTGGCTGCTGTTGTTTAAGTGCGGATGTTATGCTCAATCACCCGAGCAACCTCCACATATTTTAATCTCCTCCCAGGGGAAAGCATCAGGTAAACACTCTACTGATAGGAATTGCAATATCCGAAATATGTTCCCTCAGTTTCAATTTGCTTGTCTTACTTTTCCTTTTTTGTCTGTTTCAAAAAGAATGTCTCTTTCTTGTTTCAGCAACTCTTTAATTTCAACTTTTCACATGACATGTTTAAGACCACAAGATTAAAGGATATTTTGGTACATTCTTCGTGTCTTTAGTTTAAGACCACAAGATTCAAAGGTCTTCCTTACTTCTTAAACTTCGATTCAAGTCAAACAAATTGAAACAGAGGGAGTAGTAAACAGAAAATGCAGATAAACTGTTACATAATGCGTCTTAGAGCTGATGACTATATATTGAACAGGTGGTACTGGATCTATGATTTTGGCAAGTAAGCCCAGCTCAAAATCCATGTCCTTCAGTTCTAGTATTTTAGCTTACACAGGAACTGCGAAAATTTTCTGTACAAACGATATAGAGAGAGCCACTAACAACTTTGACATTTCAAGGGTCCTTGGGGAAGGTGGTTTTGGACTTGTGTACTGTGGAACCCTTGATGATGGAAGGAAAGTAGCAGTTAAGGTTTTAAAAAGAGATGATCGGCAGGGAGGCCGTGAGTTTTTGGCGGAAGTTGAGATGCTTAGTAGGCTGCATCACAGAAACTTGGTCAAATTGATAGGTATTTGCACCGAGGAAAACTGTCGCTGCCTGGTCTATGAACTTGTTCCTAATGGGAGTGTAGAATCACATTTACATGGTTAGTACATATCTGACAAATGAATTCACCAGAACTTATATTTGACATGTTAGATATCCGGTTGAATAAGTGATTTTGGTTTCTATGGTTTCTCTTTCAGGAATTGATAAAGAGGCTTCTCCTCTTGATTGGTATGCAAGAATGAAGATTGCATTAGGTGCAGCTCGAGGATTGGCATATCTGCATGAGGACTCGAGCCCTCGTGTAATACACAGGGACTTCAAGTCTAGTAACATCTTACTGGAACATGATTTCACACCAAAAGTTTCAGACTTTGGCTTGGCTAGATCAGCACTGGAGGAGGGAAACAAACATATCTCCACTCATGTGATGGGCACTTTTGGGTATGCATTATGCACTCTTTCATTGAGAGAAATTTTCTGTCTTGCTATACTTCAACTAGTGCTGACAGGCGACAACGCTAATATGCAGAAGCATAGTCAAAATTTGAACTTGACGCGATCAGCTTCTATGATCTTGTTAGAGTGGATTAGAGTCCCACATTGGTTGGGAAATGGACTAGTGGTCTGCTTATATGGATTTAGGCAATCCTTCCTTCATGAGCTAACTTTTGGAGTTGAGTTAAGCTTATGTGCCATATCTTTACATATTATCAGAGTCAGGTCCATACTTGTTTTGGGCTCCCGGTCCAAGCTCCTGTTTGGGCATGGAAGTGATGAAGAGTGTTAGAGTAGGTTAGAGTCCTACATTGGTTGGGGAATGGATTGGTGCTCTGCTTATATGGTTAAACCTGTTAAATTTATATTGTATCTCTGCCTCTGCTAATGGTGAAGAATCCCAACATATGATCTTGGCTTGTACCTAACTTTTGCTAATTATTTGCTGCAGCTACCTAGCTCCAGAATATGCAATGACTGGCCATCTCCTGGTGAAAAGTGATGTTTATAGCTATGGTGTAGTTCTCCTTGAACTTTTAAGCGGACGAAAACCTGTGGATCTATCACAACCTCCAGGTCAAGAAAATCTTGTAGCCTGGGCTCGTCCGCTCCTGACAACCAAGGAAGGTTTAGAAATAATAATAGATAAAGCCATAGAGTCTGATATCCCAATTGATAGTATCAGCAAAGTTGCAGCAATAGCATCAATGTGTGTACAGCCAGAAGTATCGCATCGTCCTTTCATGGGAGAAGTGGTTCAAGCCTTGAAATTAGTATGTGATGAATTTGATGATACACGAGAGCCTATGTCCCGAAGTTGTAGCCACGAGGACCTTTCTATGACAGACACTTCACTAGTCCATAAATCAATTCCAGGTTTTGATTCTCCTTTAAATGTCCAAATGGCATTATCAGCTACAGAGTTAAAGAGTGCATCAGCTAGATACGGAACACTGGAATCTGAGTCTTTTAGGAGACAATTCAATTCTGCTCCTTTGAAAATGGGAAGAAAAAGGAATTTCTGGCAAAGGTTGAGAGTTCTTTCAAGTGGCAGCATGAGTGAACATAGTTTTTCATCAAAAACATGATGAGAACTTTTAGCAACAACCATAAAGTCCTACATTATATTAGAACATATAATTGCTGTTATGTGTTCATGGAGTTATCTTATTTTGTCTGTAGATATTACCATAAGAAGATTTGAACCTGATAAATTTGTAGTATTTTTCAGTGGCAGATGATTTAAAATGTCCATTTTATGTACTCTCCTCTCTACTTTAAGTGCAAAACTTAATGTGGGACTAGAACTTTGTAGTTCCTCTTTCTTAATGAGTAATTCATCTTATTTTGTAATTTTTGATACCTGAGGTTATTTTCAGAAGTATTGGGGAGAAGTGATTAGACAAGACATGATGGAGTTTTAGCTTACCGAGGACATGGGAGGGTGTGGAATTACCGAATTCGGGTAGAAGGTTAGTACGTAGTAATGCATTGTCTGTTCATATTAGTAGTCGTAGTATTGCTCCTGTAGTTTCTTTTCCTTCGATTTATGTTACTATATATTGTTCCTTGTACCTCGGTTATTGTATTTTTTTGTTGTAGTTTCTGTTCTATTACTATATGTTGTTTTTTATCTCAAAATATTCCATAAACTATTGGGTATTTTTAAAAATCAAGATCTCGAATATTCCGCAAATTGATGGAATATTCATATAGAGGTCAAATCTAAATCATCCTACTTCGAGAAATACGCACTAACGACCCTTGAATCATGGATAAATCTTAGAAGAGTAGAATCAAGGGAGGAACAGAATTGTACCCACAATCTTTATCAATAAAGTTATGTTTCGTCAGATATTATTTATGTGGTTTATTTATTTCCATATGTTTAAAATTTGTTGCAAACAACATTATATATTTTTTCGACCAAAAAAAATAAAAATACTATCTGTTGTTTTTGTTATTGCTTTAGACTGTTTTTCCTTGAGCAGAGGGTCAACTAGAAACAACCTCTATACCTCTGAGTCTGAGGTAGCGGGACTATGCTGGGTATTTTTGTTGTGCTAATATTTTCTCTATTGTCTGTTTTCCTTTTCTTCTTTTTCTGAAATCTTTTGTTTGTTGTGACCACTAGGCCACAAGTCCAGACCCCTACTACTAGTCCTTCACTCAAGAAATTAATCAAATTGACCATTACTATTTGACAAGTATGAATACTTTCTTTTGAGATCCAGAATCATTTTTCCAACACTAATTATAAAAAAAGATCATGATTTCATTTTGCTCACTTAAAACTTGTTTGTTTGCAGTTTCATTGAACTCTCATTGCTATTTCTACAGCATGATGGTTACTGCTTCTGTGTCTATTCACTGCCTTATGAACCTAATGACTATTGTTTGAGTTATTAGTAAAACTCTCTAGGCAAGGACGAATACTTTCAAGTCGAGTCAAATTCATGAAATAACATCTACAGGAAGAGTTTTTCAAGTTATATGCACTGACGGTGTACAAAAAGATTGATACCTAGAGATAAGAATATAGATGCAAGGTTAGATAATAATTAAGCATGAACTTCACACATTGCAATGTGAACACAACAACACAAAATGTTTCAATTCCAACCCCCCACACACACATACAGAACCACCTTTTTTCGATGGCAAGCCAATCTTGACAGACTACACACTTGCTTGCTAAGAATTAGAATGGTAACTTGCAGTCTTTAGTTAAAAAGAAGCAGCAAATTCTTTCCACTTGATTCAACAACCCCTCAACAAAACAAACTAAAGAATAAGTCTAATCTTCTTCTACTTCAAAGTTGTCTAAGTCTTTACAAACCAGCTGCTTTTCCTAATCTCTCTCTTAGAATCTTCACTCCCATGTACCTGCATCAAATGGGACAATAAAGAATCATGAGACAATTAGCAGGAAATGATTTAAGTTCAGTGTCATATAGCAAGTTAGTTACTCCTTCCGTTTCAATTTGTTTGTTTGGTTTTGACTTAGTACGGAGTTTAAGAAAGTTTAGAAGACTTTTGAAACTTGTGGTCTTCAATTAAAAATATGTAGAACGTACCAAAATGTCCTTTAATCTTGTGGTCTTAAACATGTCATGTGGAATGTTAGAATTAAAGAATTGTCAGAAAAGGAAAGAGACATTCTTTTTGAAACCGAGGGAGTAGTTTGTATTATTATGATGTTACCTGGCCATCATCATCACTGTGGCTTGAGGATTTGTGCCTGGCGACTCTTTGAATGTTGAACCATCGATGACACGGAGCCTATGGACACCAAGAACCTTGTGATCGGGGGCGATCACCTTTCCAACTAGACATCCGCCATGGTAATGCCATATTGTGATCACAGTGTCTTTGCAGAACTGTTCTAAGGACTCGGTGTTATGAGTGTGCTTTGGTATTAGATTAACATTAGCTTGGACACTCATGTTAAGCAGCTTATCTAGTGTCTCTTTGTTACACTGTGTGAAGTTGGTGAAGTGTTTAGATTTCGCGATCTTCTCCACAATGCGTATACCATCTACACATCGTTTTAGATCACGTGGATGGCTGAAGTAGTTGAAGGTGATGGAAGGGTTGTCGTCAGGATTGGTAGTCACCAGGCTAATGTTCCCTCTTGACAAAGGTAATGCTATCTTTTCTAAGATGAAACCTCCCATGAACGCCTCATGTGGTATGTTTTTCTTGCTTCTTCGATATGCTTCAATTGCTTCTACTGTTCTCTGCTTTGGAGGAATGGTGGACAGTTGCCCAATCTGGTTATTCCAAAATGTGGACACAATGTTAGGAAAACCGTGATTAATGGATGTAGAGAGTAGTCTACTGAGCAATTAAGAGTTTTTTTAAAGTAAATTTACCAGTGTCCAGTAACATACAGTACAATACATTATGAAACAACGGGAAACAACAATCCAATCAGGATGTGATTGATAGAAGTTGAAGCATTGCTACTAACCTCAGCTGAAGCAACTCCATGATGGCAACTGATGCTATCTCCGGACTGCCCAAATCCACTACTAGCTTCAATATAGACTCCCTTTTTAGTAATCCCTACAGTCTGAATCAGTGACTGTTCAACAGGCCTATTTGTGGGGATGAAGATCGTGTTCAAGGGGTTGTCTGACATGCCTTGACCAACAAACTTATTGTCAAGCACCACTGTGATGTTCAACTTTTCCAACTCGGCCTTTGGTCCGATTCCACTAAGCATCAGAATATGAGGGCTCCCAATTGCACCAGATGACACTATAATCTCACTTCCCTTCCTTGTCGAAAGAAATGCCTTGTGTTCTTTCCCATTTTCATCTTTGAAAATGACTCCCACTGCCCGTGGCTTCTTTCCTGCGTATAATTATTTCAATCGGATTATCACTACTATTACACATACTCCGTGTTTCAGGTTACGGTTAACCAACATGTTAACTAATCGAGATGTACCTGATGTATCAAAGTCAATCTTTTGAACTGTGGCATGCACCAGAACATCCAACTTGTTAGGATTAGCAGAGGCAAGTAGTTCAGCAGCAGAGTGACGACGTCCATAGTGGTCGAATATGGTCCCACCAACCTTGGTTCCATAGATGTGATCATAAGTGAATCCATTAAAAGGTGAGATACCAATTTCAAGTAGACTTTCCCTTACTGCTTCTTGCCATGGAGCCAAGTTTGGTCTCTGAACAATTTGTTTCTCAACCCAAGGATATGATTCATTCACCAATTTAGAATCCCATCCTGCTTTCTCAATGTAACTGCAAGTTCAACAAAATCACAACATCAACAACATGTATGATCTCCAATCAATTTTTATAACTCAACACAACAATTGCAACTCGTTCTGTACCTAGAGAGCCTGTTTGATTTACTCTCTCCGTCCCAAAACAAGTGTCGCTTTAGGAATTCAAGACAAAAGATAGTAATTGTTTCCAACTACTTCTTCTTAATAGTGCTCAATTCTCAAGAAACATCCGATATACATTGTATTTTTTATTTTTTTTAATGGATATAGAATGAGCTACCCTTATCACTCCTTAAACATATCATCTACGTAACAATACTCAATTTCGAAAGAGAAAACAATAAAAGTTTTAGCTCCACCACTGAAAGCGACGAGTTATATTTTAGCACACGCATGACGCAAGCTAGCATTAGGCCAAGATATTAACTGCTAGTGCACCTACTTCTTTGGATTCATCATAAACCTTCATGCTTAAACAATAGTACGGAATAAACATCATAAATAGGGAACTTAAATTTCATTGTCCTTGATAGGTATAAGTTCAATAAATGACTATATAAGTTTGGTAGTTGGCCTGTTTTAAATAGATAATGGCCTCAATTTATCTGTGTACACTCATTTTCTGCTTTGTCTTTAAATATTTGTGCATTTGCATTCCCTACCAAATCTTTATTTCATGGCTAAGAAATAAAGGAGACAAACATCATATATATGTCTCAAATACTCTATTAAAACTTTATCTTTGTTAGTTGATCAAGGATAATGCCTTAAAGCTTGTCCACACACTACTAGCGCGGTGAATCAATAAGAAATTTGTGTTATAAAATATGATTTTCCTATCAAATCAATTACTTACTTGGAAGACGCATGGTGGAAAACATATTCTCACTAAAATACTGGGAAGCTTCATAACTGATTCAATCAATATATATGTGGGAATAGCTATTGAACAATTTTTTAGTAACAAATTTCAATGGGGAAATGGTGTTTTTAAGTAGTGACAAAAGGATTAATGAAAAGAGTTTTAGTTATGTATACACCATCAGTTTAAATTATTATTTTTTCACATTATAAGGTCATCGAAAGGATATTTTATTTATAACTAAAAGGTTTGTAATGGGTCCAATATTTTGGTCTCACACGACAATTAATGGAATATAATTGTAGTTGAGTTTTTTTTTAAAAAGTCTAAATCATGTTTGGTAAGGTCGTGTGCTTAGGCTGACCAAAATGGAAAATATTTTTGTAAATGCACACATTACTTAATTGAATCTGCATTTAATTGAAATTAGTCCTCATACTTTTGATAATGACATATTCACATAGAAATGAATTAAGTTTTTCTCTCCATTAACTCGATCTTTTTTCATTTATAAAACAAATTTTAGTCTAATACTCCCTCCGACCAGTTCTGCTTGTCCAGTTTTAACTTAATACACATTTCAAGACAATGAATAGATTGATAATTTTACTATATTACCTTTGAATATAACAAATTCAATTCTTTGGAAAATAATTATAATTAATAATAGGGATAAGAGTCTGAAAAATATCCAATTTTGGCCGAAATTGTTGTTACGATACCAAACTTTAATGAGGACCTATTACCCCCAGACTATTTAATACCATAATTTAAACATATATATTTGCCCACGTGGACATAAAAAATAATGCATAATTATAAATAGTAATGTGTCCACGTGGGCACATATATACCTTTAAAATACACTATTAAATAGTTCAGTGGGTAAAAAATACACTATTAAATAGTTCAGTGGGTAAAAAATACACTATTAAATAGTTCAGGGGTAATAGGTCCTCCATAAAGTTTGGTATCGTAACAGCAATTTCGGCTAAAATTGGGGTATTTTTCAAACATTTATCCCTTAATAATACCAAGTGATAAATTATTCCAAGATTTTCTAATATGAAGAAATAACAATGGACATTTATTTTTAGTATAGTAGAAAAGTAAAAATAGACTGAGAAACTAGGAAGTAACACATTTTTGGTCATACAAATAGGTGGGTATTTTCCTCTCTTTATTTGTTTCATCTTCAGTTTTCTTTTTAAAAAAAATAAAATGAGAACCACTACTTTTTTTTTCCTTTGTTTGGTTCAAAGAAGTAATAAAATCAACTTAACGTGAGTACAAAAATATGACCAAAATTTATTGGCATTAAAAACCACATGCTCATTTCACTTTTCTAGTTGGGGAGTAATTCATTATTCAACCACCAAATTACAGCCATGAATAATCCAAAATTAGGCTGTAGAATTTTATTTTCTTTTTGTCTATATATGATTACAACTATTTATACGACATAACCTTCACTAAAAAAAATAAAGGATAACTTGTACCGCTAACTAATAAAAGTTTGTTATTAATTCAATTAAGAAAATCGTATTAGAGAGAAATTTAGAGCTGTGTATTTTTGTACGAGTCAATATACATATAAATTAAATCCATAATAAGACAAGAAGTGTAGTGTACTCCCTACGTTTCATTTTAGTAATTTCGTATTAACTTGACACATTTCATTAAATTTAATCTATTTATTTATATTTCAAAAATTCAAATAATTATTTCCTCCTTCCTTTGTCCATTTCAATTTATTTAAATTTGACACATAATTTACAAGACAAAAGACGAAGTTATAAATTATGAGTGAAGTAGAGTAAAACGAAAGGTATGTACCTTGGAGCAGCGCGAGTATAAAAGCCGGCGTTAATGCAAGTGGCTCCGCCCAAAATTCTAGCTCTAGAATTAAAAACGCCATCGGTAGAAACGAAGAATTGTGAAGCGGAAGTAGATGAAGTGTCAGCAAGAGAGATGTGAAAATTTTGCATGAATGACACATTTGGATTTGTAAATGGAACTCCACCTCTTTCAACTAATAAAACTCTAAATTTTGTTGACAATGTTGCTGCTAAAGGACAACCAGCTGTTCCACCTCCAACTATTATATAATCATATGAATCTGAAAATGATGAAAATGTACTTGCTTCTCTTATAAATGGATACTTATCTTCCCATCTCCCTTCTCCTCCTGCTGCATTACGAATTAATTAAATACTCGACAAATAAATAATACTTATAACGCAGATTCAATGTATGATACACAAGCAAGATCCGTTCAACTGAATTCAATATTAAAAAATTAGAATGGCAAGGTGAGATGCATTTGTAATAGTTAAAGTTGAAAATATTTTCAAAATTTTGAATTCATCTGTGAAAGCAAGTAAGATCAATATTATACAGGAGGGTTAAGTAATTACTATGGGTGATGATAAATAATTAAATTAAATATGATCATCTCATGTAACAGTTTATTCACATGATATGACCATAAACTTCAAACATTTAAATAAAATTATTAACTGTAGTAAATACAGTAAAAAGACATTTTCTTAAAAGAAAAAGAAAAAAAAAAACACAAACGAACGAAGCAACAAAATTATCAGAAATCATTGATTTAAACAACAAATGATGCGATTTAATTAAGTGTATAGATCTCTAATAGATTAGCAGAAGTGATTTTGAAGAATTGCAAGAAAAGGTGGTGGATTACAAGAATTATAGATGAGGATGATCAAATAACTAGAAAAAACAAAAAGAAATTAAACAAGTGAAAAGGGAATTTTAATAGTATAGCCTCGATTTTGACGAACAAAAAAAAACTATGGAAAATGATGAAAAAGGGAATGAAATTCAAATCCCTAGCTATAAGAAAAAAATAAAAGTAAGGTACCTTGAATGAGAATGGTGAAGTGGAGATGGCATACAAGTAAAGAGAGAAGAAGGTTGAAAATCACAGAGAGAGGACCAACCACAGCCATTTGAGTTCAGACACAAACTACACTAACACACAAATTTACTCTCCTAGGAGATCAAGAACCTTCCCACCTCAACCTTAGCTTTTATCTATGTGTCTTCTTCTCCTTGGCCTTGTTTTGTGTGTCCAACATATATATATATAGCACTACTAATTAATGTACTCTACCAAATGCATGTATACGTTCACGATATATATATTAAAAATAGATGTTCACTTTCATTCCAAATATTCTACTTATTATTTTTTAAAGGGTTGTTTGATAGTTAGATGAGATACAAGTTATTT
Organism: Solanum verrucosum; assembly: GCF_900185275.1. NCBI lineage: Eukaryota > Viridiplantae > Streptophyta > Magnoliopsida > Solanales > Solanaceae > Solanum > Solanum verrucosum. The sequence continues at coordinate 1,306,931 of NW_026020014.1, read as the reverse complement.
ATTTATTAATTTTCGTATAACTTATACAATATTTGATAGGTAGATAGAAAATAAAATGTTCATGTATGAATTAAATCAATATTTGATTGACAATTTAGAAACCTATATAACTAAATACATGTATAATTGGATCTATGTGTTAATTAGTTTATGTTAGATAGAAGATGGAATAACTAATACCTGCATAAAATATTACATAAATTTCATTATAACTAATCTCTATATTATTAATATTTGATTAACTCTAACCAACTACCAAATAACTCTGAAGAGTTGTAACAAGGTAATATTAGACAACTAAAAATGAACCAAAGCTTATCACTCACAATATATTGTACATTGTGTATTGAGCTATATATGAATATTATTATTTTATACAAGATAAAAGATGAAATAATTAATACATGTATAATTAATATCAACATAAAATAACATATCAAATCACTCATAACTTTAACTAATTACAAACAACTCTTAAGAGCTAATATCAAGTCAATATTGGACCAATAAAAATGAATGTATGCTTAACGTTGAAAGAGCTAGGTGGGTATATTAAATTCAAAGAGAGGCCATTAATGGTGTGGGAAATCAATGCCAACCGCTACACTGAATCATCAATGCATTCATATTGGCCGTTCGATTCATATATATCTACGTCCTACTAATAAATAAAAATAATACTACTACTTTTTATTACCTTCTCCCTCTCATGACAGCTCACTATTATTAAACCACCATATATATCTATATTGCATGAAAGCATCAAGACCTTAAAAAAGTATTAAAAAAATTTCGTAAACTTTTACTTGTCAGCTATATTAAAAATAAATGTTCGTGGTTATTTGTCTAGTTTAAAAAATCAAAAGAGATAGTAATGAATAAAATTTTGTTATTGAATTTGCTACTGATAAGAGATGTGAGAAGTCAATACGAATAAACATGGATACATGGAGAGTACTACTTATATATTAAAGAGAGTACACACAACTACACAAGTTTTTGGTAAAATACAGTGCAGTCACTTTGAATTGTATTAGATTCGTTTGTTTGACTTAATTCGAAAGGTAAAATTCAAAATGATTCATAAAAAAAAAAAAACACAATCTAATCCAAACATGTACACAACAATAAATTCAAAGATTTTGGACAGAGAGGTTATTCAGGTGACAGATATTCTTCGTGTTTAACTTTAAGATTGTGGGATCGATTTATCAAAAGGAGTACTGAGTTGAAAGCTGTAATAAAATTACTATATAATATAGTGTAAATAGAATAAATTAAATATTTTTTATTTTTCTACTTGATTTTTGGTATTTTGTATTGGGTCGATTAAATTTAAATTTGTGCTAGGATGTTTCATATTAGGAGGTATAGTATTACTTAATAAAAGTAACTATGTACTTAGAAAGACTCAAATCTATGAAAGGTGAGGAAATTAACTTATTAAATATGACCCGATAAATTGGTCGATTTATCAATTTAGCACACTTTTTCAAATTCAGATCAACATATCTAATTTTTTACCCATTTTTTTTTATCTTATATCCATTTTGACTTAGTTCAGATTGTTTCAAAAAATTTCATATTAAAAAATAAAACTCTCTCTAATAAAAGCGATTTCATATATATTTAGAAAAATTTAAAATGAAACCCTCTGATTATTTGACGCCTTTTAATCATGTGGACAACCAAGCTACATTTTTGAGAATGAACAATTTCCAACTTCCAAGAGAGGAGGAATATATAAAATTACACCACACTTTTTGTCAGTCACTAATCATTGAGTCTATATATATACTAGATATAGGATCCGTGCCAGCACGGGGCCCAATATATATTATTTTTTATTTTAATTTATGTCATATTATGGAATTTGAGAAGTTATTGAAATTTTTATATGATTTTAAAAATATTTTAAATTTTTAGCTATTGTGATTTGTAGTACTTTTTTTTACATAATTTTGAAAATAATATTTATTACTCTGTTTGTTCTAATTTATGTGGCACACGCAGAATTTCAAATATTAACCATTTTTTATATGTCTCTTTAATATATTAAGTTGTTAATTATTGTATTTTATAGTACATTTTGAACCTAATTTTTTAATAATATATGTTATTTGTCATGTCCCAATTTATGTGGCATTAATTGATAGATTTGTTGGAGTCGAGAGATTTATTTTGTTAATTATTGTAATTTATAGTTTTTTTTTCCGTCAATTTCAAACAATATATGTTGTTAATTGATAGAATACTTTTAATGTAATTTTAAAAAAATAAATATGTGTGACTCTCCATGTCCCAATTTATGTGGCACATGTAAAGTTTTGACAATTAACCAAAATTTTAATACATTTAAAAAAATATTTTTAAGTCGTTAAATTTTAAGTAATTTAAATTGTTGTATTATTTATTACAATTTATAATACTTTTAAAGTAGTTGAAATATTGTACTATTTATTATGATTTATAACACTTTTTTTAAATTTATGTCATATTATGGAATTTGAGAAGTTATTGAAATTTTTATATGATTTTAAAAATATTTTAAATTGTTAGCTATTGTGATTTGTAGTACTTTTTTTTAACATAATTTTGAAAATAATATTTATTACTCTGTTTATTCTAATTTATGTGGCAGATGCAGAATTTCAAATATTAACCCTTTTTTATATGTCTCTTTAATATATTAAGTTGTTAATTATTGTATTTTATAGTACATTTTGAACCTAATTTTTTAATAATATATGTTATTTTCCATGTCCCAATTTATGTGGCATTAATTGATAGATTTGTTGGAGTCGAGAGATTTATTTTGTTAATTATTGTAATTTATAATTTGTTTTTCGTCAATTTCGTCGACTATTTTTTTTTATTAATTATTGTAATTTATTGTTTCTTTTTCGTCAATTTCAAACAATATATGTTTATCATATAATTCATTTTATGTGGTACCAATAGAATTTAGAGAGTCAATTAAATTTTTTATATAAGTTTTAAATAATTAAGTTGTTAATTATTGTAATGTATAGTATTACTTATATTATTTTAAAATATGTTTAAATATTATATGTTAGCTTTTTTATCCTAATTTATATGGCATTGATAGAATTTAAAGTGTCAAATAATTGTTGATTATTGTAATAGATAATATGGAGTATTTAAGTCATTTATAGTATAGTATAATTAATATATAATATGTAGTATTTAAGTGTTATATTATGGAATTTGAGAAGTTATTGAATTTTTTATATGATTTTAAAAATATTTTAAATTTTTAGCTATTGTGATTTGTAGTACTTTTTTTTTTTACATAATTTTGAAAATAATATTTATTACTCTGTTTGTTCTAATTTATGTGGCACACGTAGAATTTCAAATATTAACCATTTTTTATATGTCTCTTTAATATATTAAGTTCTTAATTATTGTATTTTATAGTACATTTTGAACTTAATTTTTTAATAATATATGTTATTTGCCATGTCCCAATTTATGTGGCATTAATTGATAGATTTGTTGGAGTCGAGAGATTTATTTTGTTAATTATTGTAATTTATAGTTTCTTTTTCGTCAATTTCAAACAATATATGTTGTTAATTGATAGAATACTTTTAATGTAATTTTTTTTAAAAAAATGTGTGACTGTCCATGTCCCAATTTATGTGGCACATGTAAAGTTTTGACAATTAACCAAAATTTTAATACATTTTTAAAAAAAAATTTAAGTCGTTAAATTTTAAGTAATTTAAATTGTTGTATTATTTATTACAATTTATAATGCTTTTAAAGTAGTTTAAATATTGTACTATTTATTATGATTTATAACACTTTTTTTTAAAATTTATGTCATATTATGGAATTTGAGAAGTTATTGAAATTTGTATATGATTTTAAAAATATTTTAAATTGTTAGCTATTGTGATTTGTAGTACTTTTTTTTAACATAATTTTGAAAATAATATTTATTACTCTCATTGTTCTAATTTATGTGGCAGATGCAGAATTTCAAATATTAACCCTTTTTTATATGTCTCTTTAATATATTAAGTTGTTAATTATTGTATTTTTTTAGTACATTTTGAAGCTAATTTTTTAATAATATATGTTATTTGCCATGTCCCAATTTATGTGGCATTAATTGATATTTTTGTTGGAGTCGAGAGATTTATTTTGTTAATTATTGTAATTTATAGTTTCTTTTTCGTCAATTTCAAACAATAGATGTTGTTAATTGATAGATTTTTTGGTGTGGACTATTTTTTTTTATTAATTATTGTAATTTATTGTTTCTTTTTCGTCAATTTCAAACAATATATGTTTATTATATAATCCATTCTATGTGGTACCAATAGAATTTAGAGAGTCAATTAAATTTTTTATATAAGTTTTTAAATAATTAAGTTGTTAATTATTGTAATGTATAGTATTACTTATATTATTTTTAAATATATTTAAATATTATATGTTAGGTTTTTTATCCTAATTTATATGGCATTGATAGAATTTAAAGTGTCAAATAATTGTTAATTATTCTAATAGATAATATGGAGTATTTAAGTCATTTATAGTATAGTAATTAATATATAATATGTAGTATTTAAGTGGAAGGTGGTGGGGCCCACTTATATAGTTTGATAAATATATTGGATATTAGTTGTGATTTATAGTATAGTAATTAATAATATATAATATGTAGTATTTAAGTGGAAGGTGGTGGGGGCCCACTTATATATTTTATAAATATATTGGACATTAATAGTGATCTTATTGGACCATTGGTAGTCATTCCTAGACTCTTCTATAATATAGTAATAATATAGGTGATTTAACCAAGAGAGGGATATGTTATTACATATATAACTATATTATATAACTAGATATAGGACCCCGTTTTTTAAAATTTTAATTTATGTCATATTATGGAATTTGAGAAGTTATTGAAATTTTTATATGATTTTAAAAATATTTTAAATTTTTAGCTATTGTGATTTGTAGTACTTTTTTTTAACATAATTTTGAAAAAAATATTTATTACTCTGTTTGTTCTAATTTATGTGGCACACGCAGAATTTCAAATATTAACCATTTTTTATATGTCTCTTTAATATATTAAGTTGTTAATTATTGTATTTTATAGTACATTTTGAACCTAATTTTTTAATAATATATGTTATTTGCCATGTCCCAATTTATGTGGCATTAATTGATAGATTTGTTGGAGTCGAGAGATTTATTTTGTTAATTATTGTAATTTATAGTTTTTTTTTCCGTCAATTTCAAACAATATATGTTGTTAATTGATAGAATACTTTTAATGTAATTTTAAAAAAATAAATATGTGTGACTCTCCATGTCCCAATTTATGTGGCACATGTAAAGTTTTGACAATTAACCAAAATTTTAATACATTTAAAAAAATATTTTTAAGTCGTTAAATTTTAAGTAATTTAAATTGTTGTATTATTTATTACAATTTATAATACTTTTAAAGTAGTTAAAATATTGTACAATTTATTATGATTTATAACACTTTTTTTAAAAATTTATGTCATATTATGGAATTTGAGAAGTTATTGAAATTTTTATATGATTTTAAAAATATTTTAAATCGTTAGCTATTGTGATTTGTAGTACTTTTTTTAACATAATTTTGAAAATAATATTTATTAATCTATTTGTTCTAATTTATGTGGCAGATGAAGAATTTCAAATATTAACCCTTTTTTATATGTCTCTTTAATATATTAAGTTGTTAATTATTGTATTTTATAGTACATTTTGAACCTAATTTTTTAATAATATATGTTATTTGCCATGTCCCAATTTATGTGGCATTAATTGATAGATTTGTTGGAGTCGAGAGATTTATTTTGTTAATTACTGTAATTTATAAAAAAAAATCGTCAATTTCGTCGACTATTTTTTTTATTAATTATTGTAATTTATTGTTTCTTTTTCGTCAATTTCAAACAATATATGTTTATCATATAATCCATTTTATGTGGTACCAATAGAATTTAGAGAGTCAATTAAATTTTGTATATAAGTTTTAAATAATTAAGCTGTTAATTATTGTAATGTATAGTATTACTTATAGTATTTTTAAAAATATTTAAATATTATATGTTAGGTTTTTTATCCTAATTTATATGGCATTGATAGAATTTAAAGTGTCAAATAATTGTTAATTATTGTAATAGATAATATGGAGTATTTAAGTCATTTATAGTATAGTATAATTAATATATAATATGTAGTATTTAAGTGTTATATTATGGAATTTGAGAAGTTATTGAAATTTTTATATGATTTTAAAAATATTTTAAATTTTTAGCTATTGTGATTTGTAGTACTTTTTTTTCACATAATTTTGAAAATAATATTTATTACTCTATTTGTTCTAATTTATGTGGCACATGCAGAATTTCAAATATTAACCATTTTTTATATGTCTCTTTAATATATTAAGTTGTTAATTATTGTATTTTATAGTACATTTTGAACCTAATTTTTTAATAATATCTGTTATTTGCCATGTCCCAATTTATGTGACATTAATTGATAGATTTGTTGGAGTCGAGAGATTTATTTTGTTAATTATTGTAATTTATAGTTTTTTTTCCGTCAATTTCAAACAATATATGTTGTTAATTGATAGAATACTTTTAATGTAATTTTTTTTTAAAAAATGTGTGACTGTCCATGTCCCAATTTATGTGGCACATGTAAAGTTTTGACAATTAACCAAAATTTTAATACATTTAAAAAAATATTTTTAAGTCGTTAAATTTTAAGTAATTTAAATTGTTGTATTATTTATTACAATTTATAATGCTTTTAAAGTAGTTTAAATATTGTACTATTTATTATGATTTATAACACTTTTTTTTAAAATTTATGTCATATTATGGAATTTGAGAAGTTATTGAAATTTTTATATGATTTTAAAAATATTTTAAATTGTTAGCTATTGTGATTTGTAGTACTTTTTTTAACATAATTTTGAAAGTAATATTTATTACTCTATTTGTTCTAATTTATGTGGCACATGCAAAATTTTAAATATTAACCCTTTTTTATGTCTCTTTAATATATTAAGTTGTTAATTATTGTATTTTTTAGTACATTTTGAACCTAATTTTTTAATACTATATGTTATTTGCCATGTCCCAATTTATGTGGCATTAATTGATAGATTTGTTGGAGTCGAGAGATTTATTTTGTTAATTATTGTAATTTATAGTTTCTTTTTCGTCAATTTCAAACAATATATGTTGTTAATTGATAGATTTTTTGGAGTGGACTATTTTTTTATTAATTATTGTAATTTATTGTTTCTTTTTCGTCAATTTCAAACAATATATGTTTATTATATAATCTATTTTATGTGGTACCAATAGAATTTAGAGACTCAATTAAATTTTTTATATAAGTTTTAAATAATTAAGTTGTTAATTATTGTAATGTATAGCATTACTTATATTATTTTTAAATATATTTAAATATTATATGTTAGGTTTTTTATCCTAATTTATATGGCATTGATAGAATTTAAAGTGTCAAATAATTGTTAACTATTGTAATAGATAATATGGAGAACAATATATGTTTATTATATAATCTATTTTATGTGGTACCAATAGAATTTAGAGACTCAATTAAATTTTTTATATAAGTTTTAAATAATTAAGCTGTTAATTATTGAAATGTATAGTATTACTTATATTATTTTTAAATATATTTAAATATTATATGTTAGGTTTTTTATCCTAATTTATATGGCATTGATAGAATTTAAAGTGTCAAATAATTGTTAATTATTCTAATAGATAATATGGAGTATTTAAGTCATTTATAGTATAGTAATTAATATATAATATGTAGTATTTAAGTGTTATATTATGGAATTTGAGAAGTTATTGAAATTTTTATATGATTTTAAAAATAATTTAAATTCATAACTATATATTTCAATGTACAAGATTTTGATAAAATAAAATCTTTAAAGTTAAATTATAATGTTTTTGAAATTTAAATTATTAAAACATATATAATGATTTTATAGAAAAAATAATATCATATAAAATTAAATGAAAAGGATAATAAATTCAACTTTTACCATGATAAGGTTGAAAAAAATTATTTAAGTGGAAGGAGGTGGGGCCCACTTATATATTTTATATAGTAAGTATTGGACATTTGTAATGATTTAATTGGAACAATGGTAGTAAATCCTAGACTCTTCTAATATATAGTAATAATATATATATTATTTGTCTTTGCATATTATACTAATATGGTTAGCACAGCAGATTGTTTTTCCTTCTTCAGGTATGTCCCTTTTTCACCGACCACTTAATGGTTTATATATTTATAGATATAGATCTTAGTTAGTTAAAGGAATATATATATATATATATATATATATATATATATATATACTGGAAAATATGTATGTATACTTGCCCATATTATTATTATTATTACCAAACATATTTAATACATATTATTACTCCTATATATAGCACTGAGGTTGAAATACATGAGTGAAATTAAACAAAAGCTGGAAGCATATCTTTAATAGAGGTAGAGGTGGAGGGTGCCCCCCACCCCCACCCCCACCTGCTACATTATTTCACTTTCATTTTTTAATAATTTTTTCCTACTGAATATAAGAAATAGAGAAAAGTTTTTACTTTTATGGTCTTAAATTAAATTATGTCAAATGTGTTAAGATGATTTTTACTTTTGTAATTTTAAACATGTCAGGTAGAAAGTTAAAGCTAAAATAATGTAAGAAAAAGAAAAAAATTATTTTTATTAAACGGATTAAAAATAAAAATTCACCTTTTTTGCTTGCTTGCTAGCTCATGATCTAGCTACCTTCATAATAAAGAAATAAATCTAGCTATACATTCTTAAAATAAATAAATGGAGCTACCTTTTGCACTATTATTATTATTATTATTATTATTACTACTACTATTACTATTATTACTATTATTATTATTATTACTATTACTATTACTATTACTATTATTACTATTAGTATTAGTATTAGTATTATTATTATTATTATTATTATTATTATTATTATTATTATTATTATTATTATTATTATTATTATTATTATTTCACCCATCCATCCAGCTTGAAGTTAATTGTTCCTCTTTTACATTTTCTCTCTTTTTTCCTTTGTTGGTTAATTAAAGGGAACTTACATTTTTAGTTTGCAGTAATAAATGAAATCCAACACCTATGAATATTTATATTATTTAATGTGTATTACTACCTATTGTTGCATTTGTTTTGTATTTTGTTGTTTTACTATCTTTTGCTTAAAATTCTAGGATATATCGAAAACAATATCCCTAACTCATATAGGTAAAAATAAATTTTGTGTATGTCATATCTTCTTCAGACTCTATTTATAAAATTACTTATTGCGTATATATGGTGTCCAACAGATTTTATTGGGATTCTTCAAATACGTTATCCATTCTCTTTTATATAGTCCACTAGTTCATGCTCAGTACAGATCCAACTAATTACACGTAATTTGATTTTAAATTTACTTGACTAGCTAATTAATTAAAACATTTGCTCTTTAATTTCTTGACGGGCATGATAACAAATAAAGGATGTTTTGGTAATAATATAATTGTTGTAATATTATATTTAGTGGCAATAATAAATATGAGTATTGAAAACTTGCATTATATAAATGTCGCTAAAGGCTTTAGCGACTATAAATGCAATATCATTAACTCAATTGCCGATAAATCTTTTTTGCGGCAATATTTCTCTCAATCATTAACTAGAAGTCTCGAATTGAGCCTTGAATATGAAAAAAAATCATGTTCGAAATCCTTTTCACAATGCGCGAGTACAAATTAGTCAAACTCAATGCAAATATTAAACATCGAATGAGAAACTTTAAAAAACAAAAAAAAAAAGAGTTTCTTTCCTTTACCTAATATTATGATTATGTATGTTCCAATTATTCAATCACGTAACATAGTTAGATGCTAGAGATTAGAGATATAGGCCTTTGAAACTAACTACACATAATTTTGTAAGAAATATTATAAATGCACCCAGCTGGACCAGATATCTTTGTCACTTTTTTTGAGAAAATAACAAAAATGGTGTTCATATGGTTGAGGGTTGATACAAATGGCCTCTCTTTAAATATGCATTAAATTACTTTGGTTTTTTAATATTATTTTTTTCCTAAAGTTAACACTTTTTAGTCTTTGTCAAAACAGTGAAAAAAAAACTATTTGACCATAAACTCCAAAACAAGTCCTATCTCGAATAATTAAATTTGACCAATATTTTAAGATCTTTTTATCATATTAATATGAGAAAAATTGTAATTTATAGTACTTTTGTATAGTTTTTTAATATCTAAAATTTAATTTAACTTTTAAAATTAGTCAAATTAACTTGCGAAATAAATGTGACAACTATTCAGAGGGTATAGTACATATAGTTCTTATAATTGGCTTGGGGAAAGTAGGCTTTTTTTCTTCTTCTTTTGAAAAATTCAATTTACTCATTCAATTATAGGCTTCTCACGTGGCTCAGTAATTATAGCATAATAATAACAACTCAGCAATTACACAAATAATAATTGACAAAATTGGCAGAAAAGACTAACCCCTAATATATATAGCAATATATAGCTAGATAAATAATGTATATTACAGCCTAGAAATTCAATAATTGGTGGTCCATACACTCTTCTTACCCTAAAAATAGAAATTCACCTGTTTTTTATGGCTTTACTAGTTTCTAGAAACTACTAAAAGTTAGAGGGTTACCATAGGCTAACATATAGAGCTTAAATACAAAAACATGATCAATGAAAATTCATATAACCGATTACAAAACGAACTTATATTTTGTCCATCTCAAGCTCATATAGAGGAGGGTTACGATAGGCTAGCGCAAAACTTAACAATTCGTGATGTAATACAAATAAAAACTTTGAATGGAGAAACCTAGACAATGAGAATTCATATAACCGACCAAATTCATAAGGTGTTAGGATATAGTTTCACTCTTCCCTAGATGCACATATTTTACATCATAAATCTTAGCAAAAAGAAAAACATTTCAGAGATTCACTAATAATATTGACAAAAATCCCATCTCATTAGAAAATATAGTTTCTGATATCTTTCATCAGCTTATCCATAAAATACAGACATCATATTAGGCTTCTCACAAGAAAATTTTGATGGCATACAAGGAGAATGATAACAAACATGAAACAACACAGAAAAGAATGGCCCTCTTAGTTCACCAACAAAATAAAATCAACTGTAAAAAGAACAAGAGAGAATTAAAACACAGCCTATTCAGTGTACAAAAATCAATGCCTTCAGTGTCTGATTCTTTCATATGCTTTGTCTCTAAAAGTGCTAGCCGCAATCAAGCATAATTGTGCACCATACCACGTCTGGATGAGCATTAAAACTTTGCTGTCGCAGAATAAGAGTGGGTGTTATAAACAATAGCTTACTGCGCTTTGTCATGTAATGAGGAGCTAGAGTATTCTGTTCCATTTTCTGAAGTTACTTCGGATGTACCACTGGTTGATACATCACCGTGATCGTTTGTGCTACCGCGGAAGCTCTTTGACGAAAGAGCAGGGTTACCCTGAGGTTGACCATTTGCCATACCTTGTCCTTCCTCTGCTAGTCGTTTAAGAAGATTCATGACTGTAGGAAGGAACTTTGTGGATAAAGAGAGAAGTCCAGGAAGCTGCCAAAATGCATATAGAAGATCACATTCCCGAGAAGACAATTATTTCATAAGTTTCCACATTTGTGAATGAAGCAATTAAGTGGATAAAGAAGATTAAGCCAGAGTGGTTGTGTTTGGACTTACATAACAATATAAACAGTGAAGTATAAAACATCGCAAAAATAGAAAGGATATGTCAAATCTATTTCACCATTGGAAAATCAAATGAGATAACAACCTACTGAAAGGACCACAAATGTCTACTCCTTGCATCGCTTGGAAACAGATAAAGAAAAGAAAAGTTACAAGATTTTCTGTTCTGTTGCTGTGTTTGTTTGGATGATCAGAAAAGAAAATGAAAGGTAATTATTTCCCTTCCAGCATCTCCTACTTTTATGAGTTTATCTTCCTTCCCCTAGTTGCCTAGCCTAGGTAAAACATCTCCAGGTAAATAAACCGATGAAAAGAAGCACCACGGGAAGATCACAACTTCATTACTTCTTTATTTTGATGACAAGGGAAACCCACAGCTACTACCCTTTGGGTGCGCACAGGGTAAAACCCTCGATCCTATGCAATAGCTCGCAAACCACATAGGAGAGGTAACCCGCACTAGGCAAGTCCGGTGTAACGAGCTCGACCCAGAAGGCAAACCTCATGCTTTTGCTGGCAAGGGGTTTCGAACTTGAGACCTCCAACATGAAAGTCTCAAGCCCAAACCACTGGGCCACCCCGAAGGGTACAATTTCTTTACTTCTTTTTTGTAACTATGTGGAACAGAATTTTAGAACGTCATTTGCAACTGAAAATCATCAGTGTTGCACTTGCAGAGTGTAGAAAAAAAATTCTAAGTCTTTTAAGAAGCAACTAGCAAGAGTCTACAAAAGTTATTTGGTTGAACTGTTTTTCCTTTTTATAAAGACTTTTGGTTGAATTGCTTCTAGTTTGCAAACAATAGAACTCTGAGAAAGAAGATTCAGCACTTACAACTCCATTGCGGAATTCGCCTGAGATATCCATTTGCACCCAAAGAGCTTTAAATAGCAGATAGGCGACGAATATAAACCCTAAATATAAAGGATTTCTGGAGAGAGAGAAAAAAACCGCATGAGCTAGAGTTAAACCATGTTATACTGTAAAATATAGGGGGGCATCATGAACTACAAGTCAGAAGGAATACCTCAAAAGTGTCATGAATTCATTGAATCCCAAAACAACCATGGCAACAATTGCCCATGGAGGTGGTAACCAATTATTATTTCTCTTGCTAGCCTCCTGAAAGTTGAATAAGAGAAAATCAGAAGTTATCAAGAACGAAGGGCAAAACTTCAAATAAACATTATTGATGCCAGAACATAACCTACAGGTGTATAGGTACTCTCCGACTTTTTAGCACTACAAAATTAGAATACATACACCTAGCGGCTAGCATGAAAGACAATCAACCACCTAGTACCAAAAGGTACATCCCACTCTTTGATCAAAACAAATCTCGGGTGTTCAAGGACATGATAGCACTTCAACTGTTTTTAATACCATTATTTAGTGAATATAGCCAGCATTTACAATACCTTCCTACCCTTGTTGAAACTTCCAGAGCTTCAACCAACAATCAAACAACATAAAAGAATGCACTGTCAGAAAAGCAGAAAGAGATGCAGAGTAGAATCTAATATCTTGCCTGAGCAGCAATGGCTTGTGAAACAACATATTCAGTCTCCGTCTTGAATTGCCTCCACAAAGACTTGCACTGGACAGGTGTAATCAAAGTTTTTGATGGAGGGACCTGCAATATAAATTGACCACAAGATGAACATTTTGATGGGCTGAACTATACCACGCAAAGATTACTTAGTCATACAAAAAAGAGTCTAGTTCCTAAAGACGAAAAAAATTCTTAGGACCTTTGTAGTCTTTTCAGGTAGAAAAATCAATTCATTAAGATGAAGCAAAGAACACCTCAGACTATGTTGTGGAGATTAGCGTGTACGTTTAGAACTTGATTGTATTATATTCAATCCAAATTTTCACATAATTTAGTTGATGGTCATCACTAGCGAGATCCCAAACAAAATATTTACACTCTGAACTGTGTAATGATGACTGGCCTATTAATGGAAAGAATCTTATCTTTCCCCTTTTCGTCGGCCAATTTTTTTGCTTGCATTCCAAGACAAACCACATAAGTAAGCGAATTACCTCATCCCAAGTGCTAGATGCCAGAGGATCAACTGATATAATGCTCTTTGAGGAAGAAGCACCTGGTTTTCCATCTACAAGAGCAACTATAAGTATTTTGTCTATACTGTCACCCTCATCTTCCAAGCGAACTGCAGCCATAACTGACAGGAGCTTCAGAGACTGGGAGAAAATCGAGAGAAGTCAGTACAATCTTAGATGTAATAATTGACACGTGAAATCACACACCAAAAAAAGGGAACTTATGTCAGTCAATCATACAGCTGATCGTGCAGTTTTAGTAATTGCGCGAATATCTTCCTTGCCAGTCCAAATTCGTGGCATAGAATCCTGATCATGGCTGAACAATGTTGAAAACCTGCAAATAGTTTTCAGCTCATCAGCATATTTATAATAAATAGTGTATGTCAGAGCTGTAGAACAAAGATAAACTTATGTCCATACCTGTCCTTCATGCGACTCAAGACCCTTCCAGCTTCTTCCTTTGCCTTCGCTTCAACTACTCCTCGTGCATAATCTTTCAACCGCAATACCATGTTATCCCTACTTTCTTCATCCATTTCAAAACCAGAAAGTGCAGCAGCAAAACCAGAGACTGCTGTATCAGTCTCACGCTGAAGCAGTTTTCTTATTGCTGGCCATGTATCATCACCAGCTCCATCTAAAAGAGCCTCAACTGGTCCAGCCAATGCCTCGTTCAGTTTTGTCTAACAAAGAATTTCTCTTCAGTTCCAGGATAAACTTACATTGAACTTAAAATCAAATGGTCATCCCGCTTGTTTGCTATCATGTAGGATCCTCTAACAACAACAAATAGTTATAAATAATATGCATCTGGGACCAGCTAATTGAGCTATCAGAGGCAACTAAGTGATGGCATCCTTTAATCAGGGAAACGATCTTAAACATCCCAAGTATGCCAACGCTCATTTTTTTACCTCAAAATCCTAGAACAGAACACTACAAAAAAATGAAGTGAGTTCCGCAAAGTCACATTAATATACTAAACTTTGGCCCTAACTCAACCTCGAAAGTTACATGAGAAGGCGAGGTATAAGGGAGATCACATCCCATGCGCTGGTCCGATGTGGGACCCTTACCACCTCAACCAAAACACACACTGGACATTTGGAGGTGAATAACACAAGGGGGTCAAACATTGATGTGTTGAATAACACAAGGGTTTATCGTTGGATAATAAAACAACAGGGAAAGATTGGTATGGCTTTAATATCATGTTACGAAAATGGACCTTGGGCATTGTTCAATCTCAGAAGCTAGCTTCAGAAACGAGCACCCTCCAAAATGTAAGGAAACTCTGGCTACAAAGTGACACTTAATGGTAAACTATAAAGGTTGTCACATTTCATACCTCATAGAGGGTTGTCACTTCAGTCAGCTTGGCACTGCGAACTTCAGCAATATGAGCATCTACATCACGCCTCAGCTTATCCTTCACTCTAGATGAGTCCCATTTTGCTTGGTCAATAATAGCATCTACAAAATAATGCATCAGCATTCAGATTTCAAAAGGCAAGATGCTGACACTGTGCTCAACATTTTATTTCCCGCACAAAATATCACCTATTAAAGCTTTCCAGTCTTTGGGCATTATTTCATTAACTACAAGGTCGGTAAGATTTTTAGAAGAGAAACATTAATGAACACTAGTTTCCTACAAATGCTGAAAATCAGCAAGTGATACACCAATCTCTTTGCAAAAATTATTCTGGTTTGATATTTCCAACCAGAAAAGTTGTTATTTCTACAAGAGAAGGGAAGAAGAACATATCAATAGTCATAACAGCTCAAATCACATGCACCCAAAAAGGCATAGAAGTGGGTACGCTATAGCAACAAAAAACATCAGAAATTTACCCTGCAAACCCAAGTGAACATTTCAATAAATAATCATCAGTAATAAGCAACTACTTCAACTAATTGACATTTAAGAGAAGCATAGTCAGCTCTACAAGTCTATTCCCAGAGAATCAACAGTTTTTATAACCAGACTCCCTACATCGAGTTAGGGTATCAACTCCTTGATCATTTTTAATGACCTGGGGGGGGTGGGGGGTTATCATAATGATAAAATGTCCTCATCAACAGAAAAAAGATATAAATCAAGTGGGGTAAACCAGTAACAGCAATGGCAGATTGCATCCTATACCTGTGCATTCTTCATCAAAATGGGACATAAAAATCTCAGCACATTCACGAGCAGCCAGAGCAAACCCTTTACCCCCCTTCAATGCCTTCTCAAATGCATCTTTAAATCTTTCAAAAGCATCAGATCGGATGTGTCCCAGCATAGATTGGTAGGCTGGTTGGACAAGCTATAAAAGACAGGATAAATCAGAGGGGGCATGCAATTAAAAAAAGGCCCTTCATTTTGAGGAAAATGAGTAAAAAATTGTGTTTAGAAAATGAATTTGCATCATTAGTTGAATGAGTACCATTAAGTTTAGAAATTTTAGCATGTGCATTTATTTGGTTGACTCTAAGAAGCCAAAGAGTTCTCATTAAGACGCAGGAGCCAGCAAGTTGGGTTGGTCAATTTAGAATGGTTAATGCAGGGAATATAACCAAAGGATTGTGTGTATGTAGTAAAACAGGTTTAGGAGAGAGCAGAGCCTAGCCCGGTACCTGAAGCAATTTCTCTTCCAAATGCTTTCGCTTTGAGGATCTAACCCCTTCATCAAAGAAGGTAGCCTCGGTATCATACCTATGAAGAAAAATAATCTTATTATCCATGTGCAGCCTTCTTATAATGTATATATGCATAAATGAAAAACAAAAATTACATACTAAGGGAGAAAATGGTAGGAGAAATTACAATAAAATGAATATTCTCCATTTCAATCAATATGATACTTTCTATTTCAGGACATAAGAAAATTTCCTGCTAATAATTATACATATAACTATTTATTTAAAGCTCTAAAAGATCAAATTCATTCAACTGATCAAAGTCACATATTTTGATCAAACTAACTCTCAATTACTACTATTGTATTTGCTTCACACTCATATTCAAGCCATACTGTCACAAAATGAGTGTGATATGAGATTGAAGCCCAACAAATCCACGGGATGATCGTCACAAAAAGGCAGATGTTAAGACATATGTGCAGTAATACAAGAACGGAAAAAATTAGAAATGGGTCACATCCGACAAAATGCGCCATTCTGTAGATGTGACTATGATGACTAAAAGTGCTTAAATAGAAAGATGTAGATAAGTCTCAAAATCGCTTATATTCTCATGGAATCAAGGGAGATTCAGCAAATAAATAAAAAAAAATACAATAGAAGCAGAGTACTTATATTATAGATTCCACCTAGTTGTGGTAAAGGCTCAGTAGTTGTTCTTCATCAAAAAAAAAAAGGCTCAGTAGCTGTTATATCTACATCAGATCTGGTGTTCGCCAGGAGTGTTTTTAGCCTTACTAGAGGCATGTATATCAGTACAGTGATAAGAGTGAGTTTCAGAGAACTCCAAGTTCAGAAATCTCCTAATTTACCTTTAAAAACAAATTACTATTAGAATAAAAGGAGACTAATCAAAGGGAATGGATACAAAGGAATTGGATGGCGGGGACACCAACAAATTTAGGATTGTGGAATAGTTGATAGATTGTTTTGATATAGAAAAAATAAGGAGAAAGCACAAAATGAAAAGAAAGAAAAAAAAAAAAGAAACTGGACCAGCAGAACGGCAGGCACCCTGCAGTATTACCCAGCCATCATTATTAGTCTAGGAGTAGAACGGAAGAAAGACGGTAGAGGAGAGAAATATAATCCTGCAAAAAGAGGGTGGGGTGGGTGACTAAAGTTGGGGGTGAGGGAGAAGAAAAAGAAAGTAGTTTTACCGGAACTTGGTGACAATCAGCCCGCTCTTCTACCCTTCTCCACTTAAATACTGTAGTTTGCTTGGCACAAAGCTCGAACCTGTGACCTAAGGCACAAATCCCTCAACCTTTGGCAACTGGCTAACTCTCGAGGACGAAAAAGAAATAGTAGTGCACCAGAGGTAATTCTCCAATAATTGAAAGGACAAGAAGATGGAGGGAAGGAGGAACACTGAGAGAAGGGTTTGCTTCCTTTATTTGTACCCTAGGTTTAGGTAATCATATTTGTTAAAATATCCAGAGATTTTACGCACACAACCCAAGAAGTTTATTCCAGTCAGAGTAAATCCGGTGACAAAAACACAGCGAGAAGGTGGATCATCCACAGCCAGCCACAACAACCACATACCTAATACTGTAACACCCTTTCTTTTATCAGTCCATAAAAAACCTTTTTTGACATACCTAGTAACACCTCACAACTATTTATCGGGAAAAAAACAACTTCCTTTCAGCACAATATGGCAAAGATATTGTACAAAGTACTCATCTAAATCTCTTTGCTTTCCTATATTGATGCTAAACCAAAATAAGGTCCGCCAGAACCTCAACCATAGTTCTAGCGTATCATTAGTTCTTGTGTATATCAACCTAAACACCGCTCCACCAGCATTTCCTTCCCAACACCTTAAGTCATTAAACTGCTAATTGGGTAATCAAAGAAGGAGCATCTGATAAGAACAAAATTTCAAGGATTCTAGCAGAGAACTAGACACGGATAAAATTCAGAGAAACCATTCGGTTTTATCCTTTGTCCTCAACGCTCTTTAATGCTACTCTTCTAGCTGTTTTTCATACCATAAGCTTTATCAAATGTGATGAAAATGCAATGATCAATTAATTCATATATTCTCCTTGCTCTAATCACAAGAATGCCTAGACGCATCCTTCTGGAAGGCAAGAAATATCACATTAAGAACATCCGCTCCAGATGAACTTCACGTGTGAAAATACTAGCTTTCCAACATTCTGTGTGTGTTACTGGAAGCACAACCATGCTATACCACACGAAAGTTGTGTCCTTACTCTGATAGACAAGCGTCCAAAATTGAGCTGACCTTCCTTCCAAACCCTCGTACAGAATGAGAATTAACTGCCTCTTCTAATTGAGACCATTCCTACAACAAGTCAATTAATTTAAAATTAACAGTGATCTTCAAAGTAGTGGATATAACAGAACAAGATATAACTTCTCAAATAAACCTCTAAACAATTATGTATACCTCATTTTCAGTAAAAGAAACATATTTTTCATTGGCAATCTCTTCACACCGCACCGTAGCTACCATAACCTGTAATTAGATCAAAATTAAGTATGTCACTAGTACATGAATAACTAATTGACAATTTCAATTCCAGTAGATTTTTAGGTTATAACCTTATGGGCAGGCAGGTCAAGGTCCTTGTTCTCCTTTATAACCTTCCATATCTGTTGTGAACTAAATGAAAAGCCTGATGCAGGAACAACAGCCCGCCTATCTCCAGCAAGCCCACCAGGTGCAATAGAATGAAAGAATCGCTGTCTAAGACTAGCCACCTTAACAAAGAAGCATGAAGGAACACAAATATGTAAATCAGAGTCAACTAAACAATAAAGTAAGTCTTCTGATCTGATCATTGGCAACAACATATCCAAGACAACCATATGTGATAAAAGTAGATGTGAACTACTAAAAAAGGAACATATATGTTCAACAAATGCTCCAAAAAAAAAACATACCTGCTCTTTGAATTGTTCTTCCTTCTCTTCAAAACTAGAAAGAGCCACGACCTCGACCTGGACATTCAATCAATTTCACCAAATCTGTGAGCATAGATATAAACAGACAACGAGAATGTAACAGCAGATGAATCTTACTGTGACTCACATTAAAAAACTCACTTAACGGTGTATCCTTGTGAGCTTGCGGCTTTGGGACAGAATCCCATATCTACACAGCCAGAACAGGTACAATAAAATCAATAATGTTGAGTTTAGAAGGGGAAAAAAAAACAAGAAAACTAAAAAAACCATGAATACGGTACCTTCTGAATGTCTTCCCTTAGAACAGGTTCCAAGTTTTCAAGGGGAGTCTACAAATGAAAGTGAAATAACAACCTGCTTAAATACACTTTTTTTCACAGGACAGGTAGATACTATAAATGGCAGAAAAGCACTTTTGAGAGAAGAAGGCACCTACCCTTGTTTTGTCACGAATAACAAACATCAATGTCGTTTTACGTGGACTAAATAACCTCATCATAACCTGGTCACAAAAGAGTAAGTCGTAAAACATCCGGAAGGAATGTTAGGAAAAAGAAACATCTATAAAAGAGAATCTATGTACTTTACCTGGAAGACAGTCTTCAAAAGAGGCTTATTGGCAGCCTGCTCACGACCAATATCATGACACCACCTGAATAGTTAATACTTTTGAGCCACACATACATATTTTCTTCTAATTTCAATTTATTAGAAGTTCATGTACTGCATATTTCACATAATAGAGGAACTTACATGTTGATAAGCACTATATCAGAAACAGCAAGTGCGAATAGAGCGCTCTGCTTCTCAAATGCAGTGTCATCCTACAAAAAAATTGTAAATCCTGAATGAGAAACAATCAGCTCAATTGCTAGTTATCCCACCTCATGAGCAAGTTTATAGAAGGATCATCTCAAATTTCGGTTAGCTCCAAATTAATCACAGAACAGTTAACGGTTCCCAGTATGTCGAGCAAGGAAATCCATAAACATATTTGGACACAGTGCAACTACATTAACACGCAGAACAGTGAGGTAAAAGATCTCATAGACCGGGAATCTACTGAAATCTGTTCAAAAGTTATTCAGTGAGTTCATCATAGGATTACAATTTACAAAGAGAAAGCTACAGTAATTTGAAATTTATTTTTGTAGAGCAAGAAGTAGGGATGTGAAATGAATCGATGATCCATACTTTAATTTTCAACAAGTAACAAACAGCTGTCCATGGTGCTATCTGTCATCTGCACCCTTATTAAAGGTGTACGGCATTTGGGGAAAATGCTTTAAGGATAATATGCATCTGGTCACACGAAAATAAATGATGGAGTTGGCCTTATTAGTTGTTGTGGGTCATGAGAGCATGTAACTTGTTTTGAATTTATCTTTATTTTATATAAGCCCAACAAATGGAAAGTAAACTTTCTTTCAAAAAAAAATTCAATTTCAAAACAGATGGAAAGTAAACCATCATCTAAAAAGTACTTTCAACACACCTCTCCTCGTTCTCTACCGTCTGTGCCTTCTAAATCCATGACAAGGGTGCAAGGCTCAATCCCAGCACATCGAGCCATCCAAATACCTTTTGTAGTTTGTGACCTAGAAAATACTTGATTCGGTCAGCTCACCCCTACAGTTAAACAGCAGACATCTAGCAAATAAAACAATTACACATACCTTCCCCTGTATGCATCCATCTCTCTGAAGTTAGTATGAAAAAGATGATTTAACAGTGTACTCTTCCCTGCATTATCACAGTTAAATTTAGTCACTATTGGAAAACAATATAATAGCATTGATTCCAAAAGGAAGATTAGGATGATTAGTGTAGTCAAACAGTAAGGATAAAATAAGAAAACCCTGACAAAAAGGAGAGGATAAGACTTGAGGCACTCAATGACATGGACATAAAGATCTGAATTAGCTCCAGTGTTGGTCAAAAACATGAAGCATTCACAAACAATGACTTAAAGATATGATAAAGACCTACTATTCGTCAAGCTTCACCAAACTAATTTGAAGTCATTATAATCCAAAGTAATAATTATTAGAGGTTTTTTGAGAGAGAATCCATACCGCTACTTTGTGGGCCCATAATAGACACTACGGCATATGAAAGACCACATTCTGCTAGTTTAACTTCCTTCATGAAGTTCTCGACTCCAGCAACATTGAACATTCCATCCCCATCAATGAGGTGAGTTGAACAACACTCATCCTTGTTATCTGAAAGCATTAGAGTATAAAGTTTACAAAAACCCAACTTCTGTACATGAACAGAACAACCTTCAACAGAGCATCATAATACTTCGTAACAAGATGGAAAAATGGAGAAGCTTCGGTTGATTCAGAAAAGCTGAAAGTCCCGTGGTTAAGCTATTAAGTGGTTAAGTAAAATCTACTCTTATTTATCAGTTCAACCCAACCTTCCCTCTTGGGGGCACCCTACATTTTCTCACAACAGACAAAAAGTATGTTTAACAACTGCATTCAGCACATTCACAGTGTGCAGTAATCTGATTCCAACCCAAAAAAACACTTCCAAGATTCAAATCCTTTCTAAACTACTTTATCTACAGCAACCAAACTATTCCAACTTGAAAACATGCATGAGCTGCAAAACCCCAATTACATCTACTAAATCAAAGGTAACTCAAATTCAGTCCATGTCTAAGCCTAACCCAAGAAAAAAATAGTCAATCAAATGCAACCGTCAAGAACCCATAAATCAAGATCAAGATTTAAAGAACTCAAACACCCAATAAGCAAAAACCAATCTTCCTAAAGGAAAAAAAAACAAACTTTCTAATAAACCCAAGAAAAGGGGGCTAAACCATGAAACCCCATTAATTAATAACAAAATCAGTAAATGAATCATTAAATTTTAGGGGTTTTGAAGAAAGGTTAGTGATATAAACCTTCAAGAATCAAGAATGGATCCGAAGAGAAGAAAGTAAAACATACCCATCTGAGAAGTAGAAATCTCGATCAAAAGGTCCCAATCGAAGATCGCAAAGACTTGAAACTTGAAAAGGAGTAGACAATTTGCGATCTCAGATGGAGAGGTAGCAAGCAGCAGCCCCTTTTTGTCTTAAAAAGTGTGCTTAGACTATCTGATGATCAAAGGACACAGCTGAAATATAAAGGCAAAACAAAAGGAACAAAACAAGAATTTTGCACTAACACTTTGGTAAAAAAAATCAATTTTCACAGAGAAGTGAAGAAATCAAATGGTGTTTTTTTAGGTTTGAAAATTCTAAGTAGACAAGAACATGAGTAATTTCCTTCTCTATTTTTTTTTTGGTTTAGTTTGACATCATTAAAGGGATAAAGAATTTAAAGGGCATTGGATAAATTTTATTTGCGTTAGAGTCATTCAAAAATAGTTTTTCTACTAGTATAAAACTCTCTATAATAATAGTAATGATAAATTTTATTTATTAATACTAAAAATATGTTGTGAATAAGATTTAAAAAAAAAGTTAAATTATCACAATAGTTTCTCTTAATTAATTATATATGTATCTAATGATGAAAATGTTAAAATGATAAGGGTATAAATTCAAATTTAATATGTTACATATTAAGTAATTAATATGCAACCATTACGGTTGAAAACAAAAAATCATAATTAGATATCAATCCCTCCGTTTATTTTTATTTTTCTAAAATAAATTCTCATTTTTACTTGTCACTTTTGATATATCGAGAAAAGATAATAATTTTTTTTTATGTTTTACCTTCAACATTAATTACTTATTTTTCAAATCTCGTCTATGACATCATTCAATAGAGGATAATTTGGTAAAATACATATATCATTCATTATTTTTTAATGAGTGTGTCAAGTCAAACTGTGACAAGTAAAAGTGAACTGATTGAGTATATTCTTATTTGTAATTGTTTAAACCCCTTAATGATAATGTTTGGGAAAACTTAAACACAAAATACGAGTAGATTTAAAATTTTTAAGTAATTATACATTTACGTGTTGATAAAATAATTTATCTATCTTTATTCAAAGGTTTGATTTCTTCTCTCAAATTTTATTTCTATTCCTCGTTGACTTTAAAAAAAATGTTAATGCAAATTATAGTGCAATGTTTTCTTCATTATTAATTATAAAACAAAATTATAGCACACACAAGCCATTGTTTTCTTTTTCTTATGAAAAATAATATAAAGTATATTTTGGTTTTTTTAATGTCAATCATGAGGATTGAATTTGTTCATCATTTAACTTATTGGGAAAGCTGAAAAAGTAATGAAATGGTAAAAGTTTTTACTGCATCCTACTAATTACCGAGTCCTACTTTATTAACCCACCAACCATTACAAAATTTCACCGCTGAATTTGAACAGAGTGATATGAATGTAATATTATTTTTATTATAAAAAATAATAATTTTTAAATTAAAAAAAAAATTATTTCCTAATCTGAGAAATAAGTAATAATAATTCGATTTTGAAAAAAAATAGAAATTAGTTATTATACTAATTAAAAAGAGAATAAAGGAAATTAGCATGACGAAGTCTAATAAAATGACCGACATGCGGTCCACCAACCAACCGTCCATTTAAGTGTTTTATTTTACAAAAAGAGAAACGCCGTCCAGCGGCGCGTGTGGCCCGTAATATATAGAATCAGACTTTTATAAAGTTAACACCAAACATTCCCTAAACCTTTTGGAATAATTTATAAATCATCGTATAAAAAGTAAATTGCATTAGATAAATCGCGTGTAATGAGTTCGACCAAAAAAATCAAGAGATCTATGTTCTGTCATCTTGACGCCCTTGTAGGTTATTAGCCTCTTAGTACATATGGTCAAAATCAAAAAGTAATGTCAATTGATATTTTTTCTTTAGTTTCTCATTCGATATTCATTACATTCATTAAAGCTTGACTAATTTTGAATTTGTATTACCGAGTCTCATATTGAAAGGGAAAATGTTGCCTAACAAAAATAGTATGTATCCAAAAAAATTCACAGGGCATAACGCGGATCATATATTATGCAGATCATAAAATTTTAATTATTATAATTCTTATTTTTTACATGCTAGTCAATGGAATGGTTTTCATTTTTTGATCGAGATCAATAAAATTACAAGATCAAAATTCATCAATATTTTATTATCTTAGAGATTACATCATCTCAATTAAATTTACATATTTCTAATTTGATGGCAAACGCATAGTTTCACTTTTATGAATTTTCTTTAATAAACAAAATATAAACATCAAAATCAATATTGTTAATTTCAATATTTTATAATTTATAACTCAACCTTTTTAATATATATAAATTTTATAATAATGATAAAACGTCTCGAACACTAATTGAATAATATTTGCTTGTATATTTTTCTTTGAATTTGTAACTTCTTGCTGATATATGAGGCATCTCATCTCATATCATTGTAATGTATCTCATCTCAACAATGGATCTTCTTAACTTATAGTAATTTGACAAATTGTAGTGGTGTGTAATTGTGTTATTAACACTCTTTATAAAATATCATGTTATAATTTTAGGATAATGTATTATTTAATTCACTATAGAAATGGTAATTTTATACTAAACTTAACTATATACAAGATTATGATTTATGTTATGAACGTCATCAATAAAAGTTCTATATAATTTTGGGATTAACAAGTATGCTTGTTTGGAACGTTTGAGTAAGTTTGATAGTTTTCAAAACTTATGAAGATAAATCACACTTCATGTTTATTTAAAAGATATATAAAAAATAAATAAAAAAATCCACTTCGATTTTATAAAATTGGACAAAAATTTCACCCCTTAATAGTTTGGTATTAAATGCTCCGGTTGTTACTTAGTGGATCAAATATATCATTTTTCTAATAAATAAATTATTTCTTTACCTTTTAATAACATTTAACTCATTAAAAAAATAGTACATTTTTTTAAAAAAATCTACATTTATATAGGACCATATTTTTGTTTCTTTTCATTTAAAATAAATCTAGCTAATAAATAAGTGGGATATTTCTATCACTTAATCTTTTTCAAATTGAAGAAAGACAAATATTTGCTAGTAAAAAAGAGAAAATAGCCAAAAGACCCCTTAATCTATTATCTAATTCTCAACTACACACTTATACTTTACGTGAGTCTTACTATCCCCTTAAACTATTTAAAAGTGAAATTATTTGCTCCCTGAATGCTGAGATGACAAAGAAAGTGTAGTTCACTCTCTTTGACAGAGTGAGAAGCAAAAATAATAGTAATTAAAACTTTAATTTTTAGATTATTTTTAGTTTATATTGGTTTTCAGTTTTTTTTTTTTTTTAAAAAATTAAGTTTCCTTTCAGTTTCAGTTTATTTTTTCTTTTTACCTTCTTTTTTTTCTCTTCACCATAGCAGCACCGGCGGAAACTCAGCTCCACCACCAAGTCCTTCGTTAGCCTCCCACCATTAAGCGGATTTTCATCCTCAAATCACATTTTTTTCACGGTAGATCCATTTGAAAATTTGACAATAGCTTAAAATCGAAAGTCAAGAGGATCAAATTTTAGTGTCATTAATGGAGAACTTTAGGAACCCTTGAGTGAAATTTATAAGTTTCCTTAGTTATGTTATCCTGATCCAACCACCGTACATATTATCGCGCCGTCAATCGCCATCTACCTCCGCCGTGAACCACCGCGTTCATCTTTAAAATTGCTAAGCTCTCAATAATTTCAACCAAAATCCAAAACCCATCAAATATGAAGTCTCCAAATATTGAAAATTATCACTCTTTTGTGTTCATCACTAAGCTTCAATGCAGCCCATTCATTGCGTATCCCACCAAACAACATTAAATGGTAAATCTTTTTACCATAATCGACCTTTTTAAATTCTTTTATTTTATTGAACAAAAATCATGATGAATTTTCAGTTGATGTACATAAGGTTATGAAGAAAAATTCACTCAAGGGTTTTTAAATTTGAGCTTGCTTTGCTAGTTTGAATTTATTTTATTTATTTTATTTTTAAAAGGTAAATTATGTGGCAAGCGCATGCCACTTAATTTTTTATACAAATTTGGGTGTGAATTTTTAAGGGGGGTATATATTATACTTTTAAAATGTTCAGGGGGTAATAGGATCCCGTAAAGTATAAGTGTGTAGTTGAAAATTAGGTAATAGATTAGGGAGGCTTTTGGCTATTTTCTCCTAGAAAAATAATTACTATACTATTAAGAAAAGAAATGTTTAAAAAAAAATATATATACTTATATATAAAACGAATATCTTTTTGATACATTTAGGAACAACAAGGATATTTTTGAACCACGACAGAGACATTAATAGGTTATAAACTATTAATCGAAGACATATTTTTCCAATTTCACATAATTTAATGAGGAATTTTTGCATATAGTCATTAAAAACAACTTATTCAAGCTCAATAGCTATAATTTGCTAGTTACGATTCGTAGTTGCATGTTAGAGGGAGGAGAGAGGCGAGTGAGAGAGGGTCGAGAGTGGCGAGATTCGAATTGTACATGTATATCTGTCGAATTGTATATGTATATCTGTCAAATAATTATATATATATAATTGGTATACAAATATATTTGTATATCTGGTGAGCGAGATTGCGAGAGGGAGGAGAGAGACGAGCGATGGCAAAGAGTGGAGAAAGGTGAACTGTATATGTAAATCTGTCAGATAATTGTATATATGTTATTAGTATACATATGTATTTGTATATCTGACGAACGAGATTGGGAGAGGGAGGAGAGAGGGAGAAAGACTAACTGTATATGTATAACTATCATATATTGTGTATGTATAATTTGTATTTGTATATGTATAAAAGAGGAGAGAGGCGACGTAATTACAACTAAAATTAAGTTGCGAGCCGTAATTAATTCAAACTATAACTATGTTACCTAGTTAACTAGTATATGTTTGCTTATTTTTTCATGACATTTTAAAATCTTTTTCATTTTTTAATAAAGTAAAACTTCTAAGAACTTCAATCCAATTTTTTTTCTTCAAAAATATTTGTCTAAACCTATCTAAAATATAGCAAGGAGAAAACCCCAATCTGATGAGGAACAGAAAAACCTAAAGTACAATAGGAGTATTTCCCCCCCCTATAAATTAGAGAAGTATATATTAGTGGGAATCTAAAAGGTACAAAGACTGTTTGTTGTGTTGTACTAAATTAAGAGCAGAGCAAAGAGGCGGGAAAACGTGAGGAAGAAGAGAGAATGAAGGACAAAACGGAGAAACCCGGACAACAGCCGCCGACGGTCGACGAACGGTACACACAATGGAAGTCTCTGGTTCCTGTTCTCTACGATTGGCTTGCGAACCACAATCTCCTCTGGCCTTCACTCTCTTGTCGGTCAGTACCTATATATATCACATTCTTCTATCTCTCTAGGGTTTTGAACTGCTCATTGTTAGTTTGGTGCATTTGTTCATACCTCTGTGTCTTAATTTTGATTTGACACGGAGTTCAATAAATTAAATAATACTTTTTGAATTTTGTTTTGGTTTGTTTGTTTGTTGGTTTTGACTTGACATGAGTTCAAGAAATTAAAGAATACTGTGGAATCTTGTTGGTGAGTACACTCACATCCCCATTCCTCTATCTATCTAGGGTTTTGTTAACCAGCACTTCCTTCCTAATGTAGAGTGTTAAACTGCTCATTGTTAGTTTGGCGCATTTGTTCATACCTGTGTTGTTTTAATTTTAATTTGACACGGAGTTCAAGAAATTAAAGAATATTGTTAAATCTTGTTTCAGTTTCTTTGTCTTGTTTCGACTTGGCATGAGTTCAAGAAATTAAAGAATACTGTTAAATCTTGTTTCAGTTTCTTTGTCTTGTTTCGACTTGGCATGAGTTCAAGAAATTAAAGAATACTTTTTGAATCTTGTTTCTATTTGTTTGTTGGTTTTGTCTTGACATGAGTTCAAGAAGTTAAAGAATACTGTTGAATCTTGTTTCAATTTGTTTGTTGGTTTTGACTCGACACGAGTTCAAGAAATTAAAGAATACTTTTTGAATCTTGTTTCAAATTGTTTGTTGGTTTTGACTTGACATGAGTTCAAGAAATCATATATCATATCATATATCATATATATATATATATATATATAAAAGAGAACCTTAGGCCCGCTTACGTGGCGCCACCACAAACTAAAATTTCCTTTTAATTTATTTATTTCCAAAACTAGCATTCTCTTTTCATGAAAAGTTGCAAATTTTATGAAAAGTTGCGGCTTTTATGAAAAGTTGCGGCTTATATGAAAAGTTGCGGCTTATATGAAAAGTTGCGGCTTATATGAAAAGTTGTGACTTTTATGAAAAGTTGCGACTTTAATGAAGAATTGCGACTTTTATGAAAAGTTGTGACTTTTATGAAAGGTTGTGACCTTTCCGAAGGGTTGCAACTTTTTCAAATAGTTGTAACCTTTCCGAGAAGGCACAATAAACATTTGTTCACACTATCCTTTTTTGTCTATAAATAGAGGGATTTCCTCTCATTTTAAAACAACAAAAATTCTGAACTTCCTCTTCTTCTTCACAATTAAATATTTGTGTACTTTGCTTTTGTTGAGTGACTCACTGACACCATTGATTATGTTACAGATCTTGGTATGTATTTTTACAGTCATTAATTTATGCTTATGTTATTAAGGCTAAATGATAAGATGTAATAATTTTTATTTTCCTTTATATTATTAATGTTTGTTATTACGTAATCTTGTATGTAAGATAATATAGTGTTTTAGTTTTAATGACTTATAGGTTTTAAGTATTATTCTATAAATTCCGTGATATTAAATTCCCGAGCGAAGCGCAGGTAATTTTACTAGTTAAAGAATAATGTTGAATCTTGTGGTCCTTAAACTAAATATATGTACCAAAATATCCTATCTTGTCGTCTTAAACATGACATGTGTAAAACTAAAACTAAAGATTTGTCAATAAAAGAAACATACATTCTTTTTTGAAAACTAAAAAGTAAAGTAAGCAAACAAATTGATATAGAAGTAATATCTGTTTGTTCTTTTTCCAAAGGGATATCTCAAGATTAGGGGGATTAATAGAGTTAAGGATAATCTACAGGGGATATATCGACCGGTCTGTGTGAGTGCATGGGGGCTGTAGTGCTTTGTGAAGCTACTTCTTGAGAAACTGGTGTTTATAGATTTTCTGTCAACCTAGACATCCATGTGAAATTCATAATTAAGGGTCTACAAATGATACCCTTGGATTTTACTTACTTATTTAAGTAGTCTTCTCTACATCTGTTTTGTGTGAGGACAGGAGAGGATGTGGGTAGATGCCAGCGAAGGTTCCAGTATTTTCACGCTGTTTGTTAAGTGATGTATCAAATTTAATCAAACTCAGCCTACAATGATGTCATAAGTTTGACAGTGAAGTGTACTGGCAGAATATTGGTTCATCTATTGTTGGGATGCAGGTTTTCTGCCGTATTTGATTGCAGATTCTTTGGCCATTGGTTTATACTTTTATATTTCTCTCTTTATTTATATCTCTGTTTTGGTCTATTTAGAGATTTATTTGTTTTACTGTACCTTCAGCCTCTTCATGTGACAGTATTGCTTCTTTGCTTGTTTATCTATGGATGCTAATAAATGAAATTACTGATTTTCTCTTTCAGATGGGGCCCCCAGTTTGAGCAAGCAACTTACAAAAACCGCCAGCGCCTCTACCTTTCCGAGCAGGCAAGATGATCATTTCATATTCTTTAATCTAGGGTAGCTTTCAGTTTGTATCCACTATGCACATATATACTTCTTTCTTCGGGTATGGACTTGAAGTGCATAATGATCTTTCCATAGCAAAAAATTGGTACCTCGTCAAAATATGTTGCACTACCATGAGTGAATTTTTCCATGTTGATGGTGATTCATGGAACATTGGAGAGAAGGATGTATTAGTCTTCTTTATGCCAAGGATTTGATGAAAACTCAGCCTAAATATGAACAGGATCTGGAAATCAAGACGTAGTGAATGCTTGAAAAATGTAAATCAAACAGGGAAGTTTCTATTTGACATTTATATGTTATTTTTTCGTGATGGTAAACACGTTAGATTGGCCTTGATAATAGTTTTATAAGGTTGCTAGTAAAGAGCTTGGAAGTATCAAGAGTATTTGTTTGTTCAGTTTTTGCTTTCAAATCCATAGTCTGTGTGGTAGTTATTATCATCACATCCTTCGTCATCTCATTTTTCTCTTAAATCACTGCGAAGGCCATCTCAACTTTCATCATAATCCCCTTTTTCTCCTCCCTGCAGACTGATGGTAGCGTTCCAAATACCCTTGTCATAGCTAATTGTGAGGTTGTAAAACCTAGGGTTGCAGCAGCACAACACATATCTCAGGTGTTCTCCTGTGCATAGATGCAAGCTTTTTCCTATTTCTTCCTGTTGTTCTTTCCACTTATTCACTTTTTATGATATTGATTGCCTATTTTTCAGTTCAACGAAGAAGCACGTTCGCCTTTTGTAAAGAAGTTTAAAACTATTATTCATCCTGGTGAGGTACATCTTTCTTTGCCCATCTTACTATAGGATCCAAACATGAATTCTTCTCTTTTTGGTTTATCTAATAATTTGATCATATTGTTAAGATTTTGTATTACTTTAGAATACAGGCAATTAGTGCTCAGTTAGTAGAATTTCCTGAATGGTTATTTTCCCCTGGTAGCTTGTTTCATCACTAATGCAGTGGAGCGTTTAATGCATTTTGTTTTTTCAATTAAACTAAGAGTCAAACCCTCTTGTAGTAGCCTCATTTGTCCGGACTATTTTTGCCTATCATAGTGCTTGACTGTTTATACACCTATAGTGTCATTACATTTACATCTTATTTGGCTAGTATAGACAAAAAATACTCAGAACTCATTCTTCTCAAAGTTTGTCTGTTATAAAACATAAGAAAAATCATTTAAATTTAAAATCTCAGAAGATATTCAAGTCCACAAGAGCTTTTGACATTCCAGATTTCTTGTTGGGACTTACAGAATTAATTAAAGTTACGTCTCCAGTAAACTAAGATGTAATTAATAGATATTTTTTGTTACTATACAATGATAAAATATAATATATGGATATGGGAGTAAGGATGTTATATAGGTAATTTTTCAAAGGGTGTACCATTATAATGATGGATGTTATTGTTTTACGTAAAAAACTGTTATAGAGGTAAAATATAACATAAAAATTTGGGAAAAAGGTCTGAAATATATCCTAACTTTGACCGAAATCGCTGTAACAATATCGAACTTTGGAAAGGACCTTTTACCCCCGCACTATTTAATAGTATATTTTAAAGGTATATACCCTTTTCCCTAAAAATTCAGATTCAAAGAGAACTAGCCTGCTATAGTGTAGTGTTGTAATAGAGGGTGGTTGCCATTAGGTGCTTATGTTGAAATTCTCACATGGTTTCATAGTTAAATTCTTGTTTTAGACTTCATAATGGCTTAATATGTTAAATGTTGTGGAACTGTGAATTACTCACACTTGCATAATTATCTTTGGAGCAAAAATTGAGAAACTTATTGCATAAAGCCAAATGAAATAGCGATATGTTTTTTTTTTGAGAATGGTAAACTTTACTTCTATATATCCACAAGTGTACTACAACAAAGTGTAGTCCCCCATCACATAATTCTCTTTACAAAATCCTAATAATTCTAATTACAACCAGTCGATTGCATTAAAAACATTTCCAATGTTGTTTATAGCTACTTGTTTACACCAAAAATAGTAAAGACCTAAGCAGTCTGTCTTAATCTTCTGTATGTTGCTCTTTTTGCCTTCAAAATGTCTCTGATTTCTCTCCTTCCATATGGTCCACCAGATACATGCGGGAACCATCTTATTATAAAGCCAAACCAGGTGTCATTTCCCAACACTGAGATAATTTGGGGTCATAAATTTGGATTTAGACTTGGAAGAGATTCATAGGGAGTATTAGTGCTTATAGGCCCCAATTTCTGGTTAGATTAATTGAACTTTTGCCAGTACCTTTTTTCCCTCATTTAGTGGGAAAATAATTTTCCACAGACGGTTTCCAATATAATTGTGCAGCTGTTTTTTTTGTCATGATTCTTTTTGATGTCAGTTATACTTTCTCATGTGAAGATGAATTTATTCATTGAATCTTGCTGAATCCTTTCAATTATACTAATTGTTCTCCTTATTCTCACTATAAGAATGGGAATTGCTGGACCGACCCGCGTTGCTTAAAAAAAATCAATTACAGAAGCACTCATAACATGTAATATGTATTTGAAAGACAATAATTTCTATAATATGATTTCAGGTGAATCGAATTAGGGAACTGCCTCAGGATAGCAAAATAGTGGCCACACACACTGACAGTCCTGATGTAAGCATCTGCTTCTGAATATTTCAATTTCCTTTTGTAGCCCTATCATACACAATTGTCTCCTCCCTTGTGGCTGCTGTTTCATTGGTGTCCATATCAATATTTAGTTTCCACTGAAATCTTTAAGGTGACCTTGGAAAATTTTGGAATCAGGTTCTTATTTGGGATGTTGAGTCTCAGCCTAATCGCCATGCTACCTTGGGAGTAAATAATTCTCGACCAGACTTGGTGGGTTTCTAAACAACATGTTCAGTTTGCCAACTTTGTATTCTTATAAGTAGTGACTGAGAGTCTATATTTACTTGCAGATCTTGACTGGACATCAAGACAATGCTGAATTTGCGCTCGCAATGTGCCCTTCTGAGCCTTTTGTGCTCTCTGGAGGTTGACCGACCAGTCTTTGCATGATATTTTCTTTTTAGGATTTTGTGATTACTTTTATTCAATTAAGCAGCTCATTGTTTACTGCACGTCTATTAACCGATAAAATGCAATCTTTAAAAAAATTCTACCCCCCGCTTGTTTCAATTTGTTTGTCCTACTTTCCTTTTATAGTCTGCTTCAAAAAGAATGCCTCTTCCTGATTTTGGCAACTCTTTAATTCTAACTTTCTACGTGACATATTTAAGATCACAAGATTAAAGAACATTTTTGTACATTCTATATATATTTACTTAACAACGATAAGATTTAGAAGTCTTCTTTATTTTCTTTAACTCCGTACTAAGTAAAACTAGGCAAAAAAATTGAAACGGTAGGAGTATTTCTTTTTAGCTTTTACCCTTAGTGACACGTTCTGATCATTGGTGGGGGGTGGTGGAGTATGGTTTTACAGCTTATTCCATGGATAACAATTTTCTGCTACCCGGGTAAACCCATATTTTGTTTCAAAACAATTCCTTCTTTTTGACTCCCGTGTGGATTTAGTGTTGTATTGCTTCTATCTGGTAAAATGAGACCAGTATAATGAATACTTTCAACCCCATAATCGTTTTAGAAAGTAACAACATATGCCACAACCTAGTTGGCACAAAATCATATCAGGGTTTGATGAAGAACACCATGCTATGGTTAGTTGAATTTATTAAATGAATTTGTAGTTTCTGTAAGGGGTCGTTTGGTAGAGTGTATTATGCATGCATTAGCCTTGTGTATTACTAGTACCTTGTTTGGTACTCTTTTCCAACCTATGTATAACTAATGCTTGCATTAGTTATACACTCTATTGTGTATTAAAGTGTGTATTGCTAATACCATGGATTTCTAGGTATTAGCAATGCAATGGTTTTAATGCATGCATTAACTCAATTAAAGACCCAATTGTCCCTCAATACCTTTTTTAATAGTGAAGGGTATCTTTGTAAATAATTTTTTTAATGCATCAAACCAAACAATGCATAAAAATAATCTATGTATAATTAATGCGAGCATAATTAATACATGCATTGCTAATGCAAGCATTACTAATACACTTTATTTAGCATTATTCTTATACACTCTACCAAACGACCCCTAAGAGTTAAGAGTTCTATGGTATATTTTCTTTCTAGAAGTGTGTTGCATGAACTGTGTTGGAGGGACTATAATCTCTTCCTTAAATGGGTATCTATTGTTAACCTAGGGAAACTTTTGGAACACATCAGAGTTTAGCCTCTTACTATTGTTAATGCCTGCAGTCAATTATTATTATCTCCTTTAGTTCTTACCTCAGATACGTTAAACTTTTCCAAGCTTGTGTAAAATAAAGCTAATGCACTCATGGATTAATTGTTGCAGGGAAGGACAAATCGGTTGTTCTGTGGAGCATTCATGATCATGTGTCTACTTTGGCAGCAGCAGACCAGGGAGAAACAAAGTCTCCTGGATCTGGAGCAGGTAACTCGAAACCTTCTGCAGAAGGCCCTACTGTTCAAGCTCGAGGTATTTTCCAAGGACACGATGATACTGTAGAAGATGTTCAGTTTTGCCCTTCCAGGTAGCTATCGCATCTCCCACATTGTATAAGATATTGAGTTAGTCCTTCAGTTTTTTTGTTAGGAGTTGTGATACTTGGTTGTTTGGGGTTAACACTGCCAAAACCTTCGTGTAATGTGAGCTTGATTGAAGCTGAGCTAATACACGTATGAGCTGTTGTGTCGCATGTCATAGAAGAGAGAAAAATGAAGAAAACAACAGAAAAAAAAGCAATTTGTTCATTGCTTATCCTGGATTAATACATCCTTACAGGATTCCTCTTTTTGGATAAAGTGCGCAGGAGTTTTGCAGTGTTGGAGATGATT
The DNA here is from genome assembly GCF_900185275.1 of Solanum verrucosum. Lineage (NCBI taxonomy): Eukaryota > Viridiplantae > Streptophyta > Magnoliopsida > Solanales > Solanaceae > Solanum > Solanum verrucosum. The sequence continues at coordinate 1,271,640 of NW_026020014.1, read as the reverse complement.
CCTGCCTTATACTCTGGGATGCAAGAGCTGGTTCTTCTCCTGCTGTCAAGGTTGTATTCATTTCTTTTACTGAAGCACTTAGTAACTTGTTTTCTACCCTTTTTCTGTGGATAAGCAGAGAGCTTCTCTTGATCTGTGCTTGTATAAAAATGACTTTCCCTGATTTTTAGTGAAATCTTACTATAGATATGTGGCCTCTGTGTGCGTGTGTGTAGAGGTCAGGAGGCATTTCTGTCATATTGCCTGTTCTTAAACTGTAGTTTGTGATATCAGATAGATAAGTGTCGTGTCCCAAAATGCCCCCTAGATGTGATTGGCAACCCAACACACACCACCGGCCAGGCGAACCCAGTTTTCGTACCTTAACCATTAATTCACAGCATTTGATAAATTAATAAGTATTCAAACAATATGATAATCTTATAGGTTTGCTATTTTTTTGAAGCCGGTAGCATGTATTCTTCTTCAGCATTGGATATGCTGTCCACTTTCAAAAGTGTGCTTACATAGATGGCTAATTACAAATAGCCTAGGAAATCAACTCTCTGTATTTCATCTACTATACATTGCTCTTTACATCAAAAACATAAAGTAGAAATGCATTTCCCTTTGATCTTTTCAAGGGAGTTTGAGCTTCCTTTGAAAATTCTCTCATTCTCTCCTTCCATATGGTCCACCATATGCAAGCTGGGACAGTTTTCCACCATCTCTTCTGGCTTTTGCTCACTCCCCTTCTGATCCAGCAGCTCAATAGATCAACAGTGAGCTCTGGCATTGTCCAGCTTTCCCCAGCCAAGGTAATGAATAGGGACCAGACTTAGGAAGTTACCATGCAGTGGAGGAAGAGGCTACTGTTTGTTTCATTAGCTTCCATACAAAGAGGGCATATGCAAGCTAAGTGAAATTTCCTTTTCTGTAATGCTTCATGGGCGAGACATGCCTTCCCTACTACCATCCAGGAGAAGCATTTCACCTTAGTAGGTGCTTTTCCAAGTAGCTTCTTGAGTTAATTTAAGATGGAGTATAGTAAATCTTGGCGATATGTGGTAGTTAATAGCAGCAGGATTTAGGAAAAATGGTGATGGATAATTGTTAATTATGAGGGCTGGTGATAATTCTTAGATTTACTTTTTGTGCCCTTTCAGAAAAAACCATATAATGCCAATGCTAGGCACTTGTTGGCTTTTGGATTCTACTCCATACATCCCAATTTAATTGGTAGTTTGACTTGACACATTTAATTAGGGAAGAATTGTAAATAGGAGTTCAGTAATTGATAGGAGAACATGTTGGTCTATACATTAGTGTTTAACCTTTTCAGAGAATAGATTAGAGAAAATGTTGTATTGCAAAGACTTTTCATTAAAGCCCCTCAAAGTAGATGTAAACCATACAGTTCTCGACTCTTCCACTTATGATGTCTTTCCATTAAATTATGCATCTATTTGCTTTGCATTCCTTGAATTGTCTACTTTCTTATCATTTTTATTTCTGCGGTTGCTACTAAATTATTTGCTGTATCTTTTGGTCATAATCATGTCTCTAATTGGACTTTGCGATCTGATCATTTTTCCTGCAGGTAGAAAAGGCTCATAATGCTGATCTTCATTGTGTTGATTGGAATCCTCATGATGTAAATTATATATTGACCGGGTAATGATTGTAACTGTTTGTCCTATTGAACTCAATAAAGATAAGTAGGTTGATCCTTGGACAGTGCATTAAGCTTTCTGTAATATTTATGCAGTGTGTATCTTTTTTTTTTCCTCCCTTAATGTGAATACCTGGTTCCATGATTCCACGGATGCTTTTCAATTTTTGTGGAAGCCTTAAATTATAGCTACGCCTCCTTCAGGTCGGCAGACAACACCGTTCGCATGTTTGATCGACGAAACCTCACTTCTGGGGGAGTGGGATCGCCTATACATATCTTTGAGGGCCATGCTGCTGCTGTGCTTTGTGTACAGGTTTGAGAGCTACTGACATATGTGCTTTCTTTTGCTGTCCACCCTTCTTTACATTGATAAGGGTTACCTATTTGCATGAGACCTGCACTGGTGTTTGATAAAAAATTCTGTTTCAGTGGTCCCCAGATAAATCATCAGTCTTTGGAAGTTCAGCAGAAGATGGTATCCTGAACATCTGGGATCATGAAAGGGTTAGAGATCCTTATCTTCTTATTTCTTTCGTGTCTTTCCTTTTCCTCATGTTCCATATGCTGAGGAAGTTCTTCTAGTTAACGATGAAAATCAAGTTGTTGACTCTTTAAAAAATCATTTTCATGACTTGCATAAAATAATGTATTTATATTATCCAATGATATAGAAAAACATGGTTTTGTGCATAAACCCAGAGAGGCACTAAATTGACTGCTATTTTTTGGTATTATTTAAGCTCCTTTTTTTCCCCTAGTAAGGCATCATTATTTGTTAGACTCCATGATAATCGCAAGCCCTTTCTTTTTATCTATCTATTGACTGACATTGTTAAGGTTATAGCTTATCATTTGCTTCATTCAAGTGGTGACATTGTTTTGATTTATGGATTTTGTTCCTATCTAACAGTCAAAAGAAATTATACTTCACTGTTAGTAGTTTCAACTAATGGCTTTGATGATGTTCATGGAGGCTTTGGTTTTGGGGAGAGAAATGGGGGTGGAACTGCGCTTCTGGATTTTGCTAAGGCTTTTGAGTTGGTGATTGCTAACTCATGTAAAGTGTGTCAAGGATGAGGAAGGCAAAGTATTGGTGGATGAGACCTCCATTAAGCAGAGATGGCGAAGATACTTTCACAAACTTCTAAATGAAGAAGGGGGCGGAGACATTGTGTTGGGTGATTTGGCACACTCGGAAAGACTTCGGGACTTTGGGTACTGCAGGTGTTTTAGGAGCGAGGAGGTTATACGTGCTATTAGTAGGATGAGCAGGGGAAGAGCGACCGGACCCGATGAGATTCCGGTGGATTTCTGGAAGAGCACGGACAAGGCAGGTATAGAGTGGTTGACTGGGTTGTTTAATGTTATTTTTAAGACAGCAAAGATGCCTGATGAATGGAGGTGGAGTACAATGGTTCCGTTGTATAAAAACAAGGGTGATATCCAGAACTGTAACAACTACAGGGGTATCAAATTGCTAAGCCATACTATGAAGATTTGGGAGAGAGTGGTGGAGATGAGGGTGAGAAGAGGGGTGTCCATTTCTGAGAACCAGTTTGGATTCATGCCGGGACGGTCGACGACCGAAGCCATTCATCTTATGCGAAGACTGGTAGAAAAATATAGAGAAAGGAAGAGAGACCTACATATGGTGTTCATTGACCTTGAAAAGGCCTATGACAAAGTACCGAGGAATGTCCTCTGGAGGTGCTTGGAGGCTAAAGGTGTCCCGATGATTTATATTAGGGCGATAAAGGACATGTACGGTGGAGCCAAGACTCGGGTTAGAACGGTTGGAGGTGACTCGGAACATTTCCCAGTTGAGATGGGGTTGCGCCAAGGATCAGTCCTAAGCCTTTTTCTATTTGCTCTGGTGATGGATGAGTTGACGCGGTCTATTCAGGAGGAGGTCCCATGGTGTATGTTATTTGCGGATGACATAGTACTGATTGATGAGACGCGGGACAGAGTTAATGCGAGGTTGGAGGTGTGGAAGACAAACGCTTGAGTCTAAAGGGTTTAAGTTGAGTAGGACCAAAACAAAATATTTGGGGTGCAAATTCAGTGATGCGTTAGATGAGGCAGATGTAGAAGTGAGACTTGCCACACAGAGCATCCCCAAGAAAGAAAGTTTTAAGTATCTTGGGTCTGTAATACAAGGAAGTGGTGACATCGATGAGGATGTCACACATCGCATTGGGGTTGCTTGGATGAAATGGAGGCTTGCCTCTGGAGTCTTGTGTGATAAGAAAATTCCACCTAGACTTAAAGGTAAGTTCTACAGAGTGGTAGTTAGGCCGGCCTTGTTGTATGGAGCGGAGTGTTGGCCAGTCAAGAACTCTCATGTTCAAAAAATGCAGGTTGCGAAGATGAGGATGTTGAGATAGATGTGTGGACATACTAGGAGTGATAGGATTAGGAATGAAGTTATCCGGGAGAAGGTGGGAGTGGCCTCAGTGGTGGACAAGTTGAGGGAAGCGAGACTGAGATGGTTTGGTCATGTGAAGAGACGGGGCGCAGACGCCCCAGTGAGGAGGTGTGAGGGGCTGGTTGTAGAGGGTATGCGGAGGGGTAGAGGTAGGCCTAAGAAGTATTGGGGAGAGGTGATTAGACAGGACTTGGCTCAGCTTCACATTACCGAAGACATGACTCTAGATAAGAAGGAGTGGAGGTCTCGTATTAAGGTTGAAGGTTAGTAGGGCTAGCGTTCTCTCCTTGCAAGGGTAGGGGTTGTTAGCGTGTGTAGTAGTCCTAGTCTTGCACTTGCAGTTCTTGTCTGTGAGATCGATAGCCTTTTGTTGTTTATTGCGTTTCACTTTTCTCATTGTTTATTGATGTCATTGTCTTCCTTTGTTGATTGTATATTATCTTTCGTATTGGATGGTTTGTATATACACTGTCTTCCTCGCCTTTTACTTGGATTTGAGGTACCTGAGCTGAGGGTCTTCCGGAAACAGCCTCTCTACCTCGCACGAGGTAGTGGCAGGCAAGGTCTGCGTACACTCTACCCTCCCCAGACCCCACCTAGTGGGATTACACTGGGTATGTTGTTGTTGTTGTTGTGTTAGTAGTTTCAATGAAAATTATTTTCTCCCAGATTGGTAAGAGGGAGGACGGTGCTAGTAGGAAAGCTCCAACATCTCCTCCAGGCTTATTCTTTCGTCATGCTGGACATAGGTATGCATTTTCTGTTCGATTATTTTACACTAAATTTTGTTTGCATGGTTCCAGTTCTCTTCTGCTTCTATACCCTTAATGTGTTTGGAGATGCTTCTGATTGACTATTATCAAAGCCCCTACCCTGTGCCCCCAAAAGAAAAGGAAAAAAAAGAGAAAATGGTGGGGCAGTGGGGGTTGGGTGGCAAGTCCAAAATAAAGAAAAGAGTGAACTCCACGGCAGTGAATTTTTTTTTTCTCTGTAGTGATAATTTTTTATTGCTGTATTTGTCAACAGATCAGTTCATTGACCTTGCACCAAGATGGTGTCAAATTTTTATTTTTGTTTATGTAGTATAGATGCCGTGCTGCATAAAACATCTCCGATCAGGCTTCCCTCCATGAACATCCTCTGTAGCCATTGTTATCAATTGTATTCCAGAGCATATTTTCTAGGCCATGTAGATGCTAAAGCCATTGGCACAGTGTAGTGCAGAGGGTCATCAATAATAAATATGGTCCATATTTAAAAAAGAAAACCACGTATATTTATGACTTTGAAGTTAAGTAGAGAGCAACTGCATTCATATATACTCCATGTATGGAGTACTAACTTTGTGGATGAACATAGGGATAAGGTGGTCGACTTCCACTGGAATGTAGCAGATCCATGGACGATTGTTAGTGTCTCAGATGATGGAGAAAGTACTGGTGGAGGTGGTACATTACAGGTAACATCCAAACTTGTTATTATGCTGTTTAGTTGCTTTTATCCATCACACTAGGTTGACTTACAGATACATTTTATAATTCTCGGTATCTGATAAAACTAAAATTTGAATTCTATGTGGCATTTATTAAATTGTAAATGATGATTGGCGCACAATAAATTCAACAAGGCTTTGGCTTAAGCCTGATAAAGTTGAAAGACATCTGCTTCTCTGTGAGAAATTGTTATGATTTTTGATCTTTTCTTCGCCTAAATACCCTTCACGAGTTCACCATAGTTAGCAAAAGACCTTCACCTTATCCTATTGTTGATTTTCTTTTATGTAAAGCCCAAATGTAATATGTGACAGTGCGTTAGCATCTTCAATTGACATTTCTTAAATCTCATTGTTCAATCTTTTGCAGATATGGCGAATGATTGATCTCATTTACAGATCAGAAGATGAGGTTCTAGATGAACTGGACAAGTTCAAGTCTCACCTGCTTACTTGTTCTTAGTGTCTCCACATAAGCGATGTCACTGATGTTCAAGTCATGTTAATGGAAAAACTAACACGAAGCTACGAGTTTGCAGTTGATCAAATGGCTAGCTTTTGAGATATTTATGTATTGAATCCCTTATTTAATCTTTACCACGGACTTCAAAGATAATGAAAACACCTCCTTTTAGGCATATAAATGGGCTTTGAGGAGTTTAAGTGGCGTTTGGTTGAAAGAGAGAATTCCATGCATCTTTCTTTCCACAGTTGTAGTCCAAACAGTAATGCCTAAGAGCAGTAGTGTGGGATTTCAATGTCTAGAAAAGAGTTGAAAATTAATTAGTGTGTCGGAGAAGTTGAAGCTGTAATGAAGGTTTTATCGATCAAATTCTTATCTCTATAGTCCTTTTATTAGAATTGCTTGCATGTTTTTTCGATATTAGATTTCATGTTCCATGGTACATCTCAAGGTTTTGATTGTACAAACTGTTCTCAACTATTTATTCAACAAAAGGAATAACTCTACAGTAAAATGGGAGCACATGGTGTCAAAAATTCATGGTGTTCTTTTAGTTCTTCAGAAAAGGTGAGGCAATAAGAATTGCTTTACTAATTACATCCAGTAGTTAATTTATTTATTCATAGTAATAATTGCAATATTATGATACATCATATATATAAAGAAGATCAAATTGATAAGCATATTTCTATTTTAGCTGGACTAGTTATTGGCTTCATTACTGTCTTTTAAAGATGATTGATTTACTAGGCCAGCTTAGCAGTGTTCAAATTCAGTGTCTACCTTTCCTTGTTTTGGAAATTCAGTTTAGAAATTGTTATCAATATCTTGTAAGATTCAATTATGCAAATGCCAAATGTTGTTTCTTGATACTAACACCTTGTTTGGATGGTTCTTACTCGGTCTATTGTATTGTATTGTTTGCTTAAATACAATGTTTGTTTTGATTGTTACTTAAATTTTATTGTATCGTATTGTTTAAATTCATTTCTAAGTAACAATGAAAAGACTCATTTTATGTAATGACCGATTTAGTACGATCGCGTTGTTACCTCAATATTTTCTACTCATTTTGTCTTTCTTTATTATTAATAATCATATTTCATCTTTTATCCTATAGTAGCTTTACCCCGTACCTGATTTTTCTTGTATGTTTATCATTCAAAGTATGAATGTGTGACATTATGTATCGACAGAACGATACAATTTATCCAAACATTGTATTCCTTAAACAATCAATACAACAAAATATGATACATTATGTAAATATACGCAACAACCATTTAAACAAAATGTAAAAAGTCAACTTAAAACTTAGTATAAATAAAAAGTTACAGGAGGCGTCTAAATAAATTTATTTTGAAAATTTTTAGTAACCCTCTTTCCCTATCCCCATTTTTTTTTCTTTTTTAAAAATAAAATCTTTTTAGAAAAATATTAAATTATTTGGTAACATATCATATTCAATCCAAATTAGAAAAGAGTAAAAAGAGTGTATATAGAGTAGCATTAAGAAATAGAAAAAAAGAGAACAAAATTTGGTTCCTGCCTAGAAATGCATAAAAGAAAAAAAGCTCCAAAAATTGTTCAGAGTTGAGTGTTTTGGCGTATTGAGTTGAGAAGTGAAGATGGATAGACGAAGATCTTTGTGGCTTACTGTCATCTTCATCTCTTTGTTATCTTCTGCTCACTCCTTTTATCTACCTGGCGTTGCTCCTCGCAATTTTCAAACTGTATGTTCCTCTTTCTTCACTCAAATCTTGTTTTTTATTGTATTCCTACAAAAAAAAAGTGAATTTAGTGTAACCATTTTTTGAATGGTTTAGACCCTTTTGAAATCTTGGGGTTTTAGTAATTTCAGTAGTCTGAGTTGTTGCGACTGAGAAGGGTTTGGATCTGTTGATTTTTGACCGACTGGCGAGGTTTTGAGAGAGAGTATGTCCTGTTTTGATCTGGGGTTCTGTTTTTTTCCCTCGTTGGATAATGGGTATGATTAATGATCTATTTTAGTTGATAGACCAATCCCATTCAGGCAATCGAAGTGCTTTGATGAGTGAATACATTTGATTGATACCTAATCTGTGTTTTCCAGCTTAGATGAAATAAACAGAGAAATGTAGTGTGTGTTTAGCTCTGAATTCTCATTTCTTGAGAGAGGAAGAAGCTGTGAGGATCTTATTCTTAAGCACATGTTGCTTTGGGTGTTGAGCTTGATTGACTCGAAGACTGAAGCTGTTTGAATTGGTTTAAGCATAGAATGTTATGGAAATTGTGTATGGGATTATTAGGTACATTTTGGATTGGTTGTTTGGGATCGAAAAATCAGAAAAGAGTATCTGTTGAAAGATACAATTTTTTTTATGTTTGAGCATCTATCTTTTGGATTTCTATTTACTGTTTGATTGTCGCTCCTTGTGAAAATTTTCTGGAAACTCTCTGAAGCTGCCTTCCTCGCTTCGTCTTTGGGTTTCAGAGTTGTGAACCTCTTCCTTTCCTGCTGGTTTCTCTGTCATGTTTGATTGTTTCTCACCAGCTTTCTTTTTCAACTTTTTTCAGGGTGATCCTCTTAATATCAAAGTGAACAAGCTGTCATCTACAAAAACACAACTTCCCTATGACTACTACTTCTTGAAGTACTGCAGGCCTACCAAGATTGTGAATAGTGCAGAGAATTTAGGGGAGGTTCTGCGAGGTGATCGCATAGAGAATTCAGTGTATAGTGTAAGGAAATTTTTTCTGTCTAATCTGATAATTGCTGAAGGAAAAAGAAGAAAAGTTTTTTTTCCCCTAATATGTGCTTATGAGCTAACTTGCTGAGTGAATCTATCCTTGTGAATTATTTTACAGTTTCAAATGAGACAAGAACAACCATGCCAAGTGATTTGTAAGCAAAAGCTCAATGCTGAATCTGCAAAGAACTTCAAGGAGATGATTGATGATGAATACAGAGTTAATATGTAAGATTAAATTTAGTCTGCCCGTCCCCTAAATTTACTTTAATCCTCATGAACATGATTTTGACTCAAATTTTACACATCAATTAAAGCACAGAGGTGATGTGGAAGACAAATTTTGTTTTACTCTTTTCCCATGAGAATTTGGTTTAGTCCTACCGTGCATTATTTTTAAATCATGCTTTTATGTCTGAATTAAAATTCAGTGTTGAATGTTCATCTAATAATGCAGGATTTTGGATAACCTTCCAGTTGCAGTTCTTAGACAAAGGCGGGATGGAATTAAATCAATTACTTATGAGCATGGTTTCCGTGTTGGATTCAAGGGGAATTATGCTGGGGTTTGTACAGTCTTGGAATTGCTATAGACTGATAGCTTAGTCCTCACAAATTTAGTCTAACTGTTTTTGCATTCACTTTCTGATAGAGCAAAGAGGAGAAATATTTCATCAACAACCACTTGAGCTTCCGAGTCATGTACCACAAGGATCCTGAAACCGATACTGCTCGTATTGTTGGATTTGAAGTGACACCAAACAGGTTTCAATGCTTTACATCTAGGCCTTGTGTCTTTCTTTTTTCTTTCCTTTTCCTCTCTATGTCCTGGGGTTGGGGAGAGGAATTATGTCCTTGCTCTTCTTTTCTCATGTGATTTTATTGATAGCATTAATCATGAGTACAAGGAGTGGGATGAAAAGAACCCTCAGGTGACAACGTGCAATGAGAAAACAAAAGATTTGGTTCCAGGTAGCTCTGTTCCCCAAGAAGTAGATGCAGATAAGGATGTTGTATTCACCTATGATGTTTCTTTCGAGGTATTCTCTAATTGAACTTTTGTCCTTCCTATGTTAGGCTTGAAGCAGTTATTCTTTGGCTGCAGATATCTTAGTTACTATTGTTGTTCTTCCTTAGGGAAGCGATGTAAAATGGGCTTCTCGTTGGGATACATACCTGCTCATGAATAATGATCAGATTCATTGGTTTTCCATCATAAATTCCCTTATGATTGTCCTATTCCTTTCTGGTATGGTTGCGATGATCATGATGAGAACTTTGTACAGAGATATCGCAAACTATAATCAATTGGAAACGCAAGATGAGGCTCAGGAAGAAACAGGATGGAAACTTGTTCATGGGGATGTTTTTCGTGTTCCAACTAATTCTGGGTTACTGTGTGTTTATGTCGGAACTGGTGTCCAAATATTTGGTATGACACTTGTGACAATGATTTTCGCTCTTCTGGGTTTCTTATCACCTTCAAATCGTGGTGGGCTTATGACTGCCATGGTTCTACTATGGGTTTTCATGGGCTTGTTAGCTGGCTATTCTTCTGCTCGTTTCTACAAAATATTCAAAGGAACAGAGTGGAAAAGGATTACCTTGAAAACTGCTTTCATGTTCCCCGGAATACTTTTTGCCATCTTCTTTGTGCTGAATGCTCTTATCTGGGAAGAGCATTCTTCTGGAGCATTGCCATTTGGCACTATGTTGGCTCTAGTGTGCTTGTGGTTTGGGATTTCAGTACCTTTAGTATTTGTTGGCAGCTACCTTGGTTACAAAAAACCAGCCATTGAAGACCCTGTCAAGACGAACAAAATCCCCAGGCAAGTACCAGAGCTTGCATGGTATATGAAACCGGCCTTTTCGGTACTTATTGGGGGCATCCTTCCTTTTGGAGCTGTTTTCATTGAGCTATTCTTCATCTTGACGTCCATATGGCTGAACCAGTTCTACTACATCTTTGGCTTCCTCTTCATTGTTTTCGTGATCTTGATAATCACATGTGCAGAGATAACTGTTGTGCTGTGCTACTTCCAGTTGTGCAGTGAAGACTATAATTGGTGGTGGAGAGCTTATCTGACTGCTGGATCCTCCGCATTATACTTGTTTCTCTACTCTATTTTCTATTTCTTCACCAAGTTGGAGATCAGCAAACTGGTTTCAGGCATATTGTACTTTGGTTACATGTTGATCGCATCATATGCCTTCTTTGTGTTGACAGGAACAATTGGCTTCTATGCTTGCTTCTGGTTTGTTCGGAAGATCTACTCCTCGGTGAAGATTGATTGATCGGAGGAGAGAGCTCATAGCTTATTATTAGTATAGTGAAAAGGGTCTGTAATAGCCTAAAGTTCTGTTGATGCTGAGATTAGGAAAAAAGGCACTAAAATTCTCACTCCATAGCACAATGTGGGCCAAAGAGTAAGTTGCAGCCTGTATAACAGTTCAGCCTTCTGGTATTAGCTTAGGCTTGGCTTGTAACATTTCCATTTTCTCTTCCGTTACACTGTTGCTTAATTTGTTCTTTTTTAGCAATGCATCTGGTAGGTCCTGGTAAAAGAAGTTTTGCTCAAATCTTATCAACAAAATCTCATATGCTCATCTTAGAAACCACTTAAAGTTGGATCAATTTAGAATATTAAATTATTGTGCGAGAACAGTTCTGTGATATATCCTTTTAACACAATTCAGCTCTCCTGTTTTTGATTTTGGATAACAGTGTTTGGAAATTTTCGAAACGCTAGCCTCTCTCTAATTCACTTCTACTGGAAAAAAAAAAATGCTCACAATACCAATAGAGTACATCCTGTTAGGTCTGCTCAGTTATTGAGTCCAAAAGATAAACTATTTTGAGTTTGGTAAGAAGTAGCTAAAACTATGGCTTGAAATGGGCCAAAGATAAAAAAGTTGGTAAGAAATCAATTCAAGTTTGAAACTGTGTTTAGAAGTCACTTCAGAATAATTAGAATTTAAGTCTCTTAGGACCGAACAAAACGTGTACCCAACACAAATTTTAGTTATCATGTGAAAGATGTCTTCCTGTTAATGGCAGAATTTCATAGGGGCCACTTCTAATAACAATGTTGATTTCAAACTTGATAACTATTTTTCTGGACCAGGGTTAGAGATGGGTTTAAATATATAATGGGTATCATTTACATACACTTAATCACTTAGCCTCAATACATATTTCACTACAAGTATGAGCAAGTATTTTTCTCTCATAACTAGATAAGGCAAAGAAGAAAGATGAGGTATAACTGTCGTTAGCATATATAGATAGACCCTCAAAGGCCAAAAGTGGTGCATACGACCCAGATATTTACCATATGCAGGGCGTACCTAAGAAATAAGACAATGTTAATGGCAATTATTCGGTCCAAAATCAACCCAAGAAGCACAGGCACCTAATAAAAAAATTCCTGTAGTAGGTATGACTTTGGTATCAAGATGTACATACTGCCATTAGTGATATTCTCACCAACTAAGCTAAAAAATAAATCCTCAGCCAGAGTACACTTTCGTTCTCCCATTCTTCTGCCTGCAATTCAAAGTGATATTTCGTTAGCAGTCCGAAGGGGTGGGGGAGGGGCAGCAACAGTGGATTAAGAGAAGGTAGCACTGACCAAAAAACATCTTTCTTTTCTTGTGCTAATAACTCTTCAAACGAAATATCAGGCAAATCAGCTTCTGTGTTTTCAACTAGTTCATTGGATTTTGCTTTCATTTCCATGTCCGCACCAATTTCAAGCATCTTCCAAAAAGGGGAAAAACAAGGGTCAATAGAACGTGGCAAAGTACAGACTCAAGGAATCAACTTTGCAAGAAGAGATTCTAACACGGCACAAGGGGAAAAAGAACAAAACTGGAGATTGGAAGTTAACCAACCATAAGAAAAGAATTTTAATGCTGAATTCACAACGTGATAGTATAGTATGATTTTATACCTTCTTGTAAGCTGGCGAGAGCTTCAGTTGTTGCTGCAGCCAATTATATACAAAAGCATCCTCTTCCAATCGCTTTTGTTCTAATTCTAGCTTGTATATCTTGCAGTCATAAGAAAATCAGTTGATATTTCTTATTGGGAATGAGTGAAAAATAAATTTCCAACTCAAGAAAACTCGACAGAAGGGAGATGTCCACTACCTGCTGCCGTAGGCGAACAAAGGAAGACCTATCAGCCTTAAAGAGTAAGGCCTTTGTTATTGTGAATCTTCGTTGAATGACCTCAGACCTGTTGAGGAAGAACACATGTAATTACTGATACAGAGGATACACACTGTCTCTACTCTTATTTTTTATATTTTTTGGGAGCAGGAATGTGATGAAGAGAAAGTATAGGAACAGAAGGGCTAAGAATTCCAAAATTTCTTCCTGCACAGGGGATAAGTACAAATTTGACATAAAACTCATAGCAAAGCTCTTCATACAAAGAAAAATGTTGTGCAAGAGGACCAATGAGCACAATAAAAATATAGGTGCTTTGGAAGGTCATGACTCATGTGATATAATATGTAGTCATTGAATTAAACCCAATAGAAAACTGAAGGCCTGGAATCTGGATGGAGAAGAAGGGGGTGAGGGTGGCAAAATAAGGTATCTTTGACAAAGGTTGATTTGCATGTGTTCAGGACTGGAAAACACTTTGGAAAAGAAATGTCAAAATCATAAGCAGTCATAACTTTGTAAGTAGCTATATTTTAGCCTCACGGATCTTTTGTAAATCTGGCTCCCAGCACAGAATTTTGTGCTGATGAATATACTGTTACCATAGAATAGAAAAAATTAATAATAGTGAACATACTTGTGCTGTAGCTCATTCCTTGCTTCAACCAAGCAATTAACAAATTGACCAACCTGCATCATAAAACAACAATTTACAAATCTCAAAAATCTGCACAATCAAAGCCAATCCAAATATCTAAAACAAAAAAATGAAAATCCTAAGAGAAAATGACTTGGGAGAATGACACTCATTTAATCAAGCTAGATTATATTAACTTCATTTAAATTGACAGAAGTAGGAGAGCAATGGTGAATACCGTTATGTCCTCCATTCATAACTAGAGTAAATCCCAAATGGAAACTTCTCTCTGTAGATGTACACTTCATATTACAATACCAGGATAGCTATGCTAATAGATTAGTCATGAGTTGTAACTTTAATGCATTACTGGGAAGTTCTAACTTCTCAAGAGTGGCATAGACAGCTTTAGGCAGAATATACCACAAGAAGGTTGGTATCACAAAACTTCTCTCTTGTTCACTTGGAACAAAAAGGCCATGACTGCCAAATCTAAACCGACCCATTTTTGTCTACCTTGCACTATGGCCAACAGATGTTTGACTCCACTAATCCAACCAATAGAAAAATCAAATGAGTGACCAAAGTTACATCTCAGGAACTTCATCTAATGAATGTTGTCTTAAGCCAGTCTGTTAAGCAATTACCCTACTGTGCATTCGGAAAATCAGTTAAGAGAGAAGCATGGATCATCAGTGCCACCCGATAAATATGATCCCATGCAACCAAGAAGCCTTGACTGAAATTTATGCTTCCCGATCAGCTAATTAACTACATAATATGTCTCTGCTTCATTGATCACCTCCAAGCATAATTTTCCTCTAGGATGGGCACCGGACCGGAATGAACCGGTATCGGACGGTTTGACCGGGTTGTTGACCAGTACCAGGATGAACCGGACCGGAATTGTCAGGATGGAAGCTCGGTTCTGTCCCATCCCACTATATACCGGGACGGACCGGAACGGAACGGGATGGGATAAATGGGACGGCTTATATAGCTATTTCAAAAAAATAAAAATAAAATTTGAGTTATTTTGAATTACGAAAATATGAATATTTTTTTATTTTTCTAAGTTTAATACTCCCTCCGTCCCATTTTATGTGACACCATTTCCTTTTTGGTCAGTCCCAAAAAGAATGTCACATTTCCTAATATGGTAAGTATTTAAAGGTACAATTCCTCTTTTACCCTTGTTGGTCCCACTTAATCTTAAAATAATACTCCAATACATTTATGAGGAGAGAGAAAAGTGAGTCCACTTTTTAAAGGGCAATTTGGTAAACATTTCAAAGTCTTCCTTTATTTCTTAAACTTCGTGCCCGGTCAAATGTTGCCACATAAAATGGGACGGAGGGAGTAGTATTTAACTTTAAAAATTTATAATGTAATTTTACTTAAATTTATTTTAAAGATATTTTTTTAAAATTTTTACTTATAAGTTTGTAAGTTAAGTTTAATAAAGTTTTTTGTTTATAAGTTGTACTTATAACTTGAAATTTAAATAACTTAAGTTTGTAATTTTAAAAAGTTAAATAAACAAAAAAGAAATGCTAATAAAAGTATAAAACAATGACACAAATACTATTTTTAATTTTAATTAAAAATGATTTACCGGGACCGGACCAGAACGGAGATGAACCGGTACCGGTATACCGGTTCCAATCATGCTACCATTTCGTTACGTGTACCGGCTCAATGTATCCCATTCCGTTCTGAATACTACCAGAACGGACCGGAATGGTACCAGAATTCCGGTACCGGTACAAACCGGTCCGGTGCCCAGTCTTATGCCTCTCTACCCTACCTTTGTGGGGTAAGGTCTACGTACACCACACCCTCCCTAGACACCACTTGTGAGACTATACTGGGTTTGTTGGTGTTGTGCTGATATGTCTTGGATCCACAACAGATTTTACAAGCTGGTAGTTGATAAAAGAGTGGGCAAAATAATAGTGTTCTTGCTGAGCATTTGCTGCATATCCCTAAATTCCTAATACTCCATTTAGATAAGCAACGAGCTCACACAAACTTGAAACTGATACCCACAACCTGGAAAGATGTTTCCACTTGCTAAGGTATAACTCAGAAATCCTGATGTAGAATCATATCTTCGAGGCAGAAAACTTTAGAGAGACCAAGCCTAGTGTTGGCCTTCAGTCTTGAAGGTTGTGAGAAGCATTGTCTTGAAATGCATTCTCAAGGGGTACCTTGAGCTCACTAGCAAGTTGAGGCGTTTTCCCCCTGTGCTTCAGGCACACCTTCATCTGCACCGTCTCTAAGGATATATATCTATGGATTTGGCTACCATTATGCTCCCCCCCCCCCCCCAGTGAAAAGCTAATACTTCACAAAGTTCCAAGAAGTCAATCTCTCGATTCCTACCTAAGGTGGGATACTCATTCAATGCATAGACACCTGAAAAATTGAGGTACTTTTATTAACAATCATTACCAAGGTGGTACTGATAGATAACCCAAAAAGTGTGGATCTGCCCCCTTTAATAGGTTAGATATGATTGGGGCTTTGCGCACTTTGTAATTGTTAACCCACTCCCGTCTGCCTTAGTGCTGTCATACCGTTAATAAAATATCATTACTTATTAAGAAAAAAAGACAATTATTTGTGCTACATCATCTACAACGTTTCTCCTAATCCAAAAGTGCAGATCTTTTTTTTTACCAGGTTAACCCAAAGTATAGCTTTTGGAGACATCTAGACTTTACGGAATGAAATGTATTCCTCTTTCCCTTCAAAACACTTGTTTTCATTTATGACCATATTGTCCAGATGATGCCTAATGGAAATTCCCTCTGGCTTTGGCTCTGTATCTTATCTATTATTTGTCCCTGTCAGCTGCTGATTTGTTATTTCAAGTCGTTTGGCATCAACCACTTGACTCTAAAAATTATCATAAACATTGACCAAATTTTTGAATTAATATTTTCCTTCCAATTAATTAATTGACTCAGTACACCTAAACAACTTCTTCACCTACTACCTCAAATTAATATTTTCCTTCCAACTAATTATGTTAAACGTGTCTTCATTAAAACAAACTGATTAGCCCCCAAACTGTTACTCTTGAAAAAGACTGGAGTAGCTTCAACAAACAAACACTACCCTGGATAATTTTTAATTCCTGTCTTTTGAACAAGACAAAGAAATCGTTAAAAAGGCGAGGAAACCTACTATCCAACTGCTGGCAAACATTGAATTGTGTAACACTTTTACCTAGTCCCCAATGTATGACAAGATTTAGCCTTATGGAGAGTTGAAATTAAGCCGAACCAATGCTCAAGCTCATGAAACCTTAAAGCAAATACTATTCATATTCAAGTTTGAAATGCAGATATCCTTTATCATGAAGGTTGAATATAGAACAAACAACAACAACATACCCAGTGAAATCTCACTAAGTGGAGTTGGGGGAGGGTAGAGTGTACGCGGACTTTAACCCTACCTCTTGGAGGTAGAGAGGTTGTTTTCGAGAGACCCTCAGCTCAGAATCTCAGTACAAACATCACAGGCAGGTAAGCTATACAGTGATGAACAGCCTTCTAATTCAACAATAAACACATCAATACGCAAACTTTACTAAATTCAAAGATTGGTATATGCTGTATACAATTATTAATAATCAAGCAGACAAAAGAAAGAGTAACAAAACCTGAGCCAGAGTCAATCCATTCGACTCATGAGACTTAACAAGCTCATCGTAATGTTGCTTAATTTTCCTCTGAGTTGCACTAGAAGACTTGGTAAAAGGGTATAAACACACCAATTCCTCTTTCTCCTTCACAACCCCAGAATCCCTCTTCCCTTCCTCTTCACTATTCGAATCGGGTCTCTTCTTCTTAGCCCGTTTCTTTTTCTTCGTCCTCTCTTTATCCTTATCCTCTTCAACCCTTTTCGCATCAAGACCCGATTCAATCTTATTCGGGGCATCATCACCCAATTCATTACCAAACAGTTTCACCCATTTAGGTGAATTGGAAGGTAAGATCTCGAGAAGAATAGAATGGGTGAAATGGGTCGGGTCAGATTGATGCGTAATCTCCGGTTGTTCATTATTCTTAGATTCCTGTTGTATAGATAAGTCTTGTCGGACTTTAATTAGGTGTTGATGAGTGTCATTAATCTTCTTCTTAGTAAGCTTAGAGTAAAGAGAAAAAATGAGAATAGTGAGAGAACAAAATGAGAAAGTGAAGAAGAAAAGCAATAAAGGGGACAACAGTGATTGCTGCTGCTGGTGATGAATGTGACAGTAGGGTGGAGAAAATGCTTCAGAAGTGAAGAAAAAGAAGAGAAAATTAGGAGTCGCCGCCATGGGAATGCGTCATTTACAGAAGAGAAAACAGAGACACACAGTAGTTAGCACCTGGAGTTTTTGGATATGTAGAGACTAACCGCAGTTTCTTCTAAACAGTGACTCTATACTTTTTAGTCCATCTATCTATTCTATATGGTTTTTTCTTTTTTGGGTTTCCATCTACTAATTTCGATTCACATATTGAACCCCGATTAAATTTAATATTCATATTCTACATATTTTGTTTTTTGTTCACTTAACTGTTGTTAGAATGATTGTCAGGTAGTGTTTCATAATATATGTTTGAAAAAAATAGAGTATAGGTACAATTATTATTAAAAAAATA
Organism: Solanum verrucosum; assembly: GCF_900185275.1. Classification (NCBI taxonomy): domain Eukaryota; kingdom Viridiplantae; phylum Streptophyta; class Magnoliopsida; order Solanales; family Solanaceae; genus Solanum; species Solanum verrucosum. Next base: position 1,253,406 of record NW_026020014.1, on the reverse strand, counting down.
GAGTGAAATCTAAAATAAAATTATTTAAATAATAAATTAACGCAAGACGATGATGAGATCATACCAAATCGAGCGTTGCGTAAAATGAGACTTTTCCTTATTATTTAAGAATGAATTTAACCATACGATACAGTGAAATTTAAGCAATAATCAAAACAAATATTGTATTTAAACTAACAACATATTGCAACAGATAACAACCATCCAAACAAGTTGTTTTCTGTGTATGTATCTTTTTTTTAATGTGCATGTATCTCTCACCGAGAGGTAATTTTAAGTTTGAAAATAATGCTCGGGACAAATATAATTCAATGGGCGAAACATGATATTTTAAAGTCATTTTTAGGGTTTGTTTGAATTGATTTATTTTAAATGTTTTAAACTCAATATAACTTTTAAACACTTTGAGGTGTTTAAGATAAAATAAAGAAGTGCTTTTAATCAATTGTTATTTCTTTAATTTTTTTTAATTGATGAGGTAATTTAGGATCTAGGATTCCAATTTTCTGTTTTTTTTTAATCGAAAATTAATGTGCTTTGTTGCTCAACTTACAATGCACTTATTAATATAAAAAACTTCTATAATTATAAAGGTTAATTGATTTCTGAGTTGTCAGTTTACTAGACAGGTTTTCTTAAGCTTTAAAGAAAATTAATCATAAGAAAAGAGAATAAATTTAAATGAAAAAGAAGATAGAATAATAAAGAGCTTCAAATAGAAGATTTTCTTTCACAGAAAAAAGCAACATAAAGCCTTTCTTTGACCTCAATGTATTCAAATTCCTTTACTATTTGAAATCACTCAATAGACCACAAAATAACTTTTTTTTTTAAAAAAGTTAGGTGAAGGCAGTAAATGTTCAGTCCCCAGTGTAGGTATGTACAATTCTCAAATTTGAAATTTGTTGTCTGCAAAAGGTGAAATCAATGCCTTGTCGTGTGATCTTGTTGATGTGAACATGACATATAAAAAGGAGTAAAAGCTACCTAGGAGTATTTTATTTCTACATCAACTTTTTAGTGAAAACTGAGAAAAGGCCAACTTAACACATTAATGTAACTGGTTACCAACAACAAGAGTTAATTTCCAACAGTTACAATAAAGTTCATGACCAAATATAGCCTTGCAATTGAAAATGAAAAGCTTGATACAGTTTGTATAAACATGAAGCTACCTTTCATCTATTCTGATCTTCATCTCTGTTACAGCTGTAAATAGGTAACAACCACCCGCGGCGGCCGTGTTCCCTTCTCCAATAAACCACAAATACTGCAGCTATCACATAAATGACAATCCAACTAAAACTTACAGTGTTGAGCTTCAAAATGTCCATAATCATCATATGGCCATGATACACGAGGATTGCTATATCTAACTCATCATGAAAGGCAATAGTAGAGAGTAATTCTGCTTAATACATTAAATGGCTTCTATAGAGTTTTGTATTACTTCATAGAGACGGAAATTGAAACAATTAGAAATTCACAAAGCTACTTAAAAGTGACATTATTTAAGCAACAAAAGGGAGTAAAACTTTCTGTTATCTGTCCAGATCAAGGATAGGATTAATATACACAAGCATTTACAAAAGAATGCCACAATGAATTGTGGTAAAGTGATTCAGAGGACCAAAACATTCTTGTATATGTTTCTAAGAAGATAAAAAGTATCTATGCACCAATCGCAGACAAAAGTAACTTTATAATGAACCGCCCTAACACCACCATCCCAAGTGATGAGAAAGCCACCAGACCTGTAGTTAAATTGATAGTAGCTTGAAAGTATCTCTTTTTATAAGCAACTGATTGAAACAACCATTCTTTACATCTCCTAAAGTTTAAGCTCAATGATCCCTCTGGAGAATATGATCCAAGTACATTGATGGAGCAAAATACTTAGCTCAAATGCTTGTACATTAATTAATCTGTGACTATGTACTAAAGTTGACTTGAAAACCAGATTCATATTTGGTCAAGTGCAGGGGAGTTAGAACTTGCATCAACGAGGCTGACTACCACAACACTTTCATATGGGGTGGAGAAGACCACAACACAACCATCTCATGAAATAGTCCTCAAGATGGCATAGGTTTACTTGACACGATAATAGGTTAGATCATGGCAGCACCAAATGACAACAAAGGGAAACAGGAGTACACAATAAAACATTGATTATTGATCTGTTCTCATGTTTTCTTTTTTTGGTGCATGATTGTATTACGCATGATTCAATTAAACAAATCTTGAATAGGATTGTTATATCACAGTGAATCATGTCGACAGTGCCAAAGATTTCACAATCCCTGCAACAATTATCTGCTATATCTTGTGTATAGGGTAGCCTTCAAAATATTGAAGGTACTAAGATTAGCTTATGCTCTTAATGCCAGCCCATTCTATGTTGTATATTATCAATGCTGTTACATGGTGTTTCCAAGATTGAATTCATTATCGTGGTGAAGTTTCGTGAGTCATTTCGAGCAACTATTGCATAAGGTGTTTGTGTTAGTTGGCCTTCTCCATTCCATAAAACAATTAACCAAACGACTAGAGGAATTGAAGAGTTAATTAACTTCCAAGTAAATTGTACTCAACAAATTTACAAAGAAGCAATAATGTACACTCCGTATTCGTTTTACCAATTAACCTTCATCGCAGATAGTCTACTTACATCAACTGTTCTACTAATAATCACAGTCTAGCTAACTAACTAACGTAATCGTCTCCGTACTACCATAACAAAACAATTGTCAGTATTACCATTATAAAATGTACCTATCATCAAATTCGACATAACCTGATTCAATGTCAAATGGTGAAGATCATCCTCATAAGCTGCACCTGCCTCTGCTTGCCCCGCCAACACAGCAATGTAAGTGAAAAAAGCAACAGATGCACAAGTATTAGGCCCAAATCCAAATTCCCCATAAGAAATATTAACAGAAAGCATAAATAACACATTCAATACCCGAAAATTTCTAGGTCTACCAAAGTAATGCATCATTGGAGGGTAAAACGTAGTTGATACCACCATACAAGCAGTCACATTTATGTCGTCAAATAATTTGTGGCTAAACAGTGGCGCTACGAATACCGCTACTAATGGCGCTAGGATATCAGAATGACGGCGTTTTCGTCTAGGATTTTCAAGGTGGAAGAAATGATAAAGACGAGAGATATAAAGGGAGTAGCGGTGGAGAAGTACTGAAAGAAGATCAGCTAATAGAATGGAAGCGGAAGTAGAGCTAAGCCACGTTAAGTAGCCATGAACAGTAGCGATTACTATAATGAAGAAAAATAGGGCAAGTTTAACTAAAAAAATGAGTTGTTGAATGTTCATTTCTTATTTTAGGTAAAATTGGAAAAAGCTTCTTCCTATTTTGTCAATTTCCGATCACCGTTCCTTTTTCTTCAACAACAACACCATTTCTCCGGTGAGCTATCTCCACAGTTCCGATTTGGAGAAGACGAAGAGCAAAGAGGTGAGTAACAAGGATTTTGTGGGTACCAATGGTAGGGCCTTATTGCCGACTGGACATGACCTCTGGTATTTATTGCTGTGATTTGTGAACGCACTATTTTTATTTTTTTAATATCTTTGTTCCGAAGCGTTTTACCTGTAGATTTGTTGGTGTAAATTTAAATTTAGTCGGATTTCGACATGGATATCACATACAAACGAAAAATATTTAAAAAATAATTAACAGCTACTCCCCCGTTTACGTTTATTTATCCATTGTATTAAAAATATACTCTTACTATTTTATGGTCTAAAATTAAAAATATGTCAAATATATTAAAATATTCTTCAATCTTATGAACTTAAACTTGTCATATGAAAAATTGAAATTAAAGAGTTGTAAAAAAAGGAGAAGGAAAAGACATTTCTTAAAATATACAAAAAAGAAAAGTAGGACAAACAAATTGAAACAAACAAGGTATTTCTTCCCTTTAGCAAATAATTGTTTTTATATTCTATACTTAATATTAATTACTTAAGTTTTAAATTATTTTCCCAAGAACTGAGATTAATCATTAATTAATATTTTTTTTAACGACATGTATAGTTCAAAATGAATAAATAAAAATAAATGGAGTAATAAGTATTTTGACCTAAAATATCTAAAATAAGTCAATTTAAATCAGCTCTTAGACATGGTAATCCTTATTGGATTAAGCCTAATACCCTCACCCATGTTAGCAATATCTACTTTTTGGGTGCTCATTTTGCAATTTTTTTATTTTCTGATTAGGAAATTTAAGTGAAAATGAGTTTTTTGTGTCATTTATAAATTAAATAGAAGAAAATGATTTTTTTTTCTATATTTTTTATGTATAAAACTAAAGATCTCTCATAAAAATGACAAAATTAAAAAAAAATTATAAATAGCCTACGAAATCAATTCTCCTGAATTTTAGTGCTTAGATGGATAAGAGGAGATCTTTGATATAGCTATGTGTTGAAAGATCTTTTATTCTCTCCTCGAGATAGAGTAAGATTTGAGTACACTTTATTCCCAAACCTCACATATAAAATAACAGCTACCTAAGTAGTTGAAGTATTAAAGAAACAAAACTTTATCCATGTAGCAGTAAATTCACAAAATTATTTGGCCACATCAAAATTATTGAACCTTGCCTGGGAACAAAGTCATAAAAATACTGAAGAAGATTTCAAAAACATCTGTTGAAGAGAATTTTATGTTTATTTCACATCATCATAGTAGCATTTTTGCAGGTACAAAGCAATGAAATATTGCTATTTTTACATAAGATAAAGAGTATTAAAATACTGAAACCATAAGACTTGCAAATTCTAACAGTAACAATATTTACACATGGACTAATCAAGAATCAGTCTCAATGTGCTTCTTTTGTTATAACTGCAGTATCTAGGCCAGCTTGTGCAGACCTCGACTATTCCTCCAGAACCACCTACCTCCCACTAGCACAATCTCGATGCGCACTTGAACCAATGACTATACTATTGTTTTACATTTGCAAACCAATACCAACTTGACAGTAACCAACATAATATGTACAGAATCTTGGGCTATTGCAATTCATATGAGCCTCAAATGGAAAGGTGTGTTGCATATCTGTACAACTTCACCTCCATCAAAGCCAACTTTTTTATATGTAATGGATCTTCAAATATATATCTTCAGACAACTAACTGAAACCACTTTATTTGTTTATCCTCAGTGTCATCAACTGCAAATAACCTCAACTGAGAGTTTCTTCATAACATGTGGACATGGATCACCTCCAAAAATCTCTGGTGTTACAGGTACTGAGCATGAGTTTTGCCCGATGCAATACTGGAAAAAGAGAGAGTTGTTCAATCAGGTCTATACAGAAGATAGCTACTTCAAGAATGAAAAGAAACAGGTTTATCTAACAAAGAGTAAAGACTTGTAAATACCCTTTCAAAAGCATCATATGAGTGGAAGGCATGGCAGCTTCCTTCACGGAAGCTTCCACAGACCCCCTGTGGTGTTCCAAAGCTTGCAAATTTGATTGAAGTAATCTTCTGACCAGAAGCACACGAGAGGTGAGCTTTAGGCCTCAGTGGTTTGTCAACTTTACCAGATGCTTGCATTTGCCAATTCACCAACTGTGGTTGCCATTCGTTTATATCTGCACAAACACTTGCAACTTCTCTTTTTACCAAAGAGATTCCACGAGGCTCTCCTCCCGATTCCTCAAATAGAACTAACAAATTTCCAGTAGGATACAGCCAAGAACGAGGAACATGATACCTGAATTATATAATTCCCAGTTAAGTTAAGTTAGAGCTTCTTGTTACATCGAATGAAAATGCACAAGGTTTACCATTACTTACATTCGTTGTGAAGCCTCTCCACAGTTACTAAGGCATTTTTTCTCATTAAACCAGCCTGCATAGTTACAGGCACCGCAGTTACCAGATGCTTTATATCCAGGCCAGTAGCGTCCGAGGCTTTGACCATTTATCCACACTTGTCCTTTGCCCATGGTATTCAAGTCTAAAGCCAAAGGATCATTTCCAGCTGGAGCATTGAAAGTGCTCTGTATACATAACACAAAAATTTAAGTATGCCTTTCTTGCAGAGGGATGACTTAATGTCAAAAATGTACAACTAAGTTGGTACAGAAGAAGGTTTAAGTATGAGGTATGCACCTTGTACCAAGTGAGTGGCTGTCTCTGAGCCACCAAAGAGCCCTCGACCCATTCAACGGACGAGCTACCACTGAGTGAATGAAGGCTCAAGGCCTCTCCTTTCAGACCAACCTGATAAAAATGTGGAAGTTTAGATAACCATGCAATGGAGCATCCGGCTTATTGTTTTGGAACATTTTATACACACTAACCTTGTAAGACCATTTCTGCCATGTTAAATCTCTTTTCCCCTCGTCAAGACCACTGAGTGAAACTGGACCAAGAACACCAGCATTCCATGTCTCAAAATGTGGGCCAATATTCTGCAGTTGAGCACATGAGGAAGGAGGCAAGTAAGCACATGTTCGACTAATATGCATATATAATAAAGTAAGAGGGCAACAGTGAGAGAGAACACACCGGAAGGCCAACAGCAATGCTCAGCAAAGAAATCTTGTTAACACCTGCTCTCAGATTTACAGCTTTACTGAAACTAAGTTTTGGTTTTTCTAAACTTCCATATGCAGTTCCTGCAAGAAATTTGAACAAAGAGATGTAAATACAAAAACCGCCACAATGCGACAGGGTGATAGGGCCTTTAGTTTTTTTATTATTACACAAACTGTATACTTATTGTATTTGCTTGATGAGACCAAATAGCCCTCAGCTTTTGATTTAAGAAACTTTACAGCAAACAGATAAACTGAAAATGGTCCACCACTTTTTCCTTTTTAACATATAAGCAGTAGTATAACGCGCACAAGTAATGATTCAAATTGTAAATCACGTCAAATACAATTAATTATGCCACATACCTGCTAATTGACCATTCACAAAAACATGCAATGCATGGCCAGCTGACATGATCGTAAGCCAAGGCCATTTTCCGCCTCTCAAAAACTCTTCTCTTGAATCAATCTTGACACTGAAGACAGAAAAACAATCATAAACATGTGGCTGATCCAATGTAATTCAAGTGTGTGTGTTTTTCTTAATTCAATATGTGGAGAGGAGTCAAACGCTACATAGGCACTTACTCGGTTGAATACCACAAATAATCAGACACATCTCTTGTTGTATTTATCTGTTCCAATAGCCCAACAACTGTAAAACTACTGTCTTCATAAGATGATGTCTCTTCATTGAATGACTGCCAGGGAAATCCTCTGCTGACTGGAGTCATCTTCATCTGAGCGCTTTGAGCACCAATCTTCACATGGAAACAATAACGTTATCAGTTAGTTAGGAGGCAATCTCCAGGTCATGAATGATTCTCTAAACAGCATAAACTATTTCAGGGAGAAAGTATAGCCTTTCTTCTTACCCGTGCTGTATTAAATACAGTGTTCTTGCAGTCGGGAAGAATGCTGATTGACCATGGTGGCAAGTTGTAATGCCTGTTTGCAAATGACACGGTAGCAAAAGAGTGTTGGTCATAGTTTGCAAGGAATGCAGCACAAGAGCCAGACTTCGACCTAAAAACATGGGCCTGTAAAAGAAATGAAGCTCCAGTTACTCTCAGTGCGAACGTAGTAATAGTGACCAGTTCAAGAAGCACTCAGTTAAATCTCACCTCCTGCTGGTGTCCAAGTGCCGTCACAGCTGGATCTCCAGAGACTAAAGCTGGTTCACAAAGCTTTATTGCTCTATGCAGATCTTTCAGGTGACCCCATTTAGGTTGTCGCAATAATCCTAAAGACCAAATTGAAAATGTTAAATTGGGCTAAATAATACATTTCTTAAGATGCAGATGATCTCTTCTGAGTTTCTTCCTAGTTCTAAATCATGGACTCGATACTCAATAAATCTCATCCATAAGAAGTTAGAATTAACAGCTAATTGACTAACTGAAGAAACTCAATCTAAACAAGATTACAAAGAAAAGGTGCATACCATATTCATCAAGTGGTGCATCATAGTCATAACTAGTAGCAATAAATGGACCACCAGCAGTCCGTCCAAAGTTTGTTCCTCCATGATACTGCGGAAAAAAGGGAAAAGAAAATCATAAGCAACATAATTTTCTTGACATCAGAAGAAACACCAACACTCTTGAATATCAGAGATGATAAACATACCATGTAATAATTGATGAAGGAACCTCCCTTCTGTATAAATTTTGCAACAGCAAATGCCAAGTCCTCAGCAGGACGGTAAGGAACTGGATTTCCAAAACCAGTAAACCTGCCGGAAAAAAATTACGACAGAAAGTTATCCCCACATGAACTCTAGCAACATAAAACTAGAAATTTTATTTATTTAATGCATTGGAAAGATATATGTACTTACCATGCAGTCCAGGCTTCAGTCCATATCTTTGGTTTATAAGCCTTGTTTGGAGAAAAGTAGTCACAGTAGAAGCCATTGCAAGCATTTATCTGAACAGGGGAAAAAGGTATATCAAAGTAGGAAACTGAAGGAAAAGGATAAGGTAAAAAAAGAAAAAAATTATCACCTAGATATTTTAACAATATTGACAAAGTAGAGAATTCAGATGCAAGAATCTCAATGTACTGAGCAAGATTACACATATTAAGACTACTATGGTACTGACTCCAAAGAGTGAATACTCCCACCTCTAACTTTTCACGTGACATGTTTAAGACCATAAGACTCAAAAGTCTTTACTTTCTTAAACTTCGTGTCAAGTCAAAACCAGACAAACAAATTGAAACAGAGGGAGTAATACATTATTTTGCATAAGACTACAAGGGGAAATATGGCAGAGGTACATTACAAGAGTCAAAGACCATTGAATGCTTGATGAAGAGAAAAGGAATACAGAAAGTAGTTGGAAACATAAGCAACCCATGTGCAGAGTAAGTCCTGCAATTCTGGACCATCAAGGGGACAACCATTGGCACTTAAGAACCCCACTAGGATCAGGAAACATAGAATGAAGGAAATCAACAAATATAACAACAACATCAACGACCCCTCAATCCCAAGCAAGTTGGGGTCTACTCTATGAACTCTCACGGAACATTTTGATCCATTTAAACTCATTCCAGACCAATATCATACAAAATAAAAATAAAAAGAGATATAACAAAGATAAGAGAAAAATACTGAACTGTAACAAGGTCAACACTTACAATAGGATCAGGAGCATCGTCTTGCTTGCACATAACCCATGGGACACCAGTGTCAAGACCCACAGCCATTTTGGCTGCCCACTGTGCGTAAGATTTACCAGGTGCTCCCAGTTCCCATTCCATGGGTCCATATTCATTCTCAATCTGTCAAAAGTTTCAAAATAAAGAAAATCATCAGCCCCCCTTATGTTTTGGAAAATCATAACTTCTTTGCAACCAACAATAAATGCAGCAATATTACTGAAATGACCACTTCTGAACAACCTGAGATAGAATTATTGGCCCCCCTTGAGTTTCATACAAACGTTCTGCTTTCATCATATTGACAATCTTGGTAGTGAATTTTTGCATTGCAGCCTAAGGTACAATATTTTGACATGAAAGGGTATACAGTAAACAAAAATTAGAAACCAATCACATCAAAAATAGAAACTTTTTGAGAAACATCAAAGATTAAAAAATTTCATATTCTCTAACCTTGAAAGGTCCATTATCTGTTCTGAAACTGATACCTGGAACATATTTGAGCCAAACAGGAAAACCCCTGAAATCAAAATAGATAAAGTAAGCAATAAAATCCATTATTATTCTTTTTGCATATAAAATAGTAATTTTGATGAATACCCAAAATTCCATTCAGCACAAGCATAAGGTCCAACTCTAAGATGGACATAAAGTCCTGCTTGGTGCACCAGCTTAATAAACTTCACTAAATCATATCTCCCTTCAAAATAATACTGAGAACAAAAAAAAAATATATCAAGAACTGATAAAAAATACCAAAAAAAATAAAAAAATAAAAAGTCCAATTTAACTCACTTTCCCTTGTTGAGGCTCATGACCATTCCAGAAAACATAAGTCTGAATCACATCCACACCTCCTTCTTTAGCCTTTTGAATAATACCTGGCCACATCTATATAACCCCAAAAGAAAAAAAAAATCAAGAATCCACTTTCAACAAAAAGACTCAACTTTTAACATTTATTAACACACCCATTCATGCAAAAACAGAAAAAAAAAAAAAAAAAAAAGGAATCTTTTCAACAAAACATGGAACATAAATAACTAAACTTTTGAACTACATTTCACATAACTATACCTCAGGAGTGCTTCTTGGGTAATGAACAGAACCAGAAATAAGTATTCTTCTTTGTCCATTTACAATAATAGCCCTATGGTCATATGAAACAGAAGCTGTTCCAGAAAAAACCCATGAACCCAACAACACAAACAACACATTCAACATTAGCATAAGCTTACAACCCATGTTGTAAAATTATCTCCTTTTTTATCAAGATTGTGCCTTTTTTAGGCAAAATGAAATTTTTTTGCCCCCTTAAACTTTATTTTTCTTCTTTTTCAAAATGCAAAAAATAATGAATTTTAGCTGTAGTAAATGAGAGTGAGTAATAAGTGTGAATAAATCAAGAATTGGGAGTTGCAAAATATTGGTACTTTGCAGCTGCTTTTAAATGCACAAGAATATGGATTGTTTGAAAATAATGTGGGGTCCATTCTTGAACTTTGGACCCACAATTTTTTCAAAAAAAAAAAAAATTAATTAGAGAATTAAAGGCCTGTTTGGCTGTTGTTAAAAAAGTGATTTTTTTTATTTTAAGGCTGATGTACAAAGATTCTTTACGGTCGGTTCCTGTGTTTTTTTAGGAAATAAGCGTTATGTTTGTTTCTGATTTGGTGAATGCTCAAAACGATTAATAGCGCGTGAAGTGTATTCGCGAGGTTTTATCACATGTAATTGTTAAGTGTATTTCACGTTGTAGGATAGAGCGTGGAGTAGAATCTGTCTTGGTAATTACGTCTGTAATTGTGATTAGATTTTCTAATAAATCACTTTTTGACTGTGTTGTTTTGTCTGCGCAACCTCACGGATTAGGTTTAGCCTAATTTATGGATTGCTCGGATTTTAAAAAAATATTGTGACGCTCGTGTTGGATTTGTATTATATGTGAATTTTGTCATTCACGACATTTGAAAGAGTTGGAGCAATCATAATAATTTAACGTCAATCATGGGCAAAGTGAGTTTCACAAAATTTAAAAATTTTAATTTAAAATGATGTATTTAAATTTAAAAAATTATTTAATATTCTCTTTAGTCTATATTAAGCAAATTGGTGAGGTATAGCATTTTTAAAAAATATATATATTATGATATAAATGAAATGCTATTTTTTATCATTGTCGTTTTGATTATTCTTAAAATATTCTCTTAAAAAATCTAAAGTAGTTAAGTACCTCGTTAAATGAAAGGTAAATATATTTTTTTTATATTAAAATCTCTACAATTCTTTTAAACTTTGAACAATATACCTATTTAAACTATAAAAGATCTCAGTAATTTACTTAATATGAACCAAAGGAAATATATATTTATCAAAAAATCGTAAACTCAAACATCATACTTTTAAGTAGTTATGTCTGTACTGTAAATGGTGCTAATATATGGTAAAGCATTGAATAGCCTTTAAGATTCCCATGAATATATGGTCCATGTTTTAAGCTAAATTATATAGCATGAATTTATTGTGATGAAAAGTGTGAAAAAAGATTTCCACTATATAAAGTACACTTCCTATTAATTTTTAAAATTTATATCCATCTCTAAATGCATGCATTTATTATAATATGGTAGATTTGTTTTCTGATCCAAACTCCTATATTCCAACTTCAAATTTATGGATAATGAAATTATTCCATTGTAAAAGATCTAATATCTACTTATCGATATTTTTGAAAAGTTCAAATAACGTATAATGATATCATATTTTATACGGAATTAAATCTCAACGGTAATAAAACTTAAATTTTAATTATTTTATTTTATTTTGGATACACAAATATTATTAATCTAGCAAATATTATACATTATCAGACCTAAAACATAAATGTTCTCTTCCTTTGCCATTACAACTGAACATTTCGACTAGAATTCTATATATAGTATAACTTTTTTATAAATTTATATTTACTGTCAAAAAATAAGTATCAAATATGGTTATACTTTATACCGTTAACTTAAAATTCAAATCTTTCATCCGTTTTCTTCTCTCTTTTTTATTTGTTTTATATAATATTTTTTCCTTATGTGATAATACTTAGAGGCAGAGCTAGAGAGTGATCTATCGTTTATAGAAATTCAATAATTTTTGTATAAATAGTGACGAGACAGGAATTTTTACTATTAAGATTCAAAATATGAAAAATAAGCATATGAAGAAGCCAAAGAGAATTCAGCTTCTACAATATATTATATTAATAATAATAATAATAATAATTAACCATATATAAACAACATAATATTTCATCGAAGGATGTTCAAGTAAATCTCCTTTGCTCTACCTAGCTCGACTCGTATGCATAAACCATGTATAAATAAATATTTGTCTATGTATATTAGCTTGAAATTGACGTAGAAAGTTGTAAAGTTAATACTCGATCGAATTGTGCATGTTGAATGTTAGCGTGTGAAGGTAATCAAAAGGAAAATGCGAAATCTTTCACTTTCAGTAATCAAAAAAGAAATAATTATTTGTTAGTTTACTTGCCGGGAAGAGAAAGAAAAAGAAGTAACTAAAGGAAAATCAAACAAATTAAAATTAGTTTTTCCTTTCTGTTTTTTCTGTTAAAAAAGTCTTTATTTATTTTCCTATAAACAAAGCAATATGTTGCATGCACTTCTCCACTACTCACCTCTATGCATCATTGCACACACCAAACACCATTCATTTTTTCCCTTTAGATATTCTTTTTTTGTTTTTTAACTTTCCCTTCTTTTAAAAAAAATAATCTTTATCTCTGTATTATCAGTGACGGTGTTAAAATTTTCATACAAAATAATCGAAGGAGGTTCAATATTTATCACGTATACATAAAAGTAATTTCAATCACATATAAATAATATAATTTTCTATTAAAGAAGATTTGGACGAAGCCCCTGACTAGCCCCAAGCTGGCTCTGCCTTCGTAGTACTATTAAGTATAGTGGAAGCTTAAGTTAACAAAATCATCTGAAAATATCAGTTTCTTCAATTATGTTATGATTTAAAACACGCTTGATAAATCAATAAGGTGACAATTCTTTTTTTCCTTTCCTTGTTGCTATTTTGATTTGTGTCAAATCAATAAATATATTACGTGTTTGATTTAAGGTACATTCTTATCATTTCATTGTGATTTTAGTTAGATAAAAATCAAAGAAAAAGTTAAATATCGTCAAATCAATAAATATATTACGTGTGTAATTCTTTTATGTACATTTTTATCATCTTATCGCGATTTTAGTAAAATAAAAATCAAAGAAGAACTCATGCATAATCAAATCAATAAATATATTATGTGTATATATAATTCTCTTATGTACATTCTTATCATCTTACCGTGATTTTACTAAAATAAAAATCAAAGAAAAATATATGTATCATCAAATCAATATATATATTACGTATGTTATTCTCTTATGTACATTCTTATTATCTTATCGTGATTTTTAGTAAAATAAAATTAAAATTAAAAAACTTAAATATCATAATTATAAAGATTTTAATATTTGCATTGTTGGAAATAAAAGTTCATAAATAAGGGATTTAAATACTTATTTAGTATTGATTTGTTTTCATGTTCCTTCACGTTGAAAACACTCATGATTTTTTTTTATTAAAAAAATATTATATAAACCACGACACATAAAAGGAATTACAAAACATAAATAATTATGCAAATAATTACTTTATATTGTCAATATTATCTATAGAAAATCTTTCTTAATTCTTCAATATTGTCTTGAATATTAATATAATGAAAGCCAACCAATAACCTTCTTGCAACGAACCTTCTTTCACTAATAAAATGGTATATATCATCGCAATTGGGAATTAAGAATAATGAAAGTGATTATGTTAATCAAATAATGCTTGAAAATGCCCAAATAATGGGAAATAGTAGGAGTAATTATTATTTAGTTTAGATGGATCGTGCAAAGTTAACAATCTAGTGTTATTATGATACTAATCAGCAACGGCGGAGTCAAAATTTTCACTAAAGAATTTCAATATATGAAGAAGTTGAAATAAAGGGGTTCAACATCTATTATATGTACATGAAAAATAATTTTAATCATCTATAAATAATATAATTTTCCGTCGAACGAGTTTGGATGATCCTCTGAACCCTTAGTAGCCCAGTCCCTACTAATTAGAGTACTCCAATAAAAAAAAATAGTGATTTGATTGATTATTTTCCTTCCAGAGAACACATGATATCTCACTGTAATGCACGTAGAGGAGGTGAATTATTTATTTGAAAAATAATGCTGCAAATTTAATACTCTAAAACTGAGTTAATTGATTGGATCGTGCAATTTTTAAATTATGTTGTTCAATAATTCAATATATTTTGTCAACATTTTGGTATATTTCTTTATTTCTATTTATCCCTTGCAAACAGTGTGATGTGAACGAAGAATTAAGAGTCAACTTATTAGTTGATCTGATAACTGTATATATTTAAAATATTTAATTTTATTTTATATGAACGTGATGTTGGGCTATTGCCCGTGTTCCAGCCAAAGGCCCATGGCCTAATCCTACTTGAAAAAGGATTGGAATTATTCTCTTTATTTGGTTTCCAATTCTATTAAGAAAAGGATTGGAATAGTAATCCTATTTGGAGTTGGTTTTGGCTTTGTAAGGAAAAGCACAACTCTATAAATAGAGGATGGTCTTGAGAGAATAATTAAGATTGCTCATTAATATTGTCTTTGAAAGACATTAGGACATAAGAGAGGTTTTTGAGAGAGCTTTCAACAAGAGATAAGAGAGAAGAAAAAGGGTTCTTTTGCTGCAGTCCTATATTCCGACCAGCAACCTTCAGATCGTGTTTTCCGATTAACTAACCGTTGGATCGGGC
Organism: Solanum verrucosum; assembly: GCF_900185275.1. NCBI lineage: Eukaryota > Viridiplantae > Streptophyta > Magnoliopsida > Solanales > Solanaceae > Solanum > Solanum verrucosum. Next base: position 1,238,243 of record NW_026020014.1, on the reverse strand, counting down.
TGAAATTTGTACTGAGTGTTCCTGACATCTTGGTGGTTGATTTGAACGGTGGAGATCGGATTCGGAAGTCAGCAAGATCCTGTTTTAGGTCCCGAACAGCAGCTGGGTTTGGGTGGTGTTTCTTTCTATTTATCTTTTGTTGGTGTAGCTATTGTTTGTTCTCTTTTGGCACTTGTTGTGTAGCCATTAGAAGAATAATTGTAACTCTCTTATTGTTATAGTGAAGCAATTCGGATCTTGTCGATCCCGCGGTGGTTACCTTCGTTTTGAAGGATTTTTCCACGTTAAACTTGGTGTTCTTTATTTTAGATTTTCGTTTTTCATCTTTTCGTCACAACAAGTGGTATCAGAGCGAGGTTCTCTATATGGAGGGGAATATGAGCAAGATGGTTTGTCTAAACGGAAGAAACTACAACATATGGAAAAGCAAGATGAAAGATCTACTGTTCGTGAAGAAGATGCATCTTCCCGTTTTTGCTGCTCATAAACCTGAGACTGTGACCGATGAAAATTGGGATTTCGAGCACCAACAGGTATGTGGATATATAAGACAATGGGTTGAAGATAATGTTCGCAACCATATTGTGAATGAGACACATGCTAGAACATTGTGGGAAAAGTTGGAGACGCTTTACGCTTCAAAAACTGGCAATAACAAGTTGTTCTTGCTAAAGCAATTGATGACCTTTAAATACAAGGAGGGCAGTCCTATTCTTGATCACATAAATGATTTTCAAGGTGTTCTTGATCAGCTATCAGGAATGGGTGTTAATTTTGATGATGAAATACAAGGCCTTTGGCTTCTTAATACTCTACCGGATTCTTGGGAAACTCTTCGTGTCTCTTTAACAAATTCTGCTCCTAGTGGTAAGGTGACTATGGAATATGCAAAAAGTGGTGTGTTGAATGAAGAAGTTAGAAGAAAATCTCAAGGCACATCCTCACATTCAGATGTTTTGTACACAGAAGATCGAGGGAGAGATAAAACAAGAGATTCGAAGAGTAGAGGTAAAAGTAGAAGCAAGTCAAGATTCAGGAATCCAAATATTATATGCCATCATTGTGGAAAGAAAGGACATATTAGAAGATTTTGCAAACAATTGAAGCAAGATCTTAAAGAAGGGAAGAAAGAAGAAAATAATGGAAACAATGTTGTTGCTGTTGTTCTAGATGACCTTCTTTTTGCTTGTGATAAAGACGTCATCAATTTTGTATCTCAAGATACAAGTTGGATAGTAGATTCTGGAGCTACATCACATGTCACACCGAGAAAAGACTTCTTTTCATCTTATACTTCTGTTAACTCTGAGGTGTTAAAGATGGGTAATGCTGGTGAGGTTAAGGTGTTTGGAATTGGCACTATTTGTTTGAAAACCAATACTGGTTCAACGTTAGTCCTTCAGAATGTCAAGCATGCTCCAGACATTCCCCTGAATTTGATCTCTGTAGGACAACACGTGACACCACTCTTCCCACACCACTAATAGAATTATTATAGTTCCAAGTCCAAAAATAATATATTGAGATTTTGGAACAATTATATTATATATATCAAAATGCTACCTTCCAAATCATCAAGATCTTTTTACTGCTTCATTCTTAATCAAAAAATTCGAGTTTTAGTTCCCTCTAGTTATGAAGTTGCCTTTATTAGGGAGTGCATTATCTCCAATGTGAGACTTTCCAACACAAATCTAAATTTAGTCGGGCTTCAATATGAATATTGCACATTAATTGGGAAACAAATAATTCTTTATTTTATTTTGAAGTTCCAATTCAAATAAAGTGCCAAAAGTAAACACAATTAGGTATTGAATAACTAATGAAAAGAAAAAAAACGTAATATCGAAGTAATTGTAATGTGGAGGACAAGCTGGTGAGTGGGACTTGCTTCTAGCTAGGGCCATCTACCTTAATGTTTGAGTTGAAATTAGGGTTTAATCATGATTCATAAACTAATCTACTCAATCAATTACCCCTTCTGTTTTATTTTATGCATCTTGATGAGACTCAAATTTTTAAAATATAAAAAATAATTAAATTTTATTTCATTAAACTTAAGATATATAGTATAACATATTAAGAATACCTTTTAAATCTTGTGAATAAAAGAATGTTAGCCTTAATTCGATCAGATTTGACACAATAAATCAAAAATCAGTCTGGTTCAAATCAATTTCCCTCCCCAAAACTCCTTTAAAGCCCGATTCTCTAATCGGGACCAGTATAACTCAAAAAAATGGCCCAGCCCGGCCCGACCTCTAGACACATATTTCTAGGACCATCCGTTTTTGGCTTAATTTTTTACTGTACGATGAGGCATGTAACATGACTTTTTATTGGTACATAGGTTTCCAGTAGATCAATGACCACTCATGTGTGACCATTGTAATTTAATTATCTGTTTTCAAGCCACTCTTGCCAAACATTTTTGATATTTCAATTTCATTAGAAAGCCAATGTACATAATGATAGAAATTTAAAAAAAAAAACTCTAGACTTTCATTTTAATCTCTAGAGAATATGGGAAACTTAAATTACAATGGGTAATAATGAGATAGTAATAATCATGTGTTTATTATTGCTTACTCTTTCCTTCAACAAATTTAATAAGATGGACATGACTTATAATTGGATCAAATATTGGAGACAATGGGTGGTTACTTTTAGGTAGTATATAATATCTAGAGGTGATTCTAACTCTCGAGGTGAAGACTGTGTAAACCATACAATGAAAAACTCATCATCTCATTCATCAAGGTTATACAAGAGTTCAACATTATGTAAATAAAATTTAAATGGAATTGACTCTGATAGTGTAATGAGAATACGAATTTTGAATTTAAATTTTCGTGAATTTAGGAAATAGCAAAGGAAGACAACCTTAGTAATGAATTTGGAAGACATGTCCAAATGGGAGTAATCCAATTGGGTTAGCTAGCTAGAAACAACTGGAATACTGTACTAACATTAGTTGCTAAACAATTATGAAGCTGTTGCACATGCTTTTTTCACATCAACAATTCAATCTTGTTAAGTCCCCACCCTCCAACTCCCAACTAGAAAAAAAAAGAAAAGATTTCTGGTAACTTATCGATATTATAGATTACGATCTAAAAATTATTCTTCAATAAGCTAAAAATCTCATAAGAAAATATTAGATAACAATAATTTTTTTTGTAATGTAATACTTTATCAGACTCAAAACTCTATATTTACATAATTTTAAAAAAATCTAAATGATGGACTTAAAAGGGAATTTGCGTAAATTGGCAATAATTCATCTCCATTTTTTAATTAATAATCTCATAAAAGAAATAGCGACACACTATCTTACGGTGGGCCAGCAATTATGTGATAAGAGAATAAAAGTCCAAGCCAAAATTATAAAGTAAAGAATCTAATCCACAGCACTTTTTCCTTTAATGTTGTTGCGTTGCCTTTGAATATATACTTATATTCTTATAACAAATAATTAAAATTTCATTTTGAACATGTCATTCAGTAATAAGTAAGATTTACATATATGATTGAATATTTTTATCATTAATCGATAGATTAAAGAGTGGAATGTAAAAAAGAAAGGAAAAATTCTATAAGGTAAACATGTGGATCCTATGAAATGCACTTTTTAACTCCACCATAAAAAAAATCATTATCATTACTATTATATATTTCTCTTATTAGAATATATAACAAATTATATATGATGCATAAAGTTCCCCAAGTATCTTTCCCTTCAAGGATAATGACAATGACATATTATATAAGTTTTACTCTCTCCGTCTTATTTTATGAGATATAATTTAATTGAATTTAGAAATTTATACGATTATAAGTTATTTTATTAAAAAATAATATTTTTTTTAAATAATAAATTATTCTAAAATATCGATAGGTATATCTTTCATTTCTACTTTTGTATCCCTCCCCACTAACACATGCACCACACAACATACCAACAGATAAAAACAAAATAAATGAAGAAAATATGAAGTTTATAGAAGATTTTTGTTGTGTTCTTGAATGGAGGTTATTGATGGGTCAATTCACAAAGTAAATATAGTAGTTAAAGGTGATTCAACATTGGTTCCATGTGCATATGCCATTATATAATTTCATCACTTATATTATTCTTGATTCATTTTCGCATTAAATGACAGAGAAAAGTTGAAGTCTGAAGAGTTCATTTGAATTTCTTTTTATTCAAAAATACAACGTCAGTTACATTTTTCACTCCTCACCTAATATCTTTTCTTTTTTGGGTTTCAAGACAAGCATAATTCCTTGAACCTAGCTAGATAACTTAATTATGAATTATAGTCTATTATTGGAGTTGCCTAACTATAATGTACTTTTATATAATCATTTTTAGTGTCCAAATTAACTTATCTAATTGTTCATTAATGGCATGAACTCAAAAGCAAGATGAGAATGCCAATTAAGCAATAGATAGTGGGGCCATAGTAAATAAACCGAGATGAGGATGACAAATCAGCCACACACGTAGGACCAAAAGTACAACAACGACAGCCACCATTTTTTTAAATATTTTTTTTATGATTATTATCATATACACTTGTATTTTTACCATAAATTAAACAATTTTGATAATAAAGCAACTTCAAATTCTAATAAATCTAAATGAATTTGCTAAGCACAAAATATTTCTTTTAAATACTTATTTGAAAAGTTACTTTGTCAAAATTGATTTGATAAGCATTTTTATAATCTTGATTAGACAAGTTCTAGCCTCTAAGTAATATAGAGCTTAGCGATCCACAAATTGATTTTTCTATCTTGAATTCTTGATTTTGTTAAGGTTTTCTTTTGATTTTTTTAATCATATTTGAGTTTTACTAAACACAATAGCATTACTTGTTTAGAATATGAAAGTCTTGATCAAATCATATCAAATAATATGTTTTTAAGTATAGTTTTACGATTTACAATTATTAGTTTTCGGATGACGCTCTATTGATTTCGATCCCAACTGATTTTTGGTGCCATCGAAGATTCTTGTTCTTGCATGTTCATCCATTAATTTTCTTAAAAAATAAAAGTTCAAGATTTTCTATTTTAATTTAAAGAAAAAATGTTGGATGGGAAAATGGCCACGTAAATTTCAGAGAATAACTTGTTAGTTTCTTCATCTCATCATATAGTAATGGGCCTTGCTTCTTTTGGTACATATATTTACCTCTAAAATCTCATATTTCTTTAATGTATTTGAGCCAGTATTTAATGTATCCGAGCTATATATTATGTATCTGAGCTAGTTTTTAATGTATTCGAGCTATATATTATGTATCCGATTTATGTTATAATGTATCCGAGATACTCTTTAATGTATCCGAGCTACATATTATGTATCCGATTTATGTTACTTTTTAAGGAATTAATGTAATTACAAACTAACGAGGGATAGATTGTAATTTCATATTAAAACTATGAACTTATCCCATTACAACAGTAGCCATTCGGAGAAAAATGTGTGGGTCATATTTTAAACCATTAATGAAGTTGCCTAAACAACAAGCTAGTAGTGATCATCTTTGCAATGTCCTCTTATTTTTTTTTAAAAAAGTGGGCCTATTATATCTTTCAAATTTTTATAGTTTAATCGATAAACAATAAGTCATAATTCAACCTATTTAACACAAGAAACAATAATTCATTAGAATAATGTCAGGTTCACAGATCGACGTAACTGGTTCAAATCATACTTAGACCATTTTTTCTATTTGTTTGTGAGTTGTTAGTTGCAAGTAGGAAGGACAAATATGTGGGTATTGGTAATATTTAAGATTGGATAAAAGAAATGGGTATTGGTAATATTTAATTCATAAAAACAACAAGCAAACAAATGGGTATTGGTAATATTTAATTCATTTAAAAGGGAAAATTATATAAAATAACAAATTATTAATTCAAATTAAATGTTATAACCACAGTTTGATTTAATTGTAACCCGTAGCAAACTGTTGTCATTCGCCTCTCTCCCTGAAATTCTCGCTCGTCACTCTCGTTTTCTCGCTAGCAGTCTCTCCCTCGCCTCTCTCACTTTTATACAAACACAAATGTATAAAATGCATTTGTGTTTGTATAAAGTGAGAGAAAAAAAAACTATATATATACATCTTTTCGTTCGTCTCTCTCCCCAGAGAATCTCGCTCGCCACTCTCACTCGCCTCTCTCACTTTATACAAACACTAATGTATAAATTGTGTTTTCTTTAGTCTTTCTCTCCTTCTCGCTTTATACAAACACAGATTATACAGTTGATTCTTTTGTATATGTATAATGAAATATACATATTAATAGTCATAGCAAACATAAGGTTTATTATGGAGGGCAATTATACAAACTATAGCTATAACATACAAATATAATTTTTATATTTGCTAAACCTAAAATTTACTCTTTTTAAAATGGTGAGTTATCCAACCATTTTTGTCAATTCTAGTCGCAAATCACGACTTAATTTTGTCATCAATAATAATAAGAGAGTTAGTTAAGAAGACATAACTCATAGCATAAAGTGTACAAATATTTTATTATAAAGTATGTTTTAATATTCAATTTTTTTATGGGTAAATTAAAGAAACCACATACTTTTAAGGTAAAATTACAATCTATCCCTTAAAAATTTATAATTACAGAAATCCCTCAAACAGATACAATAATATAAGCACTGATACATTAATCTGATGCGCGAGATACATTAATCGTTAAGTAAGATATATTACATTTTATACATGATACACTAATTTGATGTATATTTTATACATAATACACTAATCTGATGCGCGAAATACACTAATCTGATGTACATTTTATACATGATACACTAATCTGATACGCGAGATACACTAATCTGATGCACGAAAATGAAGAATTTTTTGGAGATTTGTAAAACTTATAGGAGATAATGATGATAAGTAAACTAAAATGTGGGATTTCTGTAATTTTTGCTTTTTTTTTTGGAAGATTGAGGTGTGTCATTATTACGTAGACCAGAAAATAAACAAATAACTCATAATATCTGTCGTGCCAAAAAGAAGAGCACATTATCTTTAAAAATAAAATACATATTTTGTAAGGTGGGGGAAAAGATATATTAGTGTACTACTTTTTTCAAGCATAAATATTGTTGTTGTCTTTATATTGCAACCTGCGATTTAATTCCTTTTTAAATATAATACATTATTTCAGAATCCAACTCCAAAAAGAAAAGCATACAATAAATAATTATATTAAAATTTACAAAAGAGAATTAAAAGTTAGAGCAATATATATATATATATATATATATTCTAGGCTTTATTTGGAAATTGAAGAATTGGGCACGATAGCTAGCTCAAACCAATATTATTTAATATTTTTCTACTTACCGAACCTATCATTTTAGTCTTTTATAGAGTAAGCATAAACAACATAATAGTCATTAAAACTACTTCCAATCATAATGTTACGAGTTTAAATAATTTATGATGTAATATTGACTCTCTTATTGAAACTTAATTTACAGTTGATTTTAACGATAGTGTTATATAATACTATTGTTATTGATACCTCATCTTCCAATAACGTATTTCAATATGTCACTTTCAATTCATATTTTAAGAAAGTTTTAACATGTGTTTTCATTCATATATTAGATAATTAAGTTAATCATATAAAAATATGTTATTTCCTCTATTATACACTTCAACTTTAAAACATTTCACGTTCACACAAGGTTCGTAAAAGAGCTACACCCTCAGGGGTGAAATAGATAGTCTATAATAATGTAAACACTAGTAGAGATAATTTTACCGTTGATACAAAATAAGAAGAAAAAATAAAAAAAATAAAAAATAATAATATATATATAATGCAAATGGTTACGTGATGTGTGCCACTAAGATTTATATTCTTGAATAATTTTGAGAGTTAAACTTACATATGTGTCTTTTGCGTAATTACACTGTGCAGAATAGCGCAACCGACAATTTTAAATGTTCTATTAAATACCTAATCACTTGACATATATAATGTTCCAATAAACCAATGTTAATCTAATTAGTGGTCCGGGTTTGATTTAATTTATAGTATAATTTATCTAAATCACGTAGTGTTAAGAGCTAATTACATTATTTTTCTATTCTTTTTCAAATTACAAAAATTGCTTAAAATTTATGGATTTCGGATACATTATTAGACTTTCGGATACATCACTGTATTTTCAGATACATCACTAGACATCCCAATACATAGGTGAGGGATGTATCAAAGAGGGGAGGGATGTATGAGAGAACGGATAGGACATCCGGATACATCAACAAACATCCGGATACAGAAGTGATGAATGTATCAGAGAGGGGTAAATGTATCCGTGAGGGGATGTATCAATGAGAGGAGAGTGATACATCTGAGAGGGATTTTTGAATTTTTTTTAAATGGCAGGGAATTAATCCCAAATTTATCTAACTCCACATTGAATTACATATTATGTCTGGTTCGATGAAATAGGGATTTGTTCTATCAGCTTTTAATTCTGATAAATTCGGTTTATATCCAGTAATAATTAAGAAAACACCTTTTTTTTAAAATATTTTTAAAAAACACTCTTTTCTAAGAAAGTTGATCTTCTGTATGATTGTTTTTTTCTAATTAAATTATAACTAAACGTAGGAGATCTTTCCTTTATCAATCCTGATAACTATTTGAGAAAAGTAAAAAAACATCTAATTTGAGACTCGTACCAACAAGGTGAAAGTTTAGATAATCAACTAATTTAGAGAAAGAAAAAGACGATGGAGTAAAAGGCCAAACCAAATTTACCCAATAGCTTGAACTTACTATAGATGGGTCAGGCCTTGCCATGATATTACTGGCCCACTTCCTCTTGGGCCCATGGGCCTCTCTATTTTGAGCATAGATCCGAGGAGAAATTGTGTGGGTCACGTTAAAAGGGTCAAGTTGCATACCAAAAATAGTGACTACTATTTCTATGTAAGAAAATAAATATAATACCAAAAATGTATGTATTAAATGGGATATTTCTAAGAAAAAGATAAATAAATATTAAATATATTTTATTTTTTAAAAAAGAATATAAACTTTTTGGGAAGTAAGATTAGAAAATAGAATGGGATTTGTATGAAGTGAATATATGAATAATTGAAAAAGTTGGAAAATAAGAATAAAGTTGGGAGATAATTGCTATCTCTTATCTTGCAAGCTGGTTATAGACTTATAGCTACGTGTGAATTTTAATTTTTTTTATATATATATATCACAATTTTTGACGAGGATCTTATCCAAAGCCAAGATTTTGTCGGGCATCCTCCCTCTACAATAATTTTGTTAAATTGATCAAATATCGAAAATATTTAAGCTAGTTGGGAAAGGAAATGATGGAAATGAAAATTGAAGCCACAACAAAATTATTTTAGATTGTCAATCATTGTGACTTATAATACTTTTTATATAGTTTACAAATATTAAATTTCATTTTCAAAAATTTGAAGATTTCACGCGCAAATTTTTTGTCAAACTTAAACTGTTTGACTCACGAAAAATAAAAGTGTCACATAAATTGAAACAGAGCCCGGGGAGTAAAAGAAAAACAGAATGTAAATGAAATAAATGGAGTGGTTATTAATTTGGGAGTGCTAATTATGACATACCGTAATTGTTGTCTAAGGGATGAATGTAGCTTTCACTATAAGGAAAGTGACCCTTAATAAATAAAATCACAAAAGGAGATTTTAATTTTTATATTTTCCATCAATGAAATACCTTGAATCTTGATGGATTGATGTGAAGGTAATTATTGATCTAATGTCCTATCATGCTCTAATTTTCTTAATAGAGTATTTAAAAAGGTCTATGAGAGTATTATATAAAAGCAAGAGTCAATATTTTGATTTTTAAGTTTCATATCTAAACTATCATATGTGTAAATTTTCTACATGAACTATGAAACACACTTTAACTATCCGGTGGTCATTACTATACGTTCAAATCTATAGTTGAATAACAATAATAATAATAATAATAATAATATATTTAATATAATTTTATAAATGAATTTAAAAGATTCCTATTTTTTGAGGTACATAAACTGTTTCTGATCAATAATTCTCAAATTAAATTGCCTTGGCCAGTCACATCATTACCAAAAACTAATGCGAATATTTACTGTTTAGGATAAGCAACTGACCATATTATATACATTCATCTAATTAATAAGATGCAAATGATGATGTCTAATAATATTTAAAAGCAGACGCTTCATGTTAAAGCATAAAATTTATTTTAATGACTTAATTAATCTGTTAGTGTTACCCTAATTAATGTCCATGACAATATAGTAAGATCTAATTAACTTTGAGGATCAAAGTAGGGTCATGCAGAATATCATTACACTTGCGACTCTTTTGTAGCAATAAGTTTGGAGTGTGGACTTTGTTTAAATACTACTACTCTGCAATAATATATTCAGTGAAATTCATAAAGTAAAATTTCGTTTAATTATGTTATATGTATTTTTAATTTGCTTTAAAATAGATATATATCGAAGATAATATGTATAATACACATCCATTATATATGTAAATTTAATGTAAATAATGTTGTGTAGAGTGTTGAAAAAATAGTGCACATGCATGTCCAAATTCACCAATTAATGATGGGGTGAGGAGGAATATAATAAAATGATTGGTTAAAATAATTGGACCAAAACTCATGTTGTAGTAGGCATTGGGTCTATGCTGCCTGTTTTAACCACTTATAAAGGGGTCCATGAAATGAAAATAGACTCATCAAACTCTAATTGTTTCCGCTGTGTTCGAGACTTTCAATAATCGACTTAATTTCTTATAGGGTTATTAAATTAATTATTATTATCTCATAAAATTATCTAAATTCATGATTTTAATTTTATTTAACAAAAAAACATGACCTTATAAAATTATTAATCGAGTGATCATGTAAGAACCCAATTTTTCAAAAACCAACTACCTTTTGGATATATGGTGATCATGAAGTATGAAATTAGGGGTGTGGAGCAATTTTTCTTCAATCAGACTTATGAGATATTATCCGTCTGCTGGGACCCTACCATTCTATTTTCAATTTTTATTTTTCACACGTCTTTTTGTAATTATCGTTCCAATTTACGTATATCTCAATTATTTTATTAGATATTTGTTATGTTCTAATCATTAGCATAAATATCAAGTAATTTTATCCATCAAAACTTAGATAGATGAAAAAATCACCTAATATTTTGTCTTTGCAAAAATTTGAACTCTAATCTCCCCATAATTTTCACTTACTTCATTGACCAGTAAGTTACAATTTACACTCCTAATTGCAAGATTGAAATTTGTACTTCATATTATCGATCCCAAATTTGAATAAAAAAGATGAGTCGTGGGAGTCTAACAACTAGCGTAAAACCAAAAGGTTTAATGTCCTAAAATCAAAATTAAAAGATAAACTAGGAACCAAATCTTTTTAAACATTTTGTTCTTATTCTTCTTTATGAATCTTCAATGTTAGTACTGTTGATGGCAGCCATGTATTACTTGTTCAATCACCGTATTAAATAATTGGCAAACCCTCAATTGCTTTCTTCCATGATCCACTTGAAGAACTCATCAATTGAATATATTGGAATGGATAAAACTTATATCATCCTAGTCATACAAGAAAAGACCTTTGGGTTTTTTGCCTTGTTGGACTTCTCATCTCCATTAAGAGAAGCAACATAGATTAGATACATTGTTCTATATATGGACGGAACTAACAATAACAATAACTACGACTCAATTCTAAACAAGATAAGATAGCATTCGCTAATATATGAAGTTTACAGTATGTTACTCCATTTAGACACGTCTCAATCCAAATATTATTTAAAATAATATGCTATTTTAGAATCTAAGTAAGAAAAAATGTTGTCCTCCCAAATGAAAGTGTTATCCTAGTGTTAATGGATTGGGTTGCCACATACACTTGGGGTTCAAAAGTGTTTATCCATATCAAGATACCACAATCAAATGGGCCCAATTTAATCCATTTCAAAAAGTCGATTCCTTGTCATGGCATAAATTCTGTTGATTGAACCAAAAAAAGATGTTGACGAGAAATATTAATTTTTAATATATATTTGCCAATATTATACTCCACAGAATTCTTCAAGGATCTGTATGGATATTAAAAATGAGATAAACACTTCTTTTTGGGAAAGAAGGAATGCTTTTCGACAAATATTTCCACGTCCATCCCTGTCCGATCATTGTCAACTTTGGCATCTCCATTTCATGTTTGGTCACTTAAAAGACTATATTTATCTACTACTTACATTTTTATATGTTGAGTAATGTTAACATTCTGCCTATAGCAAGGCCCAAGAAAGGCTGGGTGACTTGGATTGGAGTCATGATTGAACATGACGCTTGCTTGATGAACTTAGTTAAGAAATAAAGTTGCGCATTTGCTATCAGCTATAGCTTTTGACATGATAATAAACGCTTGATCCTAATATTATAGTTCAGTGATTGGCTATTTGAACTTCCAATTTGTTGGTCAGGATTCGATTTCCTAGTAATTCCTCTCCTTACTCACAATTTATGTCATTTGTCTGCACTTTCCTCCTCCTTGACCTTTGGCTTTTCATTTTCACCTAGTAAGTGAACAAGTCAGGGAAAAAAAAAACTCAATCTAACAGTAATGCTGCTTAATAATGCAACTCTACCAGGTTGAAGCTCAAATTTTTCATTATATCACTTCTGCTACACGTTCCCCAGTTGAAAATAATGCGCCAAAAAATAAAATAAAACAATAATAATCACTGAGGCAACAACGAATTTCAAATTCAGGTATTGAGCTGACTGGAAACTCAGTTTTAAGTGTTTGGCACAGGCATATATCCCCCAAGAAAATGGCCTTCTTCCTCACGTTTTGTCAAACAAATTAAGTCAACACTGTAACTTAGTGGACTGCAAATTAATGCTAGAACTCTCTTGTCATTAAGCAAGAAAAGACTTGTTTATGCGTCATTTCCTTTACATATATCATAGCCACACCACATTGTAAAAAATGCAACAAAGTTTCAGTGCACTAACTTGCACAGAGATACTGTTCACTATCGGGGTCTTGATCAATAAAGTATATCACAAGTTCATTACAGGCATTGCAATTTCATTTGATGAGTATCACATTGAGTATAGAGATCAGATGATATATTGCTAATGTTAAGACTACAGAGAGACAATTTTCTACTAAGAATTTGAGACCAAGGCAAAAGTTCACAAAACCTGTACAAAAGTAGGCTTGTGGTAAGCAAAATAAGTACTATCTCTATAGGGGACAGACAAAGAACCTGAGTAGCCACATCGCCGTGCATCATGTTCTTGTTGTTCTCCCTGTATGTCAGGAAGATGACAGAAAAAAAGGAGAAAAACTGAAAATCAATTTATAATATTCTCCAGCCATGACTGTTAAGATGGAATGGTGTAGGTTCATATCTCCAGCCGCTTTCATGGCCTATCAACAAAGGGAAGTAGAAGAAACTAATGGACAGATAAGAAATGGCAGGAGAGGAAATGCAGATGGTGAAAAATAGAAAGCCTCAAATTATTCTTTCCACAATTCAAGCTTAACGCATATTACATGACAAATGGACCTGATATAAACATAGTTGCTTATAAACGTGTCCATGTACACATTTACCCTCATAACTGACAACCGTGAATGAGTAATCTAAACACATACCTAAATCCATTTAGCTGATGATGCGTATAACTTTTGACAAGTACTCAAGTGGAGATCATATCTGTATTGTAAGTCTAAATGTTTCTCCATTTAAGAACTAATACGACTTCTTTTCTAAATGTTTCTCCATTTAAGAACAACTAATACGACTTCTTATTTTCTTTCTAAGCTTTGAAATACTAGAAGTCCACTCACATCCAAGATCTTGTGATATTTAAATGATAGAGCACATGAAGAGGTGATGGCAACCTTCCTCAAGTCTCCACAAACTTTGTTTTTTTTTGAGAAACTCATTTGTTTCAGCATGCTATAGGAAATGTTCGTCTTCTTTATCTACATATAGCTTCATGAACTTCATCTCTTCCTCCGGCATCACCTTGTTGTACCTATGACATGCAATATTTGTCAAATTAAAAAATATTAATATATTAAAAATAAACAAGATTATATCCCCCAGTCTAAACAACGGTTCCAGGCACGGAGCATGGATGATATTGAAAAGAAAATAGTGAGAACCAGTTTATCATGCACACATACCAATTACTAGGGCACTTTTACATCTTTCCTATATGGTGTATATACAAAATGGCAACACAATAGCCTGCACTAACCAATGGCAAAAAAAAAAGAAGTTCCACCATCTATCTGATAACAAAAATTCAGCTGTTGTAACCATCAGTGAATACAAAAAGAGAAGAAAAAAGCAACGAGCAAATAACATGAAAAGGCAGAATCTATGCCGTAACCCAGAAAAAAAAGAAGAGGAAGATAGCAAGGGCCTAGCGACTAGCGTTCAACATGAACAGGTAAATATAGTTTTTAACGACAAGTAGGCACATAAATTAGTCTTTCAATTTTGTGATAATCTTACTTAAAGGAAAAGGACATATCATATGCCCCTTGGAAATGGGTCACATATAAGATGAAAATACGAGTCAATTCCAGAAGTCATCCCATCCTCAATGTCATATAAAGAAAAAGTGTATTGGTCTTGGGGTGGGGGGGACCATCTTCAATGGAACAAAGCTTAAAATTTAGCTATGTACAACTTCTGTAGATAGCTTTAAGTTCTTCAACAAACAAACTATCATCGGAGAATATTTCACTAATTTATGTGTGAAGGAAAAAACAGAATGATGTGGGCAGAATAGTGACTCATGTCTTCCATTTTTCAACAAATTTTAAAATGTTCAATCCATTGGATTAAGAGTAGAAATTGCATGTATGACCTCAAAATTCCCGTTTTAGGTGCAAAATCTGTCACTTTCAGCAACTTTGGAATAACTCAAAATCAAGAATCCTGAACCTTGGAATGTAATATCATCAATGGCATAGGTAAATAACAATCTAGATTCAAGTGACTGGGATCTGCTTGGTTTTATCTTCAGCAGGCTCGTATCAGTTGACCCTGAGCCAGCTCGAGTATAAATAACTGCATGTGCTACAGAGAGAGAGAGAAATGAAGAATCCCTAGAGATTCATGACACAGTGATTTATACTACTCCCTCTGTCCCAAATTATGTGACTTACTTTCCTTTTTAGTCAATCCCAAAAAGAATGACACATTTCTATATTAAGTAACAATTTAACTATAAATGTCTATTTTACCCTTACTGAAATGATTTACAGCCACACAAATTTCTATCATTCATTTTGGACCACAAGTTTTAAAAGTCTTCCTTTCTTTCTTAAACTCCGTGCCGAGTCAAAGTACCTCACATAAAATGGGACGGACGGAGTACTAATTTTGGATAAAGACTCAGGATATAATGTCAAAGAATGGACATCCACTGAAACACCCATCCTTCCCCACTCTCTGCAGGGAAGAGAGGTTAAAAGGAAATTTGAGGACCAAAAAGAGCCAATATATTTTCTACATACAGGCAGAAAAGGAACAAAAGAAGGAGAATGAATAAGGAAAAGGACTTTCATTTAGGAGTATGTAAGTTAGTATTCACTGTAAATGGCCATAATTTTGAAACCAAAGGAGCAAATGTATCTCACTTCAGAACTGGTTTCCATGTGCTACGAATGAACTCAAGTAAGACAACAGAACTAGGCCTAAGATGTGGTGGATTTCATTGAAAAAAGATGTGATTTTAAAACTGTCTAAGAATTGTTTCAGCAGGAGAACCACTGTTGCAACTGTTAGTCACTTGCAGAAGTCAAACAGAAAAGCAGGGGGAAACTGGGGAAGAATTTATGCGGGAAATATTGATAGTGTTCTCTTAGCAGGGAAGCGGCAGTTAGGAAAAAAAAATCTTCATCTAACAAAATATACTTGGCAACCAGTAAATGCTTCTAGAATTATAAAGCCCAAGGTTCTACTCACACAACATGCACAAATTTACTGTAGCACACAAAATATTTTCAAAAGTTAAGGTGGTTGTCTACTTCAAGTCTGTATTCATTTTTGCCATTGGTATTCTTTTTAGTCACCAAGTAATTTTATTAATCCATGAGAGTATCTAAGTTAATTTTAAATGTTTCAATTTCATTTGAATAATATTAGGGAGAGTGCATATCAAAATTCTCAGGTCGAATCTGTTTTAGATTTTTACCCACTTTGCATCTTAACGCCTCGAGATTCTTAAAGTATGCTTTGAAAGAAAGAAAAAGAACCAAATAAAAGGCCAAAGTGACTACCGAAAGAATAGAGGACTTCTTTCTGAAGAAGAAGCTATAAACATAATACCAAAACCCAAATTCACCAACCCACAATGTGGAACCCATTTTGTCATGATAAAAACCATCTGAACCAAGTTTGTCACGGGATAATTATGGGCTCAACTCATAAACCCATTTTTGGATATCATTCAATCAGCCTGCATAAATATGGGTGGGCTAGACGGGTGATAGAGAAATGGGCTTAATTGCTAAAATTTTAGAGCCAAAGAAAGTAGAAACAGCTTACCATCTATTCTCTCCACAATTGGCAGGGAAGAGTCACCTATGTGGAAGCCCAACTTCAGCATGATTTCTTCAAGCCTTTGCACATTTGTAAGGTAGAGATAACCAACCTACAAGAGAAAAAACTACACAAAATTTAATTTTTAAGTGAAGAAAATCACATGTATACTGAAGATTGCACCTCCCAAAAACATTTCATCAGCTTCAGGCAATCAGCAGATGAAGAACAGATAAAGCAGTTAATTCAATATTCTTAACAGATGGTAGAAGAAACTGACAAGTGTTTCAAGTGAAGACGCTCTGTTGTAAACAGCCACACCAGCACGCTTTTTCGTCTTTGTTTTGCCTGAACCAACATTTTTTCCCCAACGAAGCACACCCCTTTTAACATGGAAAAACATATATGGTCAAAATCACATGGTAAAGAGGAGGTTTTGTTTTCTTTACTAGTAACACTTCTTTTGTGGTTTAGTGGGGTTAAATTAAACAATACATTTAAAGGATTGAGACATGTCAATTTAGATGCCTAACAGCCATCCCCCAAAAAATTCATCCATGAAATCAACAATTACGATTTAATGTAATGTAAGAGGCTATTGACCAATTGTTGAATTCCTATTAGGTTGAAAAAGAAAAAAGGAATGCTGAACTCGGCTGAGAATAGAAGCCATAAATTTGCCAAATATATTTATCATGTTCACCAATAAGATTAATTATTTTTTCAATTTGTCAAACGACTTATCTATGGCCATGCAACATTAATATAATTACCCTCCTTCAAGAGTTGGATTTTATTAGAAAAAACAGCATGAGTGATCCGGCTTCAACAAGCAAATTGTTCATGTAGCCCATGTTTTATCATCTGTTTGGCACTAGCTACTTTTCAAAACAGTTGTAAGCCATAAAATATTTGCCACAAGAAGCATATTTCAAAAGGGTAAGTGTCAACACAGGATGAAGGCTTGACTACAAGATAGGAATATATAAAGCATTAAAGTTAACTTCATGGATATTTATGTCTATTGAGTATAAGAAAAAGCTAACTTGGGCTTGTTTGAAGAAGGAGAAAGTTGCTCTCTTAGGGAACTTTGTTTTTAATGACAATGGTGCCTGACCAGCTTGCACTCTATTTCTTATATTATAAATCTGTCAGCACAACAAAACTTGAGATACCCGCAAATTTCTAAGATGAGGACTCATTCACATGTAAATCACAGATGAACATCCAAAAGGAAAGGAAACCAGCTCAAATGCAATATATCTACCTTTCCTCTTCGGACAATATATTGTCGTTCAAAAGTTTCTGCAACATAGCATCCTGCAATAAAGTATCATACATATTCAACCAAGTATCATCACACACAGTAAGACCTCAAAGGTCCATGTCCAAGGAAGTGTTTCAAAGGAAAAAAGTTTCCGGAAGTAGGGGTTTGGGGGGGGGGGGGGGGGGGGGAAGTGATATTCTTGAATTGTTCTGTCTTAATACCTTCTCAGATACCTATCAAGAAGAACAACTCCTCAAATAGAAACCTAGGTAATTGAGATAAAAGAGTTTTTTTTTTTGTTTTTTGATGAAAGATAAAAGGGGTCATCTTAAAACAAGTGTGCAGCAGAAAGAGTGAATTCTTAACATTTCAAAGCATGTATACCCAGTTGTCATGCAAGTAAATACAAAAGATTTCACATATTATGCAGTAAAATCATCCCTGATATCTTTTTCTATTTTAAAATCTCAAAGCATGTAACTAGCCGTGAAAGATTTCCATAATTGTGGAGGGAAAGGGAACCAAAACTTCAAGAGTTTTGATCCCCATATAAATCCATAAAGAGGATATAAAAGGATTATCAAGATGATCCTAAAACATATTTGTCTCTTATGGCAGACATCAATAAGTACTCTTAAAACAGATTTCTCCCTTGAGGGAGACATCATATAAGAAAATCATAGAAAGCATATATCAATAGAATGAATCTTCATCAGGTCTTAAAACTTGTAAGGTAGCCATACTTGTGCCTCGCAACGTACTACTGCCATGACTCGATCATTGTACTCTTCGATGCTCAATGGTGGGAACAAAAAATGTCTTCTTGCATATAGCTGCACATCGAAGGCTCAACAAAATTAGATATACATTTTCTAAGTTACATCCCTATTGACTCTTCAATTTTGATACTGTAACTTTTATACATAACTACTACAAGTAATTCAAGAAAATCTTATGTTCCCAATAGAAACCAATCATTCAAATTTCCAATAGAAGATACTGGAGTTGTACCCACCATTAATGCAAGTGACTCTAGGAACAGAAATGTAAATACCAATTTTGCTTATCTACTTCCTACGTAGAGGTAAAAAGTTGCCCTTAAAGATGTCACAATGCACTACAAAGAGAAAAGAAAACACGGGTATTTTCACATGCACATCTACTTCCTACACATGGTTGGAACTTGTCTTTATGAATGTCACAGAGAACGCGGAAAATCTACCCTAAGCAGCTTGTAGAGTTAAGAAGGTTACATGTTTGTCCTGGTCCAAGCTTGCCATCTTTTTAAAAGTAATATCTCCTATCGTATCAAGTTATCAGACACAGATATTACCGCAATAGTTGAAGTTTTATTACATCTAAACAATAGTATGCCCAAAAGCAAAACTAAATGTAACCTCTAAATGAGTTTAAATCGTTACTATACGAAAGTAATGAGGTTTTTTCCCCAACTAAGTGTTAGATGAGAGATTTTGCAAATTCCTAGTCTGAGATCCAGATATTGGATGCTACTATTCCACCTAAGTTTGCCATTTTGGAGGCTGTTCCTCATCAGGTAAAACATTTTCGAACTTCTCGCATGAGTGAGTGACACATATAGCTACTGGACCTCTCACCTAACAGTATGACTCAAACTTAATTCTCTCCTCTATATCAATCCAAAATAAAAATGGCATAAAAGAATTCTCACTGATGAGTATCACTTCAATAATATTCCAATAATACTCCAAATTTAGTACTCCTATGTTTTTCACACAAAAAAAAAATAATAAATTGACAATAATCTACAAGTATAAGAGTGAATCAGAACCTCAAAGATGCAATCTCCAATGTAAGCTAGCGAGGCTGCATTAAACACAGACCGAGGCTTCTCAACTTTGTGTGCTCTAGGTAGCCATACGTCGTACCCCATATATGTTCCATCGCGTTTCACTATTTACATGACAAAATATAACATCAACATGTATAAAATACAAAGCACAAAATCAAACTATGCACAAAAGAGAAAGCAATTAGTCGTTTAGTACCTTCCGTAGACTTAGGAATTTCACGTTTGAGAAGGTCCGACACTGAAATATTCGACCGGCTGGTAGAAGGGGACAAGGAGATAGTTGAAATGGCGGATAGAGAATCAGGGGTTTGGGTTTTTTTAGGAGTTGTACGGTGAGGAGTGTACGGAAGTCTTTGGGTTGTGTCAACTGAAGAAGCTTTTACAATTGGGGATATGGAGAACAAAGGAAGAAGAATCGCCATTGTTGAATTACAGTAATTCTTCAGCTACTCGCGGGACAACATATCTTCAAAGGATAAATTGTATTCCGCGGCATTTAGTCCGTTTAGTAACTGGAGTGTTTGTTAGGGTTAATTCTAACAACACCCCTAACTTGTTGCAATTGTAAAAAAAGGTCCCATAACTTCTTCAGGTTATAATTTGATCTACTTCTGTAATTATATATATTAAGGGATGGGGAGAAATCGATAACATGGCAATTCTTTCTTTCTTTTTTTGATAGATAAGATAAAACGTATGTCCGTCAACATTATACAAGATATCTTCAGTACTATCTATTTTCACAATTGTTAATACTATAAAAAGAAAAAAAATGATGTTCCATGGCTTGACATTGCTGCTGAATTTATGGCTCTTGTTTGTAAAGCATCTTGTTGATCTTCCTTCATGAGATCGCTAACAAAAGTAAGAGGTTACTCGAAGATTCGAATGTCCTAGCATGTCAGTTTTGTACCAAGACATGCTAGTTGATCAACAACTAAGTTTTGCTCTTTGTACACATGATTCACTAGTGGATTAAACAACTTGCTTAGGAGGTGCCTGCATTCAACAAAAATAGGAGAACAGTTCGAGTAATTATAGTCTCGTTTGATATGAGATGAATTGAAATAGATAAATATGATTTGTGATGATTCACATATAACCAATTCAAATTTACTCAAAAGCATAGTAACGATCATTATTGTAGCTTAATTATATCCTCAATATATTGAGTATAAATTTATAAGATGGACAATATAAATACTTCTTAATTATAAAAAAACACATTTATAATTAAAGATCGAATATGCTTAGTTATACATTACAAGGAATCAAAATTAAAATTAATGAAAGATGGCCAAAGTGTTACAATCCCTTTATTAAATTTGCATAAATTCACAAATAAATTATCAAAATTGAATATTTGAATTAATTATAGATTAAATATATTAATTAGACATCATAAGGACGAAACTCAGAATTTGCCTTTATTTCAAGGATTAAAAGAGCAAATTCTCTGCATTTTGTTTTAATTAATTTGTTTTTATTTTTTCAAGTCTGGGTTACCACGTCGTCGTTTTATGGCGACTGCCGTAATTTACCTCAACGGGAAGAAGAAGAAGAAGAAGAAGAAACGACGGCCGGCGACTGAAGACTGTAAACAGTGTGAATTTTCAGCAGAGTAAAGAGGAAAGAAGGAAGCTATAGAAAAGACGTAATGGCTGTGTCTCCAAAATTATACTATAATAAACCTAAGAAAGGTAATCGCTGAATTATTTTCTCAATCGAGAAGAATCTCCTATAAGAATGACATTTTTTAAAATAATAATATCCGTTTCTATTCGGATTTACAGCGCAGCTGAAGCAAATTCAGCAACAACAGGCATCTTCTCCGACGCCGGTGTCGGCGCCGACGGTGCCGTCATCTATGGCGCGCGGTGCGGCTCCACCTCCTCAGCCGCCTAAGGAATCCTTTATTCGCCGTTATAAGTACCTATGGCCTATGCTTTTGGTTGTCAATTTCTCTATTGGAGGTTACTCTTTTACTCTTCGTTTTTTTCCATTGTTGGATAATGCCTTTTTAATTTCATTATAAGGTTCCGAGCTTTTTGAAATTGACTTGGGCATTTTTGAGGATCTGCTTTATATGTTGTAATTTCATTCCATGTCTGCTATGGTGATGTTATTGTTGGAGTCCCATGTGTTTGTGGGATGGGAATTTGGTCTCTTATATGGTGTAGGCAATTCATAAGTTAGTTTTTGGTGTTGAGTCAGACTCAAGATCCATTCTTTAACATGGTATGAGAGTTAAACTCATACCCTTTCGTTGTTTTCGACATTGGTCCCCTTGTCTTATATTGTCCATGCTTTAGATGTCCAGTCCTGGGAGTGTTGGAGTGCCACATCACAATGGAATTTGGTCTCCCCATATGGTCTTGGGCCATCCTCCTTCATAAGCTAGCTTTTGGGGTTGAGTTAGGTCTAAGATCTACTCTTAAACAGTTATGCTGAAATTGGAGTTCACCTTAGAAAATGCAATCAAGTCTTGTTTAAGGAAAGTCTCTGGGGAAAGGATGCAGAGTGTTGGAAAAAGTTGATAGTCATGGAACTTCTATTTAGTATTCGAGTTTCTTTATAGTATTAGTAGACAAATTTCAGTCTTTAGCTTATTTTCTTTTTCATAATTCAATTAGGGCGTGGCTTATATCTCATACTGTCATTTCCATAATTCAGAAAAGTTTTCTTTTCTTTGAGAATCCATTCTAGATGCGTACTTATCCTTGTTCCTTAGGCGGCAGGGTAAGTAGCTTTGATTAGGTAAATTACTGAAGAGATGATACAGAGTAATGTTCCAATAGGCCTAGAGTAACTATGTCATTGTTACAGCAGCTGTCAGATTTAAAAGAAAATGATTTACAAATGGGAGAAACCTCCAGTCATCCTTGAACTCACTAGTCATTTTCTTATCTTTCTTGCAACCTTCCCTGTTCCATTGTTTCTCTAAATTGGTTTGCTTTCTCTTCATTTTGGGTTCTTGTTGTATGTCAATAGACACAGTTTTCCTCATTTTTAGTTTGAGTGTTTTGTGATTGTTATGTGACACCACAAGCCACAAACAATAAACATAAGTTCTGTTGCTTATGTGTCAAGCACCATATTGGTTGTTCTGAATTTTGAATGATGTGATCCATTTAGAGTCCTAAACCAAAAAGGTTTAAATCCGAACGGACTGATATAAATAACTAGTAATGCAACCATCTTTAGTCTAAAAAGCCTTCACCTTGCCCTTCTGCACTAAAGAGGAAAATAATTCTCACATGTAGGGTAAGAGAGGGAAGTACGACATGGAGGGGTCTTGAAATACTACCCAAGAATGTCTGAACGTATACGGTTGAAAACTGCACTATCAGTGAAGATGACATGACAGTTTTTTTGTAAAGCCTTTGTGTTTTGTACCTTCTTTGGAATATATTTTCCTGCATCCCCACGTACAATAGAAAACTTACCAAGCAGTTCATGCATCATGTTCGTTGCCATCATTATGGAGGAGTAAGATACCTTTGGTGGAGGATCATTTCTACTCTTTTATAGTGATATTATAACTTTACGAACTCGAGTACTTTGAATACCATGGTTTCAAACATGAATGTCTTGAATGGTGTAATCCAGCTGGTTTATTCCATCTGATTTATGATGGTTGAATGAAAGTTGTGTGGTCCAAATCTGGTGCAGATTATTTTGGTCAAAGGGGCCAAATGATCATCAGAAATGTACTGATTGTTTTGGAATCGTGACAAGAACTTTCCAAAAGTTGTTATTAGCAGTGATGGAAATTGTCAAAACAGACATATCCTTGTAAAATGGAACCATAGTCACAGTCTATTTGCTTGGACTCTTCAATAATGTCGAGAGTTACGTGTCGGACCCTCCAAAACTAGTGCCAATTGGAGGATCTGACATGTGTGTGGCAACATTTTTGGAGACTCTGAGCAACATATGACTCACGGTAAATAGTCCAGTAGTATGACTGTGCTTAAAGAAAATATTCATAAGTTTTAATTGTACTGTATCTCTTTATTAAGTTAGTTTTAGCAAGGACAATTAATAATTTAGAAGCAAGCAATATTGATCGAGTCCACCAAACTTTGTTAAAGCACATGTTCAGCTCTGATTCCCATTTCTAACTTCCATGCTGCAACTGTTATTTGGCTTTAATTTCATCTATGCTCTAAACAGTGATTCTCTTTTAGATTTGACCTACCATAAGGTGAAGGTCCAGAACTTTCACTTGGAAGTTTCTGCAATCAACGCCATGCTAAACTTGTAAAAGAAGTAAGCATAGTTTGTAACTGTTTTTCTTTGGTGCTGCACATTACTCATGATTATATTTTAATATGGAATGGAATTGTATGAAACTGGATGTACTGTGAACTAAGATCTACTGCTTGGCTAGTAGTCCTTGTGCTGCTCTATCTTTTTGCGTAATTCTACTCTCCTAGTGATGGCGATAATGTTCTTCTAGAAATGCATACAAGTGGAACTCCTTTGTGTGCACTATATTTGTTTAGTGTAAACATGTGATGTTAATACGGAATGTTTATGTCATCTTCTTGTGCTGTAATTGTTACTGGTAAGAAGAAACAAAAGGTCAATAAATTGATCTTCCTGCTTTATTTGTCTCAATTAGTTTTTAAAAGAACAGAAATATTAGTTCAAGTTAATAATCATTGCTTCTTTTTCTGTCTCTCATTTCCATGTTACATTGTTAACTTGTAGAGTAGCATGTTTCTTTCCTGTATCCCCTTGCCATGCTCACAACCTTATGCTACCTGGACAGCTATTTGCTGCCGGTCTTTACAGTTCTCTTTTCAGAATTCCGTAAACTTGCTTTTACATTCGTGGTATTTCCATCTGTTTTTGTGATTTGTGTAGCTTACCTTTTCATGAGGACAAAGAAAAAGGATGTGGGAACTGAGGAAGCAGAAATATTAGATGTTCCTGGCGCCTCTATTTCAACAGTAGCTGCTAGCACAGTTAGTGAAAAGGAAAAGGAAGTCACTGCTACACCTACTCTTCAGCCTGTGATTGTACGAGAACCAATACCCGAGAATCAACAGCGTGAACTATTTAAGTGGATGTTGGAAGAAAAGAGAAGAGTTAAGCCAAAAGATCAAGAGGAGAAAAAGCGCATTGATGAGGAGAAAGCCATTCTCAAGCACTTTATTCGAGCCAAGTCCATCCCAGTTTTGTAATTTTTTACTCTGACGAATTCCAATACTCGTAGGCTTGGATGAAAATTTATCCTCAGGTTTGATTTTCATCTTTTTTTGGCTTTTCAAATATAAACACATGTTGAAGTAATGAATTTGCTTGGACAATGAAGTGATGTCTAATCCCTATCTCCAAATATTTGGTTATTGACAAGAAATTTGTAAATACATTTGAACACTTTCTTACACAAATATGAAGATTGATGTTTCCTAACTAGTTCGGGATTGAGACGTAGCAATAATAGCATCAGTAATCGTTGTTGAGACTATTAGAGTGTCAACTCAAGCAAATAAGAGCCAGGGTCCAAAATCCCAACAAATGCAAAAGAGGCTCTCAGTTTCCAAAAATGATTCTTGACTGCGTTAGAATATTCCGCCTCAATATTAAGCTTCTTGCTCTTTTCATAACAATGGGAGCACTAAAAATTGCGAAAATAGCGATGGATTTTAGCGATAAACCATCCTATGTTCTTAAGTAACGATGAATTGCCTATGTATGCGAAAAGTTAGAATTAAAGAGTTGTCAAAAAAGAAAAAGACATTCTTTTTTAAACGGACTAAAAGAAAAACCAAAAGCAATTGAAACAAAGAGTATTAGCAACGGAAATTGAGCTTCCACGAAATGAGTGTATCGAATCAATAATTGCCGTCAGCGCATAATGCATCTAACTTTAGTTCATTAAAAAGTTTAGTTAGTAGTATTAATTTATCAAGGAAAAAGATAGAATCATAGTTTAGTGCATTAATTAATGGGATATATATACACCTAGTGTACAAGAAATAATACTCTCCAACGGTTTTCAAGCTAAGATTTGGTTAATATACTACTAACAATAACAATTTAAATAAAAAGGAGACGTATCTAAAGGAACTTAATGGAATGATGACATTAGAATGAAGCACACGCTTACACTAATGATTATTAACAAATTAAATCAGTTAGGCCATTCGAACAATCATGGAAAGAAGAACTTAATTAATTAATATTGGGGCATGGTACTTAATACTCTTAAATAATCAAAGCCAAAGACCAAAAGTTAATAATTACAGTCAAAGGGACAATGTTAATTAAAATTAAAATCACATATGTATTACCGCCCCATTTTATATGTCATCCTTTTCTATAAATAGTTAAACCACAAGATTTGTCATTTTATAAAATTTATGCATAAATTACCATATTTTGCCTATTATACCCTTGATAGAGTAGCTGATAAATCTTGAAAATATATTCATCATTTATTATAAAATTGACTTAAGAAAACATTAAATAAGGGTAGAAGGGTAAAGTTACGTCATTTCTTAATGCAAGTGCAAAGTAAAAAAGTGACATATAAAATGGAACGGAGGGAGTAAAAGAAGATTAGCTAGTCTTGCATCTTAATTAGTACTTAATTACTCATAAGAGACGTATAAATCAAGAAATTAAGGATAAGAATGAGATTAATTAGAAGAGAAGTTTGGCCATGGCTTGTGTAGGGTATTGAATATGATGATGATTATATATAGTTAAAGTGTTGGCTTTGTACTTAAAAAAATAAACTCACATGCCGGCACAATTGTGTCCCATATATATCATGATGAGCGTAGGGACTTGTATTATTATTTGATACTAATTCTATATACTTGTATAATATATAGTTTACATATCTTAACAAACTTCTCCTTGTACCTACCAAGAATTTGATTTGCCTTTACATGTTAGTTTTGGACCACTTAATAAAATATTCTTCCCATATATATATATATATATATTATAATTTATTTTTGTTTGTTTAAATTAAAACTAACAAATTGCATCTCGTATGACATAGTGATTAATGAAACGGACAAAATAATGAAATTTCATATTCAAATTTTGACGAAAGCACAAAAAAATACTAATTTTTTTTTTGTCTATATTATGAAGGATAAAAGTATGTTATCCAATATTTGTCAAGTATCTGGTAAAATAAATCGAGCACAAACCGATTCGGATACCACAGAGAAAAAGGAACTAATTGGCTTTGTGGGATATATACACATATATATATGGTTTCCTTAATGACCATGCAACTGTATAGTTTGACCAATAATCGACACAAGCGGCCACCAAATCACTGGCCTCTACTTTTATACATTTATACATATTTTAGTGTATAGTTTTAATATTGTAGGATCTATTATAGCTTAACTTTTTTTTCATTTTTACCAATACAATCATATGGCTAGTCTCTTTTAATGATCAATATTGCATGAATTGATGGTGGGTCCAAACTATTAAAGATGTCTACACATAATCAAGATAGATGCTAGGCATGATTTACCTAGAGATTGATCCTCCTCATGATCACTTTGGGACAATTCTTGAAAATAACTATGGCCTATATATGAAAGTCAGTTGTCTACGATATGCCTTTTAACTTGATCTCATTTTATAAGTACGTCTTTCAACTTTAAATGTGAACAAATAGACACTTAAACTTGTATAAAATTATACAAGTAAACACACACGTCAAACAAACTCCAACAACCTTAATTATTTCCAAAGAATATATAATCACTATTAAAAAAATATTAAATTAACTACGAAATTTCTCATTAAATTAAATATCCTTATTGCTAAATAGCTCTTAGCTAGTTGGCTTTTCAAATGATTCGTCGTTAATCCATAACTAGGTGGGATTATCATGAGATTTTTATTGTTATGCTACAAAATTTGTCCGTTGCTAATTCTTTATTTTCTTATAGCAAATAAAATATTTCCTCTGCCCCTAATTACTTGTCCACTATTGAATTGACATACCTATTAAGAAATCAATTAATGACATAGTGAGTTTACCATTTTACCCCTATTAATTATGAAGCAGATGAAAAGTTTACATTTTTCAAAGTAATTAGTCATTTAATTGAGGGTACAATAGATAAAAAAAATTGTCGTTTCTTGATTTGTCAAAATGGACAAGTAATTAGGGATAATTATAAAAGGAAAAATGGACAAGTAATTAGGGACAGAGGAAGTATGGTTTAATTAATGTATGCCTTATTATATTTGTCTTCATCATGACTAATCCGACTAAATTAAAGTTTTCTAAACTCAAGTACCCAATTCCAATTATTGTACAAGATTCTAAAAAAAAACACTTTTTCTGCTTTAATTACTCCCCCCCCCCCCCACCCCCACCCCAACCCCCCAAACACAAATAATAACGAAAGGCGTTACAAACACAAGTCAAAAACACTACAAAACCATTTTTAGTCTCAAACAAATTCTCTAGTTTTGCCTAGAAAAAAATAAAGAAAATGATGTATAGTTATAGTATTTGGAGTTTGTTAGCAATTGCAGTTTTTATCATCATTTTTCATAAGAAACTATTCATCATCATCAGCCATAGAGTGAAACGATACACAAAATCAAACATGACGATTTCACTACTTCCTTTGGGAAATCTTGGATGGCCTTACATTGGAGAAACCTTAGAGTATATTTCTTCTGCTTATACTCATTCTCCTGAATCCTTCATGGACAAACGTCGCCACATGTAAGTCGTTACATTTTATACAACTAAAATTAGCTATGGACTTTGTCGTTAAATTTATACTCGCAACTAACAATTTTTTTTGATAAGATATCTATGTTGTTATTTGAGAGATTTGTGATGAATTTCATTTTTTATAGATTTGTCCGTAGCTAATTTCTTCACAAGAAAGCTATTTTTTTTTTAGTGATTGATATGAAAAAAAAATCATTTTTAAGGAAAATATTTTACATGATCGATCTCTCGTTTATGAGTGGAATTTATTGTTTTGTAATTATTAGCTTAAGTTTTTATTAACTTCACATTACTTAGCTTTGACCAACAATTAATTAAACCAGCTTATTGTCTTCAATGTCAAATTTTTTTCAAAAAATATATTTTTTCATCACTAGCCAAACTGTTTTCTACTTTATGGCTACAAGGATATGTTATTGATGTACTATACAAAAATAACGGAAAATTAATATTTTCTGTAAAAATAACTTTTGTCGTATCAAACACATTCTTGATTTATACGAGTAATAATATGATCATTATCTTTCAAATTTATTTTCTCTATTAATGAGTCGTAATTAGTATGTTCTGTTAATTAAATTACTAATTATTTAGTGTAATATTATTTTATTTTTGGCTATTTGAAGGTATGGAAAAGTGTTCAAGTCACATATATTTGGCAGTCCAACCATAATTTCAACAGATGCAGAAGTTAATCGAAGTATTCTTCAAAGTGATGCAAAGACTTTTGTGCCCTTTTATCCAAAATCTCTAACTGAATTAATGGGAAAATCATCCATTTTGCTAATTAATGGAAGTTTACAAAGAAGAATCCATGGCCTAATTGGATCTTTTTTCAAATCTCCTCATATTAAAGCTAGAATTACACATGACATGCAGAAATATGTACAACAATCTATGGATAATTGGCAAGAAAATTGCCCTGTCTACATCCAACACCAAGCAAAAAATGTTAGTTTCACTTTCCCCCTCTCTTTTTCGCACTATCAGAAAATTGCTAATTTTAACAAATATTTTATTGGAATTTGGCTTGTCGGTAACATTTTATTAGCAATTTTATAAGAGTCTCACTTGTCTATTTTTTCAAATCAAGTGTTTTATATTTTGGTACGGCAAGGGATTTAACTTATATGTTAAAAGTACTTCATATGCTATTAGCGATGGATAAAATTTCGTATTAGGGATGAATTATAAAGAAATTTAATTAGCTAGGAGCTTTTCAGTGATGAATTGACTAGGAATTACTGATAAATTATTTCGTAGCTAATTCCATATTTTGCAAGCTTGAAACTAACTTGTTATACATTGTCCTATAGTGAAAGTTAGTAATTATGGCTTGAATCGTGGAGTTTATGCTAAAACTTGATGAATTATGTTGTTAGTTAAAGTGAAGTCATTTGTTATAATTATGTTTGGGATATTTAAACATGTCTAATTTCAACATTATCGTTAATTTAATTTTTATTTTTATTTTTAATATGTAAATATTCAGATTGCTTTTCAAGTACTAGTCAAAGCATTGATTGGTATAGATGGAGGTGAAAAATTGGATATTTTAAAGATCAATTTTCAAGAATTCATTTCTGGTCTTATGTCTTTGCCAATTAATTTCCCTGGAACTACACTTTATCGTTCGTTACAGGTAACGTAATTTATTTTATTATGGTTTGGAAAATAGTCGTAACGACTATATTGAGAACGAATTAAATCATATATGGTTGTAAATTTATTTCAGGCGAAAAAGAGGATGGTGAAATTGATACAAAATATTATACAAGAAAAAAGGGAAAAGAACATTATGTCAACAGTAAATGAAGATGTAGCTGATGTTTTGTTACATGATACAAGTAGAGAATTAACAGATGAATTAATATCTGATAATATGATTGATTTTATGATACCTGGTGAAGATTCTGTTCCAGTATTAATAACTCTTGCTGTTAAATACCTTTCTGATTCTCCTCTTGCTCTCCAACAATTAACGGTACGTATTCTTCCTGCTCTGCGTTGAGTTAAGTCTTGTATCGACGAAATAAGGAGAAATTAGTCTTTTTATATGATGTTGGACTATTCACTTCTTGATCTAGATTTTCGCGGGGTTGAGCTAGATACTTATGCCCTATTAAATTGTACACGCTTTAAATGTTCAATTCTTGACCTGAGGGGGAGGGGGTGTTGAGTGTCACATATCGGCAAAAAAGACATAGGTCGTAGCTAATAATTTGTTGTCAATCCATTCTTAAACAAAATTAGCAATAAATTTTATTGTTTAGCTACAAAATTTATTTATCGCTAATTATTTTTCGTGATGGTACTTTATAGGAGGAGAATCTAACACTAAAGAGGTTGAAAGAGAAGAAAGGAGAAACACTAGTGTGGAGTGACTATTTATCATTACCATTTACACAAAACGTAATTATTTGATTATTTTTCAACTTAATTATCAAACATAATTATTGAATTAGTAATTAATTACTCTCTTTTTTTATAGGTGATATCAGAGACATTAAGGCTGGGAAACATAATAATAGGAGTAATGAGGAAAGCAGTAAAAGATGTGGAGATAAAAGGATATTTAATTCCAAAAGGATGGTGTACTTTTGTTTATTTTAGATCAGTTCATCTTGATGATAATCTCTATGACTTTCCTCATCAGTTTAATCCTTGGCGCTGGCAAGTAAGCACGACAATTTTAATTTTTTGAAATATTTATTTTAGTATATTAATTATTGTGATTTATATTATTTTTATACGTACAGAGCAAGGATACAAATAATTGTAACTTCACCCCCTTTGGAGGTGGACAAAGGTTGTGCCCTGGGCTGGACCTTGCTAGGCTGGAAGCTTCAATTTTTCTCCATCACTTTACTACTCAATTCAAGTATGTATGAATTTTTTTAGGAATAATTAACGATAAAAACTTACTTAAGATTGAATTATCAAATTAAAATTTGAATTTATTTTTTGAATATTCATATAGGTGGGTGGCTGAGGAGGATTCAATTGTCAATTTTCCAACGGTAAGAATGAAGAAAGGAATGCCCGTTCGGGTTAAAAGAAGAGAGAACATTAGCTAGGCTTCATACAATAACATATATACATATGTTAGAAGAACAATATAAACGAAAGAGATTAGAAAGAAAGAAAAAAACTGTTGGTTTTCGAACACTGGTGTGAAGGGCCTATTCTTGAAGATTGAGTTGCGTTTTTCATGAAGGAATAAATATATTTTTTTGAACTATAAATATAGCATATATCAAAATTTAAAATATAATAACTGAT
Organism: Solanum verrucosum; assembly: GCF_900185275.1. Lineage (NCBI taxonomy): Eukaryota > Viridiplantae > Streptophyta > Magnoliopsida > Solanales > Solanaceae > Solanum > Solanum verrucosum. The sequence goes on along the minus strand of NW_026020014.1, from coordinate 1,206,442 downwards.
CTACAAATTAAAATTATTTCACCGTTATTTTTATATCATTATGTGAGATTTAAAATATCTAGTCACTTACTTTTTTAAAATCATTTCTTCACTTCTTTCATTTTTATTTTCTTCTATGCTTTTTGTTTAAGACTATCTCATCACACAAATATTTTTTCTTCTTCATTTCATTCTTACATTGTAATCAATTTGAATTGTTAGTAAAAAATAAAAATTAAAAAGGCACACGTAATTTCATAACCACATGAAATGCAATCATTTTGCAGCTAAACATAAGAATGAGTGTCTGAAATTAATTATATTTTCTGTAATTCTATTAAAATTTAGTGCTACTATTATTGTTAGTATCACTTATAGTACTAGTTCTACTTCAATATTACTATTTTTTCTGTGGGACCTTATTAGATATTTTCATTTTTTTGTATTCCACTTTCATATTATTGTTATTAATATGTACGAGCACAATAAAAGAGAATTAAACGTGATTAAAAGAGCAATATATGCTATAGAATTACTAAATGTTAAATATTTTAATATTTTGATATTAGTGATGAAGTCATAATTTATATTTGAAGAATGTCAAAATATAAAGTAAGCACACCGTGGTAAATTGGGATATTGCTGGCCATATGTAGTTTTAAAAAAATTATATAAGGATGTTGTTGTTTTAGTTGTTTAAAAGAAAAAAAAATGAAAAGAATGGCTGAAGACAGTATCCTTATAAATATGTTGTGAACTAGAATTGAAAACACGACCTTGTTTTGGAACTTTTGCAACTCCTTAATTACTCTGCTAAATTTTAAAATTGTATCAAAAGGTGTCAACACTAGTATATATATTGAAAAATTAGAATTTAACCTATCTATACAGTGTTAGAGGCGTATCCGGGGGAGGGGGGTCACCGAGTTCACGTGAACCGATGCTCCTCTCCCGAGATCATATATAGTAGTATTTATATTTTTAAAAAATATATAGAAATATAGACGTGTGAACCCTCACTCGGAGTATCACATAATGCGATAATGACTTGGTGCACCGCTCTACGTGAGGTTAGAAATTTGAGTTTTATATTTATCTTGTTTTATTTGTCTTTCTAAAATTAGATAATACTTCTCTAAGTGGTAATTGGTAGCATTGTTGGCATTTTAATTAATTATATATATATATAAATTAATTTTGGACCTATAATATTAAAATTTTAACGATTTTCAGTAGTAAAAACTTACATATCGAATCAATCAAATTTATATCTTAGATCAACATTTTTGTAATAATGTATCCATCATCTCAAAATTTTAGATACGCTTTTGTGTAGTGTAGTTATTTTTATGAAAGAAGATCGCTTGATACCCTCCGAAAAAATAGCACCGCCCTTGTTGGACATAATATGAAAGCAAAAAAAAGTATATCTATGGGACTATATACTATGTTGTAATGACATCATCCTAAAAAATTTGAAGGCTTTAGTGAGAATTATATGTCTAGAGTTAGGAGTGGCAAATGAGTGGGTTGAGTCGAATATGAGTCAATCAAAAATGAGTTAAATAAAAATGGATAAAGTACTAAACTTGATTCATATTTTAAATGGGTAAAAATGATTGAGTTACTCGATGGGTAAGATGGGTATCCATATTTACCCATATTATTATTAAAAAAATTGGTTGAAGACAATTTATAAATATGTTGTGTAACTAGAATTGAACACACGACCTTTTTTGGAACTTTTGCAACTTCTTAACTATTATGCTAAATTGTAAAATTGTATCAAAAGGTGTCAACACTAAATATATATACTGAAAAACTAGAATTTGACCTATCTATACAGTGTTAGGCGTATTCGGGTTAATTTAAGTTGATTTGGGGATTTTCGATAATATAGGGGCACACATAATGAAATTAGTAATGGCAATGGAAAGAATAACTTCATTTTAACGGTAAGGGCATAGTCAACTAATAAAAAAGTTGAGAGGTATTTTTGACCCTTTTTCCTTTAAGAAAATATGTTACCGTTGTATATTTATTTTTATATTTTTTGCGAGATTTAAAAAATCTGATTGCCCGCTTCTTTGACTGTTTTTTTTTTTTCATTCTTATCCTATTCAATACACAATATTTAAGAAATCTCATTACCTGCTTTTTTTTTCCCTATATATATCAAACGAACGCAGAGAAAATGATCAAAATGGTCCTTAATGTATATGAATTACTTTATTTTGATCCTTAATATATTCCACATGATCTATATAGTCTTAATGTATCATAAAAAATACTCAATTTGATCATTTGCCTTAAATATAACATGGACATGAGTTAAGTTTAACGTTGGGCCCCACTGAAAAATAAAACCACCCAAAATATTTCCCTTTCTCCTTCATTCTCTAGTCCTCCCATCAAAAGCTCTGTTTTGAAGAGCTTGTGGGTGTTTTTGCCTCAGCCATAGGAGGAACTTCCCTCTTCCACTTTTAAAAATATTACTTATGATTTAGATAGTTGAATTTTGCTTTTGATAAATATTTAAGGATTGAGTTCATCTTATATTTTATATAAGTTATGAATTGGTTTTTACAAATGCCTCCGACATAAAATTTGCTCAGTTGATACTTCATTAGCCTCATATGACAAATTTTAATGCTGAAAAATGTTGTCTAAAACACATGAGCAGTTAAAAAAAAATATTGTGACCATCATATATATACCATTGACCCTCACTATGGACATTAACAAATCTAACAATATGATTAAATCTTATAATAATATTAACAGTGTAAAAAAATAAAATTATTTTCTAACTTAACAATTTTTATTTTTTTTTAGAAATCTTAACTTTGAATTAGGGCTAAAACAGTGGGAACAAAAGGGTGGTGGAGGAGGGACAAAAGTGGAGAGCAGCGGCTGGTTGGTGGACGAGCGTTGGTGAGTCGGTGGCCTAGACCGATGTGGTCGGAGGAGGAGAAGGAGAAGGGGAAAATTGGGTCAAGCTTTTCACGGGACTAATGAAGGAGAAGGGAAAGTTTTGGTTTTTTTAGTGGGCCCGCCATTAAATTTAACTGTGAGATCTGTTATATTTAGGGTAAAGAACCAAATTGAATATTTTTTTATAATACACTAACGACTATATAGATCATGTAAAATATATTAAGGACCAAAATAAAGTACTCTATATATTAAGTACTATTTTGGTCATTTTCTCAACAAACGCATCTTAAGTTACAATCAGTATCACTCACAATGTTGGTTCTTCTAAAATATTACTCCCTCAGTCCCATTTTATATGAGGTACTTTGACTCGGCACAGAGTTTAAGAAAGAAAGGAAGACTTTTAAAACTTGTGGTCCAAAATGAATTATAGAATTTGTGTGACTGTAAATCATTTCATTAAAGGTAAAATAGATATTTTATAGTTAAATTGTTACTTTATATAGAAATGTGTCATTTTTTTTGTGACTGACTAAAAAGGAAAGTGAGTCATATAAATTGGGACAGAGGGAGTAGTATTTTTCCTTTTTTGTGAAACGAGTTTGGCGAGATGGAATTCAAATCAACTTATTATTCATTCACCTGAAGGCACAAGCGTTGCGGCTATTCAACTTTTCCATTCAAGGTCCAAAAAATTACTATTTATCATGTTTCATTTCTTTTTTATTTTTTCATTTTGATTTTAAAAGTTTTGTTTTCCAAAAACTATAAAAGTTAGTTTTTGCCCTGATAATACTTTTGGAATCTTAATCAAACACAAATTACTCCTTTATCGAAAATGTTTATTTTTCAAGTTGATTAGATGAAGAAAGATTGTTAATTAAAAATGAAAAGGGTGACACATAAATCAGACAAAGGGATTAATAAAAATCACTTTTCAAACGGATTTATAGTTTTCACCTACAAATAAATTTCTTAGCGTGGAATGACAAATTACATTGTTGTTGCCCAACTTATGATTTTTGTCAAATCCCTCAATGAAATTTATCTTATTGAACTGTTGTATCATTCATTTGCGCTTGAACTATTTTATTCTTCGAAACTATTTGTTTAATGAAGCAAAGAAACCAATTGTCATGTACCCAAAATAATTCTCTCCATTCTGAACATATTAGAATGGTTTTGTTAGACGAGGCTGATGAGATGCTTTCAAGGGGATTTGATGTCCAGGTAATTTATTTCTAAAGTTAATTTACTCTAAATTTTTAATGATATGGACATGTTTGTGTCTAAGGTTCCCAATTTTGGAGAATCTCTTTTATAATAAATCTTTTGAAATGAAAAAAAATATGAAATTGAAAATAGTGTTTTGATATTTCTTTTATTTGCAGATACATAAAATTTTGCCTGCCAAAATTGAAGTAGTAGCACTCTATCCAACCATGCCGAAAGATGTCCTTGAAATCACGAGGAATTTCATGAATGAGCCGGCGACATCAATGAACATGTGGCAGTCTATAACCTTCTTATGAATTGACTCTGGAACGTCAAGTCTTTTGATTATTGTGAAAATACAAATGACGCTTCTATTTTATTTTGCAACTTTTTGGGGAGTAGAATGGTAGAAAATATCTTTAGAATATTTCACATGATTTTTTTTTGATATTGACATTATATTTCTTCTCTGGATACATATGAAACAATTAAATAAAATTATCATTTTGCTATTTTAATTGATTGATATTTGATTTTTTCATCCTTTAACAGTCGATTTTATGCTTTGTTGAATATAAGTTCTTTAGACGAAACAATACAAATGAAAGAGATTAGAAAAAAAATATGATTTTGAAATACTGACTAGGTATCATAGAGGACTGATTCATTCTTTCAAGGAAAACACTATCAGTCCTTTATGATATCTCCTAATACTCATTATATAGTAATATCATGATGGTTGATTCATTCTAAAAAAAATGAAACTCAATTTTTCATGATACTCGTATGATATACATCATGTACTGATAGGTATCAATATATAACTGACCCATAGGATGTATCATATATTAACAATATATTACAATGAATTGTTTCATTTCTTCCAGGAATAACTTAGTAATTAATGATACCCATAGTGTATATCATATACTAGCATGATATCATATAGATTATCTCATTCATTAGAAACAAAAACAAAAAAAGCTCTAAATTCCCTGTGATACCCACATGATATATTTTATAAGGAAAAAACATAAATTCACCCCTGAACTTATTTCGAAAAGTCAGTTACGCACTTAAACTATCGTGACGACCTATTACACACTTATTCTGGTTAAAAATATAACTAATAACACCTTCTAACGTACAAAACCAGTCACACATACTAGAGTTATGTGCACGCGCCTACCAGATCTATGCAAGCATACACGTGTAATATTTTTAATTTTTTTCACCTTTTTCCCAACCAATTTTGCCTCTATCTTCTTTTTTTCACTTTTTTCCCAACCATTTTTACCTCTATCTTCTCTCTTTTTTCTTACCTGAATGACACCATTTTTGTCTTTGTTTCTCTCTTCCTCCTTACCTGAATGACTCCATTTTCAATATTTTCTTCTGATTATAAAACATACAAAACAAACTATTGTGACAAATAAGATCGACGGAGTAGCAACGATGGTTAGAAAGTTCGTGAAGGAGTAGGGAAGATGGATAACAAATTAAATCAAAGTTATTATCCAATACAATTTCATACCATTTGTCATCATCATTGACATAATTTTGAACTCAAACCTTATATTTCTCAGCTTCTTTACCTTATCTAAACACCTTCCTTCCTTCTGGGTTTTTCAAATACGGGTCAAATGAACTTTAATTGGTAATGGTTTATTTTGAGTTTTCTTTTTAGTTATTAGTGTTTTGATGGTAATGGATTGTGAAACTTGAACTAAATATTTTAGTTGAGATAAGTGGTTAAAACACACCTAAACTATACCTTTTTTTTGAGTTTCATACCCGAACTATCGAAAGTCTGAGAAACACACCTAAACTATTACATTTTATTTTGAAAAACACACCTCAAGTAAAATATGATAGTGTGTGTATTACACTCTCTCAATTATTATTTTTTAAATGCCACATAGATTGCCACATGGAAACAAATTCCACCATGTCAAAAGATTAAAGTTTAACTTTCAACATGTAGAAGCATCTTTCTCTGTTCTCAGTTGAGTCTCTTTGGTGTGTGAAAATTTGAGTAAATTTAGGGTTTTCACTATTAATTCACAAATTCATCATGGTTTCAAGGTTAGTTACTCATTTGTCAAAAAATGTTAGGGTTCTTATTTTTGTCTCAAAATAGTAACGATTTGTATAATTTTTTAGGTTTTGATCCATACCATCTGAAAAGAGTTGAAAGGAGAAGAAATTGACTACATAAGGTACTCTTTCTTTTACTCCTGAACTTAATTTTCGTACTGGTGGCGATTTTTAGCTACTGATTTCATGAACAATAGTTGGCTTATTAAACTTTGCATATTTCAATTGTTCTAAGGTAAGGACACTAAGTACGTAAATTTGAGGTTTCACATCGGTGGTATACTTGTGAGTGAGGTAGGACCTGTTTATATTGGGGGGAAAAAAGAATATGCCTTCAATGTTGATATAGACCATTTGTCTATTCCGGAAGTGAATGACTATTGCAGGGATTTTGGGGTTACCAATATAGAAAAAATATATATTGGAGCTGCTCAAGTTGGCAATTTGGTAGAATTGGTTAAAGATAGGGATTTATTGGTCTTAGCCAATTTGTTGGTTGTTGGGGGTACTATGGACATTTCTATCTGCCATAAAGGGGAAGTTTTTATCAAAACAACACATGTGACCAATGAGTCTTTTGAGACCACATGCAATGAAGTGGATAGACCTAATAAAGAATCTACCAACAAAGTTGGTGAAGGTCTCAATGCACCTTTAGGTAAAGAAATAACACTTATTGATGGTAGAAATCAAATTGTCGGGGTCCAACAATCAAATCTAATAGAAAATGGCAGCAGAAACACAAATGAAGCTGAAGATGAATTGAAGTTTTCTAGTGAAGATGAAGATTTGGAGGAAGATGAAGTAGAAACTATTGTGCATAGTGATGCTGAAAGTGATGAGAATGTTGACTTTTCTAGTGAGGAGGATGGTTATGGGAGTGATATTCATGAAGAGCTAAGCATAGTTAAGAAGGATTTGAAAGCATATTTGAAGAAAAAAAAAAAGCCAAGGAAAAAATAAATTGCTGAGTGTTTTTTGGGAGAAGTTGGCATAGATCCTGGTTTTGAAGACATTGATAAACCTAAGAAAAATTTAACTGGTAAGCTAGTAGGTGATGAGCCTTTTTATGACAGTTCTGATGCCGATAGTTTTGAAAGTGAAAGTGAGGGGGAAATAGATATTGAAAGATCTGATATTTTAAGGGCAAGAAAGAAGAACAAGAGGGTCTCTTATGATCCAACATGGAAAAAAGTTGTGTGGCAACTTAATATGGTATTTGAAAATGTAAAAAAATTTAGAGAAGCTTTGAGCAAGTATGCAATTGAGAGAGGTTGTCAACTGGATAAGATCCACAATGATCAAAGAAGGGTCAGAGTAAAATACAAAGCTAATGGCTGTCCTTGGATACTTTATGCAAGCAAAGATTTCAAATCTTCCGATTTCATTATAAAAACCTACAATCCTAGACATAAGTGTTATAGGACCAATACCAACACAATGTCCAACTCTAAGTTTTTGGCTAAGTACTATAAAAGTAGAATTGTTTCTCAACCTTGCATAAAGGGATGGGAAATACAAGATTTGGTCAGGACAGACATGGGATTGTATGTTGGTAAGTTCGTGTGTTTGAAGGCCAGAAAAATGGTGTTGAAAAAGATAATGGGTGATCATGTTGCTGAGTTTAGTAGAATCTATGACTATAGAGATATGCTTCTTGAATCAAATCCAGGAAGCACTTGTGTGGTGAAAGTGACAAATTGTGATGATGGAAAAAAACTCTTTCATTCCTTTTATATTTGTTTTTCAGCTTTGAAAAAAGGATTCATTGAGGGTTGTAGAAAGTGCATTGGGTTAGATGGTTGTTTTTTGAAGGGAATATCTAAAGGCCAGCTACTTGTTGCTATTGCAAAGGATGGGAATAATCAGATGTTCCCAATAGCATGGGCTGTTGTTGGAACTAAAAGTAGAGAAACTTGGACTTGGTTTTTGAGAATCTTGAAATCTGATTTGGACATTAATGATGAAGGAGAAGGATTGACTATCATAAGTGATATGCAAAAGGTACGACTTTTATCCTTTGGTTTCAGCTTTTTTAGCCAATATTAGCTGCTATTTTCAGCTTTTTTAGCCAATATTAGCTGCTGTTTTCAGCTTTTTTAGCTACTGATTTTACAAGTTTTAGTTAATGTGTTTTAAGTTATTTTAGCTACTAATTTAAGCTCTTTTTTAACCTCTGTTTTCATCTCTTATCATCCAATTTTAACTACTGATTTCATGAGTTTTTTAGCTGATGTGTTATAAGTAGTTTTTAACTATTGATTTCAGCATTTTGTAAGGACCTTTTGATAGTTCATAACAACATTTTATCTTGTCCACAAAATTAGAAACTCTAGTGGTACTTTGTTATTCAACTTGTTTAGCTACTGTTTTTTTTTTTTTTGCTACTATTTTCATCCCTTTTAGCTTTAGTTGTTAAGTGATGTTAGTCTTAGTTGTGCGGACTCTTCACTTTTGATGCCACACTTGTATTGAATTAACAAAAAATACACTACTTTTGGCTAATTCAACATGCCCTCGTTGACATTTTTGAAGAGTACTCCAAGCAACATATATTTTAGTTATTATTTTGAGTGATTTTAAACACATAAGTTTTTCAGGGATTATATTTAGCTGTTCAGGAGTTGCTTCCAGAATGTGAACAAAGAATGTGTGCAAGACATATACTTGCAAACTGGTCAAAAAACTGGAAAGGTGTTGAGGAAAGAAAGAGGTTTTGGGCTTGTGCTAGATCAACATTTGAAGCTGAACTCAGGAAGAACTTGGATAAATTAGCACAATTAGGCAAAGATATTTCTAATGACTTGGTAAACTTCAATCCTAATAGATGGTCCAAAGCACAGTTTAGGACATCCTCAAAATGTGACAGTGTGGATAACAATATGGCTGAAAGTTTTAATGCTTGGGTGTTGGGTGCTAGGCACAAGACTATCATCAGTATGCTTGAAGAAATAAGGAAAAAGGTAATGAATAGATTCACTAAAGTGACAACATTTGTAAATAGTTGGACTCATGACATTTCTCCAATGGCAATGTTGGTGCTAAATACAAATGTGAAGAAGTCAATGAGGGTGGAAATTAGTTGGAATGGTGATATTGGGTATGAAGTGAAGGATAGTCCATATATACATGTGGTTAACCTAATTCAAGGAACTTGCACTTGTAGAAGTTGGGGATTGAAAGGGATTCCTTGTGCACATGCAATAGCAGCTATACATCACGATAAAGCTAATCTCCTTGACTCGGTTTGTAAGTGGTACAAAAAAGAAACCTACCTGAAAGCTTATAAACATTTTTTACAACCAGTAACAAACATGAAGATGTGGCCCGAGACATTGAATCCAAAAGTTGAGCCACCTCCTGTTAGGAAAATGCCAGGAAGGCCTGGTAAAAAAAGAAAGAAGGAACTTGGAGAGGTACCAAGTTCTGGAAAGCTTCCAAAGAGGGGAAAAACCATGAATTGCTCCGCTTGTAAGTCAAAAGGTCACAATATAAGAACATGTCCAAACAAACCTCCAGCCACTTCAGAGGTACATTTGATTTCTATTAATGTTTATTTATAGTATATTAATACCTTTAACACTTTCAAAATTATTCTTTGCATAGGGTATTGCTACATCACAAGCATCTGCCAGTAGTAAAAGAAGTGGCAAGCAGAAATCTCACCCCACTCAAGCAGTGCAACAATCTCAATCTTCTGAACCATCTCAAGCAATAGTGCAAAGTGACAGTGGTAATAGAAAAGGTGCAAATAATGCATTTAAGAGGCCAAGAGTAGTGGGTCATGGAGTATTTGTGAGCAAAGATGGTTTTATTTGTGTCGAGGTAAAAACAAGAGTTAATAAGCTTATATTCTTGATTAAACTTCTTAAAAATAATTTAACGACTCTTTATTACTTTACAGCAAGGAAGATCTATTAGTAGGGTAATCAAGAGTGGAGCACAAGAGAAACTGATAAGTTCAGCTATTGTCACCGGTGACCTTAGGTATGCACCAAGTAAATGTCTTAAATGGAAGGGGAAAAGTGCTATCACAGGAAGACAACTTCAACATAAAAGTGCTTTGCTTAGACAGAAGAACATCAAGTCACAAACTTCATCACAAGGTGCAACAAGAACTAAAGGTGTTTAGGGATGATGTGGCTGATTTTTCATGTGGCTCGAACTATTTTTAAGTCACGTATTTTGGTTGTGAATAGGACGATGTCGACTTTTAGTTATGAATTTTAATGTTACTAAACACGGTGACTAATTTGCAGCCCAAGTAGTTATTGTAATCTACTAAACATGGTGACTGATTTTTCATGTGGTTCGAACTGTTCTTAAGTCGTGTATTTTGGTTATGAATATAATGGTATTGAATTTGGGTTGTGAATAGGATGGTATCAAATTTTGGTTGTGTATTTTGATGTTACTAAACACAGTTACTAATTTGCAGCCCAAGTAGTTTAATATAGTTGTAGGTTGCTGTGCAAATTTAAGCATGCATTACTTGGTTTTAGTGTTTCTATACTATACAAACTAGAGCCAACCAATTTTCTACTTCGAGCTACTAAAAATGCTTTGGTGACTTCTATCCTTAGCTGCTCATAGTTGTTTAAATAGTCGTAATCAGAAAATGATTGATGAAGTAGTCTGTAAAAAGCGACAATTCAATAGAAAGAAAATATGCTCTATTTGGTGGCATAATGATACCACAAATATAGTCTAACTAATTATTAAACAAACAAAAAAATAGAATCTGATGTCATGGACAAACACTCACCCCTCAAATTATTAAAGCTACCAAAGGGCGTCGTGGATTCCTTGTATGGCATCATTGATATACAAATATCAGTCCCTTTTGAGCGAGTTTAAGCAACTAGTGTAACATATAATTTAAGGTGTGTTTCTCAAATTTATGAATGATAGTTTAGGTGTGTTTCTTACTCTCCTAATAGTTTAGGTGAGGAAGTCAAACAATTTTATAGTTTAGGTGTGTTTTGATATTTTATTTTAAAAAAAAGAAGAAGCCATGTGGACGAAAATCAAGGCCACATGCGCGTAAAAGAGTGTGTACACACACATTTGGTCCAGTCAGCACAGAGGTGTGTTTTTCAAACTAAAGTGTAATAGTTTAGGTGTGTTTCTCACACTTTCAATAGTTCAGGTATGAAACTAAAAAAAAAGGTATATTTTAGGTGTGTTTTAACCACTTATCTCATTTTAGTTTGATACTGATCCATTTGATATTGTCGAGCCAATTTTTATTTTGCACGTATAAATCATCATTGAATCCAAACCCTTGCTCTATCAAATTTGCAGCGCTGTGTAAACTTGATAATCTTGATATTTGGGGGTGGGGAGCAATTACCTTTTCTTGGTAATAATTGTTTGGGAATTTAGGGGTTGACTCTTTAATGTTCTTTGATAATAATGGATTGTAAAATTTAAATTGGAAAATTATCTTTTTTGGTGAATCACTTTGCTGAATTAAGTATGAGTCAAACTAGTTGAGAATTCTCAAATAAATGAACTGACTTCGGTCAGGTTCTTTTATCAATCTCCTGGCCCTTACTTAACTCCTTGTTTCGTAAATCGGTCACTGATAGAAAAGGTTTTCTCACACTTTGAAGCATAAAGCTGCATATGTTTATTCCGTGTAATCTTTTTTCTTTTTTGGGTTATTCTCTTTTACCTTAAAGAAATTATGCTAGTCTTTCTGACTAAATAAGGTTATTTTTCGTGCATTATCTCTCTGAGTATGATCGATAAAAATAAAAACAATACAGAGAATATTAACTTGAGCCCGTAGGACGCTAACATAAATATCTTGGAAAAATTACTAAAATACACGTCTTATGTTTCCCATATTTCTAATATTCCCTTCTATTTCTAAAAACCTCTAAAATCCCTTATTTCTCTCCTAATTCTAAATTATTTTATAACTAATAAAATTACCCGCGCTTTGCGCGGGAATTTAATAGCATGGATTTATAAAGTAATACTTAAAACCTATCTGTCATTAATAATTTAAAGAAATAAAAATTATTACATCTTATCATTTATCCTTAATAACATAAACATAAATTTATGACTGTAAATATACATACCAAAATCTACAACATAAGCATTGGTGTCAGTGAGCCACTCAACATGAGCAAAGTACACAAATATTTATTGTGAAGAAGGAGGAGGAGGAGGAGGAGGAAGAGGAGGTTCATAATTTTCATTATTTTAAAATGAGAGAAAATCCCTCTATTTATAGACAATAATGGTAGTGTGAACAAATGTTTATTGTGTCTTATCGGAAATGTTACAACTATTTGGAAAAGTTGTAACCCTTCGGAAAGGTCACGACCTTTCATAAAAGTCACAACTTTTCATAAAAATCGCAACTATTAATTAAAGTCGCAACTTTTCATAAAAGTCACAACTTTTCATAAAAGTCACAACTTTTCATAAATTTCATAACTTCTCATGAAAGGGGAATGGTAGTTTGTAAATAAATAAATTAAAAGAGAATTATGGTTTGGCCCCCAAGGCCTAGCTCAAGTGGCAAAAGGTGGAGGATTTGTGGCTTAGGTCGCAGGTTCAAACCCCACACCATGCAAAGCGAAAACCGGTATTTAAGTGGTGAAGGGTAGAGGGGCGGGCCCATTATCCATCGAGTTTAGAAGACTGTGATTGGTCCAAAGGGCGGGTCATAGACGGATTTCTCGGTTATCAAAAAAAAAAAAGAAGATAATTATGGTTTGTGGTGGTGCCACGTAGGCGGGCCTAAGATTCTCTTATATATATGTATATGATGTATCCGAGCTAGTTTTTAATGTATCCGAGTTATATATTATGTATCCGGTTTATTTTATAATATATTTGAGCTACATACTATGTATTTGGTTTATTTTAAATTTTCAAGAATTAATGTAATTACAAACTAAATAGAAATAAATTGTAGATAGAAATAAATTGTAATTTCATATTAAAAGTGTGATTCCTAAAATTTATGGTAGGCCCAATCCCCAAAAGGTCCATGAGCTAACCGTGATAAACTTTCATGGAATGTATAATTTACTTTTACTTTCACTTGCACTTTCATCGCTAAAATACCCTAAAATATTTCTGCACAAACAATTCTGCACAGCGGCGGAGCCGGAGGCACCTCTACGGCGACTTGTCCGATCACATCCAGCTTTCTCTAGTTCCATAAGGTACGAAATCCGATCACATCTTTTCGATTTGGCTATCTTCGAAATATCACAAGTCTGCTTAGGTATTAAGCGATCTTATTGCGGAGACTTCTTGAAGAATATTATTTCTTTGTTGCATTGCTCCTAGATAGAAGATGACTCTTTGTAAAGATCCACACGTGTAAATTGTAGAAATTTCTCAGGGACTTATTGATTATTGATTAGTAGAGAAAAAAGAGATTTCTTAGGGACTTACTGATTACTGATTAGTAGAGAAAAAAGGCAATCCAGTAAAAGTGAAGAAAGAAAGCAAGATAACAAAAACCTTAATCAAGAAAGAATATAAGGAGACGGGAAAGGAAAGAAATAAAGAGAGTAGGTAAACGGAAAAACCCCACTCCTATGCAATAGCTCGCAAACCACACGGGAGTGGTAACCCACACCCTAGCTCGACCCAGAAGGCAAACCCCTTGCTTTCGCTGGCAAGGGATTTCGAATGTGAGACGTCCAACATGGAAGTCTCAAGCCCAAACCACTAGGCCACCCCGAATGGTAACGGAGGTGATTGTCTTATAATTCTATTTAAGGTTTAGCTCACATCTAAGCAGGCATCAAATAGTTAAGTAACGTTGTCTAGTGGTAGTTTTCTTGTGCAGTATCTGAGTCTGCCAATAAAATGAATTCTTTTTATGGATCAGTAAACTGCGTTTTGCAGTTGTCATTATTTTTTAAGTTGATCAACATTCAGATGTGCATCTTTTATGTCCGATCACATCCAGCTTCCTCTAGTTTCGTTAGGTATGAAATCCGGTCACATCTTTGATTCAATCTTTTCGACTTGGCAATCTTTGAAATTTCACAAGTTTGCTCAAGTATTAAGCGATCTTATTGTGGAGACTTCTTGAAGAATCTTCTTTCTTTGTTGCATTGCTCCGAGAAAGAAGATGACTCTTTGTAAAGATACACACGTGGAAATTGTAGAATTTTTATTAATTAGGTAAAAGTGAAAAAAAGAAAGCAAGACGACAAAAACCTCAATCAAGAATGAATTCAAGGAGACGGGAAAGGAAAGAAATGAAGAGAGTAGGTAGACGGATGTCAATAGAATTGAAATAAGAAAGAAGAGGAAAACAAAAGAGGTGATTATATATATATATATATATAAACAAACTTGCAGCTGCCACTCTTTGGGTGCGGACAGGGTAAAACCTCGCTTCTATGCAATAGCTCGCAAACAACACCGGAGAGGTAATCCGCACCAGGTTAGCTCGACCCAAAAGGCAAACCCTTTGCTTTTGCTGGCAATGGGTTTCGAACTTGAGACCTCCAACATGGAAGTCTCAAGCACAAACCACTGGACCACCAACGGATGTGATTGTCTTATAATTCTAGTTAAGCAGGCATCGAATAGTCAAGTAACGTTGTCTAGTGGTAGTTTTCTTGTGCAGTATCTGACCCTGCCAATTAAATGAATTCTTTTTTTTTGGATCAGTAAACTGCGTTTTTGCAGTTGCCACTATTTTTAAGTTGATCAACATTCAGATGTGCATCTTTTATGTCCGATCACATCCAGCTTCCTCTAGTTTCGTTAGGTCAATCTTTTCGATTTGGCAATCTTTTAAATATCACAAGTCTGCTTAAGTATTAAGCAATCTTATTGTGGAGACTTCTTGAAGAATCTTCTTTCTTTGTTGCATTGCTCCGAGAAAGAAGATGACTCTTTGTAATGATACACACGTGGAAACTGTAGAAATTTTATTGATTAGGAAAAAGTGAAAAAAAGAAAGCAAGATGACAAAAACCTCAATCAAGAATGAATTCAAGGAAACGGGAAAGGAAAGAAATGAAGAGAGTAGGTAGACGGATGGTTGTTTAAGCGGTAGCAATAGAATTGACCCTTTTTTTAATGGATTTCCTGACTTTTCTCCGTAGTATCTTTTGTATCTTCAAAAATTTCTTTTTGTTTTACTTTTGAATGAAATGAGTTTCTACTAGATTTTGTCTGAATACAGGTTTGGATGTATTTCTGCGTATTTACAAGCTACATGTTTATCTGTCTTAACTAATTGACAATCTTAGTATTATTCTCACTCTACTCTTTCTTTTCTTTGCCTTTCTGAACTTTGGTCCTTAGTTTCAATACAGTAGATTTTTCTGGAATGCCACCAGGCAGTGATAGTCTGATAGACTTGTTTTTTTTTTTTATAGAACTTGTCTTTCTCTATATACTATTTCCTGGAATTCCTCTCTCCCCCTTCAACAAAGGAACTTGAATTATAAATTTATGTCAAAATCTTTTTTTGTTTTCTCTTGGCATTATCAAGAATTGTAATAATATTAGGTCTGCGAAGCTTCCCTTGGTTGCTTGCCTTAACTTCTACAAATTTGTTTTTGTAACTTACATCACCTGCTTTGTTTAGACTAAGTTTTTTTTTTGAGTGAACTGCCTTACTCATCTGCTTTGTTTAAGACTTAGTTGAACTGCTGTATCATTACTTGTTTCCAAGATGATTGTTCCTTATTGTTGTGGTCTAATCCTTTTTGCTGCTGTTACTCTTTTACAGCACTGTGTGAGATGGCAGGAAGAAATCGCATTCCTCGGGAAGCATTTGATAACCGCCGGGGCTTTCCTGCAGAAGGGCATATTGCCCGGGGTCCTATGCCTCGACCCACTCCTCATCCTGCCTTGTTAGAGGAGGAACTTGAAATACAACATCTTGAGATACGCAGACTTCTGGGTGAAAACAGGAGATTAGTTGAAGATCGAATAGCTCTTCAACGGGAATCAGCTGCTGCAAAGGAGGAGGTATATCGAATGAACCTTGCCATAGGTGATATGCAAGCGGAGCATGAGATTCGCTCCAGGGAACTTATCGAAAGAGGTTTGAAGCTTGAAGGAGATCTTCGAGCTACAGAACCTCTGAAAAATGAGGCTAAACAGCTCCATGTTGAAGTTCAGAAGCTTAATATTATGAAGCAGGATCTAACTGGCCAGGTACAGACCCTCACCAAGGACCTTGCCAAGCTACAAGCTGATAGCCAACAGATTCCTCATTTCAGGGGTGAGATTGATGGGCTGCATCAAGAGCTTTTGCGCGCTAGGTATCTGCTCTTATTATTTTTTTTTCTTTTTTTATGGAGATATGATTAACATGGAATGCTGTTATGTCACAAACCTGCCCGGTGCCCATTAGGAGTTGAAACCCTTGTATTAATTTGCTCATGACTTCTAGGTCTGCCATTGAGTACGAAAAGAAGGCAAAAGTTGAACTCATGGATCAGAGACAGGCAATGGAAACAAATTTGGTTACTATGGCACGTGAAGTTGAGAAGCTACGAGCTGAGCTTTCTAATTCTGATGGTAGAGCATGGGCTGCAGGTATGCTCTTACAAGTTTATTCCTTTTATTTTAGAAGCATGTGAAGAGAAGATTACATGTCTTCCTTTCTAGTGGAGGTACTGTTTTTCTGCTTCTCCAATTGCTATTGGGAGCAGATTTGACCCAATCCATCAGTAACCATTGATGCTAGAGTCTTGGGGATTTCTGATACTGAAATGGCAGAGTCTAAATAGAATCATTAGTTTATTTTTTCCACAATCCATAAGACTTAGTGTTGGGAACTTTGAGAAGCATTAAAGTTTGGGCTTTGGGTGTCTGCTGCGTTAATTCCCATGATAGTGCACAATCGGTTTTTTCCTCTGAGACTGGTAAGCTGTATTTGTCAGCATTAAGAACGTGCTAGAGACCTCCAAAATATTTGAACAATTTTGTTCTAAGACTAATTATGGAGACCCTAGAATCTCTACTAACTCGTAAGCCTCCTCTACATTATCTTCTTTACATCTTAATTTTAATTATAGAATTAAATCTGTATTCGAAACACCTCCCATTTCTTCCCCTCTACAGTGTCAACCATATTCATGAAGGTCTTGCTGCTCCCCACCATCTCTTTCCTTTGACTTTGTCCTTGAATCCTTCTACTACAAGCCACCATTGCTCACAAACTTAAAGTAAGATTTCTTGTACTCCAGTTCACCACATGTAAGCAAATGGGCTATGATCATAACTAAGTTTAGGAACGATGGACTGATCTGTAAGAATAGTTCCTCTCACTACAGTAGAGAAACCTGTCAATTCTTGATGCACTCCTATGATTTTCTCCCCTTCTCAACGCATAAGATCCTCCAAATAAAGGAGGATCAAACCGTACCACATCATTAATCAGTTCTGAGAATTCAGCCATTTCCCCTGATATTCTGTTGCAATTTGTTCTCTCAAATGAGTATCTAGTAATGTTAAAATATGCACATATCTCCGAAGGCCCATCACATATACTTCTAACAGCATCCAATACCTAGCAGATTTCCTCCTTTCAATTTTTATCAGTCTGTGTAGACTACTCCCAGGAACGAATTGATTCCCACAAATTTGCAAGTTATCATCTGATTGCCACTATCCACTCTCTCTGCTGTCCCACAACACCACATACCCCCCACTACTCTCTATTCAGTTTTTTTTTTTTTTTTTTGAAATAGGTAACTTTGTATTCACACAAAAGGACCTCATCAAGAAATTGATGAGGAGGGTTTACAAACCCCCAGGGGGTGCCATCATTCTCAAATCCAAAACCAAAATTTCAAAAATTTACAATTGTCCTATAAACTCCACTAAACTATCTACTTCCCGCACTAAATCTTGCTTACACCAAAAACAAAAGACTAAGGCATCTCATCTTGATCGTCTGGGCTAGTCCTCCCTTCAAAGCACCTTCCATTCCTTTCTTTCCATAGTGTCCACCATATGCAAGCAGGTACATTTTTCCACCAATCTCCCTTTGATCCTCTCTTCCCAATTCCTTGCCAGCGTGTTAGTACCTCAAAAGTGGTTCTGGGCATTGTCCAATTAACCCCGAGATAATTTTTATGAGAACATAGATCTTTTGAATCTAGTGGAAGCAAACTCAATAACTATTCCCACACTTTTAGGAGATAATTTTATTTAGAGAAATATATCACAAACTTCTTTATTTACTGACTTATCGTATGAATTGAGAGGAAGTATGCAAGGAATGGTGATGGATGGTCAGAAATGAATCAGAAAGTTTAGAAATTGGAAGGAGAATAAGGGGCTAAAAATATAGTACTGTACTGTATTTGATACAAGACACAATATCATCAAGGGAAGAAAAAGCACCGCCGTTTTCCTTCTTTTATGTCACATCCCCGATCAATTGCTTTTGCAGTGCAGCATAGCTTTTTAGAGTGCATCATAGACTCTTTACAGCCTGGGTTCCCCAAGTCAAATATAGGTAAGTTTATAAAATTTGCAATAGTATTACGCGTGGTTAGAAAATGGAGCACGAGTGCAAGTGAACCCAACATGTAGATCCACCATTGGTTATATTTTTCCTACACATACTTCTATTTAATACAATAGATTCCATTGGTTACAACCATGAGTCCCCCACCTTCATTGCAGCCGGCAGCCATTGCAAGGCACAATCTAGTTTTCTTGAACAACTTCCTTCTTACAGCTGGATTAGATTTCTTCAATCCGATAAAGCATATGTGTGACATTACATAATGCCTTAAAATAGTGCAGCTATAGGCCTACCTGCGTCATGCTATTATGATATAAGGAACCTGATCTTATTATGTAGCTCTAGCCTCTATGTACAATTTAACTAAACTAATACTCCCAAAGAAAAAGAAAATAGAAGAGGAGATCAGATGGAGTGATCTATTCTCGTCCAAAAAAATATTTCAAATGGTTCAGTAAGGACCATGTAGATTGAATTAGCAAAAGATCTACTTAACATTATCCTATTGTTACTATGCGAATTCATTGCTGTAATTTTCTTATATTGGTTCCTTTCAGGTTTCTTATAATTTCTTAAATAGCTCTTATATAAGTATTGTCTATACGCTTTATTGGGATATTGTAATTTCTCTGTTGTGTTCTTCCCAATTTGCTGTCCCAGGTTAGCCTCCATGCTTATTCAGGTATTGCCTAATCTGGCAATCCTAGGATCTGGGAGCTATTCTTCTATAACCCAAACATGTTTTTTACAAGTTACACAGTGAACTCACATAGGTGAGTTTTGGGGAGGGTAGAGTGTATGCAGACCAAACATGCTTTTCATGAGATGAATAATTTTATTGGTAGTAGGGGCAAAATCCGCCATCGACAAGCTTTTGTATATCAAAGAAGTAGGGAATCACAAAAACATGTGATGACTCTCGGATCCAAAGGCCCCAAACATTCAGGTGGGTGGGAAGAGTTGCTGAGTGGTAATTTTTGCCTTGGATTTTTATGGGTTTTTAATGTATGAGTCACTTTAGCATTATCTTTTTAAATTTTTTGAGGCTTGAGCTATTACGATAGGAGTTCCTTTTTTAACCGGTTGTAGAGTTAGGTTACAAGGCTTTTAGTTGTGATTCCAAGTAAAATCAGCCATTTTTTATCAGGATTTTCTGATTCTATTTAATGGATTGCAAGATTTGTACTTTGAGGCGAAATGGTCTTGAGACTTGGGTATAGAATCTCATTCTGGAATTGCAGTGAAAAGTCCCCTTTAGTTTCATTTGTTTGATGATAGAAGTTGGCCTATCTGCCACCAAGTAACCCCCCTCCAAAAATAAAATGTAGATATAGGAGAAGATATATACCTTACATGATGGACTCCATTCCTTTTATAGGATCTTTTGGTAAGTTCTTCAAAATCCATCCTCTTACCTTCTTTAGCTAAAGGTAGTGAGAAGAATGATTACGAGTTGTACCTTAATAACCCTCTTCTGTTTGAGTAGTAGACTTGAAAATGTTTCACTCTTGATCACCAATGACAAAATTAGATCATACAGTTTACACGTCCAGAGTGGTTAAGCAGTTTAAGAAATCAGAGGATGCTTTGTTCTTTTGGTTGCTTATGTTAACGATTTATTATCTGTTTGCTAAAGGTGGATCATATGGGATGAGATATGGAAGACATGATGCAAGTTTCCCTGCACCTTATGGCGAGGGATATGGGGTTCATATGGTATGAATATTTCCAGTCACTTGATTGGGAGTTTATTTTAGTGGTCATAGCAAACATCATAGGTAGAGTCGACTTGGTGCATTGACATTCATCCATTATTCTCAGGGTGCTGCTGACAAGGGTCCTTTGTATGGTGCTGCTTCAGCTTCACGGGGAGGACTTGAGAAACCTCAAATGAATCGTCGCTGAGGTGTTCTCTGTTCGCTTGCTGTCCAATAGGAAGAAGGGCCTCTTTTTTATTCTTGTAGTTGTGTTTATATTTTCTAGTCTCTGATGTGGAACCATAATATTCGGGTACTGAAGTACTGTGTGCTGCCTTTTATCTTAAACTGTATAGGGTAATTAAGGCTCTTCCATAGTTGATGGAACTGGATTTTTTTAATTAATGCCTAATGTTATGACTTTGTAGTTTAAATAGCAATGTTTGAGTTCGTTGCGTACATATTCCCTGTCCATTTTGTGCTTTCTGAGCATTTGATTGTCTTGATAATTCTAGCGAGCAGTTTAAGTTTCTATTATCACGAAGCATTTTGCAAGGAACTAGCTGATGGATTCAGAAGTATGATGGTGTATTTAGTTATCTTAGTAGATAGTGTAGAGAATATGAAGTTGCCAATGTTTTGGCCTACTAGCGGTATTTTGGGATGTGGAGCTTAACCATGAGGTGGTTTGCTTTTTGGACATCACAAACCCGTGATTTCTCGATTTTATTCTTTTGGACTTCCCTTGAGCAATGTATGTTGGCACTCATACTGGCAGAAGAAGTTGATGCAGTGCAATAATCCGCATCAGAATATGCACCACTAGACTCACTTGAAGAAGTTCTGCACTGCATATTATTACTATTCTGCAAGCATGTAGGATATTTTCTTGAGGCCAGAGTAATTAGTATAAAGTGGAAATGAATGATGCCCCCACAACCGTTATGGTAGATTGCTCTGTGAGGATTGTATTGATGATATTTCTCTCCTGTTTCTTGAAAATTTTGGGAGGTTCTTGTTAAGCAGCTCTGGTAGGTTACATGTTTTTGAAGAAAGTCAGCAGCAGTGCATGTTTATCTCATAAATGTTACACTTAATAATGGCAGTCTGCTCTTGTAGTCGTCTGCTGCAAACATAGCAATGCTATGAAACTGTTGTTACTATCTTATCTCAATTTCATTGGAGTTAGAACCACAAAGTTGATGGTTAATGATGAACTCAAATCGTTATGAGTACTAGAACCACGAAGTTGATGATTAATGATGAACTCAAATCGTTATGAGTACTGGAGAGAAAGGATTGTGCCTTGGGGAGATAGCAGGTTTAGTATTACTCAGTGTTTACTGTGGGTTGGTATATCAAGTTATCAGTTCTATTGGAGGCTGCCACCACAGCTCAAAATAGATCAACATGGTCTTGTGACTCTTGTCAGTTCTTTGGAATGAAGTCATGGTTACAAGTTGAGGGACAGGCAGAGTGGTGAAGCTGGCATAATCTTGGAGTTGAGAACTGAAATACCCTCACTGATCTGATTTAACCCATTTTCGAATTTGAAAATGCAGCATCCACGACAACTTCTGGGTAATTCTTCCTTAACCTTTCGCTTAACAGGTGGCTGTGCTATAATGCTCATAAGGCCAGTCATCCTGGCTGCAGCAATGGAAACCCGAGTTGCTCACATACATTGAGATGGTCCTTGAAATCTTGAGTGAAGACAGTGGAAGCTACATTGGCAAGTGATGACTGCCTATCAAAATTCCATAGGCAAGTATTCTGTTTCGATGGGCCCTAAAATTGTACTATCTTTCTACCAGAGATTATACTTGGATGTGCTTCTCTATCTTCTTTCTGTCTCTGCGTTTATGTTCAGGAATATTTAGATGTAGATAACTCCCATTCCCACTCTTCTTCTGTATGCTTATGAAATAAGACTTTATTTTCTTCAAGACTAATTCTTGCCGAGACCAGCCTAATGTTTAGGGTACTGATTGTGATGGTTATAGTCTAGGTGTAGGTCTTAGTTACACTAACCTATAGATCCTGGGGTTTTCTGAACCTTTAGGAGTTGTTTGGATTGAGGACAAGTTATGCATGAATTAGTTATGTAGGGATATATACTGCTGACTTTTTTTGTTGGTCATTTAGCAGTTCAATCCATGCATTACTTAATACGACTATTCCTCATTTCATCCCACATAAATAATACATAGTTTCCCGCATTTGTATGTTTATTTATGTGGGAAACAAAAAAAATCTACCAAACATTAGATTAAATTTCCTTCATCCCCCACTAAACTTGGTATAAACTTATGCTGAATTTGGTGGAGATTATATACCTTGCAACCCAAACCAAATGGGCCCATATTGTTCTTATTATTATGCTCTGTATCCATTCCTTTCCATTTTACTAGTTGCATAGAAATATTATGGGGTTGAGACGCATCCTTGTTTTATCAGACCACTGCAATTCATAATTAATTGAAAGGAAGAATATATTTTGGGTTCCATTGACTGGGAATGCAGTGTGGAAAGGAGTTTATTTTGAGATTTTCAACTTTTAGCCTTTTGTTAGCAGTGCTTGCTTCCTTTGTTGTGTTGTCTCTTCCAATGTCGCTTCCCCTTGTTGTTAGGGAACTGTTTATAGGAAGTTCCTCTTGGGATGCAAATGGGAAACCAACGTTAATCAATTGAGGAACTGATAAAAAAAACATGAACTATTATTTAGTGAAACCAACATTGATTTATTGAGATGATAATTAAAAACACATGAGCTATAATTTTTTCGCGAGTTTAACACCTCAACTATTAGTTCTTTTTTCCTACTTGAACTATCATTATCTATCCTTTTCCTGCCTAAATTATCACCATCTATGTATAAAATACACCTAGTTGAGTAGATTGTGATAGTTCAGGTAAGAATAGGTAACAACGGATAGTGACACAAAGTTACTGTTTTTTTAAAAAAAAAATAGGGAACAACTGATAGTTGGCCTAATCAGTTTTGAGGTGTGTTTTAATACATAGATAATGATAGTTAATGTAGGAAAGGAAAACAACTAATAGTTGAAATGTGAAACTCGCGAGAAAATGATAATTTAGATGTGTTTTTTTACCCTTAACTCTAATTTGTTATATGAGGATTTCACTTCGACATTCAAGTATTTACTGTATGAGCTGCTAATTTACTTGTCCTGGGAAAGGACAACATATTTTTAACAGTGGTTGAAGATGCAAGTTTCGTGAGGATTCATCATAATTTGGTCAGCCTATCGTAGTCCTCCTCTCTTCAGGCTTTAGACGGGTAATATGAGCAAGCTCACATAAGTAGAGTTCAGATGGGAGTGAAATGGGTAATGAAGAGTTATATAGGGCACTTTTAACTTGTTTGGATTGAGACGTGGTAGTTATTTTTTGAAGAAACAATTATGAATCTACCTTGCTGATAGTAGGCACCTTTTTTTTGGATGACAGACACAATGGTACAGATGAGACGTAATAGTTATTGTTTGAAGTAACAATTAGAAATCTACCTTGCTGGCATGTTATTATTGGATGACACAATGGTCGTCCTATGCTTAGTT
Organism: Solanum verrucosum; assembly: GCF_900185275.1. NCBI lineage: Eukaryota > Viridiplantae > Streptophyta > Magnoliopsida > Solanales > Solanaceae > Solanum > Solanum verrucosum. The sequence continues at coordinate 1,182,446 of NW_026020014.1, read as the reverse complement.
TCATCTTGCGGTCTTTTATGTAGTAGTTGAAACACTTGTCCTCTTTAGTAGAGGAAGCCAATGGTACTAGAACTATTTACAGTGTGACAATCTTGTATTTATGTGGAGGCCAACTTATTTTGAGTGTAATACTTGGTTTTGGGTGCTTGAATGGGTGACCTTTTACCTGTAGTTGGTAAAAGACATTTAAAGGAATCACACTCATATCGGCAGAAGGTGGAGTGAACTTGGTTCTTTGCTTGATCGTTGAAGTTGCTGACATGTAAAGGTTAACATTAAAAATTGAACTATGCTTGCTTTTCGTTGGCAATTTTCGTGAGGTATTTTATGAGGTTTTACTGTTCAATGCTCACTGAGGACAGTTGGGTTTTAGTTCAGGGGCAAATTTGGAAGAAAATTAAGGTTAATGGAGGAATCTGTTGGCATTTGAGATAAGTAACCTAGGTGCTGTAAGTTCCAGAATATCTTGGCTCACCATCGTGCAAGCAATTCTACAGAATGGACACTATTGTTCCACTTGGATTGCTCATTGATTTAGTCTTTCTTCTCTACTGCGACAATAACATACCTTGTATAATCTCGCAAGTGGGGTTTGAGGAGGATAAGATATACACAAAAAGGCGATAACACTCAAACTACCTACCAATCTTCTACCATAATCCCAAACCTTCAAATTATCCTATCTAGGGTCATGTCCTCGGTAAATTGAAGTTGTGTCCTACCTTGTGTAATCATCTCCCCCTCAGTTCTTTTTCACCCTACCTCGACCTTTACCTCTCCTAACTCCTACTACAACCAACCTCTCACACCTCCTACTAGCGCATCAATACACACTGCCTTAACGGTCATACCAAATTGTTCTGTATATGTATAGGTTTTTTCCTGTGTTAGCATGCCCACACACCCATTTGAGCATCATCATCTTTGGAACATGGATGTTTTTGACTGACCAACACTTCGCTCCATTCCGTAGAACTTACCCTTAAGCTTTGACTTCACATTTTTATCTCACATACTTTACATGTAATCATCCATTTCACCCACTTTGCATCAATTTGATGCAAGACATCATCATTAACCTCTGTCTTCTGTCCAAAAGAAAAAAAGGATCAGCGTATCTTGTGGTTCTATCTGATGGTTGGTAGATTTCCCTATTCACATTCCTTTGTCTTGTTATGTGGTTCTCAAACTCACCATGATGTATGTAGTTGCATTATTCTCCACAAATCTCTTGTTTATTATAATCATTTATGATTCTTAAATTTTCTTGCAAACAGTGTTCTCATCATAGTTCCTTCTTTCCTTTTTTGCAGATGAAAGCTGGAAGCTTTGTTCAATTTACCTTTACTTTTATCTTGCTGTCTTTATGCAATGGTATGACATTTGTGGGCGGCTGTTGTTAAGGAAACACTCAAGGATCGAGTTACCCAACTTGATGGCAAGGGGACAAGTGTAGACGATGGCAGAAAGGCTGTGGGAGCTCATGACGTCTGATTTAAGCAATGCCTATGATAAAGAGGGGTCTAGGAACTCATGACGATCTGATGTAAGCCAATCTGAATTGGGGTATTTCTGAATGAGATTGAATGGTCAGCAAAAGCAATTTAATTGACATTCCCACTTAGGGCTGAGTTGAAGGGCGTTCTTATAATTGGGAGGAGCTTTTGACTGTGAATCAGCTCACATCCCGGCATCCTGGATAACTAAATCAACATATGTGAGTCGCATAACAAAAATTTCAAATGGACTGACATGTTTTTAAACATATTTATGCTCCCAGAGGTTGTGTTTATGAGCAGTAACACAATGTTGTGCATGCAAAAGCGGGACTCTAACATTGAGGGGATCCAAAAAACAGCTTGTTGGATTGATAGTAAGATCACAAAATTTACCAGGACCAACATGGCACATACATGATATGGAAATATCGGGACCGTAAGGTTGCATAACCAGATCTTCACAATGCTGAAAATGTTTGCATCAGCATACTAGGTTCACATTTGCCATAATTTTATTTGTCTTGTACTGGACAGCTTGTTGCTTATTTTTCATTAATTTCTTTCTACTGGGAATTAAATGGATGGAGTTTGGAATCTCAATGTTAGTTAGATAAGCGTAAACTAACATTTCTTTGAAGTTCATCAGAAGAGGATCCTTTACCTTTATGGGTAATAGTAATACTAGATAGTGGGTGCCCGTGCTGGTCACGGACGTTAGCCCTGACACGGTAGGGAACGTCTAAATTCAGAGCTGTCATTGCCTCTTGCTTATACCACACTAAAGCAGCTAAACAATACCTTTTACCTACTGCCAAAGGGTCGTGGTGGAGTGATAAGTATTTTTTTATTCTTAACTAGATGCCTTGTGTACAGAGTCACCACCTTTATTGGGAGTGGTAAATATCGGAAAACAAAAAATTACATTTTTTTTCACAGCCTGTTGGGTATGAAACACTAATTCAACTTCAGGAGTTTGAAACACAACTCTAATTTTCAAATATAATTTCACTTTGAAAACAATTTTTTTTTCCAGATACTCACAATGTTCACGGTAACCCCTCCCCCTTTACACAGAATATATGGGGGGAAAAAAAGTACTTAGTAGAACTCTGGAAATCTCCTCATTTTCCTATTCTGAATCGACACAGAACATAATTTCGAAGCTAATACAATGGATGGACATAGCAGCACAAATGAGAAAAATCAATAATCAGAATAAGAGGCACAAGGCAAAACTCTCTCTATGACCAATCAAATGAATTTGATCTTACTTTAAGCATTATCACCAAAATACACACATGCAACTTCTTTGAAGACCAATATTGCATATAACCAATTATTATATGAATTTCAGAAGTGCAATTTAAGCAAATCTAAATCGATATAACAAAACAAACAGAGAAAAAAAAAACAAAGGGATGCACAGAGAAAGAGAAATTGAAGTGAAGATGAAATTAGGGCCAAAGAGGAGAGACCGAGTAACTGAAAGGAGAAAAACCAGAAAGTAGAGAGAAAAAATGGGAGAAGAAAGGGGCATGCAATGAGACAAATTAAAATATTTACTAAAGGGGAAACATATCCACACCGTTAGACAAAGAATACTTATGTTGAACAAGCTTAAAAAGACACATAAATGCTTGAGGTAATCTTGGATGAAATTTCAAAAAAAAAACTTGATGCTACGGTATAGCAAAACCTTACTCTATTGTGCACTAAACTATCACCCAAGTCTATCACACCGAAAAATAATATAATATTCAATTATCTACTGACCTTTTACCCTAATTTGCGACCTTCATACCTTCCTATCTAATGTCATGTATTCCATAAGCTGAAAATGTGTCACCTTTCTGCAATACTTCTTCGTTTTAGACCTCTCCTTAAACCCACATTAGCCAACCTCTTACACCTTTTCACTGGGGCATCTACATATCTCCTTTTTACATAATCAATTATTGTTGTCTCACTTTCTTCATCTTGTCAATTTTGAAGGTTATTGCCACCTTGGCACGGATCTTATCTTTTCTAGTAAGCTTGAACATTCATTTCAACATACTCATTATTCGTAATTATCATATTTTGAACATTGGTATCCTTAACTGGGCACACTTAACCCCATAAAACATAATTAGCCTAGCCATCACTTTTTAAAATGTACCTTTTAAGTTTTGATGGTACATTCTTATCATATAAGACTTCGGTGAAGAGATTGTATTTTGTCCACCCCATATGAATATAATTTGATATTGTAGTCAATCTTCCCATTTCTTTGAATTAATGACTCAAGATACTTGCAACTTCCTTTTGTGGAATATTTTGTGTATCAAATCTCACTTCCACGCTAACCTTAACTCCAGCCTATAGTCAATTTGACCTTGAATCTCATCAATCAATACTATGTTATATGTAAATAACATACATCATAACACATGTTCATGAATACGACACATCAATTCAACCATCACCAAAGTAAATAAAAACGGACTAGAAATCTATTTGGATTTTAGCTCCATCATACATGTCATTAATAATAAATATAGAAATTGCTATTGAATTGGGATTGGAGGAGTCGAATGAGCCCGTGAGCAAAAGCGCTTGGCAAAAATTACTCGCCATTATTGGTCAACAAGCATCCTGCTATGGAAGCATAAATCTCCAGCTTCAACTACTTCACTCTCTCTGTTCATCTTCTTATTTTTTATTCTGGAAATTTGGGAACTCGAAATTATTGTACTTGTTGTGATGTGAAAAAAGAGAGACGGAGTATGCAGGGCCACTCTGTGTTTTCACTTAAAGTTTCTTCCTTTTCCCCCTTTCCTTCAAACCCCACATACTCTTCATTGCCCTTTAAAGCTGCTAAATTGAACTCATGGGGAAAAAGGGTTCTTGATTCTCGTGTTGTCAATCCTTTTGATTATGCCCTCAACAAGCCTTTGCTTTATTTCAAGGTAATTTCTGGTCTTTTCTTGTGTTGTTGTGTGTGTTTGAGCAAGCCCTTCTGCATTCTCAATTTGGAACTATTCAATTTTTGTTCGCTTATGGTGATAAATTCATTGATCTAAACTGAAATTTGGGGGATTCATAGTTAATTAACATTGAATTACCTAGATTATCGAAGAACCAGTTGCTGAGTGTTAATTTGTTTATAGAGGTGCGGAATTTGGGAGCTTTATTAAAGACTAGGTAATCATCTCAATTGACTTTAGCTGCAGTTTGTAATCGTGCTCTATTCCCCTTTCAAATTGGAAAAAGAAGAAGAAAGACCCGTGTGAAGCTTATTAGAACAGATCACTAGGGTCTAGTTGTTCCCTTAGCTACCCGTTTTTGCGTAGATGAAACATTGCTGGTTTTTACTTCCAATGTGAAGCAACAGTGTTCTTTTTTCTGGACATCAGGTACATGCTACTTCTGCTGAAACTGATCAACCAAAATGGTGGGAAAAGAATGCCTCAAATATGGTTGACATTCATTCAACTCAAGAATTCTTAGATGCTTTAAGTCAAGCAGGAGATAGATTAGTGATTGTTGAATTCTATGGCACATGGTGTGCCTCTTGTCGTGCATTGTTCCCCAAGGTGAGTATTTAAGCTTTCCCAGAATAATGAACCATTGCTTTTTTAAACTACGGAGTGCATTATTCTTGCACGTATTGCTTGGATGTACAACAATACTCACAACTTTTGTTCTGCACTCCTGTGTTTTACGCTCTTCCACTGATAGGTCTAATTGAGGAATGAAACATTCTGGTAACAATTGCTTCATAATTACATAATCAATCTCATTTATGATTTTTTTTTTTTGATATATCAATTATGAAAACAGAAATGCAGTTAGAAAAATTTCGTTTACAAGCGGCCTTATTGTTTGTGGACATTCTCAAATTTTATAGTCCCCACTCCCCTCCACTTGGAAGCCTTCTTAATATGGATGAAGTGTTTTTGCACAAGTATCTTATATCTCCTTCGCCATTTTGTATCATTTGGAGCTTATGGAAAAAAAGAAATAGGAGAATGTTCCCATGTAATTACAAGTAAAATCTGTTGGTCCCATGACATGGACATGGTATTCTCTTAAGCTATTAGAATCTGTTTCTATTCATGTTATTGCAAGTAAAATTGCTGGACGTGGAGCTTCTTTATGTTCTGACTGTTGAAGAGAGGGCTGCACTCAATTTAGGACGTAGTCATTATTTGTCTGATTGTACTCATTTAGTTATAAACCTCAACTGGCTTGAGATTTAGGCACATAGTTGTGTTGCTATTGAATGTGTGGTATGTGAATTTTACTTTGCTTTCTCTTATAACTATCAGGAGTTGCTATGTTCTAATGCTCGATATTGGGTTAATTTCCTTATCGATTAGTTTCAACTTACACAATCATAATATGTTCTTAATTTACTCATTAGGCTGGTTTGGCCTCATTAAGTTTCTAGTAATTTCTTTTGTCGTTTGGTTTGTCTGTTTGAATCACCATGCTTATGTTTCACTGTTATTACAGTTTTATATTTTCTTTTTCCTTTTAAAATTTTGGTTTACCCATCAATGATTTACCAGTTTTACACACCTCCTAGCAAATGCCAAACGAGATTGTGCTGTCCAAGATATCCTAATAGATAATTTGTTTGTTTTTACACTTTTCAATGGCCAGGTCTGCATGATTGCGGAAAAACACCCAGAGATTCTTTTCATTAAGGTGAACTTTGATGAGAACAAGTCTTTGTGCAAAAGCTTAAATGTAAAAGTCCTTCCATATTTCCACTTCTATAGAGGAGCTGACGGTCTGCTGGATTCCTTTTCTTGCTCTCTCGCAAAGGTAGGACCATGAAGTGCATCAGTGTGTTTTTTATTGTGGTGGTGCTTCCTGTTTAGTATACTTGGGAATAACTTGTTTCTAGTTAACCTGCGTAGCATTGTACTGATTGACACTATCCGATTGTTAATCTCGTCACTATTAGTTGGAACTCCATTACTAGGATATCTTTGGTAAATGAAATTTCTTAACTGATAATGTGGTGATCTAAATATTTCTGTTTAGTTCTGGGGAAGAAGATTTTCATTACAGTCTAAGCATATGTGCTGTTACTCATGTTCTTACCTTTCAATCAATTTTCCTTTGAAAGAACTTACTCTGGAAAATATAATGCAGCTTCAGAAACTAAAGGATGCCATTGAAAATTATAACCCAGCTCATGCAAAGGAAAGCTGAAAGGCACTGGTGATTCTCAATTTCCCTGAAGTTTTTTGCAGTCCAAATCATCTTCGAAAAATTTGTTTGTACTATATTTTGTTTCAGAACCTTATTGCAGATTGCTCTGGGCTTTGTCCCACTCACAGCTTTTCTTCTATAATATGCTGGAAAGCTACACATAGTTTTTTGTACAAAGCACTCATTTTTTGCCTCTGCTGTGATCTCTCTCATGTGATTATATGGTAAAAATTTGAAACAAATCACTATCCTATGTGTTTTATAAAGAAGAATGGAGTTTCAGAATTTTATTTTGTTTGAAATCCATGGAAATGGCAAGAACCTTAGAGATTATTGCGCTCACAATGTGCTTATATACATATTCATTTAAAACTACTACTGTATTTCTTTTTCTTTATATTATATTGCTCTAGTCTGTAGTCACAAGAAACTGATTGTTTCTTCTCTTTGTTATTTTACAATCAAATTTGCCAATATAATGAAACCTACTACTACTATTCAGCATGTACAGAATCATCGGTAAAAGGGCTCTGAGCTTCCAACTTGTTATTTTCTGTCTATGTAGTAATTGTAGGTGCTAGAACTTTTGATCTTTTCCCTTTTATTGGTGCTTCAGTATCGGGGAAGTGACCATTTCTCTCCATAAGATCCTCTACATGACCTTCTGCAGTCACATTCACAGGGTAAGTAACCAAATGAATACCCTTCATGTCTTCTACTTCATCTTGATCGTAAATTTTCCACATTTTGTCTCCGATGGAACGGATTCTATTCACACATTCCAAACTTTGAGGGTGTTGAAATTCTTGCTCCGCTTGTCCAGTGTGCTCATACCACAATGACATACGATATGCATTAATGTCCCTTTGATCTATGTCTTCTTCTTCAGTTTTCGACTGATAGCATCCTATTGCAATCTCAGTGTCTCGTTTCCCATCCATGGACCTTTGGTTTATGTTAGCAGAACCAATTAATAAGTATGTATCATCCACTGAAAATTTGGAGAAAGAATTGTTAGCACGTAAGCTTTATTAGTCTAAATGATCAATAATATGACATGCAGAAGTGGCAAATGAGCGAGTTGGGTCAAACTTGGTTGAGTTCAAATGGGTCAAAATGAGTTGGATCAAGACGAGTCAAATGACGGGTCATAACACAACATGCCCAACATAACCATCTTCAATCTCCAATTGTGATCTTGCATGTTGGAGTTTGGGTTGCATTTTGACTTGTCAGATACACTACTTAGCCAGTTTGACTCAATAGTTTGATGAGTCATTTCAAGTTCAACACACTGGATCAAGCCATCAGACGGGTCATAGCCCAACTAATTTACTCTGGCATGTTGAACAGGTTACTAGAAAATGGATTGATTTTACCGCGTCTAAATTAACACTAGATGAGTAAGAGGTAGAAGAAGACTTTTCATACCTATCATGAGCTTGGAGTGGACATAAACCATGAATCTCCTATTCTTTTGAGCTCTCCAGTATTGTGATTCTGGATGTGGAGAATAGGGAGGAGCAAATTCTCCTTTGATCTTTTCTTCTCTGTTTGCAAGACAGAAGAAATTCAAGTAATCTCTAGGATGCCCCTGTTCGCCACTTTCTTTAATCGCTTCACCTATAAATTTATACATCATCTTCATAGTTTCCCGAGTCCAGTACAAGATATCTTGCACTGAATCGCTCTCTGGCAGTCCTTCTGGCCACATTGGTACCACAATGTACACAGAAAACCGTTCCTTAGCTCTGATTTTATTCGCAATCTTTAGAGCAATCTCGATTGGAATTAAGTTTCTGCAGCCACAATGTTGATCTTGCTCCCAAAGGTGGCATCCACCGATGAAATACTGATTCTCGATGTATATGAATCTGTCAGCTCGTCTGATTGCTTCAACATAAGCTTCATGGATACTTCTTTCAACTGTCATGTTCCTCGGTAAAGGGCATGCGGAGACATGATCAATTGATCGGAAGACTTGAACGTTCCAATCCCGATCAGTAGAAGCCATGTTTGGCTGATTGCTGAGTTCTGGAATGGATCTTATGGGAATGAGCAAAGAAGGGCCAATTTGCTTATTCCATCTTTGTTCAAAATTGTTGAGTATATCCATAGCTGCTTGCCCTGTGACACGAGCGTGAGCATCGTGCCATGGTTCTCTCGGCCCTCCTTTGTGCAGGCTTGCACCTGATAGGCTTGTTTGATAAAAATCATAGCAATGTGATTCTGTGTTGAGAGTTCTAAACAGGGAATGCTCTTCTGTGTCGTATCGACCATCACAGAGATCTAAACCACCAAGAAAACTAGTAATTTCTCGACTAGTTGACGATAAATGACTTCTTGAATCTACTGCTATCATCTTCTGATGATGTGCAAAGAATGAGGGAAGTTTATAGTGTAATCTGGGAACCAATTTGCATACTACTTTTGTGTCTCTGAAATATGCTAAAGAATCTTCGTCGTGTGTTCTCATCACTCCCTTGTTCTTGATGATTGGTAAGGATGTTTCATCGTCCCAAAGCATGATCATCACAGCTACACCTTCCTCTGCTTTACGCTTCAGCAATTCACCTAGCTTTACTCCTTTTGCATGTGTAATTTCTGCACTGGGATCGCGGACCTGAAAAGAGAAGGCACCAGTGTTCCAAATGTTGAGAAAATGGACATTAGGTCTAACTCAACCAAACTTGAACTCTACTACCAAAGCTAGCTCTTTCCTCAATATATCTGGGAATATCTAACGCCCCTACCTCATGAAGCGTGTATAACATAACATGAAGGCCCTTCCTAGATGTGCAACGTAACAAAACATTCATTCTTTCTTTAGAAACAAACGAATGTCCCTTGGACAAATAACCTCTGTATGTACCTTCAACCTAGCTCGAAATTCTTTCTTTACTCTAGAGTTCTGATACCATGTCAAGAAAATCGACATTGGGTCTAACTCAACCTTATTCATGAAGTGTGATTTACACAAAATCATAAAAAAGAGAACTCATTCCTCAACTAATGTACCTCAATCTAATACCATGACACACACATAAAACAATGCAACAAAAAAAGGAAAGGAAATGTAGTAGTTTTTTCTCCTTACCAAAACCATCTTAGGATTGAAAGACCACCCTGCAATGTAAACCAAATGCTTTGCACCCTCAATGGCTCTGTATATGTCCTCCCACAAGTTTTTAGGTCTCGTCTGAAATGGAGGTTGGAACGTATGTTGGTGATGTGCATCCTGATAAAGAGTCACACTGCAGTTTGATCTTTGAGGAAACGTCGAATTTTTTAATCCTGTGAATGCACCATTCTCTAGTATTCTTCCCCAGCTTGGTTCATTTTCTGCTGGCTTGAACCAAACAATGAACTGCAACTTCAGTTTCTTCTTTGGCTTCTTGTTTTCAATGGAAAGTGGAAAGAATCCCTCGATTAAACTCGTTTCGTTTAGGAGCTTGTTTGCCTGAATTGTGAATTTCCCTAAGATGGAGCATTTTGTCTTCAGAGTAATGGTAACTGTTGTGTTTGGAGAATGAGCACAGAGGATTTGAAAAGTCTGGTTCCAAACGCGATCACTTTCTTGTGTTGTTTTTGCTACTGTTTTGTTATCAATCTTGATTGTCACAAATGCAGGTTTTCCATTTGATGAAATACACTGCAAAACATTAAAAAATAAGAAGAGGATTTCAGGCCTTAATAACTGATTGTTATTGCAGCTCAAGGGCTCTGGTCTACTAGTGGTAAGAGTGTAGCCCGTGATGTGCTGATTAGACACACTTTACGAGTTTGAACCACAAAATGTAATGGTTCTTCTTCCATGAAGATTCAGACAAAGCACTGAACAAGAGTTGGAGAACGAATACAAAGGCTTTATTATTGAGAAAGTATTAGAGGCTACCAGCAGTCCATCACGGAAGGAGATGGATATTGAATGATCAATTCACCATTGAGAACATTTAGCCTCAAAAGACAAATATTCTAAATCAAACAAGAATTTGATGAGCGAAATCTAATGTGCTATTCATAAATCACTTACCTTAAAGGGAAGAGATGGCTTGCGAGACGTGGCTCGAAAAATTGAGACTTCAAGTGTTCCATGAAAAAACTTATGTTTACCCTCCATCCTATTCTTTTTGCAGGTCTTCAAAGTATTGACAATATTTGGTTGATTATATTATATTCTGAGAGAAAAACATCAAAGAATTTTTTGTGTTCATGGGATCACATTTGTATGTTGATATATAATGGTTGGTAAGTCTGTTATTTTAATCCAAAGACAGCTATATATTTGGAAACTTGGAATACAATTGAGATGTTGGAAGTGGACAAAACTTAAAAACATGTAAAATTCATCCTTAAAGGCAACCTTCAACTTCACTGCTAGTTTCTGCTTTAAGCTGAAGTTTTCCCTATCCCACAAATGCCTAGATAATCGAGTTTAACTTTATGCACGAATAGTTAAATATTTTTTTATACTAGTAAAATATAACAAGAAGTAACGGTCAATAATTAAAACATGAAATTTGTAATCTGGAAGTAGATTGGTCTATATTTGCTTTAGACTAAATCTTTCTTTCTTTCTTTTTATCAATTATTTGTCCAATTTAATTTCATACACTAATTATTTGTTGGTCTAATGTTTGGCACGTTGGATTAATGCACTCCATATTGTCTATTTTGTTTATTATTATTATCGAACAAACAACATATATTCTTAGTTTAAGGGTATCTATCTTTTCAGGATCTAAACGAACTAATTAATACTAATTTCTAGAAACAACAATAACATTACTCGGTTACATAGAAGGTAGAAAGATTATTTCTGATAAATCTGTAACTCAAGTAAAGTATTGAAAAAATATGCAGTAGTGAAAAAGACATGCTAAAAACAAAAGAAGAGGTGAACACTATCAAAGAATATGATAGTAGGTATAATTATATTAATAAGAAAACTAAATAACTCGATTACCTAGTAAATTTCTACCTTAATCCTCGACTTTAATATTCTCTCGTAGAAAGAAGAGAAAAGAGAGGGAAAATAAGTTAGGTGGTACTGAAGATGATAATTACACAAACGGATCTTTGGCCAACTTTCTTTATTCTATTGTTGGAAAATTTGGCAACCAAACTGCTGAGTCAATACAATATATTAGTATTATTATTATTATCATTATTATTTAATTCAGACCTGTAACTGCTTTTGATTTATTTTGTCCTGAATATAATTCTTTTCAGAAAATAATTAACTCAAAATGTCCTGAATAATTCTTTTCTTAAATAGTTGTAGTGAAGCCTCTCGTTTTTGTTTTTATTTTTCTGATTATGTTTCTTAATTTCATTGTTGATATAATATAACTCATGATGATCCATATATGAATAATTTTCAACCTGCAAATTATGGATGCCATTTACTAATTTAAAGAAAACAAGAAAATCTACTGCAAAAGTCGTGACTAATCCGTGTTCCTAAGTTAATAATGCCCAAACAAAATATGGTATCTTTTGTGATTAAGAAAAAGACACATTTATCTAGAAATTTCCAATACAAAAATCCAACTTGATAGAGACTTATCAATTCTCGAGTTCAGAGCCAAAAGGACAAAAAAAATTGTCAAAAATTTCAAAAGGGCACATCAAATTTTTTTAAAATCAAAAGGGCAAAATCGCTCCTGACAAAGCGATTCCCTATGACAGAATGACTAAAAATCGCTGCTCCAAAAACTTTATTATTATTATTATTAAAAATCGCTGCTGTAAGTCAATTTTTTTTTCTTACATCGCTGCAGGGGCAACGTTTTTACTTCATCCATGTCACTGCTCTTCCTTTTTCCACCTTCTTTCATCACTTATCTTCTTCTTTTTTACCTCTTCCATTTAAGAAGTTAAATAATTCATATTCTTAATGCTCTCTCTTTTGTTCTTCAAATTAAATGTCTTCAAATGTCCAAAACTCAACCCCATCACCATTACCAACAACATATGCCTCATAAATGAATATTGAATTAAAAAAAATAAATCAAAAGGGGCAAGATTAAGCACATCAAAAAAAAAATCCTGATTTTTTTTTAATTTTATCAAAATCACTGGAAGTATAGCGGTTTTAAAAAATCTTTTTTTAAAAAAATTCTTAACCAAAATCGCTGCTATTTTGAAGAAAAAAAGATTATTTTTAATCGCTGCCAAGGTAGCGATTTTTATTTATTTTTAACATCCTAACGAAGCGATTTTGCCCTTTTGGTTAAATTTTTTTTTGAAGTGCCGTTTTAGTTTTTTGAAAGAAAAAAATTGCCCTTTTGATTCCGGACTCATTAATTCTCAAATATTCAATACAAAATTCGGATTTCTTAGAAAAAAGAACTTGTTTAGATTTAAAAAAATTATTTATATATATATATATATATATATATTTCTAAGACTCACGAATTTTCAGTCAATGTCCACACTTTTACCTTGATTTAACAAACAACTTCTTCGATAGCGATAAAGAAAGCAAAAAAGTTTTCAGAAGGTTAAAATACTTGCTTTACTCTTCTTGTATGTTTATTTTGTACCAATTCAAATTTATTGACTCGATAGATTTAAATAACAAATATGTACTTAAAAGAAAAAGGAATAAAGTTAAGTAGTGTCACATGGTGTTCCTGATTGTGCTCTCGTTTGCACTGTATATTGATTGGGTATTTGAAGATCCAATAATGCGTCCCCACTTGACTCCAATTCACTTGGGGACGTTCAATCTACCACCCACGTTTCCTCAATGTCCAAAATCGAATCCAAATTAATAACTCAAAGTTTTTTTTTAAAAAAAATCTTTTGGCCAGAATGATATTTTATCTATATTATTTTATCTTTTTAAACATTTTTATCATTTTAACTTTAATACCTTTTAAGTAAAAAATGGAAAAAAGATCAATTTATAAACTTTTTTATATATCGATTTATTGGTTCTTAATGATTTGAGGTTATTTTTTAAAACACGTTAATTGATAATCCGTTAGTAAATTAATAAATTATATTTATATTTTTTTGGTATATAAAGTCAGAGTTTAGTTTTGTACTTTCATTTTTAACTATCTCAAACTTTCGATTATTCTACAAGGTGTTAGTGTTTGCTTTTGAGCAAAATGCAGTCTGTCAACTCACATGCATGGTTCATTTGATTTGTTCCCTTGAATCTAAGTGATTTTCATTTTTGTGTATAAAATCTTAATAGTTTAATGATTCTATAATTATTTAGCATATTTACAGACAATCAACAAATTTCAAAATCAAATCGAATCGATCGATTCGATACGACGTAACACCCTCATCTTATATTACCATGAAATACCAATTTGTGTCATAATAAATGAATAACAATCATAAGAGTTTTACATATATTTTTCACCTTCTATTTCCTTTAAAACTAACTTTTATATCGAATATAAAAATCCCAATAAATCATGTTATTATTAACAATGAAATAAAGATATTAAAAATTATTTTTAAAAAATCAGTACTATCATTTTATATTATTGGAAAAAGAATAAATATACCCTCAAACTATCGTAAATGGTATGTAGATACCCTCCATCATATTTTTGGGGCATTGTGCCTCTGCCGTCCAAAAGCTAGAGCATATATGCCCTTCACTCTAACGGAAGACTAAATAGGTACACGTGGTGCAATCTGATTTGTCGATTCGATATTCAATAAATGTCGGGTCGATGAATAAGATTATGACACATATATGTCCGTTAGTATAAAGGGTATATATACTCTAGTTTTTGAACGACAGATGCACCAATGTCCCAAAAATATAACAGAATATTTACATATCATTTATGATAATTCGAAGATATATATTGTCTTTTTTCTCTATAGGTAGATTAGATAGAAACGGGACAAAGAAGAAAAACAAATACTAAAAAATAGCTTTTTGCGTGTAAAGTGAGACAATGCACGTGGTATAAGAGGGCCGGCTTCGTTGTTGCCTTCCCCCTCTTTAACATCCGTCCATGTCCCCACGACGTTCTTAACACCCCTCACCTTCTCCCACTACTTTGCTCCATTCAAAAATAAAAATAAAAAATCTAGCTCTATTATCGAGCTTCATTAAGTTTTCATTTGATCATAGATTTAAAATTTTAAGATTGGCCCTCTCCCTCATATTTATGTCCTTTACGTAAAGAATTAATGATCAATTGTCACTTAATATATTTTTTCTTTTTCTTTTTGAGTGGTGCATTTATGTCGTATAAATTCTAAATGGTAAAGCTCGAACGAATCTCAAATAAATGAATTGATTTTGTCATCATTATTATCCTTCAAACCCTTAATTCCATGATGAATTTCACTAATGAAAACTACTGATTAAATCATCATATTAGGTCAAAGTGAGATCTAACTTCAGACAAAAATGAATATGTTTAAAGTTCTTACGCTATCTATAAAGTTTATATTCAAAGGTACTCCCCTTTAGGTGTATCAAAATACTAATCTTTTGATTAGACTAATAATACTCCTAGTCCCATTTTATATGTCATCCATTTTTATAAATAGTTGGATCACAATATTTGTTATTTTATAAAATTTATGCATCAATTATCATATTTTGCCTATTATGCCTTTGATAGAATAATCAATTAATCTTGTCTTTATTAAAATGAAGTTGACTTAAGAAAATATTAAATAAGGGTATAAGGGTAAAATTACATGATTTTTAAATGCAAGTGCAAAGTAAAAAGATGACATATAAAATGGAACGGAGGGAGTAATAATTAAGAAAGTAGTTGCCGTAGTCAACAAAGAAAGGAGTTAATATAATTTTTCTTTATTTTATTTTTGAAAACGCTTTAAATTTATCCTTAATGACGATATGTCATTGCAATAAATTTTAAGATTTTTAGTTCTAAAAATAGTTAATCACTTACCCTTCAAACTAAAATATCATTGGTTTCAGACTTTCGGACTTCTGATCTATCTTTCACTCTAGTGGATAAGTTAAAATTTCTCTAAATTATCGTTATTTTACTAGTTTTATATTTGGACTATTGGGTGATTCTGTTATTTCCTTAGAATATTAACTTTCTTTAGATAAACAAAATTTGATTGAAGATGTAATAAAATATTTGTGATAAGTTGTTGAGAAGCACGTAAAAGATGAAATATGTTTTTAAAATGCATCTATCTGGCACAATTAGTATGGTAGTTCAGGTGTGATTTGTAAATACCGAAGGTATAATTTAAGTATGAAACTTATAAAACAATAATAATTTGAAAGAAATAAAGTGTTTAACGTATTTTTTATATCTTTCTTCTCGTATGTTGTCACTTGAAATTCGTTAATGAAAATTTTGTAATTTTATATTCATGAAATATATGAATTTGATGAACACTCAATAATTAAGATATGAAATTCATAAAATAGGTGATAATTGAACGGATTTTTAACCTATTCAGCTATCATATTAACTTAACTTATTATAGGTTTTAAATTGTGAAAAGGAAAAAAAAAAAAAAGTAAAGAAACTCCGTGGTAAGAATGATCCGGAGACAGCTATCAATTGCCACGTGTCACTCAGCTTTTTGTTGATATTTTCACACAAATTATAAACTATTCAACATTTAGACGACTTCCCTCATTCACTCCGTCCCATTTTTAGCTTTCATTTTCACTACAGCGAAGAAAAAATCCTCTCCGTTTTCAAAATCTCCGGCGAGAAAATGACGAATTACGGCACCATACCGACGTCATCTTCCGGTCCGGTAAATGTGGAGTTCATCAGTAGAGCAAAAGATGTGTTAAAGGAAGGTTTAGCTGCTCGTAGGCCATGGAAGGAGATGTTCAATTTCCACTCCTTCAATCTTCCATCCGGATTCAGCGATGCTATATCACGAATTAAGACAAATTTCTCCTTCTTCCAGACGAACTATGCTATCATAGTGCTCGTTATTGTCTTCCTAAGCCTGCTCTGGCACCCAATCTCACTCATCGTCTTCATAGTTCTGATGGCCGTTTGGTTGTTTCTGTACTTCCTCCGTGACGAGCCGTTAGTGATTTTTGGCCGTCTGATTTCTGATCGTGTGGTTCTGATTGTTCTATCTGTTCTTAGTCTCGCTTTGCTGCTGTTTACCGGCGCTACATCTAATATCCTGATATCGCTAGCGGTCGGCGTGTTTGTGGTGTTGATTCATGCTTTGATAAGGAAGACTGATGATTTGTTTTTGGATGAAGAAGGTGCTGGGTTCTTAAGATCTGCTCCATCGTCTTAGTTTGCTGTGTTAATCCCCAGTCAGTTGAAGTTTGTCAACCAATTGTAGTTTTTTTTTTGTGAATTTATGTAATTTCCGATTACTTCTTCGATTGATTGTTTGCATCACCATACACTTTTGTTCATTTCTCGTTGAATTTGATCATCGATGAATGGTGGTTTGTTGTTATCTTAGTGAATATTTTATTCTGCAATGCGTGTTGTATTTAGTAAATGTCGGCAGAAATAATTTGGGGAGATGGAAAATAACGTGTACTTTCGCGATACTTCGTCTGAATTGGACTTATTAATTATCCGTAAATAAAAGAAGTAAATTAGAAAGTTCACTACATGCCTTTCTTTTAACTTAGCATCAGCACAGACAATTATGATCTTTAATTTTGATGTTCTCAAGTAAGCAGTTAAATTAGTATAAATAAATAGACACATTCGTCTTACATGATATTATATATGATAATCTCGTGTCCTAAGTGATGTTTTATGTGTATTATGTTATGTAGAACACATGTGTCTTTTTATTTAATTTCATACAAGTTTAAATGCATACTTCTACACACTCAAAGTCGAGGTATAATTGTATATTAAAAGTCAAATTAAGGGTCATATTTATATATTATGTATTTTTTTTTGTTCTATCCACTCTATAAAAGCAAAAATAATATTTTCACTTATTTCTCATTTTGAGGGATGCAATATGATGATTTCTCGTTCAAGCACATTTAACTATAGAGTTCTAATAAAATCTAGTGCATTAGTGTTGGATGCTTCACTTATTATTTTATTAGCATTTATGAATTCAAATTAGTTAAGATTGATGTTAATTCAAACTAGGAAATAGACTAGTAATAGGAAGAGTTGTTTCACTTAATTTTTCATATTAGTAATCATAGTTTTATTTTTGTAGTTGTTTGTTTAATCTTTTCTTTAATTCACTTATTTCACAAATAATGAAATAGTAGTACTAAATTTTGGCGTATAATAATATATATATATATAGACTTTTTCCTCCTATCTATTGATGTATTACTGTAAGGTAATATTTACATTGTCAAATAACTTATAAAAATAACTAGATAAATTGTTATTATAAAAATTAACTTAATGTCATTTTATAATAATTACTAATTTGCTATTTTATAACTTAAATTCATAGTATCATTTTTAATCAGATAAAGCGCAAGCTGAGAAAAACGAACCCGTAAAAAGAAGTGGGCATACTTGTGCACTGTGCTAAAGGTGTTGTACTTGGCGTGAAATTCAGGCGAGTATATCGTAATTTACCGTCAAAGGCCCTTTCATTCACCTCCTCTACTGCAACCGGCGCCGGCCGCCGTGAAGATGGCTCACGTACCGGCGTACGATCCTTACTACGTAACTCAACCAGTATATTCGTACAATAACGAGCAGAATGATATAAAAACGCTGTTCGTCTCGGGACTTCCTGACGATGTTAAAGCTCGTGAGATTCACAACCTCTTCCGCCGGCGTCCTGGTTTTGAATCGTGTCAGCTCAAGTACACCGGTCGAGGAAATCAGGTATCCTATCTTTCCTAATTCGCCGCCTATTTGTAGATGCTTAAATTTTCGCTAATCTATTAAGTGATCTAATAAGGTTTTTTGAGTCGCCTATGTTAGTAGTTATGCTTCATTTTAGCACGAATCAACTGTCTAATTATCTGCATTACTTGTTGGAAGAAGTTAATTTTTTTCTACTGAAAACAATAGAAGAGGAATTGCGACTGGATCAGTTATTCACATGGCGGAGGTGATGGCAGAGGTGGAGTTCAGAAGCCTTTAGGATACGATTTATCAATTTCTGAAAGTTATGGTTGGTTCAGAAGCGTTTAGGATACGTTTAGGCTTTCACTTTTTATTAGAAACAATATAGGGTTTCACTTCGTCACACTTTACTGATTAAGATTTGGTGAAGATAGAATTGTCTCTTCATTGTTGTTCGAAAGATAAACAATGCGAACAGGTAGAGGCGGAGCAAGGATTGCAACGTTGTGTTTTTTGGAATTCCAAATGATGACTTCATGTGTTAATATTGAGTTCTAAACTTAATATTTTTCTATATTTAATGAATTTCTTAACAAAAATTCACTATTTAAGCAAACAGTTATTGGGTTCGGCCAAATTCGTATCTGGGCATTTAGCTCAGGTTCTACGAGCAGACGAAGGCAAAGACCATATTTACCTTAGCTTATTCCACATACAAAGAGACTCTTGTCCAATTTCTCAGGTGGGGAAGTGAAATAGTTACATTTGTTTGTTATTCTGAAGACAACCTGATCAATCTGTTAACTTTATTCTGGTATGAAGTTTTTCAGCAGTTCTCAAATCAAAATTGATAGCGAAAGGCTAAATCCTTTTTTTTAATCAACTGTAGTATCTATGCACCAATCTTCTATTTACAATTGTGTTTCTAATCTTCTTCTTCCATTATGCAGGTTGTTGCCTTTGCTACTTTTATTGATCATCCATCAGCAATGGCAGCTATGCATTCCCTGAATGTGAGATATCTAATCTGAGTAGGTCTAGTTATGTTCCACATTCTGTTTGGATTTTGGAAATCACATATATGCTGCTTTTAAGACCACCTTATTCCAAAATGTTCTTATTCTTTTCTTTTTGTGTTCTGTATAAAAGATAAAAGAGTCTCAGAAATATTAAATTTATCCAACTATTCACAACCAGACCTTGCCTTATTATCTCGGCCTCTCAATTCATCTGCAAATAAGTGTTTTTTTGCATTATGAATTGTGTCTGTTGATTTGGTTTAGTTTTGTTGCTAACACTAAAAGCCCACAATGTCCATTAAGTGCAAAAGGGAACAAACAAGTTCTGTTTCTGCTAACCTCCTTTTAGTTCTAATTTGAGTTTTTACTACCTATCTTGAGGTTCATGTAGACATTCAACTTTTGCTTCATTAGTTTAGTCAATTGGTATCTTTCTTGTCCTTTACCAATCCCAATTCCAGGGTGTAAAATTTGATCCTCAAACTGGATCCACTTTGCACATTGAACCGGCAAGATCAAACTCTAGAAGAATACAAATTCCAGGTATAAATTTGTTGCAATCATTGATATTTATTTGATATCAATAAAGTTTTTGCATCCAATAAAACGGGAATTATTTTTTTTCAGTTCTTGTTTTTTTATAATTATTGCTTCTATTGGCTCATTTAGATGGTTACTGACAGGAAGAGGACCTTATGTAGTTATTGACAACAGAAATAAGTTCAATGAAGATGCCGAAGGAGGCACATCAAGCAATGAAGGTACCAGCTTTGATCTTTGCTATATGGTTCCACTACCACATTTAAGATGTCAAATATATCTGTATTTCTCTCATATGCTTTTTGTTTAAGACTTTCTATAAGGAAGTATTTTCATCAAATTTTTTACTGAGAATCATAAAGTGTTAGTACTATTTGCTTATTCAGGTGATATTGATTCTGATGATGCTTCCGAGCCCGAGAATCCTGATTCTGGGACAAAGGATGATTCTTCAGAAGAGAAACGGTCAAGCATTTTGATAAACTAAATTTTACTTATAAAGACGTGTGTTATTTGAGGTCTGTTGCTTTGATCTGTCATGGAAAGCTTATTATTCTCTATTGTGGAACAGTGAGGAGAAAGTAGTGGAGCCTGACTATGCTTTGGCCCCGAAAAGTGTGAGTCTATATATTACCCTCTATCTGTAACATGTGTTGTATGCTGGACATAGGGACTGCAAGCAGATTAGGTGAAGCTCTGAAAGTGTGCCCTTCAAATCCTGAAAATTGGAATGAGCGTGTGTAAGGACCATATACATAGATAATCACCAAATGTGCAAGTGCTGCAAATTACTGTTGCACACCTGACTTAATTACAAATTACATATATGTTTAGTTCTTAGTGAAGAGAGACCTACCTTATTTCACTATTGGAGCAAACATCTAGGACGAGTCTCCTGGATTTTTACTACTGCTGAATTCCTCTTTCTGGAATTCTTATTAATTTCCAAGCGTTTTATTTGGATTTGATGTTATAGGAACAAAACGAGAAGACAACAGATGGAGCACAACCATGTTCCACTCTGTTTATTGCCAATCTTGGTCCAAATTGCACTGAGGATGAATTGAAGCAAGTTATTTCTCAGTAAGTTCCTGTATAACTCCCGCGCAGGAGGGTGTTCACCTTCGCATCTTTCTTGAGAACTCAGTGTTCATATGGTTAAGCAATTTGTTCCGTTAGTGCTAGCTACAAATGGAAATATTATAAGTTGCTCAGGCTACCTAAAACTGACTGTATATGTTGCTTTTACTGCCAGGTATCCTGGATTTAACACCCTCAAGGTGCGTGCAAGAGGCGGGATGCCTGTTGCTTTTGCTGATTTTGAGGTACCTCTCTCAGCTTCTTATTGTGGCTACAGCAAAAATGTAAATTTGCTATCAGGTCAAAGACTTAAAATGAAGCTAATATACCTGCATTTAAAATATCATAGAGACATGGTCATGTGTTTGGAATTTTCAACTATTCTGGTCTCTGCTGCAGTCACTAGGTAAAATTAGACTTCCCTTCTGTAAAAGGGAAGTGACGTTGGAAAGTACACGAAGCACCATACATCTACATATGTTACTAACTGGAAAAGGGATGTTACTTTAATCATATTTCTATCAGTTATGTATGTAGTTTTTGTTTCTATAGGGCGTTGAGCAAGCAACTAAAGCACTGAATGAACTTCAAGGAAGCACTCTACCATCTTCTGATCGGGGTGGCATGCACATAGAGTACTCCTCTCCGTCCTTATCATCCTATTGCAAGTACATTCTGAGTATTTACATGTTTGTGGCACTGTTACTAAAATTTCCCTCCTGTCCTATTCAGGTATGCGAGATCCAAAATGAGGAAGCCATAGATACTTTCCTCTTTTTTCCTTTTCCAAAAAAAAAAATCGTTACCGACTTACTTGCTACTCTTGTAGTGCTGAACTGAAGATATTTGCGGTGCTTCATTTCCTCAATGTCTTTATGTGTTATCCAGATTTAAGAGTGTATGAAGGTATTTATGGACAAATTAGATATCATTCTCAAGACACTAGCATGCGTGCAAATGCGTTTGTTCAACTGACTTCACATGGATTGCAACTAACTAATGTAATTGCGCATCGACTCTTTAGAAGTTTTGTAACTAACTATTAACTTCCTTAGCATCTTGTAGCTCACATTCATCTTATTTACTTCTTACTACAGCCATGCCTTTTTGTAAACCGAATTTCAGCTCACATGTCCCATCGAGTTTATTGCCAACACATGTATCTATTTCATTAAATAACATCAGCTTATGGATGGGTTTGATGAGTGCTGTCTTCCGCATTGGATTGTCAAACCATGTGAATTGTAAGCAAGCTAGCAATTAAGATTGTGAAGCTAGGTTTCTCTTTAATCGACAAAATAGTGTTCTTTTCTTTGAGCTACATGAATAAATTTTAAGATTTGAGTAGAATGACTAAACAGTTCTCATTTAATTATAAAATACAAAAACACGGAGACAGGACATCAAATGCAAAACATATACTACTATATTACGCCTACCTTCTATACAAGGATATAATAAAAACAATCACATGGCTTTCGGCAAAACTGCCTGGCTAAATAAAGCAGCAAAATTGTATCTTAGTGTCAAGATCAATTTATCTACAGATGGTCCCTAATATGTTGTCCTGGATTGTGATCCCTGTCCCAAATATTAGAGGGGTTCCTTTTGTCAAATGAGAGCTTGGCACTGAATTCCTCCGATCCATCGCTTAATAAGGAACCACTGAACCTTTGATACTGTTGCTGGGCATCTGACCAAATCCTTCCACTATGGTTTCCAACATCATATCCAGGTGTTGTTGACAATTTTCCAGATTCCATGATAAGATCGCCTTCAAGTATTCGAAGTACCTTCATAAACAATATCCAAACAAACATGAGAATTAACTTATACCAAGCACAACGAATCATGTGAATGGTGCATAGACTCGATCTTGTCGGTCACACTTACCTGAGACATGCGAGGCCTGGCCTGAGGATCCCGCCGTATGCACAAAGATGCAGCATGCAACATGCAGTATATTTCATGTTCTGAGTAGCAGTTCTCTAACCGGGGATCTATTAGCTCATCAACAGCACATTCTTGCAACAACGGACGCGCCTAATACAAATCAATCACAGTATCAGCTACACATGAAAGGGAAGGAGGGCGCTCTCGTTCATTTTTCTTCATGTCAGCAAAAAAATGATGGCAAATTAAGGTTAAAACTAAATAGATACCCATTCTGTGAGACACTGCTGGCCTTTAGGCCTGGTAAGATCCACTGCCTTGCGTCCTGTAACAAGCTCCACCAGTACCACTCCAAATGAGTAAACATCAGCTTTATCAGTAATCTGACCACTTTGAGCATACTCGGGGGCCAAGTACCTGAATTTCACAAATTAGACTACTGATTCTCAGCAACATATAATCACAATATACCAAACTACTTCCAAGGCCTACCCAAATGTTCCAATTACTCTCGTTTCAACGCCTGTGTCACCGTCAGGTTGCCACCTAGCCAAACCAAAGTCTCCAACCTGGAAAAAGAAAAGTGAATAAGATAATTAGATTTTGAGTGCTGCATCAAAAGGTAGACATAATGCATTGTAGCACAAGTGAAGCAACTTATGTTGTGTTTGATTCCACAGATAGACTTTTAGATGATTCAATGCAAGCCTTAATTAGTAATGTTTAGATTACTATGTATCATTGAACTTTCAACTGAGGAGAAAGAGTCTTCCATACAAGTGGTTCGAAGTCGTGGGTGATGAGAATGTTGTTGGGTCTCATATCTCTGTGGACAATGCAGCCCACTCTGCATTCTTCATGAAGATAACGTAAACCTCGTGCAGCACCAACAGCAATTTTTTGACGAGCAGACCACTCCAAAGGATCTCTCGTACGACCTGTGAAAATCAGAAAATGATTTTAAGAAAAATTAAATTAATTTTATATCTAAAATAATCCAACTAGGTACATCACAGATGCTAGGCGACGCAAATACAAAATTCACCTTAGGTAATTACAAATAAGTATACTAAGAGAGTGAGCTAAAAAGAGCATCTCTTCAGATGACATGATTTTTGCATGTTCCTATTCACACAAGGTATCTTCACCAACTAGATAGGGGTCTATTTACTGAAAGAAAAAACAATCACATTCATGAGAGCTGTCAAGGACAGAAGGGGGGGGGGGGGGGGGGGGGGGCAGTATCACATACCATATAGATGAGAATCTAACGATCCGTTGCATATATATTCGTATACTAGTAGTCTTCTGCTGTCTTCAATACAGAATCCTATCAGCATTACAACATTTCGGTGCTGTGCGCAGCTGAGAACTTCAACTTCCGAGCAAAACTCTTGATCCCCTTGAGAACTTGCCAATTTGTGTTGCTTCACAGCAACAACTTGACCATCTGGAAGGACTCCTCTATGAACAGATCCATATCCTCCCTCAGCCAAAAAATTTGCTTGCGAAAATCCTCCAGTTGCAAGCTCCAGCTCAGCATAAGTAAACCACCTGGGCGGTTTACCAAATACAGGTGCCTTGTGTTGACAAAGTGAGCACAAGGGAGGAGGGCCAAGAGGTGCACTTCTAGACAGAGAAACTGCTTCTCTCACATTCCCACTGTACTCCAAATCAGCTCTATAACTCGGGGATCCAAGATCACTTTCCTCGTCAAGCTTACTAAACTTCCGCAGCAATGTCTTATTTGTGGAATCTTGTGGCCTGTCATGAGTTCTCAGTGAGCTCTTTCCTTTGATTTGTGAGAGTTCAGAATGTGAATTGATTACGTCCACAATCCATGGTTGGAACCTCAAACTTGATGATGCGGATAAATTCTCACTCTCACTCTCTGAACTCGATTCATCTACATCTTCCTGGGCCGCTAATAAATTTGCTTTCTTCAGATCCCTATTTACTTCAGCGACAAAAAATGGTGAAGTTCCAGGGTCAGAGCTTGAAACTGATGAAGTACCAGCTTCAGTCGTACTGAACATCTCTGGACTACTGGATGGAGTTACAAGTGGACCTCGAGAAGAATCCAATGAATCCTTCTTGTTTGATTCTTTTCCACATAATTGAGTTTGATCTGAAGATAATGTGCCCATGACATCAGGTTCCTTTTTAGGTGAGCCTACTAAATTTAAACGGAGAACTTTTGGTTGAGATCGCTTCATGACTACAATATTGCACTGCAACTCTTCCATGCAGCGTTTCTTCTCATGTTTGAGATGCCTGTAAAAACACATAGGAAGCGAAGTTTAATAGAGCTTGAAAATATAAAATCACTTTAACAAGACATCAGGCTCTGAAGAATTATATAAATTACTTGTCCAAGACAACCCAATTTGCCTGAGACTTCTTCGCCTCAGCAGCCACAGCTCCATGCGGTGTACCAGAAACAATTTTAATCTTGACATTTATCTGGAGGAAAATAAGAGTACAAGAAGAACCAAATGTTGACGTCAATGTTTATAACAATGTCACAACAGTGGAGATGACAAGAATTTGTATGCTTGCCTTGTTGGGATCATAAACATCATGAAGCTGAAGGATCATCTGGGAGCAATAATCTGTTATGTCGGACTTGTGCTCCGAACTATTTCCAGAATGCAACTTCCAGTGGCCACTGGCACAATCTCCAGCAAACCTAGGGAAACCCCATAACTTCCTACCTAGAAATGATTGTGTAATTCTTAGAAAAAGCAATTTTCTAGACCCTTTTTTGCGAAAGCACACAAGCGGCATATATATAAAAACATGGAAGAATTAGTAAATAAAAGATCCCTTCAGAAAGCAATGCTGAGAAAACATGAAGACAAATCAGCATCAATGAACAAATTAGGATTCAATAGCACACAAAGAAATTCGCAGCTGCAAGAACAAGTACTAAACTTTACGATCTCCAATAGCGGAGCAGAGAAAACAAGAAGCAAGAATTTCTCACTGATAACAGACTATTAATCAAAGATGCAATTAACTATTACAGAAGTATGCAGCTAGAGAATTCTAGCTAAACTAAATGTTCAGTTTTAGGACATCATAAATGGAAAAAGAAAATCCACAGAAATTACCGGAACTCTGTGAAGGCACAACCACGAGTAGTGTAATGCAATCACCAGGCTGAACAACATGAGTCAAAGACCATACAAGAGCTGTTTTGGGTATTTCCTTTGATGCCTTAACAGCCACCATCACTTTCTCTGCGGCATCAGAACTCATATCCTGTTTCCCTTTCTTCATCTCACGACTCATCAGAACACAACAACGTCTTCCTTTCCTATTTGCCTTACAACTTTCAACTCAAATCAATATGCTAGACCATTTTCTCTTTACTAGATTCTGAGAACCCACAAAGGAAATCATGTCTGCTCCAAACAAGAAGAAAACAATATATGCATTATTGTACTGACTGACCCACAAAAAAGATGTGATTCTCAAGCATATAAG
This sequence comes from Solanum verrucosum, assembly GCF_900185275.1. Classification (NCBI taxonomy): domain Eukaryota; kingdom Viridiplantae; phylum Streptophyta; class Magnoliopsida; order Solanales; family Solanaceae; genus Solanum; species Solanum verrucosum. The sequence goes on along the minus strand of NW_026020014.1, from coordinate 1,155,971 downwards.
CCTAAATGGCTGCTATTCTATCACAGTGACCACCTAATGACAACTGATAAGACCCCTTTTTAACCCTATAACTCTACTGAATTTCTCAAGAATCAACCTACTTTCCTTTTTCATTCTGTTCATTTCCAAGAAAAAGAACTGAGAGAAAAATATAAGGAATCTATCAATGTGCTATAAAAAAGAATGAACAGTATGGGGCACATGATTTCTGCAAACATAAAATGCATTTGACAGTGATACTGTCCCACAAACACCACAGTCAAAAAGGGTTACCACATAAGGTGTTCTTTTTTAGTTTGCTTTCAGATCACAAGAGTCAAAAATTGGAGCTAAAAATGCTTCAGGTGAGAGAGATAATGAATCGGCGACCCCATTATGTTCCTTTTTATCTCCGAAATGGAATGTTGGAATCCAATTAAAACAGTGTAATTCAGAAACCCCCATAATAAGATAAGAACAGTTTCCTCTGCTACTTCACATCACAATATGCAAAACACCAAATGTCCAAAAAGCTAAAAGACGACTAACCAAATCGTTGAATTGACACAAGAGTTGAGTTTTCAGTGACCTGTAGCTGATTTATCGATAATAATAGTGACACCTCAAGCCCCTCCAAATCTCCACAACCAAAACCCAAAAAGCACTCAGATTATAGAATGAATCTCCCTCCTCCACCTGCAAAATTCCAATATCAACCCATAAAAAAAAGATGTACAGTAACAAATGATTAACAGAAAACTTGGGTTTTTCCAGGCAAAGTAATGATGTTAACTATACAATGTGATGGGTTATAGCTGTATGTAATGTATACATACATCTCTATCACTATCTTCTTGTTTTTCCTCTGCTTTCAACATCAAAAACAGCTTTAAAAAAAAAACCAACATTCTTAAAAATTCAATTTTCAAGAAAATCATTACCTGAAAGAGATGAATCGAAAAAGCTAGAAATGGGGTTTTTCAAAGTTGACCCACAACTTACAACAACTCATCAAAATCAATAATTTCTGCTGAATGAATGATGAATTTGTGCTTTTCCAATATCAGTGAAAAATGTATATTTTTGCAGCTACAGAGATTTTTTATTATTTTTTTTGTCTAACAGTTGGTTTTAGACATTGTTATAGAAATGTTTACACAGAAATATAGATATGAAAAAATGATCAGGTGAAGAAGACAGCTAATTGTATATATATTTTTCTCTTTCTTTCTGCTTTGTTGTTTCCTCTTTCTTGATAAAGTCTATTTGCAGATTTATTTTTTTACTGTGTCAAACACAATCAATTCAATTCGAGTCAGAAATTTTGTTTGTTCACGTAAATGCCCTTCTCTATTAACGAAAATATCGACTTTGACCTTACCTCCAATTGTTTTTAGAAGTAATAAAAACAATATTTTTTTAATATAAGTGATAACATTGAATTCAGAGATGTATTAGAAAATTAGTTAAATGCACATGGATATAATTTTAATGATACATATTCACGTTTTGAATTGTTGGGTGTTTTTGCTAACTTTAACATAGGATGTGATCGTTAATTAATCGAAAAAATATTTTCCAATTTTTCTCGTGTTTAGTCAATTAAAAAAAGTTGATTTAAAAGAATTTGTAGATTTTTTTTTAGTAAAGGTAGAGAAAATAAGGGAGTTAGAAGTGGATCGAAAATATATTTGAAGAGGTGATTAAATTGGACAGGACATGTATTTACAACTTATTGTGGATATAATCTTTAGATGTGAGGATGTAAAGATTGTGGATTAGGATAGAAAACTATTAATAATTGAGTGTTATGTAATTCTATTATCAATATTAATTATTTACTCACATACTATTTTGTTCTTCGATTTTATTATTACTTATTTTCTTTGTTTTCGATTATGGCATGAGTAAATAATTAATATTGATAAGAGAAATTAGATATTATTACATGTTTTTTTATTATTATTATCGTATTATATGTTGTTGTTGTTGTGTGTTTTTTTCCCCTATTCCTAAGTAGGAGATCAAATGAAAATAATGTATGTATTACAAAGTAAAAATACAAGTATACAACGCATACCATTGAATAAGTTATTATCGTAGTTTCAATGAGAAAAATATAAATAAAGATCTTGGATGAGCCAAAATTATTTGAGTTTGAAATTCTACAGCGCCCAAGTAAATTAATATCGAAATTTTGGATACTTCTAAGTTCTAACAGTACCAGCCAAATTGATGTCCCACAATTACTGCTACATTTTCTGTAAGCTATAGTAAATGTGTTCCATACTTGTCTTTTCTTTTTATTTTTTTTATATTTTGTTTTTCTATTTTGGCACCAAGTTCAACTACCTATTTATTTACAATCTTTTTTTTTTTAAAAAAAAGAATGGAGTAATATTTGTTTATATTATTTTGAATGAGCTGAAGATTTGCTGTGAAACCCTACTAAGGAATGGAAGGTGGCATTGCAGCATTAATTTTGTCCTTTTTTAAATTTATGTAATATAATATTTGTCTTTTTTTTTCTTGGGAATCATCAACTTTGCAAGTAGCAATGATGAATAAATATACCATTAGTAAAAAACTTTATATTTTTCTACATATATTATTATAAAAAGTGAATAGAGACAATTTTCAGCGTCTCAATGCAAAATTTAAATTTAGGAGGGAATTTGATACAAAAATCCAAGATTTTAAAAATAAAGGTAGAGATAGAATTAAAAAGAAGAAAGAAAAAGTTTAGTTAACGACATTAATATACCAGACTTTTATACTTTATTCCTAATTTTTCTTTCTTTAGAATTTATTTAAAATAACTTTTGGTGCCTCTCCAAATTATTGGTAGATGCGCTTGGCATCATACTATAGTTTTGCAAATAATTAGTACTTTCCTTTTATTTTTCAATTGATATATAATTACTAAAAAGTTGGCAATAATACAGACAATATTACATATTGATGATCATATATATATCATGACTAACTTTTATTTTACTAATCACATCAATGATGAGATGTAGATAATTCCTCACCAATCTCATGTCAAATGATTTGTTGAGAACTTCTTTAATCAAAATGTAATCATACGATTATAAATTTTATTTCTTCGCTTGCTTTTGATTTAGGAAAGGTTCCATCAAATATAATAGTTTCGATTCAAATTTTGTATCAATATCAAGAAATTTACTATAATATATAATTAAGTTAAAATTTCAATTGTTAATGATTAGTGTAACTATTATACTACTTTTTCTGTACCTGTTTATACGACTCACTTTCTATTTTAATCAATTCTAAAAATAATGACATTTATAACTTATTTTAGACAATAAGTTTCAAAAGTTTTCTTTAAAAAAAATTATATGTCAAGTCAAATTAACACATATAAATTAAAACGAGATAGTAATATTTAAATAATAGAAATTTTACATTGTGACTTTGTTTCTAATCCATTGGACTTGAGTTGAGGAAAAACAATTAGGGGTCGTTTGGTAGAGTGTATAAAAATAATGCTCAATAGAGTATATTAGTAATACTTGCATTAATAATGATTGTATTAGTTATGCATAGATTATTTCTTATGCATTGTTTGGTTTGGTGCATTAAAAATAATATGCATTGTACAAAAAAAAAAATATTTGCAAAAGTATCATCCACAATTATGGTGAAAAAGATGTAAAAAAATTTTTGAGGGATAATTGAGTCTTTAACCATATTAATGCAGGTACTAAATCTCTTTGCATTAAAAGGTTGTGGTAGAATGAATTTAGTTCTTCGACTCTTAACTAGAGTCGCAGGTTCACCCCTTTAGAGTTTAGCATAAGAAAAAATTCTTATTATGAAGTATTTGTAAAAGTACTTTTGAGGAATAATTGAGTCTTTGACCATGCTAATGCATATATAAAATCTCTTTGCATTAAAAGGTTGTGGTAGAATGAATTTGATTCTTCAACTCTTAACTAGAGTCGCGGGTTCACCCCTTAGAGTTTAGCATAAGAAATTTTTTTCTTATTATGAAGTGTTTTCTTCTTTAACGAATTATATGCCGACACAAATTTAAATTAATCAGAATTTCAATTACAAATATCAGACCATAGATAGGAGAAACAGTAAAAACACCTAAAGCCTAGAGGTTTCCCCTTGTGGTACTGCAGTACTGCTACACGGCCCCAAAGGCACGTTATAATTCAAATCTTTTTAATTTTCCCAGGCTGAGTACTGCACCGGTACAGTAACAGGGATCCGGTATTGCTAGGTACCGTTCATCAAGCACCAGGTACCACTCCGGCAAGCACACAATAATCAGCGGACGATACAATGTTATAATATCGAATCAATCTGAATTCAATACTTTTGATATCTAAACAAAATTTTATAAAAAAATTACAGAAACGGTCTTTAAACTATAATTGATTACCAAATGCATCTGACTGTACAATGAAGGAGAACGTAAATTCTGACAAATTGACAGGTGATAGGAGACGGAGCAGAATGAGACGTAACACGCCGTTATCCCGTCTCCGTCAATCCCAACTTCACTGTGAATGCAGTTCCCGATGACAGGATAGACGGCGTATTGTAGTCAAAACTGTCAGCTAACGTTTCGCCGATTGACTCATCCTATCTTTATTGTTACGTTATCAGAGCGTTAACCTCATTAATACGGCACTGTAAACTGACGGCGACTCGACGGCGCTTTTCTTCCTCAGTTTATTGGGCGCCACTTCCCACGGATCATGTCTCGCTGCTTTCATCAATTTTTATTAATTCTTTGTAAAAAATACTAAATTTATACGTAATATATAAATGTGTTTTTTAATTTGATTTTAACAAATAGTACTCACATAACTATTATGGTCTATAATTTTGAATATGTATAAATAGATATTTAAATTTATACAAAAAAATAGATACATTCATTCTACCTAGCGTCTTATATGACGATTTTATGTCTTATATGATATTCTATAGGACAATTTTATGTCTTATGTGGCATTATGTATGCCACGTAGAACGTATACATGTCTACTGTTATACAAATTTAAGAATTTACCTTTATATGTACGGAATTAAAAAATGTAAATATCAGTTAAAATCAAATTTAAAAGGCATATTTTTTAATTAGTTTTGACTTTACACGAAGTTAAAACAGAGTGAATATTAGTATTATTTGTGGAATCAACTTTTTCTGCCGAAGTTCCGGTTTTGTTTTTTGTAAGACTGAACTAGAAACGGTAGGGATGTATAATTGAGACAAATATTTCTTGTATTTATCGAATCGGACAAAAAATTAAGGGACAGCAAGTTCTTAAATAGAATTATTCAATATATATTGTTTATTTAACTCTTACTTAATTCATTACTTTTTTAATAATGGGACACTGGCATGCGTTTCGAAAGGGTAATTTTTGTTTTTATTTGCTGATTCATTAGACAAAATATTTTGTACCTATAGAGACAAGAATCCTCATATCTATTGGATAGGCCATTAATATTGACCATAGGTGCCCTTCACACCTTCCCTCTCCCTATTTATTTTAACAATTTAGTATTCGAAATTTACTGATATGAATGATTAGGATCACATGTTGCAAGTTAGGGATGGAGTGTTGGATTGGTGGAGTGATATAGAGTATAAATTTATACGAAATTTAAAACTAGTAAAACTACGCAGTACTAAATTTGAATCCATAATTTTAAAATATATGATAAGTTTGATGCTAGAAACTTGATCTGTCTTTAGAGACATGTTAATAAATGTAAGGCGTTCTAAATGTTCCAAATTCGAGTATAAAATCTCTGATTAAAAATAGAAGCATACTTACTATCACATCAACACCTACTGTATATACATAAAAATAATTTGACGTATATGGTGAGATTCAAATGAACTCTCTTGTACCCTTAATAGAAGCTTAAAATAAGGGGGGAAACAAGTGAAAGTTGGGTCCAAATTCCTTGTGGAATTGTTGGAGGTGGAATAATTGAAAGATTGATATAATCAAGGTTTGTTTGTGTTTGATTATAGCATATACTAATAGTAAAAAAATCATGGGGATTTGAGGATGGAATCAAAAGATCCCAAATATCAAGGGATCATTGGGCCTTGTGGGGTCTTGTAATTATCAACTTGCAATAGTGGGCCTTACTTGTCCCTGAAACAATGGGCCATGGTGTGTGGTCCAATGCTACCCGGGTTTAACTTACGATGACGCTCCTTTCGTATTCAACTACCAACTCTCTTTTTCTCCGTTTGATATCCGTATTGAAGTTTGATTAAGGTATTAAGAGAGAACATAAGGAAACTCATTGAAAAGCGCTAACCAACGCATTTGCGATTAATGAACAAAAGTTGAAAATTTCACAGATATACCCAATCCAATATAAAATATTATGTCACATATTTCAATATATGTAATATTTTATCTGAATTTTTTTATATTGTTTTGCTAAATTACATATAAATTCTCTTGACATATTTATTTATTTATTGCTTCATACCAAACTCATCCTTTATGTATAATAAGTGTATATCCGTAAATAACAAGTGTATAATATCTATATATTGATTAGAAAAAGTAACTAATGAATCTGACAGTCTTTTTATGTAAAAATCCCATTTTTATTACACAAAAACCCATAAAAACTTTCAATAAAAAATTATCCTACACTATATTTTTTTTCATATTTATGACTTGAACTTGAAACCTCTCATTAAAACACCATATTCTAGACTTTTGGGTAATTTAATTTTATTCCAAAATATATTAGTAAGAATTTAGACAAATGTATTGAAGTATAATAGTTAAGTGAGACGTTTAAGCGATTAACAAAACAATATTTTTCTTAAGAAATGAGCAAAATTTTAAAAGACATATTACAAGGATCGAAAACAATATATCATAAGTAATAAATATGTTGAATTTGTATTTTTCAGAAGTAATTGTGATTGTCATAAAATGCTCGTTTATTATAAATTGATTTCAACTATAATGGATTTATAAACTTTCATTAAAATTTAATGTCCGTTAGATTCAATTAGGCAATAATATATTTGATAGAGTTCTACCAAAGTAGCCTCATTAAAGGTTAATCAATTTAATTATTTGTACGGTTTGTGAAAAGTGGATTTTAACATCATGCACTGGATTTCTGTTTTGGTTCTTTGCTAGAAATAAAGTAGACCTCCAGTGAGATGGTACGTTTTCACATGGAATCATCAACCATAAATCAACGAGCAGTAGCGAAATCAGAATTTTCATAAGAAATATCAGACGAAGGGATTTTAATTATCACTCCTTGAATACATGTGGCTGCCCCACTGCTAGCGAGAGTTATAATGGAATAGTAATTGTTTTTCATTCCTTAATAGAGGTCTCAAAACGACGATACAGAAGAAGAACAAAACGATGTGCAAGGCTCGAGGGCAGGAAAAAGGAGTCGAGTCGATCGAGCCAGGCTCGATCAGGAGAAGCAATTAGGATTTAGCCGAAAAAGAAGCAAGGCTATGGATATCATGACTAAATCACTTTGTGTTAGTGAGACCCTCAAGCATTCGAAATACATCAGAATTGGAAATGACATAGCATTGCTAGGTTTATGAATTGTTTTTGCTATTAGAAAACGTTTTACTTTCCGATACGAAGATTACTATTATAAATTTGAATGTAATCAAACCTCAACATGACATCCAGGATTAAGAAAAAAAAACAAGAAAACATGAATGTACATACATCTCATCACAACAATTATATTTCACATGCATTGTAGGGGCAATCATTGCAATTCACTCATCACAATCACATGGGTGGTGGTCCTAAACTTTTGAAAGTACAGATTTCTCCATTGTCAATATCTTATCTGCTAATGATTTTTTCACACATACTATATGATACTCACTGCATCATCAAACATGATGATAAATGTACATTCTATTTCTATTTCATGGTACTATAAATTACTAATTCTTGTTTATGAACATGTACTACTTATTCACTAATTCTCAATTCTATCTAGACTAGAATAACATATTACTAACACTCTTTGACTATTTCTTGCTACTTTAGGTGTCTTAATAGACTACCTTTTCTCTTGGCGGAGCCATCACCGAATTAGAGGAATTACTGATACTGCTTCGTTGAAAATTTTCATTGTATATCTATAGATACATTATGTACAAGCAAAATTATAAAATATAGTATATTTGAATCAAACTTTGTTTTTAATTTTTTTCATTTAAAGACATAAAATTGCTATATTAATGGTAAAACATTCATGGAAGTAATTACTAATAGGATGATGTTGAGTTGTCATAGAGTTTTCTAAATGTACATAGTCATATTTAATATAGAATTTAAGTATATTAAAATGTAGCACGTACGCCACGATATTTACATTTTATATATAGATTCAAGTTGCATTTAATTTGAGTTCATAACACGTATGAATTTAATTGAGAGCTTATAGCAAGATAAATTAGCTATAGCTATGGCCTACATGTTTAATGCATATATAATTTAGTAAATGTCTTTATCCAATGGATCACTTAATTAACTAATTTTCTAAATTGCTTGAAGACACAATTTGTTTCTTACCTAAATTATTTAAGACAAGTAGGTTTAAATAAAGTAAAGAGTTGCATGAAGAAGAACAATTTTGAGTAAATAAGAGAGACAATTTAGGTATAGCTCGACAACTATACCTAAACTCATTTATATTGTCATATAAATAACGTAGATTCCTTATTGTCCTATGAAGGAATGCTTAGAATGAATATCAAAATATACTATACATAGAATGGAAGAGTATTTGTTTATTTATATAAAAATTCACCCTTTTAGGTATAACATTTCGTATTTCAAAACCTAGTAATCTGATTAAGTTAAATTTGTGTTGTGTGAGATTCATATAAAGAATTTTTTCTTACTTCAATTTTTTCTATTTTCAAGGGATTTCATCCATTTTACTATGTTCTTTCATGGTTATACGTATACTCTCAAATTTATAGCATGTTTGGTCTCTCTTTTTTTGGTGGGGATGAGGAGTTGATAGTACCAATTCGTTTTACAAATGTCCTTATGTTTATGATACTGCTGTCCATAATGGTAGGCCACTATTTTTGATAATTAAGAGATTCAAAATATAAAAATAAACATTCAAAAGTATATATCAACATGATTCAACATATACTATTTACACATTAAAAAAAACATTATATATATCATAGTATAATTTTTAAATTAATAAAGGGAATTCAGATTTATTCTCTAGCGCCCTCAAGCTTCGCCTCTGATTGTCTAAAGCCAAATTAGATGTTGGATAGGACGAGACAATCTGATCGAAGTCACATTGTATATATGCTTTTAGTTAAACAAGTTAATGTATTTGAAGGATTCACTTAATTAATCGTAAAAACATTCATCAAATATCATTCATCTCTTGTATTTTTGAATTGTGACAAACTTAATATAAGAGTAATTATTCACTTTTAAGGTAAAAATATAATTGTGTAGGCCGGCAAACTTGGTTTGGCATGAATTGATAAGAAAGCTAACAAATCTAATTTGTCTTTTCTCTTTGGCTAAAAAAGAATTGTATTATTGGGAGACTTGGAAAAAAAAAAGTATGTACAACTCCGTTCTATTTGAAGTCATTGAAACCTCCATCATTTGCCTGGTTTTTTCTTTAAAGATAAAACAAACAAAAATGTATAAAAAGGATTGGTTTTTCTTATTTGTTTAACAAGGAGACAAGCATTGATAGTTAACTAAGTACAACATACTTTTGATCTACACAAATGTTTGGTGGATCTAAAAGATTCTACACATTTTTTAATAAGAAGGGAAAGGGCTTGTAAGATAGCAAAGTGCCACCAATATGTAGCTAACCTCATTTAGTAATAAGCACCATCCACCTTTAATCTCAAGATTTTGATGTGATCGAGTTATCAATAGAACAAAAAGTTGAGAGCTTCTATATAGAGGTAAAAAATAAGCCTAATATATGTAAGGTCACTTTGTAGATAACACATATGTATAATATGAAGAATCGCTAAAGACAATTACCATATTAGTGTCCCACTATATATACATTAGCTACTGTTATTAGTTGCCACCATCAACAATCACAATTACTTACTATTGTTAGTCACCCAACATAATCTTCAATCGTCACCCATGACTGTCATCGCCTCCAACTATCATATAGGTTTTTTTTTTATTATTATTAATTTAGTATTAGAATAATTTATTTAAAAAAATATTTAGCAATTTTAAATTTTTGTTGAAAAATAAGTTTTGAATATTCAGATGTTGCAAAACAAACTAGCTTAATTATTTAATATTTTTATTTTAATACAATGTCTTAATATTCAGATTCAAATGTTTTAATCTTAATGAAAATATGTCTTAAATCACTTCCAATTTGTAAGTTTCTAAGAACACATTGGTGTTGAACCAAAGGGCAAAAGATATTAGTAATACTCATTTTTTTATACTTTTAGAGACAATGGGCTTTGGGCTTATGATTTGGGCCTTTAGTTTCATCTCTCTCTACCCAATTATTTGACAAAGTCCAGTCTTAAGATTGACAATTGGCATGTGGTTGTCTTTTAAGTGTCTAATAATAGGAAATCTGAGATGTCTAAATAAAACACATTCTAAGGTACAGTGGTGGTGGACCTGCTTTACTCTTAATTAGAGGTCTCGGATTTGAACCTTGGGTATAGAGAAAATTTTGTTAGGAGCCCCTCCCCCCAAATGAACCCTGCGGTGCGCGATCCGAATTTAGTCGGACTCCAATGCAGGTTCCGAACACCGGGTGGAAAACCAAAATAAATTAAACTTTAAAAGTTGTTATATATTAAACCTAATTAAAACAATAATATCTACTTACCAAATTCAGTGGCAGAGTTATAAATTTAGCAAATGATGTGTAAATTTTCTTTTTTTAGTTGTACTAAAAATGTGGAAAATTAAATATACATTCATTATACTAATAATATTTGATCTTCATATATGGACCACATAATTTCCGACAAAAGATATACATCGAAGGGATATACACCGAAACCCCCTTTGTTCAAGGTATCTCTGCCCATGCTTGTCATAGGCTTCACTGGCCAGGTAGGGAACCACCAGTAGGTCTATACTAGGGAAATTGTTCAGGACTGGGTGAATATACTCTTTATAATTTCAATTAAAGAAAATAATGCAGTGAATTTTTTATGTATATATATTATTTTAAAATATTTTATGTGTGAAAACGAATAAACTAAAAATTAGATACAGAATTTTTAATAGTAAGAAATATGTAAGGAGTTATAAATCCAAATTTGAATACATGAATCTTCGGCCACAGCCACATCCATCGTGTGCCCAAGTCGAGGTGCACATCATCATGCAAAAATAACACTAATAACTAATTTCCTCAATGTTTTATTTTGTTTGTTCCATATATTAAAATCAATTATTTTTTAATTTATTTATTTTAGTAAATTCAGAAAGTATTATTATTATTTTTGTATGCTATCCTTATTGATAAGGTTAATTACATAAAATAAACCTTAATAAAAGATATAAAGTAATGGCCACACATATTGTATGACCATTTTCGATGTAGTGAAATCTTATCATGGATGCAAAATTTGAGTGAAACAAAATTAGAATGCAAAATATTACACAAACAAAATTAAAAAGTTAGGTGGATATGTAATACTTCAAATAATTCCATAAAATACAAGTAATTAAAATCAATTTTTAATTGGTTGATCTCTTTTAATGCTGATCATCAAAATACAAACTATTGACACCAAAAAAAGTCATTCATCAAAGTTTAATTAGTAAGGCACAGGGAGTGGGAGAGCTTTAGGCATGGCTTCATGAACTGCATTAATCGGAATCGTCGTCTGGAACTTGCACTCATCCGATAAAAATTGGTTCTCTTCGATGGTAATTGCTTTAATTATGTTAAGCAAAACGTGTTCTTGCTCTTCTCCATTACTCCACCCATGGATTCTTGCTCTTATTAGATGGCGATTTTCGTTTATTAATTTCCAAACTGGAAAATCTTTTCTTGGCATAACGAAATCTTGCTCTTTCATCTTCAAGCTTGGGCAAAAATCTCCTGCTCCGTCACCGAGATAGATCATTCTTTTCTTCCCTTCCTTAGCCAATGAGGCTTGTATTCTTTCTATTACAAGACCCTGTTAATACAGAAAATCATACATTAGAATACGCTAATAATTGTGAAATTAATAGCAGATGTATCACAACAATTTACGATATATGGCAATGAACTAAATTCACGAATTTTGTATGAAGTAATTTACCTTGCACATGTTGGGAGGGCAAGTATTGAAGGTGCAGCCATGATGAACATCATGGTAAGGAAGAATTCTAAGTTTTCCTTGCTCATCAACGTAGCCCGGATTTGTGTTTATCTCCGTGAAGCAATCATGTATTCCTAGATGTTTCAAAATTGTCTCGATGTAGAAGACATTTGCATCGCTTACTATCCTCAAATCACACCTGAAGTAACAACAATATACATTTAAGATCTGATTTTACAGAACAAAAAAAAACAGAGGAACTTGCAAAATATACGTACCCTAAAGCATGAGCAGCTTTAATGGCGGGAACAACGCAGGGAATTACAGGTACGCGTTTGAGTACTTGTTCAATGTCGTTAATAGTTTTGCCTTGATCATGAAGTTCCTTCATCATTCTATCCTGTAAATTTGTTTAAAACAGAGCAGATAACAGTTAGAAGAATGTAAATTAATTAGAATGTGAATTAATTAAGTAATCAAACGAAATCTAACCATAAGAGAGTTCCAAGGCATTGTAGGAAGAAGTCGATTGAACAAATCAGTAGCTCCCAATTCATCAATCACCCAATTATCGCTGTCCAGATCAATGATCGTCTTGTCAAAATCGAAAACCACAACAATTCCAGCCATTTTTTTGTTGTTGAATCGAACAAGTATTAAATCAGAGAGAAAAAGAATTGTTTGAGTTTGAGTGAGAATAACACAGAGAAGAAGGGCTTATATAACAGTGGGATTTGAGTTAGTCGGCTGTACGTATTGGGTTTTGCGTTTATGGTAAGTTTCCTATTAGCAGTTTGGTAGAATATTAACCCTTGGATTAAGTAGACAGTCGATCCTAAACGCTTAATCGTACACCTAATTTTGATTAGCGTGGGAATATTCTCGCGTAAATAGTAATTTTTCGTATTCCGCTCTGGAGACGGATTACGCGTGAGAATTGTTTTCAAAAAAGCAATAACTATCCTAATTTCTTTTCTTTTTATGGTATTATTATTTTTTATTTTAATAATAGAAGTTTGAATTTGTTTGTCTTAAGTTATTTCTAAATAGACAAATAATATATATTTTTTTACCATAGCCTTTTCAAATATCTTCTAACTATTTCGAAATATTAACTAGTGTGACTCTATCACTTTTTATGGAAAATTGCCATAAAAATCTCTTCAACTATACAAAAAGATTTAAATATATTTTCATTCATCTCGTTTAAAATATGCCTCTGATCACCTTTTTATCATACTTTCATCCTTAAAATTGACAAATCTTTTTTTAATTACTACTCCTCCGTCCCATTTTATGTGGCACTTTTTAAATTCCGAGATTCAAACAAATTTATTTTTGACCGTAAGTTTTTCATAGATCTTTTAAACATTTTGAATTATCAATTATTGTGACTTATAGTACTTTTTTGTGGTTTACAAATATATAAATTTCATTTAAAAAATTGTGACTCTCGAAAACGAAAAGCTCCACATAAATTGAGACAAATGGATTATTATTTATTACGTGACGTATTTTTTTGTGTGGATAAAATAAAGAAAAAAAAGGAAAACTTACATAAATGTACTATATTAAAAAAATATTTATCATTTATAGCAATAACATTTTTTTTCACTTAATCACTTTTAATACATTTATAATATAGTTTTAATACATATTACAGTGAGCAATTTATAAAACTCATATAATGCACGTTTTATTGATGAATAATACATTTATCACACATTTTAATTGTCGGTTGGTTACGGTATAAGAGACATCTTATTCATGTATAAAAAGTTGCATTAGCTTTACTATGTTTGGTAGAAGTTTTGTATTAGGTATAAAAGTCAACATAACTTATACCATGTTTGGTTGGTAAGAATTTAAATGTTGTATAAAAGTTATTCATGTATTAATTAATACTGTGTTTGGTTGCATTTTTTGTAGTCCTACATAATTAATACCAACATAACTTATGAGGGATCTATGTATAAAGTTATGCAGGGTAGAAGATGGAATAAGTTATGTGGGTATTAGTTATACATGTATTAAAATGATAAATTACATATTTACCCTATTAGTAATTTTTTAAAAATGGAATCTTTACTGTTTTCCTATATACGTTTGTTGTTTTTATTTCTTTTTATATATAGACCATTTTCATTTCTTTTAATTTATTTTATTTTTTTTAATTGGAAACTTTACTGTTTTCCTATCTACGTTTGTTATTTTTATTTCTTTTTATATATAGACCATTTTCATTTCTTTTTATATATTTACAGTTTTTATTTATTTATGCAAATATAAATATTTTTTTAATATTAGAAATTTGATTGTATATTTTTGACGGTACATATGCTAATCAAATATTAACATTATATATTATTCAATATATTCCACATTTTATTAGTATGTATTATTATTTTGTATATAATAAATATTAATAATTTACAACAAGTTTAATATTCAATTGTCATGCCCCGAATCTACACCCTGGGAGGGACTGACACTAGAGAACCATTGTTGGCCCCAAGCGAACCCTTGACCTAGCTTGCTTACTCAACGGAAGACTTAAACACAAGAAATAGTCTCAAAAGGATAACTCATGTAATGTCTTAAAGAAATATTAAACTTAGCTAAAATGACAACTCAAGTCTTAAACGTATACAACTGAAAACGAAAAGACTAAAGAACTATAACTACTAATCTATGAAGCCTTTAAAACAAAGAGGAATGTCGGGACAAGACCCCCGGTCATCCTAACAACTGAAATACTAAAAGCAAAGTAAAAGGAGTCCTCCAGAATGCAATTAGGTTCACCAACTGACTGTGAGTGCTCAACGGGGCCCTGGATGCTGATCCTGATTACCTGTGTCTGTATCATAAAACGATGCAGGCCAAATGACATCAGTACATTGAATGTACGAGTATGCGAGGGGAAAACTAAACATAACATAAACTTGAAAGGAATCTGAAAGAAACACTTACCTTGACTTTACTCAACTCATGAATAACTCAACTCAAATACAAAGTAAAACAACAATAATCGTGCAGTTTATACAAAGCATTTAAAACAGTAGGTAAAAACTCAATTTGTTAAAGAAATGCGATAACAACTCAGTTTACATACAAAGTAATATAATACCGTGAGAGTTTCTCTAACCGACAACCATCACTATGAGCCTAAGTGATGATATAACGTCTTGCCCATGCTGCCAGAACTGTCATATACTTTGCCGTCAAATAGAACGCCTTAACCAAGTGGATTCATCAGTCTATGCTAAAAAATACTTAATGAATCATCTAAAAAGTATGATCATTTTCTACCCATGATGGCTACATGGTTTATGGAGACTTGAGTTATTATGAACTCGCATCTCCATATCGGTGCTCAATACTACGCCCAAAATATACTTAGCTCATATATTTTTAAAACAAAAACTTTTTCTTTGATTTGAGATAATTACTCAAAACTTAGCTTAAAAGCTCTCTTGAAAATCAGTGTTTCCTTTCTTGCTCAAATGTGAAAACATTTTTAACTCTTAGGAATACTTAGTTTCCGTATAATCTTTGAAGAAATGAAGTTTTACTCTTACTCTTTAGTCAACTCAAAGCTTAAGTCTTAAAACGACGTTAAAAAGTTTGTAAAAGACTTTTGGAAAACTTTATGAACTTCTCTTGACTTAACTCTTCACCTCTTGACTTGACTCTTAACTTTCCTTGAAATGAATTATGGATTCAAGGTTCATGATCTCATGTTTATGGATGATTTCATGATGTTTAGACGTTCCTTAGAGTGTTGGAATCAACTAGAAAACATAGGTACGTTTCTAAGAAACTAGTACGGAAAGATGGGGGAAGAATGAGAAATACTGGTATCCCTGGCGCTCTGAGCAACGTGGGGCGTCAGAGGGAAAACTTCAGAAGCAAGGGTGGGGCGCTCTGGCTGGCACGGCGCCCCAAGACCAAAACTTCAGAGGTCCCTTCTTGGGGCTCTGAGAGGGGCGGCGCCCCAGGCCCCTGCCCAGGTGCACTCCGACTTTTCTTGCTCGTTTTTCAACTCTAATCCCCCTAAATAAACTTGGTTCTTTTCCCTAACACTTAGGAACAACTAAATCATCAATATATGCAAGATCCAACTCGAAATCACACCTAATTACACGAATCAATCTTAAGAAACTTCAACAACAAGAACCTACAAGATTTCAAACGAATTAACATCAAGAACTCATAAGTTTTGCTTTCAAAACTATACAACTTCGCTGAATTGAATCATGATTGGCGCGTGGGTGAACTAACCCAATGCTATGTGATCTCACATACCTCGTAAGGATCACCCCTTGACAAAATCCACAAGCGATTCTTGAAGAACTTGACGATTCTTGCTCCTTCTTCTCTTTTCTCCTCTTCTTTTCTCTTCTCTCAAAACCCTAACTTAGTTTTCAAAAGTGTAAACTGACCAATTTCAGTTTAGACCCCAATTTAACTCCTAAAAATGAAATTAAGTAATTTGGTAAGGAAAAGACCAAACTACCCTTCCAAAATCCGGATTACACTTTTCTTATTTGAACAACCCAACTTCAAATGAGAATATCTCACTCATACAAACTCGGAATCGCGCAAACTTTGCGGCGTTGAAAAGATAATTCCAAGATCTTTCCTACGGTCTGTAGAAGCACACCTAACTCATCCTGAGCTAGGAGTTATGGTTGTTTGAAGTTGACGAAAAATTCAAACTTAACTTGAAAATTTCCAGATTTTTCATTCTTTCCTTAAATTGACTATTTCCAATTCTATCTCTTTCTAGTTCTTTCAATTAGCGAGATGTCACATCAATAGTTAATAATTCATGTGGTGTAATCTCTACATAACTAAATAATACCTACATAACTAATATCCATATAGCTAATACTCGCATAATTAAACCCAACATAACTAAACCCTGCATAACTAATACTTGCATAACTAAACCCTGCATAACTAATACCTGCATAACTCTAACCAGTAACCAAACGGCCCCTTCTAATACAATGTGTTAATTTCTTGCCAAACAAGCATAATATATTATAAAAAATAATTATAATACATATATATTGCATATATAATTCACTTTTAATACATATTGGAGATTTAAAATAGTATTGCTATGTATTGCTTTAAATGGTAACAAATAAAAAGTATCGCTAAAATTAGTAAATTATTTATTAAAAGTTATCCATCCAAGTAATTTTTCCATGAAAAAACTACACAATTTGGACCTATTTTTACCTAAACTAGACCAACCCAATATAATTATTCTGGTCGGATCCACGGTCCAAACGATTTACCTGACTGTGTGTATATATATACACTATAATGGTATCAATTAGTAGTATTTTCACTGAAATACTGTATGTTTCTTTTTAATGTCATCAAAGTATATATGATATCAAAGAGTAACTGAGTAATATATTTACTGAAGCACTGCTTCTAAATACGCATTAATATTTAAAAAATAGGAGATATGAAAGTAAGTGATAGTTTCTTTTACATACAAAGTATTCTTTTCCCTAAAATAAAATCTCCAACCAACCTAATCAATATCCACAACCCCGTGACCTGATTCAATTATATCTAATAATAAACCTGGTATTTCTCTCCAAACAAAAATAAAAAAATTCTATAATTCCTATTTTTTATCTCTTAAACCTGGTAAAAGTAAATAAAAAATTCTATATTGCTAACTGCTAAGCAAGACAAAGCAAGTTTTTCAGTAATTGAGAAAGGTAACATATTTATAGAGTTCAAGTGGAGAAGTGAAAAAATAACAAAGTAAAAAATAGATATGGTGGATACATTAGTAGTGTGTAAACTGTAAATATTTCGCACCAAGTGTTCAATAGGTACATTCTGAACATCTAATACTAGAAATAATCTCATTCGAGATGTCTAAATAAATACATGTACTTACAACTTCAAAAAATTGTTTATGTTCTAGTATTACAAAAGCCGATGCCCTTAGATAATTCTATGTTTCACGCCACAATATTTAGAGCCAGCATCAAAACACACTTTCAGTAGTACTTCAAATAAATCCATAAAATACAAGTAATTAAAGCCAATTCTTCATGTTGATCATCAAATGCAAAACGTTTGGTTAGGAACAAGTTATTTCATAATTATTAATCCCGGATAAGTTATTCCGTCATGTATACGAGATTACTTATCTCATTATTAAGGTATAAATGGTGGGATAAATAATCTCAAGATTACCTAATACCTCCAATCAAATGCAGGATAAAATATTCCTGGGATTATTTCACGTTATACCCCTCACACGAAACGATTCCACAAGAAAAGGTCATTTCATCTTACTCAATTAGAATGCATTGGGAGAATATGTTTATAACTCTAAATTCATCAATTTTGTATGAAGTGCGAGTAATTTATTTTCACTTTGTAGATTTGAGTTAGGTACCGGAGATAAAAGATGCCTGGGAATATTAGTTTGTGGTAAGTTCCTTTAGCAGTTTGGTGGATCCTAAATGCATAATCTTACAGCTAAAGATGAAGGTTTTCCATTACATATAACTTGATTTTGAATTGTTAATTATTGTGAGTCATAATACTGTTAATATAATTTTTCAATATTTAAATTTTATTTCAATAACCAATATATTCATTATATTTATCATAATCACATGATGCGACATTCTTAATATGAAGAGATGTATGAAAAATTGTAGTATTAGATTTAAATAGGAATCTATCATTAATTTCGTTGAACAACTAAGTTGGTGTACTTAAGCATTCTTTGTAATCTAATGATCGAAAGTAATTAATTAAAGCCGCCAACTCTAATCAGTTTGTTGTCATAATTGATCTGATATCTTTTTAAATGTTGATCATCAATACACAAATTACACTTTCATGAAAGCTTAATTACTATGGTAGAGGGAGAGCTTTTGGCAAGGCTTCATGAACTGTATTAATCGGAATCGTCTGGAACTTTCAGCAATCAGCTGATAAAAATTGGTTCTCTTCGATGGTAATTGCTTTAATTATTTGGAGGAGAATGTGTTGTTGCTCTTCTCCATCACTCCACCCATGAATTTCTGCTCTTATGAGATCGCAGTTATCGTTTATAAATTTCCAGACTGGGAAATCTTTCCTTGGCATAACGAAATCTTGCTCTTTCAGCTTCAAGCTTGGGCAAAAATCTCCTGCTCCGTCACCGAGATAGATCATTCTTTTCTTCCCTTTCTTAGCCAATGAAGCTTGCATTCTTTCTATTACCAAGCCCTGTTAATACAAATAATCATATATTCATTAGAATATGTCAATAATTGAATATAAATCTAAATTCATGGGTAATTTTTTTTCACGTTATTTACCTTGCACATGTTGGGAGGGCAAGTATTGAAGCTGCAGCCATGATGAACATCATGGTAAGGAAGAATTCTAAGTTTTCCTTGCTCATCAACGTAGCCCGGATTTGTGTTGATCTCCGTGAAGCAATCATGTATTCCTAGATGTTTCAAAATTGTCTCGATGTAGAAGACATTCGCATCGCTTACTATCCTCAAATCACACCTGAAGTAACAACAATATACATTTAAGATCTGATTTTACAGAACAAAAAAAAACAGAGGAACTTGCAAAATATACGTACCCTAAAGCATGAGCAGCTTTAATGGCGGGAACAACGCAGGGAATTACAGGTACGCGTTTGAGTACTTGTTCAATGTCGTTAATAGTTTTGCCTTGATCATGAAGTTCCTTCATCATTCTATCCTGTAAATTTGTTTAAAACAGAGCAGATAACAGTTAGAAGAATGTAAATTAATTAGAATGTGAATTAATTAAGTAATCAAACGAAATCTAACCATAAGAGAGTTCCAAGGCATTGTAGGAAGAAGTCGATTGAACAAATCAGTAGCTCCCAATTCATCAATCACCCAATTATCGCTGTCCAGATCAATGATCGTCTTGTCAAAATCGAAAACCACAACAATTCCAGCCATTTTTTTGTTGTTGAATCGAACAAGTATTAAATCAGAGAGAAAAAGAATTGTTTGAGTTTGAGTGAGAATAACACAGAGAAGAAGGGCTTATATAACAGTGGGATTTGAGTTAGTCGGCTGTACGTATTGGGTTTTGCGTTTATGGTAAGTTTCCTATTAGCAGTTTGGTAGTATATTAACCCTTGGATTAAATAGACAGTCAATCCTAAACGCTTAATCGTACACCTAATTTTGATTAGCGTGGGTATATTCTCGCGTAAATAGTAATTCTTCGTATTCCGCTTTGGAGACGGATTACGCGTGAGAATTGTTTCCAAAAAAGCAATAACTCTTTTCTTTTTATGGTATTATTTTAATAAATAGAAGCTCACTTAGTTATTTCTAAATAGACAAATAATATATATTTTTTTACCATAATTTTTTAAAAATATCTTTTAACTATTTAAAATATTAACTAGTGTGACTTTAGTACTTTTTATGGAAAGTGACAAAAATTCTCTTAGAACTATACAAAAAGATTAAAATATATTCTCGTCCATTTATTTGGTTAAAATATGCCTCAGATAACCTTTTTATCCTACTTTCATCCTTAAAACTAACAAATCTTTTTTTAATTATTACTTCGTTTCATTTTATGTGGCACTTTTTGAATTTCGAGATTCAAGCAAATCTATTTTTTATCGTAAGTTTTTCATAGATCTTTTAAACATTTTGAATTATCAATTATTCTGACTTATAGTACTTTTCATGTAGTTTACAAATATATAAATTTCATTTAAAAAAATTGTGACTTTCGAAAAACGAAAAGTGTCACAGAAATTGGGACAGATGAAGTATTATTTATTATGTGGCATCTTTTTTTTTTAGGATAAAATAAAGTGTAAATTTCATATATGACATATATTATAGTACTATTTTCAGGTTATAGAAGTAGATTTAGACTTTCAAGCAATAGCATTAAAAATTTCAGGTTATAACAAATTCACAAATAAAAGAAATGTTTTTATTAATTTGAAAAAAGTTTTTAAAAAAAAACGAAAATTAAAAAAAAACCGGAATTATAGATAATAAAGTAAAAAACTGAAAGTGTGGCCTGTATTTTAATTTGAATTTATTGTAGATAATTAATGATTAGCATGAAATAATGGATTCAAACAAATTAACAATATTTTTTATCCTTAATTCACTCAAAATCAGTTAAGATAAATTAAAATCAGATCATATCATTCTTTTGTAGATAATTAATAAATAGCACAAATTAAGGGATTTAAACTAATTAAGATTATTTAGTATCCTTAATTCACTCAAATCAGTTAAAATCAAATAAAAATTCAGATTTTATCATCTTCTTTTTTCAACGTTTCTCTCTCTTCAATTTGCAACAAAAAAAATTCAACGTTTCTCTCTTCAATTTTCAACAAAAAAAAACCCCACATTCAAGTAATTGAAGTTTTTTTCATCTTTGAAAATTCTTGATTTTGTTGTGATGGACAACTACGTATCAGTTTTAATCAAACATGGAGAAAGATGGGATCCTTCGGGTTGGTATTTATTATTGTTTAACGTTTGTTTTAGAATGATAGCGAAAAGAAACAAAAATGATCAAACTGTCGATTAATTGAAGGTGGAGTCATATTTTGTTCACTGTTGATATCATATTATGTTTTCTGTTGTGAAATGTAAAAAATTTAGTATTTTTTTCGTTTATTTGTTTATTTGTTTATTTTGTATACGGTTATTGTTTTGTGAAATTATAAATTTAATGTGATTTTATGAATAAATTTGATAGAATAAATTAAATGAAATTTGTATGAAAGTGTGCTAATTATTCTGTAAAAATAATTTAATTATAATGTTGATGAATTTATGAAAATTTATTTTATTTGATAATGAATTTGATAGTATATGTCGAATGAATTATGTATGAAAAGTGTGTTAAGAAATATGTGAAAAAAATTGGAATTCTTGACGAAGTGTATTACAAGTGTTTTAAATTGATATTAAATGTGAAATTGTTGAGTTTATATTAGTTTTGTTATTTCTGTATAAAGTTGGGTGACAGTAATTAATTATTTGGGACGAGAAATGTATATAGTTTGAATGAATAATCGTTTTGTATGAAATGTGTATTAAATGAGTATGAAAATGTATAAATTTTGTATGAATGGTGATTGTTGTATGAAATGTGTATTAAGTGAATATTAAATGTGAAATATTATGTTTTGTATGAAATTTGTTTTGTAATGTACTCTCTGAATGATATTTGTATGAAAAAATAATGACGAGTGTGTATAATTTTGTTGTTATTATAATGATTTTTATGGATGAAATTTGTATTGTCTTTGAAATGAAAAGTTAATATTATTTAACATTTTTCTAATTGATTTGTATAATGTTAGACTAATTGTTTTTTTTAATGAAACAGAGAATTATGTTGATTTTCAAATAAAATGAATTATATATGAAAGAGGGTTGCTGATGTGAAATTCAAATGGTCCAAAGTTATTTGCAGTAGATGTTGTCAAGTTGGCCACAACATGAAGAATGTTCAAATTATCATGTGCAAAACTAATGATTGTTTATTTGTTTAGACTATATAATTTTTATTTTATTTTGTCGTTTAGATTAATGTTTTGTTTTGATATGAAACATAATTGATTTGAAGTGCATTATAAACTTAGTATTTAATATACCGTTCATTATTTATACATTGTTCATTCATTAATTATACAAATTGTATACTGTTAAAAATAAAACTTATTCCAGCTTAATACAAAAGATAGTGTAAATATTAGTGATAATTATAAAAGGTAATTATGATATTCTGAGTATTTAATTTAATGTAAGTTTACACGAATATTAGTTTGGTTTTCAACTGTTGTCCTACTATAAATAAATTTAAAACAAATTGCAGTTAGTGTTTCATTCTCACACTAACTTTAGTTAGTGTCATACACATATTAATCAAAATTTCATACACGTTTTATCCAAACAACATGTATAAAAATTGATAAATTCATATAATCACACAATTTATACCATTTGTATATCAATATTATATCATAATTCATACAATATCCAACAATAAAATATTAAACTCATAGGCATACACGTATTAATCAGATTTCATACATGTTTCATCCAAAAACATGTTTAGAATATAAAGTAAGCATAATGTGATTTTTTTAAGAAAAAAATAGTAGTTTGACAAATCATACCATTTTCATACCAATTTAATAATTTATACCATAAACACAGTTAATAGACAATCACACCAATGTTAAAACGCAATTCATACCATTTGTATACCATTATTATATCACAATTCATAAAATTTTAAAAATCAAAACAATTAAGCGTAGTCATACACATATTAATCAGATTTCATACAGATTTCATCCAATAAATGTACAATTTGGAAACACACAAATATTTTCAAAATAGTATCTTGAAATTGTAATAGGCCATCAGTAATTCATATGTAAACGGTATCTGCCTGAAAGAAAACATATGATATTATATATCATCAAATACTTAAACACAAAAAAATTGTCCAAAAGTTAAAAAAAAATAACTTTTTGTTGTTCTTCTGGTTGATGGTTTTGAAGATGCTCCAACTTCTACATTTTTTTTTCTTTTTTTTCTTTTTGATTTCAGTAACAAAATCAAAATCAAAATCAGAAAGGGTTTCAACAATTTTCCCCTTCATCTTCTTCCCCTTTTGATTTGCAGGGGTGAACTTTTTTATCTTCATTTTTTCTCTCTTTGTCGCTCCTTCAACTTAGATGAACCATCCGTCGCCGGATTTTGAATATTCGCCGAATTTTCAACAATTTCACCCAATCTGGGACTCTTTTGAGGCATTTTAACGGGTTTTTTTATACGTAATTTTGTTGGGAAAAAAATTTGGACGAAAGATTGAATGTTGGTGTAGTTGGCTGGTGAGAAAAATGGGAGAGAAGAAGGTGAAAGTGGGGTAATAGCGTGTATAGTTGGATATGTGTGGGGGAAGGGTGGTGGGATTGACTAATGGGAGGCTATGAGTATAACATTAAATAAGGAAGTGTAATCAATGTAAAATCCCTATAATTGTGTAAGAGATAATTATGGGGTATTCTTTATTTAAATAATTTAATAATAATATAAAATTACAAAAAATTACTTATTTAATAAAGTAAAATTTAATTAATTTATAAATAAATAGTGATATGTTATAACCTGTAATTAAACTGTTATAAGCAAGAATTTTTTTAAAGTAGATTTAAAACCTGTAATATTGACTCTTAATGTGTATATGGGGTTTTTTTTCCCTAAAATAAAGAGAAAACTACACAAATTGGACCTATAAGGTAAATATTTACCTAAACTCGACCAACCCAATATAATTATCCTGGTTGGACCCACAACCCTAATTATTTACTTGATTGCTCCCTTGTTCTATTCACTGAACCATTGCTTCTTGATCCTTGATCTTATCAGAATGTATATATATATATATATATATATATATATATATATATATATATATATATATATAAACACTCTGATAATATCTATATACTCTGATGGTATCAATTAACAGTTCAGTATTTTCACTGAAATATTATATGTTCCTCCTTGATGTCATCGAAGTATCTATGGTATCAAAGAGTAACTGGGTAATATTTTCATTGAAGCACTGCTTCTAAATACACATTAATATTTTTTTTAAAATAGGAGATATGAAAGTAAGAGATAATCGCTTGTAAATAGTTTCTTAGTATTCTTCCTTAAAATAAAATCTCCAACCAACATAATCCATATCCACAACCTCATGACCTGATTCAACTAAATCTAATAATAAACCTGGTACTTTCTCTCCCTTAAACAAAAATAAAACAAATTCTATGCTTCCTATTTTTTATCACCTAAACTTGGTAAAAGTAAATAAAAAATTCTATATTGCTAAGCAAGACAAAGCAAGTTTTTCTGTGATTGAGAAAGATAACCTATTAAAAAAGTTCAAGTGGAGAAGTGAAAAAATGATAATAGTATCTCAAAAAGAAGTGTTCATATTATTTTCTATATTCATCATATTAAATGGGTGTTAATATTAATTATCTTATAAATCAGTTTGAATGTTGGTCATAACATGGTTGTTGCCAACGTATTTTTCTCTTAATTGGCCTTCAAATGATTTGCCTTTATTCTTCTTTATTGGCATTAATTCCTTTTTCTTACCGTTGGAGGCTTTAGCCTTATGTATGTTTTCATATAAATCTGGTCTTCCTCTATCACAAAGATAGAGAGAACACAATACATATTAGAGAGTAAATCTTTTCTTCTATATTCTATTGGTGTGTTGGGTTTTATTCTTTAAATCTTTGTTAGTTTCTGGCTCCTAGTTTTATAGAAGAGCTTGTTAAATTATGGGGGATACACTTATATCGGGTGAAATATCCTTAAGTACAGTGTCTTTAGACACGCCTCAAGCTATGAGAATTTCCTATATGAAGTACAAACTTTGGTGAATCCGATACAAGTGTTCGTGATGAAGATATTTTTCGTAAGATTTCCAACAAAAAATAGATATTGTCGATACATTGTCTTTTAATTTGGTCATATTAGTAGTGTGTAAATATCTGCACCAAGTGTTCAATAAGGACATTCTGAATATATCTTTCTGAGCGTCTAATACTAGAAATTTAGAGGTGTCAAATGGACGGGTTGGGTTGAAATTGGAGATATTAAAATGGGTTGAAATAATAATTGAGTTGGGTTCTGACCTGCTCAAATTTACTTTGGACTCAAATGGGCTTAAAAGCGGGTTGAGTCTTGACCCGCCCAATTTGATCCGCTTAATCTCAAAAAATTTAATATATTGTTATTCAAGTTTTATAACCACAATTTGAATTTCAACTCAAGAAAATTTTAAAAAAGAATTTACAAATGGATAGATAAATCCTAAAAGATATTGTTGACACCCAATTTTGACCCTCCACGATACGGATTAGTTTTTGAGCTTCTTAGTTTTTAAACAATTTAGAATAATTAGCTTTATAAAATTCAAATATTTTTTCAAGGTTATTTTAAGTAATTTCAATCGGTTTTTTTAATTTTTAAGTAATTAGTATATTTCATATAATTATATGTGTAATTAGCATATTTTATAAATATTTGAACATCGTCTCAAAAGATTTCCCATTTTTAAGTTAAATATTTTGTTAATCTAGTTTGGTTTAGATTATAGTCATAATTTCGAGTTAATTAATTTGTAGCTAAATTAGTTATTTTAAATTTTCATTCATTATCTTATGTCGTTAAAATTAAGAAGCTTGTTAACTGATTAATATCAATTCATCCTATTTAATTACTAGCCGTATCTATCCTAATTAAGTTCGAATCGGCTAAGTCTTTGTAATTCAATTGTAGCCACTTCTTTACCAAGTCTTTTATATTAAAGAGCATTTTTTTTGGGCAAATATTTCCCTCAAACTCTCCAGCCCATTTTCCCTTCTTGCTTGCAAACTCAGCAGCCCATTCCTTTTCACCCAATCCATTTCCTAAACTAATCCCTCCAGCCCACACCCTTAGCTCCGACCCGGCCCAACTCTTCATCATCAACAAAGAGACCCAGTAGGTGAACATCACAGCAGCTTCCAAACATCAAAAATACAATACATACAGCCGACAACAATACCATACGTACATACCCAGTACCAAGCGACCCCACCCCATGCTTGCCTTCGTCTTCTTCACGCTAAATCAACCTGAAAATCGCGTCTCTTACCCTGCAAGAACCCATACCCTGCAGACCCATCACCCTCACGTCTCTTTTCCCCCTTTTTAAGGGATTTTCAAATCCCTTCCACTGTTATCTTGAAAAGGGGCAGATGAGTTCGAATTTTTGCCCATTCGAGTTTTCTCGGAGTCGTGTTTCGGTATGAAAATTGTTGCTCATTCCTGCTCGTTCCCGTTTCTAGTCGCTGCTCCAAAAAAGGTGAATGTCCTTTTAATTTTAATTTCTTGTTAGTCAATGTTGTGTTTGTGCTTGTTAGTTATTGCTATTAGTTACTGATGTGATTATATTTGTTAGTTAATGTTGTTAGTTATTGTTGTGTTTGTGCTTGTTAGTTAATGTTATTAGTTAATGTTGTTAGTTATTGTTGTGTTTGTGCTTGTTAGTTAATGTTATTAGTTAATGTTGTGATTATACTTGTTAGTTAATGTTGTTAGTTATTGTTATGTTTGTGCTTGTTAGTTAATGTTATTAGTTACTGTTGTGATTATACTTGTTAGTTAATGTTGTTAGTTATTGTTGTGTTTATACTTGTTAGTTAATGTTGTGTCTATGAATAGAATGGAATTTTCGACCTCTTATGAGTTTTCTATCGATTTTATCCCTTCCAAATGCCCTTTGTTTGTCTCACCTGTTGTTCTTCTTGTTGATGTTGGATAATAGGAGTTCTTGGTCCTAGCTTGCTCATGTTCAATATGAATTTGTGTTATTGCTTAATATTTAACGTCTTATCCTTTATTATTTCACCTCAAGTTGAATGAATGAATTAATATATAAACATTTCGAGTTCATGTGTCGCATTTACTACTCTTTTTTTGGGGTTCTTGTATTGTGTTCGTCACTACTCGTTTTGATTCCTTTTATTTGGTTGCTTTGTTGAGTCTAATTCGGAGTGTAGGCTTTAATTCCGTTTTCTCAGATGGCATTTGCTCCATTTTTGTTTTCCTTTTTTCCATTCAAGTTTGCCGCATCTGTTTGTGTTCACTATTTTTCAATATTCAATTTAGTCACTAGTGCCTTAATCCTTTAGATCTGTTTTTATCTCAATTAGTGCTAGTAAATATTTTGCTTTGAATATTAAGTCCTCATACTTGTGCTTCTTATGAGTTTTTTTTTTTTAAATCAGGAAATATAGAATTTGTCATGCTATTTAGAAGATGTTTTATTTAAGTGCGTGAATAATTCCCTTCCGTTTCAATTATTTATTTGATTAAGTATGAGATGTGCATTAATTTGTCAAGATGGAATTATTGGAAGGAGTATATGTATCACCTGGTGAGCATTAATGATGTTTCTGGTGCCTATACGTTCTCTGTCTATACTTGTAGTAATTTTTAAATGTTTTGGATGAGTTATATCACAATTATCTCTAGTTGAATGCATAATTATATATATATGAATTGTTCAAAATCCCTCACTAATTCCTTTTCCCTTTACTTTTAATACATGTGACATCAACTCGAGTCCCTCATGGGCTTCATCTTTCTTCCTTTCGCATTTCGGGAGGGCCATAAAGGCTCAAGATTCGTTTGTTGAGTCGGCCTCATTTTGTTCGAGCTGCTGGAAAGTCAAATTACAGGTCCCGAAAAGTCAAAAATGGGCTATATACATATTGTATACAGCGGTATACACTCATTATACAGCAAATTACAGGTCAAAAATGCGAAAATACAGAGATGAGGCGAAATATAGGTGTTCGGAAGCAAGAGATACATGAAAAGAGCTAATATATATGCTCATATACACTGATATACATTCGGTGTATACGCAAAATGGGAATTGAATTAAAGCTTAAAAATACAGCGAAATTGGGCCAAAAAGGGGCCCAATTTCATTATCTCTTTTACTCTTCTAATGATTTGATTATGTGTTGACTAATCTTATTTAACTTTAACTTTAAATAACTTAATTAAATTCCCCAAAAGATGAGTTATTTTCTTTGTGTTGGTTTAATTCTAATACATTTCATGTTATTTTGTGTTCATTTATTTTATTAATCAAGTATATTGGTCAAAATTTTATATCTTCAATTAAGTTAAACTTTTTGTACTTAAGAAGAGATGTTCTCTAATGCTTTTCACTTAATCACATTTTACTCATTTTAAAATTGTTTTAAGTTAAAGTATTTTTCTCAAATAAACTTTAAAAAATGTTGGTCAAATCCTTTTCAATTAATTAAAAATAATAATACTTAATTAGTCATTTTTCTCAAAAAAGGTTAGTCAAGCTTTTTATTCTTCAATTAATTTAAAATGATTTTCATGTTTTAATTTCTTAAATTGGTTTAAATCATTATTTCAAAATGAATTAAATAAATTCTAATTAATCTATTTTATTAAATATTCTAATCACTTATATTTAGAGTCAAATATTTCATTTTGGATCCCTTTCTCTAAAAAATAAAATAGGATAAAAATGTGTCAGTTATTTAATTGTTTTCTCAAAGTTAATCAAATATTGTAAATTATTATTTTCTATATTAAATCATTTTTTTCTAAAAAATATTCAAAATATATTTTAGTCAAGTCGCAGGTCAACCGCATGTTAGCGGACACTTCGAATGCTTAAACCCTTCTCGAAGTGTAAATTGAACCCCGAACCCTTTTTGGTATTTTCAAATGATTTTTTCTTTTTAAATCTTTGAAAATTATAAATTTTCTTAATTTCTTAAAAAAATTAAGTGGCGACTCTTTTCTAAGTTTTTTTTCTCAAATTGTTTTATACTTGGAACATTTCAAAAAGTGATTTTTCTAAAGGTTAGTAAAATTACGGCACAACATATATAAAATAGATAGTAATTCATACCTTCAATATAATAAAATATATTACATCAATGAAAACTATGAGTCTTAAAACTGGTTGAAATTGAAGATTAAATTGAGCTCAATTGAGGATTATCTTTAAATGGGTTAAAACTTGATGGGTTGAGATTGAACCCAATCTAAATTATCTTGAGCCCAACCCTTAAAATTATGGACGAATTGAGCGGGTTACCTATAATTGAGCTCATATTTTACTCCCCTAATAGAAATAATCTCATTCAAGATGTCTAAATAAAAACAACTTCAAAAAATTGTTTATGTATTAGATCTAAAACAAACACCCTATTTAATCAAAGTGTTGTGGATTCTTGCAGTTTTCTATTGAGGAGGTTGGGGAATCCAGTACTACGCCATAACTTCCGGCAAGGAAATAAATTAGCAGACTTTTTGGCAAAGGAAGGATGCAGGCTAGATACTATTACTGAAACTGCTATATATCCTGGTAACTTTATCTATTTTGCAAGCGGACAAAGACGGAGTTGCGACTACTAGACAACTATCAGTGTCTATCTCTACTAAACTAGCTATGTTTGGGAATCTAAATGTCCTTAGTAATGATGTAACTCATACTGATGCTATTACTACTAGTACTGAAACTACTATAGAAAATAGAGACGCTAATGGCTAATGTACCTACTACTAATGTTGTAATGTCATCTCATCTTACTCAATAAGAAGGCACAGGGAGAGTTTTAGGCATGACTTCATGAAAATATCCCCTGTTCCAATCTTTTTTCGAGAAGAAGGACATTAAACCGTTGAAAAATTTTGTAGATTTGAGTTAGGTAACGGAGTTAAAAGATGCCTGGGAATATTAGTTTATGGTAAGTTCCTTTTGCAGTTTGGTGGATACTAAATGCATAATCTTACAGCTAAAGATGAAGGTTTTCCATTACATATAACTTGATTTTGAATTGTTAATTATTGTGACTCATAATAATACTGTTAATATAGTTTTTCAATATGTAAATTTTATTTCAATAACCAATATATTCATTATATTTATCATAATCACATGATGCGACATTCTTAATATGAAGAGATGTATGAAAAATTGTAGTAGTATTAGATTTAAATGTTGATCATCAATACACTTTTTTTGACATAAAAAACAAGTCATTCCATAAAAGCTTAATTATTGTGGTAGAGGGAGAGCTTTAGGCAAGGCTTCATGAACTGTATTAATCGGAATCGTCTGGAACTTGCAGCAATCAGTTGATAAAATTTGGTTCTCTTCGATGGTAATTGCTTTAATTATTTGGAGGAGAATGTGTTGTTGCTCTTCTCCATCACTCCACCCATGAATTTCTGCTCTTATGTGATTGCGGTTATCGTTTATTAATTTCCAGACTGGGAAATCTTTCCTTGGCATAGCGAAATCTTGCTCTTTCAGCTTCAAGCTTGGGCAAAAATCTCCTGCTCCGTCACCGAGATATATTATTCTTTTCTTCCGGTCTTCCTTGGCCAATGAAGCTTGTATTCTTTCTATTACCAGACCCTATTAATACAGAAAATCATACATTGGAATACGCTAATTATCGTGAAATTAATAGCGGACATATCACAAC
This sequence comes from Solanum verrucosum, assembly GCF_900185275.1. NCBI lineage: Eukaryota > Viridiplantae > Streptophyta > Magnoliopsida > Solanales > Solanaceae > Solanum > Solanum verrucosum. Next base: position 1,124,508 of record NW_026020014.1, on the reverse strand, counting down.
AATTTACGGTATATGGCAATGCACACAACATATGTTATAGTAACTAAGTTCACGGATTTTGTATGAAGCAATTTACCTTGCACATGTTGGGAGGGCAGGTATTGAAGGTGCAGCCATGATGAAGATCGTGGTGAGGAAGGATTCTAAGTTTTTTTTCTTCATCAACGTAGCTCGGATTTGTGTTGATCTCTGTGAAGCAATCATATATTCCTATATGTTTCAAAATTGTCTCGATGTAAAAGACATTCGCATCGCTTACTATCCTCAAATCACATCTGAAATAACACATAAACTAATTTGAGTAAATCCGATTTTACAGAACAAAAAAAACAGGGGAAGTTACAAAATATACACATATACGTACCCTAAAGCATACGCAGCTTTAATGGCGGGAACAACACGGAGAATTACGGGTACGCGTTTGAGTACTTGTTGAATGTCGTCAATAGTTTTGCCTTGATCATGAAGTTCCTTCATCATTATATCCTGTAATTTGTTTAAAACAGAGCAGATAACAGTTAGAACAATGTAAATTAATTAGAATGTGAATTAATTAAGTAATCAAACGAAATCTAACCATAAGAGAGTTCCATGGCATGGTAGGAAGAAGTCGATTGAATAAATCAGTAGCGCCCAATTCATCAATCACCCAATTATCGCTGTCCAGATCAATGATCGTCTTGTCGAAATCGAAAACCACAACAACTCCAGCCATTACTTTCAGAGTATGTATGTAACAAACGAAATAGAGAGCTTCCAATTTCTTTCTAATTGTTTTGAGTTTGAAGTGATGAGAGGGGTCTTTATATAGTTGGAAAGAATGTTTGTAGATTTGAGTTAGGAAAAGTAAAAGTACATACTAAAAGATACCGTCCGTATGTATTGGGTTTTGAGTTTATGGCAAGTTAGTTTTTGTAAAATATTAACCGTTGGATTAACTTGAACTAAAAGGATAATCTTACGGCTAAATACAAGTGTTTTCCTTCAGCTTTATACACTAATTTTGACTTATGGAAAATTTGGAGCGGGAATATTCTCACATATTCCGCTTTTGGGTTCCGATTATGATTCTAGGCGGCTTATCTATAAGGTTAAATCTGTAATTGCATGTTGTTTTGTTTATTTTAGGTAACACGAATTATGCTTGAGATTTGTTTGAAAAAAGTTACTATTTTGAAGTTGATTTTTCAATCCTTTTTTGTGTTAGATTTTTATCATAAGATTATTTATTCTATGCTATAGTGTAATTTGACGCGTAAATAATTACGATGTTGAGATCAAGTTATAGGAGATTGAACACATACTATAAATTGAATTTTAAAAATCTAATTAACACACTATATGCATTTATGTACTATTTGAAATACCTATCATAGAGAAAATATTTTTAACATGGTACTATCCTTCAAACAGGAGCGGAGCTACATGAGCTCATGGATTTATCTAAACCCCTTTTATCGTAAAATTACATTTTATATATAGAATTGATTATTGATTTATGTGTATATGTTTAACAATGATGCCCCTCGGGATAAGCTAAAGGCTTGACTTAGACATTTAGTGGTAAAGCGTGTTCAAGATTCTACGAAATCTTCTCGGCTTCGCAAGTTCGAGTCCGGTCTTGCTGCTGCTAGTTCCTATGTTTTGTCACATTTTAGCTTGTTGTTGTTACTTCCCATGTTTTATCACATTTTAACTTGTACATTAGCATGCTTATTTATTTTTTTGAACCCCTCATTGAAAATACTGTCTTCGTCACTGCCTTCAAATATATAAGGACACGTGACTTTCATCTAAGACATTTTTGGGGTAGGGTGTTTCAAAAAAGCTCTAGGGAGCAAATTGAAGGCGTAGCTCTCTAGGGCGTAAGTCCTAGAATTTTGGGCATTTTCAGGTTGTAGTGATTTATATATATATATATATATATATATATATATATATGAAGCAACTCTCGTGGAAAATGACGATGTGATAAATATTTTTTTGGATAATTGTAATTTGTACCTATTTGCCTAACATTGATAGGTAGGGGTATTCATGGTTTGGATAAATCGATCCAAACCGAATCAAATCAATTAAATAAACTGATTTAATTTGGGTTTGGTTTAGTTTGGTTTTAGATTTTTAAAAATCGATAGTATTTGGGTTGATTATATTTTTTTTATTAAAAAAAAACATAAGAAATAACTGAACCAAACCGAACCGACAAATTATATACATATATTTTATTATTATACATACATAACATATTATTTTTATTAACAATTTTAAAGATCTTATATATGTTTTTATCAAAATTTATTTATAATTTACTTATGAAAGCAAAAATGCCCAAGGTGAGAATATTTATCTTATTGATTTCATGTATATGAGTGTCTATGATTAAAATGTCACCGTCTCTTCCTTCTAGGCCAAAATAACAAATTTTGAAGTTTTATTCATAGTAAATTCAATGTTGAAAGTTATGTAATGTCAGTCTTTCTACTATTTTCGTTTTGAATGGATTGTTGTCACTTTTTTTCACGTTTTGAATGAACTGTTTCTTTTATTTTTATCTATGATTAATAACCGAAAACCAGATCAAATCGAACCGAAACCGATAACAATCAAATCGATAAATATATTTTATAATTGGTTTGATTTGGTTTAGATAATTTTAAAACCGATTATATTAGTTTGGTTTTAATTTTAACCAATAACCGATTCAAATCGATCTGTGAACACCCCTATAATGATAGGATAGAGATTTCATACAACTATTGTATGTTTATTTATTCTTTATTATTACTCATACCCTTTTTATCCTTTCCTTCTTTGATTTATATAAACAATAATTAGTGCAAATATTAGTTAATGCAAATATTAGTTGAGGATGATCGGGGGTCCTGTCCCGACATCCCTCTTTGTTTTAGAGGCTTCGTAGACAGTTAGTAGTCAAACGTCTTTATATTATCATTTCATATGTTAAGACTTGAATTGTCATTTTGGCCAAGTTGAATGTTGACCATTAAACATTCTGAGTTATTTCACTAAAGTTATTGGAGTAAGTTCATTTGATTATAGTAAAATGTTTAGAGTCTTCCGCTGAGCCAGTAAGCAAGGCCAAGGGTTCGCTTGGGGCCAGCAATGGTCTTCGAATGATGATCACGTCCAGGATTTAAGCTCAGGGCGTGACATTAAAACACTTGACCTATATTGATGATTACTTTACTAAAAATTAATGAAGCGGAGCAACTTCCATTAAAAACAAGTCACTTTTGTAATGATTATTCTCTTATTATATAAGAGGGAGTTTATGATGGGACATTGTGATGTCCAATCATAAACTCCCTATATAATATATAATATATAATATAATAAATCATTTTTTCTACTATATAATATATATTTATTTTTCTACTATAAGGGAGTTTATATAATATATAATAATATAATATAATAAATCATTTACAAATGACTTAAAATATTTCATATTTAAAGGATATTCTCTTATTATATAAGAGGGAGTTTATGATGGGACATTGTGATGTCCAATCATAAACTCCCTATATAATATATAATATATAATATAATAAATCATTTTTTCTACTATATAATATATATTTATTTTTCTACTATAAGGGAGTTTATAATATAATATAATAAATCATTTACAAATGACTTAAAATATTTCATATTTAAAGGATATATAATAAAATAGGTTCACTCTCAAAATTCTATCCGGGTCACATATATTGGGACAGAAAAAATAACATATATCATTTTAAAATTACCAAAAAAGTATTATAAATAATAATAATTAACAACTTAAAATATCTTAAAGACATTTTAAAAAGGTTAATTTTGTAATTGTAATTTCTACTATATAATAAAAGGGAGTTTATATAATATATATTCTACTATTATATAGTATCATAATAAAACCCCTTTTATTATATAGTAGAAATAAATAATATATATATATATATATATATATATATATATATATATATATATAAAATATAATATATAATAATATAATATAATAAATCATTTACAAATGACTTAAAATATTTAATATTTAAAAGATATATAATAAAATAGGTTGACTCTCAAAATTCTATCCGAGTCACATATATTGGGACAGAAAAAATAACATATATCATTTCAAAATTACCAAAAAAGTATTATAAATAATAATAATTAACAACTTAAAATATCTGAAAGACATTTTAAAAGGGTTAATTTTGTAAGTTTATCCAAATCACATAAATTAGGACAAAGTGACCAGCAATGTAAGTTATTTGAAAGTTACATAAAAATATTATAAATCACAATAATTAATAACTTAGAACATTTTTTTTTAAAATGCAAATTTGGATGACTCTTCAAATTTCATTTGTGTCACATAAATTGAGACAACAAAAATAACATATATTGCGCCCATTTTAATTTATTTGTCTTAATTTTTTTTTATATTTAAAAATTGCGTAAAAATACTATAAATCATGATAATTGACAACACAAAATATTTCAAAAATAAATACATATAAAAAAATTCGATTAATTCTTGAAATTAATCTATCGTTAAAAATTATGTATAAAATACAATAAATCGTGATTTTGACCACTTAAAATATTTATTAAAAAAACAGAAAAAATAAATTGACTGATTCTTAAAATTAATCTATCAATGTCACATAAATGAGACAAAAGTAGTAATATGTATTGTTTAATGTGAAATTATTGAAAACTACGTAAAATGTATTATAAATGTTAACAATTAACAACATTTGATTGAATCTTGAAATTTTATCAATGCTACATACATTGAGACAAGTGGAGTAATATATATTAAGTATTTAAAAATTACGTACAACCATATTGCTTTCTGTAGGATTCGAATTATCGTGGTCATTTTTTAGGCTGATACAAGTTTTGTACTTTTTTTTTAATATTATAAATCGCAATAATTAATAATTTAAAATATTTTGAAAAATATATTAAAAATTTAGTTGGTTTCAGGAATTTTATTTATACTATATAAAATGGGACAAAGAAAGCAACATATATCATTTACAAATGACTTAAAAAGCATTAAAAATTAGAATAATTACCAATTTAAAATATTTAAAAGCTATATAATAAAATAGGTTCACTCTCAGAATTCTTTCAGGCTCACATATATTAGGACAGAAAAAATAACACATATCATTTTAAAATTACCAAAAAAGTATTATAAATAATAATAATTAACAACTTAAAATATCTGAAAAACATTTTAAAAGGGTTAATTTTGTATTTTTATCCATATCACATAAATTAGGACAAAGTGACCAGTAATGTTGGTTATTTGAAAGTTACATCAAAATATTATAAATCACAATAATTAATAACTTAAAACATTTTTTAAAAAAATAAATAAATTTGGATGACTCTCCAAATTTTATTTGTGTGACATAAATTGAGACAACAAAAATAACATATATTGGGTCCATTTTAATTTATTTGTCTTATTTTTTTTTGGGTTTTTTATATTTAAAAAATGCGTCAAAATATTATAAATCATGATAATTGACAACATAAAATATGTTTTGAAAAAAAATACAAAAAATTCCACTCATTCTTTAAGTGAATCTATCGTAAAAATACTATAAATCATGATAATTGACAACATAAAATATTTCAAAAATGTTGTATGTGGATAGTCTTATTGTGCCTTGAATAGCGTCAAATAAAGTACAAGTTTGTGATAAAAAAAACTTATTCCTTTATCCACGCAAACAATCGCTTCAAAATCTCCGTTATTAGCCCCAAAACATACCATTTATATTATTGGGCCCGTACCCGTGCATAGCACGGGCAACATTACCTAGTATATATATAAACTGTCAACACATGATATATATTAATTTATTTCGTGTAATGCAAACATACATATGAACGTTTTTATGTTTTTCTTAGTATTTCTTTCTTTAAAATACAAATTAATCTAATGAATTTAGCTTTAAAAAAAGATAAAGTTACTATTAAAAAACAAAATGTAATAACTATTTTGAAACGAGGGGAGTATTCATTCTTTTATTAGGTACACAGTATAATATCTAGGAGAACAGATACCTGCTTCTAGATATTCGAGCATAATCCTATTTTTATTTTGCTGTATAGTTATAATCATGAATCCACTATATATTATATAAACATATAGTAGGCAGCAGTCCCATTTATAATGTATCGATTCCATTTAGTCACAGGGGAGGACAAGTGGAACAACCTTTTTTGCGGTGTCTCTGAATGGTTTGAGCAAATTAATTTTACAAAATACTTAATATCTCTCATCAGTACAATTATCAACAATTGTATTCATCTAATCTCAAATGTTCATTGTACAATATCTCGACTATTTTAAAAAATTTGACTAATTGCTCTTCCGACCTGAAGTGGATTCTATGGGAAGGGCAGAGCTCACCCTTGCGGTAGGACCAAATTTTAAGAGGTGAAAATAAGTCACTTATAATGCATTATTTAGTACGCATGAAAATATTTTCTCATGTTTGCTTTGTTAAAATTTTTGAAGAATATATTTGATAGGAAAATAAGTTCCTTTTCTGGAAAGAGAATGAAAGTAAAAATAATAAGCTCTATACATGACATTACACATTAATTATCTGTTTTCCACCATTCAACACTTCCACCCCCTAATATACTTACTACTATTTAACAAGGTTGAAAATCTAAATGAAAATTATTATCTCTAATTTTATTAATCATTAATCAAATGACTTTAAATAGATATATTAATATAACTCTTTTCATAATTAAGAAACTAAATAATTGATTGAATCAATTATTCTAAGAAATATGTAACAATAACAAGATGCAACATTCAATGAAATTCCCTTGTAGATCATATTGTTCATGTTGTTTGATTATGGCATAAATGTTTTTCCTTTATCAGTTCAACTATTTCTTCTTCAACAAACTTGGAATGCAAGGTAAATAGGAATATAAAATTAATCACCTATGATTCAAAATTCTAATATTATTAAAAAAAAAGTGAGGGAAAAGATAACAGCGTTACACCCCCCACAATATTTAGAGCCCGAATGAAAGGCTCAAAACCAGGGCTATTTCAAATAAAACCATAAAATACAAGTAATTAAAGCCAACTCTTAATTAGTTGTCACAGTTTAACTTTTGCTTAATTAGTAAGGCACAGGGAGAGCTTTTGGCATGGCTTCATGAACTGCATTGATCGGAATCGTCTGAAACTTGCAATCAACCGATAAAAATTGATTATCTTCCATGGAAATTGTTTTGATTATCTGAAGCAGAATGTGTTCTTGCTCTTCTCCATCACTCCACCCATGGATCTCTGCTTTTACGAGATCGCGATTTTCATTTATTAATTTCCAGACAGGGAAATCTTTCCTTGGCATAACGAAATCTTGCTCTTTCAGCTTCAAGCTTGGACAATAATCTCCTGCTCCGTCACCGAGATAAATCATTCTTTTCTTCCCTTCCTTAGCCAATGAAGCTTGTATTCTTTCTATTACTAGTCCCTGTTAAGTGTTTAACACACAAAAAATTATACACTAGAATATTGATTTGATTCAAATAAAGAGGAAATTTTTCTGGGCTTTTGGTAAGAAAGTAACTACTCTATTTTTTTCATTCTGTGGGGACATAGATTATGGTAAACGTGAAGCTGAGGTCGGGTACAAAACGTGAAGACATAATAAAATCAGCATATTCGAATAATCCTAAGTACTTCCCCATTCCAACTTTACGTGACTCTTTGAATTTCGAGAGTAAAACAATTTTTTTATCACATTTTTTAACATCTCTTCTAATTTTTTAATTATGTGACATATAGTACTTCTTATCTAGTTTCCAAATATATATTTAAAACCCTAAAAAATATATGCCTCAATTGACAAACAAAATTAGGAAATTAGAACTGTCACATAAATTGAAACAAAAGATGTATCTCGTGTTTTACCTTGCACATGTTGGGAGGGCAAGTATTGGAGCTGCAGCCATGAGAGGAGGTGTGAAAATCATGGTGAGGACGGATTCTAAGTTTTCCTTCTTCATCAACGTATCCCGGATTTGTGTTGATCTCCGTGAAGCAATCACTTATTCCTAGATGTTTCAAAATCGTCTCGATGTAGAAGAGATTTGCATCGCTTACAATCCTCAAATCACACCTGAAACAACAATGCGCATTTAGTTTGAGTAAATCCAATTTTCACAAAACTAAAACAAATTAATGTACATATACTAACCCTAAAGCATGAGCAGCTTTAATGGCGGGAACAACCCGAGGGATTACGGGTGCCCGTTTCAGTACTTGTTCAATGTCCTTAATAGTTTTGCCTTGTTCATGAAGTTCCTTCATCATCCTATCCTGTAATTTGTTGAACAGATAACAGTTAAATCAAGCGATTTAATTAGACATAATAGAAGTATAAAATTAAGGAGAAAACTTACCATAACAGAGTTCCAAGGCATGGTAGGAAGAAGCTGATTGAACAAATCAGTAGCACCTAATTCATCCACCACCCAATTATCGCTATCCAGATCGATAATCGTCTTGTCAAAATCGAAAACCACAACAATTCCAGACATTTTTTTTTCGATCGAATCGAATGAGTTTTGAGAAATAAAACAGAGAGATAAAAATTCCCTTCTCTGAATACAAAAGATTGTTTTGAGTTTGAAGTAATGAGAACTTAGAGAAGAAGAGGCCCCTTTATATAGTGGAAGATTGAGTTACTAAAAAAAAAAAGCCAAGTAATATTAGCCATTGGATTAACTACTAATTTTGATTAACGCAGCTGATTAAGGGGAAATAAAGAGCGGGAATATGAGAGAATATTCGAAGGTAGGAACTTCAAATGCATTTTTGCAGCTTTAGATGGAATATTCCGATTTTGGGTTCCTTCTCGGCGGGCAAACCTCTAAGGCTAAATCTGTAATTTTGCAATTGTTGTTTTTCCCAAGTTGAAACGGATTATGCTTTAGATTTTGTTTCCAAACAACTACTACTATCTTTTGTTTATTTCTTATTACATCAATTAATAGATATGTAGTGAATCTAAGGGGTCAATGGTTTGGTTTGATTAATTATTTTTTATATATTATTTATAAATAATTAATTTTATTTAAATTATGTTATAATGATGTGTATAGGATTATTTTGTTTGTATTTTATCAAATTTTAATATAATTTATGACATCATTTCACAAAGATTTGAAAAAGCTATGCTACAAATATATTTTGACTGCAATTTAAAAGAATTAAATAGATAATAATTCATTTTAGCCTCTTAAATAGTTTTTTTTTTATGATAGTAGACCACTAAGACAAATGATCCTAAAGCTCAAATTTTAAAATAAGGTTTGAAAAACAAGTCATCTTTGTAACGATAAGAATAAGTATACGCTAAATTGTTAACGTTTGATATATATTAGCTTATTTGCATAAATTCAAATATAAATTTTAATTGGTTTTGCAGATAATATACATTATTATCTTTCTTTTTTAATCTTATGTTCTTTTTATAATAGATCTTCATTTTTATGCAGAAGAGATGTAAAAATATATTATTATTTTTCAATTCGTAAATGACCAAGAGATCTCGTCTCCTTCCGGTGGCAAGAATTATGGAATAAGCTCCTCGTACAAATTATTATTCTTGATATACACAAATTATATATAGAATTACAGGAGCAACACTACGTGGCACGTTAAATATTCATTCTTGATTAGGCAGAGTACAATAATATTTAGGAGCACATATGCTTGCTTCTAGATATTCTAGCATAATTCTATTTTCATTTTGCTCACGTTATATTCATAATCCATTAAAAATATATAGTACGCAACAGTTCCAATAATGTATCGATTCGATTTTTAGTTATAGGAGAGGACAAGTGGACGGTGTTTTGGTTGGCTTGGCCGTATTTAGATTAATTTATGAAATTTATTATTTTTCATCAGCAAATATATAAATCGCTTTGTTGATCACATAACTATCAAAATTTTAAAAAGATAGGGCGGGGAGGGGGGGGACCACTTAGCTAGGGTGTACTATTTTACATGGAACTTCAAAGCTTGTTTTGGGGGCTTTTAATATCGATATTAGTACTATTCATGTCTTAATATGTTCTCGCATGGTTTGTTAAATTTTTTGGAGAATATTTAATGTGAAAAAACAAGTTGTTTGAAAATGAAAAACTATTCTAATGTAAGTAAAGAAAACAAGTTTTATAAATGACATTACACATTAATTATCCATTCTCCAACCTCTAACACCTCTACCCCACCTCCATCTCCATAACTAAATATTAGGAAAAATAAAAATATTTTTCATTTTTATCAAACACATCTTTAATTAATATTTTGTCTCTGTTAAAATTTATGACTCACATTGTTTATTTTAGAGATAATCAAAAGGTGGTCGATAGCTTTATTTTTCCTATATTCAAGGATGGATATGACATAATGGCAATTTGTTTCAACACTATTAGCGTGATTTATGAAACGCATTTTATTGCAAAAATTACAAGCAACAGCTTGACAATATGAACTATTGACCTTTTGCTAAACAGGCAATATTCTTTGCAATTTTGATTTAATTATAATTTCTCTCATATTTTGTGGAAGAATAGAACGTTTTAATTATGTGACTGCAATGGTTGTTTAAATTAATGGTCATCATTAAAACAGAGGTAATAAGACTAAAATAAATATTTTTTGGATTCTTCATAGACCTAGCTAGAAGTGAAAAAACAAAAAAAAAAAGAAGAAGAGGAAATTAAAGGTACTTTTGTTAAAACTAACACGTCTACATTACATTGTTTCTACGCGACAAAATAAAGGGAGGAACTTTTGTTTTCTTTCCTTTTTCGAAATATCGATGGTGATACTTTATAATTGATGAGTATGATTATCAGTATCTGACGTTATTGAGCCGATTAATACATATTGATATCGTGTAAAGCCTTTTAAAGGAAAAAAAAAGATATTTCGTACAAGAAACTTCTCCAATTCATTAATCCTTCTCAAATATATCTCCATCCTATTAAAAGTTTAAATTTGTGATTTCTGCTTAAAGATTATTCGATTATATTCATTTTACCGCAGTATTTTTTTTAGTGGTGGTTGATTGAGTTAAACTTAGAGCTTCTTGGTCATTGACAATCTAGCTACTCACAAGAAAATCCAACATATAATAAAGTTTATATATATTGTTGTTCCCTCACGCTCGACACAAATAAGGTTTCTATTCAAAAGTTAAAAAAAAAAAAAAAAGACTCCTTATGATTTAACTCCACCTAAAAATTTCTTGGTTCAAAGTGAGTTGGGTAAATACAAGTCAACAAATATGTTAAAATCAAATCTGACCAATTCAAATGCTTTGTTATAAACAACATTCCTTTCTTTTTCTTTATATAAAGATAAATAAATAAATAGTACTAGTATGCTGATTTTGACACACATAATAACAACCTAACCAATTATAAAAAGCTAAAGAAGCACATTCCAAGAATTGTACGTATCAAAATTTACTTTTTAAACACTACTTTCTTATTAAAGATCTCATCTATAATTATTGAACTTTATTATTATTATTATTATTATTTTAAAAAGGAAATTATTTAAAGTCGATAGCGTAAGACAACTTTTTGTTGGCCTGTAATTCCCATCTTTAATTGGTGCTAAATTTACGCTTCATGATACTGTGGGATCTGATGATCTGATTATGGAATGATATTTTTCTTTTTAGTGTTTTTTTCGTTCCGTGATTGATATATATTGAAGTTCAATTTAATTTGAATTCGTGCATTGCATATGTTATTTTATGTAATTTTACTCTCAACAAGATTTTTTTTTTCATTCTCGTGAACTCGAATTCCAGACAATTCATGTTAGTATCATGAAATGATATTTTACTCAAAGCTGTCGATAAGGCCTCCAATTAGATGGCGTTATAATCTAGTACTAATTATATTCTAGTATACAATTTACAGAGTATATAATCTACAACTAACTAATTTAAAGATATTTAAAAAAGGTCTAGTTACGGTTAATTAAAACATTGGTTGACAATTCTTATTAGAAACAACATTGTTTTATAAGAACGAAGAGTTGGTTCCAGCAGGAAAAAAAGATAATTCAAATTAACACATTATAAATTGGGATTGTGCATGGTTGCGTACGCAACACAAATTAATATAATTTTTTGGCTGCTTATGACAATGATTAGATCTTTTGACCAGAAAAAGGTTTGAAGATTAGGTGTGACTCAATTCAACATCATCAAAGGTTTTCCTTCTAGTTAAGGGGTGCATTCCATTTTCAGTTTGGTGTTGTACTATTTGGTTTTTGATTTTTTCTAGTTATGTTAATTGATTATGTCAATAATTAGAAACATAAATCAAAGTTATATTTGTATTGAAGAAATATATGTGTGTGTGAAATTTGTTTTTTTGGTTTTATTTTTCTAAATTTGAAATCCAACCAAAAAAAAACAAACAAAGTAAATTTTATTAATCCAAAACAAAAACATAAAACCAATCCAAATTAGAATTCGGTTCGATTTGATTTGGTTTCTCGATTTAATCCAAATAGTGTACACTCCTACTTGTAGGGGTAGTTTTCGAACAATTGAATGTTAAGCTCGGTTGACTTAGCTGATTAAAAGTAACTTATAAGTAGGGATGGAGCTAGAAGTCCGAATTGTGTATGAGTTCGATCGAGCCAGTAACTTTTGCTTAATTTGTACAAATATACTATTTGAGCAAAATTTTATTAAATATGTACAAACTTCTTAATATAAATACACTATATATCATATATAACTAAGCACAATTTATTGAAAGCCTTCGATTTCTTAAGGGCAAGTGAATTTTTAAAGGGTTTGTTTAAACTAGAAATATCATATAATATGAATCGTAAAAAAATATATTTTCTTTCTATAAATTGAGAGTAGGAGAAGGAAAAATGAGGATGGGTTGGAGTATTACACAATGAAAATTAAAATCCTTGTAAATAAAATTAAAATTAAAATAATCAATCAATTGAAGTACTAGATTTTTCTATCGCAAATATTTAGGGTTAGTCTCCTATATTAATGAGGATGGATCATGATGACGAGTGCAAAGGTTTTTGGTCAAGACATTACAATAATTATGGGTGTTACGTGCATTGCAATATCTCATAAAGTAGTGGCAATAATTAACTTAATTAATTTGTGTATCGAAAGGTTTTAACTGATTTTGACGTACGGAAACACGACAATGCATATAATAAGAAGAAGAAGAAAAAAATATAATTAGTGCCTGCTTTTTTCCCCATAGCTTTAGGCCTTTAATTATGTCACTCACATCATCATTATTATTATTACTACTACTGATGTTGTTATTATTGTTAAATAGTATTAGTTTTTCGTCTCGATTTATATAATATCATTTAATTTGATACTAAGAAAGAAGGAAACAATTTCGATATGTATTCTAACTTCTAAAACATTTTGTGACCATTTGTGTGGTCATAAACTATTTTAATAATGTTAAAAGAAAAAATTAAGTTAATTTTTTTTTAATTATAAAAATAAAAAGTTTATCACAAAAGTGGGACAGAAAAATACTACGCACTCCATTTTTTAACATGATAAAAGACATCAGTACATAATGTTAATTATCGTTCAAGCAGTTGGATATATAATTATTCATGTTTCATATGGACTATTTGCAGATATACTTTGCACGTATTATTAAAACGAAAAATTAGGAAGATCAGTTTATAATAACAAGAAATTAATGAATACTATTGGAAGCATAAAAAGATACAAAATATATAACTAAAACACTGGCGCTATGAAAATATAAATTGTTACAACTCCTTATGTTGCTACTTTCTAATATTTGACGCAATATTAAAATGATTAAAATCTCATAATGAAACGAGTCAGGAATCCATAACGATTTCATTGACTTATTAACAACATTTCGGATCGAAACAATTTATAAACGTTTTGCTCAGTCTCTCCTCACTTATTAACAGTAAATTTAAAAGAAAAAAAAAAAAAAACGTATTGCATTAATTTCAATTGGCCATGATGAGGGAACAAAAAGATTCTGATGAAGACATTACACAATTATGGTTGTTACGTGCATTGCAATATCTCATAAAGCAGTGGTAATAAATAGTAACTTTAATTAATTTGTGCATGGAAAGTCCCAACTACCTGATTTTGACGTACGGAAATAAGACCAATGCATATAATAAAATTAAAGACAATTTAATTTAGTGCCTGCTTTTTCTTTTGTTTTTTTCCCGAAGCTTTAGGCCTTTAAACAATGTGATTGTGACCCACATTACTAGTATTATTACAATTATCAACATTATCAAATATTTTAGTGCAAAATGTTATCGTTCAAGCACTAATTGCATTATTATTTTAGTTTCCTAGGGGTTATTCATTGCAAACTCTGCATGTACTATTATGACAATGTAATTTTTGGCAACACACTATTTCAAATATGCGTAGCAAAAATAAGGATGTTTAGATGGATGCTTGGTCATATGACTCATATATATTCGGAGAGATAGGATTTGGAAGTACGAAGTTATGTAAGGTGCATGCATGAGAGTGACCTCTATGGCAAACAAGACTAAGATGGTTCGGACGACTCAAGAATTTGATCTGAAGAGGTGCATGGATACATCAGTAAGGAGGTGTGTTGTAGCAGAAGTTATGATAACTAGGTAGAGCCTAGAGTAGGTAGGCGTTGAAGAAGAATTGGAAGAGGTGTTTAAGACAATATATAACACAACCTCATCTCACTAAAGGTATGAACGTAGATATATGAAGGTACGAAGATCGTCGAGAATTAGAATGTGTTGTTGCACTTTATAAGAAAGAAGCATGGGGCTAGCTCATCACTTGATCTCCTTATTACTAGTAGTATTATTTAGTAGTCGTGTAGTTTTTATCATCTAATGTGTATAATCAGAGGCGTATTCAGGATTTATAGATAGTGGGTACACTATTACAAAAAAGTGGATCTAAGACATAAATTTGACTGGTTAGATTCTTTTACTGAAAACCATTAAAATTTTAAAATCATAGGTCCAAAATTAACTTTTATTTATCCAAACCAGTTACAAAATTTTAGAAAGAAAACTAAAACTAGATAAAAGATTCAAATTTCTAACCTCACCTAGAGAGGTGCACCCAATCATCATCGTACTACATTATATGATACTTCGAGTCTGGGTTCACGCATCTATATTTAAATATTTTTAAAAAATATAACACTACTATATATAATTTCAGAAGGGGATCATGGGTTCACGTGAACCCGGTGACCCCTCCTGTATACGCCCTTAGTATTACTGTTGTTTTATTTATATGTCTTGTATTTTGCTATTTTGAAGAGTGGTATTACACTGAATATTGTTATCCTTATTATTGCCGTACAAATATTCCAATAGAGCTGATTAAGAAGAACAGTTTATAATAACAAGGAATTAATTAATACTATTGGGTGCATAATAAAGCGATATAACCAAAACACTACTGACAAATCAAATTATGGAAGAATTCTTTATTCAGTTATAACTTTTGCTTATAAATTTAACTGTTAAATGCAATTTTATACTAATAGCACAAATAAAGTTAAAGAAATAATATCCCTCCAAACTTTATTATAAATTTCTGTTTCCTTGTCGTATTGCCTTTATAATTCGCAGTTGAATATTGTAATTTGTGTGTGATATTCTAAAGAAGAATTAAGTTCATGAAAGTCTTTTCGACTTTTCAATTTTTGGTTGTCCCTAGTTACTTGTCCACTTTTCCTTTTTTGGTTGTCCCTAATTACTTATCCATTTTGACAAATCAAGAAAAGACAAAAAAAAATTATTTATTATACCCTCAATTAATTACTTTGAAAAAGATAGAACTTCTTGAAAATCTTAAATTTTTAATTCATCTAGTTCATAATTAATAGGAGTAAAATGGTAATCTCACTATGTCATTAATTGTTTTATTAATAGGTGTGTTAATTTAAACGTGAATAAGTAATTAGAGACAAAGGGAGTATTATATAATTACATACAAGGTTGTATAAATACTATTGCAAATATCATAAATTTTCTCTTACAACTTATAGATCACAATCTAAAATTCCTTTTAAGTAAACTGAAAATTTATGATAAAATGAAACGTTATACTACAATCTAAACTTGTAATGTTAAACGATAATCTATTTTTATTTTATTTTTTGGTTAGTTTCAAGGGCTATATTTGCACAATTTTTATGAAATAGGAATAAAATTTAAATAATGGCCTAACGATGATATTTGAGTTAACCGGCCTGTAAGAAATATGTTAGCTATAGATTTAAAATGTAACGCAACGTATATTGTTAGGCAGTATAATATTTTTGAAAAATTCTCTTAACGAGATTCTAATTTAAGCCCAAGTTCTAGTACATGCCCACTACCTCCCAGTTTTCCAAGCCCAAATATATGGGCTAGTCATATCACTCGTAACTTTGATTGGGCTAACATTCAGACCATTAATAATTTAGATCTTTAGAAACTAAGGCGAACAACACAAATCTTACTAGTTTAGGACGTAATTACGTGCCTTCCCATGAGTTATCAAAAGTACTAATTGTGCCAGATATTGGTTACTAGATACATGTATTTGGACGCACACTTGTATCTCAAATACATGAAGTTAAATTAGATGTAATTTGTTTAGATATATTGTATCCAGGTGGATTCGCATGTATCTGGGATACACTAACTCTCTCACTCGGCTCTTTCATACATCTCGATCACCTCTCACCCTATGAACCTGTATTTTAGAAAGTATATGAAATGTATATGGTATTTCAGATACATATATCTAGTTTGATTTGCATGTAACGGGAATATACATACTCTCTCGCTCACCTCCCTCATATCTCGCTTGCATCTCTCTTCTCCCTTTCCCCGTCGCCTCTTTCCCTATGTATTTACATTCCAGAGTATGTTTGATAGTAAAAATATTTGCATCCAGGTATATCTAACTTGAAATATGGTATGAAATTATTTAATAGTGAGTCAATATGTAATTATTTTAAACTATTAGAATAATTAGTAAACATGGTAAAAATTTAATGTAATTATGTACTTTTTCGTAAAACCTAATCTAATCTCAAACATCTAGTTTCGAAAAGTCAAAAGATAAGCTTTTACCATTTATCACGTGGAGGGTCCTTCAAGAATGAACTGATTTTTATACTATATGAAACTACCAATTGAGAAGTTGAAGGTGTGTTCGGTTGAAAAATAAACAAGTTAAGTTAATTTTTAATATTTTTCTGTTCGATATATAAAATATTTGTATATAATTTAAACATATTATAAAATGTTGGGTGGGGTTAAAGAATATGACCGTTGGGTGGTGGGATATCGGGTGGCATTATTTATTTATTGTAAAAAAATATAAAGTATATGAAACTAATAAGCATACTGTTCAAGTTGTATGAAACACTAAGGAGCCGTTTGATTACGGTATAAGAGGGCATGTTATTTATGTATAAAATATTATATTAATTTTACTATATTTGGTAAAAAAAAATTATTAGGTTGAAAAGTCAACATGACTTATACTATGTTTGGTTGACAAGTTTTAAATATTGTATAAAAATTATTCATGTATTAATTTTATACGATGTTTGGTTGCCTTTTTTGTAATCCTACATATTTAATATCTACATAACTTATGAGAGAATCAATGTATAAGTTATGCATGATAGAAGGTGGAATAAGTTATGTGGGTATTAGTTATACATGTATTAAAATGATAAATTACACATTTATTCCTATTATCGTTTGGTACAAAGATGCATAATGCAGGGATTACTAACACATGAATTAGTAATGCATGGATTAACAGTGTAGAGATTAGTAATGCAGAGATTATTTTTACCAAGTGTTTGGTTTATTGTTTCCCACCTCATCTTGTGTTTGGATTAAAACTTTATAAGAAACTTCTTTCCAATTATACCCTTGAATTATTATGCAATTGGGTTAAGGTAAATAATTACCGGACAATTTTTTTTTATGGCCTTCTAACTAGCTATGAAAAGAACAATTTTGTCGTCATGTTTGTCTTTTTTTCACTTAAATTATTTGAGGATAAATAAATGTCATCTTAATAAATTGATCACTTACAAAATGTCAATTTTCAATTTAAAAAAGATAAACTATCAACTTTGAAAATTGAAAAGACGGTAAACAATTGTAAAATTGAATAAACCACCTACATTTACACATAAAAATTGCAAGTTGTAATTTTAATATGTATTCAAGTTTATAAATTGTTCAAAATACAAATAATTAGAAAACTGCACAAACATATATATATATATATATAAACAATTTATACCTTCAATTAAAATCACAAACTTATGTGGTGATATATTTGCCTTTTTAATTAGTTAATGTTAAACAACTCACATTTCAAATATTGTATTAATTTGTATTGAATTTATTTAGTAACAAACAACTCTCTCTAAATAATTTGTAAGCTAATTATTTAAATAAATTTACTAACACAAACATAAAACATAAAATCAAGAAAATAAACAAAATAATTAAAATGATTTGAGGGATATTTTTGTCTTTAATAGACTTATCACATGGTATTATATCCCATGTATTACTAATACCTCCAAATGGAAGGTATTAGTAATACATCCTATAATACCATGTAGGAGGTATAACTAATCCATTGATTAGTTATACATAGACCCAATTTCCTACCAAACATAGTACTAAATAATATCATACATAATACATGGATTATTTATTTTAATGCGGCCTACCAAATGATCCCTTAATTTATTTTTAGATTTTTTTTATTGAAAACTTTACATAACTATTCTATTTTCACAACTATTTTTGTTTCTTAATTATTTTTGTATACAAACGACTTTTTATTTGTTTTCATTTAAAATCAAAATATAAATATTTATTAATATTATGAATAGGAATGTATAATTTCTATAGCACATATACTAATTATATATATTCACATCATATATTACTGAATGTATCCACATATTTAATTATCATGTATTAATTATTTTTTTTAGAATGTGAATTTATATATAATTTATATATCTGATATACTAAAAATGTACAAACAACACATGCATCATATTGATAGAAATTTACATTATATAAAATATGATAGTATAATGTACTTGAAATATATCAATAGTATTTTATTTTTATAAGCTTTATACATTAAGAAAACAAAGAGAAAAAAAACACAGAATTCCTAGTTAAGTACAGATAAAATTCATTTTTTTATTTTTTTAAGGGAAAATTTATACTATTTGCTTACTTATTTTATTTGTAAATAATATATATTAATTTATATTAAAATCAATATTCAATAGTTAATAATTCGTGTAATGTAATCTCTACCTAATTAAATAACACCTACATACTTAATACTCGCATAACTAATACCTGTATAACTAATATCTGCATAACTAAACCCTGCATAATTAATACCTACATGACTAAACTCTGCTTAACTAATACCTGCATAACTCTAATCAGTAACCAAGCAACCCTTAAAGGATGAGTAGTGACCAAATCATAAATGTGAGATTTTGGGTCTAAAACAACTTTTAAAGTTAACTTACTTAAAGGATGAATAGTGACCAAATTATAAATGTGACATTTCACTCATCAGGGGTCAAATATGGTCTAATACTGAATGCATGAACAATCTATTCGAGGATCTATATATATTGAGCGTCTGACTCTGATACTATGTTAAATGGACTTTGAATCTATCTCAACTTAAAAAACTAACTCAAGAAATGAGGATATCCAAATTATATAAAGGTAAAATAAAGAATCCAGCCATCTCCGATGATGTGAGATTCCATTCACCATTTAATTTATTTTATATTTTGTGAGAAGGTAACGACCTCATCAGTTGATTTAATCTTCTTAATTGCCTTATGGAGCACTAAATGATACTATGATGTGCTTGTACATTACAACCATGTGTTTTGACATTCTAATCTCTATAATGAATAGAAGTAAAAAATATATAACAAATCTGATTTCTTATATTATAAAAATGCAGGTGTTGGAAAAATACAACCAAATGTTTGACATTTTAATTTCTGGACCGAATATAAAGTAGAAATTATTAACTAAATAAGTTTACATTAGCTTCGAAATTCAATCATTGCATTTGAAAAATTACATGCTAAATGATTAATTTATTCTATCCACAAATGATCAAGTAGTTAATTTATTCAATCCACCAAAAACATCACATCATTTCTAATCTTTCACACAACTACTACTATATGGGTTAATAATTAAATGAAGAAGGCAGCATCTTCAATCTAAAGGTGGCAACCTTTAATTTTACAAACAAAATAGTGCCAGCTTTGCCAGATCGGACCGCGTTCGTCTTAGAGTACCAGTCAAACTCATCACTAGGTAACGAACGAGTCGAAACAGATGGTGATCAGAGATGGACAGCGTAATCCTACGAGTGAAATCTGAAGAGGATAATATACACACAATTATTATTTTGTAAATATAGAAAAATTATTTTCAATAGATTCTTAGGTGACCTTCAAATTTGCTATCTCCAGTATTTCAATTTATGTACCACTATTTCATTTTAACACAAAACTTAAGAAATAAATGAAGATTTTTTGTATGATCTAAAATAAATCTTAAATATTTATATTTATAAATCATTTCATTAAGAATATACAAAAGAATTTAGTTAAGTTGTGTTTTAATTATAGGAAAAATAACTTTATTTTTGAATAGACTCAAGAGAAAAGTATATAAAAAAAAACATTTTGGACATTCTAATTACTATAACTTAAACAACAACAACATACCCAGTGAAATCCCACTAGGTGGAGTTTGGGGAGGGTAGAGTGTACGCAGACCTTGCCACTATCTCGTGGAGGTAGAGATGTTATTTTCGAAAGACCCTCAGCTCAAATACATCAAATCCAAGTAAAAGGAGAGGAAAACAGTGTATACAACATAACATCCAATAAGAAAGATAGTATATAATCAACAAAGGAGACAATAACATCAATAAAATAATGTGAGAAGTGAAACACAGTAAACAACATAAGGCTATAGGTATCACAGACAAGAACTGCAAGTGCAAGGCTAGGACTACTACAAACGCTAACAACCCATACCTTGCAAGGAAAGAGAACACGCTAACCCTACTAACCTTCAACCTTAATACGCGACCTCCACTCCTTCCTATCTAGAGTCATGTCCTGGGTAATGTGAAGCTGAGCCAAGTACTATATAATCACCTCTCCCCAATACTTCTTAGGCCTACCTCTACCCCTCCGCGTACCCTCTACAACCAGCCCCTCACACCTCCTCACTGGGGCGTTTGCGCACCGTCTCTTCACATGTCCAAACCATCCCAGTCTCGCTTCCCTCAACTTGTCCACCACAGAGGCCACTCCCACCTTCTCCCGGATAACCTCGTTCCTAATCTTATCGCTCCTAGTGTGCCCACATATCCATCTGAACATCCTCATCTCCGCAACATGCATTTTTTGAACATGTGAGTTCTTGACTGGCCAACACTCCGCTCCATACAACAAGGCCGGTCTAACTACCACTCTGTAGAACTTACCTTTAAGTCTAGGTGGAATTTTCTTATCACACAAGACTCCAGAGGCAAGCCTCTATTTCATCCAAGCAACCCCAATGCGATGTGTGACATCATCGCCGATGTCTCCACTTCCTTGAATTACAGACCCAAGATACTTAAAACTTTCTTTCTTAAACACTTTATGCTTAAATTTTTCCATTTATATATTTTTAATTTAACAATAAATTAGACAAGGGAAGTAAATAATATATTAGACAAGGTTATAAACGTCATTTCAGGTAATGTTACCTTTGTGTCTTGTTCCAACAACGCCAAGTGGAGTACAGAAATTCAATAAACATATTTTGTAGTACTAATATTTTTTCACTAACCTCACCTACTGTCATGCTCGCTCACGCGACTGACCAATAGCATACGAGCTCTTCCTTTTTTTCTCTTTTTTTTTTTTTGTTTCCACATGGTGAAAAAAGTGAGAAAATAACGAATGATATTTCATGTTGGTTTTAACTATAAATTAGGTAAAGTAATCACAAAAATCATTCCTATATTTGTGCACACATGAAAAAAGTTAAAAAGCTTTATGACAATGAAAAACTTTAGAGGACTAATTTAAAAAAGAAAGTTGTGTTCAATTTTTTTTTTTAAAGGAAAATTTAGTCTATCGAGCTGATGATTTATAAAAGTAATTTAAATTAAATTTTAATTTTTAAAATTTGTCAAAAGTGAGATCTTTTTATTTTCATTAGATACTTTAAGCGAATTATGTTTGCTAGATTAAAAGAAAATTTTGAAAAAAAATAATTCAACTAGGAAGACTAGGAAAGTTTCACCATAACCACAATGCGAATTTTGTATCAAATACAAAGAAATAAATACACAGAAATTTCATCCCCAAAAGCAGAAAAATCTAGAAAACAGCCAAAAGTAATAGGAACGACAAAAAATATATTCTAAATAGAGAAAATTTCACAAACAACCACTAAAATAAACTTAGTTAGGCTTCATAATTATAGTTTGCTAATTTTGATTCGTAACTAAATGTTAGAGGGAGGAGAGAGGGCAGAGAGTAGAGAGATGTGAATTGTATATGTATTTCTGTCAGATAATTGTATATATGTAACTGATATACATATGTATTTGTATATCTGGCGAGCGAGATTGAGAGAGGGAGGAGAGAGGTGAGCGAGAAAGGGAAGAGAGTGGAGAAAGGCAAATTGTATTTGTATATTTGTCATATAATTGTATATGTATATGTATAAAAGAGGAAAGAGACGAGAGAGAGGAAGAGAGGCACACATAATTATAGCAAAAATTAACCTACGAGTGGTAATTAATAGAAACTAAAGCTATATTAGCTAATTAACCTGTATATGTTTGCTTATCCACGTAATTTCCCCTTCTAAATATGAGATCTCGTTATATTTGTTTTAATAAAAAAAAGCTATTGTCAAATCCAACATTCAAGTTCTTAAATATTTAAGGAAAACAAATAGTATTCGCTTTCGACAAACATAAATGATAAATTTTGTCTTCATTTCTTTAAATTTACCATCAAACATGTTGGTCAATCATATTTAAAAACACAAAACTTGTTCGCATTTTGTCTTATTATTATATTTATTCTTCTTATTAATATAGCTCAAATTTCAACAATCTTTCGGAGAATACTCAATCGCAAATTGCTAAAACACGCTAAGTTAATCACTAATCAATAAATTGATTTCACGTCTCCAACTTATTGAGAAAAATTCCACATCATCCCTTTCAATTTTGACCGAATAACTTAAAATTCAAACTCAAATTATAGCTTCCTTAAAGTCAAAATAAGAAAAAAAGAGAAGGTTTTCTTTAACTTCAATGTCTCATTATAGAGAAAATTGTAAACAAAAAAAATTAAATAAATTAATTTATTCATTTTCACGAGACAAATTTAACAATAACTTCATTTGTCTGTGACACAATGTCGGTAAAATTAGTAGAGAGGGCTTAAGTAAAAACAAAATACTACTTATAAAATAAAGGGAAAAGGGCTTAATATACCCCTCAACTTTGCTATTTTGAGCTGATATACCCGTCGTTATGAACGTGGCTCATATATACCTTTACCGTTATACAAACGGCTCACATATATCCCTACCGTTACAAAATGAGCTCACATATACCCTTCATTTAACGGAAGTGGAAAAAAATAGTTTTAAAGTTATATTTTTGACTTTTGATTTTTTTTAATTATTTAGGGGTATATATGATTTTTCTAGCAAATTTCAAGGTATATTTTAATTTTTTTTGGACATGACTATTTTTTTGACTTTTTGATTATCATTATTTGAGTTTCTTATTCTTATTTTATTTTTTCTTTCATTCCTTAGTGTAAAGAAAAAAATTTAAAACTATTTTTTCTGATATAATTTAGTTTTTGTATCTGAAGAAAAAAATTGGGTCATCTAAAATAAATTTTACAAGAATATTAACAAAACTTAAAATAAATTTGACCATCAAAATAATAAATCTAAATTAGTCATTGAAATAAAAAAAATTAAAAATAATAATATATGTTTGAGGAAGATTAAATATACCCATATGGGATTATATTTTTTAAAAATAATTAAAAAATTTAAACTAAAATTAATTTGTTCACTTCCTTAGAGGAAAAAGATATATGTGAGTCATTTGTATAACAGTAGGGATATATATGAACCACTTTTATAACGAGGAATATATCAGATTTAAATGACAAAATTAAGGAATATATCAGATCCTTTTCCCTAAAATAAATAAAAAGGTGGGTAGAGAGAGAAAAATGTATTATTGATTGAGCTTAGAGAGAGAACAGTGTTCTGTTCTTCCAAAGACAAAAGAAGGGCAAATTCCCTATTTTCTCCTTCCCCAATCCAATCACAGAAAAAAAATAAAAAAAAATAAAATTGAGAATCTGAAATTAATCTGGAATTGAAAGAGGGCATGTGCTCTTTTGATAATGTTTGGGAAGTTGTAATGGTTGAATCTGAATCCGACATTTTTCTATGAAGTTTACCATTTTTCAAACCTAAAAAACCGATCGCTTTTCATGAAGTGATTGATTTTCTTCATCTGATTCTTCTTAATTCTTTCGATTTGATTCATTTTCGTTTATTTTCGGCTGTTGAAAGGAAAAAAAAATCATTAAATTAGGAGAAATATGAACGGTGGTGATGGTGGAGATGTCGCGGCAGCTCCGGCGGGTCCACCACCGCCGCTTGAGTGGAAATTTTCTCAGGTATTTGGTGAACGTACGGCCGGAGAAGAAGTTCAGGAAGGTAATTTATTTTATTTTGTTCATAATTTTTATTTCACTTATCCGTCTTTTACATTTGGATCCATAGTTGGTTTGGTGTCAGTGTTGGGATTAGGGTTTTGGTATCCGTTTTTGATCGGTTATGCGGTAGTACTGTACTGAAAGCTTATTAAATCTGTTAGATTTCGATTACGGGTTTGATTGAGTTATGGAGATTTTAGCCAATTGAGAACCTTTAACAAGTTTGTTGTTACTTAGAATTTGCTTAACTTGTGTCTAGATCTAGATGATTGTTTTTTCGAGTGTAGTTTGTCATTGTTCTCAATTTAGTAGAGGACTATGAAGTGTAGGTTTTTGACTTTGATGCAAGCGTCATGTTGAAGGGCGGTAGCTGCTGTCTTCACTTGTTTCTTTGGTGCTTTGGAGTGTTGGAACTTTACTTGTATGCACAAATGTAAACCATGATGGTGTGGTGTAACTGCACATGCAATCATGTAGCAATGGTTAGTATTGAGGCAGTCACCAGACATTCTTTTAGCTCCATGCACTAAGCTTTTGATCTTTAAGGTATGATGTTGGGCAACTGCCTCATTTCGAATCAGTATGTAAGTATGTATAGGTAGAGATAAGAATAGACGCGTCCCATTGCCTAAATTGTCAGAAGATTTGATGTTGCTAATGGGGTGTGAGCTTTTATTGATGTCTATTTTGCTGCAGCACAGCAAAATGTTGTTACTTTCTTATAAAGTACTTCAATTTGTCATATGAAATGTCTATATATCGTTTAAGGCTCCGATTAGATAGTCCCAATTTACTCTCTTGGCTTCAAGATGCAGTATATGCAATGCCTTGGGGAGTTGGTCATTCCACTCTTTATGTTTCAGTAAGTAACTCAATGTAGATCACTATAGGTTTGGTTGTCCTTTTGTAAACTAGGTTGGAGTGAATGTCTAACCGAAGTCTGTCTAGGCTGAATGTTTGTAACACTTTGTAGATGCTACCCTTTTTCTTTAGCTTCCCCATTAAGATTGTTCTGATGTGTGTAGTAAGTTTCATGACCTTCAATATAAGGATTTGAAATTTGTTGTGGCTTTGTATCTAGCTACTCAAGTATCTACCAACATGAATAGTATATGCACCGGAAGATAATGGGGAGTTGGATTAGTTTGATGTCATTTTACCTAATTTGCGTAGGATTTTAGTTTTCAGAATGAAACTGAATCCGGATTTCTCTTTGATTCAGCATCCTTAGCCATGAGACTTTCTTTTCCTAAATTATGATTCATGGTGTGCATCAAAGTCCGTTCTTTTTTTAGTTTATACCACAGTCAAGCTCCTTCTGCTCTTGCATCTCTTTCGTTTACTTCTACCTCATGTTTTATTTGTCTGAAATATGCAGACTGTCCGCTGCAGAATGAAGGATGCACCGAGTATTAGTCTTTGGTCATTGGAGTTTTCATTTCCTAATGCCAACACATGTTTCTTTTATTGCCTCTAAAGACACTTTCATATGCCATTTACTAGTGATCTTTTGATCATTGGAGCTTTCCTTTCCTAATACCAACACATGTTGTTTCAGAAGTCAAAGTACCTGTTTGCCTAATACCAACACACATGGTGTCCGAAGTCCAAGCACATGGATTTTTTTTTTCTGACTTGTGTTTTTCTTCTTATTGTTTCTAAAGGAACATGTATATTCAATGTGAATGCATTTAGTTTTGTCAGCACTCAGCACTAAGATCCTTTTGGTCATGTTGCGATGATCTCCGAACTTCCAAAGCCATGGCTGCATCAATTTCACTATTTTTTTTCACATCTATTCCCAAGTTCAGATTCACAAGCTACACTTTTCCTATATGTACAGCTTCTTGTTTAGTTTGATTCAAGCATGCCTTCAGATTTTGATTTTGCACACTTGTTGGTGGTAGCAAACATTCAATTGTTTCTTTCATATTTCCTTCAAGCCAGTAATATGTTGTACTAAGATAAAAAGAACAGAAAAAGTAATTCTTGTTGAACCTGTACATGAATCCATCTCCATGATACTCATCTGGTGCTCCATGTTGTATGAAACTATCACATGGTTTGACTAGTAACAGTGGCAATTCATATTATCTAAAATTGTTGCATAGTCAACTGTTGGATCATTATAGGATCTGCAGATGAGCTTAATTTAGAAACAGAATTTTCAAATCAAATTTGTACTGTAAATTTATTTGAAGTGCCAGGATAATGCAGACGTACCATTTCCAGTTGCATTGGGAGTTATATGCTTTGCTTCCTCTCTTCGATGTTCAGGGCACTTAATTTTTTGAGTATCATGATGTATTTTCTCATCATTATTGGTGTAGTTGATATCATCTCCGCAATCGAGTTCGATAAAACTGGTGACCATCTTGCTACTGGAGATCGTGGTGGTAGGGTTGTATTATTTGAAAGGACTGATACAAAAGAGGTGGGTTTCTTCACAATGCAGCTCAGAAGATATATTAAAAATTGGAGGTTGTTTCTGCTGATCATGTCTCTTTTGCATTGTTTTATTTAGAATATTGGAAGTCGGAGAGAGCTAGAGAGAATGGACTATTCAGTGAGTCGGCATCCAGAGTTCCGCTACAAGACAGAATTTCAAAGCCATGAACCTGAGGTATCTGGCAGTTCTTTGTTGTTTCCCCTTCTGTATTCTTCGTTTTTGGTGTGATGAAAGAGTAAGGAGAATATTAATTATCTGGTTCTTATGTACCATTTTCCTGTCCAGATGCAACTATGTAGTGTTGAATTGCCTCCTGCTGCTATTTCTCATTCTTCATTTGCTTTACTTTCCTTCTTTTCTTGCTTCAATTAGTATTTTAACTTTTTCCATCACATCTTTCTGTTCAGTTTGATTATCTGAAGAGTTTGGAGATTGAGGAGAAAATCAACAAGATCCGTTGGTGCCAATCGTCTAATGGTGCCCTCTTTCTTCTATCCACCAATGACAAAACCATAAAGTATTGGAAGGTAACTTAGTTCAATGTAACGTGCTAAGTTTAGTGTTCTTCCATACATCCATGGCTCAAGATACATTTTTGCTGTTGCATTGATGAGCAATATTGATTGTTAATTTCAAGTGTGGTGGGGAGCTATTCTGATTGTTGTTGAGATGTATACTAGTTGAGAGTTGACTTATGTTGCATCTATTGTCTACCTGTGAAGCCACTTCTCTAGTGGCTATTATTTTTGTGGGTTCCTTATCAATGTGCTGAGGTGTTCCTTACTTCTTTTGCTGATTCAGGTCCAAGAGAAGAAAGTTAAGAAGATATCTGATATGAATATTGATCCTTCTAGAGCTGTTGGAAATGGCAGTGTGGCCAGCTCTAGTGTTTCTTCCAGTCCAAAGCAATGTCTTGCAAATGGGGGTTATGCAGATAGATCTTTGAATTGCTTGAGCAATGATTTGTCGTTTCCACCTGGGGGATTTTCCTCATTACGTTTACCTGTGGTAGTTGTACTTAAGCTATATATGCCCTGTATGTTCAGTTGTTTATGGAATGTCGAATATGTCTATGTGCATTACTTTTTTATTCATCAACCAAGCATTTTAATTAGTGTTTGTGATCGTACTTTAAGGTTTTATGGAAAAGGAAATGCGAGCAATGTCATAAAGATACTTGTTAGATAGTACCAAGTTATTTTCTTATTCCTTACACATAAAAAGTAATAAAAAGTAACAGATCTCATGAAGTCGCAGCTTGAGTGGAACAATGTACATGGTGTTTCTGGACTCCTGGTTACTGAGAAGACTGTTCTTTCTAGTCTCTGCTAGTTCTAGTTGTTGTCTGTAGTCTCAAAAAAGGTACTTGTACTCTTAACATAGGTAATTGTGCACCCAAGGTCTGATGGAGGGTGAAAATTTTAATATATACAAGCCAGGACAACCTATTCTCATGTGTTTATGTTCTTTTGTAAATGGCTTTGGTTTCTCTTGCATGATATGGATACACAGACATTGCTTTATCTTCAAATCCTCAGCCTTGGGTCATTGGAACTTAAGTGTTTTCTGTGCCTTCAATTTTTCTCTTGATTGGTAGAAGAATTTTGGTGCTTTGCCACATCTCCTCTCCCCAAGACAGTTGTTACCTTTTAAAACTTGACATGATGTCCTCATTGTTACTCCATTTGAATCTAAAAGCTTTGCAATTTTTATTATAGGTTACAAGTAATGAGACCAGCCTTGTTGCTCGGTGCAGAAGAGTGTATGCTCATGCACATGACTATCACATCAACTCTATTTCAAATAACAGGTGAAGATATTGCTCTTGTAATTCTGCTTCGCCATGTTGTTTTTTCTGGTTTACGAGAGCTCATGGTAATTTGTCTGGCCTTTTTCTTTCCAATTCAGTGACGGTGAAACATTTATATCCGCTGATGATCTCCGGATCAACCTTTGGAACTTGGAAATAAGCAATCAGAGTTTCAATATTGTTGATGTCAAGCCAACAAATATGGAAGATCTAACTGGTAAGTTTTTCCTCAGTTCCTTTGTTGTGAGAACCTCAACTAGGTCATAAAATTTATTTTTTGAAAGTGCCTTGTGTTATATCAATAAATGCTTAGCCTTAAACCATATTTTATTTATTTCAGAGGTGATAACTTCAGCAGAATTTCATCCTACTCATTGTAATACGTTAGCTTATAGTAGTTCAAAAGGGTCAATTCGTCTCATAGATCTGCGGCAGTCAGCTTTGTGTGACTCACATTCTAAATTGTAAGTTCCACCCTTCCCCTTATTTCTAATTTTCAATGCATGTGGATTTGTTTCTTCTTTATACGTGTTATTGTCCAGCAGAAGATATAAAAGATGGATGAAAATATTCTGGAATAGAGCTACTTTTGCTAAGCATAGATATGTATTTCAAATTACTTCCTGATAGCTCAATTGATTAAAAATATTGGTTCCTTGTTATGCAGGTTTGAGGAGCAAGAAACACCCGGTTCAAGATCTTTTTTCACAGAGATAATTGCTTCAATTTCTGATATTAAATTTTCTAAGGATGGAAGATACATACTCAGCCGTGACTATATGACCCTAAAGGTTGGTTCCTTTTACTTAAGTTTCAGTGTTTCACAAAATCTTTGGTGGAGTATTTGATAGCTGCACCAATTGTAGTGTGCTTCACATTTATACATCTTACTTTGTAAAAGAAGCTGTCTGATCTGTAAAAGCTTTGTACGAAAAGCATAGTTCCGATTAGGTGGCATAAGCATAGCTCATGACATGCTCCATGGTCTTTATTGTGCACATTACCAGCTCTTTTTTGAATTTGGAATTGAGGTTTGATGGATTGATTTATGCATATTATTGCTTTCAATATCGTGTCATTTTGCATTTTTTAGCTAAATAATTCATGTGAGAATTAGTTTCTATATCAGTTAGCTTGTCGCTATTGGTAGGTAGAATGAAAGGTGCAGTATTTTCATTTAAAAATGAGCAGACATATTACAAGCTGCAGTTAAATGTACTGAATTTTATATCTGCTGCCTGAGGTTTCTTGAAGACCTAGCCGGCAAAAAAGGAAGGGACTGATTGGCAAACTCCATCACACAGATGATTTTGTTTAAACGACTTTCTCTTTTAAAGTTTAAACGATATTTTTGTAGTAGTTTCAAGATCGAACACTTTTATGGCCTGCAGGGTGAATCTGGATCTCTGAGATGATCGATTGACTGGAATGAATCAGTTAGAGTTTAATTGTTGGTTTCAGTTCTGTAATAGGAACCACTCCACCTTTATCTTAAGCAAGTTTGTTAAGATGCTGCTCAACTTTAGCTATGTTATCTTTGTCTAGTTCTATTTAAAAGACCACCTCCAATGTTTGATGCTTACGTACAACAACAGACCCAGTGTGATCGGGGTGTGCAGAGACCTTACCCCTATCTTGGGGAGGGGGGAGGGGTAGAGAAGCTGTTTTTGATAGACCCTCGGCTCAAGAAAATTGTTTTTCTATAGCAAAAATAATAAAAATATCCAGAGTAGAAGTAATAATCGTAGTGAAGAATACGATAATGCTAGCATAATAATAATAATGTTTGATACTTATGTGTTTTTACTAAACTACATATAATTAAGGTAGAGATCAAGACCAGGAATTTCTATTACATTTAAGTATAGTTGCTGGTTCTTGTTTTCAAGCTGGGTCATCCCTGGTTCAGCTTTTGTTAGGAGGACCACTGGTTTTCCATGCTTGTATATTTTCCATTTTTATATGGACAAAGAGTGTGCCCTTGTTACTGAGCTTACATTGCTTTTTTCAGCTATGGGACATAAATATGGATTCTGGTCCAGTGTCAACCTTCCAGGTTCATGAATATTTGAGACCAAAGGTGAATTACCATCTGCATCAAGATGTTACTTGTCTATTTTTGGCATGTCTCTTAGCTGATCAAAGATTTTTTGCTGATACACAGCTATGCGATTTATATGAGAATGATTCCATCTTTGACAAGTTTGAGTGTTGCCTTAGTGGTGATGGGCTGCGAGTAGCTACTGGTTCTTATAGGTGTGTAGACTGTCATCTATTTGAATTTTCCTTTTATTAGTTCGCTTCTGATTTGTTTTTAAAAAAATATTACTATTATTATTATTATTATGATTTCAGCAATCTTTTCCGTGTCTTTGGTTGTGCTGCGGGCACTACTGAAGCAACTACACTGGAAGCTAGCAAAAACCCCATGAGGTACGTATATCTTATCTTCTTCATGTGAGAAAAGATTTGGATATAAATGTTGTTTGTCTTGGTCTGACTGAGATTGATTGTGCTCCACCAGAAGACAAGTACAGACTCCTTCAAGGCCTTCCAGGTCCCTGAGCAGTAGCATAACACGTGTTGTCAGGAGAGGTATGCATACATATTCATATATGCACTCGACAATAAGTCATTTTTATACTTTTCTTATTGCCAGAAATATATTTCACCATGACGAAATATACTGGGTGATATTTATTTGCATTACAGGTTCAGAAAGTCCAGGGGTTGATGCGAATGGAAATTCATTTGATTTCACAACGAAGTTGCTCCATCTAGCGTGGCATCCAACTGAAAATTCAATTGCCTGTGCCGCTGCAAACAGCTTGTATATGTATTATGCATAAGTGTTAACAGGAGGAATGTAGTTTTCTTGGATAGCATTTTTTCAGGTTGCTTTTTTAAGAAACGTTTTCTGCAGAAGCAGCTTGAGGTTCTACCATTTCACTTCCAGGTGCCTCGCCAACCTGCAACATTCAAGGCCCAGAAGTGGATGAAAAGACTCCAAACAAACCAACTTTGTCTTTGTCAGCATACTGATGACCTCGCGTTCTTATCCTCTTCTTCTCGTTTACTGCTTCAGTCTTTGGAATTTGTTATTATATTGGGTCGGAGTAGGGAAAGAATGTCTTAGTTCTCGTACAAGCAAAAAAAATGCCACTAGGTTTTAAGGTAAATGTGGTTTTTACTGAAAATGGCGGGAAGGAGCTGCTGCTAACTTGCAGCTTAGCTTATTTTGTTGGATAGCATTATTTTTTGTAGGATAAATCAGTGTGCCTTTTGTTATAGATTATTAACTAAAGTAAATTTTTTCTGTAAAACAAGTTGAAGGGCACTGACATTTGTTTACTTGTATTTTTTGCTTTTTGGAAGTGAAGTTGGCACTGTTAAGCTTGTCGCTCCTTGCTCATATTACTGTTGTGATAGAACAGAATAATAATCTGGCAAACATGTTTTGACAAAAAATGATTTTTGTGTTGCGTGATCATATCATACACATTGCTTTCGACCCTATCTACGAATCATATCAATAGATTTGTGTTCGAATTGTCTTTGTTGTGCGTAGGGGTGTACAAAATCGAATCGAAAATTGAATCAAATCGCAAATCGAACAAAAAACTCGACTAGTGGTTTGGTTTGACTTTAGTTTGGTATTGGAAAAAAAAAGTTCAACTATATTTGGATTGGTTTGGTTTTAACTAGAAAAAATCAACCCGAAATTATTTATGTAATTTTAAAATTTTATTTTATACATAAAAATATTTACATTGATATAATTTTAAAAGATTTCTTATACTATTTCATAGTTTTTATCTTTTAATATATTATTTCAAGTTTAAAACTTAGAATTCGGAATGGTCCAATAAAGATTATAGTTTATAGATGTTGATAATTATAATAAAACTTAAATCATAATCAAATTAATACTAATGCAAAAAGAAAATCAATTCAACACTAAGAGTGACAATAATATTAAATATTTGTTCTTTAGTTTTACATTGGTTTAGACAATTATAATACATAATCTAATTTTAATTTTCCTTAAATATTTAGTAATGTAACTAATACTTATTAAACTTATTTTAGCATGATTTAGTACTTTTAAATTATGATCATTTTCAATATGACTTTGCAATATTTATTTTATATGATGATTTCATTATTATTTTTTATTGAATATTTTAGTGTCATCACTCATCTTATATTTTGTGTTATTTTCTTAAGAAACACCTTAGATAATTGTATTTTGGTTGGACTAAAGAAATATTTGGAGCACAAGTTAATTATATGTTTGTATGCAAACTTTATTGAAAAAAATCCAAAAATCCGAGGTTTATTAGTTTGGTTTGATTTATAAATTTAAAAATTCGACACAATGGTTTAGTTTGGTATTTGAAAAACCCGAAAAAATACGAATTTTATTAGTTTGGTTTGGTTTATAAATTTAAAATTTTTACACAAATAATTTGGTTTGATATTTGAAAAATTCAAACCAACCCGATCATGTACACCCCTAGACTTGTGCCGTATGAACTGAAATTCATGCCAACATATTGCTGTATCGCATATTTGACGTGTAAAATTTGTCACCGTCGGTCTGAATATCTCGCTATCACTAAAATTTGAAATTCTTTTTGAGTTTCTCTTTTGTCCTTCCCAAAAGATGATTTTCATGTTTAGTAGTACTTGAACCGTTTATTATTACTTGTTTATTCTATTTAAGATGGATGTCTATTTTTATTTGTACAGTTAAAAGACAAGAGATAATTTATTTTAGAGCTCAAATTTTAAAAGATTTTGCTTTTTTTAATTTTATGTTTAGTCACATTAATTGAGACAAAAGAGAGTACCTTTCTGGACTAATAAATGTCTGCCTAGAAATTCAACAAAGCATTGATTTTCTTTTTAAAAAAATACTTAGCAGTCGTTGTTAACTATATTTCTTTTTGGTTTCAACCACTTAAAGAATTGCGATAAATTAGGATTTAATCAGAAGATTTACTAAATTAAGTTTAGAACATCCTTCAGATTATAATGTGGTGTTTGTAGTTGCATAGTTGTGTTTTTCGCTGTTGTGTGTGAAAAGAAAGAAAGTTAGGGCATTCGGTGAATAAAGTCTACCTTTGTAGTGTCGGGCTAAAAAAAGGAGATAGCAGTAGAGACTCAGGAACTTTCGAGCAGCATAGTGGTTATAGCTAGCTAGCTAGCTCCAATTTGATCTCTTATGTAGTTGTCAATCAATATATAGTAAGATGTTAAAAACTGTATAACCCTTGATTTATCTAGTATATATTTCTGATAATAACATGTCAAAAACTGTATAAAGATTTTCTTGTGTGAATTAGATCAAGATTTCCTACATTTTTCCACTTTCAAATCAGTACTACAATACAATTGTTGCATTTACACTGTCCTCATGTGGAACAAATCCATTTTCCATTTTACTTACTAATAGTGACAAAAGTGGAAAACCAAATGGGTCCAGTTTTACTCAAATGCACTAAAACTGCAAGTCATGTCCTGTTGTCTGTTTACCCACTTTTGTTGGTCATTGACTTGGGCTGTTTTTTGCCATTGCTAAATGGTGGATGTTACTGTTAATAACTTAGCTATCGCCTTTTTTTCGAAAGAAAGATCGATCGAATTCACACTCTGGGGAAATTGAACAAGAAGCAGAGTTTCACATGATACAACTCATTGTTTTGAAGGTCAATTTTCCATCTCGCTCTAGTACTTCGTAACAATGAATAGTTCTTAATGGAATTTTTGTTCAATGTATTCATATGATAACAAATTAAGTGGATGGTGATGGAATACACTCTGAGTCAGTAGTGGGCTCAGGATTGTCAGGGTGGGTCCGCCCCTGGTTTGAGCAATTCCATTAACGAAAATAGAAAATAAAAAACATAATACATAAATAGACAATCAAATTTGATCTCAACTAACAATTAACACCTGAACTTTAAAAGTGCACATTTAGACACCTTAGTTTTGTCTCAATTGATAACTAAATACTTCAATCATATTTGTTGTGTCTTGTTGACAGTGTCCTGATGATCATTTTGTAAGTTCGAATGTTCTACTGACACAATGAACATGAATTTAAATATGTATACGGAGTAGGGGTGGCAAAATGGGTAAATAATATGGATATCCGCTCATATTACCCATTTTAAATGGGTTGGCTATCCAACTCATTTAAAAATGGGTAAAAAACGAGTAATACCCATATTACCCATTTAAAAGTGGGTAGTTAAATGGATAAAATGGGTAAAAGAAAACAAAAAAAAAAGTGATAAAAGTAAGAAGGTCTTTTTTTTTAAAAAAATCATAAAAAAAAATGAAACGTTTTTTTACATTTAATTTGGGATAGGGGGAGTGGGGTGTGGAGTTGGTAGGGAGTGGGTTGGTAATTTTTTTTAAATATTTTTTTTAAAAAAAAATAAAATTTTGTTAATTTTTTTTGGATGGGGTGTGGGGGGGGGCGGTAGGGGGTGTGGTGGTAATTTTTTTTTAAAAAAAATTGTTAATTTTATTTTGGGATGGGGTGTTGAAGGGGGGGGGGGTAGGGGGTGTGGGGGTTAGGGAGGGGGTGGTATTTTTTTTAAAAAAAAACATTTAAATTTTTTTTAATGAAGTTTAATTTTTTTGGAGGGGGTGTGAAGGGGGGGTGGTAGGGGGTAGGGGCTGGGGGGGTGGTAATTTTTTTTTTTATAAATTATAATGAAAAAATTTTAAATTTTTTTTTTCTTTTTTTGGATGGGGTGTGGAGGGGGGGTGGTAGGGGGTAGGGGGTGTGGGGGTTGGTAGGGGGTGAGTGATAATTTTTTTAAAAAAAATTTAAAATTTTGTTAATTTTTTTGGGATGGGTGAGGGGTGTGGGGGGGGGGGGACTGGTAGGGGTGGGGTGGAATTTTTTTTATTTTTTATTTTTACATTTTTTTAGGATAGGGGGAATGGTAGGGGTGGAGTGAAGTGATAAAAAAAATTTAATTTTTTTTTTTGTTTTTAACAAGATTTCTATTATAATATGGATAAATATGGTTATCCATATTATCCATTGGGTAACTCGTTTTTACCCATTTAAAATGTGAGTCGAGTCGAGTAACTTACCCGTTTTCATTTGACTCATTTTTTGATCGACTCATATTCAACTCGACTCGCTTGTTTGCCACTCTTAATACGGAGTCAAATCGTAGTAAGCAAAATCATTAAATCGAAGGGGATGATGGGAATAGTCATGGTTATGACTTATTAATGGCTTTGGGCCCTATATATTCATAATGCCTATGGAAAGGCCACGCTAACTGATCTGCCGTGTTTTACGTGGGTTTTGACAACACGGACGCGTCCCTAGCGCTTTCGTATCTCCAATGAGCCCCATTTTCTCACTACCTTCTGCACACGGGTTAAAGATATTCTCTCCGTCTTAATTTATATAGACGTATGCCACATTAATGATTTTTTATTGAACAAATAAAAAAAAATTCTTCACAAATGAATTGTAACAAAATGATAAAAAAATTTACCTAGAAAATTTACAATAAAATCAATTAGGTTTAACAAACTCTTCAAAAATAAAATGAAGTTAAGGCCTTTTACTTGAAATTAACGCTATGCTTCAGCTTGTGAAGTTGGGTTTGAGGTTTAATCAATTAGGATTTAATTAGTTTAGGTGGGTCTAAAATTGGGTTTAAAGCGGGGACACTTGAGTAATTTCAATTGAAATTGATTTATCTAAGTTGATATGGGACAGCATTCATATTTGATAACGACAAAAATACAATTATGGACAGACTTAATTAATAAATAAACGTATAAGATGATGTATTTAACTTTTAAATAGGAGCTTTGAAGTAACAAGTAAAGTTATTATCAGTAATCAGAAAGTTATAGTAACTTTTGTTTTTGGCTGTTCTCAAAATTTCACACATAATAAAAGTTTTAGTAGATTGATTTTATTTTTTTGGTATAATTTATTTTTGCACTTTTCGAGTTGATCGTGGCATAGTCCGCATTAGAAGTGTTGTCGCAATTATTCACATTCTGTCACCATATAAAGGCCACATTAGTGCTCCAACACCATCATGGGGGGCTCCGCCACGTGTCTCCGGCGAGATTGGCTCGTGGCTTTTCGGCCACTCAACGCTACGATTCCGTCTATCTGGCTCACAAATGTACGGCCCTGATTCCTCCAACAATAACAATCCAGCGGCCACGATGAATATCATCATGATTCTCTATTGTCTTATTTCTGCTTCGTTTGTACGCAAGCTTTGGCTACTTTTGGCTTTGGCTGCTCGGCTAGATAGTGACGGAGCTAGAACTTTTAATAAGGAGTTTAAAATCTAACAAATTAAACACACAAACTAACCGATGGAGTTCGACATCTATTATATATACATAAAAATTAATTTTAATCATATATAAATAGTAATATTTTCTATCGAAAGGAATTCGAATGAATCCTAACAGAAGGCTGGCTCCGCCCCTGCTGCTACTGTTCCGACTTGGCGGTCGGCTTCCTTGATAAAGAATCAGCTTTATCTTTAATTGCAGCCGAGCCGAAATCGTGTTTGGATTTCTGATATTTCCGCTCCCCCCCCCCCACCCTTTTTTTTAATATAATAATATCTTTATTTTGTTTTTATTTATGTGCCATCGAGATTCAAATAATCTATTTGTACAATGAGTTTTTATATTTTGAATTTAATTAATATAAATTATAATATATTTTTTTCAATTTGATTTTCAAAATTCAAAGTATGTCACGTAAATTAGAATAAAAGGAATAATATTTAATATATTCTGACTTTATTTTAATTTATATGTCTTAATTTGCTTGGACACAAAATAATAAAAAAGTACTTATTTTTTCTTTTGAATCCTATGGTCTTTAAATTGTCTTGTTGATAAGTTCCTTTTGAACATTTATAATCCATTTCAATTAAACACCTAAAATTCATTTCATTAATTTGACATTGCGTAAGGTTCACAAGAAGAAGAAAATATTCTTTAATGGAAAATGACACATTTCTTATTTAGTACTGCTTCTGTTTCAATTTATGTACACATTTTAGTTTTTGAGATTTAAATAAGTCTATTTTTTACCGTAAATTTCATATATCTTTTTATATATATATATATATATATATATATATATATATATAATGAGCAAATTGTCGATCAAACTTAAACTATTTGACTCTCGAAAAACGAAATGTGTCACATAAATTAAAACAAAGGGAATAATAATTTAACTTTAAAATGTTCATTTTATCCTTAATGAAATAATTTCTAGGCATACAAATATCTATCATCATTTTAAAGCATAATTTTTTTTAAAAAAAATTGTGTCGAATAAGGACGAAGGAGTAATAAGTTAAGAATAAGACATGAGAGGAAAAGTCATCACGCGGATTATTTTAGAGATGCGGAGTCAAGTTCATAGTATCTTTTTTTGACTAAGACATTCCTTAATAGTTGTCTAACACGACAAAATAATGCTAAAGTCTTTTGCCAAACATGCCATTAAAGTTAAATCCCCCCCTCCAATTGTTATTTCCTACAAACAAATAATTTGGTTTTGTCGTTTTTTTTAACAAAATGAATGAATATCATTAAAATTTTAAGATTTGATTTTTTAAATTTTGATCGTAATTTTAGATATAGAAGCTTTAAATTTTTTGAAATTAAATTTATATATTGAAAAATTATGTAAAAAATATTATAAAACACAATAACTAATAACTTGAAATATTTATAATGCATGAAAAGAAATTTTAATTAAAAAAAACTTGCTCGACTTTTAAAATTTTGATTGTGTTATATAAATTGAGACTGAGAAAACAACCCCATTATTTATAGACTAGAGGTAATTGATCGCACATTGTTTCGAGGAACTTTTTTTTTGTGCTACTGACGTTTGATTCTGCGACTTTCATTTTTATTTTAGTTTTAAAAAAAATAAAATGGTGAATATTTGAAACCACATCTACCTATTGTAATTTTTAAATGAAAAACACCTCATCAATCAAATAGAATAAAGAAAGAGTTACATTTAATTTGATGTAATAGTAGTTTGTAAGGTTAGTGAACATTTATAAAGACGAGAATTGACGTTTTGTCTCCTTGTTTGAATTAAATAACACCAATTACGTTGATGATTTAACCATATAATAATAATAATAATAATAATAATAATAATAATAATAGCTTTTGGCTGTTTTCTTTAATTCTTTTCCTCCCTAGAGCAGCCATGGCACAAAGAAAGTACCAACTATTTTAAATCATTTTTAACCAAATAAACACAGACTATTTTTAATCATTTAGATTATTCTTTGTTTTTCTGCCCACCAACTTGAAAATTCTTTTTAAAAAAATGAATGGCAGTGTGTCATTTTACTAGACTCCTCTATAGCATTTAGCCAATCTCCAAAATCAGCTTGAGTGAGACTTCACTAAATACTGCTTTGAGACTGGACCACGAAAAAATTCCATTTTTCTAACTTGTCTATTCTCTGTGGTGTCGAATATTTAAGTTGATATTCAATTAAATTTAAATCATAATTTGATCAGATTTAAATTTGTATTAGAAAATTTTACATTAAGAATAGTGTGTTATTTGTTCGTCCAATAATAGTTATTCATTATATTATTTTGTAATGTCTAATAATACTTGTTCACTTTAATGAATAATTTTATATTTAATTTCTAATTTACTGTTAATAAGTATTTATTATAGTTATTTTTCTATTATATTTTTTAAGACATTATATGTATTTATTATATTGAAAGATTTACTATAATTTTTTGAAAGAATGAAGAAGTATTGATCATTTGGCAGGAAGAAAATTCCATTTCCATAAGCTTAGAAAGAGCATAAGAAAGAGAGAGGAAACTCTGCTTCTCTCTTACTAACTCTTCTTTCTCTGTGCGTGTAGTATATTTGGTGACGACTCTCACGCGGAATTCTGCAGATCAATACACATCATTCATTCAAATTTCAAATCTATTTATACCCTGTGTCCTCTTTTTTCTCGATTTTCTGAAAGATTTCAACTCAATTTGGTGGAAAATTGGAGGTATAGATCTTCAGAAATCTTGTTTTCATATATTCAGGAAATTTTAATAGCGCCTTCTAAAGAAGTTGTTTTCGTTTGAAAAATATCTATTCCTTTTTGTCCTCTTTTTAGTTTCACCTTTGCTGTTTCGCCACTTCTCAGAAACCCATAAAGGCCAGAAAAATCACTCTTTAACAACAAATTTGGTTTCAATTCTACTATACCCTTATCATTTTTAAGGTCAAAATTAACTTGGATCACTATACTCCTTTTTCATCAATATGCAAGACCCATCAATTTATTCACAAATTAAGCCTCAATTCCCAGAGCAAGAACACTTGAAATGCCCCAGATGCGATTCACCAAACACAAAATTCTGCTACTATAACAATTACAACCTTTCTCAGCCACGTCACTATTGCAAAAGCTGTAGAAGGTATTGGACTAAAGGCGGTACTCTTCGTAACATCCCAGTTGGTGGAGGTTCTCGTAAAAGCAC
This sequence comes from Solanum verrucosum, assembly GCF_900185275.1. NCBI lineage: Eukaryota > Viridiplantae > Streptophyta > Magnoliopsida > Solanales > Solanaceae > Solanum > Solanum verrucosum. The sequence goes on along the minus strand of NW_026020014.1, from coordinate 1,083,703 downwards.
AAAACGATCTTCATCCTCCAGTAAGAAAAGTTCATCAACTACAACCTCATCCCCTGCAACTCCTCCATTAACATCCCCTTCTTCATCCACAAATCCAAAACCAGAGCCATTCGGTATACCTGCAATTCCATCTTTTGATGTGATGACTACTGGACCATTCAGCCCACTGTTACCGTCAACCGACCCGCAATTTGGGAATTTTCTCGAAGCTTTGAATCCGAATAATAAACAGTTGGGTAACCCAATTTCCAGTTCGGGCTCGGGCTCTAACCATCAAAATGGGAATACTTCATATTTGGGTGTTCAAAATGGTGGAGAATCTAATAATTGTTGGAATGGTGGTAACAATGGTTGGCCTGATCTTGCAATTTTCACACCAGGTTCAAATTTCCAATAAAGAATATTAGAGATAGTATATTATTAGTAGTAATATTTAAGAGAAGTTATTTAACTACTTCACTAAGTATTTAACTTTTAAACCTTTTTTTTTTTTTTTTGAACATTCTTTTGAGAGTGTTGTTGTTGATTGCACTCTTGTAGCAATACAACGAAAATAACATATCTAGTATAATTCCACGAGTGATGTTTGAGCAGTAAGTAATATAAGGTATTAGTACATAATTTACTTCTGAAAAAATGTGGTGAAAGTGTTGTGTATGAGCAATGTCTTCAAATACACATGGTTACAATACTCAGTTTCTATTAGGTAATGCAATATAAAGCATGTTCAATATGTGTGTTATTTGATACTTTATGTGTGTTTTATCCAAGGGAAAATGGTAAATCATGGGATTTTTTTCATTTTTTGACACCTTAGTTCTTGCTATTAAAACTCATTATATTTTGAAATTATGAATTCAGGATTAATTATTTGTCAAAATTTCGTTGTTTTCTTTTAGCACGTATTTTTCTATACTCATGTATCGAAACATTGGGATCAAATCGAGTATTTTCCATCGGCCGTTGATTGCCTATAATTGGTGTTGGGCACTACAAGCATTCCTTTTCCTTTTGACGTTCACACACACAATTACAATAATAGAAAGTAGCGATGGACAAATTATGTAGTTAAACAACAAAGTTCATTGCCAAGTCTATCACGCAATGGATTGTAATAAAATTTTGTTAGTTATGAAGTCCGTAACATTTTTTTTATTTTATCTTTTTGTAAAATTATAATCCCCAAGAGTCGTTGCTACTATATGCAAGTAAACTCTTCTACAGTATAGGGATTGGACTTTTTTGTGAAATGTGACCAATTGTCTGATTAAATGATTGTTGTAAGGAAACATAACAAGACTTTTTGAAGTGATAAATGTAATTCAATTGGATTGAAAATTCTGGTGTTGTTCACATCTATATCCTCTTCAAAACAAATAGAGAGAATACGGATACAAGAATTGGTATAACTTATCTTGCTCATGATGTAAATTCTAAATATTGAATAAATTGGTGAGCCTAGTGTGAGTCAGTTTGTGCGTAGTTCGATCAATTTCAAGAGGTACATAATATTATTCCACGAATTACTTGTCACATTCTGCCTACACAAATATTGAAGTAGACTATTTTTTCATTCTTTTTTGGATTATAGATAAAATTGATTTGCTGGATGATGGGATGGGGCATGGTGAAAGACATTATAGACACCAAGTTTAATACTTATTTTTGAGTTCTAGACTTGTTGCAATGTCTTAGAAGGACTAGACAAGATCTCAACTTTTGCCGTAACTCCATATTTTATCTTATCTTTTTTGCCGCTCCTTTTTAGTGTATTTTGTTTGTAACAACTAACAATTAATTTATTAGATCTCCTTTTCCCCCCCATCTTGAAGTGGTTGGACATGTCTCTTAAGTACCATGGTCAATGTTTCAAATGATGAATACAATTATATGCTTCTATACAACCAACAACAACAAAAAAGAAAGAAAAAAGAAGAAGCAAATACACAGTTTATTGTACTATTCCAAATAAAAACTCAATAATTTTATCCTGAAATCCGTACATAGGTTGAAAAATTTACTAAATACGTATTGGGTACATCTATTACGTGGAAAACAGCAACACATATGAGTCGGGGTTCAATTCGAAACCAAGAATCATCGGAACTCATAAACATAAATTAGTTTTCTTAAAATAAGAAGGCTGTTGCTAAGGTATCACATGTAGCTCATGATAATATAGCTTGTTTCACTTGCCTAATTCAAAGTATATATACAATCAAGTTAACCTCTCTAAAAATTTAAGACCTAATTAGGCCGCGCATATAGTACAAATTAACCAATACAAAAAGTAATTAAATAATAATCAATTTTGAGTAGTTTTAATTGACCCACTAATCATAATTCAAGAAACTACTAAACAATTATAGACATATTTATTGATTCGATCCATTTAACTCATCTAAATATAGCACACCCCAGTCCCCATTGATCTAACACCCCCAAGGGAGTGGTTGGGGATAAATCAATCAATCTAATTGTCAGAAATGATAGTAATGATTAACAACAACTATTAATATTACCAAACTAAGCAATTTGATAAGAATTTTTTAGATGTATGACATAGGCCCGCAACCCATAACGTGCAATTGAGATGGAGCAGGACCACTCAATGGATTTATGATTTCCCATGTTGAACCAACCCACATGAGTGGGCCTCTTCAGTCACTTGAGCTAAAATTTAGCAACTTTCTCTAAAGAGAACATGAAATTTGGGGGCCACATCCATGTTAGAATTAGATGGTGTGAAATACAAGGTAAATATCGAGTGTTTACACTTGCAACTCAATGTAATTAAATAGTTTGATGAAGTAAAATATATACAGTATAATGTAATCAAGGGGTGGTAAAAAAGGTCATTTTTACAATGCGAAACATCCATAGTTCAGTATCCTCTATTTCGAACTCAAATTGTACAATGTTTGTAAAATTTCAAGTGTAGATATTGATCTAGTCATATAGATATAGATAACATTTATTGTCTTATAGTATGATATATATATATATATAATGAATGCATTACCTAATGGTCTGAAATGAGCAATTGATGCCTTGATTTCAACCCCTTAGAGTTTGGCCTTGTTGGGTCTTTGTTTGCCAACCCAATTTGCAGATTTCTGACTTTGTTTCTTTTTTATGCCAATTCAATGTTGTCTATTTGAAATGTGGGGAACTCATCAAACTGTTCGTCACTTTCAAAAATAAAATAAAACCATTGACCTTTTTAAAAATGTTTTGTACCACCCATGGCGTTTAGAGATTTTTACCTACCTATACTATATTTGAAACTTATTTACTTCTTAAATTTGTTAAATGAATTTTCAAGTATCTCAAGAGAACCTCTGATCTGGGACTTTGGTACTACAAAGGAAGCAACTTCACCCTTGTTGGTTATGCAGATGTTAATTATGTTGGATACTTGGTTGACAAGAAGAGCACCACAGGTATGGCTCACTTTCTTGGAACATGTTTGATATCCTGGTCCACCAAGAAATTTTTTTTTTGTTGCCTTATCCACTTCTGAGGCTGAATACGTGGCGACTGGATCTTGTTGTGCACAATTGCTATGGATTAAACAACAACTGTTTGATTTTGGTATGGATGTTGTTAGGGTTCCTATCTTGTGTGACAATACTAGTGCTATTAATATCGCAAAAAATCTTGTGCAACATAAACGAACAAAACACATTGATATAAGATACCTTCCTATTTTGCTTTTAGTTGTTTTGTAATTAATAATATAATAGAAAAATCAATAAAATAAAGAAAAGAATATGGTGCGAATTAAAAAGAGAGATATATATTTTCGAATACCCAATAGAAATTAATGAATTATAATTCTTCTCTTTTTAGGATTAGGTTTCTTGTACAGAATATGGTGCGAATAATAATAAAAAAGGAGTAATATTTCCGAATCCCAAATAGAAATTAACGAATTACATTTCTTCTCGTAGGAAATAAACCAAGAATATAATTCCTTAATAGTTTAGGATTTATTATTTATGGTAATTTTATTATAGAATTTCTAATTAGTTTCGGATTTGTTATTTATTTTATTTAGTTAATTATGTTTAGTTAGGATTTGTTAGTTGTTAATTTGGTTTTGTTAGTATTATAAATAGGAGAGGACTTATTACATATTTTCAATAGAAGTCTCTCACCTCTTCTTTGTCCGCTCATATACCGAATCATGCAACCAACAAGAAGACGGCTTGATGATGATTTTGGGAATGGAGATGTGTTCTCTTCTCATTGATGATTATTTTGGGAATGGAAAAGTATTCTGTCAAAACGACGAAAATAATGGAAAGTTGGAGGGAAAGAAGAATGAATTAGGGTTGGAACTTGAGGAGAAAGACAAGAAGAAGATTCGTGCGGAGCTATCTTAGGAAAGACGGAAGATGATTTGTGTGGAGCGATCTAGGAGGACAGGCAGAATATGCAGTTTTAATCATAGTTATCGAGTTTATTTTTCGCTTTTTTGCTTGCTCTTTTTAGTGTGTTTTGTTTGTTACAGTTAATCAATCTCTCTCTTATATACGGGATTTTTAGCAAACAATGTCACATATTTGTATAGACTAACGTTTTAAAAATAATTTCATTAGAAATAATATATCGTAGCGTTTTTGCTGTCTTTTAATTATATACATTGTATTATGTGCTTCTATAGAAAAAGAAAAGAATCCAAATAACAAAATTTATCAAATATATACCATAAACAACATGCACAACACATGGGAGCAGTTTTACGTCTACTGGATCTGTCCGTTTGTAGGAGCAATAATGGCTGCATGGAGATTTCCAGCTCCCGTGAAGAAGAAGAAGCCTCAGAAGAAAAAGTTGAAAGCAATTCTTAATATCAAATACAGAATCATGACAGATTCCCTTCGCATTTGTGGAATTGTTAATAAACCCCCTTTCAACATTCATCCTATGTTTTAAGAGAGATTGCCCCTGGTATTCATCAATTTGACTGGTGTATAGGTAACTTTAGGAGAAAATAGATTTGTCAGTTTTGCATAATGAATACGCCTGAATGAGTTGATAGTAAAGTATTTGTGATGCTTTCAATATAGAGAACAATCATAGGAAAGAAATATAAATTTGGGGGTCACATCCATTTTAGAATTAGATGGTATGAAATACAAGGTAAATATTTTTTGGTATCGGGTATATACACTTAATGAATGTAACTTATTTTAATTAAATGATTTATGATGGAGTAAAATATATATTATGCAATTATAGTTTAAGTGATGTGTGTGTATATATATTTCAACACATATCCTATATTTATTGGCTTGATATTAACACATGGTACCGATAAAGTTAGATCAAATAGAGATGATTATATCAAACCTCATAAGTTAGCTTTAATCAAATTAAAAGAATTTACAAATATATGATCAGTAAAGGTGGTCATGTAATCACTTTTTATGAATTTCAAATTAAATGTGGAAATGAAAATATATTAGGGAATTGAAAGTGGTCTTCAACTCATTGAAAGAGAAAAAGTATGTCATATTATTTACTATTTTATAATTATATAAAACAATCAACGATATAAGAAAATATTTTTATAACCCTACATTTGATGTAATCCAAACATATTGTTCTTATAAATAAGACACTTGGTTAAATAAGACCCTTTGACATATTCCAAATATTTCATTTAGATTAATTTTTTTTGTATAAATAGAACACTTCATTTAGTGAGTAAAGTTCAAGTTTTGTTATAATGTGTTCACGTTGTATTGAAGGAAAAAATTCAATTTTCTTCTTAAAACAAAAGTGAAGAAAAAGTTCAATTATCTTGCTAAAACAAAAGTTTTATTATGTATTATCTCAAAAAATTTATCTAAAATACTAGATTAAATTTATTTTAAAAATATCCATCCCAGTATGCTACTTCATCTAGGGCTACTTATTTGGTATTTTGCTTAGGATAAGTATAGATACTAATAGCTTGTCTTATGTGGTTATATAACATACATAGTATTTTATTTAGTTTTTTTATATTTAGTTATGCATCATTATGCACAACTATAATCCAGAACAGTTTGATTTGAGTTGGACACTTGATTCCTTGATGTCTTGTTGGGGAACAAGACTCCAATTTGCAGAACGTGTCTCTGAGGAAAGTCCAGGACTTAACAGTCATCCAATTGAGCATAAAATTCTCGTTAATAAATTCACGTTTCTAGTGGCCTCTATGCTCTTGTCTCTATATGACAACGATGAAAATCTTTTCATCAGTCCTATCTCCAACAAATTAAAGTAGTTTGTACTGAAGGGTTATTCAAGTAACTTGTGAGGGCTGAGAGGTTCATAGTCCCGGGTTCAGAAGATTTGAGGCAGAGAAGTGAGAAGCTCATAGTATTGCCAAGGCATTACATGACTTACTCGGTAAAGTTATAGATTACCAATTTAGTATTACGTTTAAAAAATACATTTTTCTCTTTGATGGAATAAATAATTTTTTTGTAGTAACGATGTTTAGGGAAAAGTATGTTTTATTATAGTACTTGATGACAGTTTGCATAGTGAGAGGTTAGTAGTTAGTGTTACTTTGAAAACGAACTATGTTTCAGTTTGCTTATTGAGAAGTTCATACTCAGTGTTACCTGGAAACAAACTATGTTTTATAGTACTTACTTTGATAATTTTTTCTTGATAAGAATAATTTCAAGATATTGTTAAGTAATGATCTCCATTATAGAAGGGAAAGCACATGCTTAAAATCCTTTTGAAGTTCTTTTATTATATAAAGTACAAAAACTCTAACAAATTAGGTGTTAATTATATCATATCTCGAATGTTTTCAAAATTACAATAATACCAGATTTTTTGCAACTTGCAGATACATTGGTCGTTCATCCGATATATAGCAATTGATACACAAGTTATATATCAGATACATAACTATAATCAAATTCATACTTATTTAAGTTTGAAAAAATTGAGGTGATTTATCAATAATAATATTTGTACCACATACATTATACACAAACAAAGTTGTAAGAGAGAAGAAAAAACAGATTTTTTTGTAATTAATTTAAATGGTAGAGAATTTTAAAATTTATATTATCTTAAGTCGTGTAATTACGTAAGTTTAGGATTAGGGATTCCAACAAATAGGAATGTGTTGTGACCAACTCCAACAAGGAATGGTCCTGTAAGATGGTAATGTAAAGCGGCCAGTTGTCATGACAAATATAGTTGTTGGAGAGGATAGAAGAGTAACATGACATGCGTCTAATACAAAAAAATCTTTCGAAATCATAAAATAAATTAGAACTTTGATCGAGTCTTATTTGTTTGCAGTTATACATGACATAATTATTAAGAATATCCTATATAATATGAAACTTGGACACATAAAATGAATCCAAAAGCATTCTAATATATAATTGTAAATATATATTTATTTTTTTACTTTCAAGGGTATGAATAGGAAAAACACAGACCTAAAGAAAGAAAAATGTAGAAAGAGCAGAGCAAAAAGTGATAGTGACTCGTTTTTCTTTGAAACAAGACAAAATGTAGAAAGGTGCATTTGAGTCCTATATTATAAAAAATTCAAAAAATATAATTCATTCATTTCAAAATAAGTTAATTGTTGGGTCTTTTTTCATATTTCAAAATAAGTAACCTGTTCAAAGTTAAAGAAAGTTATTGGAACTTTTTTCCATTTTTGCCCTTCGTTAACACTATCTAGGTGATAATTTCAAGTGAGTTAATTGTTCATATTTATGATTTCACTTTGAATTATGTATATGTTCAAGAATAATTTGAGAATAACTAAAAGGATAAAAATGAAAAATGATGTTCAATTTATGTCTTAAACTTTTTTTTCAATAAGTATTTATTACCTCAACAATTAATTTATTTTGAAATGGAGGAAATAACAATTAACATGGAATAAAAAACATAAACAACAGTAATTGTCCAGTTGGGGAAACGATGCGTCGCACAAGCACAAATAACACAATCATGTTATTTCTCCTTTATACCCTCTTTAGCTTGGGATGGATCAATAAAATTGTCATTTTTTTCGTGATTTTAAGGAAAATGTAATCTTCAAAAATATCAAACAAATAGAAGAGAGTGTTGGGTTCTGAAGGTGATTAGGGCGTCATGCGGAAACTTACAATTGCAAATCATAAGACGATAAATTAGACGACACATAAAACTATACTAAAAGACATAATATTATTATATGAAAACTAATTTAAAAGAAAAATATTATAAATTGTTGAGAGAATAAATCTCTCCATGAACAAGACTCTCTAAATGACTACATTGTGGATCCTATAGTGTTATGTTGTGAGAATAGGGTTCTTCAATTTATAGATCTCCAAACTTTTCCTCTAAGGAAAGAATAAACCAAATATGGAAGAAAATTATATTTTCCTTTCAGAAAAAGTTCAAGCATTTATGGTAATACTTTGACTTTTTTTTAAGGAAAAAAATAAACTTCAAATAAGGAAAGAAAATCAGGGCAAAACCCTAACAAATTTCTCCTTTTGGCTGGATTTTCTTGACAAAACTTGATCCACCTTTTTCACATTCATGATAATCTTCGTTCTTCACATAATCTCCATCACTAATGCTTGTCATGGTTAAAACTAAAGTTTAAAATATATGGGTTAAAAATGGTTTTAAAATATTTTATTTTTATTTTTAAAAATTGCAGCAACATGAATGTTGAAAATAAGGTTGAAACTTCTTTTCCACATGTAGCTTGACAAATTTTTTCATTATCATCAAAGTTGTTGCAGATTGATTTGAAACCACTTGAGTTTGTCTTCAACCTCATTCAAGTATTAGATCATTGAACCATAGGATCTTTGAACCATGTGCTCTGATATCACTTGTTGGGTTCTGAAGGTGATTAAGACGTCATGTGGAAGCTTACAATTGCAAATCATAAGACGATAAATTAGACGACACATAAAACTATACTAAAAGACATAATATTATTATATGAAAACTAATTTAAAAGAAAAATATTATAAATTGTTGAGAGAATAAATCTCCCCATGAACAAGACTCTCTAAATGACTACATGGTGGATCCTATAGTGTTATGCTGTGAGAATAGGGATCTTCAATTTATAGATCTCCAAACTTTTTCTCTAATGAAAGAATAAACCAAATATGGAAGAAAATTATATTTTCCTTTCAGAAAAAGTTCAAGCATTTATGGTAATACTTTGACTTTTCTTTAAGGAAAAAAATAAACTTCAAATAAGGAAAGAAAATCAGAGCAAAACCCTATTTATTTTATACTAGTTTTCCCTTTAAGTATCATAAAATCATTCATAAAATGAATTTTACATCTTTCTAAGATCGGGAGGTATAAATTCTATAAAATTGAAATGATAACACCATTAAGCGAAATGAAGAAAATACTAACGTTGAAGTGGAGTCTAAAGTCAAAAAGGCGAAAAACGTTGATCACGTGAATATTCAAAGCGAATGGTAAAAATATATCAAAAATATCTCAATTTTTTAAGTTTCATAAATCGTAAGATGTGATATTTTTATCTGAATTATCACTAAATGTTTATCGAATCGAATGACAACTTAGCTATCAGTTGTTCACTTTCCTACATGAAATATCATTATGCGTTCAGATAGGAAAAGTGAAAACACACTTGATAGTTGAGGTATGTTTCAATAAAATATTAATGATAGTTTAAATAGAAAATTCACACATTATTTAGATTTGAAACTCAAATAATCGAAATACTTTAGTTTATATAAATTTTTGAACCTTCAACTTTAAATAATAGTTGTTAAAAACTTTTAAGTTTATGCTCAACGGTCAATCAACAATGTAATAATTTCAAGGAAAGAGACGGGAGTTTGAAGTGGGCCGATGGAGAGACAGAGCAAAAGTAAGCTTGACCCATGTTTGACAATCCAGAAAAGATCAGAACGAAAAAAAAGATAGTTTCAAATATATATATAATTAATTTATATTAAATATAGATATATTTTTTATTTACATAAAAATAGCCAAAAGTCATAGAAAGTATATAATGATTATATAATATAGCTTGTCAAAAGTCATAGAAAATATACAATGACTATACAATACAATTTACCTATACATGAGTCATACAATATGATAGACTTAAAAAGCTGAATATAGTTTAATCATACATGAAGTATAAATTGATTGTTCAATCTCAATCAACTCAAAATCACCTCTAAACAGTCTTAAATTTTAGATGTGAAATTTTCTCGATATTTTGAATTTGATTGATATATAATTCGCTTGAAATGATTCATGTTTGTGGTACATCTAATTTTTTAAATTAATCAAATTTTAAAACTTTAATGATTGATTGATCATGAAAAAAGAAAGAAGTAAGGGACAACAACGAGAAAAGGAATAATAATAATAATTCAACCAAATATATGTAAATATAAACACCTCTAATGATGTGTGAGTTTAAGACCTTCACCTTTTTACACATCACGACGTGAATATGTGTTAATGCATCTCAGATTCAGAAAGCGTCATCCTTGAATCGATGCGTGAACAATTATTACACTATATTGGAGGGGAAAATTTAGGTACTTACACTATGAGATTTATGTAAGTTATACAAAAATTATAATTGTGAGTTATAAGTTACGTAAAAAATAATAAATCGTTGATTTCGTTCCTGAGCCAGCCACTTTTGGGCTGGCCTTTTCAAACTATGTCCCTTTTCTGATAATAACAAAATGGCCCAATTGCTACATTTAAATAAATAAATAAAAAATGTTAGAATTGTTTATTATCCTTTTTTTAAAATATTCATCCTATCTTGGAAAGCAATACAGAATAACATGCAAAAATCGTACTAGATTTTCATTAAAAAAAAACAAATAGAAATCTAGAGTTTGAGCATGAAAACCACATTGAAATCCATAATAGAGAAAAAATGCATAGAAGAGAAAATGGCATAAAATAGACTTGATATTGAAAGCAGAGATAATGATTGAGCGAGAAAGAATTAAGAAAACGATTTTTATAATATTCGTCAAACATTTTGCAAAAATAGAAAACAAAAGTAAAACTTTTGGGAAACATGGAAAAAACACCTATTAAAAATTATATATATAGGATTTCTAAGCAGTTTAGGATTTGTTATTTATGCTATTTAGTTAATTGTGTTTAATTATAATTTGTTAGTTAAGGAATTCTAGTTCTAATTTAATTTGTTTTGTTAGTATTTATTATTATAAATAGGGATGCGTTAATACATATTTTCAATATAAGTTTATTACTCTTCTTTGTCATTGTTGGGTGTTTTTCCATTACAAATCATGTCAACAACAACAGCAAGACGACTTGTTGATTTTCGGGATGTAAACCTTTTTGGGGATGTAGAAGTATTCGATGACAACGAAAATTATGGAAAGTTTGAGGGAAAGGATAAAGAAGAGGAGAAACTTGAGGAGAAAGAGAACAAGAAGAGAGATAAGAAGAATCGTGCGTCTCAATCTCGGGAGAGACGGAAGATGGTTAGTGCAAAGCGATCTATGAAGGAGAGGCAAAATATGCAGTTTTAATCATAGTTATCGAGTTTAATAAAATTATTGAATTTTAATGTTGTTAAATCGATAATCTATCTTATTTTTATTTATTTATTTCACTTTTTTGCTTGCTCTTTTTAGTGTGTTTTGTTTGTTGCAATTAATCAATTTATTACTATCTCTTTCTTATATACGGAATTTTTAGCAAGCAATGTCACCTTCTCGTATACTATAATATTCTTTCGGACTAAATTTCTATTTTGAAAATAATCTCATCAGAAATAATATATTCTAGTGTTTTTATTGTCTTTTAATTATATATACATATTTATCAAATTTATTCGATAAAGTCATGTTTCGTGACACCTCTTGAGCCATTGTATCATGTGCTTCTATAGAAAAAGAAAAAATAGGCACAACGAGTCCAAATAACAAAATTATCAAATATATTTTGTAGATATATTAAGTTGTGAAACCAGCGGTAACATAGATGATCTTTGTCAATTTTTGAAGTTGGACTTTCCATATGCTACACGATTTGTTGTCGTTAAATCTGTATGGAATCTGAGATGGGAACACTTCAATTCAACAATTTTTTGAACCAATAAATTGGAGGTTCAATTGTAGTTTGTGACTTTTTTTATACACAATCATTAGTACCAGGTCTATCCTAGGTCATCATGTAAACTTAATATGAATGAATAACTTCCCAGTCACTAGTATATATACTTTTTCGCCTTTTCTTGAGAAAGATTGCACCAAATTTATGTGCAAATATGCTTTAAGAGAGATTGCCCCTGGTACTCATCAATTTATAATAGATTTATCATTTTTGCATAATGAATATGCTTGAATGTGTTGATAGTAAAGTATTTGTGATGCCACCAATATAGAGAACTCATCAATTTATAATAGAATTGTCATTTTTGCATAATGAATACACTTGAATGAGTTGATAGTAAAGTATTTGTGATGCCGCCAACATAAAGAACATAAGAAACACGAATTTGGGGGCCACATCCATGTTAGAATTAGATGGTGTGAAATACAAGGTAAATATTTCTTGATATCGAGTGTATACACTCAATGAACATAACTTAGTTTAATTAAATGATTTGATGGAGTAAAATATATATTATGCAATTATAGTTTAAGTGATATGTACGTATGTATGTATCTATCTATATATATATATATATATATATATATATATATTTCAAATGCATATTGTATGTTTATTGGCTTGATATTAACACATGATATCGATAAAGTTAGATCAAATAGAAGCATGACATTATTATTGGACGTGTGCTTGATGAACGTTTTCCTTATCTAAGATGATTATATCAAACCTTATGAGTTAGTTGTTATGGAATAAAGAAACTAGAAAGAGAAATTAAAGAAAGAATAAATGATAACTCTTTGTATTGATTCTTGCATTGATTCAAATAGAAGAGTATATCACTATTTATAAATAATTAAGGAGAATAAAATATATTATTTTCCTTCTAAATACTAAACTAAAAGGAAACTAAATATTTTGCAATTAATGTAAACCCTAGACTTGAAAGGAAATTAAATACTATAAAATATTTTTAGACTAAAAAGAAAAAAGTAAAAAGATTCTACCAAATTTCAACATTCCTCCTCAATCTCAAGTTAGATACAGTTTGAACACTTAATTATTCTTGAAAAATATCTTCTACTTCCTTTTGTTGTGGCAATTAATAGAATTCATCCTCACATTCTTCTTCTACTAATAGTGCTTGTGATTTATCTTGAGTGTCTTTGAACTTGCACATTTTTGTAACATGACCTATTTGTTTGCAACTTCCACATAATGCATCAGATCTCCACCAACAGAATTTTTCCAAGTGTGTTTTCTTTTTGCAATATTTGCAAGGAGGATAATCAACTTTTCTTTTTTGATAGTTTGCATAAAAGATACCTTCAACAACTTTATCTTGTCTGAAAGATCTTCTTTGTTCTTGTGCTTGAAGAGCACTTATCAATTCTACAAGAGAGATGGTAGATAGATCTTTAGACTCTTCCAAAGCAGAGATTTTAGACTCAAATCTCTCGGGAATAGTCACAAGAATCTTTTCAACTATTCTATTATCTTTAAAATCCTCACCAAGCAATCTGATTCTGTTGACAATCAAAGAAATTCTGTCAGAATAATTAGTGATAGTCTCACCCTCTTGCATCCTAAGAGATTCAAAATCTCTTTTCAAATTCAGAATTTGATTTTGTCTGCCTCGTTCACTTTCTCGGTACTCCTTCTCAAGTTTTTCCCAAGCTTCTTTTGCTGTCTCACATGCAATGATTTTAGAAAAGATTGAATCTGCAACTGAATTTTGAATTACAATTTTGGCTTTGTATTTTTTGATCTTCTCTTCTGAGTGAAGTTTGATTTCAGCATCAGAAGATTTTTCAGAGAGTTGTTAGATGGGTTTGCCTTCCATTACAGCTTCCCACAAATCATAAGCCTCAAGATAAGACTTCATCTTAACTGCCCAAATTTGATAATTTTCACCATTGAAAGTTTGTGGGGCATTGAAAGAAAGAGCATTGCTTGTCATGGTTTGAAAATAAGGGTTAAAATAGTATAAATTAAAAGTTGGTTAAAAGTAGCCCTGCGTTAAAAATAAAAACACGGGTTAAAATTGGGTTGAAAATAGGTATGAATTAAAAGTGGTTGTAAGTTCTTATTCAATGAATTCACAGATCTATTAAAATCAATGGAAGACTCTAATACCACTGTTAAATTAGGTCTTAGGCCTAACTCACACCCCAAAAGTTAGCTCAAAGGGAGGAGGATTGCCCAAGCCTTATAAGGAGTCCACCCATCTCATTAACCACCAATGTGGGACTTTTTTGTTTTAACACCCCACCTCACGCCCAGTGCTTAGCATCTGGTGCGTGGGCATCTTTAGGACAATTTTTGATTTTTTTTTCTTTTTTGGGCCCAACATCGGGTGAGATGGGCCCTGCTCTTTAAGAGTTTAGTTTATGAGGAGATTTTCTCCTAAATATATTTATGTTTTTTTAGTATTAGTTTTCAATATGTAGGTTGATTGACCAAACTATAATAATATTATATCTTTAGTATGTTTTTATTTGTCATCTGATTTGTCAATCATATGATTTGCAATTGTAAGCTTCCGCATGACGTCTTATTCACCTTCATATCCCAACATTAGCATTAATCAAATTAAAATAATTTAAAAATATATGATCATTAAATGTGGTCATGTAATCATTTTTTATGAATTTCAAATTAAATATGGCAATGAAGATATAATTATGGAATTGAAAGTGGTTTTCAACTCATTGGAAGAGAAAAAATAATGTAATATTATTTACTATTTTATAATTATAAAAAATAATCAACGACATAAAAAAAATAATTCTAACCATCCATAAGTAAGACATTTGATGTAATCCAAACATCTCATCCAGACAATATTGCTCTTATAAATAAGACACTTGACATATTCCAAATATTTCATTTAGATTGAAAAAATTGTATAAATAAACACTTCATTTAGTGAGTAAAGGTCAAGTTTCACGTCGTATTGAAGGAAAAAGTTCAATTATCTTCTTAAAACAAAAGTGAATAAAAAATTCAATTATCTTCTTAAAACAACAGTTTTATTAGTATGTATTATCTCAAAATTTTATCACTAGATTAAATTTATTTTAAAAATAAAGAGAATTTGGTTGATAACCATCTATAGTGGAATGAGTAATGCCCCAATACGGTTGCTGGAAAAAGTTCAGAAGGTAGATTCCAACAAATAGGAATGTGTTGTGAAACTCCAACAAGGAATGGGGAGTTGAAGTTGTAGGGAACTGGTTGAATATACAAACCTTGTGGTTCATGTATGATCGTAATGTAAAGCGGCCAGTTATCCGAGTTCAAGTTATTCTTGAAATAGTGGCAAATATAGTTGTTGGATAGGATAGAACAGTAATATGACATACGTCTAATACAAAAGTCATTCGAAATCATAAAATAAATTGGAACTTTGATTGAGTCCTATTTGTTTGCAATTATACATGTCATAACTATTAAGAATATTCTATATAATATGAAACTTGGAGACATAAAATGAATTCAAAGGCATTCTATTATATAATTGTAAAAGCTTCTTCTTCTTTTTTTGACTTTCAAGGGTATGAATAGGAAAAACGCAGATCTAAAGAAAGAAGAAAGTTAGAAAGAGCAGAGCAAAAAATGATAGTAACTCGTTTTCCTTTGAAACAAGACAAAATATAACATGGAATTAGGGAGATAATATCTTAGATGGTCACTCAACTAAAACTTTTTTTCTCAGAAAGTCATTCAATTATAAGTTTTTTTCTCAGAAAATCAATCGACTTTCTTTTACAACCTCAAAGTCACTCAACTATGAGTTATTCTCTCAGAAAGTCACTCAACTTGAGGTTATAAAAGAAAGTTGAGTGACTTTCTGAGAAGAGAACTCATAGTTGAGTGCTTTTCTGAGAAAACAGCTTTAGTTGAGTGATCATTTGAGATATTATCTCTAATCAGGAGTAGTAGAAAAAGACGCATACAAAGAAAATAAATCTTCAGAAAGTGAATTTTGTATTGATAAAAGGACGTTTCCTTAGACATATTAACCCATAGCTTCATTACAGAAACGTGATTATGTTGATGAAAATGATTTGATTGATTTTGCTGGTACTAAAAAGAAGTTTTAGTGTTATGCAAGTGTTGTGTCTGAAAATATCAAAGACCAGCTTGCTAAAGACAAGAACGGAGATATCTCTATTAGACTAATTAGGCCATCTAGGTGTAATAAGTTAGCCCAGTTTGGTAACCTCACTGTAACTACTAGCCCGTCAAGGGAGTACGTTTTAGCTAACTCTTCTGTAATTTTGTAACATATATATAATATTATCCTTTCAACCAAAAAAGAAAAGAAAAAGTGTTGTGTCTGAGTTGTTGTGGTGAAAAGATGAAAATAAAAATCTAAAAATAAAGAACACAAAGTTTTAGTGTAAAATGAATTCTACATCTTTCTAAGATCGGGAGATATAACTTCTATAAAATTGAAATAATAACACCATTAAGCGAAATGAAGAAATTAAAAAAGAAAAGAATAAAAAAAATATGTGAATCTACAATCTTATGTTGAAATGGAGTCGGGAGTTAAATAAACCCAAATTTTCCACAAAAATATAAAAAGGATGACTTAATTTTTTTTTACTTAACTAACACAAGACGTATCGCTCATCCTTGAGTGAGATGCCTTTTGAATTAACTGACAGCAAACGGCGTCTATTGCAATTTTGTGTATATCATTTTTTTTTTTACTTCTCGCTCTTGACTAAGGGATTTCTTTTAGATATGGATATAAATTTTCCTTGTAGTTATAAAAATTGGATTATGTAGAGAATATTGCTTAGGTTCAAAATAACTACATATCTAACTAGAAACTATTTCCTTTCTTCAACAATAGTTGTCCGCTATACTATTTTGAGACGTTCAACAATACTTGTCCACTTTATAAATCAATAGATAATTTTACACTTAGTTCCTAATTTACTCTTATAATTAATTATAGTCATTTCTCTATTACATTTTTCAAGACATTGTATTTATTACTCCTCTTTCCCTAAGAAAACAATAAATATATATTGAGTTTACCATTTTACTCCTATTAATTATAAAGTGGATGAATTAAAATTAAGATTTTCAAGAAGTTCTACTTTTTCCAAAATAATTAATTGAGGGTATAATAGGTAAAATTTTTTTGTCCTTTCTTGATTTGTCAAAATGGACAAGTAATTAGGGACAACTAAAAAAGGAAATGTGGACAAGTAATTAGGGACATAGGGAGTATATTCAAAGGGTGATATAATAAAATTACTCTTCTATTTATAGTTTCTTAAGAAGTGTGCAAAGTCAATAGAGGACAACTATTGTTGGATAGAGGGAGCAGTAATTTACGGAGCATGTGAATCAATTATAGGAGATGAAAATTAAAATATCATTTAGTCATGATTAGTTTGATGCATCTACGGAATGTGGGTAAGTTTCTACCGTGAAGTAGCTCCGAAAGAAAGAAGATCACCTAAATATTCAGAGTGAATGGTTAAAATATATATATAATATCTCAATTTTTTGAGTTTCATACATGAATCGTAAGATGTGATCTTTTTATCTGAATTATGACTAAATGTTTATCGAATCAAAATACAACTCAACTATCAGATGTTCACACATGAAATAGCATTATGCGTTCGGATAGAAAAAGTGAACACTTGATAGTTAAGGTATGTTTCAATAAAATATTAATGATAGTTTAAATAGAAAATTCACACACATTTGATTATTTATATTTGAAACTTAGATAATCAAAATACTTTAGTTTATATTAATCTTTTACCCTTCAACTTTAAATAATGGCTGTTAAAAACTCTTAAATTTATGGTCAACGGTCAATCAACAATGTAATAATTTTAGGTTAAGGAAGAAGCGGGAGTTTGAACTTTGAAGTGAGCCGATGTAAAGAAAAAGAGCGAAAGCAAGCTTGACCCATGTTTGACAATCCAGAAAAGATCAGGGGCTCCTTACATATTTGTACAGGCCAAAAAAAAAAAGATGGTTTCAAATATATATAATTAATTTATAGTAAATATAGATATAATAAAATAAAAATAGCCAAAAGTCATAGAAAGTATATAATGATTGTATAATATAGCTTTTCAAAAGTCATAGAAAATATACAATGACTATACAATATAGTTTACCTATATATGAGTTATACAATATGAGAGACTTGAAATAAGTTAAAAAATAATAAATGTAAGTTAAAGAGAAAATTGTATGAAATAGCAAACTATTAATTCAAATTAAATGTTATAGCCATAGTTTATTTTATTTGTAATTCGCAGCAAACATCCCATTTTTTTGTCATCTGGTTCGATATACAATTAGCCATTTTTGGTATACAATTATCCATTCGGTATACAAATGTATAAAATGTGTTTGTGTTTGTATAAAGCGAGAGAAAAGTGTATATACAAATACAAATACATATATTTTCGTCCTATACACTTATAATTATATAAATACAGATTTTTTCCTGCCTAGTTCTCTTTTGTCTCTCTCTTTCTCGCTTTATACAAACACATATTATACAAATTACAATGTATAATTTGTGTTGTATAAAGCGTGAGAGAAAGAGATTTGCATATAGATTTCACATATACACCTATACAAAGAACACGTACATATACAAATTACAACTATATGTACATATACATTGGACAAGCCTAACAAAAACACGTATACATATACAAATAACATCTAATATACAAACGCAATTATCATAATTAAAGACGAACATGACTGTATACATATACACACATAGAAAAAACTGAAACTATTGATATACAAATTATCCAATTGTATAAATGAATTTATACAAAACTGAACAATTTGTATATTAATTGGATGTATCTAGTGAATCATACAAATCAAAAGCTCCATAGCAAACATAAAATTTGTTGTGGAGCGCAATTATGCAAACAATAGTTATAACATACAAATATGATTTTGCTCCAAGTTAAATAAGTTAAAAAAATACATAATAAATTGTTGATTTCGTTCCTGGGCCAGCCACTTCTGGGCTGGGCTTTTCAAACTATATCCCTTTTCTGATAATAACAAAATGGCCCAATTGCTACATTTAGATAAATAAATAAAAAATGTTAGAATTGTTTATTACCCTTCTTTTTTGACCTTCAACTTAAGGTTGAATATTACCTTTCTGAACACAACTAAAAAACACGGAAGATATTTGATATTGAAAACTATTATTAAACTAGATAATGGTGCACGGGCCCAATAATATAAATGGTATGTTTTGGGGCTAAGAACGGAGTTTTTGAAGCAATTGTTTGTGTGGATAAAAGAATAAGTTTTATCACAAACCTGTAGTTTCTTTGACACTATTTAAGGCATAATAAGACTACCCACATACAAAAATTTTGAAACATTTTATGTTGTCAATTATCATGATTTATAGTATTTTTATGATAGATTCACTTCAAGAATCAGTGGAATTTTTTGTATTTTTTTGAAAACATATTTTATGTTGTCAAGTATCATGATTTATAGTATTTTTACGCAATTTTTAAAAATAAAAAACACACAAAAAAAAAATAATAAGACAAATAAATTAAAATGGACCCAATATATGTTATTTTTGTTGTCTCAATTTATGTGACACAAATAAAATTTGGAGAGTCATCCAAATTTTCATATTTCTTTTATAAATGTTTTAAGTTATTAATTATTGTGATTTATAATATTTTTATGTAACTTTCAAATAACCTACATTACTGGTCACTTTGTCCTAATTTATGTGATATGGATAAAATTACAAAATTAACCCTTTTAATATGTCTTTTAGATATTTTAAGTTGTTAATTATTATTATTTATAATACTTTTTTGATAATTTTAAACTGATATGTGTTATTTTTTCTGTCTCAATATATGTGAGCCTGATAGAATTCTGAGAGTGAACCTATTTTATTATATAGCTTTTAAATATTTTAATTTGGTAATTATTGTAATTTTTAATGTTTTTTAAGTCATTTGTAAATGATATATGTTGCTTCCTTTGTCCCATTTTATATAGTATAAATAAAATTCCCAAAACCAACTCAATTTTTAATATTTTTTTTAAATATTTTAATTTATTAATTATTGCGATTTATAATATTAAAAAAAATAAAATAGAAAATGTACAAAACTTGTATTAGCCTAAAAAATGACCACGATAATTCGAAGCCTACAGAAAGCAATAAGGTTGTACGTAATTTTAAATACTTAATATATATTACTCCGTTTGTCTCAATGTATGTAGAATAGATAAAATTTCAAGAGTCAATCAAATGTTGTTAATTGTTAAGATTTACAATACATTTTATGTAGTTTTCAATAATTTCACATTAAATATTACATATTACTACTTTTGTCTCATTTTATGTGCCATTCATAGATTTTTTTTAAGAATCAGTCAATTTCTTTTTTTGTGTTTTATTAATAAATATTTTAAGTTGTCAATTATCACGATTTATTATATTTTATACATAATTTGTAATGATAGATTAATTTCAAGAATCAATATAATTCTTTTATATGTATTTATTTTAAAAATATTTTATGTTGTCAATTATCATGATTTATAATATTTTTACGATAGATTCATTTGAAGAATCAGTGGAATTTTTTGTATTTTTTTCAAAACATATTTTATGTTGTCAATTATCATGATTTATAGTATTTATACGCAATTTTTAAATATAAAAGATACAAAAAAAGACAAATAAATTAAAATGGACCCAATATATGTTATTTTTGTTGTCTCAATTTATGTGACACAAATAAAATTTGGAGAGTCATCCAAATTTTCATATTTTTTTGAAATTTTTTTAACTTATTAATTATTGTGATTAATGGTGTTAAATTGTCCAATAATATAAATTTTAAAGGTACAACCATAAAAGAAGAATGTACAACACTATCTAAGCACATGTAACACTTGTCATGTGCTAAGTAGTACATATATAGTAATATTAATTTAACTAAATAATAAATATGTAACTAAAAATCTTGTTAGCTTTTGGTTGAAAGCTAACAAGATAGTTACAATGATAGTTGCATTGTGGCTTATTATATATAGAATGTATGGAAGAGAAAAAGGCATAAAATAGATTTGATATTGAAAGCCGAGGTAATCATTGAACGAGAAAGAATTAAAAAAAACGATATTTATAATATTCGTCAAACATTTTGCAAAAATAGAAAACAAAAGTAAAACTTTTGGGATACATGGAAAAAGCACATACTATTAAAAATCTAGAAGCATGTAGAATGAAAAAAGCAAAAATGGATTTATACTAAACTTTTTGTTGTAATAAAATGTAAACTACAACTTACAAAGTTACAATAGTAAAATCAGAATTTGAAAATTAAAGGGATAATAACTCGTTATCCCTTGCAACAAGAAATATAAGAAATTATGATGGAAACTCGTTATCCCTTAAAACAAGAAATAATATAACATAAACTAGTAACATTAAGTGGAATGATAGAAGAAAAAAAAAATACAAGAAATTAAAGAGAAACAAGCAAAAGTTGAAAATCTTATTGAAAATAGAATATGTTAATTTAAAGAAATGACCTATAGGTTCATTATTCACACCGTTTTTTTCTAAATGAATTTTCATTACCAAATAGTTATTCTTGTACAATTTCAAGAACTACTCTGACATAACAGTGAAATAATATGCAAAAAACTATCTCCGACTACATCAAAACACCATAATCAATTACCACTCCTTGTGATTGATCTTTGCTTGATAAATTCTTTGATTTCTCTCTATCCAAACATGGTACACAACTGCTGCTAGACACATCTTGTATATGGATGCTAAAGCTCCTTTGCTCTTGACATTTGTGCATGCCCATTCAAGTTCTTAATTCTTGCCATGATATAGCTTGTCTTGAAGCACCTATCCACACCAACAAACTAGACCAAATTTTTTTACAACATTCAAAAAATAGATAATCAGTTATTTCCGTTTATGCATCACAAAGGACACATTATTGTTCATATATGATTCTCTATTTGTGATCCTTCATAATTAGATATGATTCTGCTCCATTGGATTTTTTGATGTGTATCCTTCATTGCCACATATATTTTCTTAATAGGAAACTCACGCATAGAACTAACATCATCTTCCGTAAATCTCACTTTTTGAATATATTTCTTGATCTTTATTATGATTATACACATTTATAAGTATTAAAAAGCAAAATGAATCATACTATTACTTATAATATTACAAGTCACTTACAATAATGTATATCAAAGTTACAAAATTGCAAAATTGAGAACTGTAATTACTTTTTGTCAAGATAAATATGTAAAAATACTTAATTCTATTAGTAATATAAAGTAGGGAAAATTATGCGGTTAAGCAACCTTATACTACGTAATAAAAAAAAAATATACTACATAATTAGTCATTATAGCTATAGTTTGCTATAATTACCACTCAACCAACATTAACCATTAATTACATGGGCTGACTTTGAGTTTGTATAATTAGTCACGTTTGTATAATTCACTACATTTGTAAAATTTCGCAACTAATAATTCTTCGTTTAATTTGTAGTTGTATACGATGGTTTGTATTTATATATGTCATGATTTCCTTTGATTTTTCAGTTTTATTACCATATACATTCAATCTTTTTGTGTATAACTTTTTTAAGTTTGTATAAACGTGTGTTTTCGGATCTTATATAATATAATTTGTATAATTGTTTAAAGTTCATATGTAAGTTTGGGAAAAAGGTCTGAAATATATCCGAACTTTGACCGAAATTGCTTTAATGATACCAAACTTTGGAAATGATTTTTTACCCCCTGCACTATTTAATAGTGTATTTTAAAGGTATATATGTGTCCACGTGGACATCATAAATATTGCATAATTATAAATAGTAACGTGTCCACGTGGGCACATATATACCTTTAAAATACACTATTAAATAGTGCAGGGGGTAAAAGGTCCTCCATAAAGTTTGGTATCGTAACAACAATTTCGGTCAAAGTTGGAGTATTTTTCAGATTTTTTTCCCTTTATGTTTGTATCAATTCGTTTTTTCGGTTTTTTTTTAATCATATTTGTATAATTTCAGACTTTATATTACTCAATTATACAAAAACAGACGAATTATACAAACGTACTCGCGAATTTTACAAACGAGATGCGAATTATACAAATTATTGCCCTCTGTCGCTCACCTCTCTCCTCCCTCTCCCAATGTCGATCGCTAGATATACAAATACATATGTATACCAGTTACATATATACAATTATCTATCCGATATACATATACAATTCACTCCTCTCCCACTCTCTGCTCTCTCTCTCGCTTCTCTCCTCCCTCTCCCAATCTTGCTCGCCACTCTCTTCCCTATAATATGTAACTACGAATCGTATTTAGCAAACTATAGATATGAAACATAATTAAGCTATTTTTGAGTGACTATATCCGAAAGTTTCCAATAAAGTATAAACTATGAACTAGAAAGTGTCTTTTTTTTTTTTTTAACATATAAAGTGTCTTTTCAAATAGGCCTATGAACAGTTTTTTCCCTTATATGGTTCTCAATTTGAAACGAGTTATCGATTTTTCTAAATGTAATGTAAATTCGAGTAAGAGAGCCATGGGCCCACGTTAAAAAACAAAACCGGTAAACCCAAATTAGAGAATTTCGTCGACGGCTCCCCCTTTCGCTGGGTATTCTCTGTATCTCAAAGTTCCGATTCCCTCTTCTGTCAATTCCACTCGCCACTTACCATTCAGGACCCGAACGTAATGTACGGAGGTTCCGGGAAGCTAGGCCGTGGCGGCGGAGGCGCCGGCCGTGGTGGCGGCGTCGGGAAGCGCAACATCCAGTCACCGTTCCAACCACCGCCTTTCCACAGGGCATCTCCTTCGCCTGCCGGCCGGCTTCCAGTTGGTAGTGGAGCTGCTGCACCGCGCAACCGCAATATGACCTCCGGTCCTACCTCCTCTGCTCCCTCTAATGGAGTCGAGGAGACTTTTAGCCTCGTTACTGGAAATCGTTTGAATTATGCCATGATTATTCGGCTGGCGCCAGACCTAGTGGAGGAGATCAAGCGACTGGAAACTGAGGGCGGTGCAGCCAGGATCAAGTTTGATGCCAATGCTAATTCCGATGGAAATGTGAGTTTTTTGTTTGTTTTTATTTTGCATTTGAGTCTGATATCTAGGTAAAGAGCTTGAATTGGACTTCAACCTCATGTCTGCTACTGCACGGAGAGATTTTAGATTCAGAGGGCTGTAACAACAATGAAAAGAAATGAATAACTTGTTTTACAGATCTGTGTGCAACATATTTATTTGTTGTTAGATGGCTTTCTATTCTTTTTTTCGGGCCTTACCTATAAGTTGGTTTTGTTGAACATGTGCTTAGCTGGATACCACTTCTAATGCAAGGGAGAACATGGGAGATCGCAAACAAACATTTGTTTATTTTCGGCTTAAACTTTGCCATGGGAATGGAAGAAAGAAAGTTGTCCTTATCTTCTCCTCCTCCTCCCGACATGAAGGGATCAAGTGGCTAATCTCTTTTGTTTGGGCCAGTAGCTAAAGGAAAGTCCTCGCTTCGTAACGCCCTTAATGCTAGGTTTTGAAAAAGACTTTTAATGTCATTCCCATTTAGGTCAGATTCGGGTCCCTCGGTTGTTTTCTTTTCCTTCCGCACCTTTACCTCTAAATGAGAAAGATGATGGCTTCTATGTCCAAGTTAAGTTATTGCTTCTTAGGTCTCTTGACATGAAAATGGAACACTAACATTATACTGCAGGTGTGCAGCAAAAAAACTTTTAGCATTTTAAACCTCTAGCAACTGCTGCAAGTTAATATCTATGTCTATCTGCAAGCATAAGACTTGTAGATTACCTACTTATCCGAACAATAAGACTTCAAAGCAGGGGCAGAGCGGTCAATTGGACCCGTCATCGAAAAATTATAATGTGTTAAAAGGATAAAATGTATTTTTTGGTTATATATAAACATTAAATCCCCTTTTACAAAAAGGAAAATTCCTGTGTAGTAGTAAAAGGGATTCTAAAGTTGCTTTACGTTACAAGTTTAAATCCCAACTATGAGATCCTATTATTTTTTATTTTTTTATTTTTTTATTTTTTATGACAAGGGAAACCCGCAACCGCTACCCTTTGTGTGCGCACAAGGTAAAACCCCCGCTCCTATGCAATAATTCGCAAACCACATAGGAGAGGTAACCCGCACCAGGAAAGCCTGGTGCGACGAGCTCGACCCAGAAGGCAAACCCCTTGCTTTTTGTTGGCAAGGGGTTTCGAACTTGAGACCTCCAACATGAAAGTCCCAAGCTCAAACCACTGGGCCACCCCGAAGGGTACTCTGAGATCCTATTATTTTCTTGAACTTATATTGATTCCTGGCTTTGCCGCCGCTGTAGTTCGTAGTTTGCCTTTTGTTTGAAAGCTATGCATCCTTGCCTCATTTATGTGCTTTCTTTATTAGATTTCCTATGTAACAGAATAGGAAAATAAAGAAACAGAATAACCAAGTTTGGACAATATAATTAAAAGTTTTTGAAACGGGAAATGTGCTTCTTTAGGGGTCCATATCAAAGTACTTACAACATTATGCTTCCAGTGTTTTCTGATCTATACTTCTAATTTGTCATCATGTATTTGTTCGTCTAGAATGAATAGACTGGGAGTATATTTTAGTGATTATCTTTCCTAGATTTTATACTACAGCACCATAATTTTATACCATAAGTCCATAACTTGGCATCTGAAATGTCACCGGTCGAGCTTCTTTTCTTTCCTCAGAGTTGGGATCTCGCTAACCTCCCTTCTGTGAAACTCACTTTGTTGGATGGTTGGAAGCACATGAGCCCGTGCAAGCATCAGAACATGCATTCTCGCGATCTACAGAGTCCTTATGGCTTGCTCCTGAAAAGAATAATCAAGCAACCTTCTTCTTTAGAACAAACATTCCATTCTTTGCTTTCCCGGAGCGTCACTTATCCTTGTTCCTTCTCTAACATAAACTTTAGTATCAAAATTGCTCTGTCATCTTTAGTTATGCTCCTCATCGAGTTTTATGTATGAGTGCCTCATTAAGAACTTTTGACATCCATTGACTTGATTTTAAACTTATGCTGGACATTACTGTTATTATGGTTAAGTATAATTGGATGTAATTTGGACAACTTGTATCAGGTCATTAATGTTGGTAGAAAAGACTTCAGATTCACATGTTCGCGTGAACCGGGAGATCTATGTGATATTTATGAAGAACGTCAAAGTGGTGAAGATGGAAATGGTTTGCTTGTCGAGTCAGGTGGTGCTTGGCGAAAATTGAATGTGCAACGTGTTCTGGATGAATCATTTACAAACCATGTTAAAATGCGGTCAGAAGAAGCTGAGAAGAAGCTTAAATCACGAAAGTATGTTTATTGCGCAACTCTTTTTTTTTTTTGGATAAGGATTTATTAACTCTAGATGACATATGCAAATGGTTGATTATTATTGCTAGATATATTATTTTTTTCCACATTATTGTGCTCATTTTGTTAATGTTCAGATATATAAAGTTGAGTGCTTTTTACTTTTTTGGGAGGGGAAAGGGGAAGAAAAGGGCTTAATGAGGATGAAATTTTAAGCATTTTTCTGTTAAGACTTTTATTTACTTGACGAGAGGAAGATCCTGTCTTAAATTTTGTTAAATAGCTTGCTAATGTGTAGTTAATTGAAATTTAAACCACTACACTAGGAGTAAGTAGTAACAACATTCCTATCTCTAATCCGCAGTTAAACTTTTGCGCTGTTGAAAGGAATTAGCTTTTGTTGTGATAAATCCACACTCAGATTCCCCAGCAGTTTTATCAAAAGCAAAAAGTAGAAAGAAAAGGTGCTGAAATTTCCTGGAGCTTTAAGACAGAAATGAAAAATATAGACACTTAAATTCAAGAACGATAAACTATAAA
This sequence comes from Solanum verrucosum, assembly GCF_900185275.1. Classification (NCBI taxonomy): domain Eukaryota; kingdom Viridiplantae; phylum Streptophyta; class Magnoliopsida; order Solanales; family Solanaceae; genus Solanum; species Solanum verrucosum. Next base: position 1,056,535 of record NW_026020014.1, on the reverse strand, counting down.
CAGAAAAAAATTATATGGATAAAGGAAATAATTATTGTTTAGTGTTGCTCACTTTAAGAAGAAGCCTATGGTTGATGGTGACGAGACATACGTCTTAGCACCTCGGTACCTGATCTAAAGCGTGGCATAAGTGAGACGTAGTGCTTAACCTGTTTCGTACCTAGCTTGAGGGCTTATGCATGCCTCAAGTGAGCCTTTAACAATATTGCTTTTTGATTGTGAAATGCTGAGTAAAAATATTAAGGCTTTTCCGATCCTTTGGAAAAGTTCCATACTCCCTCCGTTTCAATACGTTTGACCTACTTTCCTTTTTTGTCCTTTCAAAAAGAATGACCATTTCCTTTTTGAGCAATTCCTTAATTTCAACTTCCCACATGACTTGTTTAAGACTACAAGATTAAAGGACATTTTGGTACATTTGACATATCTTTAATTTTAGACCACAAGATTCAATTCTTCTTTACTTTCTTAAACTCCGTGCTAAGTCAAAATAGACCAAACAAATTGAAACAGAGAGATTACTAGTTAAATAAGGAAAGATTCTACTGTTGCTTACATCTTACTGGTATTTGTATTCTGTTCTTCATGTATAGTAATATTATTGCATTTCTAAAACAGAGCCATTGTTTTGGACCATGCCAATCCATCTATGAAGGGTCAGACGAGGGTAATAGCTGCGCCTGAAGGTATGCATCATCTTGAACATTGAAATTAAACATTTGATAATCACTTTTCTAATTTACCTTGGCTAAGGTTTGGTAGATTACTCGTAAGTTTTACTTAGGAGTCAATCATTTTCTTGTACATTTATGGAATGAACTTTTTACCTTCTCCAAAGCCGAAAAAAAGGCCTTGTAGATTGTTCTTAGTTGATAATTTTTTCTGCAAATTGGATGAAGTATAAACCTGAAGTAGAAATGCTTCTGGTATCTATTTGAGGATAAAGCTACAGTGCAAAAGTCTCAGGATTTGATGGGTGTGCATTTGTATAGGAGAGAGGAAGGCTTCTGGTATCCCATTTTATATTTTTATTTACAAGCGGAAGAGGAAAAATTGAGGGGACGAGAAGATAGTTTTGATGGTGTTCTATATTGAAAGGTCTGATAATCATTATGTATTTTTTAGCTTACATGGAATGAAAGAAGAAGGAGATCGTTCCATAGTCGTGAAAGAGATATTAGTATAATAAGGATATCTTTTTCTTTCTTTTTTTGGAAAGGTAACTTGTATTATAAACACAGGAATACTCAGGATGTATTCCAGTAATACTTACAAGTTGTTTTCCTATGAACTCCTTAAGGACTCTAACATACTAGTGATATCCTCATCTTCATGAGGATATTCATGTTTACACCAAAAATAGAAAAGAGCTAAACATTTCAGCTTCATCTTCTCCATAGAGCAGCTCTTGGTCTCAAAACATCTTTGATTCCTTTCCAGCCAAATAGTCCACCAAATGCAGGCTGGGACAATCTTCCATCTCTCCCTGTGCCCCGACTGATTTCCATCCCGATTCCAACATGCCAAAGCTTCCTTTATGTTTCCTGGCATAGACCAACTGATGCCCCTTTTATTGATGAAAATTTGCCAAAGTTTCACCGTCTCCTTACAGTGTAAAAAGAGATGATTTATTGTCTCTGTCTCACATTCACAAAAAAAACATCTGGAGCACAAATCGAGGCCCTTCTTCATACGGTTATCCTGCGTGAGAACAACCTGTTTTGCTAAGAGCCAAGTAAAACAGGCCACCTTGAAGGGCACCTTAACTTTCCAGATCATTTTCCATAGCCAGTAGCTTGATTGAGTGTGTGTCCTCTGTGAGTTTCTGTAAGCTGTTCCAACTGAGAATCTCCCCTGTGTATCTGGAGCCCATAACAGTTTGTCTTCTCTGTTACTGAGTTCCTTGTATCGTTCCAGGATATTTAGAAATTCAACCATTCTATTCACCTCCCAATCATTTAAAGGTTTTCTCGTGCTTTTTATGGTGTAGGGAAAGAATTCTTGTGGGACCTTTGGTCAGATGATTGGGATAACTTGTTTGAGAACTGTTGTTGAGTTCGCTTTATACATATTTTTCACACCAACTTGGTATAATCAATGAATTAAATGTGAGTAAGAAAGAAATATGAGGTCCTAATAGTGGCATATTGGCAGTCATTCTTGGTGTGGTAGAAGTGCTCATGCTACTTGTTGTGGCTATAACATTAAACTTGTCTTTGAAGTTTGCGTTTAGTTTTGCATGGATTCAGATATCATTGTTGTGTGGTAGAATCAATTGTAGTACCTTACGAAACAGCAGCTTAAACGGAATAGTTAATCACAACAGTGAAACAATGGCTGATAAGAAGAAACAATGTTAGTACTGTATGAAAACAGCAGCTTAAACACGATGGTCAAGCAGATGATGTTTATGCTCGTCTTCTGGAGAGTCTGTTATTTTTTTTTGATAATGGTAACAATATATTTATCAGCACAGATTGTGCTGGAAGCCAGACTTACAAAAGATCTAGTGAATCCTAAAGATTATCTACTTACAATGATTCCAAAAACTCTATATTGACTCAGTTATACAAAAAATTCATTACACCAGAAATGCAGAGACAAAATGAGAGCGTCTTTTGTTTATTGAACAGATACTGTGGAGAACATCAGTTCTCTAGATGGATGATCTATAATGGCTGTGTATGTTTAATTTCTGATATTGCAGTTTAATGTTAATTTAACTCTTTGTCTCTTTCAGCTAATCCACGGAAGATGAATTTCAAGCAAAAGAAGGAGCCTCCTTTGAAAAAACGGAAGGCAGAGCCACCTCCAGGTAATTTCGGAGCTGAAGTGTAGAAGTTTCTTATGTTTTCTGCTCGCAGTCCAGTCGGTATATTTCATGTCCAGGTGTTGGAAAGAGAGGACTTCTTGAATATAATTTCATTGTTTTGGTGGTGTTACGTTTCCTATCTTTTCATTGAACTTTATGAATTGCAGGGGGATCTTACGGATCTGCGTACAAATCTGGCTTGTCTGCAACAACAAATTCAAAGGGAAAGCCTTCTGCTTCTCCTTTATCATCTCCACCTGAACCATCTGGTGCTCCAGCATCTCCATTTGGCAATGTCAATCTCTTGAAGGGCCAAATTGTTGTGGACGATATGATACCCACTCAAACAATAATTAAAGCTACTAGCTCTGACAAAGAAATTCCTGGCAAGGCGATCACAAGTTCTGTACAAGATAAAGTAGGACGTAAAAGTCATACAGGCACAACGTCTACTGATCTGCGTAGCATGTTGATTTCTCTACTTATGGAGAACCAGTCCAAGGGGATTAGTCTTAAGGTAAGCATGTGAACTGAATTGGACCTTTTGTTAATTTAGCTGGCTATCTGGGTAGGAGGTGGAGTGTAAGTTTAGAACAAAGAGATTCTTTTCCCTTTGGCTTATTGCTCTTTTTTTGACATGGAGTACTTGGTAAATTCTTAAGTATATCCCTATACTGCATCAGCTTCTTATTTCTTGCCCTTGAAATATCTTCTGGGTTCTTAGGCACTGGAAAAAGCTGTTGGAGACACGCTCCCGAACTCAGCCAAACAAATTGAGCCCATTATAAAAAAGGTAAATGGTACATGCTTTGTTGTAATTCTGCTGAAAAAAGCAAAGAGAAGTGAAGGCATGTCCGTGATACTATAGTTATAATGTTTTACACATTAACTTGTGGTGGCAGATTGCTATATACCAAGCTCCAGGAAGATACTTCTTGAAACCGGAAGTGGATATAGAAAGTTTCCCGAAACCTGCCCCTGAAAGTGGAAGGTACAAGTTTCTTCAGGCTGTTTGTTATTTTGTTTTTTGTCTCTTCAATTTGAATCCAACTAGTATCTGTCAGAGACAAAGCTGATCTACATTTAGCACACATAGTCAAATTGAAGTCTCCATAAGTATACCTGTAGGAGCAAGGGACTTTCGACCAGAGAAAAGCATAGAAGACATTTGTGAAATGATGCTAAACAAAGTGAAATGATACTATTAAACAAAAAGACCACAACATTTTCCCTCCATTTTGAGCTAAAACAATCAAGGAGCAAGCAAATACATGTTTTAATGTTACAAAGGTTAACATGTACTTCTGAATTCACCCTTCTTTTGATTTCCAATTTAAATGGTATGATGCTAACACACAGAGAACCTGCAATCTCTCTAGTTAAAGTACACAAAAACTGGAACAGTTTTCTGCTTATCTTTCCATTGAATTCAACTAAGTTTAAATACACCACTGGTGGATTAACCTCCCACCTAATAACAAGGAAATAACTTCTGACTACTATTGAAATGGGAAAGTGAAGGAATAACCTTATTACTGCTAATAACTGCTACAGTGAAATAGGAAAACATAATTAATAGATAAGCTAAAGTAATCCACTTTCTGATTTCTTTAAATATTTCATGTGTAAACTGTTGGTAAACTAAACTTGTGCTAACATAATTCTAATGTATATCTTCTATGTTGGTGCTGCCGAGTACCATAGTACTAGCTCTACTATGTCCTTGATAGGAGAAACATTTTCTGAAAAGATTTGCGCATTGATTGAAATGCTTGATTCTGTCTTAACTGAAAATTTCCTTTGCGTTGATGTTTGTTTCTCCTAACAGTTCTCCTGAAGATCATTGTCAGCCATCATCTGCCCCTCATAAATTTGACCAACTACCTGCTCCGCAGACAGTCTTTGTTCCAAAAACTGATAGTGGTGAGTTGGAAGAGGGGGCAGTGAGTGATTCTAAACCTCAAGAAGCATGTGATGCCATTGAAAACATTGATATCCTCCATCTTTCACCTGATCGAAGTGAAGGGCAGGCTAATAGCTCTAGCTCTAGCTCTAGTGATAGTGAGAGCAGTGATAGTGGAAGCGATAGTGGAAGTCAGAGTAGAAGCCGAAGTAAAAGCGTGGCCAGTGGGAGTAGCAGTGACAGTGAAAGTGATGCTTCTTCTAATAGTAAGGAGGCATCTGATGAGGATGTCGATATCATGAGTGATGATGACAAAGAGACAAATCATAAACTGCAAGCTTCTGAACAGCTTCAATGTGGAACTTTGGACTTTGAGCCAGGTCAATTTGAGGTGGGTGAGATTGAAGATCTTAATGTTGTTGATATTGTGGATATTGAGAAGGACTTGCCTGACGGTGGCCAAGTAGCTGAAATGGATGTTATTCCTGACTTAGGTCCTATGAGAGATGATGAAAAACCTGTTCAAGAGATCAGACCTTTTTCAGCTGATTGGCATGCGCATAAACAACGTGAGGTCCAAATGGGCAAGCTTCCTCGTGAAGCAGAAAATGTTAGTTACCAAAACCATTCTAGTGAAATTGAAAGCATTGACAAGGATAGCTTCAAGCGTGAGCTGTCTCATAGCGTCCAAAAATCTCAAAAAAGTAAAACTAAAAGAGTGCGTGATGAAAAACACTCAGTTGATAAAGGTGACAAGCATAAGAGAGTAAAAACTCAAAATCCTATTCAGCAACAAAGTTCTGGGGGTAGGAACTCTACTTTTGTGGAGAGTTCTCACTTATCTCCTGATAAGGATGACAGAACTTCCAGAGATGCTGCTGGGGATTTTGGTTCACAAAAAAGTTACAATCAGGCCATGTCTCGAAAGTCTGCTTCTGAATTTTTGCAGCCAGACCGGAGATCTGTTGATTTCTCTGCAAGGGGCAAAACTCCCACTGGTTCTGAGAGGCCAATTAAACAAGGTGAAAGCTCAGGGCATACTGCTAAGTTCACTGAAAGAAGCCTTCAAATGAATGAAGGGTTCCCCTTACAGAGAGACAGGGTTAGTAAAGATTCACAAGATGAATATGGCATTGTTAGTGATAAAAGGGAAAGAAAAAATCCGAAAGATGGTGTTGGGGACCAGCATAGAACATCAGTTGATTCAAACCTCAATAAGTATGATAGCCCGCTGCCAGGAAATTCTCCAAAGGATAATATGGGTAATACGGTGAAATCTTCTTTCATTAATGGGCGTGGGCACATGCTTCAAAGAGAGCTCTCAGACTTGGAGTTGGGAGAACTTCGGGAGCCTCCAACACAGGAAACAGCTGGTTTGAAAAAGCAGGTTGAGAGGAAAAGTTCATTTAAAGGAGAGAATAGACCATCAAGTTCAGATTATTGGAATTTTGAGTCAAGTAAAGGAAGAACTGTTGATAAGACTGTAGCAGACTTAAGAAGATCATCTCCTCTCCAGTTGAGCTCTGTGCATTCTGGCACTCCGGATGGCTTATCTAAGAGGAGGACCCCTGAATGGCACGCTGAAGATTTTTCAAGATCTCACCAAAAGGTTGCACAACCTCAGCCTCAACAGCACCGTCCTAGAATTAATCAGAACGATATTGGGTCCCAATATAATCAACCAGTGGACATGCATAGTAGTAGACAAATTGAAGAAGAAGGGAGCTTAGGGACTGGTCAGGAGGTCCATGCAGACAACCGCAGAAAATCGTCTGTTGGTACACGAGAACAACATGATCTAAAACAGAGTGTACTTCCTCCATCGGTCAAGCAGAACAAAGGGCAAAAGTCCAGTTTGGCTGCTGAGATCAATGATAGGAATAAGGATGCTTCTTTGCTGGGGAGCTGTGAAGGTCAAAGGATGCAAGAGTGTTCTCCTGATGAGATGAGTTCGTACTCCAAGTATGAAAAGGAGGAACCAGAACTGAAGGGACCAATAGAGAATTTTGCCCAGTAAGTTTTCTAACATTTACTTCTCTGGTGGAGTAAACATTTTGGGGATTGTTGAAACATACAGGCATACTCCTTGCATTTAAATTAATACATAAAATAGGGTACACAAATGTAGTGTTCTAGTGTCAAATGCATTGGATACTTCAAGTGGTGTTCATTGTTGAAAACTTGTTTTTGGAACCCTCGCTGAAAAAAGAGAGAGTACACACATCTAGGGTTCAAGTAGTAAATGCATTTGTTACTATTAATACAAAGTTACCCTTTTACTGATAAAGAAAGAGTAGTAAATATATTGGATACTTCAGAATTCAGATCATCTTCATTATTTTGAGACGTTTGTTCTTTAAACCATCACTTTAAAAATGTAGCTCATGTTGTGTTGATGTAATTAATGCTTTGTGTACTTCACTTCATGATCATCTTTTTTTGCTAAAGACCTTTATTCTTGATGTTACTCATGTCAGGTTCTCCTTGTTTCAGGTATGAAGAGTATGTGCAGGAGTATCGGGAAAAGTATGATAGTTATTGCTCGATAAACAAAATATTGGAGTCCTACAGGTTTGTTGCAAGAACAGGAAAATATGCTGATTTCTCAAAGTTCCATGGAGATTATTTCTTCTAGACTTGTTTAACAAACACCTCTTTCAAACAGTTTATTTTCAGTTTTAGTTTTTCTAATAAAGATTGGGATCAATTATTTAGGAATGAGTTCATTAAACTCGGGAAGGAGCTTGATGTTTCTAAAGGAAGAGACACAAAAAGATTCTATGACATGTTGGGACAGTTAAAAGATTCTTATCGCAAATGTGGACCAGTAAGTTTCCTCTCAATATGTTTTTGTAATCATGGATAAGAAGTTGGAAACTGTACTCCAACAATTTCCTATGTGGGTTGTCTATTATGTCTCTTAATGTGAAACCAGCTCTAGTGCACTAATTCAAAAATCCTCCCCTGCATTTTTCTCAATGCTTTTGGATGCAAGTGTTAAGTGCCTTTTCTGCAAGCTATTTCTGGATAACAGAGCCTAGTGGTCGGAATAGTTTCAATGCACTCTGGAGACACATTTTTTGGGTAGTACTGTTAACTTGGATAACCTTTTACGTTTTCATGGTCGAAATAGTTTCAATGCACTCTGGAGACACATTTTTTTATGTAGGCCCGTTTATTTGGATAACCCTTTACTCTTTCATTTAACTCCTTTAGCTGGTTTGTCAGATGTATCTGTCCACTTCCCCATGTGCCTTAGGTGATCTATTGATATTGTATTTTCTTTGGGATCTCTGACTCATTGAATTACGATTTAAAAACTGCAGAGACATGTAAGATTGAAGAAAATATTTATTGTGCTTCATGAGGAATTGAAGGTACTTATCGGACCATCACTTTTGAACCTTATTGCTTCACTTCCCCAAGTTCTTCTTTCTTTCTTGTCCTAGTTTTCTTCTTTTCCTGTACAAATTCTGAATGCTTCAACTTGTTGCGCAGTATTTGAAGCAGATGATCAAAGACTTTGCTGTTGCATATGCCAGAGACCGGTAACCAGAAAGATTGACTTCTAAGTTCTAGCTCTTCTTTCCTCTGTTGGGGAACCAGAGTGCTCAGGAATCGTAGTTTACTGGAGAAGCAGCAGAAAATGCTCTGTCCGATTTATAGATGAAATAATGATAGTGACCACAAGAATTGACAGAAGACGTCAAGTTATAGTGGGAGCAACGCAAACAGGGTGAAGGTGGTTACTAGAAGATTTGGAGTCACAGTTTCCTGGGCGTAAATAGACTTGTAGAGTGCCTATTTTTGGTTTCCTTTTTTCCATTCTTTAGATGGGATTGTTGCCCAGTACATTTTTGTGTAAATTTTTTTCGAAGTGTTGACTTGTTATTGTAAAATCGCCCCAAGGGCAAGTTTTCCATAGTTTTGTCTTCATAGTGATGTTCATGAACCTTTACCAAATTTTGATACAAAATGTCGTGCATTAGTGTAGGTGCAAGTTTTGGTTTCATAAAAGCTTTGTTCTCCATGTGTAGTTACAATGAAAACTGAAGGTATTTATCTTATGATTCTAATTATGTACATGTTTTACCAAGCATATTGGACATGCTTTACAATTTTAACGAACACTTCCAAAATATTCCGTCTTGCTTTCCATATTACAAGAAAAGAAAAATTGTAGAATATTATGTTTCGAATACCATTGAACTTAACAAGAATAGTTGCATATGTCTTCTTTCTTTTTTTCTTTGTCTAAATGCACATCTATCTCACCTAGGGCAAAATCCTATCTAGGTGTTCAAAGAAAGCCAATAAATGGATTTGATTTGGTTTTAATTTTAAAGTCAAAACAAACGAACTGACTTTGTAAGTATACTTTTTAGAGAAATACTTTACATTTAAAAGTACTTGTTATAATGCAATTTGTAGTATTTCTTAACATATTATTTCATACTTAGCTTACAATATTGAACATACAACAAGCATGTTGTATATAGCCCCTATATGTCTAGTAACTCAAATAAATTTCAAATAGAACTATGTTTATTTGTATTATCAGAGTATTCACATAACTTAGTGTATGTATTGTCATTATCGTAACACAAAATTTTAATGAAATCAGTACTGTTTATTTATCTAAATATATCAAATAAGATGCTAGAATATTCAAAAAAAGGGATGGGAAACTAAAAAGAATCTAGATGGATCATTTCGAGAATGAGCGATCCAGTAGGTTTATATATAGCCCATTTCCCGTTACGGCCCAATCAATTTTTCATCAGTAATGTTTCGGGTCTTACCGATGAAAATGGCCGAATGAAGATTTTGTGCGAGGGTTTTAGGAGTTGAAAGGAGATTTTACAGTCGCCGGAGAAGAAACAGTAAAGTAAAAATGGGGAGGAGAATATTGAACGACGCATTGAGGACTATTGTGAATGCAGAAAAGAGAGGATTTGCTTCTGCTGAGCTAAAACCTGTCTCCAATGTTATTGCTAATTTCCTCCAAATCATGAAGTATCGAGGTAATTATTAACGGTTCTCCTAGTTTTTGAGCTCTAAAATCTTCAATAAATTTTGGCTTAGATTTTGTTTTGGTAGAGAATTTTGAATTGAAATGTATCTGCTGAAATCTATAGGCCAATGGTAAATCTGGAATTCGTATGTTTAGACTAATCTGCTTTTGAATGTTCACTGTAAATAAGAGGTTGAATATGTATTTTATTGTGTTATTGATCATTCTACGAGCTGTCATTGTATTGCCCTTCAAATCTCCTATTTAAGATCCTTCCTCCAATATGAGAGAAATCATGTTTTTTAATCGAATAAGCCTATAAAAATCATAGAATATGTTGGGCTGCTTACATTGTAACTACATTCTCAGGTTATATTAAAGACTTTCAAGTACACGATCCTCATAGAGTTGGTAAGATATCTGTTGAATTGCTTGGAAGGATCAATGATTGTCGAGCTCTCACCTATAGACAGGATATCAAGGCGGCAACTCTTGAGGATTATAAAACGCGCACCCTTCCTACACGTCAGGTTTGACTCTTTTTTTTCTCCATGCTGCCTAACTCTCATCAATAATAAGAAAGCCATCAAACATGGCCTGCATCATTGTTCATTGAGTTTTGAATTTTGCATCATATAATGTAATTCCTGTTTCATGTCTTCTCTGTTTGAATTTAAATGTGCAAATGGTAATCTGTTCACCCCTGCGTTTGAATGTGTTCGGTCTTGGAATCCTCCCCCCCCTAAGTATTTTAACATTGTCCTGCATTTCTTTTTGGTTTCATTCAACTTACATGTCTTTTTCCCTAATCACAGATGATGATTTTTGCTCTATAATTTCTCATGTTTCAAATTCATCCTGTTGGGATTTTTTGTTCTTATATTTTTGTGAAGTAATTGATCATTGGAAAATTGTAAAGTTGCGTCATAATTGCTGTAATAATTGAGAATTATAAGATATGCACGCTACCAACACGTCAGGTTCGTGTCATCTCCCTGAGTAGGACTTTGTTTTCTACATGCTAATGAGCTCTTACCAGTTACAAAAAAAGCCATCAAACATGAGCTACATCATTATTCATCAAATTTTGAGTTGGGCCATTCTAGGCTTTGCTTCATATAAAGTACTTCATATTTAGTAAATCTTATTTCTTATCTTCTCTCTGTTCTCTGTTTGATTTGCATTGTTCACTAAATGCTAATCTGCTCCGCTCTGCTTTTAGTTTATCCTCTGTTTGACTATGTTAAGGTCTTGGATCATAGTCCTAATTTCCTTTATGTTTAACATGACTTGCATTTCTTTTCCCCTAACGACTTTATCAGAAGAATCAGTTTGCTCTATAATTTCTCGCGTTCATATTTATCCTATTGCATTTTGATGTTCTTAAATTTTTGAAAAATACATGTACCACGGGAGAATAATGGTAACTATTTCCTAGCAGAGTAGATTTTTTTCTAGGTGGGAATGTTTCTTGCTATTACTAGAGGTGTTTTAAGGTAGTGTACCTATTGTACATTGAGAATGGAGAAGATCATAGCCCCCAAGCCCAACACTAATCTACAATGTCAAAAAGATGATCCACAACCTCCACTAAGCATAAAATTGGTGTGGGACTTCGCAGAAAGCTCCTTGAGGGGGGATCCTTTCAGTATCATTTTATCTTCCTCTCCAATTCCGATGTTTTAAAGTTTGTAATCTTTCTACCTCATCAATTTCCCATCTTAAACACTTCTTCTGGAGTACACCTCCCATGATGGCTGTCCGGCCTGGACAAGAGGATATTCATCTTGAGTTGCAACAGTAGCGGCCCTAATTAGCAAGTACTGCACTGACAGCTTACCATGTTCGTTTTAAATATTTTACGTATGTGGATATATATCATAGACAATGAATTCTTATCTTGATCATATTTTAAGTGCAAACAGAGAAGGCTGCCGAATGTGTTATTTACCATCTTTAGGTACTCATAGGTTCTTGCTCCCTGATTCTGACTTTTTACATGAAATGTTTGCGTACTGTAAATGGAAATGTAATGCTTCCATATGTCCATGAAAGCTTACCTGTTGCGAGGGGCTGGGTATTAGTTGTCATACTAATATGGCTGATTCTCATTACCTGAAGGAAGTTTGGTACTTTGCTATTACAGGTAGACATAAAATACATATTTAACAAATTTTTATTAAAGGAAGGGAACACAACTTTGCAGTTTCACTGGGTAATAAAATACATATAAAATATCTTGTGAATGAGATAGTTCTCCATAAATGTGAACTTGTGAGATATGGCAAAGAGTCTTTCCGCTTACCTTCCTAGATCTGTCAAATGTCAATAATGTACTAAAAATATTTGCAGTCAAACTGTGGATGTGTTGCACAACCTGTTTTATCATGAAGCTCTTTTGCATATTGTATCTTGAGGTGGGTCTGTGCCAGTTTATACTCCCTGCTGCACTTACTGTCGACCAAATTTTGCAATCAATAGATCAACAACTTCCTCTTCCGCATTTATTTTCACTTGTTCTTTTCCAGTTTCTGAATATATTGTCCTCTGCATTTTCAAAACCTGTTCCTACTGTATATTTATCCATTTACCATACCCATTCATTATTTTTGCTCTTTCTTTTGAGTTCCTGCTCTACCAAGACACATCCAAAGTTGTCATTTGTCTCCACTTTCACACCAACCTCCTTACTTTTTTTTCCCGTCCGAAAGAATTATTCTCATCCATCTTTCTGTTTCCAGACACCAACCTTTATATCATTTTCTGTCCAAAAAGAACCATTTTGAGCCATCTTTCTATCTGGGACAATGAAGCAGAAGGAAGCATCTTTGACCAGAAAAAGCCATCGTGTAGACATGCTACCTGAGTTTATACCACCATTGTCCAAGAGTATTATACCCATAAGGAGTCCTCAAGTTACAATAGTTTACTACTATTAAACATCTTTGATTTTCAGTCTTTCTTCTTCATCTTCCTTCCATTCTTTTTGTCTGTTAACATAATTTTTTCCAAAGTTCCATTTAGATTTATTTTTCTGTCTAAAACACAATTTTATGTGAAGATAATGAAAGCATACACTTGGAGAAGTCATCCATTGCTGCAGTTAAATGTGCTATTGACCTTTGAACCTTGTTAGACACATGTATACCTGTTGATACCTGTTACCTTAAATGATTTTATGTGGAATCTTGCTTTAGACCTTGGCATGAAAACCTTTAATGATCATTTGCTTTAACATCCAACTATCCAAGTCAGGTTCTTTTCACTACCTTTTCTTACTTACGACCACTATTTTTTTTAAAAAAAATCCTATAGAAGGTATTGATCTATTCCTCTTCTTGCAGTGGGGATATGTTGTAATTACAACACCAAACGGAGTTTTGGATCACGAAGAAGCTCAGCGGCAAAATGTGGGTGGACAAGTTCTTGGCTACTTTTATTGAACAAGTTCAGACGTGGTATGGTTGAAAGTTGGCAAGAGCATTGTTCTGATGTCATCTGTTTACTACATTGTGGCTTGCCGCTGACAAGGAAGATTCAAACATACAAGCGGCCTGGGCTTTCCAAAGGCCCTATATGAAAGTGGATAGGGAATAAAAACATGAGATTCCTGTTAAATTTCTCTATTTACTTGTAGCTATACTTCTGAGCTTTATTGGTGTGGAGACTTTTGAGTTAAATTGTTTTTATGCTCAAAATCAATGAGATCATAACAGCCTTTGTCGAGAAAAAAAATAAAAAATGTTTAATGCCTGCCAATTTAATTTTAATATGCAGGGGCGTGATTTTCATGTCTCTTGGTGATCAGACAGTTTCTCATGTGTGTAGTTTGTAGGATATTGATGTATAATATGATGAGACGTTGGAGGAAAAATGTTTGTGATCTAAAAACCTGCGAGTGGAGGCCTAAAACTCGATTTACAACAATAACATAGTTAACTCCAACCAGCATAGATACTGGCAACTTTGCACCCCAAGGCTTGGACATAATAATTTTTGCTCATAGTTGAGACCTTATGATTTTATAGCACGCCACACCCTTGGTGCAACAAATAACCACACACTTAAGCTAGATGAAAGTTGCAGTGTTTCATCCTTTATTTCTCAAATGAAAATTGATGTATGCAGTAAGTTGCTCAAGGAAAAATTAGCTGACCATTCATAATTGCTCGTGCTTTGGTTATTCCTTCAGCATCATAGCCACATATGATTGAAGTCATCTAACATGAAATTTTCAACTATTCACACAGACACAAGTGCCGAAACACAATTGTATACATATACTCGAAACCTATTAAAAAATTGGCTTCACACGACAAACTCAAGCTCGTAAAAACTATCAACAAATTAGCTTAGCATAAGGTCATTTCTATTTTTGTTGCTCAACATGAAGTCCTTCCAATTTTGTGATTCAAGGATAAAACAACCTAAAGAAGGCTAAGACTCCACCCTATACATATACTCCAGTCTTCCTTGTGTTTGCCTTCTTTCCTGATCAAGTAAAGTAGTTCATATGGCTCTAGAATCCAAATTATATAAAGATTTCTAGAGTTTCACATCAAGAGCCTCTATGACTCAAAACACACAAGCGCATAAATATCATCTCTCTTATCACAAAAGCACATAAAGTGCACACTGACAAGTAGGACATCTAAGCCATTACTAAGCTTTGCTCACCCTACACTGGTGGCACCAAAAGTTCCACTGTTTCACTTCTCCATTTCATACCTGGTGAAATCTACGCAGAATTGAACAATTTTCTGCCTCGACACATAAAAAACATATTCAGTATTATTACTGAAGCTCAATGAGCATGGAAAACCAGTAGCTTGGAAGATGCTTTCTCCACCAAGACAGCACCTCCAGCAGCAATTATATTATCACTCAAAAGCTATTTTCCTAGATGACACTAGTCACCCATGGGGAACAGATTACAGAATACAGATGATCTTCTCCTCTTTCTCGGACGCATAATCTAACTAGTAAAATTAACAAAAATTGATCTGCAAAGTTGTATAGAAATAGTAAGAACGACCCTGCAAAATCAGCTCTGTTAACCCAAATATTTTTGCACTTATGGACTTGCCCAATGAAAAAATGTGTGTGTGCAATATGTAATCCACTACCCTCTCTCACGGACTTACACTAATAAGGTGGATGATTATTACACAGCAACATGCAACTATCTAATTTGTTATAGTAAGAATAATATGATACAGTCAGCTAACAAGAACTATGAGAGCATATCAAATTGGCGTGTAGTTGAACTTAACCAGGAATTTTAGCTGCATACAAACTTGTGAATACAATCAATATCCAACACCCCCCCACCCCCACTCAGATCATCAACATTTTAAAACCTCTTCAATATCAAATTGCAAGTTACGAATGTGAGTTATGCAATATTAATAGATGTTTTCCTAGTTACGAAAACTAAACTTAACAATGAAAACGAAGCTAAGCATTATCACGTCTGCAGCTTCTTACCAGTAATGATGCTTTCTCTGGCTGAAAAAAAAGTGAAGTCAATCCATTTAACTTCAGTATCAGATATGACATCCAGTTCCACAATACTCATTGTTTTTTCTATTCAAAATCATCACAAAGACGAGCATGGCATAAAGTTAAAGTCCATGAACAGGAGATTTGGGTACCCAATTGTTCACGCACGAAGAAATGCTATAACAAGTTAGAACTGTTTGAAGATTAGCTTGACACAACAAATATCAAGCTTGTATAGAACAAAGCAATCATTCCTATTCCCCTATAGACCTATACCCTTCTCCCCCTCCAATAAGAAGAGTCCCCACATTTACTTTCTTTTAACTGAGCGTGAATCTATTCTAATTTCAATCCTCCGTTCCGTACAGATCAACTATACCAAGCGGAGAGCTTCGTCGTCACAGGTAACAACAATGCAATCCGGTCAAGGTTATGAACAGATATATTAACAAGTCAAAGAACAATACGAACAGACAATAGATACATTACCAACATGCACATTAAATTATAAACACACAATTTGTAAACCATAAAGAAAAGCAAAAGAACTCCACCAACACAAGAGAGTTAAAATGTACATTAAAGACGTTCAGTTTTCAGAATGAAATAGAGAGAACTCCACATACTATGTCACAATATATCAATTGCGCAGCCTCGTTATTAACAGGAAAATCTTTAGTTTCTCAATTACCCACGCGCCTTCAGCTCGGCAAGGCGCCTGGTTAGATCATCCTCGTCGACTTTCTCACTGTCCTTAGTAGGAATAGCATGGCCAGCTGCTTGTGGAAGCCCCACGGAGACCTCGAGGCCGTAGTCATCGGCCACCTGGTGCATGAGACTGTTAACCTGGTCTTCCGGAGTCGACAGCGAGGTACTTCCAGCCATAGAACTCTCCATAAACTCAGCTTGAACTTCCATATTAACAAACTGGCGCTCGAACTGGTCCATCGTCTCGGACATCTTCTGGAGATTACCGGTATTGAGGGAGGACTCGAGTGATTTGACGATATTGCCCATAGACTTGCTGATTGTGCTCATTTTTGCCTGAGTATCGAGTCGAGCCACAACGGCGTCGAGACGCGAGGACAAACGGAGATAATTCATCTGCTCGCTGCGCTTGCGGATTGCGTTCTCGGCGTAAATTCTAGCGCCGTCCATATTCCCTTTCTCGATCGCTTTTTTCACCTTAAGCTTCTCGGATTTTTCGTCTTTCTCACATTTCCGGGCTTGGCGTTGAAGACTCTTCGATGTGAACTTGAGCTCCATGATCTGGTTCATCAATTTCTCTGTGTTCCCCATGGATCTAGATCTGGCGATGAACTCTTTCGAATTTGTGAATTATCAATGCAATTTGGTGATTTTTCACCTTCGAATAATCACTTTCTTCTCTTCTTGGTGCTTTATTAGGGTTTGAAGACAGATATTTTCCTGGAAATTACTTGGATACCGAATTTGTATATGCTACTCGCTTTCCGTGTAATGACTAATCTACGGTCAGAAACAATTGTAGCGTGTGTTATTTCAATAATAATCGTTAGATCACCGAAACACGCAGTGGTGGGCCCAAGCGATGAGTCGACCGTTGTACAAGTCCTTTACTCTTTTTTTTTTCCATGTTGGTAATTCTTTTTAATTTTATATAATTAATTTTAATTTAGTTTCTAAGTGACGTTGGTATGCCTGCTACGTGTTTATTTACGTCCTCCTTCCTATTTTCTTTGTAAATAAAATTTTGTTTATTTTTATTAAAATTAATACATACCTATAAAAAGTAGTCTTTCGAAAAGAGGGATTGAGAATGTGATCAATTGTTTCCTCATGTTGTAAAAGAGATTAAAATGAGATTATTTGTTTCTGTTCAAACTGCTCGCGAAATTCTCTTTATAGAGTACCTTCAAATCAATATTATGAGCAATTATGAATCGTATATGATCTCGATTGAAGATGATCCCGATTAAATTTTAAATATTCAATTATTTTATTGGTCCTATTCAAAAGAACTTTTAATCATTTCGATTTTGATTAGTCAATCATCTAAGTATGGAGATTGTGCTCCTCTTCCTTTATTTCTGTTGACATTACAAAGTTCTAAACCTATATATACACATCTAAAATATGAAGATATTACATTAATATTAAAATATCAAAATTTATATATACATCTAAATCTTGACATGTTATATTAAAATTGTGTGCAAAATAACTTAGACCATGTATTTCTTTGAACACTTTGGATGTATAAGGTTTATGCTAATTGAAAACTAATAAATATGAAATTTCAAAAAATTACTAAATAATCTAATACTATATCACTAAAAATATTAAAGGATAAATTATATGATAGTCTATAGTAATTGTTGTATTGATGGATAGTGATAGTTAATAATGAATAACTTTGATTAACATCATGTGAGACTCAGGGGCGGAGCCAGTCTTCTGTTAGGGTTCATTCGAACTCTCTTTGGTGGACTATTATTACATAATTAAAATTATATTTAATGTATATATAGTAAATGTCGAACCCCCTTCAATTAATTCGTGTGTTTAGTTCTTTGAACTCTCTTTAAAAATTCTAGCTCCGTCACTGACCTGAGCCCAAATTTACCCGCACAGGGAAAGATCTCAATAGGCCTAGGGCGGGGGCAAGCTCCACTACAGGGCCGGGATCACTGAGACTAGTGGTTGATGGACAAAAAACATTGGTTCAAGATTAAAAATACAAATAGTCACTTAGTAATGATCCAATTCTGAATGTGATTGTGTATACAAACACGTATTTAATTCCGAATGTTTTTTCAACAATTTTAAAAACTACAGTAAAAGGTATGATTAGAAGTTTGATCAAACATTGTTCTAAGTAAGACTCATATACAGGCAGAGCATGAACTTTATTTGCATTAAATTCGAAAAATCCTCTGCAAATGGCAGAAATACTTTATTCCAGGCAGAGCATGAACTTTATTCCAAAAGACATATATATTCTTTCTGCCAAACGGCAGAAATACTCGGCGGTAATAATTTCGCTGCCATCATTATTCCCAGCAGCAACTTGTTCTGGAGATAAGAGAGAAAGCATGGAGGTCACCAGTTGCTATTATAACACTCATTAGTTTCTATACAATGTTGTTACCACATCAAAAAGAGAAGAATTATAATTACATCATTTCGTTCAAACAAAAATGATAATCACTTTGAATTGTATCGGAACATTTCAAATTTCTATATTCCTTATCTATCTCTCTTTTTATATGAATTATTTGATTTAATAATTTTTTTATTATATGTCATAAAAACTACTCCCTCCGTCCCATTTTATGTGACACCATTTCCTTTTTGGTCAGTCCCAAAAAGAATGTCACATTTTCTTATATGGTAAATATTTAAAGGTACAATTCTTTTTTTACCCTTATTGGTCCCACTTAATCTTAAAATAATACTTCAATACATTTATGAGGAAAGAGAAAAGTGAGTCTACTTTTTAAAGGGCAATTTGGTAAACATTTCAAAGTCTTTATTTATTTCTTAAAACTCCGTGCCCGATCAAATGTTACCACATAAAATGGGACGGAGAGTACTTGGATTTACCAAATAGTACAATTCTACTCAATAAGTTTACAACATGTTCGTTAAAAAGTTTTTTTTTTTTTTTTGCATATTTATTATATAAAAAAGATGTAAGTAATCTTAGTCATACATATATTATCTTGGATAAATCTCATTCAATACTCTACTAAATATAATATTAGTTCACTAGCGAGGATAAAATTAGAAAAAGTACATGAAAAATTCACTTTCAAATCAATAATCAAATGAATGATTTTGTTAGACAAGTGAGTCTTACTGTTCGTATTAAACTAGTAGTTTTAAGAAGAAGGAATTAATATACTCTAGTTAGCTCCAAAAACTAATTTAATAAAGTCATATTTTCTGTAATTAGTTGAGTCATTACGGGTTAAATTTGCTCAAAAAGACGAAAAAAGGGTCACCGTGATCGATGGAGCATTGATTATTGTGCCTGAAAATTGACCTGTTTCATGATGAAAGGCACCTAAAAACGGTTACACAAAACAACAAAACGCCCACTCCACGTGTTCTGCCACTACTCTTCACCCTTTCAGCTTATGTGTCACCTTTCGCCCCTGCTTCTGCTCTTCCTGTATTTCTCCGCCATTTTCTCTCTGCTACAAAACGCTTATCTAGCCACCTTCATCACAATTTTCACGCCCTAATCCGATAACTTCCATTAATTGCATGTTCCATTAGCTTCAGCGGGGATTCACGTTTTCCCTTGTTGGAGTTTTTTGGGAAAATGAATGAGAATATTGGTGCGGAGGATTTGGAAACTGTCGCCTTTGAAATAGGCGTGGTGGTACCAAAGAGTTCAGGAAATAATAAGGATGGAGATGAAATTAATGATTGTATTGAGGTTCTCGTTGATGAATTTCGAAAAGCGGGATTGATTGTTGATAGAGTTGTTGGCCTTCAGAATGAATTCCTCAGGGTGCGTTTCAACTTTCTTCTTCTATATTCAGCTGTCATATACTCTGGTTGACGTTACCGTTGCGCTTAGCTTTACAGGAGATCGATGTTCATTACTAAATTACTAGTTTGGTTTTTGTTTGAATAGTACTGCTAGAGAAATCACCATTGTTTAACTTACATTTTGTTTTAGTTTTCATAATTCTAGCTAACCAACGTGTAAACCCAAATGAATCTTTCTGCATTTCCTTTTCCCCTCTACGAAGTCATTTTCTTACTTGCAAACATGCTTCGTTTTTCTTTCTTTTGAGCTGAGGATGTATTGGAAACAACCTCTCTACCCCCACAAAGGCAGAGGTAAGGTTTTTGTACCTCCTACCCTCCCCAGAACCACTTGTGGGATTATTACTGGGTATGATGTTATTGTTGTGTGTAACAATAAACAATTATATCGGATATCCCTGAATGGATGGAGGATTCATGGGTGAGAACTGAAATAGATTGCAGCTGCCCTTCTGATATGCTCCAGTTTTAGTAGGAATTTTGCAGTGTACTCGTCTTCTTAGAGGCAACAGAAATGATAAGCAAGCTTGTAAGAACAGCATCGACCATAGTATTAAGCTTGGCTCACATAGATTAGGGTGGTAGGCATAATTTCTTTCTTTGTGGGGATATAAAGGACCCCAAAACTTTAGAACTGAATTTTGGACCTTGAGACTGAGAACAAACATTCTCAATTGTCACGAGCTAAGAACCAGTGTATTCTTACTTTAAAAAGTTTGAACGATAGCATATAATACATTAGGTTCTTTTACCTGTAGCAAGATAGGCAATGCTTGAAAAGTCACATATGGACACCCTAGTGGTCAACGAAATGGGTTAAGAATCATGAGGTCTCAAGTTCAAATTCCAGCGGAGACAGTTCCCATTTGTCCTAGCCTTGGTGGACATAGTACTAACAAATATCCCGTAGAATTAGTTGAAGTGAGTGCAAGTTGGCTCGGACACCACGGTTAACCAAAAAAAAGAGGGAGTCACACAGAAACAAATAAGTTGCCAATGTCTATGTATGTATACACATCTATGTGGGCTCTCCCTTTTTCTATGATTATAATTTTCTTTAATTAGTGAATACTGTTATGGGTATGATATATATAATATATATATATATACACACACACACTTGGTTCATGACTTCATGTAACAAAATAGGTCCGGTCACTCAAAAGATATCTCCTTCTTGCTGGTTTATTCTGAATTCTGCATATGAAATTACATGATCTTAAGCTCTTTTTTCCAGTTGGGAGCGCCATTAAAAACTCTTGGCCAGGCTGCAGCAGAGTTGCAGTTGAAGAAACGGACTCATATCGGTGATAATCATTAAATTGTTTCCTCATTAGATTTATCTCTAGTTGCTCATTTGTATGTATGATCTGAGTAATTACTGGCTGATGCACCTATCCAAAAAAATTGCAGGCTTTTGCTTATTTCTGAGCACACAATTTTGGTTTCAGGAGTGGATTTGCAATTTCACTGGGATGAGGTTGAAGCATATGAAATGCAGCCAGACGGCTCCTTGTTTAGTTGGTTTGAGCGCTACTGTTGCTACCGTCACATAATATATGAGATTGTGAGTTAACTGGAATCCTAGCCTACTCTAGATCTTGTGGTTACTTGTCCTAATGGATGCATAAGTTCATTTCCCACCTTCATTTGATTGTCTATATCAGATTAGGCAAGTCTGAAGCCAGTCTTTTCCAGTGCTCTTTAATTGTCCCATCTTTGCAACTATTATTTCCTTCATCACAAATAAATCTGATGTGTCTTAATTTATTCCAAAAAGTATTTGTCTGTATCTCAATTGCCAGTCTTTTCCAGTGCTCTTTAATTGTCCCATATTTCAAGTTCATGTTTGCTGAGTCCAAAATTGCAGGTGAACACAAGCACCTCAACAGTTATATTAAAGTCTGATGGAAATGAGGTGCACTGGGAACCAGGAAAGCCTCTTTTGCGAACATTGGAGTCAATGGGCATTGTTAAAGAAGTGTTTCCTGTGCATGGTATGTTTTCTCTGATATGTTCAAGTTAACAGTGGTTTAGAAACATCCAAAGAAGATTAAAATTTACTTTGCAGATGAAACAAAGAGGAAGCAGCTTCTAAGAAGTTGGGCATTGAACTGGTGGGACTTCACTGTGCAACCTATAGATGATATTTGTAACTATTATGGAACAAAGGTGAAGTTTTTGGACGAGTCTTTTGCCATTCTCTAATCATGATGTGATCCACTGCTATTTGTGTCAATGTTCTCTACGATGCACATTTTCTACTTGTTTAACACCCAATACATAATGTCAACAATAGATAGCTTCCTATTTCGCATTTCTTGGGATGTACACAAGATGGATGCTCTTCCCAGCTGCATTTGGACTTACAGTGCAGTTAGTGGATTTTGGGTAGGTCAATCGCACTTTCTGTTCCTTTTTACTGTCAAAGTTTGTTTTAGTTTTCATTCTGACTTTGAACAAGCTCTTATATATTCTCCAGGTCTTTGCAGTTGTTTGTCCTTTCTGCTTTCTTCATAAGCATAATTTCTTGGGCTGTGTTATTTTTCCAATTCTGGAAACGTAAAAACTCAGCGCTTCTTGTCAGGTGACACATTCAACATGATTATTCCGGTTGTTTCACATCTTTTCTATCTTCTATTGAAGTTATTTGGATTGACGTCTTTTCGTTTGTATTTAACTGTCTGGAGTGCAGGTGGCAGATGAATTATCCGGCTGTAGACAATGAATCTAAATACTTGGAAGGTGAATGGTATCAGTTTCAGTCCCCTGTGGAGCTCATGAAGAAACAGGGAGCTGACAAAACTGATAAACCAAGAGGAAAAGAAGCATTCCAAAGAGAGGAATGGCTTGGTCATTTCATGAGATTCAGAAATGATGCCATGATTATACTGAGCATTATATGTCTCCAGTTGCCTTTTGAATTGGCTTTTGCTCATGTCTATGAGGTTTTGAGGTCTGACGTATCAAAGTAAGCAACTTTATATTCTTCTTCCTATGACATTAGAGGACTTTGTCCATAACTACATGTTTTATCTATAATTACCAACTTTTATCATTTTTTGCTTATAAAATAAGAAAGGAAAAACGTACTTACTATCTTATGTCTGAAGTCCCAATATCATCCCAGTGTCTGAGATATCTTCACGTTGATGGTTAAGATTCCACGTCAAGATCCTCTGGTTGGCATTCATCTTAATGTAAATAATCCAGGATGCATTACTTTTAAGTATCCCAGTTCAGCGGCGTATTTCACATCGTGTATATTGATGTATTACCTAGTTTTTGATATACTATTGGAGAGATACCAATATTGCTAAAATTTATTTTGATTGTTACTCCTTTATTTCATTTATTCGATGTCCTACTTTACTTCATGTGCTATTAGATCCGAGAATTCTACCAGCTTTGGAATGTCTAAGTAGTACTTTTTCTTTGCCATTGAAATTTTTATGCCATGCCAACATGCAGTTTTATTTCATAAAACAACCTGACAATATTTTGTTCAACTTTTCTATTATATTCACCTTCCGGGGTTTAGATATCCTAGTATGCAGATTGCACT
The DNA here is from genome assembly GCF_900185275.1 of Solanum verrucosum. NCBI lineage: Eukaryota > Viridiplantae > Streptophyta > Magnoliopsida > Solanales > Solanaceae > Solanum > Solanum verrucosum. Next base: position 1,033,197 of record NW_026020014.1, on the reverse strand, counting down.
CTCAAAATGTTGGTCTTAACCCCAAGAAAGTAGTTGTCTTCCAAATAATTCCAATTTTCTTGCCTATCCATTTCGAAATCTTTGCAGACTTCACAGTTAATATTAACATAGCCTTTTCTGCTCTTAAATTCACTTCAGTCTGCCACATACAAATATAAAATACTTTCTGCTTCTTACAGGTTTTGTCTGACAGCTGTATACCTCTTTACTATTCAGTACTTCAACAAAATTGGTGGAAAGATATCAGTGAAGCTTGTAAAATATGAGAACAACAAAAACATAGAACGGAGAGCTGACAGTTGGGTTTACAAGGTGGTTATGAGAAGCTTTGTTTCTTTCTCATTTGTCCAGACTTTTAGCCCCTAATTGAGAATTTGTTGTCTTGTGCAGGTTTTTGGCCTTTACTTCATGCAATCCTACATTGGAATTTTCTATCATGCTTTATTGCACCGCAACATTATGACACTTCGCCAAGTTCTCATCCAACGTCTAATTATATCAGAGGTAGATGGGAGTGTTTTTCTTTCACATATGCCATCTGAATCTTTATTAATGTATGTTACTGTTTCACAGGTGCTGGAGAATATGTTGGAGAACTCTCTACCATACTTAAAATACAGCTTTAAGAAATATAGAGCTGTGGGGTAAGACACTTCCTTCATTTCGGCTGATCTGCACAGGATTTAATTGAAGAGCTAATTTACTATTATTTGTTTTTTACTTTATGGTCCATCTGATATATATCTCTTAATGTGAAGAAACAAGAGAAAACGTGAGAAAGGAACATCCTCGGAAAAGACCCAATACATGTCTAGAGTAGAAAAGGAGTACCTTAAACCTGATTATTCTGCTAGTATTGGAGAGGAGCTTGAAGACGGACTTTTCGATGGTAATCCATGCTTCCTATTCTTTTTTAAGATCCTACATGAGTTTTAATCTTATTGAACACCTTTAATAACATTGTCCTTGTTTGAATTATTACAACTGCGCAACTATTTTAACACACCTGTAGCTAATTGGAACTCTTAATAATTGCAGATTTTTTGGAATTGGCGTTGCAATTTGGCATGATCATGATGTTTGCTTGTGCATTTCCTCTTGGTTTTGCCTTTGCTACTTTGGTACATAATGCACATAACCCCTCCCTCTTTTAATATCGTTTACTATTTTGTTTTTAATGAGAGTAATAAGGAGCCAAATTCAATTTTGCTTTTGCAGAACAACATAACAGAGATAAGAACAGATGCACTGAAATTGCTTGCCATGTTTAGAAGGCCCATTCCACGTCCTGATGCAACAATTGGAGCTTGGCTAAACATATTTCAGGTATGTGCTGCCCTTTTCTTTTGCTGAACCCAATTATACAAACTCTTGCTTGCTAACAGCTTGTTCTTGCAATGCCTTAATCTCTTGGAATTCAGTTTCTGATTGTCATGTCAATATGTACGAACTGCATTCTCCTCGTATGCCTGTATGATCACGAGGGGAAATGGAAAATATCGCCTGGAATTGCTGCAATTCTCATTATGGAACATGTACTTCTGCTCTTAAAATTTGTGTTCTCACGCATTGTTCCAGAGGTATGACTCCTAGTAGCTATACCAATCTCAGAGAATACATGTACCATTGTAACTAACAAGCGTTGCTCATTTCCCACATCTTGAATAGGAGCCGGCGTGGATAAAAGCTAATAGGATGAAGAACGCAACTCATGTACATGATATGTGCTCCAGACAGCTTTTAAGGAGCATATCTGGTGAAAAGATGCATACTGAATTAAAAAAAGATGAGTAGTGATTGGTTGAAGGACTTAAAGAGTGACATGTTCGTCCTATCCACACTACGGTGTCACCTTCATTCTTCAAAGCAAAATTTGAAGGTAGATGTCGGAGCATATATGAAGATTTGAGCTGTGTGTAAAACTGTGCAACGAGTGAGTTTCATCTTAGTGGACCCTTAGGTGCCAGTGTGCCTGTTTGGCAAGCCAGTGTAAAGTGCAGTTTTCTTCCTAGAAAGTAAATAAGTTTTGTATTTGATTCAGCAGCTAATTTAGGTACCATTTCCTAGTATTCGTTAATAATGTTCGTAATCACCTCCACGCCAAGCACGTAATTTTCTTTGTAAGGGTACATGGGTAATTCATGCTTAGTGATACTAAAACAACATTCCCAATATAATACCATAGGTAAGCTGGGGAGGGTAGAGTGTACACCGACTTTACCATACTTTGTGGATGTAGAGAGTGTCTACAAAAGACATTAGGCTAAAGTAATGCTAATTAACGCTCAATGATGCGCAGATGCGGAGACAAAATTAGTCCATCAAATGTACGTTTTCTTATAATCATTATATGATTGATTGGGCCTCAGGAGGAGGAAAAAAAAAAAAGACAACAAACAGAAGAAATAAAAACAACCTCTCAAATCCATGTCTGGGGAATATAATCAGAAAGAGAAAAAAGGAAAAAAATCGAAAAAGATGCTACAGAATTGAGTCCATGTTTGTATTGAGAAAATTATGTACAGTGAAATGGATGATCCCAACTATCAAACTCGAAACAGAATTGAGTTCATGATTGTATGTAGCAGTCCGTTCTTTGTTTATCTGCAGTACTCTTATTTGCATGTATGACACAGCTGTTTTCTTTTTCCATTGTTGTGCATAATTTGTATGCACTTTTATTTTGCAAGTCCTCTCAAACAATACTCTGCCGATTTGCTTAAAGAGATGTTGATATCTCACTGTTGAATCAGCGACGAGAGCTCCCAAAACGGTCACTGACTTGACGGGCATAAGAGACCACGCTTTTAGCCCATTTCTTGATTTCTTCCTTGAACTTCTTAGAATCCAGATGTTTCAACGACTTCATTCCAGGATCAATTGAGATTTCCATGAAGGAGAAGCAGCTGTTGAAGCGCCCACGCTTTGCTGCAGCTTCATCGCTCTTCATAATTTGCTTCCCTTTGCTGCATGAAGCAGCTGCTTCTATGGGAATGGAATCCTTTTCCATCAACTGATCCCCCGAATGAAGATATTTGTTTTTTAATTGAGGGTTAGTCTGTTTTATACCAAAGGGAAATAACCAGAGGTTTCCAAGCGTATGTAGCAAGGAACAGTTGTCTACAATAGACTTTTCAAAATATTCTGCAGGGGGTTTGTGCTACTAGTCAATTATCCAGTTCCGTTAAAGCGTGTTAAATTGGTGTTCATTATTCTCAAGTGGAAAGCCATAAATTACTAAGCTTCTTGTATTTTATTTTTTTCTTTTTCTCTTCTTTCTTTCTACGAGGAATAGTTATTACCAACCTTGAATTGACGGAACTCTATTAACTAATACCAAGTTCTCTGCACGTTTGGACTTTATTTGGTAGGAAACTTTCAACTTTCTCCCGATAACCTACCAATCATGCGAGGAAAAAAGACATAAAACCAGAGGACCACTAACTCTGAGTTGTTCAGGAAGAGTAATTTTTAGCTTCAGCCAACGAGAATCTGTGTTAATAGATTCAATAAATTCTAATTTCCTAATCTTACAGTTTCCTTGCAAAATGCTAGTCTGTAGCTAAAAAAATATATTAATATCACCAGTACATTTCTATTTGAATACTCCCTCTGTCCCATTTTATGCTAAAGGCACAAAATTTAAAAAAGAAAGGAAAACTTATGTGGCCTAAAATTGAATAATAGAAATTTATGTTGCTATAAATTATTTCATTAAGAGTAAAATAGACATTTTAAAGGTAAGTTTCTCAATTATTATTTAATATAGAAATGTTTCATTCTTTTTAAAACTGACTAAAAAGAAAAATAAGTCAAATAAATTGGAATAGAGGAACTACCATACCCCTTGGCAGCAAGGAAAACCAATATAGAGAAACAACCATCAAATCTCTAACATTTTGGCCGTACGAAAGTTATTACTATCCAAAAATACTTCATTTGCGAAAAAGTAATTTTAAATTTAAAGCTAGGTCAAATTAGTTTAAACAATGCCAATCCCCTCCCCAATTCAAGATCCTGACAGTCTAGTTTGCCATAGAAGCCACAACTCACTTTATCAAGGGCATCAGAAGTCACTCAACAACGCAAATCAATTGGAGATTTCTCAACTTACTACTAAATCATACAAGTAAAACGCCTGCAACTTTTGCAATTTTAAGCACATGTATAAAATTAAAATGGAATAAACAGATAAAGCTCCAATCTAAGACCACAAATTAATGTAGATAATCTTTTAAAGCTCTGATAAAGGATGTCATTTTTAAACTCAAAACTAGAGATATTGCCCTTGCCAATAGCTAATTCAGAAAGAAACAAAGATAAAGTCAAACACAAAACTTTGGTACTGGAGAAAACCCATGCATTACAAGTCATACACTGTAGCATTTCCTAGCATGAACTCTTAAGCCTGTCTGTTCCTCTTCTTGGCACCTGACTTGGTGACCTTGAGACTCCTGTTCACAGCACTCAACCTTGCAAGGGCTGCCTTCTTCAGATCTGGCCTGTAGTAGTTGTCTCCAACCTGTACAGAGAAGTCATTAAAGTACATTCTTACAATAATATGACAATACAAAGTTGAGACAACAGAAGTTTCTATTTAGTCAAAGACAGTATGCTTAATACCAACTAGCATATTAGACAAGACAATCAGTAATCTAATATTTAAGAAAAGCATAGACACATCAAAATTTTCAAGCATCTCCAAAGTAAAAAAGAAAGCCATATGGTTAGAATAATGGTAAATCAGTTGAACTGATTCCTGTGAGATTTTACAAATAAAGTACTACCTCATTATTCCACATATGGATCATTAAAGTTGTGGCTTGGACTAATCAATTAATCACTTCAATAACCAAAATAGTAATTTTAGCACTAAAAGAAGAAACTAATTCTCTTAGCTAACAACCAACCACCACTTCAACAGAAGTTTAAGTATAATCAATTGCTTGTATTATTTCACTAGTGTAGACGCTTATGAATAAAGGACAATGGCATATTCTAGAAATCAATTAAATTTTACACTTAAAGAGTACAAAACTTTGAAATCTCAATACATCTGTGTAACTAAGGAATTGGTTGCTTTAAAATGAGCAACTTTATTTTCGAAAAGGTATTTACTTGGAATGAGCAGTTATTATCATCATTAGATAGGAAGAGGGGAAATAATTCATCATCAACACTCAACCTTAATGACTTAATCACCAGGCATCCAAACAAAAACAATTATTATCAGATAAGCTACCCGATGACAAACATTGCCAAGATGCAAAATCAGCATAATTTAGTTAAAGAAAACAATTGCACAGGAAATACTCCAGTAAATTAGTGAACAGAAGTGAATCAAAACTCAACCTGGTTTGTTACAGCCTTGGCCATTCTGCGGAATTCCTTCTTCATCACAGATTTGTTCAGCAAACTTGAAGGCTTGTTTTGCTTCTTGGTTTTCGATGTAGCAAGCAACACAGATTTATCTTTTCCCTCAGGCTGGATAGTCACCGTCTTCTTGTTTGCTAGGCCTAAAGAATCATAAAACAATAAAATAGATTGACTTAACCGTAATTTAACCCATGCCAAATTAAAGTTTCTCAAACAACAAACCAACTCAGTAATCTACGCTAGGCAAAACTTCTACAATTCAATACATGACCTCACCAAACATAACAGAACTCGAGTTCAACAGAAAAAACGTATATATACACTTAAAAATCTCAAACGACATAAATATCCTACATGAAAATTGCATGTTAAACTTCACAATCGAATAGTAAAAGTCTAATCACCTAAAGCAAAATAACAATTGCATGTACTCCACAAAAATTAAACCAAACAAACCTAATCACGATTAGCAAATAACAACACCAACTGATGATATCAATGGAACAAAATCTCGATCCAAGGGTTCTAAGAGCAAAAGAGAAATGTCGATGGCATAGAGACTAACCAGAGTGCTTGTAGGAGTGAAGGTTGCAGAGGTTGTTAGGTTCTTTGCTGAAGACGACGCCAGCGCTACCATTACCGAACTCCTTCACCAAAAAGGAGTTGTTCTTCTTCACGATCTCCCATACTAGTTGCCCTGGAACTGTTGTCATTGCAAATGATTCCTAGGGTTTGCTCCGACGGCGGGAAGAGGAGGATGCTGAGAGCTTTAGATTGCATTAGTGTGCTACATTTTCTTATATATATGGGTATTCTAAAACCCTAGGCAAGGAATGTGGCGAATTGGGCCTATTAATTTACCGAATTGCCCATCTTTTTATTCACTTTCCTCTCACATGTATACGCTTAAGAGAGAAAATATCTTAGCCTCAACATTATTATTTTTTTTTGAGATTCAAGGTATTGCAAACTTTGATCAAAATATTTTATAATGTACTTCTTTATCATATTAACATGGGGAAAAAAATATAGTAATATCTTTTGTATAATTGTTAAATATTTAAATTTTAAAATATTAAACTGATCTAATTCAATTATGAAAGAGTGAAGTGAAAATATGTCATCTCCTTTTTCTTCCTTCATGAGAAAAAATCATTCATTTTTTGCCCAACATTTTATGCCTTATAAATGAACGCTTTCTTCGAATTAACAATCATTGGATGAAACCGTTTTTTGTTTGTTTGGGCTTAATTTGCTAGTGGGATAAAAGTTGATCTTATACCCATCAATGATTTTGTTATCAAGTATGCAAAAAGTACTTTAATGATAAACTTTTGTGAAAGAGTACTTTCGAATCAGACGCTTGAATAAGCTTATGATTTTATGCATGTTTTTAACTAAATTCACGAGATACATGTATAAAATTTATCAACACAACTATCAAGTAACTTTAATCACTCAGACTTAAATAAATAATTTATCATACCACATGTAATGAAACTTTAAACGCCAAAGCCTTTGCTCCAACTTTTTTTTTTTTTTACCAAGAGTGCCAATACACTACATTCCAACCATGACACATTTTCACTTTCTTTTATTTCAGAAACCTTCAGCAAATTAGTCATCAACCTGGTTCTCAATATCAGTACTCATTTCTTAATTGTAACTACGATGCAATCAACCATCATGCAGCTAGACATTTACGAACATTATCCCATGCATATAGTGACACAAGTAAATCTACTGACCCATAATTTTTGACAAGTTTCAGTTTGTTCAAAACTGAAATCCATTTTGCTGTAATATACACCAAAGATATCCCTTCTAAACGCAGATTCAGACTGACATAACAAGACCATCTTCACACCTAACAGAAGCGACATTGCCTCCTTGAGATGAGAATGTGAAAATTCATCAGCTAGGATCTCATATGCTGAAACCTCCGCGCTTTTCATTTTCAAATCAAGCCTTTCAGCTGTCAACATCTCAAATACAGAAAAAAGGAAGGGGAAAATTGTAAAATGCACCGCCTAGTCAGTGCAACCCGTACCATAAATATTTAAAAAACTTCCAAGTAATCAATCCTCTAAAATCAAAGTTGGAAGAATTGAACCAATCCTAATATCAGAATACCATCTTTACACCTCAGCTAATGTTACATTATATACACCAACAAAGCAGCCAGTTTCTCAACGCTAGTGATCACACCCTGTTATTGTACAAAAATGATTCAACTCCGGAATCCAGACTGGGCTGCTACAAATCAGAATTCCTAAACAAATTCTCTCATAGTTCACTAACTCTGATCATTCTGATCAATGGAACATTATTCAACCAATGTTTGGTACAAGAGAACGGTGGGCAGGTCGTATTGAGTTATTTAATGCTTCACTTATCCTACTGAACACTATTTTCAAGGGGACACAAGCTACCGCAGGTCCTTTAAGCTTCTCTACTACAGGTTTCTTCTCTCTATTTTGCTGGTGAGAACCGGTTAAAGAGGACAATTTTCTAATCTTCTTTGAAAGGAGGCCATTTTTCCGTGTCTTGGGTGACTTTGTTGGTGAACTACGAGGTTTCACCATGCGATGCTTAGTCGAAATCCTACCCGCAGAACTCGGCTTGGATTCATAAACAATATCCGCACTATGCAAAACTGAGCTGTTCTCACCATGATCCTCATCTAAGTCATAGCTGCTGCTATAGTACTCAGATCCACTGACTAGCAGATTATCACAAAAGCCATCATCCAAGACTTCAACTGTGAGGGGGTGACCTATGATAGGCTGACCATTCAATTTGCTCATTAGGGAGATATATGGAACATGCTGTGGACGATAGCTGGCTTTCACCTCAAGATTAACATCATACAATGAAGAATCAGCAATGTGGTGCCTAAGAGAGAAATCTGATGACTCATATTTGGGGTTAACTGTAAATCGAGACTGACGATAGGGTAGCAACCTCTGTGGAGTAAGCAGGTCTGCAGTTGGCCCCTTCATTTGAGCTTCTCTAAGAGAAACATTCCTGCTCCAACCTCGCAACTCATCCACTTGAATTTCCGTAACTGGTCTTGACTTCGAACGATAGTTGTCTACTTTCCGACCTGGAGAAAGAGGGAATGAATCATGATCTATAGCAGCCAAATATACATTTAGTTCATCTTTCAAACCTCTGCATTGTCCAGAATCTTTCTTTTTAATCTTACATGTGTGCCTCGAATTCCTCTTTCCTTTCAACTGCCATTTTGAAGTTCCTTTCACCATCCTCTGGCTGAAACAATGAAAATCTTCACTACCAGAACTAGTGGAGCCAGAGTCATTAAGCTCCTCACTTCCAAACGACATAGCTTCAACTTGGCTGCCCTGGCTAGACTGTGCCCCTACACCACCTTGAGCTTTCTGAGATGTGCAAGATACTATAGGAGACAAGCCTGTTTGGAGAAATAAAAGATATAAGCATAAATCAGACAAAAGAACTGCAACCATGTGAAATTCAGAAATATAAAATCAAAAGAGGAACGATAAACAGGAAAAGAGAAGCTTTTTTTAAAATTGCATCAGAAATCATTGGCAAAAGAACTATTAGAAACTCATAGCATAGATAAGAAAAGAAATTGAAGACAATCATGTAGAAAGGGAAGTGCAATGACAAGTTCACACACTCAAAACGTTCTACACAAATTCACAGAACATTTTTTTTTAACAGTTCCACAGAAAATAAGTTCTTAATTGAAACAATCAGAGTTAAGAAGTTTTTCTAGAGTGAAAGCTAAGAAGTTCAAGATGGGCAGATGGCTGGTATTTAAGGTTAGTGCATAAAAATGACAGTGTCATTCATGTGGAACCATGAGATTAAAATGGGTGCCTCTACTAATTAATCTGCCAAACTCAGCCACAAACCCCAACATGGAGTAGAGAAGAAAAATTGAAGTATGAAGAGTGAACCACTCTAGTCTCTAATTAATACTTCCATAATGCAAAACCAATTGCAAACTTAAGAGGAAAGATTCACCAAAACTACCACTTCATATTAGTTTAACTAAGTTGTGTCTGATGCCCAAGACCAATATGTGAGGGGCTGAGGGATTCCATGAGACATAGAACACATTAGTTTAGGTCCTCCATAACTGAAGGGAAAGGAAATCCTGTTGCAAGTATGCTCTTCTACACCATATTATGCAGAGATTATCCACCAGAAGATTCCAAGGAAAAATCTACGTGGATCTCCAACTAACAGATCAACGAAAAAGGCCTCCAAGGCCAGCTTTTGTTACCATTTTCAGTGCCTGCACTAGTGGCACATGTGCAATAAGAACTACAAAGACAACATTTATTGTGATTGCTCCAGATCATTGGGGTCTTCTTACAGTGCAGTATAGTCAGCAAAAAGCGCAGAGAAGTTCCAACGTCTGATGGGGCTTTTAGCCCAAAGGGAATTAAAGTGTGGGGCTGTGAGCTAAAATGGAGAAAGGTACTAGTGAAGAATGTGTGTGTGTGTGTGTAATAATGCAAGGAAAAATAACTACAAACAAACAATAATATTTGGATAAAAGATCAGAAACAATTATAACTAGCAAATAAGATGATGTTAAAAACATGACATTCAAGTTAAAAAATTATTTAAAATATCTGATATAGATGAAATCATGAAAAGGTATAGTTTTGCTTTTCTTGAGAAAGTTTTCTTATACTAAACTCATCATTCTTTATTCCTAATCACTAAAATTTACTCATAATGTTTTTTAACAATTGATGTAATCAGTTGTCAAATATATTTATATTTAGTACTGTTCACTCAAAGATAGACCCGTTGGTGATGAGGTGCATGCCTTAAATCCTTAGCACCTACACTAAAGCACCATCTAAGTGAAGTCAAACATACAACCTGGCTTTAACGAGTGCTTAAACGCACCTCAAATGAGCTTTAATAACACTGCTACTACTATGTAGATTATAAACCATGAATGCAAAGAAATCTCTGCTAATGCACATAAATACCTGCAGATTGCTTCTCTTCTGCAACTAAGGGCACATCAAACAACCTGTCAGAAGAACCATTCTCAGGCAACCCCGAAATACTGGAAATTCCATTCTCTTTCTGTTCGTGCTTAACAAGGGAAGAATCACGAGGGTGGCCAAATGCATCCAATGGCTTCCCATTATCTGAGATAATATCTGTGTCATTATTTAGTACTGTAGGAAAACTTTTCCCAGACTCGTTAGATTGTAACGCAAAAACTTTGCTTTCAGATACCCCTGCAACAGTAGAGCCAGTTGGACTGGGAAGTTGTTCACACGTGATAGGAACAGACACCATTGCTGTACTCTCCAAAACCTTTGTCAAGGGACGGCGACGGTTCTTCTTCTTTAAGAAATCATGAACATGTGCCACCTGAGATCGCTTCCTTTTCAGAGATGACACGACACCCATTCCCAGGTCATCAAGTCCTTTCATGCGTTTACTTCCCTCGGTTCCATCATCCTCTGAGTCGTTTGGTGTTCTCCTCCGTGTCCCACACACAGGTTGCTCCTCAGATGCAATAGTAAGATTTGGCGCCTCAAATGATACACCAGATTGAGACAATTCTTGAGCAGAATTGGAATTATTTTCGGAACTATTCAGTTCCTCATCTAACTCTTTACCATCTTCAAGAGGGTTAGAAGAAGTATGTGATTCTTCCATGGTATGATGCTCTCCACCTTCTTTATCTATTCTTGAGAAAAAATCTGGATGGTCTTTCCCGAGACGAGCACTTTCAATCTCTAGAGCATGAATAATGGCATCCTCTCTTCGAGCATATTTGACAGCCTTTTTTGAGGAGTTAGAAGCAGCAGCCTTAGCTTTCTCAATACATTCATCATATTCCCCACAACGGAAGGCTTTCACCCGCTTAGATTTTTCAAGATTGTACCAGTCCCTGAAACAGCAGCAACTATTAGACACTTCATCAAGTCTCAAGCTTAAAGGAAAAGGAAAATGTTCACTTCAACAATTGGTACTCTTTAAAATGGGAAGAGCAAGGAAAATACAAGTCCGTTGACAAATACTGCGTTAGACAAAGTAAAAGACATAGGATTGTGAAAACGGAACACCACAAGTCCGAATTGTGGAAGCATTAGCAGGCTAAATGATAGCAAGGAAACTGATCTCTCCTTCTTATTAGTTTTGCAGGCCAAATGATTAGTAAGAAAGTAATGTCTCCATAACTGGGAGAAGCTGGTGCAATTACAGAAAAAGTACTAAGATGCTTTTAGTACCCTACAAGAACTATGAGCCACTTGAACTGGCATTAATTTGCCAAGAACATGTAAAACTGGATTCACAATGGAATAGATTAAAAAGGGGCTCCAAATGACTTCTATCCTTGATACCACTGGGCAAGAACCACAGTTAGGAACATAGTAACCTTAGCTAGCTTGATAAATCAACTTTTATCAATAGAGGAAGATTTCCCATGTTGCCAAAACAAAATCCTGCAAGTCACATTTATGACAATATGTTTACAACACTAGAAAAAGTAAAAAACAGCATTGTTACTCGACAAATGCCAATAAACACCTAAAAATGTGATCTCACTGCCTACATTAAACTTTTCAAAGCCAAAAATTGCTGTACATACTGCATAAATGGCACAAGCAGTATAGAACATTTCACGACAAAGAAAGTACCATAAAAAAAGCTTAATTGAGATACTAAAACTGTAAGTAATCGAAGCAGGCAGACGGAATAGATTGCATTGCTGACCCATTCTTCAAGACAAATCATATAATCCTAGAATGTGTGTGTATATATGGAACCCAGGATTTGAGGATAAGAAACTCCAGTTTTACAAAAGTCTAAACCCCCCCCCCCCCATAAGAATAGATGAAGAGTTAATACTTTAACACTACAAGTTAATTCTGCAGGTTTTTCATATTTTAATTGTCAGAAGTAAGCTACCACAGTTTATTGTTTCACAACATGGCAATGAGCGCCATTTGCTTAGTTCTGCTATAGGTGGAAAGTGAATTGACACACACTACATCTAAAAGCCTAAAACTATAATGACTTGTGAGTACGGGAATCTTAACAGCCACAAAAGATTGAACCACACACTCAGTGAACTCCTTTCCTTCACTTGACTCTACAAAACGAATTTTACTTTCATTTTGTCTAGTTGCTGCTTCTAAGTTAATTTATCAAATCCTATCCAAATTCTAAGCATACAAAACTTCGACTAACTGTACAGAAGAATCTAATCTCTTTTTCATCCATATTTGACAAGTTTAGGAGTGGGAACTATAATTTGGATTAAAGCAAAAACTAGAGGAAAAAGGACCATGGTTTAACCCTTGAGAGAAAACCATTAGAAGGAGAACTAATTTATAAATATGTCCACGCCTCCAGAAACCACCAAAGAAAGTGCCAAACAAATTACTTAAATTCTCATACTTAAAGGGCTGCCGTTATTTACAAAAAACAATAAATAAATACAAAAAGGCAAAGTAGCTCAGGGATGATAGTACAAACAGAAGGAAACCCACAACAATGAAAGAAAATAGAAACTTACACACTTGCATCCTCTCTTCCAAGTAGCTTAACGGGAGTCCCTAATCTTGGTGAAACAGAGCAACTCTGAGGTAACTCATCTGAGCCCAAAATCCGACCAGGCCACCACGACCCATTTCGCCTCCGGACCCACACCAGCCCCCCAACCGACGCATCAATAGCTTTGACAACAGACTCACCAGAACTCCCCATCTCCTTCAAAGCCACCCGAGTTTACCGGGTTACAAAACAACGGAAAAAATCCCCAAAATTCAGTCAATCCACAGCATTCCTAAGCATGTCCAAAGCCCCACAAAAATCACCTTTTTACCTATCATCAAAAAAATGCACATAACCCTTTAAACCACATACACAAAAAAAAAAATCAATCAACAGAATTTTTTTCAGAAAGAATTGAACTCTCACATGCAACACAAAAACCCAGGTATCTAAAACATTAAAACACCACCGCAAAAAAAACAAATGAATGAGTCAAAAAAAAAGACAGAACAAAATCGATTGAAGGGTTTATGCCAGAGATAGATAGATCTAGCTGGAAAAAAATCTTCGGTTATGAATATAACTCTCACCTTATTTTTTATAAAAAAAAACAAAACCCATCTCCATTTTTTCTTCTTATTTCACTCTGGTCCACATTTAGATTTTAGTTTCAGAGAAAAACATACATACATATATACAAGAACTAAACACAGAGAGTGAAGTGGCCGCCGCATAGAAGGAGAAACTTGTCGAACAAATGAAGTAGAAAAGAGTGGCTTCTCTCTGTACGAACAAATAGAAATGGATCGAACGTACCCTTTTTTAGTAACTTTTTTATTTTCTCTTCCAAAACAGAGAAGAGAGAGACAGAACCGTCTTCGCTCGCACGCTCACACAGAGGGAGAGGGAGAGGGAGAGGGAGAGGGTTTTTTTTCTTCTTTAAAATAATATATTATACTATTAGTTTATTTTTATTTGGAAAATAGGTGTAGTGATTCAGCACGACAGGTAGTACAATAAGATTTCTACACCTCTATTTTGTGTACTTGTTAGTGGGGCCTTTCTTTTGAATCTTTGATCAAAGAAAACGTGTCCCTCTAATTTGTCATAATTGCAATAACTTGTCACGTGAAATAAGTAAATTGTTAACTTAACCCTCAACTAAAGCATTGATTAATTGGTTGACCTCTAAATTTTGCGCATTAATTTTCTCAATAGGGATGGCTATTGTGGGCAAAACCTACTTAAATTTGTGGAAATTTTTACCCGTAGAGTCTCAAATAGAACCAAAACCCGAGTAATCTTTTAAGATAGTTATTTGTGTTAGAAATTTGTCTTATAATATTATTTTTATTATTTTTAGGATCACAATATCATTCAACTATTCTGATTTTCCTTAAAATGTATTTTTCCTCTTTTAATAAGATGTTATGTCACATTATTCTTTTCTTTAACATGGGTGACTATTTTCCTAAAGATATAAAAGTGATTATCTAATTAAGTCAAACATATATGACTATCAAGAGAATTTACTCTTGAAACTAAAATAACTTCTGTATTTTCAAAATTTTATGTCTTGCTTCATTTTGAAAGATTTAATTCTAATATATTTAACTTAATTGAAAAATATCCTAATAATGATTGAAAACGAGGTAACACTCTGAGGTCTTTCTATTACATTTCTATTTAAATATCCCTTAAGTAAAATCTTTTAAGAATAATGAATGTTTTTTAAGATTTAATTTTCGTTAGTTTTCAACTTGTATGATGGAATATGAAGCTAATAATTATAAAAGAAAAGTTGTTGAACCTATAAATATTTGTAAGTCATTTGCATCGTGTCAAAAAAAATTAAGAGAAAAGATGAAATTACTTTCTCATTTTAAAGCCGTAAAGCTATTTTATCAAAGACCATATTTTACATATTATTGTGTTCACAAATTTGGACTATTAGTACATACTTTAAAAAGATAGATGAAGTTACTCCCATTGCAGACCATCAACCAGTTTAAGAATTTTAATAATTAACATTTTTTTCCTTGAAGTAAGAAGAAATAGAGTTTGTACTACTCTCTTAGTTTTAACTTATTTGTCAAATTTTTCCTTGACAAACCTATTAAGAAAATAATAATTAATATAAGTAGTTTATCATTTTACCTCTATTAATTGATAGGGTTCCAAACATATTTACTTATTATATTTTTAAAGACATTAACTCAATATAAATAAAAAATTGAGGATATAATAATAAGAAGAAAAAATGTACTTTCTTCATTTGTCAAAAATAACAAATAAAAATATAAATCAAATTAAAAAATATTTAATAAGTAAAAGTGATGAGAGGGAGCATTATTAATACTATTGTATAAATTTGAAAGATAATTGAAGGTAAAAAGAAATTGATCTAATTTTGGTGAGATGCTATATAAGAGAGAAAAGACCCAAATAGTCTCTTATTTAGGGATGGCAATGGTGGGGCGGTTGCGCAACAAATCCGCATAAACCCGCTAAAATTATAATCCGCCCCGCATAGCATCATTTATTGGTTCAATCCACCCCGCTTTGCCCCGCCCCACACTCCATAATTTGTAAAAAATTTCAAATATTAGGTGCAACAAGTGTTTAACCAAAAAAATTAAATTATTTTAATTTCTTAATATTTTTTTACCCTAAAAAATAAATAAGTTAATATTGTTGCAAACAATCATTAATTTTTTTTGTTAATAATTTTGAATCGATTACATATGACGTAATAAACAAATTGTTGAATGTAGTAAAAAGAAACAAAATATGTCAACAATTTTTTTTTTCCTTTCTAATTTATTGGTCATTAAAAAACATTTTTTTCATTTGAAAGGAGAAAAAAAACACTAAACAGTGACCAAACAGATCAAAAATTGATGCAAAAGTTAGTATAGATCAACGAATTTAAAAGACTTTTATCTCAAATTCGCGCCCCGCCCCGCCAGAATTTTGAAAATATAAGTTTTAAACCTGCCCCGTCCCAAACCCGCAAAAGCTATAACCCGCCCTACCCCGCAAACGATGAAACCTGCCCTGCCCTACTCCCGCCCGCCCATTGCCATCCCTACTCTTATTATTGTGTTAAGACTTAAAGTCATTCTTGACTTTTTACACATAAAACACTAATAGTCCCACGTATTTGCAATATTTGTGCACTTTTGGTCCTTCCTCAAATTTTTATCTATTTTTTAATATTTATTTTATCCACAATTTATGTATGAGATGTCTAATTGTCTTTTTATATATCTAGTAGAAATAATAATTTCATATGAGATAAGGTGAGAAGAAAAACATCTTGTTTTGTTTAGTAGAATTTTTATTGCACCTAAAATCGAGATGTTAATCTCGCCGATATCAGGTGCAATAGTACAAATATTTATTTTATTTCAATATCATATGTCAATGTGTTTTTAGTTTAGCTACATTAATATTTCTATTGAACAAAACAAAGTGTTCTTCTTCCAACTTTCTCTACGTAGAATTATTATTTCTACTAAATATATAAAAATATGATTGAACATTCCATACATAAAATTATGAACAAAATCAACGTTAAAAAATAGACGAAAATTTGGGGGAGAACTAAAAATGCACCAATATTACAAACATGAGAAACTATTAATGCTCTAAACAAAAACTCAAAGAGGACTTAGAGTCTTAACCCATAGATAAGAGACTATGTTGGCTTTTTCTCTGCTATATATAACGTTGCAAACCTTATGAACTCAAATGTCACGGAAAGAAACCACAAGGAGTCTTTGATAATTATAAAGAGTTTGACTTTTAAGTGTGTTTGAGATCAACGGCTCTGATTTCTCACGATCACTGTGAATTCAGTATGGTTCCTTTACCCTAGATTCATGCAGGTGAAACTCCAATACGACGTCGTAACATTCTCCATTGCTTCTCTTGTGATAGAGCTCTTTAGGTTTTTTTTTTCCTACAGCTCTCTCGAGTCTGTCTCTGTCTCTGTCTCTGTCTGCTATTTGAGTGATCGCAAAGCAAGAGCAAGTGAGAGATTCATCAAAGAGAAATCATGACAGGTATTTTCCTTAAAAGATTTGATTTTTCGCACAAATTTGAGCTTATTTGACCTATTTTTCTTGATTTTTCATTCGATGTTTGAGCTGTTGCTTTATAGATGGAGGATTTTTAGTATATGAGCTATGTAATCGGACGAAATCCAGAAGTCACTTAATTGAGCCATTTTCATATATATATATAAAGTAACAGAATTTAACTTTAATACTTAAGCTACATATTTGAATTTGTGACAAATCCTGAGAGTATGTGCTAGGCATATGCTATACAGAATTTGAATATATTGGTGTGTATAGAGTTGAATTCATTGATTGCAATCACTATATTTGTCTTATTAGAACTTTGGACCAGACTATGTGCAGGAACAAGAGATGGAAATCGAAGCATTGGAAGCAATTCTTATGGATGAATTCAAAGGTTCACAACCGTCCTTTATAAGTTGTAGTTTCTTTTTTGCTCTGTTGTTGTCTAATCTTATTGGATAACTTTGTTGTGGTGGTTCTGTTAGAAATTCACTCCAGTGAAAGTGGGCTAAATACTTCAAATCGATGCTTCCAAATTACTATTTCTCCTCAGGTATGTAGAAATTTTGGTATCATTTACTACTTGGCTGTTCGAAATTGATGATATAACCAACATAGCAGTGCCTAGGGCCGGAATTATTAATAAGTAGTTGAGCTTCTGTTTGGCCTTGTTTATTGTTGTGCTAGCGAAAAGGATCGTTGCATCTTATTGGTTCTTTCACCAGTGGTGTTTATGCTGTTTTGATTACTATTATCATACTTCTTACAACTTTGCTTTTTGTACAGGAGGAGGACGAAGAGTTTACACAATCATCAGGTTTTGCTATTTTCACAGTTATTTCCTCTGCAGCTCTCTTCTTTACTTATGTTTCATCGAGTAATGAACTCCCGCTAACAATGATTGGTCCCAAATTGTTGGTGCAGTTCGACTGGCTTTAATATTCTCTCACACAGAAAAATATCCGGATGAACCTCCACTTTTGAATGTCTCAAGGTAATTTAACCCTGCACTAGGATATGCCATCCCAGGACCTGTAGTATTTTCTTTATTTGCATACATTGTTCTTCAATGCTACATTACAAAGAGAATTGCCCTTAAATTCTTTTGTTGCTTGTAATTGGAATTGGACTTTTACCTTTTACCCATGGTTTAACATATAGTAAATGGCATGTACTTTATGTAGTTTCTTGCAAAGATGACAAGCTGTAGGAGAGACTAAATAAATAACAAACTCAAAATTTTAATGTGGTCCAGCAAGCTTTAATTCATTAAGTGAGTGATCCATCATTGTGTTCTTAAAACGGCTTACTTCGCTAATATTCTTTACCGCAGATGTTAGTAGAACTCATTTTTATGTCAGCATAACAGGAGGTGCCTAGTAGCTATGTTTTGCTTTACTATTATGATGTGATATAAGCAACTTTGTGCAACTAATACATCTACGATCTCTCTCTTGTTTTTTAGTTTAAAAGGAATTCATTCTGGAGATCTGAAAATATTGAAAGAGAAGCTTGAACAAGAGGTATGTTTCAAGCCCTGATCATATGTAATGCGCTCCTGGGTAATTATTGTTTCTTCTGCTAGTTAAAATTTGGCTGATTATTGTGGCAGTGGCTCTGACCTCACCCTGAAGGCCCCAAAAAGAAGCCTTATTCTCTCTATCTTTCCTCTCTTTAATATTTAGTTACTGATGTGGAATAATTAATAGAATTGACTAGTGTTGTTCTTTTGTAATTTCATGCACTTGTTTTTTATGTCTTAGCTTCTTCTATGAATGCTCGCATTCACAGGCTGTTGAGAATCTTGGCATGGCCATGATCTACACATTGGTCTCATCAGCTAAAGACTGGCTATCTGAAAGATTTGCTCAAGAGACCGACGAAGGTGTTGAAGACGATGAAGCCAAAAAAGAGGAAGTATGTTTTTTTTTGTCCTTACTGAGTTGTTGCATGTGAAATGAGCTTTCATCAACTGCAAAGTCGAAAAGTCATAAATCGAAGATTTCAGTGATTTTGACACATGAATCATGAGTTCCCAACTTCTATTTGAGTAGACAGAACCAGTGTTATCAAAGGCAAAAAGCACAAGAAAACTCCAAGGTCAATTGGGGATTTAAGTACAAAGCACGAATAAATAATTAAATATGTATATGTAGTCCAAGACTAAGAATTATAATTAAAAAAATAACAAATATATGAACAAGAAAAGAATTACGCTAAATTGAAATATCAATTATTTTGTGTTGCCTTTTTAGATTACACTCATTGGCAAGGAAAAATGTCTTATAGCCTTGATGAGAACACTGAAGTGCCTATGAGCGAGGCAAAGCGCTCAACACGCTTTGTGCCTTGCTTCAGGGATTAAGCGTGCCTGTGATAACACTGGACAAGACCTGGTTGCTTTAATATGATTTTGATAACTTATCCACTCAAATAAGAAAGGGAAACGAGGGTGGGGTATGAGGGGGGGGGGGGGGGCGTGGGAGCATGTTCTATTCTCATGGTACTTGGAATCAGGCTCCAACATATATTCTTCTAAAGAAATAGTTTGTGTTTTGGTTTAAGAAGGGGTAGCCTGGCCAAGATATTGGGATGTACTTGAAATCTACCCGAAGTTGTCAACAGTGTGAGTGCTGTTACTTTTTCTAGTTTGAGCATGAAAGTGATATCCGTGTCTTAGTCAAGGTAGTCAGAGGTGACCAACACTTCAATTCTTCACTTTTGTTAGTTTGCCTCTTCAGGAAACCTTGCAGATCTAGCTTGCATTACATATTTATAAGCAATTCTGTGGTGCTATTTTGAACTACCTACTGGAAAATCGTCAAGTCACTTATTGTTTTGATTGATTGGCCTTGAATCTTGATCCCTTAATTGTTATTGTTCATTTGACTTCAGGTAATTGTACCACATGGAGAAGCAGTTACCGTTGAAACATTCTTGGCATGGAGGGAAAGATTTGAAGCTGAACTAGCTTTGGAAAGAGCCAAGTAAGTTTTTTGCATTCGCTTCTCGGCCAAGGTTGTAGCACTGAAGTGGGTCTTCTTCATCCACTAAACTAGAAGCATTATACTTTCTAAAATGCCAGTGAAGCTGCATACAGTAAAAACAAATCATCAACTCTAATCTGTGATTGTCATAAATCCTGGGCAACTTTAGGGGCACTTTGTTGCCAGAGTGAAATGTTCGTTCTTTTTCTTATTTGTGGAGTGCAGGGACTTTTAAACAGGTTTGTGTGTCAGATATTAGGAAATGTTGAATCGACGAGTATATAGTCAGAATGTGTTGATTATTGCCATATTATGTTACCTCTTAAACTCCTTTGCTTTCAACATTTTTGCTTTAGAAACGTGTGGCTGGTCAACTACTTTTCTGCATTTCCTTTTCTCTAAATTTGGCTATTTTGTTCATGATGTGCAACCATATATCAATGTTCAGGTTAATGCCAGATGCAGCACTTTCTGTTTCGAAGGAAAAGAAACTGACAGGGAGGCAATGGTTTGAAAGTGGAAGAGCCAGTGGGGTAATGTATTCTATTGTGTAGTTGCTGTTTCTAAGTTAATTATGAAATCATGCTAGTTTAATCTCATCGATGCCTGCGTTGCTTTGTGTTATAATGGAAACTGAAAGTTTATAATGGCCATCAAAATGATTTGTGTTAAAGAGGACACTGAGCTATAGTTTCAACTCTGTTGATACTGACCAGAGTTCCATAAGACTATCCCATTATGGGGAGTCTGTCTCCCTTTTTGTGTGTTTAATAAATCTGAAGGCAATGTTATATCAAGACAAACCTCCAATTCTCTTTGCTAAAATATACTGACATTAGTCTAAGACATGATAGCAATGTATTGATGTTATTATGCATTCAGAATGATTAAAAATGTAAGACGCAAGCAATAAATACCCTCTGACCTGATTTTTAATATGATCTCGGTATTTGTTCTATTATCTTTTACTTTTTGTTGTCAGAATTTTTGCTGTTACTGAGACGGATTATGGGGCTCAGTGAAAAGAATACCTGTATGATAAAAGTGTAGCTCTGGGCCCTGTTCCTTTTCCTTCTGATTAGTCCTGCTGCTAGTAAAGTTCCCTGACCATACATTAATTTGAACGGTTAAAATAGTATACTGCATTCAACAGTATTGGTGAATGACTGTAAGTCACAAGTATTTGCTGTATGTAGTGGTAGCTCATTTGATTTGGGTGTGAGGTGCTGTTACTGCATAAGCTGCTTAGGCAAGGTTGTGGGGTCACGATATGGCTATGCGTGCTGTTGTTAAATAGGTTTTTCTTTCTGTCAACAGAAAGCTGCAACAGCTACTGCTGAAGAATCTGATGAAGACGTGGATGACATTGATTTCGATGATGACGATTTTGAAGGTCAATTTTTTTGTTCTTGTTCGTGCTTTACTTCTGTTTATTTGTTTGTGGATCAAAATGACGTGATTATTTTTCTCTTTAATTGTTTTCTGTGTGTGAACAGATGATGAAGAAGAAGATATGCTTGAGCACTATTTGGCTGAGAAAACAGATTCATCATCTCATTCTTAAAGAAGAGCCGGTTAAGATAACTTGTGTTTTATGCTGAACGCGGAAGTATTATTTTGCTCATTTCTCAAATGTTGTAATGAGGTATTGCAGGTTATACCTGTGCCAGTTTTGGCCCTAGATCAGACAGCACAAGTGCTGAACATAGATATATACACTTTTTTATCGTAGAAGATTTGATGATATGCTTGTGTGTTTCAATTTAAAAGTTTGCTCATCTGCTCCCCTGGGTTTAGATATGTTCAAAACTCTCTATTTCTCTGTTGAAGAGGTGAGGGTGGAGATTTACTAATACAGACCAATAATGGAAGAAGCAAAGACTAAACATGTCTTACCATGAAAGCTAGAATGCGTTAGGTGGTTCAGGTGTTTTTGTTGTGTATGAATAACAAAATACAATTATCAAGTTTCAAAATATTTAACATGGTTGATCGTGATATCTATGCATTTTTGAAGTATTTTTTCACATTTTTGTGGAAATGATACCAGAGTGGTTTGCATTTGCATCTGTGTTGATGGGAAGTTGCAGATTTCCGTGAATCAATTAAGATGAGGGGGGGAAGCAGTATATAAAAGTATATATAGCTAACGCATAAACGTTTACAAGAAATGGTTGTTAAATCATACTATTACTTTTTCTTTGTAGTACAGATAGTTGAGTTACAGACTATGAATGAACACAAGCTTTCATAGGGAGATCTATCCATTGTAAACTTTCTTCTTTGGATTGCTCGAATCGGAATCAGATTGACTGATTCGAGGTCCAGTTCCTTATGCTTCAGTTTTTGGAATAGTTGGTTTGTAGAAATAAGAGTACTTTTTTGGTTCATCTCCAGATCTGTAGTTCATAGACACAGAAGATGCAAGTTTCACTAGACTTTGTTGAGCCTTCTGTAAAACTGTAGTTGTCTTCACTTTAGCTATATAGAAGCCAATAGCATCTAAATACCATCCACTTCTTCCCTTAAAGCCTACAATCTGCCCACCTTCCATTGGCATTGAAAATGGTGTTCCTCCTTCAACACCAAATGGCCCAAATTTTCGTTTGTTGCTGCTAAAAGTGAGGGACCTTATCACAGGACTGCCACCATACACCACCGGAGAATAATAGCCGCTAATGCTTGTCAGGTATTCTTCTGGAAATTGCAGCTTAATCTGGAATTGAGATTCACTTATAGGCATTAAGATTCGTAGTAACAACAAGATTTGACGGCAAAAGGCCAAAAAAGAGAGAAGAGTTCAAGTTTTATAGGCTGACAGTATTCAAAAAGGATACAATTAGAACACTTTAAGGTGTAATTTATATGCAAATTGTAAAGTGTCCTACATTAGGTGAGGAGTAATTGTCTCCTTATCAGTTAGAAATTATTCACTTTATGAACTGATTTTATGGTTGAATTACACCTAAGACCAGCTTCCTTAACATGGTATCAGAGTCAAACTCAATCTTGTCCGATGAAGGACTTGGATTGTTTTCTCCGGTATGGTTATGGGCAATCTCATTTTCATGAACTACCTAATGTCCATTTTCCCTTGAATAAAATAACGTGCTAAATTAAACCTGATAAATGGCAGGTAACTGACATGCTATAATGAGTGAAACTACACTAGTATTAATTTGTCACCTGCGCAGTTCTACTGCCTCCAACTCCTCCATGCTTCTCTGCTTGATAAGGCTGGCCATTTTGGTCATAGACCACAGTGATGGAGTCTATACAAAGAGAATAGACAAGGGTAATTTCTCTCACTCCATTGAAACTACCATCATCCCAAGGGCTTCCACCATGACCACCCCATGATCCAATGACGATCCTCTTCTTTATTTCGCTTCCTTCACCCTTCTCCACATACAGTTTATCCACTCGATATTAGTCCATCAATCTTACAATAGCATAGCCTAAAGTCTAAACAATGAAACTTTGCTTACATTCAGAAATGAATCAAAAATTTAAATGTGACAACTTACCCTGTCCATCACCGTAAAATGCAAAGATAAGACTCCGAAACTTACTAATCAAAGTTGATTTCAAGAAAGAACCGGTTTTATATAGTAGCAGAAGCCAACCTATCGTTGTAGTGTTTATATAGTGGGAGAAACCATTGTTATTGCAGGACGTATCTGATACCGATTTTTACCATTTTTCAGAACCTTAGCTTTGCATCTTTCCAATAGACAGTAGTGGAAACTGTGCAAATCTTATCATAGTTGAGATTTTGGGTAAGAATCAGATGCGTATGGCAAAGGCAACAGAGACAGAGAGTAGCAGTGCTTGTTCCAATAATCACTAATGCACCTTCTTTTTACCAGTAAAGGAAAGATTCCTTCACTTAAAATCAGCACTAAAGAAGGCTCCTTCACTTAAAATCAGCACTAAAGAAGGCTCCTTCACTTAAAATCAGCACTAAAGAAGGCTGAAATATGTACAATGAATCGTCTAAGATAGTTCCTCTCTGATATGGAAGGGAGCTGATAAAATTAACAAGACAGCACTAAACTTCCATCCCAAAATTATCCAAATTTCATGCAAAAACCAACCATCAGAAAATGGCGTTAACGAATTATTTAGATACACCCATGTAAAGAACGTTCTTTAATTTGACCTTGGTCAGTTTGGGTCAGATAAGGGGGCGGGATCAACCAATTTCGGCTTACTTCCACTGAAGTATAATATTTTGAACCAAAATCCGATGAGCTCGTCTGATAGTAAAATGATCTAAAAAACAAAAACTAGTTCAAATAGATGACTTAATAAGTACAGCCAATGCATATATGTCCTATGTATTACTCATCTATATCCTTCATATCTCTACATCTTCCGGCAGAGGTGCAGCTTCGCTCCATTTTAGTTCCAAGATCGTATTAGGATACTCCGCAGAGGACGCATCTGGAAACAGAGACATTTTAGCGCCATCTAAATAATGTCGCCAGCATTTCTTCGAGTAATATTTACAACAGCTAGGAGGAGTCTTCTCTTTGTTCAATATCCTCTCCTGAATGAACTGTATTCCACAAAAAATAACAATGAGTCCAATCGACTGTAGTAATTGAAAGCATTGAAGAACCAGAAAGTATGACTTAAGGATCCAATAAAGACAGGTCATCTTACCACGAGGAGGTCACTTGTGAGAGATGTCTTTAAGATGAGAGTTTTGGGATGAAAATCTCGCAAGTGACTGTTGAGGAGATTTTCCACCATTCTTGCTGATTTAGTCAATTGTATCTTGTATGCTCCAAAATAAGAAAGATGAAGTCCTCTCAATTCCTCATATATATTCACACCCTATAAATGCAACATGAATAAATAAGCAAAAAATAGAACATATGAGAAATCCATATAGAATAATTGCTGATAAGAAGTTTGAAACCTGTTTGGAGGCAAGAAACAACTTGAAACCTTTGCCATCAAACCCTTCAATGAATTTCTGCACTGACTTCTGTTTTTGGGATTTCAAGTGAAGCTTCACTTCTTGCAACCGTGAAGCATTCATGGAAGAAAACGGCAACTCAGCACCAGTATATTCAAATGAAAGTAGATTTGGTGCATCAATGTTGGCTTCCTTTAGTTTGTGGCACCTTACCAGAGAGAGTGTCTTCAGCTTGTCACTCAATATTGTAATTCTGTGCAATGTACGGCATTCCAACAGGAACAGTTTTTCAAGTAATGGGAAGTGGGAGATAAGTTCATGAAAGGACTTATCTGCCATATGTGAATGCTTCAAAGTCAAATTCTTAAGATTTCCGCACCCTGCTAAGATTAATTTGCACCTTGAAGATTTCTTCCCATGGAACCAAAATGTCTCAAGATTGGGTGCCTCAAGTTTGACTGACCTGAGGCTGGATCGCTCATGTACCTCAAACTTATTTAGTTTAGGCAGAGATGAAACATGCAAGAATTTCAAACCATAGCAATTGATCAGTCGCATATCCTCGATCAAAGGGCAGGCCTGGACAAAATTATGGACTATATTCTCATTGATACGCATTGCTTTCATGGATAACTCCCGTAGATTTTGGAGCTTTATGGAAGTAGAATCACCCACTTCACATCCGTAGAGCTTCAATGAAGTTATTGTCCTGGAAGCAAATACAAGCTCAGGCAGGGCATAAAATTTGCCATCCATTTTTGCATGAATATCAAGCTCATTAACATTTTTGTCTGTAGCAACACTTATCCAGTGATTCATAAAGGGAGCCAGAAGATGAACAGAAAAGACGACATGCAGCCTGAACTTCTGTATACTTGGCAACTGGTATAGTCTGGTTCCTAACGTATTCTCGACAAACAGAATGAACTTATGTATTAATGGAAGCTCCACAAACCCCAGGGATTCAAACGCCTGTTTGAAAATTGAGCTCTGTTTCTCCACTGGTAGAGGTTGGAGATGATCCCATTTATCTGCAGCGTTTACACATTGGAAGTGTCTCTGATCAAAATCAAAGGACGTGAAAGACTCCCAAATGACTTTCCACTTCTTAGACAAAATGCTAGTTCTTGCTAAATCCGCTGGCCATCGGAGAAGACAAAGGATGTGATGTAAAATGTGTTCAGGCAACTCAGAGATCCTGTCCGCATTAACTGCTCTTTCATCTGTGTTGGTGATCTCCATCATCTTTCCCTTTTTTCTATTCTTTCTCTGTGTCCTGCCTTTTCCTTTCCTTTTCTTCATTAGTGTCCTGTCTTTGGAAAATCTAGAGACCCTTCGTTTGGCAAACAATAAGTGTAAAGTTTTAAGTTTTAGACATCATACTGTTGCCAAAAAATCACGTTTAGATTCAATAAAATTCCATTTTATTTCTTATCACTTGAGCACAATGAGAATACTAAATCTGTAGTTCTAGCGCAAACTAAATCCCCAAAAGAGACCCAAAAGGAAAACAATCCAATCCAAAATCAATAGAAGAAAAAATAAGGAAAGGTGTCAATCAATTTCTAACCTTTATCAGCGGGTTATTAAAACACAAAAACTAAATGATTTTACTAATATTTGTGCCAAAATAAACATGATAGAATGCAAAATAACCTAAACACAACCATCTTAATCAGCTTGAAACCCTAAATTCCAAATTGAATAACAATTTGATCATACTGTTGTGCCAAAATAACGTATACATAAACATCATAGAATGGCAAGTAACAGAGATCATATAATTCAGTTGTTTGGCTATCTAAAGAGTCACCCTATCCACGAGAGTTCGATTATCCACCTTCTAATCCCCTCTCCAATTTCCCCTTCTCCTAACCCTATATATAATTTTAAAAAATTAAAACAGAATCCGAAGAAATCTAAGCATGATCATCTTAATAAACCTGAAACCCTAAATTCCAAATCGAATAACAATTAGAGCGTACATACCAATAATCTCGGAGAAAATCAAAGAAAAATGCGAAATTACCTGTTGTTGCTGCAGATACTTGGAATTTGAGAAGACGAACTGTGTTGAATGAAACCGGTCAAGATATTTATATGTTGTTCGCTGACTTGGGCTTTGAATTCTGCTTAAAAGCCCAAAGACAGTTTCTGGGGCCTGATTAACGCCACCATATGGATTTTGTCTCTATTCTCCGAATGTCACATAGGTACAAATCTAGTATAAAATAGATATCTTATTTTCCCGTAAGTCCAAAAAAAATGTCATATTTTTACTTTAAGTAGTAATTTAATTTTAAACTATATATTTTATTTTTAATAAAATGATTTATAGCCACATAAATATCTATCACTTATTTTAAATCACAAATTTTAAAAATCTTTCTTCATTTTAAAAAATGAATATCAACATAAATAAATGTATACAAATTTGTTAGATGAGTTTATTAGCAGATGTATACATTTACATATATACAAACTCAACTTCAAATCAATTAAAAAGATTATCGAATGTATACCGGTACATTAGGTGAATACGGACCAAGATAAAACAATATAAATGTATATCAATTTATTAGGTGAATACAAATTAATGAATATCAATACGAACATATGTATACAAATTTGCTATGTAAATTTATTAGCAGATATACATATTATATGTATGCAAACTCAATTAAAATTACTATAAAAATAATTACAACCTCAAACTCATTCATAATCAAAATCATTAGCCCAAATTTAATCTCTTTTTGTTCGAGAACTTTTCTTATCCCATCAATCTATAAGTAAAATCACACAAGAAATACACCAAATCATAAGGTTATTTTGCATTTTTAAAGCTTTTCCGTAAAATGTGACAGATAAAATATCATGGGACTTCAATAAATATCCAAATCACAAAATTATTTTGCATTTGCAAAGCCAATAATTTATTTTATTTTTTTTTGTAAAATATGATAGATAAATTTTTTTGAGATTTCAATGAAAACTTGAAAGGAGGTGAAATATGGAGAAGATAAACATGCTACTCGAGAAATTTTTAAAGCAAAATATGAAAGAAATAAATTATTTGAAAATTTTAGAAGAATAAATAAGAGAGAATTTTACAGGGGAGAAAATATTAATTCTAGTTACTCTCTAATTTTTTATTTAAGAAATGTCAAATTATTAGCCCAAAACGCGAAAAATGGTCATTTTATGCTAATTTTAAAAAAACATGACTAATGAATGTTGATTTGAAGTCTTAGTTGATATGTTATGCCAAATTTTCAAGTTAGCTACTAGCTTTTTAATAAGTGTTTTGTACTTGTACATCAAATTATATTATAACTTCCTAACATTATATTGATTAAAATAAATACTTCAATAAGTAGTTATACATAAAAGAAACCAAATCCAAGTAATACGTGAATGCTGAATTTGGATCATTGTTTCATGACTTATTTATTGAGATCAAGATAATTAGATATTAGTCTAAAATTCTCTATTATTTTTTATCAATAGATGGGGCAGATGAACCTTAATAGAGAAACAAATTTATTTAAGTTTGAATTTCAATAAGTAAAAGATCTCATGTAATTGAGTTAATTTGATTATATTATTATGAGTAAATAAGACAAAACAATTAGATATTTAGTTACTCGCAATTATATATTTAAGAAATTTATACAAAGCAAGAAAGAATTCTTAATATATATTTAAGAAAAATATAATGTTGATTTAGAATTGTGGGATTGTAAAAATCTCTTGAGAGAAAATATATGAAAGTAATTAATTATTTTAATAACCATAGTTAGGACTTTGTTTTAATTAACTAAATCTTAACCATTAAATTAAATATATGCCACATGTTATCAATCCAAATAGGAACTCAAGAAAAATGGAGAGAAGAGAAATGGAGAAGTGATCTTGAGATTATGTTCAAACATGCTTTTATTTTGGAAAAAAATTAAAGTAAGTGGAAGTAATTTTTTTTCTAAAAATAAATTTGAGAATATTTGAAAACCAGATTTTGCATTCATTGAAGCAGATATTTATTGACAAATTTTTATTAACCATTAATTTTGATACCATAAAAACTTCTAATATTTAACAAAGGAATATATAGGCCAAAAATGCCAACCTAGCTTATGCTTAGTAATTTAAATATTGTGATTTTAAACTTGTCACGTACAAACGACAATCATTATTCTCTTTTACATATATTTGTTATTCCTATTATTTAGAACGATATATATATAAAAAAAACACGTACACTTAACTAGTATAAATAAGTATGAAAAAAAAGGAAAGCATTAAAGAAGAGATTGAAAAGTTCGATCCTCAACCCTCGGATCTTAAAGATATTTAAATGATAAAAAACCAAAAAAAGAAGGAAACAAAATAAATGGTCATTAGTCATTTTTTTTATTT
Organism: Solanum verrucosum; assembly: GCF_900185275.1. Classification (NCBI taxonomy): domain Eukaryota; kingdom Viridiplantae; phylum Streptophyta; class Magnoliopsida; order Solanales; family Solanaceae; genus Solanum; species Solanum verrucosum. Next base: position 1,003,870 of record NW_026020014.1, on the reverse strand, counting down.
TCAATGGAAAAACATAAGACAAATCTAATTACGCAAACATCTAGGTTCTTCCAACAACAATCAAAAACATACACCTATTCCTTCTCTCTCGCATAGATAAAAAAGTCTCCTTTGGTTTCCCAACAAAGACAACTTCGATTACTGGAAAAACCCTTTAAAATTTCTCTATTATTTCGACATCTAGAGAAGATGTCATCTGCAAGCTATAAAGCTACTACACCAACAGATTTGGTGTGACAACAAGATTCTGTTTTTCTCCCTTTAGACTCAAAAACTTCTTTTTTGGTCTATGGATTCTTCATAAACAAGATTTGTTCCTTCAATCATGCCCATACACTCATTTATTAAGTACAATTAAAAGATTAGTTCAATTTCAAACTTTCTTGCTCCACCCCCATGATATCTGTTTCACCATTTCCGGCATAGTATTGATTCAGTACCCAAATCTTGGGATTTGAATTTTTTTTTAACTTTTTGTGATCTTGGGACATATCCACTTGCTTTGTTGTGATTTTCTTGATCTGGGGTTGGAATTTTATTACCTAAACTGTTTGGTTGAATCGACTTGTTTGATGTGATTCTTGAAAATCCCTGCTTTTTAAAAGTAGAATGTTGTGAACCACACACCAATGATAAGTATAGCAATTTGGTAAAAGGAAAATCTTGAGTTTTCTTGAAGTGATTTTGTTAGGGGAAGAAAGAGCTTGGTAGAATTAGAAATGAAGTCAAGAGTAGGGAGTCAAGGGTCATTGGAGGAGGGTAAAGATTCTGCTACTAAGGTGGTAACTCAGTATAAGCCTTTATCAATAAGGTTACTTCAGTTTCTGTTGTTATTTTTGGGTATTGGTATTGTATTTTCATTGCTTAGTATGTGTATGGTTCGGTATTCAGTAATGCAGAATGTAATTCCTATGGTACAATCAAGATTTCAGCCCTGTTTTCAACAACTTAGTTTGGAGAGTTGGATTAGGCCACCGTCGAGTCTGTTGCATTCAATGAATGACACACAGTTGTTTTGGCGAGCTTCAATTGTTCCTCAAATCAAAGAATATCCGTTTAATAGAACGCGTAAGATTGCGTTCATGTTCTTGACTAGAGGGCCTATACCTTTGGCGCCGTTGTGGGAGAGGTTTTTCAAGGGGAATGAGAAGCTTTATTCAATCTACATACATTCATTGCCATCATACAAACCTGATTTCCCACCTTCATCAGTATTTCAAGGCAGGCAAGTTCCTAGTCAGGTAAAGTGAACATATTCCTTTCCTTTCTAATTGTACATTATGCTTGAGTTTCTTCATATGCCATTATGTGTTAAAAACAACTTAACTTTGCAATAGTTTCCACCCAAGTTCTACTATTACCTAATGTGTGTGTTACCATTTTGGGATTTTAATATGGGGAACTGTCAAATAGGATTCTCTTTGAATATCTTTTTTTTTTGAGAAAGTTAACTGGTATTATAAACAAAAGGAGTACACCAATAGTGTGCTCCTACATAGTTACATCAAAAGTATGAATGGACAACCCAAAACAAAATCTATCTCCTATATTCCTTATAAACTGTCTAGAAATAGGTTAATTTCCCCTATATCCTTAGGTACAGAATGTATACACCAAAAGTAAAATGTTGCTAAACAGTTCATCTTTATACTTTGGAAGGGAATGCTCTTGTTCTCAAAACATCTCTGGTTTCTCTCCTTCCAGATTGTCCACCAGATGCAAGAAGGGACAATCTTCCATCTCTCCTTGTGTTCTGACTGATTTCCATCTCTATTCCAGCATGCTAGTACTTCTGAAGTATGCCTTGGCATGGCCCATCCAATACCCCTCAGATTGATGAACCATTGCCATAATTTTCCAGTCACTTTACACTGCAGAAAAAGATGATTTACTGTCTCTATTTCAGCTTCACAAAAAAAACATCTAGAGCATAACTGCCTGCCCCCTTTTCATAAGGTTGTCCTGGGTCAGAACTGCTTGACTTGCAACTAGCCAAGTAAAACAGGCCACTTTATGAGGTATCTTCCCTTTCCAGATCATCTTCCATGGCCACCATTCCTTGGTTTCTGTTGAGATATTCAGCATCTTGTAGGCTGCTTTCACCCTGAACTTGCCACCTTTGTCCAAACTCCATAATAGTTTGTCTTCCTCAAAATTGAGACTCTTAGCTTGTTCCAAGGTATTGTAGAACTGAATCATTATCTCCACTTCCCAATCATTGAGGAGTCTTCTGAAGGATAGATTCCAGCCTTGTGCATTTTTGACCTCTGAGATAGTAGCTAGCTTCTGTTGATTGAGATTGTAAATGTCTGGAAACTGTTGCCTCAGAGGTGTTTGCCCCACCCATATATCATTCCAGAACATGGTCTTTCTGCCATTACCCACTTTGATCACAGAATTACCCCACATTTTTGGCCACTGATTTCTGATAGTCCTCCATAGTCCCCTTTCATAAGGAGTTTTAACTGCCTGAGTAGTCCATGGTCCTTCCCTACCATATCTTGCAATGATGATTTTCTTCCATAGGCCCTGCTCATCTGCTGCCAGTCTCCATAGCCATTTTAACAGAAGACTCTTGTTTTGTGCTTTCAGATTCTTAATTCCTAACCTCCCTCTTTGAATATCTCATCAGATATAAATGCTTACCCCTTATACTTCCTATCAGGTAAGCCTCAGTCGTGGTCTACGGTAATAATTCTGTGTTTTATGCCTTTTTGGACAAGGTTGTTGAAGCAGATATTACATAGATTCTAGCTGTTTAAAGCTTATCTTAGTCTTTATTGCCCTGGGACTCTGTAAAGATGAATTGTTTGTATTATTTTCTCATCTAGCTTCTTTTAAGATCTCCGGATTCAAGCTCCACAAACTATCTAGGATTTAACCAGAATAGTGGATGATACATTTTGTTCAAAAGGAGACTAGACATATCTGGACACAGTTATAGATATACAAAGTTGGTAATTTTTTCTTCTTCTTCTTCTTCGATGTTTATGGTTATGGGATTCCCTTAAGTTGTACAAAGTTAGGACATAAGGAAACTAAGTTCTTTGTTGTAGCTAATCATCATCCGGCTTAGGTATGCTTAGGTGATATATTACTTCCATGGTGTTGTACTTGAGGTAATCCCAAGGTCATTGAAAGTTGCTTGCTTTGGCAGCAAGGCTTTAATAAAGGCTGAATTGATGAAAGTGGGATAAGAGAGTTCAGTTGCATTGTTTTCTTGTTATAACAGTTGGTCACAGTTGTGTTCGTCTAGATGGTTTCTGAATGTTTGTGACAGCTAATCACTGATGTAAACCTTTTATACCCTTCATCTCAATAAGACCACTTTTAAGTTTTTAGCTGGACTAGTGAATGCAGTAATACCAGGGACCCCAATAATGTTCCCCATATTAGGAAGTTTGTACCATGATCTTTGTTGAGTCTTTCAGAGCAACCATGTTGGCTCTGTACAGCTGAGATGGATTTCTCTTGCATCATTGAGCAGAACTGGATAAGCTGTCCTGGGTAGTGCAGTAGGCCCAGAAGATGTTAGGATACAGTAACCTCCTCCTAATAGCTTTCAACTGTCTATTTCTAGAAAGCCTTCTATTGTTTTTCTCCGATATAAGGAATATTGTCATGCATATTTCATAATGGATGATTCATATTTGTTAGATTAGTAGGTTTACATGAGCCTACTTCGGTGACTGAAGGACAAGCTCACTGGTCAAATCCTTTTCGCAAATATGTTCGTTTTCCATTTAGCTGCAATTAAGCAGTCTGTGAAAGCCTAAATTTGGTAGTACATGAGAAGTAGGAATATAGAGGCCAATCTTGAAATAACAGATCGATCTCACCATTCTGTTGCTTCTTTTTGTGTAGGAGGCGAAGTGGGGAAGAATGAGCATGTGTGATGCTGAAAGACGGCTTCTTGCTAATGCACTGCTTGATATCTCCAACGAATGGTTTATCCTCCTATCTGAGGCATGCATTCCTCTCCATAACTTCAAAGCTATCTATCACTACATATCAAAATCGAGGTACAGCTTTATGGGTGCAGTCGACGAACCTGGACCTTTTGGAAGAGGGCGTTACAATCCAAATATGGCACCTGAGGTTAACATCACTGATTGGCGTAAAGGATCCCAGTGGTTTGAAGTTAACAGGAAACTGGCTGTTGACATTGTTAAAGATGAAGTATACCACCCTAAGTTTGAGCAGTTCTGCAGACCGGCATGTTATGTAGATGAGCACTATTTTCCAACTATGCTAACCATAGAATCTCCTCGCCTCCTGGCTAACCGGACTCTCACTTGGGTGGACTGGTCCAGAGGTGGTGCTCATCCTGCTACATTTGGGAAGGCCGATATTAATGATCAATTTTTCAAGAGAATTTCTGAAAGCCCAACATGTGTATACAATAACCAGCCAACTTCACTTTGTTACCTTTTTGCCAGAAAATTTGCTCCTAGTGCGTTGGGTCCTTTATTAGAACATTCTACTAAGTTTTTGGGCTTCTGAAATTCAAAAACATTTGTTATAAAATATGAGCAGGAATCCATATAGGAAATTTCCTAGCTAATTAGATCTGGTGATCAAGCAAGTGTCATGCTTGCTATTAGATAATTCAAATATATAGAATGCGATGCATGATCTGATATGCTCAGTGTACTCTCTTCTATTATCATATTGTATTGTTGCTGTTGATTTTTAGACTTGGAGTAACCATGATCAGTGAGGGTTCATACAACCGATCCAAACTTGTTTGGAACTAAGACATAGTTGTTGGTTTTTTTTTTTTGTCCAACATAAGCTGGCTCATAGGTTTGAAACTCGGGGGAAGTATGAGCCTGTTCTCTATCCTGCTTTCCCTTAAATACCACGTTAGTGCAGGTGGTGCGGAGTGAGAACTCGTCTTGTGTATTCAGTCCACACATCTGGCACTGCGTTTTTAACACTGAACCGGAGCCCCAGTAACTTGGATGTTTTCCCAGCTCTCACATTTACTGTGCTTGGTAGCACTTTGTGAACAAGATCAGGAAAACAAATTGCTATAAAATGTACAACGTTGTAATTGTTGTTGAAGTAAATATTGTTGCATAAACATTGACCTTGTTCCAGATATACAGTTCAAGCTAGATTGGCCGGTTCCAGCATTACATAAAAATGAACAAGGATCTATTTTGGTGCACATGAATACAAAAGAGTGGCACCTTACAATTCATCGTGACCATTTATACTTGATGAAGGAACTTGTGGTTGTGCTTCGAGAAGATATCTAATGGCCAAAGATGCTTGAAGTGCAGCACCAAAAGGAAGTGCTGCTTCGTTTATTTTGAAGTAAGGTGAATGGACTGATGCAGGGTTTTCATTTGTTTCACCCTGCATTCCTAGCATGTAGAAGTAGCCTGGGATAACCTCTTGGTAAAACGCAAAATCCTCTGATCCCATTAGTGGTTCCATGTCTTTTACATGATCGTTACCAAGCATATCACCTGCAACTCTCTGGAAGTGTTTGTGCAAGTTTATATCATTCACAGTTGGAGGGAAGAAGGGTTTGTTGTTTGTAAGAAAATCCACAGTTGCATTGCACCTCTGTACAGCAGCTTGCCCAACAATAACCTACGCGAGAGGAGAATTAGTGTCTCTACAATGGAGAAAGCATGGATAAACAGAATGAGACTGTTGAACCCGAATAAATCCAGAAACAGAAACAACTTGCAGAATATTTTGACACATCTGGAAAAAAATAATGTAAAGAATTTAGAGACACCAATGCTTAAGATGGGCTTTGCAGTAGGATGAGTGTGCAATTTCATTCCATATGCAGCATATAAAATGAGATAACTAAAACCCTGATTAAAATAAAGTGGAAAGCAAAAAAATGGAACATTCATGACTTTCAAGGCAACAGCTTGAGATGCTGACTAATTTAAGAATTGATCCTACCTCTTCAATTCGTTGCCTAAGCTGCAGAAAGCTCTCCTTTGAAAAAGCCCGAAAAGTGCCACCGATGGTAACAGAGTCTGGAATAACATTAAATGCACCGCCTCCTTGGAATTTAGCAACTGTCACTACCTGCAGATCATACTTTATGTCAAGTAAAACTACATGACAAAGTTGGAAAATAAGAACCATCTGTTGAGGAATGCCAATCTTTATCTTAAGGATTACGTTTGTAAATGCATCATAAATACAGGATGCCCATGTCACTTTAGCTGCACAATGAGCTTTGTCTACCAATTAGGCTCTGGTCAAATATCATAAACCCAGAAAGTGCACCAGTCATTGCACAAGCACAGTGAGAGAGAGTTCAAAAGTTCTTAAATAATCTTCCCATAGTATCATCTCATCAGATATGACTTTTGGTTTCAAAACAGAAGTCAGAACAGGGAGGAGAAACTACACTTATTACTGATAATTTCATAAGTCGAGTTCTGTTAAGGAAAGAAAAGATTTTGACCTCCAAATTCCAAACAACCTTAAACAGATTCCTCTATCTTTGAATATATTTCCACTTCCATAAAAAAGATAATAACTTATTTTGGCTATGGCTGCAGGCAGCAGCACGCCTCCTGATATTTCTACTATTCATCCAAAAGAAACATGAATCAGAACACAGAGAAGAAACTCACCTACTTTAGATAATTTCCAAACTTAAGCTTTGTTAAAGGAAAGCAGAGACTTTGAACCCGTAATCTCTATTAAACTGGTTCTGCTATTGTTGAGTACTAAATTAGTTCGGCCCAAGCACTAAAGATATTATTTAGGAAATTTCATTTAAGCACTTAAAGAAAGTTCTCCACTTTATAAAGGACATCACCAGAATAGATGCATATGGTGATTCAAAGCAAGGGAGCCAAGGAGATGCCTGTACTAGCTGATCAAGTAACTTCTGATGGGTTGCTTCCAATTTATATAATTGGATCTCATAGACGCTCAGCACAGGAAATTTGAAGTTAATTTAACTTTTGATTGACAAAAATAATCACCAGACACAGGGACATTCATGTTGTGATGTTGTCCAAGAAATTCTGTATGGGTGAATATTCAGTGTCGGCAAACAAAGAGGTTTTACTACCTCTTTTGGAGACCATAGGGTCATTGGAAATGTTTTAAGATTTATATCATATTTTACAGGCACAGAGCAAGGATGAAGTCACTTCTCTTGTTCACTCAAGCACATAGTAGTTGAATCTTGTTTGCAATTCATAGTTCTTTTGCTAGATATACAATAATCAATCAAGCAATGAAATCATGACAATTTCTCTGAATTTTTCATGGGTGGTTCAGACGCTGCAATGAGTTAATAGTGACTAGTGGCTACAACATGTAAGAGCCAGTACAGCATAGGTGTTTGATAACAAAAAACAATTAGAATTTTCTGGTTGTCAGTGAGGCTTATCCCATGGGTAGAAATATACCTGAGAATCCAGAGGATCAGCCTCTCGTGAAACAAGATGCTGTAAGCTGACAATTACATTTGATGCTGCCAGAATTGGATCTATCGAATGCTGTGGAATAGCGGCATGACCCCCTCTTCCACTAATTACAGCTTCAAAAAAACCACTTCCCGCCAAAAAGGGTCCAGGTCTTGAACAAACTTTACCCAAAGGAAAGTTGGGATGGACATGCAGACCAAATATTGCTTCTACATTTTCCAGTGCTCCAGCATCTATCATTTTCTTGGCCCCACCACCTCCCTCCTCTGCTGGTTGAAAAACAAGAGCAACTGTTCCCTGTCAAAATTAGCCGAGAAAATATCAGCTGCCAAAAGTGTATTATACATGACAAGAAAATTGATGTCATGTATGCACTGAGGAGTGAGCTATGGATTCATTAAGGAAAAATTCTGGATATGGTATTTTCTCAAAAGGTAATCAGATTTAAGAGCACGGCTGACATTTTCAGAAACTGAAGTGTACTAAAAAGCTTAGAAGATTCTCTAAGATATTTCCTTTGCTGGTCAATAGAGCTTCTTGCATCCTTTCAGACAATTCGCAAAGCAAATCAAGGTTTAAGATTATATCAGAGGCTATCTTGATTATCCACCAGCCAGAATTACAATTCCAAGTTGTTGTCATAAGTAGAGAAGGTACACATGATTCTGCTTACTCCTATTCTATTGTAAAGATAGGTTTTTTTATTTTTCAACGTAGAAGCATCCTTTCACACCATATAACTTACTCTTCTGTTACCTAAAGATCTGATTCCCTGCCCCCAACCCCTTTTTTACAAGCCTCAGAAAATTAGAAATGAATGCAAAATAAGACCTATCATTCTCCAATCAATTACATTGGCATAAAACTCATCGAATGAACCAGAAATCCAGCATACATGCCAAACAATTAAAGTTCATTCACTCAAATGGATAAAATGCATAACGAGAAACAAGCAAAAGTCAAATCTCGAGCGGACAAAACGAAATTGTGATACTACTAATACAAGAATCAAACCTTCAAAATGTTCTGATGTTCTAGAAGAATCTTTGCAGCACCAAGAAGCATTGCAACATGAGCATCATGTCCACATGCGTGCATTTTACCAGGATTCCTACTTTTGTGTTCCCAGTCAACCATTTCCTGTTAAAATTAAGATGAAAAACTAATTGCTTTAGCTAAAATACAAAAAAAATCTCTCCTCTGTTTGGTGATCTCTAACCAATACATCAGTACAAAAAAAACCTAAATTTTATAACAGAATCAATAATCCACTAGCACTTAAGAGTAGGGGAGTAGAAAACATTGGGTTTCAAACCTGCATAGGAAGAGCGTCCATATCCGCTCTAATCGCAACAAAAGGGGGTTTTCCTGAACCAATGAAGCCAACAATACCAGTATTCGCAAAAGGGTATTTATACTGAATCCCCAAATTATCCAATTCTTCTCTAATAAGCTTACTAGTCTCTAATTCTTCATAACCCAGCTCAGGATTCTCATGTATCCTTCTCCTAACCCCCATCATCCAATCAAAAACCTCAGATTTCTTCGCAAAATCAAGAAATTTACCCGGTATTTCTGGTAGTTCCCCCGAACTCAATTGAGAATCTGAGAAGATGGGTATTGGGGTAAAAGAAACAAAAATCAAAATCAAAATCAAGAAAACCCATCTGGAGATATCCATATGAGAAAAAAAAAAGTTGGAAGAAACCCACAGATGGAAGAGAAGAGTGAATGAAAAAATAATGGAGTAGGCGAAGAAAGGAACAAATTCAACAGTCGACTCTGTACATTATTGGATTAGGTGAGAACGATGAAAATATGGGGAAAATGGATTTGAGGGTCCAATTGAAATGGGAGGCGTATTGAATTAAAATATTGTTCCTTTGGCAGGAAGAGCTAAGAGATGAGCACTATAAAGATGCCTTCAGTGACGGCTCCAGTAGTTTTCAGGCTACAGTTGATCTCACGTGCTTAATCGAAATCTCTCACGTGGTTAGTTTACCAGCCGCTTTTTCCGTCTTTTTTTTTTTCTAAAATAAAAAATAGTTTCAGAATTTGTTTGTTTGTGCTTTTTTTCGATTGCCTTTGATCTCCATAGATTTATTTCCCTACCATTTAATTAAAAAGTTGAATTAGATAATTTCAAAAAGGATAATGCTAAATGGCCAGAAAATTTGATTAGAATTTGATCAGAAATTTTAAAAGTCTATAATGTTATTTTTATTTTAAAATAAATTGATTTTTTTTCTATTTTTTAATTAAAAAGTATTAAAGTTAAAAGGATAAAAATATTCAAAAAGGTAAAATAACATAGGTAAAATATCATTCTGGCTAAAAGGAATTTTCCTTTCAAAAAATTAACTCAAATTAGTTTTGAGACTTTCACTCACAAAATTTTAAACTTTTTTTCAATTAATATGCATGTCTAAGCATAACTTCAAAAATCACAAATTCAAAAGTTCATCAAGTTTAAACTTTGAAATCTATCACCAAACAATTAGTTTCGGCCAATAATATTTTTTTTCAAGAACCAAAAGAATTTGTGCCAATAATAAATCCTCAAGAGCAAAGATAAAAAAAAAAATTAGAGATAATTTGTCTCAATTAGATTTTAACTGTGTAGATAGAAATTTTATTTTAGCTCAATAAATCATTAATAATCTTTTCACAGAGTATTCTTTATTTTAGTGAATCTTGAAAATTATCGACTGCTTAATAATTTTTATTTCAAAATAATTTCATATTCATAGCTTAAACTCAACCTTCTACTTTACCTCACACAAAGAAAGACACAGAATAGACACCATATTTCATTAAACACTTAATTATTCTATTAAGGTTCCACCGATGATTCAGATTTCAAACATGTTAACATCATTGACATATTGATTCCCTCTTATAGTAATTATTATTAATGAGTATTATATTAGATATACTAAATTAGTTACGTGTCTGCGTTATATATTAGTGACTTAGGAATGATTGGAATTGATTCCTTTTTTATGTCAATCAACTGGCATGCTTAAAACTTAAAAGTGTTATTTTATGTTTAAAAGGGTGGAACGCATGAATACATATACTTAATACTTCTAATTCTATGAATTGTTGCACATAATATACTTTATCAGTTTTAAATTATTCATTTATTTTTTATTTAATGAAAATTTTAAAAAATGAATAAAAATTAGAACGGATTAAAATTATTTAATTTTTTGATTTTTGAACAAAATATATAAAAAATTAGAAATTAAGAAATTGCAACGAAGAAATATACATGCTTTTTAAAATAAATTTAAAATAAAAGTAAAACAAATAATTCGAAATAAAAAGAATATTATACATTTATATGTAGAACAGTAGAAGGATCATCACAAATTTTTATATTACTTGAATCCGTAATTTGGGAAAGAAATGGATATTATGTTTGTTTAGACACTTTAGAAAAATATTTTAATCCTAATAACATATAGATAAACGCATTGAAAGTAGAAGAAAACCTCTTATAATAAAAATGTCTACAAACTACACATATTGACGCATGCTTCGTTACTAAAGAAATGAACTTCTACCGAGGTCCACAAGCTTTAGTCGGTTGTCACTTGTCCCTTTCGAAGACAATTATTTTTATTTAATTTAATAAGATAATAGATTATCTTTTTTTTTTCCGTCTTTTATAATTGATGAATCATTTACATTATAATCTAAACAATTTTTAAAAATAATTTGAATATTTTATACACGTTAGAGGACCTTTTATAATGTTTTGCTCGAATCCACGAGCTTTAACTATATATTTTCAAATTTTGAACAATATCTAAATAGTAGCTAAATAAGAAACTCCACTAAAGTGCGGAAAGTGCATTTTTTATATAATAGGACATTCATGCAAAGTGCAAAAGACTATTTAAGAGCATCATTTAGATTGTAATCAATTTTAAAAAAACATTTAGTGTTTAATCATTCATAATCCAAGCATGAAGTTTCAAAATTCAGTCTAAAGTTTAAACTTTAAACTATTAAAGCCAAACTTTATAACTGAGTCTGAAGTTTTTCAAGCTAAAAGCAGTTACCATCCCAATTTTTCACCATCCAGCAACAACAAATAACAACAACAATATATTTAGTGAAGTGGAATCTAAAAAGGGCAAAATACAAAAATCACATACTTTTAAGGCAAAATTACAATTTATCCCTTAAAAGTTTATAATTACAGAAATCCCTCAAATGGATACAATAATATAAGCACTGATATATTAATCTGATGCGCGAGATACATTAATCGTTAAGTAAGATACATTACATTTTATACATGATACACTAATCTGATGCGCGAAAATGAGAGATTTTGGAGATTTGTAGAACTTATAGGGAATAATGGTAATAAGTAAACTAAAAGGTGAGATTTCTGTAATTTTTCCATCTAAAAAATGGTAAGAGTGTACTCTGACCATAACCTTATTGCGGCATCCGGCCTTACTAGAAAATGGGCCTAAAATCCAGTCGTAGAAAACCCAAACCCAATCCTTAACATTAGCTTATGCAATTCTATAGCCCAACGAATAAATAAGCCCACTAGATAGAGCGATCCAGCCAGCCAGCCAGCCCGACCGTTAAATCAGAATTTTTGTGATTTCTCATTTCTTTTTAGCCGCCCTATCCTTAAAACCGCCAAGTATCTTACGTACTCGGAGTCGGAGTTATTTTCCGGCGCCTATGGTTTAGCAGTTACTCCGACTGAAAATGGCGGCGGCGGCGGCGGCTACTTTTGGCATTCGCTCCGTTCCTTCTAACATATGGCTCCACAAATTCGGTGCTCGAACGGCAGCTGCATCAATACGTTCACGTTCATTCACCACTCTCGCTTCTCTTTCCCCCGTTGAAGATACTGAAGACATTCAATTGAACGTAATTCCAAAAGAAAATGCACGGGAATCGGTTTCTAGTACTAGCAATAACAACAATTACAAGTCTAATAAGTCTTATTATCCGAAGCGAGGGCAAACACTGGAGCTAGTATGCGAATCCCTTGCTTTCAAAGGAAAAGGCGTCTGTAAGGTTGCTGACAGTGGTTTTGTACTCATGTGTGATCGTGCACTCCCTGGAGAACGATTCATTGGCCGTGTCACTCGCAAAAAAGATAATTACGCCGAGGTGTCTGCTTTTTATCGTTTCCGGTTTGATTAACTGCAATGTATATATTTATTTTTGTTTTGAATGATTTAGCGTGTTTTCTTTCAATTGGCGAGGATAGTATAGAGATGTAAATTTATTGTGATCTTTTAGTACTTGTGCCAATGTGTTGATTGATGTTATGCATGTTGATAAGGAGGGCAGGTAAAGAAGTTGAAAACAATAACACCTCATTCAGACTACGTTGAAGCACCATGTGAATATGCATCACACTGTGGAGGTTGCAAGACGCAGAGTTTGTCGTATGAAGCCCAGCTCAAGGCCAAAGAGCAACAAGTTTGTGACCTGGTTGTTCATGTAGGCAAGTTTTCTGATCAAGAACCAGAATTTGCGGGTGTCATGAAACCCATTGTTCCCTGTGATATCCAATTTCACTATAGGAACAAGGTCAGTAAAGGATCCAACCGAATTTTTATTTTGGAAATATTTTGACTAGAAATTCTACTTACTGTTACTACTAATGCAATCTAAGACAGCATTGCTTGGCAGTTTTTCCTTTTTGGTTGCATACCTTTGCTTTATTTGTATATTGCTTATTTTTGCTGTTGTGGTCAGGAGTCTGAAGAATTAGACATACTTTTGACTGCCAATGCTTCATTCGGCTTGGCAGTCATGGTTGGAAGAATGGAATTATATTGTAATATATGTTATAAGGAAACATTTTGATAATCAGATGATTTGTTCAAATAGAGAGAAAAGGTGCATTTTTTTCCTGGCAAGGCGTTAAATAATTTCATGCCTCTTAAACACACACACACACACACAAATAATGCGCCTCTCTCCACTAGATGGTCTGGTTTATACAACACACTTAAACATACACACACAAAAATAATGCGCCTCTCTCTCTCTCTCTCCCTCTCTAGTTATATATATATATATATATATATATATATATATAGAGAGAGAGAGAGAGAGAGAGAGAGAGAGAGAGAGAAATCATGGAGCACCAAATGCATTAGCATTTTATCTAAATTACTTAAAAAAAATTTAAATTTAATATAAGGGGATTTTCAAGAAGAATAGACAAAAATAAAGGAGAAATGATAATGTGCTAAAAGTTAGATGAGTGGGGTGACTAGTTTAAGGGAGATCAAGGTTGGCTATTGATTACGGTTGCATTGCATTAAAAGATGCTAGATTTTTTTTTTTATAGGCGCAGTGATATAATGTTGTTTTATTATAAAGTCTATATGAAGATTCTGAAAGTAAATTTCCTTTACTTATGAAAAATTATGTTGGTTTCTTTGTATGTGTATAGTAATTTTTCTTTATTTTGTCCACCTTCTTATTTCACCTGCTGGTTTTGCCTTCTTATTACTATTATATGTGAGCAATAATAGTTCTGATGTTCAGAAATCTAAAGGGGAAACAAGAAAGGAAAAACAAAGAAGAGAGAACGAATTTCGACAAGTGGAAAGCTGATATGTTTACTGTCTTTTCATTACATGTGATGCAGATGGAATTCTCTTTTGGTCCAAAGGGATGGGTACCTGCTGAACAGCTGCAAGAGAAATCTACTGATGAATGTGTCTATGCTTTGGGTCTGCATGCCCCTGGATTTTTTGATAAAGTTTTAAATGTGAATAAGTGCTTATTGCAAAGTGATTCAGCAAATGAGGTATGGTATGTGCCATTGAATGTAGCTAGATTTAGTTGCCAAACGTCTGCCTTTTTCTCCTTTTTTTTTTAACTGTACATGGTCTTTTAAGTTTCGATGGACTTACCGTTTATGAGGTGTGTGAAGTAAACAAGCATATTGTAGGGAGGAAGTGTAAAGGAATGGGAAAAGACAGATAAACTGTCAAAAAGAGGGGGGGGGGGGGGTAAAGAGGTATTCATTAGTAGCACACTATTGAGCATAACCACATACTTTAGGTTTGTATTTGCCAGCAGAGAGAGCTGTGATTTTGAAATTGGAGACATTAAGAGGCAAATAAGTTTTATGTGGTAAACTGGAATGTAGCATATCTCCTAAGAAATAGGGGGTTAGGGTAAAATGATTTAAGGCAAAATATTAAAAATAACATCATAATGCATTAAAAAAGCATTAATAAAGCACTATTTGAAAAATGGATTCAGAAATCTGGCAATGAGAGTTGTGCAACTTGGAGGAGGACGGTCATTGTAGAGGATTATGGAGTCCAGGAGGGGAGAAGAAAGCATCATAATGTCTAGGATAAAGAGAATGAAAATATGCATGAGTTTCACGGATACATCAGCTTCAAAGTGGTAACAGAGATAGGGAAGCACATCTCCAACAATATTTAGCATATCAACCTAGAAGTTATTGATGGTAGCACAGGTGTACAGAGGTGAAGAGGAAGGAGGAGTACTAGGTTGAGAAGGAATCTGAATTGAGATGGCAGATAACTCCAAAATCCCTTTTTTCTTTTTTTTTTTTACTCCACTAGTAAAGATGATAGCAAATTACAGACATATTAGGATACCTGGAATTGAAGAGACAGAAATGAGATTTTCTGAGTTCGAGGTTGTCATTTTACTATAGGGTGTGAAGAGAGATTAGAACATTTACCAACTCCCTTAAGCTAGAACACCAATAAATTGAAGTTGTCCTCTAGCTCATTTACGTTGGTTTAACCTGATTCAAGACCTATCACTTATAATTGGCTCATGTTGATCTTTATGTGTAGATTTTTCTGCAGCAGGAGCCTTAATGATGCAATTAGACAGCTCTGAGAGCATCTTGTTTCCCTCATTTGTACTCTTCACAGATTTGAGCTTGGAATAAATTTTTCCATCTATTATTTTTCAATTCTGCCTTCGATTAGTCATGATTTGATATGGGTTTTTTGTTTCGACGGTGATATTTGTGCTTTATTTTTTTTTTCTTTGTATGATGTAATTTCTTATTGTATAAAAATGATTTTGTGATTTAGGTTCTCGCAACTGTGCAAGAATGCTGGCGGGATCCAGAGTTGGGGCTTTCTCCGTGGAATGTGCACTCTCACACGGGCTTTCTGAAGCATCTAATGCTTAGATCAGGCAGGTATTTGATCTTATTTCTGCCCTTTGTGAATAAAGCATTGAAGTCATCATCCGTTTCTTCCTCTCTTTTTTTGGGTGGGGCCGTGGGGATAGGGCATTGGGGTGGCTGGCAAGATCCTTGAGTAGCCATGTATATAGTTTTACTATTAGGTGTTTCAGATTATGTTTTGGGGCTGAATTCTTAGGTTCTTGAGCAAGTCTCAAGCCTTTCATTTTTCAGATTCTTCCCCAGGAAGCTTTAGTCTGTGTCATGCTGTATATAAAGTTCATATCTTTTGTATGATGTACGTTGCACCTAACGATAATTTTTCTTACTGCCTTTCCTTTCAGGAATATTGAAACTGGTCTTCCTGAACTTATGGTTAACTTTGTAACTTCTTCTGACAATCCTGAATGCTTGAGGCCCCTTGTTGAGAAAATCGCAACTATTCCTGAAGTGGTAGGTTTAACATATTGCAGATAACTTCATTCTTTTGTCTCTTTAGGTGAAGAACTTTCTATATTGATTGCTTACTCTGGGAATCATATTACTTCGACCACTAAAGTACTTCCATCGTGAGCCAAGTTCTGGTTTCATGAGTCAATTTCTTAATTAGCTCTTCTCTCCTATAGGTGGACCCATTGGCCATTGCGTTCTTTTGAGATGCCACCGAACCTTCTATTTTCCACAAAGTTACTTTTTTATTGGTCAGTCTGCATCTGCTATAGAAAAATAATCTATGGTATCATCGCTACTAAATTTTGTCATTGATATTTAACAGGTAAGCATTGTTAACAATGTGAATACTTCTATTGGCAACACATCTGTTGGGGAGAAGGAATATACGTTGTATGGAAAATCTACCATCACAGAGATTTTGAGAGGGCTTACTTTCCAGATTTCAGCAAACTCTTTCTTTCAAACGAACACACGTCAGGTATTTGGTAAAGAAATGGCTAGGCCAGTACCTTGATCTCTTCCGTTTATACTTCCAAACCCTGTTTGGTTTTCCCTTTTTTTTAAAAAAATTTGGTGCTAAATACAAACTCTTGAACTTTGCAGGCTGATGTTCTCTATAAATTAATTGAGGATTGTGCATTTCTTAAAGGAGATGGGTCTGAAATTGTTCTTGATTTATTTTGTGGGACAGGAACCATTGGCCTTACACTGGCCAAAAGGTATATAGGTTTTCTTCTCTGAGCTGCAACGTTCTAGATTTTGCTGATCTGACATTTATTTCTATTTCAATTTGCAGGGTGAAGCATGTTTATGGTTTTGAAGTAGTAGCTCAAGCTGTATCAGATGCACGTCAAAATGCCACTCTAAATTTCATCAATAATGCAACCTTCATCGAAGGTGATTTGAATAAAATTGATTCGACCTTCGCCAGCAACTTGCCCAAGCCTGACATTGTTATCACAGGTTATTCTCTTCTTGTTTTCCTGATGGATGATATGTTTCATTTGAAGCTTTAACTTCCATTGCTTTAACAAAACCTTCGTTGTATGACGCTGGGGAATGTTTTATTGGTTAAGTCTCCCGGGACTAAATTGCTCTGTGAATGCCCTTTCAGTTTAAGTTCCCAATTCACTACCTGGCAGCAGGGTGATATCGTAAGATTAGTAGTCCTACACTCCTGCTGGTATAAGAATATTCAGAATGAAATAACTAACGTACATTGAAGTGTGAAAATTGTTTAGAAAGGAAGCATCGCCTCTGTCATGTTAAAACAGGATGTTTGATCTGCTTTTGGCCAGGTCTTTAGGTTTGATTTCTGTTCTTGTCCCCTTCAATGAAAAAAGATGGAGATCAACACAACAACTAGATGGCAAAGGCGAAGAACTTTGGTCACAGTTTGTGGTATGAGCCATAGTAAGAAGACAGCCTGAAGTAGCCACCTTGTACATATCCGTATAACTATAATGGAAATTTCGGAAGTTTCATAGAATCTTCTGTTTACAATGTGTTAAGGATTCTTAATATTGGCTTATCCTTCCGAATAAGAAAATTTCATGTTTACATAGAATGTTTATTCCAAAAAGCAATGAACGAGGAAGTTGTTTCCCTATAGTTAAACGTCTCAACATAAAGTTGCCTTCCTGTGGTAGATAATATTTTATGCAGGTCTCGAAATGAGGTCTCCGATGGCATTCTCAAGTATGTTATGTGAATGGCATGTGAGACCATGATTTAGTACTTAGTCTACTTGATACATTGCAATCTTTACCTTTTTCCTGGTGCACCTTTGGAGTTCCCATAAACTTGCTTACATTAATATTATGTTGCCGAACCTGCAGATCCTAATCGCCCTGGAATGCACATAAAATTGATCAAATTTTTGCTAAGATTGAGAGCATCACGCATCATTTATGTATCGTGTAATCCTGCCACCTGTGCTCGTGATCTTAATTATCTCTGCTATGGTGTGGTGAGTATTCGAATTTTCATATTAGTCCATAATTATTTATCATCCACTCTGCTAACGTCCATGACATATTTCAAATGCAGCCGGAGCAGAATATAGAGGGACGTTATAGACTGAGTAGCTTACAACCAGTCGACATGTTTCCACACACACCTCATATTGAATGTGTTTGCTCGCTTGAGCTTCGGTGATAAACCAGTTGTACATCTTAATTCCAACTAGTTGAATTTCTTGCGTCTGTAATTGTTATTGCTGCGTTCTGGTACTGCTGACATAGATTCCTATGGGATTTAGAAAGTGGAAGAATAGAAATGAAAGTCATGAAGCGATTGGTTGTTCAATTGATTGCTACGATTAAATTTAGGATTAACAAAGATCCATTTTAGCTGAATATTCTTGTAAAAGAAACTTATTTCTTGGAACACGGATGAGATTAAAAAGGCCATCAAGGCTGCCAATGCAATTAGGGCTCCCTAAGCACCTTAATTACTTAATTAGCTTTGAGACATTTGATTTTGACGTTTTTATATATGAGCATTAGTAGTATTATTTTAGAGAAATTTTCGGTCTTTTTCCGCATCTGAATTTTCTCCAGCCGTCTCTTTCGACATAATTGAATGTCTAGTTTTCACCATTAAAAAATCACATGTCCCACATTAAAAAATGAATGTCTAGTTTTCACCACCCACTATTGTCCTGTTTTGTTTCATTTCTCTGTTAGATAAACTGGAAGTGTACTTTATATTTTTTCATCTTCGCTAAAAAAAGAAATATAAGTTCCCTATGAATTCATATGGGAGGAATTAAGTTCTTTATGAATAGAGATAGAAATTTGATGTTTTACCTGAGCAGATATGCAGGTTCACAATATAATACTTTATAAACATCAAATGTTTAAAAGCTACTAAATGTTAAAGGTGTCATTTATTGTGAGTAATTTCTCTAGATAGTCATCCATGTTTGAGAAATTATTTAGTAATATTACTTATACCGCTAAGGACTGCAATATCACCCAACTTTATATATTTTTCTCAAAATATACTTGACACATAAAAAATATTATTCTCTCTCTTATTGAGATGTCATGTTATGTCATATTATTCATTTTTTATTAAAAAAATTAACTTTTTAAAACAATTAATTTTTTACTTTAGCATATTAAGAGATAGACATTTTTTATTCTATTATTACATTTAACATTAATTATTTTTCTAAAATCATTTCTATTAATTTCTTAAAGAATATGCAAAGTGCACACTTTTAATGGAATGTCATATAATATTATTCTTTTTTTAATACTATTTTTTTTTATTTTTTAAAATTGGGAAATTTAGTTTCTACGTCCATCTCTACATCTTTACTTGTGGCTAGACTAACTAACCAAGAAAGTTTGTGAGTCTCTGGTCTCTACTGTAGGAAAATAAATACTACATTTCAGTAGAATGGAGAAAAAGGAGTCTTTATTGGTGTTGAATCATGAGATGGGCCAATTATAAGTGATATACATCAAGAATCCAAACATATATGAAGTTTAGTGTATATAATGTGTATATAAAGCTAATGAAACCATAATATTAGTAGTTTGTATACTTTAGTAAAAGATTAAACATTGATGACCCAAAATATGTAGTGTATAGATTGTGGAGTCATTTTTCTTAAATTCGAGAGTCTATTAAAAAAGATAACTCTATCCTATTTCCCTCACCCTCTTATACATACAAAATAATTCAAGAACTAATTTTTTTTAGTAAAATGTATATAACCTAGCATGATCATGATTTAAGAGGTAAAAAGGTGTCTATGCAAGACCTCTCTTTTTCATTACTGGCATGACGTAAAAATCTACACACATATTGGAAATTGTTATTTGAAAAGTGGAAACTGTGTTATAGGACACGCATTTCAATTGAAATAAAGTTGAAGTTCTGTAAGGAAAAAAAAATCATTAATTGACATTGCATGACAATTGACACCTAATGGCTAATATATAACAAAATAATCTAATTTTCTCCCTCACCCTCCTCATGCATGCACTGCACAGACCACTTACTCCTATAAATAGTGTCACCTCTCCTAGATCTCATCACTACTTCAAATCCATTGTTCTCAATCTATTAACAAAAAATTAACCCAACATGAAGTATCTTCTTAAGATTAAAGCAGACATGTCTCATGTTAAAAAAATGACTCCAAATGGAGGGGTTGATAGTGGAAATATGCCTTATTTCTTTAAGGTAATTAAATTAAGTATATATAAACTTTGTACTTACATTCATCATTCTTACTTTTTTTTTTTTTTTTTTGTAATAATTAGTTGTTATAATGAAAGCATATTGACCATCTTCTACTCTCGTGTTTTTCTTTTGTTCTAGCTTCGTTGTGAACACTGTGACGAGCTGTCGAAAAGACAATGTGTCTACATGTCTGGGGCGGTAAACTACGGACGTGACGTTGTTAACCACGTCCTAAAAGTAAAACAAACTTGTGATTATATTTTTTTTTTATTGTATAGATCCGGTTTAGTTTTTTATATTTCTGATAAATTTGTTTTTAATCACATTCAGTGCAAAGGATGCAAAGAAACTGGGGCTGTAACACTAATTTCCGGTTATGGAAGGGATTTGACGGTGAGTGGAGCTTATGCTCCGCTTATGCTCTTTAAATGTACTAACGGGCTAGTCCCGGAAGGATATGAATTCAACGGCGGCTGGACCCTTACTACTGTAAATGTCTCCTTCAACTTCATTATAACCAAATACTTCATTTTTTACTATATTATTTTTAACAGTGATATTGTTATGTAGGATTCGAATAAGGTTATCATGGACGTGAACTTGGTTAGCAATTCCTTCTACGGCAACTTTGATGAATACGGAAATCAGCCTACAATTAAAAACACTAGAGGAAAGTTTACTCTTTACCAAGAATATTGATCCTACGGGATATATGTTTTAGGGTCTAGGCCAAAAATAAAGTGTACTGTGCCAAGATGTTGGATGGTACTTAATAATAATGTATGCCTAGATTCGTTTTATTTTGGTGTTGAATAGTAGAACTCTTTTCTTGTATTAATGGGTTGATCATCAATATATTATTATTATTATTATTACGTACTTGTTCATAATATCTTACATAGAACTCGTTAGTACAAGCTAAAAAAAAAGCACAAACTAGCGTTCTATCTAAGACATGAAACTAAATTTAAAAACGGCGACCTAATTAACGTAACCATTCATCCTAAAGGACCTAAACTACACCACAGATGTACTACTTATGAAAGATGAAAAATTTTATGATGTTGAGCCATACCAACTCATACTCGTGTGAGGGTATCTTTTATACGTTTAAGTTTTGTGCACCGTCGGTGTATGAAATTTCTACACCATCAGGTACTTTTAATGAAATTTAACCATAGTAATTTATTTAATAAAATAACAATAATTATAAAAAGGAAAAAAAAAAGAATATCAACAGTTGAGTCCTACTTGGATTCTAATCATATTTATTTCTATAACTAAATTATTTTCTTTCCATACTTAAATACAATATTGAGTTTTACCGTATGTTTTCCCAGAATCATGCTTATGTAGTTCTTCAAAGCTTCAAAACTTGTGAATTTGCTAAGTAATAATTTTTAAAGGCATCAGGCGATTTTGAAACTTGACAAGCTTCTTCTACCTAGTGGTATGTCGCTATACAATTAGAACAAATTTCACATTTTAAAGTATATAGTGGTATCTTGGATCTTCCATTAAATAATGTCATTCTGCTAGTTTTTTCAAAACTTGTGCACACCAATTTGGCAACCTATCTAGTGCTTCCGTGCTAGCCTCATAAGAGATGCTTGCTTTTGAACTTCTTCAGTTATATTCAACGAACTACTTTTGTCTTGTCCATAAAACTAGATACTAGTAGTACTAATAATGTTCTGTTCCACAGTCAATCGGAGCTCTCTTGAACCATACTCATCAGCCAAACGAGCTAGGTCATCAATGTTGTTTGCTTGGACACGACCCATTGGAATGTGAAGGACGATAAAGTTGTAGCCATCTTGTTTCTCTGGAAAAAATTTCTAGACTACCTTATGATTTATGTCATATTTCTATCTTCACAATAGTCAACAACAATGCATATAAAGCTCCTCTTATCCATTCAAACAACATGTATATTACATGGTGTAAAAGAAATGGAAGATGATTTGAAGAGCAAAAAAGAGACGTTTTATGATTTCAAATATAAATGTATTCAGAATTTGTACAATTGTATGAAATGAAATGAAATTTTATACAAAATATGAAAGACTGAAATTAAAATTTATGTAATGTATTACGTCCAGATCTTTGTACTTGTTCTGGTGCCATTTTGGAAATGAAGAGAAAATTCATAGACTGATGATACTATTAGCAGCTGGTGAGAGAGGAGGAAGAGAGAAAAAGCTCAACAACATCTGGTGTATCACAGGGGCCTGCACACCGAAGTAGTATCATTTTCTTGCGAGTATCCTACATTAACTATCATGTGTTTCCTAACTATTTATCAAAACACGCCTCGAAATTAATGAGTCTTATTTTAAGCAGCAAAAAATCTTCATATACCTCCCAAATACAAGTCTATCAATCTCTAAAGGGTAAAATGAACAGGAAAGCAAAAAATAAATTCAACTACTCTATTTTTTTATAAGAAAATCCAAGCAACTACAAGTCAGCAGCAATTAGAATTCAGTATGTACTTAATCTTCTTATTAGGCCTCAACTGGTTGTTGTGTCCACACTTCTTCTTGCGGCAGTTGATAGCACGAGGATGCAACCGAGCATAGCACTTGCGGCATATCAGTACCAGATGTAATCAGAAACCTAAAGTATGTAGTAAAAATATTTTTTGTTTGATGAGGATCAACCACACAGTAAAAATAAACAAAAGATAAGAGACGATCTCATATCCAAGAGAACCTGCTAGACAAGGAATCTATTTTGTCCAAACAAGAGATGATCCAGTAACTAGAAAAAAATCAACAATGTAATAAAATCATATACACTAGCAAACTCAGTTCATTGATCAACATGCTTACCTGTTGATTATGTCCAAATACTAATACTGTCTTTACACAATAAACACATCAAAATAAACTATGAAAGGACTATTTAGAATTAAAAAACAGAGAAAAACTAATAAATCTAAATCTAAAGAACTATTTCTTCCTCTTTCCTTCTTATTCTCAAAGCTCCAAATCTTCTATCTTTTTACTCACTAACTAGGACGATATTGTTGGAATGGAGTTGAAGCCGCTTTCATCAAATCCTGATAAGAGAATAATAATTCATCAACACGCATCTTATCATGTAAACAATATATACACGACATGATTAAAGAAAGAGCAATTCTTACTGTAAATGAGGTGGCATAAGCACAACCAGCGTTCTCAACATATTCTTGATAAAATTCTGAATAAGCATTAATGTTTGAACTACAAATGTAATTTTAGAAGTTATTACAAAAGTAATCCCAATAGAAATAATATGCATCATGCTAAGTGAAATTACCTTGTTTCCTTTCTCTTAAGTTTCACACTTTTCGTTTGCCTTTTTTGCTTTTGAGAAGATCTTCTTTTAATTTTTGGAGACGAAACTTTTTTGGTCTTCTGAGTAACTTCTAGAAAACCTCTCATCCTCAAAGATCTCGGGCGCCCTTTAGTTGTTGCTACCGGAGGGTCATGCAAAGTAACATCTTGACTTTGTTCACATGAGTTTATTTCCTGATCTTTCTCACTAACTTGACCACCTGATACACAATCTTCCTCAGATTCATAAGAAAGCTCATCAAGTTCTCCACACAATTGCAATAATCTTTGATGCGCAAATTGATAATGTTTTTCAGACTTTGTAGCTCGTTCAGATAACCCAATAGAATGCATCATAATGTTATTAAACCACAAAGTAGAAGGTTTCAAAGTTTGTGTTACGTTTGAGGGGTCATTAGCTTTTTCTTTGGTTGCGTTTCTTGTCCATCGATCTAATAAATAATACATTGGAAGTGAGTGAATCTGTTTTTTTATAAATACCATTAGTACATGTCTACATAGAATTCCCATGAACTCGAACTTGTGACATGAACAAACAGCTCTTTTCAATGCAAGATCTAGACTAACGATATATGCTGGCCTTTGTCTTTGAAACTGATGTACTTTATAGATGTTTGCTCCATCCTTGACCTCAATCTTTTCGGCGATAAATTTTTGAGACTGAATTAGTTCTTCTTGAAAAATCTGAAACATTTTTCTTGTATATTCCTTCGCTGCTTCATCTTCCATAGGATACAAAGTTTTCAAGATAGGTCTTGAATGTTTTGTCTTGTAA
The DNA here is from genome assembly GCF_900185275.1 of Solanum verrucosum. Lineage (NCBI taxonomy): Eukaryota > Viridiplantae > Streptophyta > Magnoliopsida > Solanales > Solanaceae > Solanum > Solanum verrucosum. The sequence continues at coordinate 979,489 of NW_026020014.1, read as the reverse complement.
TCCTTCTCCCTTACTTTATCATATCTAGCGTCAATAGCCTTATCATATTGCACCACAAATACACTCATTGGAGTACTAGAATTCAAATAATCTTTAAAAAATTTGTTCATACTCTCACTTCTTTGACTTGTCGACATGCCTGCACAAAAAGTGCTACGCACATATGCCGGTATCCATTTTTCCATTTTGACCGCAAAAACTTTTGACTATTTGGAGATGCAAGTTCATGATTGTGCTCAGCAACAACCCTACAAACAACCCATTTATCTTCTCCTTTCTTCGACATATATAACAACGCTTTGCATCCTTCTCTAGTTTCATCTTGTGGTTTATTGCTTTCTAAATTTTTCTTTGAACGAAATCCTTGCTTCGAACAAACAAATTCTTGACCAATTATTGATTTATCTTTCCTTGATTTAGTCATACGACCACGGCGCACACTAAAACCATTACGATGAGCATAATCAAGATAAAACTTAAATGAATCATCAAGAGATTGAAACTCCTTACTAATGTAGGGAGCTTTTGAATTTTCCACACCTATATCGGAAGCAGTTTGTCCAGTTCCCTCCATGTCACTTTCTTCTAATAGAACTTCAACTCCTATATTTTGCACATCTACATTTGATTTTTCCATTAATCCTGCAAAATACAATTAAGAAAGTTAGATAGCTTACAATAATGAATCTGCTCATATATTTTTCAACACTTCAATTATAAAACATATTCAATATTAATGAAAGTTCAATCAATAAACTCCTTCCCAACATTCTAAAGAGCAGAGCAAACGTATTGGGGACAATATAAAAACACTTTAAGATACAATATTCACCTCTCATGAGACTATATTCACTTATTTTTAGTACATTGAAATTCTTTTGCTCATGAAGATATTGTTCAAAAGAGGCTTTTTTATGCTGGCAAACGAGAAAAAAAATGTGAAATTTGTTCATATTGTATAAGAACGAATCACTAAGTAGAAGAAGCTTGTCAAGTTTCAAAATCGCCTGATGCTCTAAAAATTATTTCTTAGCAAATTCACAAATTTTGATGCTTTGAAGAACTACATAAGCATGATCCTGGGAAAACCTACGGTAAAACTCAATATTGTATTTAAGTTTGGAAAGAAAATAATTTAGTTATGGAAATAAATATGATTAGAATCCAAGTAGGACTCAACTGTTGATATTCTATTTTTTTTCTTTTTTATAATTATTGTTATTTTATTAAAATAAGTTACTATGGTTAAATTTCATTAAAAGTACCTGATGGTGTAGAAATTTCATACACCGACGGTGCACAAAACTTAAACTCATTTTAATATGATATATGGGATCTACAAAGTCAATTGACCTTTTTCTCAACCATTTTTTTTTCTCTTTCCTAGCTTTTCTCTTTCCTGGTTTGTTTCATTTTCAATCTTTTTAGTATCTATTTTGAAACCAATTGTATTACAATCTCATTTTTATTTTTGCTTACCATAAAAATAAAGTTTTTTTTGTCTAATATATATATTTTATCAAATAATAAAAAATATATATTGTTTTTTAATATTATTTTATCACTAAATAAATGCATAAGATATTAATAGTCAAACTTAATATTTTAAAACATAATTAATAAGACTAATTTAATAAAATAAACCTCTAATAAAATATAAGTGAATTTATATATAAAAAGAATAGTGGAACACATATTATTAAATTATATATTAAATATTTAAATATTATTGGCATAGAAAATATGAGTGTTACGATTATTATTATTATTATTATTATTATTATTAATATTAGGTATTTGGCATTAAATTCTAAATATATTTTTTCTAGTTGCAATTATGGAGTTGGCATTGAAGATAAAGTTGCGTTGGTTATATATTTGGTAAAGAATATTTAAAATGATGTTCTTTTTTAAATTTTCTTAGATACAATTTTAAAAGTAAAAAATGAGTTTAAAAATAGATTATAAGATGTTCAAGTTTTTTAATATAATTTCAAATTGAAAAAAAAAATTATATTTCAAATTTTGATGACCAAACATTGATTTTAAAATAAATTGAAATATTATTACGAAAAAAATAAATATTTTTATATATGAATGGATCCTAAAACTAGAGGTGGAAAAATATACGAGACAATAAAGATGATTCTTTTAAAAGTACGGTAACTGAAAAAATAAAAGAAAAAGAAACAAAAAGGATTTTAATAGACAATTTTCAAAATATAAATAACCATTCAAATAATTAATTTCGATTTTTTAGGCTCACAACCTCTAATTATCTACAACATGGGCTTGACACATTTTATATAAAATTATCCAGCTCGAAACTTATATATTAATCACAAAAAATCCATTGGAAATTCACTAATCGAAATGAACAGCGGATAAGCTAATTGGATCGTCTAATCAATTTCTTGAAAGATCTTTCATTAAAATTAAATTTTTTTAAACGGGAGAAGATTTTAAATAATGTCATACAAATATATATATTTTTAAAATAATTGAGATAGAGAAAATAGTGAAAAAGATTATGCAATATAAGTATATGAGAATTGAACTTTTAACAAAAGTACAATGAGTCTTTGATTACTTGTACAAAATTGTCCATTTATCCATTACACAAAGCCTCACACAAGTATGAATTGATATACCTCAATCATAGTAAAAATTTTCATGAAAGATCACATGTTCCACATTAAAAAATGAATGTCTAGTTTTCACCATCCACTATTGTCCTGTTTTGTCATTTCTTTGATAAACTGAAAGTGTACTTCATATTTTTTCCATCTTCGCTAAAAATAGAAATACAAGTTCCCTATGAATTCAGATGGGAGGAATATAAGTTCCTTATTAATAGAGATAGAAATTTGATGTTTTACTTGAGCAGATGTGTAGGTCCACAATATAACACTATATAAACATCAAATGTCTAAAAGTTAAAGGTGCCATTTATTATGAGTAAAATTTTTCTAGATAGGCACATATGTTTGAGAAATTACCTAGTAATATCATTTATTTTTGGTTTATAATTACAATATTATTCAACTTTACATATTTTCCTCAAAATATACTTGACACATAAAAAACATTATTCTCTCTTCTATTGCGATGTCATGTCATGTCTTATTATTCATTTTTTTATTAAAAAATTAAAATTTTAAAATAACTCATATGTTATATTCATTAATGTGTATATAAAGCTAATGAAACCATAATTTAAATAGTTTGTATACATTAATAAAAAATTAAACATTGATGACCCAAAATATGTAGTGTGTGGAGTCATTTTCTCTTATAGAGTGTTAAATACATATTTGATGTGATTTTCTCTCAAAAGAATACTTATAAAATAAAGAAAAAAAATATAAAAGATTTATTATATCTAAGAGACTTCAATCTTGAGTCACAACTTTTTTCTCCCATTTAAATGTAAAAGTGGTAATCCGCTCAATTAGACACGTGGATTTGAGCCAAGAGTACATATAAGACTTTCTCCCATTGTCTTCATGATTGTCAACTGCACCTTTATGAATACTGACTTCATTTAGTCTCTTGGATTGCTTGTATTGCTTCATTCTGGATTCTTTTGTTGTCTCACGAAATACCTGTCACACATATCAAAATGTAATGAGGGGGCTACGAATTAAGTACTTTCCATTGAAAAATTATTCCATGTAAACAAGATATATAATGTCATATATATGTTCAAATCCTCATAATTAGTATGAAACAATCGTACAATATATACTTAATGTTTTAGGTGTTACATGTTTGTATATGTATAGGCTGGGGACTACAGTATGAGTGACATGACATGTATATTGTCTTTGTTGTATGCAGGTCTTTACTTGATCTTGGAGGGCTAAGATAAGGCAATATAATATTAATTGGTTAATCTATTGATACAACATTCTATTTCCCCGCCATTGTTTGTATATGAATAATATGTTAATGTCTTTTCAAATTGAACATCAGGAGAGATATCCTATGAAAAATCACTTAACGTTGTCGTTTTTGGTACATAATTTATGTTTATACCTGGAGTATTTTACTTTCAGTGCAGGGAACAATCGATACTATCTTGGGGTGAAAGTTCCTGATCAGATTATATGCAAATGATTCAAGGCACATTGAAGGAATCTCAATGTGTAACTTTAACTCTCGAGTTGGTGGAACAAGAATTTCTCTTGGATCTTCATAGATAAGAATACTGTTATTCTGCACATTGTACAAAGGCACAAATTAACCAAGTGGATGATAAAATCAAGGCTTCAGAATGGAGCAAACAGAAGGGAAACCTACCTTTTCACAAATAATTACAAATATTAGACCCTTAGAATAGTTGAACTTTTGAACAAAGTCCTGAATATTATTGCACCATCTTGTTTCCACATTTCCAAAGATGTAAGAATTTCTAAACTCTGGCATCAGAAAAAATCGGAGGTTGGCTCGTTCCAATTTACAAGGATCCATAGTTGAGATTGAAAAGGGCATTTTGATACCTTCAAAATCGAACATTTTCAGATTTGGAGCCAACATCATGTTGACTTTCTCCACATTCCCCCAATCCCACAAAGAGAATCTCTTAAGCTTTTCACTCACAACATTAATATTTTTCATTACATAGCATCCTTTGAGTATTAAGACTTCAAGGGCTGTGAGCTTAGACAATTGATATTCAAATTCCTGGTCGGTCATGGTGGAATCTTCCAAGTGGAGGTATTTCAAACTGTTATAACCATCTAAAATATCAATTGTGCAAGGCAACGATTCTGGTTCATGTGTCTTGCGGTGTTTGTGCAAAGGTGAGCCAACATGTAAAAATTTACAAAGTTTTGGAGCCCGGATTTCGACCTTGTCAAGTTTTTCACATGCCCTTAGCTCCAAATTCTCTAGATTTACTAGACCCGATACATACAAATTATTCTGCAACCCCCTGCAACGACTTAACTTGAGATCCCTGATTAATGGACATGTTGCAATCAATTTTTGCAATTTGTTGGTGGTGCTATTATGATTGATTTCAAAGTTGCACCTATATAGAGATAACTTAGTCAACGTCTTAGCTGCTGAATATATAGAATCAGGTATGGTGTAGTACAATGAACCCGACCATGATATGCCAATTTCTAGAAATCTGACATTATGTTTAGTTGCCAATTCGATCCAGCGATCCATATGAGAAACCAATTCCGGAGAATAAAGATCCATAAGGCGGAGTGTCTCGATTCTTAAGTTTTGCTCGATATGAGGCTGCAAGGAATCGTCAACGAATTGAACAAAATTCTCCAGGGATTTGTTGTGAAAGTTGGATTGAAAGATTATCACATCAGGTCGGCCTCTCCAAATTGAATTCCATGTCTTAGACAACACGCAAATTTGAGCTTCTTCTTTGAGCCCGTACTTACAAGCCCTACCTAAAATATCATGAATTATGTGAACAGGTAACTTTGATATTCTGTCAATAATTTCCGCCATAATTATCAACCAAATTTTCTCAACTAACTTTATGCTATATATAAACTTAATTCCGATTCCTCTTTGGACTAATTGGTCACACTTTCCATAGAAGTTGATACGGAATTTTTAAGGTTTACCCTTAAAAGAATTTTTCACGCACAAAATTGTTGTTTAATTTTTCCTAATATTTAAGACCTTTTAAATCAACAAGTAAGATTTTGGTCAAATCTCTTTCCTAATTTAATATTTGTACTATATAGGTAATCATAATACATAGAACTTCAAATTAATTAAAATTTTGCCATCTATAAATTATCTCCTTAAGTTGAATTGTCAATTTAAATATCACCCTATATAAATTATTTACTTATTTGAACGATGCAACATAACTATATTGTTACTATTAATTTTGAATTTTTGGCTCTCTTTTTTTTTAGCATACTTAAATTATTTTTAGCATACTATACAATATTGCAAGAGAAAATTGTTTTGTTTTTAAAACGATATTAATAGAGGAAATAATAAGATAACTATTACTTTTTTTCTCACTATAACGCTATCAAATTTTGTTTTCTTGTTTCCTTTGAGTGATCGAATACAAGAAATGTACACTAAAGTATACAGTACTAGTATTTTTGCATCCATAGAATACTTAAATAGCTTGAGTTGATCGAATACAAGAAATGTACACTAAACTATACAGTACTAGTATTTTTGCATCCATAGAATACTTAAATAGCTTGAGTTGACTAAATTCACCATAAACTTTTAAAAGATATTTCTAAATTCCTTTGCATCCCCTCCCCTACCCCCACACATATTGGATGTATGGTTTAGTATATCAAGTTTTTCAATATTTTGGTAAGAAATATATGAAAATTTTATATATTGTTTTATACCTATTGTATATTGAATTACTATATTTTAGGTTAAACATTTGTAATTTAAATTTTATCGACTCCTATACAAGAGCGATAACAAGGCCAATCCAGCTAGACACATTATATGCTCCCGAACCCTCAATTTAATTGTTTTTCAAAAATGTTAGAGTCATATTCTCTCAACTTCCATAGAGAAGCAAAACTCAAGCGGATAGAATAGATGATCCAATTACAACATACCTTTTTATTTTTTCATTACATCCATGGTCTTGCCTCGTGGTATGACAACACCCTACTATTAAAAGGGACTATATTTTTTAAGGAAAAATTACTTAGCTACACACCATTTATTATCATATTTTCTTATTTTCCCTACCATTTCAAAAAATATCAAAAATATCTTCTTTTCCTCCCATCGTACCTTTTTTCGGATACATTAATTTGAAATCTCATACCCATGATTTTCCTTCCCTTTTTCACGCCAAATCTCTCCATAATTACATCAATTAATCTATTTTTGAATTTCAAATCTTTTCTATTTCCAATTAATGATTTCAAATTATTTATCCATCACTTCCATTTCTGATATCTTTTATTATTTTTTAATTTTTTCATCTTAAAAAATAAAAATAAAATTACCTCCACCCCTGCCCCCATTGAAATCTTATTGAACTTCTGCAATTTTAGTTAATCATATCGTCGTTGAAATTTTTTCTTGAAAAATATTTATTTTCTTTTAATGTATCTACTGTTGAAAAACGTCCAAAAAAAAGAAGAAAAAAATTGGATCTGTCATTGCACAGCCATCACTATCAAAGATATAAATTTTTAATGTCTCTTGTTTATTTTTAGTCTTAAATTAGTTTTTGTTAGTGTTATCATTGATCTGAAACATCACTGCTACAATAACCTTTGTTTTATGCAATGTATCATGTTCATATTTAAGGTACTGATACATAACTCTAACGTTGTTGAATCTTCGATTAATGTTTATCATGTTCAATATAAATGTACTTGATACATAAACTTTGTGTTATGTATCACACACAAAAAGAAGAAGCTAATTTAGAACAATTACATGTATAATGTATTTTTTTAATTTTAAATATAGTATTTTTCAAACAAAATAAGATACATAAATAATAATGTATCATGTACTAATTTTTTAGTTATGATACGTAAATTCGAATTTATACTAAATATATCTGATACATAACATTTACCAAACAATAATGTATCGATCCCAAACCTAAAGTCTTATGGGCAACACTTTCTTATTTAATGTATCCAGTAGAAATACAACACTTATTAATTTAAATTGAAAATAATCTTCATGATGTATCTTCTCAAAATTTTCGATAATTTTGAATCAAAATTGAAAGGATCTTCAATGAACTAGGAGAATAATTTTGAAACTCAAAATTTTCAACAATTTTGAATTAGAATTGAAAGGATCTTCAATGAACTGGGAGTAGAATTTTAAATCTCAAAATTTTCGACAATCTTGAATCAAAATCGAAAGGATATTCGATGAACTTGAAGATTCATAAAAGAAATCGTTCATAACTCACCTCACTTGTCCAAAATTTCGATTTTTTTTTTATGAAATAGGGAGAACGATGAACAAGAAAAAGAAATTTAATTTTTGAATTTTTTGATTAGTTACACTATATGATTGAATTCTTGACAATAATTTGGAATGGAATAGTGTAATTTATGGGATCTTAATTTGATTTTCAGTTTTTTTTTTTCCCCTTAATTAGTGCAACAATTGGATACTATGAGATCTTAATTTGATTTTTTAGTTTTTTTTTTTCTTAATAAGTGCAATAGATTGATACATAATGTATCAACAATAATGTATCCGGATTCTTAATTTATGTATCCGAAATGTCTAAAAAACATGGAATTTGTGTAATTAGAAAAATAATAGGAATAGAAGGTAATTTAGATTTTACAATATGGGATTTAGGTAAATTATAAGTTAGATAATTATATTTTTATAAAATGCCCCCATAAAATTGGGAAGTCCGTGCAAAAACTTGTCATGAGGCCGAGGAGTGATGGGTCACTCTAGACTCCAAACTTTTTTTAATACTACACTTCACAATTATAACAAGACAAATTAAATTTTATATTTGCATGCATAAGCAGAAAATCAGGAATTAGAGTAGTAGACCAAATAGAGGCTCAAAAACCACTGCCAGTGATTCTTTATATTTTTTAAATGACAAACAATTTGACAAATTTTGAAATGGATAATAGTACATGAATGAAATGATATATATAAGACATAAATTGAATCAAGGAGAATAGAGACTATTCATCACATTAAAACATAAAATTGGGAATCCGCTCAATTAGGGGCGTGGATTTCAGCCAAGAGTAAAAAGGGGTTGTTCCGTCATCCTCAACAGCGCCCTTGACTTCATTAAGTAATTCTCTATTTTGCTTCTTTCTATATCCTATATATCATCGTCTTGTGGAATACCTGTTATTTCAAATGCATGAAAAATCTTAGATATAATACTACATAAACTAGATATATATCCGAAGGAGGGGGGCTCAACTTATGTAATCTTACACACATTCAAACAATAGAATTGGAATTGTTAAAGTGAATCCCGTTTGATACAAGTCGATCGAACTCTTTACTTTAGTGGGAAAAGGTGGTTCGAAATTTGTTGTAGGTCATATTTATAGATTCAAAGTGTTATGATTAAGAGACAATCATGGAAATTGCACCATATGCTTGCCTCAGGAACTACGGTATGAGAATTTGTAGTCATATGTATAAAAAAAAAAGGTAGTGTGTATAATAATATAATGCAAGATTTATACCTGGACCATTTTGCTCTTAGTACAATATGACACTATTGATATTATCTTTGGGCCGGTCTCGATTAGATCATAGGCGAGTTTTTCAAGATCATGCATCAAAGGATTGGTAATGCGTACGTAGTTCTATTTCTCGAGTTGGTGGAACAATAATCTCGCTTGGGTCTTCATAAATAAGAATACTTTCATACTGCATATACATACATACACTCAAATTAATTAACTGAGTTCAATTAAACCAATTCAAAAATCAAGTAAAACAATAAAATTGAATTTATGAAAAACAATTTACATAGAGATATGAATCAGAAAAAGAAATACCTGTCTGCAAAGGATTACTAATACCAGGCCCATGGAATAGTTAAGCTTTTGAACAAAGTCTTGAAGATTGTTATACCAACTTGAGTCCACATTTCCATGTACAATATTTGGATCCACATTTATAAAAAAATATATTAGCTCGTTTCAAGTTAGAAAGATCCATAGTTGAGAAAGGCATACACATATATTGCCACTTTCAAAATCGAACTCCCTCCAATTTGGAGTCAACAAGTCGACTTGCTTCAGATTCTTCTGATGACACAAGGTGAATCTCTTAGTTTTGTGCCTCACAATTTTTATTTTCTTGATTTCATAGCATCTTGTTAGTTCTAATACTTCACTTGGATAATATATATTCAAACTTCTGATCGGTCATGGTGGCAGCTTCCAATTTGAGAATTTGTAGTGTCTTATAACCATCTAAAATATTAATCGTGCAAGGCAGGGGTTGTACTTCGAGTGTATTTTGGCGCTTGTATAGAGGCGCGCGCACCTTTAAATGCAAATACCCCAAGATTTGGAGCCTGAATTTCCACATTTTCGAGTCCTTCACAATCCAATAACTCTAATTTCTCCAGATTTACTAGGCCTGCAACACACAAGTTGTGGATTCCCTTGCAATTATCTATACTAAGATTCCTGATTAATCGACATGTACTAATTAATTGTTGCAATTTGTTGGTGCTATCGTCGTAGCGATAATTCAGTCAGCATCTTAGCTGCATAAAGAGCATCAGGTATGCTATAGTACTTCAAATTCTTCATTGAATTTGAATAAATTTTTAGAGATGTAACATTATGCTCAATTGCTAAGTTCAACCAACGATCAATATGAGAAGTTTATCCTGGATGAACAAGGCCATAGAGGCAGAGTGTTTCAATTCTCAAGTTGTGCTCGGCATAAGGGAGCAAAGAATCATCAACGGATTTAATAAAATTCTCCAAATTATTCTTCAAACCTTTGTGGCGTTGTATTTACTGATTATCACATCCGGTCGCCATCTCCAAATTGAACTCCATCTCTTTGTCAAGATACACGTTTGAGCTTCTTCTCTTAAATTATGATTTTTACCAACCTTACGTAAGATGTCATAAATTATGTGTGCAGACAACTCTGATATTCTATCAATTATTTCCGCCATAATTATGAGCAAACAATTTCTCTTCTTGCCTTAGTAAGAATCGCAAGTGTATATATAAAACTCTGATTCCTCGTTGTACTTGGAAAAGTTTAATTTTTTACTTTTCCTAGTTGTACTTGTACTCTTCCTTCTTGCACTCCAGTTTTTAAAGGATTTCGACACCATTATTATATCTAATAAATATATACGTATGCTTATTGTAATACCTTGGTTATTTATTATAGGGAACCCTTGATTATACCTCTCTTAATTATTTATTAAAAGTCATTAATATATATCTTTTAACTGACCCAATCAATAAAATATTATTTATATTATAGGTAGGATATATAAGAAGTGTTGTAGTCACAACAATTAACAATTGAAATATTAAATAATTATATAAAAAAATTACAATAATATATGCTATTTTTTTTTAAAAAAAGTTATGTACTTAATAATATACATTATATACATCAATTTGTTCCTTTAATATACGTTTATTATTAACTAACGTGATATACACGTGCAACATATATACACTTAACTAGTATGTAAAAATTAAATATGGTTGTTGTTGGGAAGTAGGAGAACATATAAAGTAGTTTTGATGATTGATAAACTGAACATGGTTCACTACTTGTTGTCTTATGTGTACTCTATCAGGTGAACCAGGTTCTCACACGTGATTGCAGTCAACCTGTACAAATATGAGAGATTGCGGCAAGGAAGAAAAAGTGCAGAAATAAAGGAGTGAAAAAGGAAATAAAGAAAGAGCTGAAACACGAGCAAAAAAGGAAAGAAATAAAGAATGAAAGAAACAAATAAGGAAATAAATAAAGGAGGGAAATAAAGAAGTAGCAATTCAAGTCAAATAAGGAAAGAAATAAAGAAGTAACAATTCAAGTCAAATAAGGAAAGAAGTAAATATAGACAAGTTCAATAAGGAAAAGGATTTGTTATTCCTTTTCTTGTAGAAGTTGATGAAGGCAAATCAAACTCTATAAAAGGTTCAAGCCAAAGAAGGAAAAGAGTCATTTTTGCATAAACATAAATTGAGAGAATTTTCCAGCAAAGCCAGAACGATACCTATTGTATATTCATGGAATTCATCATCTTGAGAGCAATAGTTATTGGAGCAAAAACACAGGGTTTCATCACAACAACATGAGGACCAGGTTCACGCTTTGTCACAATAACACGAGAACCAGGTTCACGAGTTGTGTTCGAGTCTGAACTATTGATTGTCTGATCAATTTGTTCTAGGTTTATTATTGAGTTGTAATAATTCTTTGATTGTGTAACAAGAAGTGGGTTTGACTTCTTGGAGAATAGAATCTTGAGAGAATTGTAAGAAAGAAGTGGGTTTGACTTCTTGGAGAGTAGAGTCTTGAGAGAATTGTAACAAGAAATGGGTTTGACTTCTTGGGGTAGAGTTAAGAGAGAGTTGTGACAGAATTGCAACAAGAAATGAGTTTGACTTCTTGGAGAGTTGAGTTTTTGATTATAGTTAATCGTTGGAGAGTTAAAGGTACTAGAATTAGTTCCTTTGAGTTGTAATCAAGAAAAGAACATGAATCTTAAAGTGAATAAGATTGTGGTGTGGTTTTTACCTTCCTTGAGGTATGAAGGTTTCCACGATGAAATCTCTTGTATAGGGATAAGGTTTCTTCAGTTGTGTTGCATCGGTCAAATATGTAAATAATTTATATTATAAGGTAATATTTATATTCTCAAATATTAAGTCTTTCCAATAGTAATAATTTAATAAACAAAATAATCACTTCAACTTAAGGAAAGAAAATAAGTTATAGAAGGCAAAATTTTGATTAACTTTAAAGTTCTTCTTCCCCTTCTCTTTCGAACTCCAAAAACCAAGGTTCGACTTGCATGTATTAAGCATATAGTCTGAGTAGCATGATGTTCACTTTTTAGCGCTTAGGCCACTACCTAAAAGTAAGCTTTTCGCTCTTTTCCTCTTACATAACAACGATGGAGGAGATAGTAAGCACGACTTTCTACGCAACGATTTCTTCTTCTCTTCTGATTTCTCAAGTTACAGAAATCAAGTTACAGGGGGAGACGTACATATTATGATTTTCTAGATGGTACAAATAATAAATTAATAAAGAGATTTAAGCAAAAATCTTGCTAATTCAAAAGGTCTAAATATTAATAAATTTAAAATATAAATTAAAAGGCATTGTCTAACCCTTGTTTCAACGATGTCAAACTGTCAATTGTAAAGGAGGAAGAACCGTGCAAGAAAGAAGAGTAAAAAAGTTGGCTTCGAAAATTAACTTCTATCTCCTAAAAGGAAATTTTGACCAAGTCCGAAAAGAAATCGAAATCTATACGTTATTTATTTGTATTTATAAGTTATATATGTGTGCGCGCGCGCAAGAAGACACAATAAAGTTACAAAGACAAGAAGTGAAAAAATTGGTCAAAATTATCAAACCTGATTGATAAAAAAAATATTGGCTATATTTATAATTTTCGAGCCACTCTTAGAATTCGTTTAGTCTTTTATATTTATAAATGCACTACACCCATATATATATATATATTATAATTGATGTACTAAAAAATTATCATTTATACTATGTGATAACAATTTCTTTATTTTGGGGATTTGATAGTAATTGATGCAACTGATAATTAAGAATATTTATGATAATATTTATTCTTTAACCAATATGTACCTATCAGATTGGGCCCTCTTTAGAATGAGTAAAGGGGTCGAGTTGAGCCTCTTGAAACGTGTAGGAGATCAAATCAGCCTAATTAAAAATCTTATAAATGTACTTTTATCCCAACATAACCTTCTATCAGGATCAATATCTAGCTCCACAACTAGAATTTTTCACAAACAAAGTTTCATTATACTTCTTAATATTTTGACATTTGAAATCAACTAGTAATTTTTTTTCAATTTTTTTATTTGTAAAAGATATTATATGTATATATGTAGGCAATCATAATATTTAAAGATTGTCAGTTAGACCTCATTACGGGGCATCGGGCATCCTAAAAGAAACAAGAATTAACGATCAACAAATTTTATTAATAAAGAAAGCAATAACTAATTAAGAAACTTCGTCATATATAACACAATAAAAGAAGTTATTTATTACACATAAAATTAACAAACACAAAACAACTTATATATATAAATAATTACTAACAAACACACTTAAAAATTAGAACATGATTAAAATAAACCTAGTTACACAACTAGGTACTACTAATTAATATTCACTAACTTGCACAGTGTACAAGTTTTATTTAACTTTAAATACTAGATTAAAACATTGTGGCATTCTCATCAATAGGTGCAGGATCCTACCAATCCTGATTTCAGTAACATGTGCATCGTGATTGCATATTGAAAATATATGCAATCACAGACGTCAGCAGGTAAGCATGTTACTATACAAACAATCAAGCAACTTTAGTAAAATAGAGAACACAATAAAAAGCAAAAAAAAAAAGGAAAAGAATTAAAAATACTTACAAGATCTATGTTGATTAAACACACGTGTCATGAACGATTGACCAGCCCAACATAGTTCACAACCTCAAACAAAACAACTCATCAATTAATACTTTTTAAACCAAGTAAAATAGAAAAATTAATCCAAAATGACGATTATATCAACACAAATTAGAACACCAAAATCATCGACAAGAGCAACACGAACCATCTGCAAAAAAGAATTAAAGTTTTAAAAAGAGTTTGAATTCGAAACAAATTACTTGAGTGCAAAATAACATAAATCACCTGAAAATGTGAACGTTGAATAAAGCAATGTATGATTTATAAAAAATGATATGAACATTAGAGTGTAGCTCTTGCTTGCTTCCCTTGAACTTAATGGCCACCAAGTTTATCTCGATAGAATTACCAAACCTCTACAAATAAAATCATCATCATATATGTATGTATGTTAAATATTGGTCGACATGGAATTACAACATAAATTATACAACTAACCATTTTAAGCTTCCACCCCCCATTGAAGGTGTAATCTTCGGAAATCATTCCGTCACATTCAAACATCATAAGAGGAACATAAGTCTCTAAATCCACAAGAGTGAATTTGGTTCCAAATCCAGAAATTAACGAGACCTTTCCCACTGAATAATTACAACATGTAAATTAATCAATCGTTAGAAAAACAAAGATTAATGGATCAGAAAGTCACTTCCATTTGTATATGTATCGTAATATAATTAGTTTTAAGGATTACCAAATTAAAGTAAAAATGTCTTTCACTCCACCATGAGTAAAAATTAAGAGTTAAAAAAGGTGTCTAAGTTAGACCTGACATTTATATTCATTGGTTTGATGTAAAATATCGAAACATGATAATTGGGTAAATATCTCAAAATTAAAGTCACTCAACTATGAGAATTTATGCAATAAAGTCTATTAAATTTATTTTATATCGGTAAAATCTCCCAATTTAAGTTTTTTTCTCAATTAAAATTATTCAATCAAATTTATTATTATATATAGTATCACCCCACATCTTACGCCCGATCCACAAATCATTGTTTTAATACGTTCTTACCTTATTGAAAATCACTCAATCATAATTAGTTGCTTGAATATAATTTAATGTGAATATTAAGTACAAATAAATACTATCTTAATTTAATCGCTAAATAAATATATGACGCAACCACTTGATACATTTATAGATAATAAATGATACCCATGCATATGCTGATATAGTCATAATTCACATTTTTCAAGTAATAAACATTACTCCGATACAAGCAATCAAATAAAATAATTTTGATTCTAGTTAAACAAACTGAAACCTATTATTGTAGGTTCGTATAGATAACTAAGATTTACCCTTTAAAAGAATATTTCACATACAAAGTTGTCATTTAGTTTTCCTAATATTTAGACATTTGAAATCAATTAGTAAAATTTTGCTTAAATCTCTTTCCTTTATAATTTATACTATGTAGAGAATCATAATGTGTATAAAACTTTTAAAATTAATCAGATTTTTACCTTCAACAAATTATTTTCTTTAGTTGAACTTTTAAAGGCTAGTAGAAAATAAGTTATATTTAGTACTTGTTTTTTATTTGAACTTTACTTATAGTAGGTGCCAAAATATATATGTTGATCTTGCTTTTTAATGTGGAATTCATTATCCATTATTAAAGAAAATGAATTAGCGACGAACAAATTTTTTTGACAAGGAAAACAACAACTAATTAAGAAACTTCTTTCATATATAACACAGTAAAAGAAGTTATTTATTACATATAAAACTGACAAACACAAAGCAACTTATATATAGAAGTTGCTACCAAAAAAAATTAAAAATTAAAGCATTAACATGTGTAATAAATTTGGCATTCAAATGGAGAGATTAAAATAACATTAAGAACTTAAACATATCCAAAATTCGTAAAAGCGACATAGACACTTGAACATTAGGAAATTTAAAAACAGATATAAAAACTTAAACACGGGCGAACTACATAATACTTAAACATAAATTAAACATGAAAAAAACACACTAGTAATTAGCCATCACAAAGCGCCCTTTGCATTCCAAACCATCGGTGGGGAATCACCATAGTTGTGAACATTCCCCGCAAAATTGGCTGAATAAGGTTAACTTCAACAGTAATGCTAAACCCACAATCATAAGTCTCATCAGAATCATTATTGAGCTTCTACAATAAAAAAAAGATCAATATCATTAAAATTAATTTTCTACTTTTCAGAAAAAATTGGTAAATTATAGAATTACCCGATCAAATACCCAACCACAACTAAGGATATGCTCATGGGAACATAAGTTCCAATCAGTAGCAACAAACTTTCTTCCCGATCTGGAAATAAGTTTGATGGTTCCAATCCTATCACAGCCCTGACACTGAAAATAGAAAAAAAATACGAAATAACAATAAATAAATATAAACATTATTTAACATAAATTAAATTACCATCATGACGTGATTGTACTCTCTGTTTTCGTGGCACATCTTCTGATCTACGTATGTGCATTGTTCTTCCGTTGTTTCATTACAATAATCGCAAACACGCTTCACAAGATAGTCATTATCAATGAGATTCCTTCTTGAGATTACAGCCAAAGTGTGTAACATTAAAAGCATGGCTCCATGGGGAGGTGTTGATGATCCCGACATGTCATGTTTTTTAAAACTTTGTTAAGGTTGTATATATGTAGATTTAGATCATTTGTATTTGTTGACACCCAATTTTGGACATCCACAATATAGATTAATCATCGAGTTTCTTCAATTTTAAACGTTTTAAAATAATTAGTTTTACAATTAAATCAAATTAAAAAATAGTTTGCAAGTTATTTTAAATAGTTTTGTCACTTATTTTATAATTTTTAGATAATATATATGTTTTACATGATTATGTATATAATTATTATATTTTATGAATATTCAAAAATCGCCTCAAAAAGAGTTTGTTTTATATTCAAATAAATTAATTTGGTTTAAAGTACAAGTTATTTATTTTATTAGTTTAATTATTCTTATTTTATATTATTTTGTTTTATTTAATTTTGTTGATTTGAAAAGCACATTTTATTTAAGTTACGTTATTTTAGTTATGGCCATAGTTTTAAAATAATTAGTTTTATAAAAGTAATAATAATAATATAGTTTGCAAGACTTTTAAATAGTTTGTCACTTTTCATAAATTTTAGATGGTGTATATGTTTTACATAAGTATGTATATGATTAGTATATTTTATGATTATTCGAAAATCGTCAAAAAATAATAATTATATTTTAAATATTAGGGATGGTTATAGTTTTATGAAATTCAAAATACTTTCAAGTTATTTTTTAAAGTAATTTTATCACTTTTTAATAATAAGTATGTGTAATTTGCAATCACGCTATTTTATAAATATTTAAAAATTATCACAAAAGATTTTACATTTTAGTTAAATATTTTATCAATTTGCTTTAAGTTATAGCTATAATTTTGAGTTAATTAGTTTTGTAATTGAATTAATTAGTTTATAATTAAGTTAATTATTTTTTATCTTGTTAAGATTAAGAAGCTCGTTAGTTAACTGTATTAATTCGTCTTATTTAATTGCTAGTTGAACTTATTCTAATCAATATGTTCGACTACATTTAGCTATGATCTAGATTCATATGGCCAAGTTTAATTCTAGCTTATTCAATTTTAAATGACCAAAATTTTGGGCCATTTCTAATTTTCAGCAGCCCACCAACTGCCAAACCCATTTCCCTTTTTGTATTCCAACTTTCAGCCAACCCAAACCAGGCCCAATTCCCCGACCCGGCCCAATTTCGATCAGCAAAATAAACCCAGCAATTCCTTGCTCCTATTTCACACTAGCAGCAGCAGCAAAGCCTCTCCAGCAACAAAAAAACAAATGACCCCTGCGTTATCTATCTTCTTCACCATCACGTGAATACACTGAAAAATAAATAAATCAGAAACGTCAATAGCAGCTTGCAAACGTCAACAATAGCTGCCCTCACCAAACCATTCCAGCAGCTCCCACACCCTGCTCTGCAACAACCGCCCATTTTGATCTTTTCCATCCGGATTTTAGGGTATTTTGGTTGAATTTCCATATAACAACAGCCTTTCCTTACCCTTGGAAAAAAATTTGAATTGATTTGATTGGGAAATTCCGATTTTGCCCCAAGTTCCTATCCGTTTTCTTCCCCCTAAATCTGCCTTAATTTCTTGGCTATATATATTATTCACTGTAAGGGGGCGAGTAAGGAGGTGGTTCGGGAGTTCGATTTTTTGACAATAGTCGTTTTACACTTGAGAAATTCCAAAACGATTTTCTCATTCTAAGTTCCAAGAAAAGCTTTGATCAAAGGTTGGTTCAAATTTCCTTGTCTATTGCTCGAGTCTAAACCGGTGTAAGAAGTCGTCGCTCTCTTTGGCTCGTTTGTTCTCAGTTTGCTGCCTCGAATAAGGTAATTTTGCCTTTTCTTACGTCCTGTTTTCGATACGGTGTGCTATGTGTTCTATACTTGGTATGGAGTTTGTTATCAATAATGTTTGGTTCCTTCGCTGTAAATCTTTGCTTTAATACTGTTCTCCTGTGAGTTTTTTTAGCAGTAAACATGATTCAAGCATCGATGAAGTCACTTTAGTGTTGTATGTTAATCCTTAGACTTGTTGGCTCGATTTTGTATCTATAAAAAGCCAGCTGAACTTGTTTAGTTTGCTCGAGATGATCCACTGTTCGATTGTTTTCAACTTTGAGTGCGCTAAATGTATAAGTTCTAGTTCTTCACTGCTTAATCGTAGCCTTGGTTGTCCCCTTTGTCGCTTTTTATTCATTATAATAAACTCTTATCAATAATAGCTCAATCTCATGCTATTTAAATCCAACTGCTGCTTTTACATACTAGAATGTTGTCCATGTCCTGCTATTGTTTTGTTCTTTTTTTTGGCTTCAAGGCGTAGTATTATTATAACCTGCTTGTTTCCATGATCCACAGCCTCGACGCTAAAGTCTCTAATCCTTTCCTTGAAAACTTTGTTTCCTAACCGTGTAACAAGCATCTACATTCCATTCGATCATGTTAAATAAAGTCTATTTTCATGATAAGTCTTGACTATTTGTTTGATGTGGTTAAAAGGGCTCAATAGTTGAAGTGTAAGATTTTACCACCTTGTTTTTCTCTGTTAAGTAGTGTACTTTCAGATTTTGCTGGTTTTATTATTGTGCAAGAGTAGATGATTACTAGCCTTTAAAGTTATCCAACTTCAATTCTGTAGCATTGATCATGTTTAGTGAGTGCCCCAAATTTGTTGGTTTGTTTATTAACGTTCAATGAAGTCTTGATATGTTGCTAATAATCAATAAATAAATAGGCTCTCAAGTTCAAATTAGATTAGTCGTTATTGCTTCCCTTAATGTGTTCTATACCCTCTCATGTGTCCCTTAAGTTAGTTGTCATATACTTTCGTTCCCTGTTTGAAATGCTTTGATGCCATGAGCCTTTAAAACGTGCAGTTGGTTTAGTTTTGCGGCAAGTTGGATTATTTTTATTTATTTTGCCCATTAACTTAGAAAGGTTCCTTATAGTTGTTAAGTTCTTAAAGTTTAATAGTAGGAGTTATATCTAGATGTGTTCAAAATGATAGTTTTCCACCATAGCTTTCATGCCTTTGTGCACTTTTGTCTAGTAATCCATCCATTTAGTTCACCGTTGACCTTTCTTTACATCATTAAGTTAATACTATATTATATATATTCATCTAGTTGAGAAGCTCTCTGTAATGGCCTATCCTATTCCTAATTAATTGTCGCAATTATCTCTCCTTTTAGATACAATGTCAACACCTTTTGTCTAGAAGCATATTTGTTCGTAATTATGTTCTTATTTCATAGAATAACATGTTATCTTCGTCACAAGTTAATCATTTGATCATGTGTTCGTTGAGGGCTCTTATTTTTATTTGTTTTCTAATTCTCTTCTTTCTTTTGTGCGTATGTGAATCCCTTTTGAGTCCATGGAGACTCCACTTCCTATCCTCGCATTTCGGGGATTGTGCTTCTCTTTATCGAGTCCAAAATAGCCGGTGAACAGGTCACAGGCAGTGTAAGACCTGGGAAGCCAAAATTTTCAGATCCCGGAAAGCCCAAAGGGGTCATATACAAGATGTATACGTCAATATACATCGATCTACAGGTCTAAAACGCAGGGATACAGGGCTGATGCAAAATACATGTATTTGGAAGCAAGAAATACATAAAAAGGGCTGATGTACATGCCGATATACACTGATATACATCAGCTGTATACGCAAAACGGGAATGAGATTGGAGCTTAAAAATATAGCGAAATTGGCCCAAGAAGAGGCCCAATTTCATTATCTCGTTTACTCTTTTAATTGTTTGATTATGTGTTGACTAATCTTATCTAACTCTAACTTTATAATTTTTAATTAACTTAATTAGACCCCCAAAAGACGAGCTATTTCTTTGTGTGGTTTTGTTTCTAACAAAATCTCATTTTATCAACTTTTGTATTGTCATTTATAATCTTTAGTCACAACTTTCTTTTTTTTTCTTTTATTAGTTTGAAATAGTTTTTTTTTTATTCATAAACCAAAAATGACTCAAATAAAAACCAACTCATTTTGTTTTTTTGTTAAAATTCTAAGTTACTTGTCTCTAATTCAAATATTTTAAATAGGGTCCCATTTTCTTAAAAAAATAAAAATTGCTCTTTGTTTAACTATTTTCTCAAAGTTAATCTAATAATGTTAATTATTATTATAATATACATACTTAGTCGTTTTCTCAAAAAGGTTAGTCAATTAATAAAAAAAATGATTTTCATGCCTTAATTTACCAAACTGGTTTAAATTATTATTTCAAAGTGAATAAAATAAATTCTAATTAGTCTATTTTATTAATTTTCTAATCACTTGCACCTTAATTCAATTGTTTTCATTTTAGGTCTCTTCCTCTAAAAAGATAGAATAAAAATGGTTCATCTCTCAATTATTTTTTAAACATAATCGAATAATGCAAATTATTATATATTTTTATGTTAAATTATTTTTTCTAAAAATAGTCAAATACATTTTAGTCAAGTCGCAGGTCAACCGCATGTTAACGGGCACTTCGAATGCTTAAACCCTTCTCGAAGTGTAAATTGAACCCCGAACCTTCTTTGGTATTTTCAAATGATTTTTTCTGTTTAAGTATTTGAAAATTATAAGTTTTCTTAATTTCTTTAAAAAATTAAGTGGCGACTCTTTTCTAAGTATTTCTTGAATTGTTTAATACTTAGAACATTTCAAAAAGTGATTTTTCTAGAAATAGTTAAATTACGGCACAACAGTATTAATACATCAAATTTATATATGATTCTCTTTTTTCTCTTCGTTGAAGAGGGGTATGACATTGCAACAAAGTTTCTATTTTGTTTCGAAAATGTTGAGTTTTTCAAAGATTTAAGTTATTGTTTTGCTTTTAAAAGTTAGATTCAAGTTGTGTGTCAAGAGGAAAGTTCTTCATATCAATAAAGTATTCGATTGTAAGGGATCAGATTGGGACTCTAAGAAGGAATAAAGGATTGGATAGGGCCTTAGAAATGAGTAAGGGGTCGAATTGGGCCCTAAAATGCATAAGGAATCGAATTGTCAATCCTAAAAATAACCATAAAGTAGTTATAGGATGATATATTGCAAAACAAAAATGCAATCAAAGACTTTTTACGTTATTAGAGAATGGTAAAGTATGATTATTTAGGTTGACAAAATGTTTATGAATTGATTATATCTAATTCCATAAATACTTCTTATCCAGGTATAAAATATAACAAAAAAAAACAAATATGAAGCGTAAAAACAATCAACAACCGAAAAATTATGGAAATTGATTATTTTTAAGAACAATTCGTGATGAAACAACTAAACGAACAAACAACCAATAAGATCACATAAGAACATGACAGTCATGGTCCATGAAGAAAAGAAAACAAAAAAAAAAACACTTATGTTCAACAAAAAGTGAAATCAAGAGAGTGATCTTGACATATCAAATATTTGCTTAAGATAAAAGCGGACATGACTCACATTCAACAAATGTCTCAAAATAGAGGAGTTGATGACGGGAAATATTTCATATTTCTTTAAGGTAATTTAATTATTAGTGTATATAAGGTTTGTAGTTACATTAATTATGCTTATTTTGATTATTTTTTGTAATAATTAGTAGTTATAAAACAAACATATTAATCACCTTCTACTTTCTTGTTTTCTTTTGTTCATGCAATAATATTGACGAAAAAATAGTGTATTTATATGTTTAAAACGGTCGACTACGGATGTGACATTGTCAACCACGTCCTAAAAGTAAAACAAATTCGTGGTGATATTTTCTTCATTGTATGGGTCTTATTTAGTTTCTCATATTTCTAATTAATTGGTTTCTCACATTTAGAGCAAATCATGCAAAGAGACCGAGATGTAAAACTAATTCGGTTATGAAAGAGCTTTGATTGTGAGTGGAGTTTATGCCCCTTTATGCTCTTTAAATATACTAACAGGTTAGTCAAGAAAGAATACGAATTCAACAACTACTGAAGCCTTACTACAATAAATGTCTCCTTCAATTTCATTATAATTAAGTACTTCATTTTTCATACTATTAATTTTAACAATGAGTGATATTGTTTTTATATATGATTTGAATGAGGTCATTATGTGAACGTAAACATGGATAACAATTACTTCTATGATGATCTTGATGAGTACAAAAATCAGTCTACCATAAAAGACATCAAGGGAAACTTGTGTTTGAACTACCATGTGAAGAAATTGGTCATATATAATATGCGGAAGGATTATATATTAAATAGATATTTATAATTATAATTTTTTAAAATGCACATTATTTTATGACAATTTACTAGCAATAATAATAATAACTAGTTATTCTTTAATATAATTCTTTTATATGAAATATAGATATTTTTTTCATGTCAAACTTTAGTCTTTTTTATAAATATAAATTTGAACAAAAAATTTGAAATCATTATTTAGAAACAATGTTGGTACGTCTTCTCGGTCACATGATCAAGAAATGCAAGTTCAACATGAGGAAATTGTCCGTACTATGTGGAGGATTATATTAAAGATTAGTACATTACAATTTATGTTCAATTTATTTTTATTAAATTAAAGTTAGATGAAACAATTACTTAAGTGGAGAACAAATAACTTTGTAATAATTTATTATGCGATTTTATAATTTTTTGTTTATTTGATAAGATTGAATAAACAATTGGGACTATTTTAATAGTTTTACAACTTATGAGATTTTTATGTTTATGAAAAAATATACAACACAAAAATTTCATATCTTGCATGTCCAAACAAAACTTCAATTTCATCTCATGATACCATATTATGATTCCACATCATGATATCATATCGCATGGCCAAACGGCCCTTAAACTATTTGAGAATTGACATCATGTAACTTCCAAATTTCCAATATCAACGTAGGCAAATGTACGAAACACGGCATAGCATGCATACCCCGCGGCCCCGCCTAAGCAGAAAGAGAGAAAAGTAGGGCTAAAAGCACTGTTCTGCAGGCATTTAGGGTGCTTCATTTGTGTTGTATCCATTGAACAATAGCAGTAGTTATGGATATTGAATGTGTAAGGTTCAATGTTAAAAACTGATTGTTTTGTTGGTGTTCATTTCAAATTTTTCAATCATATGGCTTTAGCATCTAGTCCTCATCAAACTTACATTCCTCTCCCATCTTCCAATTCAGGTGGTCTTTTATCTCCCAATATTTAGTTTTACTTCCATGATGGTATTGGTGTTGTTAATTTGAGGTTTTGGGAATGATTAGGGCTTTTATTTGGTTTATTGGTGTAGTGGGTGGACATCAGTTCGTTTCCCCTTTTGCATATAGTAACCTTGAGGTTTGAGATGCTGTATTTTACCCGTGGATTTAACTCTACCGGAAATTTGCAAATGGGGGTTTACTCTGTTTCAGTGGCTTGTGGTGGTGGTAGGGGTTTGGTGGATGGTGGTATTTCTTACTTATTATCATTCTCGACTTTCCATTTTTGTTTTTTGTTCTTCCTAAAACTCCATCATCTCTCTTCAAGTTTCTATGATTCTAAGGCTTTAGAACAGTTCTGAGGCTAGGGTTCTTGATTTTGTTGCTATATGCTTCCATGATTTATCTTTTGCATACTACAAATCAGTAATTGCTATTTCGGCACAAGTCAACTGGCATGTGTTTTCATCCTGATAATCATATATTCTTTTGTCATTTTTGCGGTTTGTTTTCTTGTGATTAGTTTTGTATGAGCTATCATGCATTTGAGCAGGTGGTAGGCATGCTGATCATGAAGTAGTTTTAAAACCAGTCCCCATTTATATCATCAGCCATGAATCTCAACTTCCAGCCACATTTCTCAACCCTTCTCCAAAAAATGAGATGGTTGTTGGACTTGACTGCGAGGGTGTTGACCTCTGTAGATATGGAACTCTCTGTATTGTGCAGGGTTTTTTTCAGTTCTCACATGTTCTGAGTAGATACCAACTTTGTGCTTCACTTGATTTTCGATATTATGATGTTATTCAGCAGTAGCTTTGTAAGTTTATTATGAGTAACTTTACTTAATATATGTTTTCTTGCAAAGCAAAAACACATTGGTAATTTGGTACACTTCTTGAAGAATAAGTTTGTATAAGTTGTAGACATCCAGAGAATTATCTCCTAATCTTTCGTTGCCTGACAATGAAAAAATGTAAAAACTGTAGATATAATCCTCTTTAAGACTTTATGCATCCAAATCAAATACCTGCTCTGTTCCAAATTAATGGATTCAGTGCCCGAGTTTTAGATGTCAAGGCTTGTACTCAAGCACCCTGTCAACCAAAATTTGACTAGTTTGGGCATTGGTAAAAACTTGTCGTTTTGGCGGCCTTAGTCCAATCTAGTGTATAAATTGCGAGACGTGTAAATTGACTGTCTTAGTTGGTTAGGTGATTCCATGCGCTCTGTTCCAAATTAATGGATTCAGTGCCCGAGTTTGAGATGTCAAGGCTTGTACTCAAGCACCCTGTCAACCAAAATTTGACTAGTTTGGGCATTGGTAAAAACTTGTCTTTTTGGCGTCCTTAGTCCAATCTAGTGTATAAATTGCGAGATGTGTAAATTGACTGTCTTAGTTGGTTAGGTGATTCCATGCTTAGTTTCACATGTTTATAGGTATTTTGGTAGAAATTTGTGTGGGGCTTGACCATATTCACCTTTACCTTTACGTTCTTTTTGATGAAGTATGGATTGACCTTTCCTCATTTAAATTAATAGCTTGCTTTTCCGGACGCTATCTACTTGGTTGATGCAGTACGCGGTGGGAGAAAGTTGATTAACGCTTGTAAGCCTGCTCTTGAGTCTGTTTATGTCACAAAAGTTATTCACGATTGCAAACGGGATAGTGAGGTCGTATAGAACTTCTTTTAGCTGCCTCTTGTTTCTCCTTTCCCTCTTGTATCATTTTTGTCACATTTTTCCTCTTTATTTTTCAGGCATTACACTATCAGTTTGGTATCAAGTTGCACAATGTTATGGATACCCAGGTTAGCTTCTGGTACTTTCTTTCGAGCTACTTGACTACTAGTTTCTCATGTTATCCTCTGAAATACCTTTTAACTAAAGTAGTAAGTGATTCCCACATTACTCTCCAGCTGCTTAACCCGACCCTTTTCATACTCATTGCATGTTGTCCTTTCTACCACCTCATATTTATGATATTTGTTTTATTATCGTTCACCTGGATTGTGCTGATTTCCAGCCGTGATAGTTTTGATTTCTACACTGGCTCTGCTTGTATTCTCTCTATATTTTGTTAAATTTACTGCACCATTTTTTGTGACTTCTAACTGATTGGGGATTGTATGTAATTTTAGAAGATGCTCAAATGATGAAATCTAAAAAAATAAAAAATTGGGACCTTTATATGGTGATTTGGCATCAAGACACTTTTCTTTTTAGTTGCTAGCTATGATGATTACTTCTTCAACCATGCAGTATAAATCTCTCTCGGATTATTAAATGAATCATTTCCCACTGTTTCTTTATTCCAGATGTGGTTTATTTAATTTAAATCAGTCCTGAATATTAACTTACTTCCAACAGCGATACAAAGTTGCTTTTATATCACAGTGACTGCTTTTCTTTCTATGTTGTACAGATAGCTTATTATCTGATAGAGGAACAGTTGGGGAAGAAGAGCACACAAGATGGCCATATCTCTTTTGTGCGCCTTCTTGCAGATCCACGCTATTGTGGTACTGTGTCCTTATTCTGCCTCTATTTATCTTTTCCCATGTGGTGACTGCATTAAGTATATGAATGTTGATTGTTGAGTGGTTAAATGCAAGAATCCCTACTGGATGACCAGATAAGTTTGGTTCCTGGAAACGTTTTGATTTGGTTTTGAGAAAAAGGGAACACATCATCTAGGATTTGGTAGTGATTATGTTTGCTCTTATGGTTTTTTATCATAAAAGACAAGGAAACGTGTTGCAAAGTTTCTTCTTTGAAGTGCATCTCATTCTTTGAGGAATGTCTTTTCACCATTGTGTTAGCCATACATTTTGAGAGATGGCATTGGGAAGTGATATTGTTCTGTAAGTTTTGATTAGGGAACAAACTAATATGCATATTTCAAGTTGTCATGGTAATGAAATTCAAATTAATAGTGAAAGGGAGGAGCAGGAACCTTCTAAAGGAAAATATTCTTTTCTGGTTAGTTCATAACTTCGAATTGTATATAAAGAAAACAATTGAAGCAACAATTCTATAGTGTACAGCAAGTACTCTTCTTGATACTGGCAATATAACCTCATATATTTTGCACTTCCAGTGGAGTTTGTAGCTCTAACCACCTCTCCTCTCTGACTGCTTTTGCTCATTAAATCCTAGGGAATGCAATGAACTTTAATGATGATCATGACTAGAAAAAGCTTGCTATGGCAAATTTCTCATTGTTGGTTGTGAAATAGAAGTTCATGGACAGATTTAGTTGCTAATACACTTTCCTTTACTTTGTATCTCTTTTATGTGATTGCAGGTATATCATACGTGGAGAAAAAAGAAGTCCGTTCCCTTTTGAAGGAGGTTGGATTCTGTTTTACCTATTCCTCTCTTCAGTTGACATGCCTACCATGTGGAACATGCATCTTTGGATATCATTCCCAGATCACAGTTAAAAGCCATACAGAAGAAATGAGCATTTTAAGAAAGTTCTTGGATGGGTTTTCAAAGACTTTGGTAGTAGAAAAATATGGTGAAATATAAATGGAAACAATCACCCAGTAGGCAACTGGCAACAACTAGTCTTCCAGAAGTAACACAGTGTGAAATAAACCAATGTCTTACCATGCCTCTCCCACCCCCAAATAAAAAGAATACAAAAAGGAAAAAAGAAAGCCATCCTCAAATCAGTGCTGTTGGAAATGAGGATGGGTTGACAAGATTTTCATTGTATATTGCTCCACTGAACTATGTCCTCTTCGAAATAGTTTATTTTTTATTTCTTATTACACTGTATCTGGGATGTCTTGTGCTCATCTCAACTATTCCACTAGATACTTGCTACCTTCCACTGGCACAACTAATAAGACAGATGGGAAGAAATCACATAGTGTTTTTCCGTTCTCTAGGATTTAACCCTAGACCTCATGGCTCTTCAAAATAGTTGCTGATGACATATAAATGGTATTGCATTTAGATAACATACTGGCCTAAAAGGCTTCAGGTTTTGCTCAGTTATACTTGACAGCAACCTTTCACTTCTCAAATTCATGTTAGTCTTAGATTAACGATATGGAGCTTCTTTCCATGCTTATGTACTCCCTTTTCCGCACAGTGTCGTGGCTTATGTACCTTCTAGAATTGTATTGCTTAGTTCTTTTTTTTATACAGGATCCCCAGTTTTGGACCTACCGACCATTATCTGAGCTAATGGTCCGTGCAGCTGCTGATGATGTTCGATTTCTTCCATACGTATTCCATAAGATGATGGAGAATTTGAGTGAAGAATCATTGTGGAGACTTGCAGTTCGTGGTTCACTTTGTTGTCGGTGTTTCTGCATAAGTGACAACGAATATGCTGATTGGCCAGCAATCCCTTCTATTCCAGGTGATCTCGAACTCTCCACCAAGTCTATGAATGCATATAGTGGTACCAAAAGATATATGTTGTTTTGTATAGATATACTTTAATATAATTGGAGAAGTTTCTTATCCTTCATGACTATATTAAGGCATTGGAGCCTTGTCCTGACTTTTGCCAGGTTTGATCACCTATAAGTTAGTGGAAAATTAAGCTGCCCCATGAAAAGTATTAACACAAGAAGTGTTAGATGTGAATTTAAAATAGTACATGATTTTGAAAATTTAATTTGTGAAGTCTGTAGCTTATCAATTTTGTAGACATTTTGAACCAATAAAATGTTTGTGCATTTATGCTAAAATGTGATACTCTTGTCAGAGTTCCTCAATGTGGAAAGAGATACTTTATAAGACGAGATCTTGTCCATACTTGATGTGCCACCCGGGAAAATGGGACGTGTTATTGGTAGAAAAGGATCCTCAATTTTGTCAATCAAGGAATCATGCAAGTAATAGTCTCTCCCTTTGATCATTCTTGTTTGCTGGTTTATAGCTTGTTTGGCTAAGCTTTTAGCTAAAAGCACTACTTTTTTTTCCTTTCCAAATAGTGCTTATTTTAGAGAATTGAAGTGTTTGGCCAAAACTTTTATGTAAAAATAAGTGTTTTTGAGCAGTAGCAATAGTTTTTCCCTAGAAGCACTTTTCGAACCTTGGCCAAGTACAAATTACTGCTCTAATATTGACAAAAGTGATTTTCAAATTGATTAGCCAAACTTGAATTGCTACTCTCCAAAAGTACTTTTTTCGAAAAACACTTTTCTAAATAAGAGATTTTGGAAGCTTGGCCAAACATGCTATTAGTGGGTCCTAATATGAAACATTTTGCAGGGCAGAAATCCTAATCAGTGGATCGAAGGGAGCACCAGACAAGGTTGGTGAATATAAACATGTACTCCCTCCCTTTGAATTTATGTGGTGGTTTGATTGGACATGGTGTTTAAGAAAGGAAGAAAAGCTTTCGGAAACATTTGGTAAAAAACAAGCCATACACTTTTATATGTAAAAGAGAATTTTCAAGTAAATTGTTTCTTGAAATATGCTTAGTACTATAATTCGAGCCTCAGCAGAGGCAAAAACACTAGTCTAGTCGAATTCTTCACATTTGTCCAAGCCTTGGTGACCAGAGTTACCCGATACTAGTGATGATGGGAAGTGAGGTAGCAATATCCCCGGGAATTAGTTGAGGTGCAAGCTCGTCCAGATACCATGGTTATTAGAAGAAAAAAAATGGACTACTCTTGTCATTATTGTATTTTTGGTTTTAGATGCAACCAAGTTTTAAACTTTAGAAGAGTCGGTCAGGGATTAGTTAAGAGATTTGAAGATCTAAGCTAATTACACCTAATTGCAGAGAAACGATGGGATGAGCCACATTGGGTGTTGGGCTTGTTCACAGCGTATCTCTGGATGCTTGAGGCCAAGTCTTGCGAGACAAGAGCCTCACACTTCTGGCCCAATGTTTTCTGTCCTCACTCCAAGGCCAGCTCCGGATGAGTCCCAGTTTATCCTTTCAAAATATCTTATTTGAAAAGGATTCCATAGTAATCGTTTGCACCTGTTAAAATGCCTGCCTGCCTGAGAATTGCATTTTAGCATGTAAATATTAGCCTGGGAAACGAAGAAGTTTAGTAATATGATATATATTAAAAGTGCACGCTAACTAGAATGATAGCTTCGGTTATTATTAAAAAAAAATACGGGTTGAGGGATGTTGATTTGATATGTTTAACACCAATCTTCTCTGTTTGATCAGGTTTTCATCATTGGACCCCTGAAGCAGGTAAGGAAAGCAGAAGCCATGTTGAGGGGCCGGATGTTGTGACTTGTGAGACAATCCTTTTGCCGCACCTGGAAGCCAGAGCTTTGCAATCGTATCACCCGATCATCACACTAAACAATCTCACTTCTTTTTGCTAATATACAAACCCTGATCTCCCAAATGCCAATTCATTTCACAGTCGACAGGGTTCTAAATCAATGCATCTATTGTTGAAATTAAATTCGTACTTGTTTTACTCGTGAATTTGACAATACTTCTCTTACGTGGACGGGATAGACATTGTTCTATAGGTCAATTGTGAACTTGATTGGTGGAGTGGTCTTGGGGGGTCATTGTCATGCCCACGGAGTGGCCAACTTGGGAATTTTGAGAATGATACTGGATAGGAGTGGACTATAAAAATCTAGTTGTAATTGTAGTGGGAGCCATGGGGGGATAGTTCTAGAAAATGTGGAGAAAGTGACAAAGGGATAAAAGCTAGCCCCCCCTTCTTCACAGTTCACATGACCACACGGTGACTTTGGGGGATTACGGACAAAAGAGGTCGTTGGTGGGCTTAAGGCCATTGAATTTGAAACAGCGTCACTGTACAATGCATGTACAGCAAATGTTTCTTCAAATACAAAGAAACCTCTTCAATGCTGAATTGATTTGATGTTGACTTTTCTTTATCCAATGCACACCCTCTGTTATTTTTACTCTTATCACTTTTGACATTAAGAAAAAATAATATATTTTTTTCATGTTTTAAAACATCGTTTAATAGGGAATTGTTTAGTAAAATATCTATATTTGTAGTTGTTTTTTTAATAAGTGTGTCAAGTCAAACAGTGACAAATAAAAATGAACAGAGAGAGTATCCGTGTTATCCCTGCCGACTTGTGTGGTTGTTCATTTCTAGCAAATGTGAGCACGAACTCTAAGAAAAACAGTTCCACAAAGTTGGCAATGATGGGGCCATTTCTCATTTAAGGCACCAATTATTTTTGGTCTAATAAGACTCAAATTTGCTACTGTTGGAAGTTCTCGTGAAACTATACTACACTTTAACTCATTTTTAATGGGAGACTATATTATTCGATGAAGACAACAACAAATAACGATTATACTTCGATCCTAAGCAATTTGAGGTTGACTTTCTTAGTTTTCGTTGTCTATGTCATTATGTTTGAACTCGTCCAAGTTCAATTTATTATTTGAAGTCACTTCAAAATAATTCATCTGATTGTTGGTCAATTTATTGTTCATTAATTCCATTGTATATGTCTTACTATTGTTAGACTTTTAATTTGTGGGTTTTTATTCTTGGATTATGGTTAGTGCCAGACTCAGGTACTTATACAAGGGTAATCCTAAAAACACTAGAATGTTACTGTAAAGATCGAAACCTGTGCCTATTTGATTAAACTTCTAAAATTAGTTTATTTCTAAAAGTGTTTTTGGAGATAAATAGTTTGAGTAATCAAATTACAAAACACTTTCAAGGAACAATTAGCGCTTGATCAAAGATTCAAAAAAGTGTTTTTGGCAAAATACTTTGGTTTTTTAAAACAAGCACTTTTGACTTCTCAAAAACTTTGTCAAAGAGTATAAATCAATGTTTGGATCTCTTTTATCACTATACTCAAATCTTTTCTTATATTAAGAGGATTAGTAATTTACAAAAATAATTACTTGCAATGCTTAGTTCCTCTAAAATAAGAAAATATTATTGGAAAAGACTTACTACTTTGGAACTTTCCTTAATCAATGACTAATCTAGTGTCTTAGACATTTGTTTTCCCTCTTTAAGTAATCATTAAATTAAACAAATACTACTTAGATTCCTATCAATTTATGTTTATAATTTGTGCAAAAGAATCACAAATCTTTTGCTAATCAAAACGTGATACGAAATAGAATGAAATCCAACAAGATAACCTAAACAAGTAATTTGACTGCTGTCATGATAATTAACAATCAAGAATCAATGGGATTCTCATGATCAAATCTGACGGTTCCAAATCAGCAACTCTGATTGATTTCTCACGTGGAAAATACTGTAATCAACCACTAAATTTCTTCCACGTGTACATTTTCACGTGTACATTAGGATAAGAATTTTATACTGACTACGGTAGAGAGGATTTGTGGGTCCCAGTTGTGCAAAACGCTGAGCCGATAGATTGATCGGCTTGAAAATGACTTGATGGAAGCCGACAAGTTGACAACTCACGTCGGCATCTTATTAACGCGGGAGACATTTATTTAGTTTTGGATGGCGACATTTAAGGACGTGTGCATTGATGGACCGCTTTCTTCAGTCCGGCTCACATCTGAATTGGGAAAACTACACAAATTAAATTCATTGGGTTAAATATTTATTTAAATTAGATTCAATTTAATAATATATTTATTCTGATTGGATTCACGATTTAAATTATTTTTCTAATTGTCTTTCTTCTATTCAATGAACCACTGCTGATATTATTGGAGTATTCATATACTCTGATAATATTGCAGTCTTTTGTTCACTGAAATTTGATGTCATTAGAAGATATATATATATATATATATATATACTCTAATGGTATCAAATAGTAATTGAGTATTATTTCCACTAAAGCATTGCTTCTTCTTCTTTGATACCATCATAGAAGACGTATATATACTTTGATGATATCATGCAGTAAACGTGAATTACTAGTTAAAAATAAAGGGTGTAAAAATAAGGGATAGCTGTTTTTAAATAATTTCTCTTTTTGGGATACAAAGTGTTTTTTTTCCTTTAGAATTAATCGGCCCAACTTAACTAATAATACCCGCTAGATAGTTTAGTTTTGAAATTTTCTCATTGCTAATCAATTATTGGATGGTAATAATGTTTTCCTCCATCAGAAATTTTTTCTTTCTTTCACATTATGTGTTATGCACTTGGAATTTTATGTCTAATATTCGTTTTACTAAAACAAAAACTATTAAAAATGGAAACATGAACTAGATGGAGATTTTTTAATGAATTACATGTATTTTTTTTATCCGTTATTTGTTACGGTATATCAAATCAATACTGTAATATTTTTGTACACTTATAGATTGTTTTTATTGCTGTGATTTACTGGAGTTGTCTTGTACTTGAACTAAATTTCAAAACTATTTTGTATTATTTGACAAAGAAACTTCTCATCATCCCACGGATAATGACAAAAGCTTTCAAGGCTTGAAGCAACTTAGATTGATGACATTAAAGTAGATGATGTTAAAAAAAGAAAAAAGAAAAAAAAAAGACGTAATTAAGCAAATGTAGAAAAAAATAAATTGATCCAACTAACATCTATATAATTCCTGTTACGTGGAGATCATATTTCTGTTTTATTGTTGCGTCCAAGAGGGATTTGTTTCTCTTTGATCATTTGTGTCCTAGTTGGCTTTATCTTATCTTAGCTACAACTTTTCTTTGTTAGCACAAGATCTTTTTCTTTTTTTTTACTTATGTTGAAGTGTAGCCTAGTGATAAATAAAGTAGATAAAAATTATGAATGAATATTGATAGTTTATTCTCTGTGATTTTAAACTTATAAACTTTTCAATATTTCAGATTTACTATTTGTTACTTCTTTTATTTTAATATATGTGGCATACTTTCTATTTAATCCGTATAAAAAGGAATGTCATCTTTTAATGATCAGGAACGACTTAACTTTAAAATACTTCTTTTATCCGGTAAAGTAATTTATAGT
Source organism: Solanum verrucosum (assembly GCF_900185275.1). Lineage (NCBI taxonomy): Eukaryota > Viridiplantae > Streptophyta > Magnoliopsida > Solanales > Solanaceae > Solanum > Solanum verrucosum. The sequence goes on along the minus strand of NW_026020014.1, from coordinate 945,619 downwards.
CACACAATTGTTAAAGATTTAGTCTATAAATTCCAAAAGACCTTTCCATTTTCTTGGGAAAAAAAATCAAGTCATGAAATGTTTGTCTTAGTGAATTCTTACACATAAAATATATGCTTCATGTCAAAATATTAAGTTAAGATGAATTCTAATGATTGAGTATTGCATTTGTCATTGATCTCCTATACAATTTTTCTTAATAGATCTACACCAACTCTCTTAAGAGTATCATACGCCTTATGTGTAGTTTTTTTCCCTTTCAATTATCAATGTCAGACTTTGTTCGTGCACTAACACAATCACCAAATTCCATTGGAGAAAAAAACAGTGTTGATAGAAAATAATAGATATTCGACAGAATAATCGATATATGTTCAAGCTAGCTAGTTCAACCATCTAGCTAAATTCATGTGGGTAAAATTATTTAATATTATAAATTAATAGAATGTAATAAGTATCCAATAAAATAATTGAGATGTACATAATTGAACATTCGAATGTTATCTTTGTTTTTAAAAAATGTTTCTCTGATTCCTACTATGTTAAAATATATACGTAAATGGAGCATATATATATACTTCAAGAAAGAGAATCAAATTATTACGAGGTTAATTAATTATTGGTGTGAAATGATTATTTGGTTTCAACAACTCTATATCTAAATATAAAGAACAAGTAGACTAGAAGGTGAAGAAAAACATGAGCGTTGACAAGTACAAGTAGGGAAAAAATCAAATCAATCTGTTTTTAATGATAATATAGAAAGGGGCCTCGGTGGAAAATTTATACAGAAACAAGCAAATTGCTATGGCAACCCATTTCACTGAGCTGTAATGATGGGTCACATGTGGGTAGGATTCAGAAATTTTAGATGCTCTCCTAAATATACATTGCCATATTTTTTCTATTTCTTTCTAAGTTTAAAAAATAAAATAAAATAAAGAATAAATGGATTGATATTTCATTCAATTTAGTGGTTAATAAAGTAAACTGAAAGAATCATGAGGTTTATGCCAGTTTCAAATGTCAACGAAAGCAAAAATACTATTCTTTCTATGTCAATTTATATGTCACATTTTTATTTTTAATCAATTTTAAAAAAAATTACACATTTTTCATTTGAAAAGTCGTTCTACCAATTTAAATTTCAGTAAAAATAAAAATATCAATAAGTGATTATTTCTCGTCTATCCTAAGCTTTGACATATTTATGAGACTATGAGAGATAGCAAATATATTTAATTAGTCTATATACGACAAGCTAACAAGCTGATTTGAATACCACGACCATAGATAAAAAACAAGAAATAGTGGGAGTGATAGATAAGATGTGAAAAGACAAAGTCCTAGGAGCAAGTTGGTGAGCTTCTGATATCTTCACTTAGTTTCTGAATTCTGACTCCTAACATTTTTCTTGCCTGCCAACATCTCTCTGGCTCCTCAACTCTTCCACTACTCTTATTCTTCAATCTAATTTCTTTTGTCCATTATAATTTATTTATTTTTAAAATTAAAAATATTATTTTATCTTTAATAAATTTTTTTGTGTAATCATACAAATGGTATGATATAGTTAAGATTATAAATTTATAATGTTATACTTTCGCATAAATTTTATGACATATTTAACATCACAAATTTAAAATATTTTTTCATTCTTAAATTTTCTGTCAAATTAAATTGATTCACATAAATTGAAATGATAAGATATTATTTTTTAATCCTAAATTTTTAATTCATTTTTTTCCCTTTTCACAATGTTGATAGGAATATATCCGGGGATAATGAAAAAAGGAATAAGAACTTCTAGTGATATTGTGATTATTTTTGTAAATAGATTTTGGGCCTATTAGAATTCTCAAACCTTAGCTTATGAAATGAGAATTATCATATACTCTTTCCATTCTATATTATGTGACATTATTTGATCCTTAATATGATTTTAAAATTTATCGTCTAAAATAATCCTTAGATATTTAAATAATAATTAAATTATTTTTAATTATAATAAGATAATATATTTTTAAAGTAGTATATAAAATAGGACAAAAGGAGTAATTAAAAAAATAACAACATATTCCTTCAACTAAAATTAACATTGGAAAAATAAAAAGAACTAGAAATGAGTTTATAATTAGTTACAGTTCTGCCTAGTCAACTGCTCCAAAAGGAATTGAAAAAGTAACTTTATAAATGGAGTCCAAGCACACCTAAAAAGTTTGCTAAAAAATGCCTTGACTGTCATTTGCTTTTTTCCAAATTATTTTTTACTATTTGCAAAAAAGTTTGCCTTTTTTTTCTTCTGACAAACCAATTAAAAGGGTATGATTGACACTCGGTAAACTTGGTCATCATCATCTAAAAAAAGATGGTAAAAGGGAAGACTAAAAAGTACTCCCTCCGTTTCACAAAGAATGACTTCATTTCCTTTTTAGTCAATTTAAAAAAGAATGACATCTTTCCTTTTTTGGTAACATTTTACTTTTTGCTTTCCACGTGACATGTTTAAGACCACAAGATTAAGGGCAATTTTGTACATTTGACATAACTTTAATTTAGGACCACAAGATTCAAAAGTCTTTTTTATTTACTTAAACTCCGTGCCAAGTCAAACCAGGTCATTCTTTGTGAAACAGAGGGAGTAGTAAAAAAGTAACAGTAACAAAAATATTGTTATGATTAAAGCTATGATTAGAGGGAATCTTTTAGAAAGATTTGAAAAAATTGCCAAAGCCTAAAGTTGCTTCGACGGATATACACTACTAAGATAGATAGAGATGAATTCAAAATTTAAACGTTTATTAAATTTTATTAAATTAGTACCTTCTGCTTTAATTTTTCTCTTCCTCTGCTTATATGTATCAAATGTGTAAATCTTTTTCTAATACTGATTATTATAAATATATTTTAAGCTATTATCACTTGTTTTTTACTTTATTTTTCAGATTGCTAATTACTTTTTATGAATAATTATGTATAGATATTGATTATACTTAGATAATTTAGTAGTTGAAAAAATATTTTTCACAAGGTTAATATATATAATTTAAATCGGCTTTATCTTTTTTTAGTTTTTACACATTAATATTTATATTTAAATTCGACTAAACACAAATTTATATCGAGAAATTCATATGTATTTAGAGTGAAGCTCTTTCTAATAATAAAGTTAATTTTATTATATAAAGCTCAAATTCAAATTTTCAAATTTAAAATAAAAAAATATTTATCACTTTATTACAATCTTATTGATCAGTTTAAACTGGCTTCAAAATACATGTGGTTTCATGAGCTTTTTAGAGCACGCATGGAGCAACAATTGCTAGAGCAACTAAGCAAACCAAAAAGGAGGTGGACAGAGCTTTTCTCAATTCCTAAAATGTTTAATTATTTATTAATTAAGAAAAAAACAACATTCAAACTGACGGAGAATAATAAATATAATTCTTTTTTATTAACGTTCAGAACGCATCTCAATAATCTCATGCTCCCCATCTGCAAAACTATAATCTTACAGCCCCACGATGAAGACGATTACAATAATGATATATTCAATAAAATTTTGTATGTGATGACTAATAATTATAAAGAATATCGTATTTATAATATTTTATTTTTATCTTCACTAGATGAAGATTATTTTCAAAAGATCCTAGATTCAAATAAGCTGCTTGTATTGTTCGAATAGTAAACACTTTTCGTTTGCAATCTTAAAATCGTGAATTTAAATATATAATAATCGAAGCTCCCCACAGCTAGCCCCACAAATAATAAAGAACATTACATCTCTTGTCAACTCTTTGAACTTATATAATATAAAATATTTTATTCCTGTGCGACCAATATTTTCCCATTTAAAATATATACTACTCTTTTTTCTTCCTTTTCCATATATAAATAGTAATTAGCTAATGTTCTTCCAAACAACATATTGCAAAAGGGGTCAAGTATTTTGGTATTCCAATATTGCAGCTAAAACAAACTCTTCTTTCTCTAACAGCTTCCAGTTTTCTGTTATATGGTAAATTTCTGAAGTTTCATCTGCTAATTAATCATTTATACAACTAGACAAATTGTAGCTAAAACTGACGTTAGCAAAATCTATTTTTGTATATTATCACAGATTTATATGAGTCAAGAATATGGTTGTTAGAGCCACTACTTCTGCATTTCACTAAATAATACAGAGTTTCATTCTGTCACTGAAGTGCAACATTTAATTTTCCTGCAGTCTGCAGCTAACTTAATTGTAAGTTGTTGTTTTCTTTAAATTTCAATCTTGATTGTCACCGTAATATCTAGAAAAGTTCATTAATCGATCCATAATTCAAAGTCGATGGGTTCAATATTTACTTCGTTATTGCCATTGAATCCATCAACGAATTAATACATCCTTGAAATTTTAGTGATTTTTCATGTTTTAATCCATGACTCACATTATTCAGGTATTGAAGAGCTAGCGGAAATGGAGAATTTGGATTGGAATGAAACTCCGTTTAATTTTGGATCTTCATTTGATCCAATACATGTAATTTCAAATTGGAACATGCCACAACGCCAAGAAGCTGCTAATAGATTGGCTGCTGATTCTATGGCGGCTAAAGCCGGAGCAGCAGATCTAACCCGGGACTGTACTGATGTAGGCTTTTCTTCTTCCCCAATACTCAATATGCCTAACAATTACATCAGTGATAATAATCCATTAGGCCTAATGTCCGATTTCGGTGTCGAAATTGTTAAGCCGGCAACTGGGCTAATCTCCAATACTGTATCTCTAGAATCCATTGATTGTTTATTATCAGCAACCACCACCAACAATACGGACACATCAGTCGAAGACGATGGCATGTCCGTAATTTTTGCTGATTCGAATAGCTTGTGGAATTCCGGAGAGTCTGCCGGAATTAATCCGCCTGCAGGTTATCAACAGCTTTTGACCTGTCTGCCTACTGACCATAAGATACAGGAAGAAGAACAAAATCAAAGAAAACGAAAATCTTATGAACTAGATGAAGCAGTTTCACAATCATCTCTGGCGAATTCTTCGAGCGAGTTCAATCTATTCCAGTCAAATTGTGGTAATTTTCAGCTAATTTCGGAAAAACAATCCAAATCCAAGAAGGCGAGGTTAATTGAGACGAATAAGCGTCCAAGTTCATCAAACATCAATTTCCAACAAGCTAGTTCATCAGTATCGTCAATTGATCAAGAGCCCGATCCGGAGGCGATTGCACAGATGAAAGAAATGATATACCGAGCTGCAGCATTCAGGCCGGTTGATTTCGGTGCTGAAGCACTAGAAAAGCCTAAACGGAAGAATGTAAAGATATCAACGGATCCTCAGACAGTGGCGGCGAGGCAAAGGAGAGAAAGGATAAGTGAAAGGATTAGGGTTTTACAAAGGCTAGTACCAGGAGGAAGTAAAATGGATACAGCATCAATGCTTGATGAAGCAGCAAATTATTTGAAATTTTTGAGGTCACAAGTGAAAGCATTGGAAGTAATAGGGCAAAAACAAGATCCTTTTACTTCAATAGTACCATTTAATTACCCAATTCCCATGCAATTACCACATTTTCCACTACAAAACCCTACTCAAATTCATCGACCAAAGAGTTGACATGCTTTTTTTTTTCTTTGAGGAAAGGGACAATGTAAAAACTTTTTAAGTTGATTTTTTTTTTTTTTTAAAAAAAAAATCTTTGTTTTTGTTGTTATTCTTCCTCCCCTCAGTTTTCTATAAGATGGGACTAAGAATTATTTCTAGTACGTAAGAAGTTGATAATTTTTATTTCTTTGCATGGAACAAATAAGGACTTGTTCAATTAGAATGGTAGTCTGTACTCTGTAGCGTACATTTAACATACGTTATTCTAGTACATCTTACTTGATATCAAGACTAGATGGAGCTTGAGTTTGAGTAATTTGAATTTGATTTATGCTTCATGAATTGGCGAACAATAATTATGCTACAAACAAGTAATTTTGATCTTGAACGCACTTGAGATTTGATTTGTCTTTGTTAATGATTCACTTTTAAAATGTTTTGGTGGTGAAATGGTAGACACGTGAAATGAAGATTTCACATACTACATTCTATCATTCTGATTTATTTGTACCTTTCGTTCAATGAGAAAATGAGTCCAATTTTACCGGCTTGATCTTGTGTACTTGAAACTTGTGCAAAAAAGCATGACTGCTGGATTTTGATTAGTGAATGGAAAAAAGAGAGCTTAGAGAATAAAGTAAATAACATGCTTCAATAAGTAAAAAATATATCTAATAGCTAGTGTAAAAGTTATTTATATTGCCAATATATATTAGCAGCTTAATCATGAGTTTCACTAAGGAAAGCTTCAAAATATAAAAAGACAAACATATAAAAAAAGTCTAGAGAATTTCAATATCTAATATATACGTAAAAAAAAATTAACTTTTATGTTATATATAAAATACATTTTTTTCGATAAATTAAAGGGTTTGGATGAATTCCTGCACCTCTAGCTCCACCTCTCTTGTATATAGGTTAGATAAAAAAGAAAATATGTAACTCTCTGTTTTAAGCAATTTTGAAAAAAAATTAATGTTATCAACACTCAGACTCATGATTATTTCATCATGATATAACTCAGAAAGTTAGCTTTACTGCCTAACTAAATAATCTTGATCCAATATTATATCATGATGAACTCATTATTGCATACTCTTAAAGCTTCAATAATGAGCATCATAATGAGTTCCATAAGGTGAAGATCTCAAAAGGCAATAAGTAATAATAAGGGCTATGATTAAGATATTGGAGAACATAAAAAGTGATTACCACTTTGTACCTGCAAGTTTAATTATATTTAATTTCAGATTTTTGTACTTAGTTAGAGATGTTAGAAAAGTGTGAACCTTATTTTAATGTAAAATTAGTGAATCCTAGTCAGTGGTCCTGTCTCCTTGATTCGATCCAAAGCGTGCCCCTCGGGTTTTTCACTCCTAATCCTTATTGCTAACCACGTTTATTCTTCCTTTTTGGCACTTGCTCTTTATTTTAATCCTAATTATCACAATGTTTTTATGCAAAACAGGAGGCAAAAAAATGCTAACCGCTAGATACTTATCTGATATTTACATAAAGTCATATTAGTTAATTTTATATAGAGAAAAGGCATAAAGTTATTATTGAAGTTGTCCCGAATTTTCAAAAAGATATCTTAACTTTGCAGGTGTCCTATTACCCCACGAAAGTATCTAAATCCACAATAAATATACCATTTTGACTAATTTTAACACCACTCATGTTGTCACGAAAATATAAGCGCGTGAAGACTCTTGATACAACTTCAGACCAACGTAAACTTGTCATCTGGCACCCCAATTTGACAGTTTTTTTAAAAAAAAAACATAAAAACCCATGTATTTTTTTTTTTAAAACTTTATTAAGAATATTTTTATTTTTTCAAATCTTTTTTCTCATCTTCCCTACCATCATTAGCTTACCCATATTTCTTGGGGTATCCATGTCTTCCTTCATTTTTTTTTTTTCCTTTCTGGTCATTGTTTTTTTTTAAAACTAATGTTATTGTGTTCATTCTTCTTCTTCTTCTTCTTCTTCTTCTTCTTCTTTTTGAAAAACAAATTAGTTCCTCCTACAAATCAAGATTGGGATTTGGGAATAGTAAAACTATGAAAAACTCGATTTGGGAGTAAGGAGTTGGAGAAGGTGGTGATTTAAATTTCAAATTTTGCTTGGTGATATATTTTGAGTATTTAGATTTTGATTATTTGATGATATTTATTTTCATAAATAAATTAATTGGTGGTAGTAAGTAGGCAAAAATGAATGCTGGCTACTAAAGGGACACAAAGTGTAAAGAAAAATCCATTGCAAGACACCAACAAAAGCACATGAAATAAAATTTCCCATGAAAACGATGAAGGGAATGGAATAGAAGAAGAAAAAAAAAGAAAAAAAGAATGGAACAGAAATTGAGGTGAAGAAGAAAGAGAAAAAGAATAAATGAAAAAGAAAACCAAAGAAATCAAATAAAATAATTAAAAATTTACTTTTAACACGTGGCAAGTGACTATTAGTGCGTGTCTTACAAATATTTTTGTATAAGTGGTACTGGGTGAAAAATGGGGTGTATATACTATTTTGAAGTTGTTCAATGGGGTAATAAAACACCCGCAAAGTTAAGATGTCTTTTTGAAAATATTTGAGACAACTTTAGTGGTGACTTTATGTCTTTTCTCTTTTATATATATGATGATAACATATCAATCAAATATGATTAAATGATAATAGTGTATAGAAAAATACATACAAATCATGCATCTATTAATGTGATGTAAATATCAATCAAACTGCTAGGCAATTTATTTCCATCTTTGATACTTATCTTGATGAATTCAATATATTTTCAGTCTTTCTCACCACTGAATTCATACTGAACTTTGTAATTATAGGTTCAAGAATTTGATACTTTTTTAAAAATTCTAATGATTTCACATATAAATTTGTTTATGCTTCGTGAAAAACATATTAAGTTCAGTTAAATTCATCAAAACTGCACTACGTACACCATGCCCGATAGAAAAGCCTAGCTAACTAGATGTGATTAGAAGCTGGCACGGATATCATCGTTTTTTTTTAAAAAAAAGGCGAAAAAGAAGAAGAAGGAAATAGAAGCAGACATGTGTACAATTAATTCTTGTTGATGACGAGTAGGATGATGGTATAAGGCAAAGTGGTGAATCTTTGGGAAAAAAAAAGTGGGGTTTGAGTCTTTGGTAGTATTGCTGCAAGAGGGGTTGGGATAATTGGACTTATTTGATTGGATAGAATTAAGAGGTTACAGATTTTGTTTACTAAATATAGAAAGTTCTGTTACTTGACTTGTAATAATTCCCTACTTGTTCTATTTCAATTGTGTATAATGTCCACAAAATCAACATATTATAAGGTGCTCATTTTTGGCTAGCCATGATTTTTTTCTTCGTTTTACTCGATATCTGCATTGGACCTAACTAGTTCAAATTCATACATAAATACATCGTATATTATTAAAATGATTTTATTCTTTAATTCTAAATTCAAATTTCTGATTAGAAAGAAATAATAATTATCGATCACTACAACTTTTAGTGGTGGCTAGTCGTCTATCATCTATGATGTCTTTAAATTGGTATGAACCAACTAGCTGGACAACTAGAGTCATAGCATAACCGTTTTTAGCAAATATCAAAGTCAAAAATTTATTTGTGTATTTTTATGGATAGGAATGAACATTTGACTTTGCTTTTAGTTAAACCGATTGTGATATGACTATCTACTTGTCCTAGTTGATTTTCGCGAGACCGAAATCAAAAGGACAATAAATCTTTTTAAAAACTTCAAAAGGGCAACTCAATTAATTAAGGGCAACAATTTGTAACGGCGTCTAAATTAGGGTTTCAAAAATGAGGCACAAAAACCCATGAGCCTTGCAAGGCTCAACCGCAATGAGCCTTACAAGGCTCAAGGTTGTCAGCGCCTTGCAAGCATAAGTGGAAAAATATTTAATGTAAGTTGTGATCTACTTTTTAGAATTTTGTACACTAATTATATGATAAGAAACTTCTTGTTAGATACATGAGAACAAACAAGAAAAAGAATGATAAAAAAATAGTTAAAAAATACTATTTATCATTTTTTTTATTTTTTAACTATTTTTTTTATCATTCTTTTTATTTTTGTATATGCTTACCCTAATTCTTGCGATTTGCATGATTTGTATAAATTCAGAAATTTGTAAATTCGGTTCCGGATTGTATAAATCCAGAATTTTGTATATGCTTACCCTAGCTATTGTATATGATTTATGGAAAATTCATAATAAATTACCTTGTTTGTATATTGGCAAGCGAAATATACAAACGGAGTTTTGAAAAATTCCTAAATGTATAAATACAAAATTCGTATAACTTTCATAGCAAATAAAACTATAGCTATGAAGCACAAATATCAAAACTATAGCTATAGAGCCTGATTATATTTATTATGTTTACTATTTCTATTTTATTTTTTTATGGGATTTTGTATTTGAAAATAATATCGCTATATAACATGTACCCAATTTCTAACTTTTGATGTTTACCCAATTCGAAACAATCTAGATATACGATATCTAAGTTTAGATTTGACAATACAAACTTCAGAGAAACATATGATTGAAATTCAAGCATTTTATTGCAGTTTTGATGCATAGTATCGGTGATAGGTCTATTTCGAGGTAGTCCCAAGAATGTTGGGCCAAGACTCCAACAAATCTAGCGGCCCACGAGAAGTTTGACATATTTTGGAGCGCACAATGGGCCAACTAGGCCCCAAAGCAGTTGATTTGACCCGCTAAATTTGCCATGCCTCCAGGCCCATATCCACTATAAGGCTTCTGGTCCCAATGCTCTGAGATCGTCTTTTTTCCATTTATCATATGAGAATATTTGTCCTAAACACTTCTCAACTAGTTTACAAAATAGGTTCAAAAAATATACTCGATATTTAACATACGTATAATAAACATACCAAAACATGTACATCATATATATGTTTTGTGCATATTTTAATCAGTTGATAAATCAGTTGATCGAACAGTATATATTTGTAACATTATTTATAAAATACTATAAAACTTAAAACATGTGCAAGTATTTTAGCAAATCATGAAGAATGACGCGTGTTTGATTTTTCTAAAGTCGTACATAAAAAATGGTGTTGACCTTGGGATAAACAAATTAAAGACATCGATCGAACAAACTATAAGGAAGCTGCTGGAACTATTATATATACGTTGATGATGCACTCTAGGAATATTGTACTCGGTTATAAAAATTGTGACGTTGCTCTCAATTTTATAATCAAATCAATGCTGAATAATGATAAGGAATTTAAGTACCCAGTTTGTTTAATTAGTTTATTTAAGGAGATCTGTTTTAAGTCATTTGATAATTTCAATAGAATAATCTCTTTATACAAAGTTGTATCAGTTAGCAGAGGTAGAGTCAGAATTTGAAGTTTATGAATTTGTAATTTTGGTCGTTTAAGTTATTGGTTTTGTTTACACATATTCATTACACTTCTATCAATGTGATAGTACTCTGCACTCACTGATTTAAAATACAGTATTTGTACATAAATTACATGAAACAAAACTACGTATTGCACAACCAAATAAACACACGATCATCGATCTCATCCTAGGATCGATGGAGGACATTATCCAAATTTTGTGTTCTTCAATTAGAGTCATAATTATCAATCATCTGCCTTAAACATTGCTTTATTATCGTGACAACGACAGATATAGCTGGTCTATTTGTTGGTTCAAGAGAAACACAAGCCATTGCTAATGCCACAATTCTCTTTGCTGAATTCACATCAACTTCTCCTCCTAATCTTGGATCGATTATTTTTGAAACATCTCCGTTATCATTAATCATACCATTGACCCACGTTATTACATAAATCTTGTCATGTTTTCCTAGTAAATGCCGTCCTGTTATTATTTCCAAAAGAACCACACCGAAACTGTATACATCACTTTTCTCCGTTAGCTTATTTGTCCTGTAGTAACTGCAGGTCAATCGAGAGTTAAAATTAGATATACATAGTTGTTATTCTTTTTGAGACAGACTAATAAAATGAGAGAGAACGTACTCAGGGTCAAGATAGCCTGGACTACCCGCGATTATGGTGGTAACATGACTTCCCTCTCCAGTTGGTAAAGTCCTTGACAAACCAAAATCAGCAAGTTTTGCTTGGAATTTATCATCTAATAGAATATTACTAGACTTGATATCTCTGTGTATTATTGGTGGCTGGCAACCATGATGTAGATACTCCAATCCTTCATTATTTTTTCAGTTAAAATTAAAAGAAACACGTCAAATATATAATTAATCATTCTAAAACTCGACTGAAATTATTTTCATCTAGTGGTGTATATATTATATATATACCTTGTGCCGCATCCAATGCTATATGAAGTCTTTCCTCCCATGTTAAAGCATTTGGATTTCTATCTGCACGCAACGATTAAAGACTTGTGAAATGTGTGATCTAAAGAACATTTATTTGACTATAAATAAATCAGGTACCTGATAGTTGCATGTCTAAGCTTCGATTGGCCATGTATTCGTAAATAATACCAATGTGGGTGCCTTCAACACAATACCCAACTATAGAAATCAAGTTCTTATGATGTATGCTCATCAGGAGACTAGCCTGTCAAGTCAAATTCGTGTTAACTAAATATAATGTCTTATGTACTAAAAAATACTTCTTCAGTTTACCTCAGCCCGGAATTCCTTGAACCCTTGAACTGAAGATGGGGACAGCATCTTAATAGCCACGTCACGGTTATCGACATAGCCAAGATAAACTGTTCCAAAACCTCCTTTACCAAGGACTCTCTGGAAGTTATTTGTCATGTGCAAGACCTGTGAGTATGTGAACTGCCGGTTTTTCAACTCCAATGCAATGTTTGGATTCTGTACTGTTCTTTCTGTCCCAGTGATATTCCCTGTTACAGAAATTAATTTCTTCAATGACAAATCATCTGGCAATTCATCGATCGATCTTATGATTTGCTCACCTTTTTTGTTTTTCTTCCTTCGAATTATAAACCAAAGTAGTAGTAAAGCCAAGATGCCCAAGACCACCACGGATGCAATAATTCCTGCTAGTGCACCAGCACTAAGGTTATTACTATCTTTCGGAGGACGAAATTCATCATACCTGTATGACAAAAAATTAATTGAAATGTAATTATAAGTAAATAAAACCGTGTCTTCACTATCTAACGACTTGATAACAATTCAATATAACATCAGACTATAATTTTAGATGAGTTGATTACACAATTTAACCTGTGACCAATTATATGAGAAATTAATATCGATCATAGGGGAGATAATTTTCTAAATCAATCTTAGATGTTTTTTGTATACTCATAAATTAATTCATGGATTCTGAGAGTGGAACAAAACCTCAAATCGAGTGATTCATTTTTTGATTTTGCCAGCAATTCTTCAGGAATTTTTTCGGAGAAACTGTTTCCTTTCAAGTATCTGTCACAAAGATAACCAAATTACTCTGTGTTCTAATTAAATAAATACCCCTTCTGTTCTAATTCATGTGACACAATTCAAAATTCTAAACTTTGATAGTGAATTGAACATAAAATTACTATATATCAAAATTTATTAACAACTTAAAATATTTTAAAATCATATTTGGAATTGTGCCGCATAAATTGATACAGAGGTAGTAATTGTAAACTAGAGGTCATGAGTGAGTAAATTACAGCTTTTTTAAGAAGGGTAGTTGTGCGAGATTGGCAGGGACCTTTCCCGTCAGCTGATTGTTTGACAAGTCCCTTCAACAGAAACACAACAATAATGTCATAAAAATCATATTAATTGCAACTGTGCCGCATAAATTGAGACTAAATGAGTTATAGGAGAGTAAATTACAGCTCTTGTAAGAAGGCTAGTTGTGAGAGATTGGCAGGCACCTCTCCCGTCAGCTGATTGCTTGACAAGTTTCTTTAACAGAAACACAAGAATGTCATAAAAATTATACTTAAATATATAAGTGAAAATTTTATTTAATGCCTCGAGACTTCATTTGTTTCACAAGTTGGTGAATTAAAAATTTGTTCGACCCAAAAATACATGATTTGGGTCCACTAATTTGTGAAACAATAAGTAGCCTCGTACAAGTTCTTCATTTTCTAGTTTGCTGCAAGTGATAAAGCTTGCAGTATGTAGATACTTACAACGTTTCTAGATTTGTGAGACTTGTTATGTAAGGCGATATTGTCCCTTGTAATTCACTTGAAGATAAGTCTCTACTCAACAAATTAACTATATGTTAGTTTCATCCTCCAAAGAGCAAAATTAGAAGAAACATGTTTAGAGTATATAAGGAAAATACAAGGATATAATTGTGGGGAGATCCCCATCAAAATTGCATGTGACGCCATTCCAAATGTCAGCTACAGGGCCGCATGGATCTCCTTGCCAGTTCTTTTTAACCCCGTACGTTGATTTGACATTCATAATAGCATCAACTAATAGCAAAATTAATGTCAAATAATTAGTGGATTCGAAATAAAAACTATTAGTATTATTAATCCTTTCAATCCATTCAAACTTAAGGCATAGCTTGTTTGACAAAGCTTTTACGACTTACGAGTTAAAAGTATTTATTATTTCTGAAAAGTGAGGTGTTTGTGTGCGTGCACATAAACTTACCATCTAAGTCATTTGTTTGAGGGTTTATGATTTGCTTGACTACTTTATACAACTCGATGGCATTAATGGTGGGTTGACGAATTGAATTTCCCGTTTTGTTGAGGGAAATTTGGTGCCTGGATTTTGGCTGTAGAGCTGATGTTGAAAAAACTGTGGTTACGGACATATAGTCCGGAGCAAATGCTCCCTCATACAACTCTCCATCAACATATATGTTGAATTGCCTATTTACATGGTTGGCTTCAATCTCTGCAAAGTGCAAGTAGATATAGTACTCATCTGTCGAATTTGCAGGTTCCCACCAAAGTGATATTCCATCAGTGTCATTATCTGCTGTTATTGCTGTGCTCAGCACCTTTGACGGCGGTAAATAACTGTTGGTGTTAGCAATGGTTGAAGTCGTACTCAATGATATCGTGTTTGCCACATTATTATATGGCCACCATAAACGATCATATATGTCATCTTGGTACCTGATGAATTTTTTTGACCGTATATTAATAGTAATAAAATGTTGTTATAGAGGATGAATTTGAAAGAAAACAAAGAGTATTTACCTTACTAATTGAGTGGCTGTTGAGCCAAGATCAAGACGTACGAATGTTTGTAGTGACCCGGATGTGGTCTTGTATATGGTTGTATTCAAGAGTCTCAGTTCAAGTGCGGATATAAATGGTGTTCCTCGATCCTTATTTACTAGACAAACCTGTACAAAATCCGATGAGAGAATGTGTATGATCTCTCCATATAACGGAACTGAAGCATTGACTATATGAATCGTGGTCCAAAAGTCAACTCCGAGATGAAGATCAAAATTGATCACTAGCTGACTCTTTCCATCATAATTTCCGTATAAAAAGCTTGCCCTGATCAAGTATTTTTTCCCTTTTCCTTCTGGAACTCTAATGGTGTAGCAATTTCGTTCTCCTTCAGGAAAACTTGTGAGAGTGTACAACTGTTGTTCCAGGCCATCGGAATGAAACTCACTAGAGATAGTAGCGTTACTACCTGTATCGATGAAACCTGAATCGGATACATACTGTAGTCCTGTAGCTACATCCGTGTAGTTGGAACCTTGAGGAATTCCACAATCTATGCTTACGAATCCTGAATAAAATTGAAGAATATTAGAAGCATCATTCAATTAAAAGTAAAACTGAGTTGAAAGACGAAATTATATATACCTGATTGATCAATTTGGGCGTTAGCTTCAAGTGCAAAGAGAGAAATACAAATTAGAAAGATAAAAATCAAGTCTTTCGTCATTTCACTATTTCAGTGTTGAAGCTAAGCAAAAATTTTAGATTCTTGATTACTAGAACAGGGAGTAATTAACAAGCTTAATTATACGCATAATCCTGGTTGCGTCACTAATTATTTTGTTTTTATAAATTCACAAGAAGTTACGACGTTAGAATTATCCCGTACAGGAACTATTCTTAGCAATCTATTTTATCAGTAGCCATCGTATGCCAGAAAGTGAAGTGAGGATTAAAATAGTTAAGCTTAGTTCATGAGAGAGATTGACTTTGCTAATGATGACGATCTTGATAATTAAGTTTCATTAGATTTTTTTTTTCTGATGAAGTAAGAAAATTCTATTTAATGACGTCAAGCAAATGCGGCATCAAAGTTATAAAAGATCGAGTGAATGTGACTGCTCAAGAAGACAAACACTAGTCTAAACTAACACGAAAAAGCATATAAAGAAGCAGCTCGGTGCACAAAGTATCCTGCATTTAGCAGGCCACACTTAAAAGGATGTGATATAGACAGTCTACTCTAATACAAACATTAGTGACTGTTTCCAAAGCTCGAACTGTGATCTATAAGTCATAGGAAGATCACTATTTTATCATTGCTCCAATACTCCCCTTCAACACAATGGAGCATGCACATTCCAAAAAACAATCACAACTAGTTTACAGGGGCCTGGTCTAGTCAACTAAAAGAGACTAAGTAAACATTTTACTTTTAGAACATGAATTGGAGTTGAAATCCCATTAAAATATCTGTGATTTCTCCATTTGCAGTTTCTCCGCTGAATTACAAACATAGAAAATTCTCAATATTAGCACTATAGGATAGAATTTAACTAAATATTTTTAAATTTGAATACGTCAACCACTGCTTGGTCTAAAGTATTTCAAGAGGGGAAAATTGTGACAATGACAATGAAAAACGATAATATCAATTTAATCATGAAGTACTCCGGATGGTTTATGTACGTACATCTATAAGAAAGATACATACATATCACGAGATTAAAATAATAAACTATATGAACAATTTTATCGATCATGTTGACGAGGAACATGAGATTTCAAGCTCCAAATTCAAATAAAAGATATCGAGAAAATGTCAACCATTTGATGTTCTAATACTGGTGTCATATTGCTGAATAATATACAGAACACAATTTACAAAAGTCACATAGACTTTGAGAAGGATAATAAAAAGGAAAAAAGGAAACCCATAAACTTACTCAAACTAATCCACAAGAAATTTTCTTTGATGCAGAGGCAATTCCTCTCCAAAAGCGAACGGACCTTGGATTTGATGAGTTCAATTAAACTAATCGTTTTCGATACAATACATAAATATACACGTGAAATTTCACTTAAAACAGCAACAAATTTAAATTATGAGAACCTTAAAAGGTTGAACTCATCAAATTTACATAATTTTGGGTCCGCCTCTGCTCATGCCTCACATTAGGACTTTCATACCACCTATGTGTTTTCTCCTTCTCTCTTTCATTGTTACTCAATCTTCCACGCGCACAAGAAAAGGCAAAAAGGCGAGGCTCTGGAGTGACTCAACGTTGAATAATACTTAGTATGATCGCTACAATCACTGTCACCTCCAACGCTACTTCCATCTCTGTCACTTTCCAATTCAGACACCCCTGGCTTAAAAATGAACAATCCATGAGTAGAACCAGGTTCACAAAACAACCAAGAATGCACATCCCAAAACACTTGTACGTGCTGCTCGTTGACTAGTACCGTTTGATTTCCCCTGAATTTCCATTGCAAATTCTTTATGTGAATCAAAACAATCCCATCTATACTTATCCACATTTCAGGATCTCTTGGCCCTGAAGTTGAACTTTCTACAACAATATCACTTTCTTTTTTATTGTTTTCAAATTTAGCCCTTGTTGAGAAACTTTTCTTACCAAAAACATGTTCTTTTTTGTAAAACAACAATGCATCTACAAGAGCTGGCCTTGATTTTGTTCTCTTATAAGCTTTTTTCTTGTAATCACCTAATAATAAAACAACTTCTTCCTCTGCAATTAACGCAACATAAAAATCTTTAAATGGTTCAGGACTACCAGAAAATTTTGCTGATCTTAAATCCCAATAAGCCTCCAATTGATGTCCATCAACCTCAAATGTCTTGTAACCTTTTTTAGCCCAAAAATGCCAAGGTTTTAGATCAATCTTGCAAGTTTGATGATCTTCATTTTCTACGCTATCAACAGATATGGTAAGGCAATGATTCATCATATTTTTTCTCCATATAACAGTCACATTACGCCAATATCCACCGATATGAGATTGGTAAACACATGTAACGCTACCCTGAGCATTTTTAGGATCTACAGGATCATCTTTTAATTTTTGAGCAATTGATGGTTGAGAAGAAAATGATTTTGCCCTCGCGGTAACACGATGAGGCATTTCTCAGATACTTGAAAAATACATAGAATTCATGGCTATATGCTACATGAATGTCAATTAATCTACATCCTTTGAATCATGAAATATCAATAGAAATAGGAATTAGCGACCAACATATTATATTTACCTCCAGAGACAAAGTTGCTCAGGTTTCATCAATGCCTTAACAATATAAGGGATTAATTGTTAGTAGTAATATATTTTGTGGAATTTAGAGAGTAAAATTTGTTTATTTTTGGAGAAAAATTATGTTGGTAAAAGGTTCTGGGGAAGGAAAGACCCTACCCCTTAGGTGAGAATTTTTTTGAATTTTCTGTAGGCTTCGATGCTTTTGTTTAATAACTATAATTATTCTGATAAATCAGAAGTATTTCATTAACCATATATTAGGACGTGTCAGAAAACGTGGGTAAATTCATAAATAGTCATATTTTTTTAGCTTTGTATTTTAAAAAATAATTAATATTTTAGAATTCGAAATTTCATAATTAATGTTATTTTTCAACTGACCTAACTTAAAATAAACGATATGAATGGAGCAGTAATATTGATATTTGACCACTTTTTAGTTATAACTAAATGAATACTAGCTATTATCATAGAATTTTGAATTTCATATGTAAAACTATATGATAGCAATTATTCCCGAGGTTGTAAAATTACTTATTTTTAGCACTTTTTTGAAAATAAATTAAAGTTTTCTTTGTTTCTTAAATTTATGCAATGTTGATTTACTTACCTCCAATAAGAAATCGGAAAAAACTACTCTCTAGCAAAACTAAATAGAAAAAGTTGTTGTCTTCAATTCACTTTTATTTATCATGTTTCATTTTATGACGGTACATTTTAATTAATTTTTAAAGTTAATTAAATTAAATTAATTTAATATTTTAAATTTTAAATTTAGATGTATACTGTAAATTACGAGCATCCAATGTTTTCCTCCCAAATAACGAGCATCCCATTTGATATTTTGTCCGTTGTTTAATTACTCTAGTGCTATTTCTTTACCGTGTAGTGAATATTAATCAAAGGGCGAGATGGCGTCGACGCCAATGATGCCGCCGAACGCCGACGGTAGTGCACCGGCGGCTCCACCGCTACCTGGGACGGACATGACGAGCATATGCTTCAGAGACCAGCTATGGCTGAATACTTATCCGCTCGACAGAAACCTAGTGTTCGACTATTTTGCACTCTCCCCGTTCTACGATTGGACCTGCAATAATGAACAACTCCGTGCCCGCGCCATCCACCCGCTGGATTTCTCTCATATTTCGTATGATTTCTTTCCCTAGTTTTTGTTCTTTTATTTTCCCCTTTTTTGCTGAGATTATGATTGGGTTGGGAATAAATTATAGAAAACGAACAGAAAGAAGTTTTAATCTTTGTACAGTTAGAATTGCTGACATTGTGAAATTGAATTATTGGGGTTTCAATTCACAACTTGTCTTTTAATTTTTCCGCTGGTAGAAGGTAGATTGAAAATGCAAAATTTACTCAATCAGTTTGGAGTTCTTGGGGCGGGCAAATGGCTGAGCCAGGAATTTTATTAAAAGCAGACGCACTTAAAAAGCAATTAAGGGGAAATTTTAACCTAGCTGAACAGTGTAAGTAATTTTCCGACGAAAGGTGGCTCTGCAGTTGGGGCAGGGTTAGATATTTGGGGAAAGGAGAGTATGTTGGAAGAGGTTTGATAGACACAAGTACAAGTTGGAGGCAACTGATATTTGGGGAAAATTAATGATTTTGTTATTCTGCACAAGTTCATTAGCAAGTGCAAGGACTTAATTGGTATGAGTATTCCTTGATTTTACAAGACCATATGTGAATGTATGGTATTAGGTAATGGAGACATGCACAACTAATTGTGCAATTGAATATGCAACTTGTTTTGTAGGAAAATGACGGGCATGGAATACACGCTGAGTGAAGTAATGGAGCCTAATCTCTTTGTCATCCGTAAGCAAAAGAGGGATAGCCCTGAGAAGGTCACACCAATGCTGACTTATTACATCTTGGATGGTTCAATATACCAAGCTCCACAGCTCTGCAATGTGTTTGCAGCTCGACTTGTTAGTATTCTAGTCTTTTTGATGCCATTAAATTGTCTTTTGCTACCTGTATCTTATATGCCATTATCTAGACAAACTAAGAGTAGCAATCTTTATCTTTCAGCTTAAGAATCTGGGCAGTTTAGTAGCAAAGAAGTTAGCCTCTTTCTTGGGTAGGAAATATATTTTGCTTCCCTTCTTCTGTCTTTTTGTTCAGAGAAGGATAGTTATTTGACTGAGCACTCAAGATAAATCTTCTAAGAAAATCCTCCCTTCCGCCGTATAGAATAGCTTACGTCGCTTGACAAACTTCCCTTCCTACCACTTAGAAGGTAATTGTTCCAAATTCAATAATTATGTGATATTGATTTATCCAGGAAAAAACTATTTTATACTCCTGGCGGCAGATTGGTTTTGATCTGGTGCTAACATTCTGAACATCTGATCTTTCTGTTGGTGTTTCCTCCGAGTGATCCATACCAGGTGTGCAAGAATTTCCTTGCCCTTAAAAAGGAATTTTACTTTTGGAACTGTTGTATGCTTTGCAAAAAACTAGGGGCATTGAAGCCTTCAGAGGGTGGTGAACGTAGTGCCAAAGCAGAGTTAGATAAATACTTCTTCATGAGCATAAAAAAGTTTGCAGATAGTACCATTTTAATAATTTAGGATCTCTTCTTTTCTTATTTGAAACTTAATAAATAACAAAAGCATGACTTTCTAAGGATTTATGTGTACAACATGATGAGAGACTGGATGGATGAGAGTATACGGTAACAATGGCTTTGTTCAGTCACTTGAACTTCTGTGTGCAGTGAAGAAATGCAGCTTTGTCTTCTGTAGTAGTACTTTAGGAAAGATCACTGTTGATCCGTTATTTTTTATTTTGATGTATATGCTTTTAATGTGAGTCATTTGTGGCACCAGATGTTATTAAAGATAATACACGCCAAGGTCTGGTTCCTGGTTATTGATTTTTAATTACTGCGTATTTTGACTCATAAAAGGAACTTTTGAAGTAGGCATGACATGTAGGTTCTTTGTAGGAAGAAATTCAGTAAGCTATCTCTAGAAGATCTCAGCTAGGTAATGCGGTTCGGTCTGTGGATGGAGTTCTATCAATTTTATAGGATTTCGAAGGAATTAGAGAAAAAAAAGGAAGTTGAAATTGGAGGAGAGACTGCAGGAATTCCATGTGATTGATTATTTAAAGGTCTTCGGTTCAAACCTGAGTAGCAACATTACTTTTTGCAGCTGCGGATTTCCTTGTCATAAAAAAAAAAACAAGGAATTCCATCTAAGAAATTTCATAGGGAGGAAACTTTTTAGAGGGATAATGCAATGAGAACCAGCATTGGTTTTTTAATGTTCTTCTGTATTTAATTATTTATCTGTCTTTAGTATTGTGTAAAGCAGGTAATATGTGTGAACTTTTGATATGCTTAAAGTACTCTTCTGCTTTTATGTGGAAAACTGGTCCCCTTTTTTCTGCGGTATGGATATCACATATTAATTTTGTGTTGGTCGAAGAATTCATTGATGGAATATAAAAGACCATTGATGTTCATTGTCTTCATTTACTTATTTGACAGGGGCGTGCTCTATATCATATATCAAAAGCTTTCGGTACTGCATCCTCAAAGCTTGAAAAGATTGGATATGGTATCTTGATATCTCTTTCCTTTTATTTTCCATCCTTAAAACCTTTTTTTTGTGCATGTGGGTGCTTTGGAGAAAAGTGTGCCATTACTAGAATTTTATCTTGCTATCTGCAAAGAAAGGGTTTTGAGTTATGCAAACACCCAAATCTCCCTTCCCCCACTCTCACCCACCCCAACCCAAAAAGAGGTGAAGATGTAGTAGACAACAAGTTTATTTTATTCTTTAGTTCCTTTCAAGGGCTTGAATGAAAACAAAAAAATTCTGAAGGCTACTTTAACACTGAATTTCTGATTACGACACATAGCCATTTAGTTGTCAGGTTGAAAGTTGGGAGTTAAGACCTGGGTGTGTATGTCTTTTCGATAAGTTGGACCTGTGTGCAGTGTGTATATATTGTTATACATGGATATGTTCTAAAAAGAAGTCTTCGTTGTTCGACTTACATCTCTCTCATGACACAAAATCTTATACTCCATTGTTTAAATCAATAATCTTACATTCAGCTTGCAATGTCAATTTCTATCATTTTTACTATTATTTCATTACGTTGATTCTATTCAATAAATTCATTTTGCAGTGGAGTCAGAAAATGATAGTCAAGCATCTGAAACTAAGCCCGCCAAAGAGGCCATCGACTTCAAGGAACTTAAGCGAGTTGATCACATCCTTGCTTCTCTACAACGGAAGGTAAATGTAATTCCTTATCACCGGAACTTGTATGGTCTGCATGGAGCTTTTTAACCCTAGATAAACCAATTAATCTTGTCCAATTCATTTTAAAGTATGAGGTCGTCAATCTTTAGCTAAGTAGCTTCATTTGAGTTGTGAAGTAGTTATCTTGGAAGTATTCTGAAATTTTATTTGCAGTCCCAGGGTTCATTAACAGGGATATTTGTGTTAAAGTTCAATAGATCAAGTTCTAAAGTGGAGATACTATTTCTATTTGCAGCTACCACCAGTACCTCCGCCTCCACCTTTCCCAGAAGGCTATGCACCCCCTTCCACTTCAGAACCCTCTGAAAACCAGCAACCAGAGACTCAGCCGCCTCCAATTGATCCTATTATTGATCAAGGCCCGTCCAAGAGAATGAAGGTTTGAGAAGGGAGTGGTGTGTCAACCGTTGCATAGGAGCAAGAAATTTAGACAAGGTTATCTGAAGTAATAGTCTGAAGTTATTGATGAATTCATAATTTCTATATTTTTGTGCCTTCATTGCGAAGTTTGTATAAGCACACAACAAGCAACACAGTAATTTATTGAAGTCACATTCAAACATTTGCATTGTTACGAACTCAAACTGAGAAATATCACATTCGTCTCCTCGACTACTTGTATCTGTGCACTATAACTACGTAAGTGTAAGAACAATTCAAAGTTTAAAGAATAAGGAGAAAAGGAGTTCAACTGTTTACAGAAGAACAATTCAAAGTCTATAAATCTGCAATGACCGGCCAGCTGACTCATTTATTTTGGCCCTCAATTGCAATATTCTTTCTCTTTAGTTTCTAACTGCTCAAAGGTCGAATTGCATTTATTATACCATTGAAAAAATAATTATTGAACAGTATTTCAACCATACCTTAATTTCTCCATACACTTGACAAAACTCGAAAGTTGCCCTGGCCTGTTGATCACATTTCGACTTGATACGGGAATGTTTTGGACGTGTGGTAGATAGATTGGTTGGAGGTCTCTAAAAGAGGAGCCACTTGACTGTAAGGAGAGGAGTGGCTGTGAAACGGCGATTCCCCCCTTTCATCCAAAGAGAAAAAAAGAAAAGACAAATTACTTAACTACACTCCTTTACTTATCTTAATATCCATTTATCCCTACTGATTTCAAAAATTTCAAAAATCCCTTATTTACCTATGTATCCCGTGCACAACGCTATGTATCCCGCTATGTGGAATGTAGCAAACCTAATGTATCCCGTGCACAACGCTATATATCCCGCTATGTGGAATGTAGCAAACCTAATGTATCCCGTGCACAACGCTATGTATCTTGCTATGTGGAATGTATCAAACCTAATGTATCCTGTGCACAACGCTATGTATCCCGCAAACATCATTTTTAAGGGATTTTTGGTAAATAGAAAACTAGAAGGGATAGGATGTTATTTAGTACTTATAATATGTGGTTCCTATAATTTATACAAAAAAAATCGATTGACATGACTATTTTCCCACAGTATCCCTTCTTAATGATGTGTAGTATTAAGTCTCGAAAAATAATTTAGGAAATAGGTAATTAACGTTAACGGTAAAATATGAAGAATTCTTTTTTTTTTTGTCTTTTTTTGAAATGTTACGAGTGACAAGTGAAAATCTATATTTGAAATAGTGAATGAACAGAAATAGTATAAGTAAGGAATCAGTTACTGTTTTATTAGAATGGAATATTGATTAATGATGATGAAGAAATTTGTATTTGTAATTACCTAAGAAATGACCTGACTTTGTAAATTTTCAGACCCAGAATTAAATTGTTTGAAAATATCCAAGAAAAAGACTTGAGAGTCAATTCCAAGCACATAATCCGATGACTAGCTAGCAGACTTGTGAATATTTGAAACTCTCTAGAAACTAAGTGAATTAGTACTAGTAGAACAAACGTCAGTTCATATAATCAATTTTTAACGCGGAATTATAACAAAGACATGTAATAAATTGTTTGTGCATATGGAGCACCTATAAAACAAAGGATGCTATAATGTGAAGAAATTAACACTTAAAAAAGACAATGGCAAGTAATTATTTTGTATCAAGGTCTGGTCTCAATCTCATTGCCTGAGTTATATCTGTGATGTTTATTTCAAATGCTAGCGTGATTCCGTGCACAGAAGCAGGATTAATCAACCATAGAGGTATACTTTCCAATTACTAATATTTATCGTGAACATTTTTGAGTTTAAGTTATATGCACGGAAAGTTCATTTAAACAATATATTTACAATATGAATGTTTTTGCAGGACTTTATCAGAAGCCAAAGTGTCCACCATGCCTATGTTGCCAATCAACAGCACCTCCACCACCATGTTGTTATTGTGCCTGTTACGTTACTCAGTCTCATAATAATAATAATCCATAGTATGATCCTTAATTAATAGTTCTATATATGAATGAATTCAGATTGGAGAATAATTAGTAATTACCAATGAGATATTGGAATATAGTTCATTATCTATTACTACTTTATCTATGTGGGGGGAAATTGACCATATGTCAAGAATATGCAAAGCTTATTATATATAGAGTTGATGATTATCAACTAATGTATTTCTAGCTAGATCTATCTCATTGCTGTTCTTTTTTTCATTTTTGTTATTGTTCTTGCTCCTACTCTAATAGACATGACAAAAGTTGGGTAAGTCCAAACGCAGATTAATAGTGGTTATTTTTCAATTACAAGAATTAAAAAGTGGTTATTTGTGAACTTTATCGTCCAACGCAAATTCAGTGAACTTTAGACTACATCACCAGAGGCGAACCCAGGATTTGAAGATTTTGGGTCTCGCGGGTGGATCTTCTAGCTTGTACCAGTAGCACAATAACACTCCTATGCTTTTCATGGGTGCACTATTAATTAATTATATCCTAATTTCTGTCAGTTTCTCAAGATAGATATGCATATATATACATGATTTTTTCCGAAGTTAACGGGTGCATGTGCACCCACGAGGGGTGGGTCCGCCTCTGTTAACATCACCATGGTCTAAGAATCTCTTTTGAGTTAAGTGAAAATATTTGGAGAAAGCGTTATGCCACATACTAAGATTTATGAAGGTTGAGCAATATATGAGTAAACATTAGACCCCAAGCCTATTCCAAACTATTTCTTGTCTTTTAATCTCGTTTCAAAGACTTTTAATGGTAGACTAATCAAAGAAGTTTAATTTACTTATTAAAACAATTCCAACAGGGTGGTGTAATTAATTAATTAAAACATCCATCGTATACTTTAAAAAGTGGTGATTGATTTTTGCCTTGTTGTATCAAGCAACATATTATAAATATAAAACTTATTACATCATCAAGCTCTATTTATATAACTACTATAGTGAAATAGTGTATGCTTAATTAACAACATTATCATAGCTTTATCAAAATTTAGTCTAAGGTAATGGCGATGAAAACTCTTCTGGCTACAATCATCATCTTTATGCTTGTTTTATCTCCGGCTGTGCCCAGCAATGCCGATAGACTGACTCGTCGAGGTAATTTACTATCGAACAACATTAATTTATAATAACCTATGTCCGAGCTATGTAGGGTAAAGGGGATTGAATTGTTTTTATATAAAGAAAAGAATTTAGTGAAACGTTTTCATTTTTGAATCCTCTTATTAGAATTTTTGGCTAAACGACGATAAATATTTAACGAATTGATGCAGAACTTGGGGTTAAGCAACCAAAATGTGAGAATTGCAACTGTTGCCAACCAAATACGCCGTCGTGTTGCGTTTGCGCTTGTTTCGTTCCGTTTACGGCCGCCGTGGACCGGCCGTGATCAAGCAAATTAATGATGAGAAGATCAGAGACATATTGTGTTATGATTTCTACATAATATAAGAAAATAATTTGCTCATGTAATTAATGTTTTTGGCAATGTATTTTGGGTGATTTGAATTTTTGTTTGTGTGAATAACATTGCTTCTATAAAAATAATAAATAATAATATGAAGAAAAAAAGGTGTTTTGTCCGCTACGTACTAAGTATTTTTTTATTTTTTTTGGTAAGATCTACTGTTTAAAATTATTGTTGCTTTAATTCTTTTTCTTTCATACTCTTATTGTATTTGCAATTATTAAAGCTCCAGCGTAAAATGAATGGATTTCACTCCGTCAATTAAACAAAAAAAAAATTACATGTTTATAACTTACGGATTCAAATCATAATTCATTTGATTTACATTGAAACCGTCCACCACCACCACCACGGAGCCAAATGAACGAAGAATTATATAACGAGAAATTGTCTTTTTATTTTTATTTTTGAGGATAATGGATTAAAATTGATCAAGCTTATGTAATCTACGCTTGTATTATTTTTTTTTTTTAAAAAAAAAGTCGACTTTTGGCGTGGAATTTTTTAGCAGCATAAATCAGAGTACTATTCAAAGAGTTGAAAATCTGCCCAAACAAATTAAACTAAGACTTATTCTAAATTTGCAGTCGCAATTGCTGACTTTTCAATTATTTAATAAGATAAAGCTCAGAAATTCTCCAATTGCATGTAAATTTATAGCAAATCAAATTAATTAAGTTGAACAGATTCACCCTAAACAAACTAACTTGTAGTCAAGTCAACCTTTAGTTTGTTGAGTGAGAACACACATTCTTTCAATTTTTTCAAAGCTTCATCAATTTCCCTTTTACTAATTTTGCACTATAAAATATACTCCTAGTATTTGTTCATTCATCTAAAATTTCAATGGGAACTATAATTCCAAGATGTTTAATGCTCATCACCCTTGTTTTTATTGGTTTAATTTTATCTCCTGGATTTCAAGAAGGTGTTGTTGCTCGTTCTAACGTGTATAGAGGTAATTAATCATACATATTATACATCAAAAATATATTATTTTTCTTCTTTTTGCTTGTTCATTTATATTTTTTGCGTAATTTGGATTTAATTATGTAGAAGTACTTGTGAGGAGACCAATATGTCCTGCTTGTGTATGTTGCCAACCTCCACCACCAGGATCTTGTTGCAGTTGTTGCGCTTCTCCTATCAATTCTCAGTCCAACAATGGTTCGCCTTAATCCACACATGTACAAGCGAATTTAGGATTTAAAATTTGATAACTTCAACCTTTAAGGATTTTTGAATAACTGTAAAAAAAAATTCCTTTACTTCTCAAATTTGCAATGGCATGGTCTACGTATTTGTCCACTTTGTGTCTCTTGATCATAATCAATAAGCTAAATCGCTATAATCAAATTCCATGGCATCTTGGGAAGTAACCGATCCATAGAAATATATTTGTATCCTATGTTATGCTGAATCAATAGAAATATAATATGTGTTTGCATATAACCTTCTATTATTATTTTAGATATTGTGTCCGTCGCGGTCTGATTTTAAAAAATTACTGTTCATTTATTGACTAATCTTATCACTCGAAACAACCTAGGTCTCTAATTAAGTGAATCACTTGTTGACAAAGAAAATTTAGATCTTTTAATTATCCTCTTAGAATCCTTTAAACTAAAGGTAATTGTTTAGTTAAAGCAAAAAGGCAGAAACTGGGTGAAAAAACTTAAGTTCTTACACAGAAATGGAATAACGGCTACTAAATTCTAAAGGGACTTTACAAATTACGGAGTTTATTCTATAGAAAAAATTTAAAGATTAAAAGTATCGACAAAATTTGTTAAATTTGATATTTTGCTCTTGAAAACAAGCATAATCAAAAGTTCAAAACCATCCACTTCTCACCTCAACAACCCCTATGGTTAGCTAATCACTAATTTCTATGAGAAGTAAAGTCAAACAAAATGAAGTGTAAATTTGACTCCTTTAACTCAATAAAGGAAGTCAAAATCACATAAATCCTTCTAATTCAAAAAAATTAAAAATATTTGAGTAATTACAAGATCAATGTGCAATATGCCGTAAAACAAACAACTCCGCATTTCATAATTCACCTCTCCAATGCGTGTTAATGAAAAATTTAAAATCTATCGAACACCGCCGAATGAAAAATTAAAATTAAAACATGATTAAACTTAAGTCCTGCATATGGGGCAAGTTTTATTTACGCTCCTTACCAACCAAATCATAAAGAAATCAGCGTGAAATTTATGGCTACAAGCTGGAAGAACACCGTAATGTTCCCCCTTCAAAAATTCCGATAAACAAATCGCACAGTCGTTCTCCTCATTAATGCTCGATTTTTTACTTTCGCTTCCTTCAACGAAAATCAAAATCTCATAATTATCTTCTTCTAGTGATTCCGCCGGCTGAAATTGGGTATGGATGCGGCGGAGGAAGGCAGCGCGTGGCCGGAAGAAATTGGTAATACGACGACGTTGTTTGATGAAAGGTCTCTTCTTCTCCTAACCCACATCTCGATTCTTCTCTTAGCCCACCTATCGCACAAATAGAGAATGAAAATACAGGCAAAAATCAAACACCACAGGGCTTCATTCATAATTCTTGGTTAATTAACTAATTAATTCTGATAAACTTTGTTTAAGAGTTTTAATAACAGTGCAATCCTTATTACAAGTATTAAATTGATCATATTTGTTTAGGGATTTTTTGAAATCTTAGCTGCAGTTGGGATTGGGAGTTCGACTTCTAACCATAGATGGAGAATAATTAAAAACACATACAGATAAAGTTAATTTTTTTGTAAAAAAAATAAAATATATATATAGTCAATATTTAGTACTAATACTATAACGAGGGGGAGTTGCTTAGATGGTAAACACCTCTCACTTTCAATCCAAAGATTGTGAGTTCGAGTCATCAAGCAAAAGGGTGGGAGCCCAAGGAGGGTAAAAAAAAAAAGTATTAATACTACTACTATTTAATTTCTACTTTTGTTGTAGGTACAAGTGTAATACTTGTGTAGTTGCGTTAGTTAATTACCTTTTGAAAAATAAACCAAAACACATTTATTGTACTTTTTAAATTGAGTTTAGATTATCCTGAGTATTATTCTCTCCGTCTACTTTTACTTGTGTATGAATCTAGTTTAAAGAATTAAGAGATAATTTATTATTTAATTCCTAACTTACTCTTATAATTAACTATAGTCATAACTGAAAACATTAGATTTATTATTATTCTTTTTCAAAAAATGGGTGAGAGAATGTAACAACCCCAATATCATGATCATAATTGACACGGACTCATAATTTAAAATTTGATAAGTTCAATTTTTAAGAATTTTTGAGTAATTGTAATTAACTTTGAAAGAAAATAATTAATTTTTTTTTCATTAATTATAATTATTTTATTAAAATAAGTTACTAAGTTAAATCTCATGAAAATATAGGAAATTTTGTGCATCGAAGATGCACAAAACTTAAATGAATAGTTCACACGTATACTTTTGCTGCACGTTGAGCTTTGGATTTTTGGATGCATCAATATTGATCCAAGATAAACATAATGAATTACTTTGGTATTTTATATTTACTTTTTACTTTCTAATATTTGCAATGGCCTGGTCCTCGTATTTGTCCATTTTGTGTCTTCTTGAACATAATCAATAAACTAAATTGCTATTATCAAATTCCCTGGCATCTTCCATAAAAAAATATGTGTATCTTATGTTATGCCGAATTAATAGAAATATAATATGTGTTTGCATATAAATTTTAACCTAAATAGTATGTTAAAGTCTCTAATTAAGTGAATTATTTGTTGACAAAGAACAACTAAATCTTCTTATTATAGTTGTTAGAATCTTTTAATTTAGTTAAAGCAACAAGGCAGAAACCGCAAGGAAAGAAAAAAATTAAGTTCTTCCACATAAATGAAATAAAGGCTACTAAGTTCTAAACAGAACGTTAGAAATTATGAATTTGAATTTTTGACCCTCATTTATTTTATGGATAAAATTTAAGATTAAAAGTGTCATTCATGAGTCAAAACTTATTAAATTTAAATTTTTACTCATAAAACACACATAGTCAAAAATTCAAAATTATCAATTTCTCATCTCATTCATGTAAAACAATCCCTATTATTAGGTAGCACTAATTTCTGCGAGAAGTAAAGTGTAAATTTAAAAGGCTAGAGAACTCCATTAACTCAATAACGAAAGTCAAAATCACATGAATCCTTCTAATTAAACAAACAAACAAACAAAAACTCAATAATTACATGATCAATGTGCAATATGCCATATAACAAACAACTCTGCATAACTTAATTCACCCCTAAGGCGTGTGTAATAAAAAATTTAAAATCAATCGAATATCGAGTGAAAAAAATGGAAAAGGCTTAAAAATATCCTTAAACTATCGAAAATAGCTTAGATTTACCCTTTAACTATATTCTGGATTAAAATCACCCTTCCCGTCAAAGTATTAGGTCATACTTACCCTTCTAATTAACAGAACTATGTTTAAGTGTCACATGGATGCCACATAAGCCCCAAACATTTTCCACTTCCACGTAGACTAATAAGATCCCTAATATCTAATTTTCCCCTCATTTCTCTTAAGATACGATTTCACCCATTTTCCCTCGCAGCTAGGGTAAGAAACGATTTCACAGATTTCTTCAGTTCAGATGACGAGATCAAAGACAAATTAGCTACTTTAAGATAAAGCATATATACCATTTAGCAATTGTAAGATGGCATCAACACTTGTATTAAGTGTTGGTTGCAACAAACTGCCTATAACCATCGCTGGATTTATTGTAACCATATCGAAAGCTTTCTCTTTCACAAACTCCCATGCAGCTGCGTGGAAGTTTGTTTTCCAAACCAATAGAAAAAAAAACCGTTGGTTTAGTTATTGTCAGTTTCGTTCAATTTTTTGGTTTTTTCAGTTAGTACATGAGCATCCACAGGAAAGCTACTATGGGTTCAATTAAGCAATTAAGCAATACTCAATACTAGAGTAGTAGAGTTACTATTATACGAACAAAGTTATTCAATTAAGAGAAAGTGTGACAATTTTATGTGAGGTATGGTAGGTAAAGATAAAGTAATTGATTTTGATGAACTTGGACTTAGGGTTATAATAATAGTTAGGCTAAAATTTAAGTGTAGGGCTTAAGAAAATGGTAAACTTAAAACTTAGGTTAATTAAAATTTAACAAAATCTTTGTATTTTATTTATGAATAATATAGAAATAATTATAAAATTTATATATCTAATTTTTCGGATCGATTTAGTTATTTTTACAGTTTATTTTTAGTAAAATCTAAACCAAACCAAATATTATTAGTTTTTAAAATTTAAAATCAAACCAAACCAAATATCAATTTTTTAATTAATTTAATTTGGATTATGATTTGATTTGATTTTTTAATCAGAACCGTGAATTACCTAAGAATGAGTAATATAAAAGGTTTGTTTAAATCCCAAAAAGGTCCTAAAATCTGCCGTAGTGAATATTGCATTAAATTTCACAACTTTGCAGGGGATTGTAGCGGCCCCAGCCTATGTGTTCTAGTGGACTATATACTATATTATAAGCATTGCATATGAACAACTATGCAGCTAGTAGCTAGTGACACGTTCATGATGAGATATAATTAAATAATAAATCTCTACCGTTTAAATAAATCATACCAGTACAAGGTAATAATAATTATAATTAATGAATATAAATGCAATGCAGTGTATGATCTCTTTATGTATATTAATGTAATAATGAGCCAGCCCTACGAGTCTAGCTACTTTAGGCTACCAAAGAGAGTTGATGGTTCGAACGTATATTAATTTTTTTCAAATTACTAGCAAACCAATATGGATATTCAATTTGTACAATAGTCACTCTGTATATGGGTGATGACTCAACTGAATTACATAACTTAGAAAATAGAATATAGAAATCTAAAAAAAAAAAAAATCAAATTCCCGGAAAATATCAATAAGTTATTTAAAGTTAATTTTAGGGTTCATAATAAAGGAGGCGTACTTAGCTTGGAGAGCTTCTTACAGAAAAACTTGCAAATACAATTTGAGAAAAGATGAATGTCGATACTATTTTATCATGAGTACTCAAATTAATAATTTAAATTTTTCGAAACTCCATAGATATGCAGATAAATATTTTATCTCCACTCGAATCAAGAGAGAAAATACGAAATGACTTAAATTTAACCTCCGATTATATTTTTTATTTTTTTTGAGAAAGATTAGATAGAGAGGTGGAACTGAATTCTGCCAAGTGCCAACCCGACTTAACTACAAATTGCCAGAATAGTAATTAGTAGTACTAACTAATAAATGTGCAATTGAGTAGCATTAGTACAATCCTTTACTACTATAATAAAATAAAAGTAGTGTTTTTTTCATTCCTTTTTTGAGTTTGATTTCTAAAAAAATATGACAAAAGAGTTCTTGTCAATAGAGCTAATTCTCGATCTATGGAAAAAGGATTTCACATTATAAAATTAAACATGTTAAATATGTAGCTCTAGAAGTGATTTTCATATCTCAAAGCTATAAATGCAACACCAAAAATTAGTTAAGTTAGGAACTTTGAAATTCGCTAACAGTGACTTTCTAATTCATCCGAAAATGTTAAGACATAATTAACAAACAGTACTCTTGCTTCAATTAATATTTCTAAAAGGAAAAAAAATGTTTTAAATAGAAAAAATAAATTTTTGGTCATAATTTTTCCATGGGGAAGAAAACAATCTTGTTATATATATATATATATATATATATATTATATCGTGTGTGAAGTAGAGTGTAGTTTTGAACCGTAAATATCATGATCGCGCTTGACTAATTTAGATTCGTAGCATGCAAGTTGACTCGTTAAAGACAGTATAACACTTGTACCAAGACAATCTTTAATATTTACAGCGCTTAAATGAAAGAACTCTGATATGTTAAAGACCGAAGAAATTTTGACCATCACACGTCTTGGTGGTGTTTTTTTTATGCATTCAAGTTTCATTTCAAAGCTCCCGCGTTACGACGTTAAAGGGATTCAAGTACACGCGGTTTCGATGTAGTTCAATTGTCAATGCAAAGTTAAATTATGTTGTATTAACTATGATGGAGTGATAAATACTCCTTCATTCTTAACCATATGTCTCGAATTTGAGTCTCAAGCTTTGTTAGGAAGCAGGAGCACTTTAGCTAGAACTTCCCAGTGTGAAATCAAATTCAATTAATATAAATACCGAACACCAAATAAGAAATTCAAAAAAAGAAAATGTGGTAGTAGTAGTTAGCAAGTGTAGAAGAACAATCATGGCATATGGTTATGGAGATGATGAATATGAGAGTGAGTTGTTCTCCTTGACATTTAAGAGCTTTGCTGCTTACTGATATTGAAATCACTCTTTAAAGTCGCTTGTCTACCATCCTAAGACCAAATTTCTCTCAAACCTAACTTCCTTCTCATTATTGTTTCATTTATCAACAACACAACCAACATGAACTTGTTCTATTGTTCTACCCTACATGTGACGTCATTTTCTATTTTTTAAAAATACTACACCACCCTCTGTCCCAATTTATGTGACTTACTTTTCTTTTTAGTCAGTCTCAAAAAGAATGACACTTTTGTGTATTAAGTAACAATTTGACTATAAAATGTTTATTTTACCCTTAATGAAATGATTTACAGCCATACAAATTTCTATCATTCATTTTGGACCACAAGTTTTAAAAGTCTTCATTTCTTTCTTAAATTTCGTGCCGAGTCAAATTACCTCACATAAAATGGGATGGAGGGAGTAATAATTACTACATCAGGACGAGAGAGAAAAAATGTAATAACAGATTAACTAATCAAACTATGATTAAATTTAAGAGGATTTGAACTTTCCATGTTAAACACTGTGGAAGACAAAGTTCATCAAGTGAGCTAACTCTCAACCAACACTTCGGTCAATTGATTTATTATGTTAGTAAAACATATCAGCATAAAATCCCCAGTAAATTATTTGGTTGGTCTTACAACGAAAAACAGAAATGCAAATATTCATAAAAATAAATGCTTCAAACACCACCAAAAAAAAAAAAAAAAAAACTTAAAAGCCAAAACTACTTAAAATTAGCCAATCCAAACACGATAGTCTAATGTATGATTGGTCTCATTAACCTCCGGCATTATTAAAGGGTAACTTACAAAAATGACTATAGTTTTAGGTTATTAGATTGAAATAGCTATAAGTATCATATTTTAAAAAAATAGCCACACTTTGATTTAAAAGGCGTATTAAATTGTATTTGCTATTTATTAATTAAATATAATCATAAAATATAAATAAAGTATACTATAGCTTATAGCTATATTATTTTAATATAAAATGTAGTTTGCCATTTTGTGTAGTTTTTCCTTATTAATTACTCTATTTGCATAAGTTATGCATGATTATTATTTTAGGCTCAATAAAATTACAGGTCTACGTAATTTTTTTTTATGAAAAAAATGAAATAAGAGTTTATGTATATTAGCTATATTAATACGTATATACTTTCTCCGTTCACTTTTACTTGTCACAGTTTGATTTGACACATTCATTAATAAAATAATAAATAATATAGGTATTTTATCAAACTATTTCCTATTAAATGATGTCTTAGAAAATGTTTTGGAAAATAAAAATTTAATGGTGAGGGTAAAACATGGAAGAAATTATTGTTTTTTCTTAATATGTCAAAAGTAACAAGTAAAAATGAAATTTTATTTTAAAAATAAGTGACAAGTAAAAGTGAATGGAGGGAGTAATACTAATTTGTTACGGCAGTATAACAATCATCATATTATTATTCTAATGCTTATTTTACACGGTATAAATAATTTCTGTATAACCAATATTTTCAAACCGGACCATCCAAATTCCGATTGACTTGACAAAGAACTAGGTTATTTCAGAACAGTAAATGCTAGATTTAGTTTGATAAAGAAATAAATCTCTGAGTATAATTAAATTTTAAAAATTATTCGCTCTATTTCATATTAATTGAATTTTTGGATTTTTTTTCATTGTTCAAAGTTCAAGATGAATGTTTGATTTTTTTTTCCATATTTGTCCTTTCCTTTAATAAAGTTTGATATTTCTAGAAGATGAATTGCACTACTTATAAAGTTAAGTTTATGATTTCACAAAGTATAATACTGGAAAGTATGGGTTAAATCCTTAAATATTTTTCTTAATAAGCGTGTACTGACTCATAAATTCAGTTAATATGGAATAGAGGGAGTAGCTCATAAGGGAACCAAAACAGGGGGGACCCATATGCACCCGATAACTTTTTAAAAAAAAATCGCATATATATGTATAGATAGTTGATAAGACGATTATATATTTAATTGTGCACCGTTATAACTAAAAGTCGCCTGGGTGAATTGGTCGAAGTCTCCCACTTGCAGCGCGGCTGCACGAGTCCGATTCTTTAAAAAAAAAATTTAAAGAATTTGTTGTGATTTGAGATGGATAGATTATGTAAAGAGAAATGCATGTGATTTTTTCACGAAAACTGATTTTAAGACTTGAAATCATAGTTTGGAACGATTCAATTTACATGTTGGTGAAGTAAATAGTGTCCAGAATAGGTGTTTCAACAAGATGCAAGATTTTGAGAATCAATCTCAATCCATTCAAGTTGCCTTTAACAAGCAATCTGAGAAAACAAGAAGTGAGCATTGAATTCGTTTAGAGGCTTCTACTATGTGGCAAGGTTCCTCTTGGAATTTGGATTGTCTTTCAAGGTCATGATGAAAGTGAGTCTTCAAAAAATAAAGATCCTTTTTTAGGTTTTTTGGATTGGCTTGAAAAAATGCTTCCGGATATGAATAATGTTATTTTAAAATATGCTCCGAAAAATGCTAACATTACCCTTGTGCCACTTCTAGCCTTACCCTTGAGTCACTCTTAGTAGTGCCTCCCTATCTTCGGTTCACCTCTGAACCAAGACACCTTTCACAACTAATGTGGGAGAATCAACACTCCTTGCCCTTAACAAAACATTCCGAAGCATGGATAATATAAGATGGATTTAATAAGCATTAAATTTATATATATATATATAATCGTGTCTCTGATGTGATAAAGAAATAGACCTTGAATCTAACTCAAACCCAAAATAAGATGAGGACCATCCAAGTCACTCATCCACAACCAACGAACGTGCCGTGGGAGAATGAAAGTAATAGTTTTTCAAGTGATAACAAAATACACCGACAAAAAGAAGAAATAAAAAAATAGGCAATGTATAGTATACTTTTATTGATCCTATGTAACACAAATTTGTATCCAGATGTGAATTCAGCTCTTATTGTATAATAATGCCTCATCATTTGTAAGGGAGGCAGGCAGTGAATTATGAAAGAGGGAATTAACTCTATCACATGCATGCCCCCTGTACTCGTGGCCGCAGCCCAATGCAATACTCAACTACTTTCTTTTTTTCATTATTATTAGCTTCGTGTTAGAATTGACAACATACTTACTCTCTATCTCTATAATTATTGCACCTTACCAATTTTGCTCTGTTTGTGAGGTTGACAAACAAACCTCCCTATTGTCAATACTGGCAATGAAAGCTCTGTTTAATGAATAATCTTTCCTTTTTGTTTTCAGGGATAATGTCTAAATTTACCGTTTCGGTTTACAAAATATCTTAATTTTACTCCTTGTAGGTGGCATGACAAAAGTATGGAATACATGAATGACTATATATGTGTCTGCTTAGTAGTTTCTGCTCAAACTTTATATTTATGTTAAAAGCTATGCTTAATGTATATACACAATTTATTCAGAACTTAGTAAGTTAATTTTTTTAGAATTCAAAATTCTAACTGGGTTATACGATTTTAGGTCCTTAGCAAATCATCTTGTATCTAACTTTGATTTTAGCGAGTTTCAGCATGGATTCCACGAGTCAATTTATTAACTACGAGACGATTTGTTAATGATGATATTAATTGATATAAATAACCATAATGTTTATGAAAAGGTAAAATTAAGATATTTCGTACTGACAATATTTACATTGATTTTAGCAACTTGTGAATTAATGGCGCTTAACTACCTCCAAAGCGGCATTAATGGCTATAGCTCAACCTTCATCTCCCTTCTTTGAATGCACAACTATGCATCCTTAGTCGGTTCTGACTTACATTTGGCTCACTATAAAGTTTTCGTTGAGGAAAGTCAGTAAGTAAACACTAGATAGTACAAAGTTTTGGAAATATGGGTATCCACAGACAGCAAATATTGGCATTTTTCTTTGTGGCTTTATTGGGATTTATTGACATCCGTCTGAATAATGCTCAAGATTCAACAGCACTTGTTCCGGCAATCATTACATTTGGTGATTCCGCTGTGGATGTAGGAAATAATGACTACATTCATACTCTTTTTAAGGCTAATTATCCTCCTTATGGAAGGGATTTTGTCACTCGTCAACCCACCGGTAGATTCTGCAATGGAAAATTAGCTACTGATATAACTGGTAAGTTATTTGCTTTGAAGTTTGAAATTTACTGACTCGACTAGTTCATACTATGTATAGAGAAATTAGTCTTCTCCATCGAAGAAGACTCGTATTATTAGAGTTTGAATTCAAAATATTTGATTAAGAAATAGTGGTTCAGCAATTACATTTTACAGCCAGACCTGGAGCCACAACAATAAATACGGATTTGACAGAACTCAGTAAATTCAGTTCAAACTCTATATTTATGTTATGAATAGTCTAAAAGAACCCAGTAAATAAAAATAAATTATGATTTAGAACCCATATTCTAAAAATTCTAGCTTCGTCTTTGAATTTACAGCACCCTGTCACATAACTTTTACTTAGGTATATATCAAGCTAACCGTTGTGTTTTGTGTTTTTTTTTTTTTTTACTGTTGTAGCTGATACACTTGGGTTCACTACTTACCCGGCTGCATATTTGAGCCCTGAAGCATCAGGCAAGAATCTCCTTATTGGTACTAATTTCGCTTCTGCTGCTGCTGGATTTGATGATAAAACCGCCATCCTCAACGTAAGTTTTACAACCACTCTGTTTCTTTTTAACTGTAATTATAGTAATTTTTGGTGAACAAATATGATAGAGAGCAAATAATGAATTTTTGATTTATAATTGTCGCTAAAGACCATTTTTGTTGTAGTGCTGAGTTTTGATCAAAATTAGCTGAATTGGGGCT
The DNA here is from genome assembly GCF_900185275.1 of Solanum verrucosum. Lineage (NCBI taxonomy): Eukaryota > Viridiplantae > Streptophyta > Magnoliopsida > Solanales > Solanaceae > Solanum > Solanum verrucosum. Next base: position 907,108 of record NW_026020014.1, on the reverse strand, counting down.
AACTAAAAAAATTTGGTGATGCAGCATGCAATTCCATTTTCAACACAGATGCAATACTACAAGGAGTATCAATCCAAGCTAGCAAAAGTTGCAGGCAGCCAAAAAGCGGCATCCATCCTAAAGGATGCACTCTACATAATAAGTGCAGGAAGCAGTGATTTCTTACAGAATTACTACCTCAATCCGTATCTTAACAAACTCTACACTCCTGATCAGTATGGTTCTTATCTTGTCGGCATATTCACTAGCTCCGTCAAGGTAATAAATAATTCGTTTGATGATACTATTTTAGTTGTAGAATTCAACAATACGCGTCTTCAATCAAACTTGAATTAGTTCTGCGAAATACCAAAAGAAAAAAAAAATGGTTGATTTTGAATTACAAAATTTTGTAAAACAGGATTTGTATGGCCAAGGAGCAAGAAGAATTGGGGTAACTTCACTGCCGCCATTGGGCTGTCTCCCAGCTGCTAGAACATTATTTGGATTTCATGAAAGTGGATGTGTTTCAAGGATCAATTCAGATGCCCAACAATTCAACAAGAAAATGAATTCAGCTGCAGCACAGTTACAAAAGCAACTTCCTGAACTTAAGATTGCTATCTTTGACATTTTCCAACCCCTATATGACCTCGTCAAATCTCCATCAGACCACGGTAATTTTCCATATAAAGTCTATTGCTTATAAAAAAAAACTACTGACATACTTTTCGTTGATTATTAGGATTCGCGGAAGCAAACAGAGGGTGTTGTGGAACAGGAACAGTGGAGACAACATCATTATTGTGCAACCCAAAATCACCAGGAACTTGTAGCAATGCAACACAATATGTGTTTTGGGATAGTGTACATCCATCTCAAGCAGCTAACCAAGTTCTAGCTGATTCCCTCATTGTTCAAGGCATCAACTTAATTGGATAATTAATCCAATAAAAATATGTGAATTTTACTGTTTTTTTTTATTCTATAAGACCTTTTAAAGTTACGTCGTGATTTTCTTTTACTTTTAAAAATTATTGTTTCCTTTTATTGAGATGCATGAAGATGAAAATGATATCTTGTACTCCTATTAGTTATTTTTACTGTTATTAATGAATGAAGCACGTGTTGTCTTGGAAAATAATGTACTCACGGAAGATTTACATTGAAAAGTCTCTTTTTATTTTTCAAGCCGAATCTGCATTTTGGTGCTGTAAACATTTATTCTCATCCTAACGTATAAAAAATGGCTCACAAAATTTTCATCTGCTTTTTAATAAAAAAAATAATCTCAATCTTTATTTTTCGCTTAAAAATATCATTCAAATTAATACCCAAATCTGATGTCTTTTTTGTAATTTAAAATAGCACTTATCATGATTGGCCATATGTATAAGTACTTCACTTAAAAATTAAATCCACCACTTTTTAAACTCAAATTCGCTGACCCATTTGATTTGAGGATCAGACCCATTTCTTCGAAGGCAAACTCTGTTGCAAATACAAAAAAAATTTTGGGCAAATTTATCGGTAGACAGAGTGTCTAGCGGTCTTTTATTAGAAATAAAAAAAATATCAATAGGATAAGTACAGGCAAGGGGCTAGGCCTTATCTTACCAATCCTAATGAGGTAATAAACCTTTATTGATTACTAACTAACAAGCATGAAGAAAATAAAAGCTAGAGGGAACTAGGTATTTTGTGATCGTTGTTTTATTTTAAAATATAATTTAGACTGATTTTAGAGTCACAACTTAATTTTTTTTTTAAATCAAGAAAACTATTCATTTCCACAAGACTAAAACAAGAATCTAGTAAAAACTTGTAAAGGGGCTCGAGGTTCTTATTAACATTTAGGAAGGTTTTAAAAGCACCTAGAATATCCACTAATGTGGTTATTCGACAATTAAATTTTTGGCTAAAAATATTTTAACTTAATTTGAATAGAACGATTGAACTATTTTATAGTTAAGATGGTTATAAAAGGGGAAAAGGGAAATATTGACCTACGATCTAAGTGAGATACTTCTCAAAATTTATTCTAAGTCTTCGAAAAGATGATCGATTTAGTTAAATTGTTAAAACGAAATAAGCGTCTGTTGACACCCAATTTTGGACCTCCGCAATTTAAGTTAATCATCGAGCTTCTTTAATTTCAAACGATTGAAAATAATTAGTTTTATAAAATAAATAAATAAATAAATAAAATAAATATAGTTTGCAAGCTAGTTTAAATAGTTTTGTCACTTTTTTAAATAATATATATGTTTTATGTAATTATGTATGAAATAAGTGTATCCTATAAATATCCGAAAATCATCTCAAAAAAAAAAAAAAAAAAAGATTTTATATTCTTTAGTGTATTTTAAAGTGATGGCTAATTTTGAGTTAATTAGTTTTTGTTATAAATTCAAAATATCTTTCGAGTTTCTTTTATGTAAATTTTGTCAATATATATATATATATATATATATATATATATATAAGATTTTATATTCTTTAGTGTATTTTAAAGTGATGGTTAATTTTGAGTTAATTAGTTTTTGTTATAAATTCAAAATATTTTTCAAGTTTCTTTATGTAAATTTTGTCAATATATATATATATATATATATATATATATATATATATATATATATATATATGTATGTATGTATGTATGTATGTATGTGTATAATTAGTATATTTTATAAATATTTGAAAATCATCGCAAAAGATTTTATGTCTAGTTAAATATCTTATTAATTTACTTTAGTTTAAGTTATAGTTATAATTTCAAATTAATTAGTTGTGATTAAATTAATCATTTTTGCAATCGAATTAATTATTTTATGTCATTAAAAAATAAGAAGCTCGTTAATTAATTAATATTAATTCGTCTTGTTTAAGTTTTGACCAAATTGATCGATTGAGTTCGATTTTGTTACAATTGAAATTTATTTGGGCTATTATATAATTACAATTTTAGCCACACATAATCAATTTATTCTAACTCTTTGTAATACCTATTTTTGGGCCTTTTTCTTTTCATTTTTTCAGCCCACTTCTCCCCTTTCTCAAATTGAATCCACTAGACCACCAACATACATCAGCAGCAATACAACAATAACATACCAACAATACCCCACCTCTGTACCAGCGTCTTCCTCCAGCGAAGAACACGACCGACGCCAGACGAAATCCCAGCGGAGATCGCGCTGCAAACCCGAAATTTCGTCCAACTACCCTGCAAAACCCATACCCTAGCAACCCCAACGTCCCCTTTTCCCCTTTTGGTGGAATTCAGCTTTTTCCCTATCCCCTTCCACTGTTGTCTGGAAAAGGGGCAGAAGGAATTCAAAAAATTGAGATTTTCACCCGATTTCCCCCTAATTTCCATCTATATATTAATCTCTTTTGATCACTATTGAGGGGGGGAGTTCTTTTTTTTTCGAAGTTTAAATTTTTCAGCAAATAAGCATTTTACACTTTAGAATTTCGCATTTAGTCCTTCGATTCTAAGTTCCGATTCTCTTGGCTTGCTGTTCATATTGAGATTTCGTGATAGAAGAGTCGCTGCTCTCAACTCGTTTGTCCTAGTCTCGCTGCCCCGGAAGAGGTAAAAGCTCTTCCCTTTACAATACTCTTTTCGCCTTTGCTATTTTGACTTGGCGTTATTCGTCGTAATATGTTTCTGTCCTTCGAGTTCTTAATGTCTTAATTTGAGATTTCTTATAGCGTTGTTTTAGTTGACTTAAATTTAAACTGTAAGTTTTGGTGTATATAATTCTTTGACTGTAAATCGTTATACTCATCTAAAATCGATTCGTATATCGCTCGATAATCTTACTCGTTGTCTTTTTATTTATTTATTTGCTTAGTGTGAGTTCTCTTCATGCTCATTTGGTCTCCAGTACTTGGAATTCTTTCTCCCTATATATCCCCTGCTCAATATAGGTATTAAAATATGCATTCAAATACTTCTCGTGTATTATTCCTACTTTTGAAAGCTAATCTGCTTTTCATGTTTAGATGTAGCATGATTATTTGAACTAGTCAATAGAAAGGTTTGAAGGTGAAGCCTCTCCATTCCGTGAAGATAATGAACTAGTTGACGGTCTGATTTAATACAAGTGCGAGATGAGTCTTTTTGGATTAGAATGTAGTCATTTGAGTTGGATCTTTAACGAGGTTTAAGTTCGCTAATTCTTATCTAAATCGATAAGTTGGGTTTTATTTTAGGAGCATGTTATAGGTTGTTTCTTTCTTGGTGAAGCATATAGTCAAGTCACTGGTTTGCTCTCCTCTTCTCTGTAATTATGTTGGCTTTAGAAGTTATTGTTTCAAGTATGGATTAGAGTCATCGCATGTCCATTCTTAATTCATTTTTTATGCGACTCAAGCATTTCCATTAACATGTATAGAATTATTATCCTTGTCAAGCATACCTTTGGTGATGTATATTTGGATTGTCTTGGATTTTTGTGTAGTGATTTTATCTCGCGCAAGCTATAATCTCTCATGGCTTATATTTCTGCCCATTTGCTCTCCTTTCTTTGTGTGTTGATGTGTTCGGTTATTTCTTTTTGTACCTGTTGCACCATTTCGAATGCTAATGTTGTCTCTTTTCGCTTGTTGTATGAACCCCTCCCGAGTCTATGATGGACTTCTCTTCTTTGCATTTTTGAGTTGAGCCATAAAAGCTCTTTTCTTTGTCATTCGAGTCGGCCAGGCCATCGAGAGCAGGTGTACATGTGGAAAGCATCAAATAGGGCCTGAAATTGGATTAACAGGTTCTGGAAAGCTGAAAGCAAGCTGAGATACAGCATGTATACATTGGTATACCAGCTGTATACTTGGAGAATATTGATATACAGGTCCAAAAAATCGAAATACAGGTGTTTGAAGTTGAAGCGGGTTGCATACATTCGGTATACAACCTAAGATACAAAAATCGGCTAAAATACACGCTGATATACACTGATATACATCAGCCGTATACCAAAAACGGGATTGGTTAAAACCCAAAAACTTGTAGCGAAATTGGCCCAAAAAGGGGCCCAATTTCATTCTCTTTTACTCTCCTAATTATTTTGATTATGTCCGACTAACTTCATTTATCTCTAACCTTAATTTATTTTAATTAACTTAATTAGATTTCCCAAAAGAGGAGTTATTTTCTTTGTGTTGATTCATTTTCAATAAATTTCTTTCTTTTGTGTCGATTTATTAATCAAGCAAGTAGTTGGTCAAATTTTCTCACTTGAAGTAAGTTGAACCTTTTGTTCAAAAAGGAAAAATGTTCTTCGGTACTTCTTCACTTAAAACATATTTTATGCATTTTTAAATTTTTATTTTTTTTTAAGTTAGACAATTCTCTTGAATAAACTTAAAAATAATTAAAGAGTTTTCCTTTCCTTAGTCTTTTGTCAGAAAATAATAATAATAATAAGTTAACTCAATTTACTCTCTAACCAATTTAAAATGGTTTAAGTTCAAATTATTATTTTCTAAAATGATTCAATTAAATCTTAATTACTCTAATTTTGTTAAAGTCTTAATTAACCAAGTTGTCACAATTAAGTTCCAATTTTCTTAAAAATTAAAAAATTGTTCTTTTAATTATTTTCTCAAGTTAATCGAATATTGTAAGTTATTCTTCTTATGTTAAAACACTTTTTTTTCAAAAACAGTCAAATATTTTAGTCAAGTCACAGGTCAACCGCATGTTAGCGGACACTTCGAATGCTTAAACCCTTCTCGAAGTGTAAATTGAACCCCGAACCCTCTTTGGTATTTTCAAATGATTTTTTCTGTTTAAATCTTTGAAAATTATAAGTTTTCTTAATTTCTTTAAAAAATTAAGTGGCGACTCTTTCTAAGTATTTCTCAAATTGTTTTATACTTAGAACATTTCAAAAAGTGATTTTTCTAAAGGTTAGTTAAATTACGGCACAACAGCGTCTTTCGGGGATTTGAATTTTTCGATCCTAAGATTAACGACAAATTCTAACAAGCAAAACAAACACAGTAAAGTAAACAGGGAAATCGGGTTGGGCCCAAATCTGGTTTCTGTCTGCCTGGATCAGTATTTGGGCCCATTTGAGTTATTTGCACTTATCCTAAACTAACATAAAATTTATTTCTTTGGGCCTTAGGCCCGTCTTCCACCTGTCCTAAATACAAACAAGATAATAATAAATAAAAGAAAAAATTACTTAAATACACAACATTTCTTTACCTATTCTCAATATTTCCCTATTCTTTTACTAAAATACAAAAATCCCTTATTTTCCCCCAATTCAACTTAACCAGATACTTTATTAGTTTAAGTATCCGCCCGTTATTAATTAAAGTATCCGCGCTGCTATATTATGCATCTGCCCGTTAATTAAGTATCCGTGCTGCTAACAACTTAATAATTTAAGTATCCGCCCGTTATTAATTAAAGTATATGCGCTGCTATATTATGCATCCGCCCGTTAATTAAGTATCCATGCTGCTAACAACTTAATAATTTAAGTATCCGTCCGTTATTAATTAAAGTATCCGCGTTGCTATATTAAGTATCCACACTGCTATATTATATATCCGAAAAACACTAAAAAAAAGGATTTTTTGGTAATTAATGAAAGAGTAGGGAAAATAAGTAATTTCTTTCTTATACTAGGCCCAAAAATAACAAAGACCATTTTTTAAAGAAGAGTGGGCCTCTTTAAGCCCAATTTTTCAATTTCTCGATCTGCTTCAATATTTATTTATTTTAACTCCGGAACCTGCACGTCGATTTTCAATGGCCGATTGACTCGATAAAGAAATTTGAGTCTTTATGGCTCTCTCGTAATGCAAGGGGGAGTGAATCCGTGGCAAACTTAGGCAGATTTACATGTAAAAAGCGGAAGAAAGAGAAAAATATTAGTAAATGTCTATAAAAGAAAATGAATTTAAATCACAATTCTCGAGTAGTTTGAACAGATAAGATCAAAACAATTCCCACACTAGTTATACGACAAATGATGTCTCCACCTTGAGAAAAATAATATGCGCGTGCATTTATTCAAAACAAACACAGTGACCTTGAGAATTAATATTCAATTAAATAAGGTGGTCAAAGTGAATTTTCTGAAGGAGAGGCATAAGTGCTACATCAAAGAGATGAGAAAGTGAACACATTAGGCAACTGAAGGATATAAAGTAAATCAATCACACCTACCAGAACTTAGCATCATTCTTTGCGGAATCCTAAACATGCAATTTAATAATAATAATTAGCTCCAAACGTTTAAGGAATGAATTTCATCAAACACGAGACAGTAACACATCAATATCAGAAAACTTTCGGCCAAAACATGGAACAGAGATTTAACTTCATACTAAAAACAGGGTATTCTATACGGTGACTGAAGCCAAAAAAAAACTACCTAACAAATGACCGACAGACAGTGAAAGAACCGTGTGGTACTTAAATAGGCTAAGCAACCCAAATGAAGAACCAAATTAACACATCACACTAGTGAAGTGACAAAACAAACACATAGTTTTGGGCATGAATAGGGATGGGGATAAACATGCTTCAACATTTATCAAGACAAACATTTAAATAACACCAAAGTAAACCGAGTCATGTTTTTAGGAAAATAAAAAAAAAAAAAAGACAAATGTATTCTCAACTACATTCTAAAGCCAAAAGCAACGGATAACAAAAGAAACCAGAGAACGAGCAAGAGAATTTCTTTTCAAATATTAAAAAAATTGGATATAAAACTGATTTTAAGCATGTTGTATATCATATATTAACCATGGTAGTTGATTACAAGACTTCAACTTACACGAGTAGCAACACTAAATAATAACAAATTTAGACACAATATACTTGATACTTAAATGATGTATAAACCAAATCGATACAGACCCAATGAGAACTCAACAGAATAACCAAGAGACAACAACCTATATGATATACTAGAAATTTTGACACGCTCCAAATAATGAAATCACATAAGAACGGATATCATGTCGAAAATAATAACCGACCAGAAATGACTAACAACAAACATCCACATAATAAAGCCTTTCCGACATAAAAAATTCATCACCTTTTCAACAGAAGAAGAGGCAAGGAAGATATTATAATGGAGGAGGCATTACCTTCTTGTGTACAGCGTAATGAGACTAAACGAGCAAGAGGCAATGAGCTTCCACCACTACAAATTCCGACTCGAGCAGCGATAACTGAAACTAGTTCTCCTCTGTTTTCTTGAAGTATTTAGTAGGTGTTCTAGCTATTTTCGCCAAGCTATTTGTGTGTATTTTTTTTGCTCAAATCAAAATCCAACTCCACTATGTTATTGGGTGTCAACAATTGCCACAGTATTTGTAATTCACTAATGTTATTACAAATGAGGATGCTTAAATAGTGCAAAAATACAATTACTTAGTAACATATATAGTTTAATTATTTCATCAAATAATTTAGATAAATAAATAAATAACTCAATGATAAAAAATAAAAAAATATTAACAATCTTCATACGTCAACTTTCATGCCAGTTCCAACACCTGAACTATGAAGTATATAGTTTCATATAAACGTGAAAGAAAAATAACAATTCATACAAAGAAATATAAAAATAAACAATATGAAAAAGAAATAGTAAACTAAAACCCAGTGATACTTCTAGCTGTCCATAAGTCAAATGTATGTATAGATTATTTATAAGAATATGAAAATTATTATATAAAATAATAGAATCCAAAATAAATAGGTGTGCGACGCAACCTGGGAAATTTCCAGATGCACTTTCGCTGCTTTGCTGCCTCTTAGCTCACTTTTCCTTTGTATTGGGAAAAAGATTGGGTAGTGTCCCTTTCTATTTTATTGTAGTAATATGTTTTTTAAAAAAATTTCTTGAGATAAGACTACTAATCTATGTCCTAAACCCAAAAAATGGTGACAAAACTATGCTCAGGGTCAGGGAGTGTGAGTTTTTGTTCTAAACAAGGGAAAGTTCCATTTATCCATATTTACTAATCTCTTTATATGTTTAGGTAAATCAGAAAATATATTGGAGCCTAACTCTGATTTCATCAATTCTATGACTTGATATAGTAAAATTGATTACTGGCCTGTTAGCTTCTTTGACGCAATGATTGTGTCGAAGCTGTAGTCTTCAATTATTTCTGACACTTCTTGGCAATTTGCTTGAAAAATTCTCCATGATGGCATGCTAGAGTTCAAAATACAACTTATTTGACGCAAGTAATAACAAAATATAATACTTTTTAGTTAAACATCAGTCTTATGTTGCACAGCTACAAATTAAAGGAAACTTTCGCAAATAGCCACAGTAATAAATTTAATTATGCACTATAGCTATAGTTTGCATATTTACGGACTATAGCTACAGTTTAAGTTGCCTCGTTTGTATAATTCGCGGGTACATTTGTGTATAATTCAGTTATTTTTGTATAAACTCGAAATAACGAATTTATACCATTACAAACATCAGAAGGGTAAACAGTTATACAAATTCCATGTTATACAAATTATATTATATAAATTCTAAATTATACAAACGTGCAAATTATATAAAACTAAAAAACTTAGCCGCATAATTATAGCTAAAAGTGATTGCGAATTGTAATTAAAGGAAATTATAGCTATATTAATTAATTAACTAGTATATAGTATTTGCTTATACGCATAATTTTTCTCATAAATTAATAACACTATTGCAACCGACAAAAGGCAGTAATGGGCTAATGGCTAGCTTAACGTCCCTTCTATTTATTTTTTTTAACCGACAAAAGGCAGTAATGGGCTAATGGCTAGCTTAACGTCCCTTCTATTTTTATTTTTTAATTAAAATGACCGTACTCAAAATTTGCACGTCTCATGGTGATTAGTGGCGGAGCAACATTCCTAGACCTTAATATTAATGAAAATTAATAAGAAATATAATGAAGAGGAAATAAATCTGAGCTCCACTTTTTTATGCTAATTAATATTTTTAAAGACGTTTTTGGGGAAAGTCTCAAGTGGGGCATAACAAAAATATTCTAAATGTAAATGAAAGATATAGATCCATAGAATGTAGTAGATTCATGAAACTTACGCCTGGCCTAGTTCTGTTAAATTAGGTTTTAGGCCTAACTCACACCCCAAAAGCTAGCTCAAAGGGAGGAGGATTGCCCAAGTCTTATAAGGAATCCACCCATCTCATTAACCACCGATGTGGGACTTTTGTCATTCTTTAACACCCCACCTCACGCCCAGTGCTTAGCATCTGGTGCGTGGGCAATTTTTATTTTGGGGGCCCCAACATCGGGTGAGACGGGCCCTGCTCTGATACCATGTTAAATTAGGTCTTAGGCCTAACTCACACCCCAAAAGCTAGCTCAAAGGGAGGAGGATTGCCCAAGCCTTATAAGAAGTCCACCCATCTCATTAACCACCGATGTGGGACTTCTGTCATTCTTTAACAAGTTCTACCTAAACGCCTCACCTTGCGCCCTTCCTTTCAAAACACTTGCTAACCAATCGACTCCTTACTCAAGGTATAGACGGATCTGCAATAACTAAAAGGAGAAAAGAAAAACATATATATTTAAGTCATCACTTTAATGGTGTGCAGAGGTTAGCCTTAACCCCTACCATGTCATAAGACTATAACATCCAAAAAAATTATAAAAGTAGAAGGGGAGATGAACCTAACCTCAGATAGATTAAACAATTCATAGAAAGGCTGAAATGACATAAATTTTCATACTATAAGCAAAATACAATAATTCAACTAACAAAAAAAATAAAAAATTGTCGTATCTTCTCCTTGTGCGAGGAAGTTGCATGAAGAAAAGAATTCTATACCTAACCTTAATCATAATGACTCTCCAAACAGATTATAACAAAAACGTAATAAAGCCTTAGCTCTAAAGTAGGTAGATAAGCAACAAATTTCAAAGTTTTGAAGAAAATTAATTAATGCTGATAGAATTATAAAGATGAAATAAAGGAGCACCTAGGCCAGTGTAGTCTGTTCTCCCTAGCTGTTTCAGGTCCCTTGTATTGAATGCAGGCAGAACTATTCATCCTTTAATTATTGATGGGATCAGGCTTTACAACATACTGCTCATTATATAGTTTTCAAGTGTCTAGCTAACACACATAGTACGATTCATCTTTGGAAATGGGCATCCACTATAATACACCAGCATTGGTATTGTTGTTGGTGGCGTTATTGGGTTCTGCGATCCGTTTGAATAGTGCTCAAGATTCGACAACGCTTGTTCCAGCAATCATAACATTTGGGGATTCAGCTTCTGATGTAGGAAATAATGACTACATTATTACTCTTTTTAAGGCTAATTATCCTCCTTATGGAAGGGATTTTGTAACTCATCAACCTACTGGTAGATTCTGCAATGGAAAATTAGTCACTGATATGACTGGTAAGTTAACTTGCTAATTCCTACTCTAAAGTGTTTAGTATTGACTATTTTAACGAGTTACGATCACTCAACTAACAGTTTTTACTTTAGAAAATCATTCAACTTTGTTTTGTAACACAACTATTGTTCACCTATATTGTTATTTCAGTATAAAATCATTCAGGCGGTAGATATTATTTACAGAGAATTTTTTTTAAGCCGGAACTCATTAACTTCAGCTCAAAGTCTGTATTTATATTTAAAGATTCAATTTCTAGATTCGCCTCTCCTGTTAGTTTTTAGTTACTACTATCAAGCTAACATATGTGGTTGTAGCTGATGCACTTGGCTTCACTACTTACCCGGCTGCATATTTGAGCCCTGAAGCATCGGGCAAAAATCTCCTTATTGGTACTAATTTCGCTTCTGCTGCTGCTGGCTATGATGATAAAACAGCCATCCTCAACGTAAGTTTTACAAATGCACTCTTATCATTATATAGTCGATGTCTTTACTAAAACAGGCAGATAGTGAAAGACCGTTTTTGTTGTAATGCATCTTTAGTCATCTAAAACGAATTTTGAATTTGGGGATAAGTGGTTTTTTTTTGGTGATGCAGCATGCAATTCCATTGTCAAAACAGATGCAATATTACAAGGAGTACAAAACCAAGCTAGCAAAAGTTGCAGGCAGTCAAAAAGCGGAATCCATCATAAAGGATGCACTCTACATATTAAGTGCTGGAACAGCTGATTTCTTACAGAATTACTACTTCAATCCTTATCTTAACAAAATTTCTACTCCTCATCAGTATAGTTCTTATCTTCTCCGCATATTCACTCGCTTTGTCAAGGTAAATTGTTAGTTATGAGCTATTTAGTTATAAATTAGCAATGATACAACCTCCCCTTCTTTTTGTTTTGCTTTTTTTTTAAAAAGTAGTGAATGCTAGTTTTTTCTATATATCTTCTTAATCTAGGGTAAGGTCTGCATACGTTCTACCGGCTTGCCAGACCCACTTCACCTGTGAAATTACACTGAGTTTGTTGTTGTCGTTGTTAGTTATTTAATTTAGTAGGTTGTGATAAATGTTGCATTTTGATTCGTCAACATATACACTTGTTTTTGTCGTTTTGCCTGATGGATCAGTTATTCGAATTTAACATGTTGGATCAAATCAATAAACAGATCATAATCCAACCGATTTAAACTTTGATGGATTGATTTTGCCACCTCTGTTATTTCAGGAATTGTATGGACAAGGAGCAAGAAGAATTGGGGTTACTTCATTGCCACCATTGGGGTGTCTCCCAGCTGCTAAAACAATGTTCGGATTTCATAAAAGTGGTTGTATCTCAAAAATCAATAGAGATGCCAAACAATTCAACAAAAAGATGAATTCAACTGCAATACAATTGCGAAAGCAACTTCCTGGCCTTAAGATTGCTATCTTTGACGTTTTCCAGCCCATGTATGACCTCGTCAATTCTCCGTCAGACCACGGTAATTTTCCATATAAAGTCTACTATTCCACACTGCTTATACAAAATCCTGCGTACAACTTTGTTATTGACATAATCATTTGGTGATTATTAGGATTTGTGGTAGCGAATCGAGGGTGCTGTGGGACAGGTAAAGTGGAGACAACATCACTATTTTGCAACCCAAAGTTAGCAGGGACTTGCAGCAATGCAACAGAGTATGTGTTTTGGGATGGAATTCATCTATCTCAAGCTGCTAACCAAGTCCTAGCTGATACGCTTATTATGCAAGGCATCTACTTAATTGGATAACTAATACAATAAAATTTGTGAATTTTAGTAACTCAGTCGATTAGCTATTTAAATTTTCGCTTTGTTTCTCACCTTGGGCTTCCCAGGAGTATTTGTTTAGATGAAGATGAAAATGATGTCTTGTGTTGTTGTCCTTGCTTATTTCTGTTATTAATGAATGTTCCCTGTGTGATGCATCTCCCGCAGTTGTCTATTAAATGCAAATTGACACCTCCTTCCTTTCAAATTTACTTATCGGTTATATTAAAAATACATTTTATTTTTATTACTCTCTTCTTTCATTTTTACTTGTTAACATTTGAACTTGACACACGGTTAAGAGAATTGATATGACTGTTTTATCATACTACTATTATTAATTAAAATAACATGTTTATTAGGTTCTGAAAAATGATTTTCTTATTAATTAATAACATGTTTATTAGGTTTTGAAAAATGATTTGTGAAATACGTAAGGTTTGCAAGAAAAAAATTTGTCTTTTCTTAATATGTTAAAATTGACAAGTAAAAATAAAAATTTATTTTTGAAATAGTGGACTAATAAAAGTGAACATAAGGAGTAATTATCACTTTTAGCATATTAAAAGAAAAAAAAAATCATGTTTTACCCTCTAACATTAATTACTTATTCTTCGAATCATTTTTCAAGATTTAAAACAATATATCAATTAATATGAATATTAATATACAATATTCATATTAATTATTATTTCTTAAGATCGTATAAAGTTTAAGTGAACGGATGAATATTTTTAACCATGTTTATCAAAATGTCAGAAAATAAATTGAATGTGGTTATACAATCAAACCTCTATCTATATAGGTAGCGTTTATCTGAAAATTTAATGAGGTAGCTATTAGTAAAGTGTCGCAATAGTCAATAAGACAACAGGAATACCGAATAGTCCAAAATATCTTTATCTTATCAAAAATAATTTAAATACACCTTCTGTTTCATTATACGTTTAATTTGAACCCTACAATTATACTGTGACAATAATTTCCTCTTAATTTAGATGGACTGCCCACTCGGAAGCTAGGGAATAAAAAGACCCACTTAAAATTTCCAAATTCTAAATAAAAAACCCATCCCAATTTTTTTTACTCATTGCCCTGCCCAATGTTACACAATTTAAATAAAATAGTAAAGTTATATAAAAAAATTCTAAAATCAAACCTCTCACAACGTACATATAAGAAAAGGAAAGTTTTCCTAGTAACGCCAACACACTTTCCTACTTTCACCTGAAATAAGAAGAAAAAATAAAATCAACCAAATCCGATTTAAAGAAGGAAACCTGAAAGAAATAGAAACTAAGCTGTTAAAACGAATATATATAACACAATTGCGTTCATTATTTGTCATAAGTTTAATTGTTCAAAGAAAAATGGTGATCAGTCGTCATTCAAGAAAAAATATGAAGAGCATTGCAAGAAGACGTAATAATAACAAACTGATCAAAGAAAATGTTTCTTCTTCAATTGAATCTCTTCCCAATGAGTTACTTACTGATATTGTTGCGAGGGTTGCTTCTTTTTCCTTCAACAATTTCATCAATGTCAAACTAAGGTATGGTATATATATATATATTTATAAACATCTTATTTTTTTAAAGGAACAATTTTTTTTTCCCTAACTGATTGATATTTTAGTTGCAAGGTTCTTAATGAAATTTCAAATGAACGATACGTGTATCAGAAGGCAATACTGGTAGACTTTCCGATAGAACCTTCATGGCAAAAGGACAAGGAAGAGAAGATAAATAAAGTTACTTCTTTTATGGAGCTATGCAGAGAATGCGGGAATACAAAAGCCTTATATAGAAAAGGCGTGGTAATAATCAATTTTAAACTTTATACTCTTACCTTTTTTTTCCTACTAGACACTCACAACTCAAGATTTTGAATTTTTTTTGTATGTGTTCAGGTGCCTAATTGATACTAATTTGTATTTAAAATGTGTTTTTATTCTCAGATGGACTTTTTCAAAAACGATAGGTCAGAACTTGCAGTGGAATTGCTGAAGCAAGCAGCAAAAGGAGGCCACATTGGGGCATTGTATGTGATTGGCATAATTGGAGTCTTCTTGGGTGGTGAATTCAAGCGAAAAGGGGTAATGTTGATTGGTAACATGAAAGAAACAGAGACACTTAGAAAAGTAACAAGGGAATGTCGAAAGAGTTTAGAAGAGATCTTGAAAAATATTTGGGTGAAGAATCCTTTAGTTTTGGGAGAAAGACCCACTCGTTGCACTATTCAACATCGCAGGAATGGCTGGCCTCTTGACAGTGATGATGAACAAGTCGATTTTCATTGTCATGCTTGTAGTTGTGATGAAGAAATTGCTTATATCATTAGCATTTTGCCTACATATTAGAATTATCTGTAATTATCTTTCGATTATGTAATATTTTTTTACTTTGAACAATGAAGTTGATTCGTTATTTGTCAAGTCTGATATTTGCCTTCAAATTTTCATTGAACATTGAACAAAAATCTTGGCCTCCACATTGTTAGTTTTTTTAGTTGATTTTGAAGTTCCATGGTAGCAGTTTCTTGCTCCTTGAGACCATAATACTCTGGCAGGAAAAATCCATCTCTGTCCTCTTGCAAAAGAAACAAAAACAGATTAGTTCGCAACAATCAAATATTTTATTCTTTAGAAAAGTCACAATTCTTCAGAAAAGACAGATCCCTTCAGTAAAATTGAAACTCATCATAAAAGTCATAATCTTTCGGTAGAGTCACAACATTTCAAAAAAGACAAAACCCTTTGGAAAAGTCATAACTCTTCAAAAAATTCATAACTCTTCATTTTTCTATTCAAACTTTTTAAAACCCAACACATAACTCAATTGCATTCATTGTTTGTAATGTAATAATAAATTTCTTCAAGAAAAATAATGTTGATCAATGGTCATTCAAGAAAAAATATGCAGAGGACCACAAGAAGAAGAAATAGTAATAACAAAGTCATAGAAGAAAATTCTTGTTCTTCCATTTTATTGCTTCCCAGAGTGTTACTTACTGAAATTGTTGCAAAGGTTGCTTCTTCTTCCTTTAAGGATTTAATCAACGTCAAACTAAGGTATATATATATATTTATAAGTAGGAATACAACCTAGTTAATTTTCTTCTGATCTACTGGTTCTCCCAATTACTGTTCTGTCAATATTTTAATTAATTGTTTACTACATTATAGTATTTTCTTAATGTTTCAATATATATTTTATTTTGCATCCTCTGCATACACATTTGCACTAGAATCTACGGATTATGTATTTTTGTTATGTGTTGTTTCCCGCTCTTCACCAGGTTGGCATTTAGAATTTTTTTTTTTTAATCAATTGATATTTTAGTTGCAAGATTTTTAATAAAGTCGCAAAGAAACGATATGTATATCAGAAGGTAACGCTGGTAGACTTTCCGATTGAACCTTCATGGAAAAAGCAAACGCAAGAAAAGATAAATGGAGTTACTTCTTTCATGGAGCAATGTAGAAAATGTGGAAATACAGAAGCATTATACAGAAAAGGCGTGGTAATAATTAATTTTAAACTTTACTCTTTACTTTGTTCCTACTAGATACTTGCAACTCAATTTTTTTGAAAAAAGAATGTGTTTTTATTTTCAGATGGACTTTTTCAAAAACGATAAGCCAGAAGTTGCAATGGAATTTCTGAAACAAGCAGCAAACGGAGACCACTCTGGGGCATTGTATGTGATTGGCATAATAGGAGTCTTTTGGGGGGGTGAATATAAGCAAAAAGGGGTAAAGTTGATTGGCATCATGAAAGAAACAGAGGCACTTAGAAAAATAACAAGGCAATGTCGAAAAAGTTTAGTAGAGATCTTGAAAATTATTTGGGTGAAGAATCCTTTAATTTTGGGAAAAAGACCCGCTCGTTGCACTATTCAACATGAAGAAAACATTCGCAGGAATGGCTGGCTTGACAGTGACGATGAACATGTCCACATTCATTGTGATGCTTGTAGTTGTGATGTAGAAATCGCTTATATCATTGATGTTTTGCCTACATATTAGTATTACCTATAATTATCTTTTGATTATGTAATATTTTTTGGCTCTGAACCATGGGCATAAGTGGATTCGTTATTTGTCTTTAAAATTCATTGAATATGTACAAACTCAGTAACATAAAATGATTAGAATTCAGAAGTCGTGAGTTTTAAACCATGATTCCGCCTCTGTGACTGTTTGAGCAAACTTTATTTGCACAAATGTTAGAAGGAACTAGTAGATGATGATCTCCTGCCAAATCCCATTTTAGAACGGGACCCTTTTAAAACTTTTGCATACTTCAGCAATTCTGCTTTCTCAGGCTCATCTTTACTTCTGTTTCCTTGAGGTGAATCCAATCTTCTTGAACCTGACGACGAACCCCCATCACTATTTTGCCTACTATTCATCGGATAGTTGTTGTTTTCTCCTAATTTGCCGCTCCTTGAACCTTGAGACACAGAATGTAGGTCCAGAAATTGTTTGGATGAACCTTGCGAGGACGTTCTTGACCTGATGTTGAGACCATTAGCTCCGGAATCGATGTACCCTGGAGAATAACTAGAATGTCCTGCTACATTATCTTCTAGAGTGTGCACCATATCCATAGAAGAACTCCGACTAAGTGGGCAGCCTTTTCCTCTTACGAGTCTCATAAGCTTACTAAACACTTTATTTTTGCTCGAAGACTGAGTCTTACGGGGTGATGAGTTATCAGTAGAAGTTTCATCAAATTCAACAGAGTCTGTAAGAAAGGATGTTCGGGAGGAGGACCATTCGGAATCAAGATCACTAACATTAACCTCCCTTTCCCCTTGACTTTCTTCTTTATTTGCATATTCAAGAATTAGTTGCTTGGCTTTCTCCTCTGACTTGGGGCTCAATGTTTTGCTGAGATCTCTTGCAATTGTCTTACCTGTGACTGGCTGATAGTTCCTCAGCTCATGCCGCAAGCAAGCATTTATCCATCGGAGATAGACTAGTTCCTCAGCATCAGTGCAGCGATCTGCTTGAAGCCGCTCAACATCCTTTGCTAAATCCTCATTTTGCTTTTTCAGCTGTAGAGTTTCCTCCTTCAGTGCTTCTGTCTGAAACAAGAAATGTTCAATAAGTACACAACACTAAACAAAGCGATTAATGAAAGGTAACATGAACAGAAGAATTACTTCTTCGTTCTCCAAGACAGAGGAAGCAATGATCTGAACAGATTCTAATCTATGAGCAAGATCTGAATTTTCTTTTCTTAAACTTTGGTTAGATTTATTCAACTCATCAGACTGATTCTCTAAATCCTTGAGTCTTCGGAGCTTTAACTGGACATCCGATTCAGCCTCAACAGTCTTCTTTTCCTGATCATGCAACTTCATAACTTTTTCTTGAAGGGCTAAAATATGTTCTTTACTATGATCAGCTTCTGATCTCACTTTCTTTTTTAGTTGCTTAATCTTGACTTTTGCAGCTTCGAGCTCACAAACAACTTTTCCATAATCAGACACTTTAGCCTCTAACCTCATCTTATCCGCGGTCAGTGACTCAATCTTGAGACCAAAAACCTTGGCCTCCACACTGTTTATTTTTAGTTGATTTTGAAGTTCCATGATAGCAGTTTCTTGCTCCTTGAGACCATAGTACTCGAGCAATTGTATTTCTAGAATCCTCTCCCTCTCTTCGAGAGTTTTAACAATGTTTTTCAGGCTCTTAATCTCTTGCTCATGGTTAACAATTTCTACAATTCTATATTCTCTGGGTGAATCTTCATGCTGCATCACTGTTTCAATGTCTCTCTTTGAGGTAGATAAAGCAAGTTCCTTTACAAGTTCATTGAACTCTGGCAGGAAAAATCCCTCTCTCTCCGCATTGAATATACCACTACTAGATGGAACACCTGTGGAATTATCAATAATGTGTTTAGAGATGTGAAGTTCCTCCTGCAAGAGAAATGAAAAAACAGATTAGCTCGCAACAACCAATAGATGTTGTAGGAACAATTTAAAGATTCACTATGAAGCAACTTCTTTTGTTGTCACTACTAACATAAATTGTTCAATGCCAACTGTAGAGGGAGAGGATTTCCCTGAAACAATGTGAAGTCATCCCTATTTCTCGCTCGCTGTCCATGGGGTTGTTG
Source organism: Solanum verrucosum (assembly GCF_900185275.1). Taxonomy (NCBI): domain Eukaryota; kingdom Viridiplantae; phylum Streptophyta; class Magnoliopsida; order Solanales; family Solanaceae; genus Solanum; species Solanum verrucosum. The sequence continues at coordinate 887,781 of NW_026020014.1, read as the reverse complement.
ACTAATGACCTAAAAATACATGATGTTCGAGCACCAAATAGCAATGACATGAGATTGACTGGCCAGGTTCGACAAGATAAGTGCTAGCCCTGGTACAACTTCCCACAAATCTAACTATATTACCCAACACATTTTGTTAACAAAGAACAAATGTATAATCTTACGTGTTTCTCTGATTTCCGGGAGGAAGGTGACGGAGTTGCAGGGGAGGCATGATCATCAATATTTGTGAGCTCATAATTTTGACCACCTGTAAACTCAATTCACAAAATCAAAATCAAAATCAAACAAAATATTAGGAGAAAAAAGCATTAAAATACAAAAATGAACCTGTTGCGTATGGTGGTGGGGATGAATTGGATTTGGAATTGGAATTTGAGGGTTTGATTCTTTTGGTTCTGAAAATGGTATAGATAATTCCACCAAGAGATATAGCCAAAACAACGCCAACTTTGAAGACAACAGGCCTTATTATGTTCCTATTATCTCTCACCATTATCAATTTTTCTTACAAACATCATCATGGATTTGAGTTTCCCTCTTCCTCCTCCTCCTCATCTAAATACCCCCAACAACACAAAACAAACAAGCAAGGGGAGAGGGGGAATCACTTCTCCAGGATGATAAAGTTAGAAAATGATAATGGTGTTAGGATAATTATAATCAAAGTTTATTCCTAGTACTCTATATCAATGTATATATATTTTGAGATAATGGCCTATAGATGTACTGTTTTTTGTTGTTGATATTTCAATATTTATGTGAAATACTTATTTACATGCGGCGCAAAAAAAGGAGACAAATCTAAATTCAATGCATTATTATAGGTTTCATGTGCATCTTTTAGGCCTAGTAGATAATGATATCATAGTTAAATTCATTCATAAATATAATTAATTCTTTTTTAAAAAAAAAAAAAAAGGAAAGAAGATTACAAAATGAGAAATCGAACTCTAAACAACAAAGGGAAAGTTTAGGTAGTCGGGACTATACACAAAAGCTTCACACAAATCACGTATGAACTTCCTAACTATCATAAATCGATTCTCAAAACAGAGAAACTGACATTTTTACTCCTCAAAAGCCCTCTACTCAAATACTCTATGAAGTTAACGCAAATTAAAATTTTAACCCCAGTATCACATTCTACATTTGAACACAGAAATGGATAAATACTCAAATTGTGTATTCATTCGCGGTGAGACATTGTGGCTGAGGAATTACAGCTAATAAGAGCATTGATAATAGTTCTAGCAAGGTATGCGCTTCAGCACAACAATATACACACGGACCGCAAGTAGATCCCAAATGCGGATATTTTTTTTCTATCAGAAACCAGCAAAATGAAAAAGATTCATATCTTTGGGATTTGGGATACAGAAATTCCTAAGGTACAAAATTGACAATGATATTTCAGCAATTATCATCCAACACTGCAGAGAGATGGAAGTCTTGTTGTAGTGACAAAATGTTGGCAATTGGAACCACCATCCAGAGCTTGGGAATTCATTGTTAGCTTCCATATCATCAAAATCTTGGAGCTGCAGAAATACAAGTAAAGAAGAGATTAGATGAGAAATCGAGAAACAATTGACTAGAAAAGGATAAGCGTGTTCCCTTTTTATTACGTCAAGGTGGGGGTGAGGAACTAACCCCTCAACCCCAACAAGTGCTAGGGATTTAGATTTTTGAAAAATTCCGAGTAAAATTTTTTGCAGCTGTAAGAAAGAGACAATATATGCAATGAGTAGGCTTTACCTCCACCAATCGTTGCTTCAGGCAACCTTTCAATAGAGTACTTGTGTTGAGTGATGTACATGATTGGTACACCAGGGATCTGATCATTCAAATTTAGATGACAGTTTTTTTATATATATATATATATACATAAGAAACAAAATACGAGAGTTAAACAGCAGAAGAGAGGAAAAGGAGTACAAAAAAAAGGGATACAAGCTAATCTGTCATACCTTGCGTATTCTACGCTTCAAATCTCGATCACATGTTGCGACAATATAGCACTTGTGCTGTAGAGAAATAAAATCATCCACACATGCAGTAGGATTACAAATTGGTTTACACAACTAACAAATTCAGAGAACATTATGCACAATGGATTAAGATCTTACCTGTGTAACTCTCTCAACAATACAATCATCGGCATATGTCCCTTTGTGAGTACAGGGAAGCCTTTCGAATCGGGGATCTTTTGCAATTCTATTTACAACAAAGAAAAATTTAAGGGAATAAGAACATCCATTATCATGGGAACAAAAACTAAAAGACATGTTTTTGCCACCAATTTCTCTGTTGTTGAAAGGGAGGAGTTCACATTATAATCTAAATGAAATAACGATGAAGAAACAGATTTATTCTTTGCATAGAACTTCCAAAAGATTACAGAAACTTAAATCCATTAGTACTATACAAAGTTTATCATCACTAGAAGCTGAAAAGAGCATCTGCATGACTAGTAACATAATTTGCTCAATTAAACACAATTTAAGGCAATGCTACTAGCTGCCCTGCTATTGATCTGAAAAAGATTCTGCGAGGTAGTATTCTTTGCACTCATGAAATGGTTGGTTCCAAAAAAAAAAAAAAAAGAGCACACGGAGAAACAGAACAGTCTTGCAGAAATTATAAGTTATTTACAGTTTATACAGGCCACCCACAACAAGGTTTTCTGTTCTGCGTTTATCCTTGGAGCACATATCAACTCATATCTCCTTCAGGTCAAATTGTCTATTTTGGTCTAAGGGCCTTTTACTTTTTCCATCATGTGGGGGTCAGAAGTGATTCCTGCTTATCTACTAGTCATTTCGTCAATTCGTAACCATCTATGTGAAGGGATAAAGCTTCTACTAATGCTTGCATATTTCTTTTTCCCCTTTTTTGTGACAAAATGTTTCTATTTTTTCTTCGCCCTTTGCATTCGAGGAAGGACTAAGAAATGATTAAGCCTTAGATGTACACAATATAGTTTGTTTTATTATGTTGATATTAAATTAAACAAAATTATAACCATAAAAACTAATTAACAATGCCCTTGAATCACTAAATATACATACGGGGGAAGTTTCTCTACAAAAACCGCTGCTCTAGCAAATCATCCACCCTTCCCAGGTGTGAGAAAAAAGGGACAAAACTAAACAGCAATTAGCTTAATACATTTTGACTAGTGACCGAATCAAAAGATAATTTGAAACAAGTACCTAAGAGCAACGCGGTATTTCTGACCCAGCTTCTCAAGCTCAGCCATGACACAGTCTGTAATGCAAGGAGTACCTGTGGAAGGAGAATATGTAACTTTTCTGTAAATACAAATCCAGTTCTTCTTTGGGATTTTTCAGTGATGAATTCAGATAGATCACAGTAGCAATCACTTGCATCAAGAATTTTTAAAATTAAAACAAAAAAAACACAGTTATCTCATTTCATTTTGACAATGTTTTGAGACACAACTATTATGTGCCTCCATACTTTAAACACAAATGTATTCGACCAAGGGAAGATATTGTGATAAAGAAGCGGGGATGGGGAAAGTGAGAAACCACCTAGGGATGAGGGAACTTACATTTGGCATACAAGCAATCCATCATCCCTTTCTCCAAATCCAACTGAAACAAAAGAGGTAAGCTCGATCAACTTAGTCATAGAAATCAGAAATAAACCATATATCAAGGTAAAATACATCATTAGACAGAGAGCCAACAAAAATAATATATAATCCACATTATTCACTAGCAATCACTGTCCTCAGACTTTTTTGTAGAAAGGCAACTACTATCTACCTATTGGATGGAAAATAAAGGAAGGGAAAGACAATGAATCTGAGAGAAGAAAATGTGTGTTGTTCTTAATCATTCCGGGCACCATAAAGCTAAGCAAGAACTTCTATCACCTATATAGTTAAATATCTAAAGTTATATGATACTCAGTTGATTTCTAGCTGCCAAGCCCGGAATTTTAAAGCATAATGGATGTCACAGCCCCTTTATCCACATAAATTCTCAACAACTCAAACCTTTCTGATGTGAGATTTTTTAAGAATCCTATGTTTTTTCCTAACACATATTATGGTACAAACAAGATATACAAACTTGAAGGCTTAATGCTGGGTGGAATAAATGTATAGCGGAGACGACACCAAGCCTGTGAAACATTAATAAATTCTTTTAATTTACAAAATTAAAAAGAAGCCACTTACTTTATTCTGAATGGAGAAATTAATAAAGTTAGTATCAACTAAAACAAGATACGGCGGCCCCAAAGCTGTGTTGTACTTGAAGAAGAGTGCAGACGAAACATAAGGCCTGAAACATATAACCCAGCAACTCAATATTCAAAATCAACAACGTCTTTTGCTTTAAATTAGATATTGAAGCTAAAATACAAACTTACACGTTTCTTGGGAGCTTCTCTTTAGTTAAATCTTTCTTATTAGGGTTCAAAACTGCCTCTTTATGCCTGGAATTAAAACACAATTAAAAATCAAAAAATAAAAACAAAATACGAGAAAAGATGGGCGAAAGAGGGAATCAACACAATAACTCACTCCTTGATTGCTTTGTGAGTAACCATTTTCTTCATCACTGCGAATTTGGGAGCCTTTTTTGCTTTCCCCATTTTTGGTTCTCAAAATCTGAACTGCACGAAAAGCTCCTGTAGCTGTAGTGCAATTTCAGGAATGTGCTCTAATTCTCAAAACCCTAACGTGATATGGAGCGGGTCAAGATGCGTCTTGAAAAGTCGGTCTTTTAATTGGGGAAAGAGTTCGTGGTTTTGGGCCCAGTATTAATGTTTGGAATTTTTACCCATATATAACCTATGATATGATGACCACAATAATATATCGGTATAACAATAATTTGAGAAAATACATCATTATTTCATTCAACTATAACATTTTTTTTAAAAAGACACTTGAACTTTGAAAAGGTCCTAGTATCCCCTTATTCTTTTTCAGGGTGGATTAATTACTCCCTAATGATCCTATGTGGCACACAACGTGTATTTCACTCACCACTAGCGAGTGAGATAAACAAAAAAAATATTATTTTATTTATTTTAGCATTTATTTAGTTAGAAATATGATTTTCTTTTTACTCTATTTGTGTTTATTGTATTTTTGATAATAAAAAAAGTTTTATTGTATTTTTGCAATTGGGACCTCTCGGCACTCCAATGAACAAGCTGTCATGCTTGCATTGAAAAATAAATTAGCGGCCATAGAAAATTTCCACTCCAAAGCTTTGAAGAAAATTGATGAGATTGTTGAAAGAGAAAGAGATGAAAGCGGAGTGACGTGGTGGAGGAAGATCGGAAAGAAGTGCCAGAGAGATCGACGGCGACGACGAACAACTAAGAGGGAATCGCCAGGGGTCATGTTCAAACGAAGTAGAAAATACCCCATCTGAATTAGAGAGAGACTTTCGGTCTTTGCAGCTACAACACATCTTGATTTCGAGCAAAATTACTAAAAAAGAAGAAGATTAACCATGGGAGAAAATAGAAGAAATTTTGCTCCTATAGATTTGCTTAGCCATTGTTGAGATATGTTATTGATGTTATGGCAGTGACGGCTATGCGAGAGAATTGTCGCCGCCGGCGAAAAGAACGGCTATTGATGTTGAATTATTTTTGAAGAAGAAGAAAAGATAAATTATTTATTATTTTTTTTTAAAAATGAATAAGAAATAACATATATGAAAATAAAATTTTAAAAGTAACCTAATTGACACGTGGTAAGTATTGATTGGTGCGTGTATGCACTTCCTTTCTTATATTTGGGGTTGATGGAAAAATGAGATACTTTTACCACTTTTAAATTGTTTAAGGGGGTACTAGGACCTTTGTAAAGTTCGAGTGTCTTTTTAAAAAAAGTGTTATAGTTGAATGGGGTAATGATGTATTGTCTCCAATAATTTATCAATATAACTATGCAAATAGGTTATAACAATATATCCTGCCTAAACTCTATTTTGTGAAAATAGAAAAATTGTTTTAGAGAGACATATCTAAACATGTATAATGGTTTACTATTTACTTGTTTTTAGTCAATCTATATAAATTATATACTGATATTTTAAATTTAAATATTTAAATAGGTGACTATTTAGATTAATTCTTCTTAAATGGATGATTTTATTTACCATTTTAACTATTAGCGAATGATAGATTAAATTGAATATTAAAAAAATGTTTTGTCTTGAATTTCATTTGTTCTTCTTTTTTAAAATTCAAACATCTTTTCTAATTACAAATTGTGTTTTTCATGATTTTTTTTACTTTAAATGCTTGAACGCTTAGTTGAGTAGTTTTTAGTGAAGCCTTTCTTTTTAACAAAAAGATACAATTATAATTTTTTGATGTTACATTTAATGTCGATGAATGCATCGTTTGATGAAAAAAATATGAACTTTTGTTATAATCCATTAAGGGAATATAATTTAGATTTTATATTAATTTCCTTTTTTGTTGGTAACGGAGTTTTAAATTCATGCAATTACTTTTAAAAAAAAACATCATGCCAAATATTTTAGTTACATCGCCTTTAATCTTCAATTGAAGATTTTAATTGTACTAAGTTTCAAAAATAAATAAATAGAATCATATATGCTTAAGTTTTACTTAATTTGTAGTTGGTTGAACTTTAACACAGTATGTTCTAACTCCTAAGTAGACGTATAACATCTTGAACTATATTTGTTTGGTATTATATATGTATTTCAAATAAATTATGAGAGATAAGTACCAATTTATTATCAAACGAAAAATTTACTATTCTATAAAATATGAATCATAAGTTCTTCATTCATTAGTCGTTAAATTATGGATTCAATTTCTGAAATTATGTTGAATATATTATTATTTTTATTATATTTATTAGTCATGTCCGACAAAAGTTTTTGAATTCGAGACTGAAAAAAAAAATCATTTGTTTTGTTCCAACAAATGGATACATAATTTGAATTTAGTGGGGTCTACAATATTGAAAACCGGAAGATGAAAAAAAAAGGTTACCAAAAAGCTAATAAGAGCGAGTTTCCGTTCCCGCCGTTTATCAGTCAGTGGGAGTGCTCTGTTCAAAATTTGCGCCTATAAACTCCCGGAATCCTCCATTTTCTCTGTAAATGCAAGTACCAAACATGCAAGCGCTAAGAGCTCTCCGTTTCCAAAAACACTTGCTCAATCTCCCTCCAACAAACCCCCTTTCGTCTCTCCGTTTTACTGTCATATGCAGTTCTCGCCAATTCCACTTCACTCGCCGGAAACACTTCCCTGAAGAGTCCACAGCTCTCACCGAAGACGCCGTACAAGGCTGGGCCGCTCCTTCAGCTGCTCGAGAAAACCCTAGTGGTGAGAATGTTCCGCAAAGGGAGTCTAAATCGAGTGCAAATTACTCCAATGTTTTGGGTTCAAAGGGTAGGGTTTATGAGGTTACAGGGAATGGGAACAAGAAGAAGGGGAAAGGGAAGAGTAAAACAGTGTGGGTGTGTTCTGATTGTGGGTATGATGATGGACAGTGGTGGGGGATATGTAAGCAGTGTAATGGGGTGAATACTATGAAGCGGTTTTCTGAAGGGGTAGAGCATTTCACGAGTGGGTTTGAGGTTTTGGAGAATGTGACAAGGTCGTGGCTGCCTCATCAGTCTGTTAGAGCTATGCCCACGAAATTGACTGATGTGAATAAGGGAATTAATCAATCGAATTGGCGAATCCCTCTGTAAGTGAAGTGACAGTTTGTACCAACTTGAATTTGAGTTTGTCTATGTATTATGCATATGATGCTAAGATTTTGGCTTTCTAGTTTATTTATACACTAATGCTGTCTATGTTTTAGTTGGAAACTTGGAATATCTACCAAGTTTTCTAGCTTCTCGAAGGAGTGAATGTTTAGATTAGGTGAAATTTTGACAAGACTGTAGGACCAGGTGGACTATCGTAAATCAATTTGATTCTAGTGGAACACTGAATTTAATAATGTAAAAATGAATGCTACTGCATCTTTCTAAGTTCATATCATTGGATGAGTTCTTTTGGCCATTTAAGGTTCATATATAATATATAGGGAGATCATTGATAAATGTCAATGAACACTCTGAATTAATGGTCTTATTATAGGTCTGGCCTTTTTGGAGCTGAAGTGGGAAGAGTACTTGGTGGTGGTCTTGTGCCAGGTACTGCCATGTTCAGACCCTGCTTTTACATGAAGTTCATTTTGTCTTGCTACTCTGTTATTAATGGTCCATGAGGCATGAATTTATGGACCCAAGTATCTATACTATTCTGTAAGAATTCCAGCAATAACTTAAGTAATGTAGTCAGCTTGCTACTCTGTTATTAATGAAATTGGGTTACTACAGCGTTCACTTTAACTTTGCAATTTTGCTAGAAGCCCGAGTATATTCTATATAAAAGACTTAGTTATCCACCTGCAAATTAAAAAAGAAAGCTTCCAGAGTTGTTGCATTCTGTAATTCTTTTTTACCTGTATTTGTTATGGTGAGCACTATAATAGGCTACACCTTGAACTGTACCACAGATGGATTAGGAGCATCAACCAACTTTAAATCTATGCCTGCAGATAAATAAATGCTGCTAAATGTACAGTCACTCTCTAGGTTGCCTTTAGTCTTTGCTTCTCACTATTTAAATGTTCCCATTGCTTTCGTGGAGCATTTTAACTTTGACTTATTGAGAGCTATTTGGTCTTTACCTTTTTCTTTAATAGGTAAGCTGGTCTCTACCCTCTCAACAAGGACCAATTCATTTTTTCACCTTTCTATGTTGCAGGTTGCTTAGTTTTAATTGGAGGTGATCCGGGTGTTGGTAAGAGCACATTACTGTTACAGGTATGATGCTGTGTGCGACATAAGTTTTTCGTTTTAGGTCATATTATTTGGAGTTATCTATTATTCTCCAATCACTTTAACTATCTTACTCTCTATTGCAAGATTGCAGCCATAGTTGCAGAAGGGTGTGATATGGGGGGACCAGCACCAGTTCTCTATGTGTCTGGGGAAGAGGTGGGCGCTTATCATTCTTAATTGGGCAGTGCCATTATTCTTCTTTAAGCTTTTGATATATTGCATCTGCTAAACTGAAATTTAGACCAAGGGCATGGGTTCATGAAGGAGAAGTGATTGATTTATCTGGAAAAGGGAATGGGAATAACAATTATATAAAAAAACTACATGATTTCAAGTTCGGTAATTTGAGGGAGCACACTCTTTTTGAGTGCAGATACTAGTCCTTTGGCCTTGTAATACACGAAACAAAATTTGGGAAAATGTTGATGGCTTGTAAATTTTCCAAATTTATATCCTAGCTTTCTTGTTTAAATAAGTCTTTTTCCTTGTATGCAATTTTATGCTCATGAAAAATATTGGTATCTTACTGTCTTGAGTCATCTGCATGGCAGAGTATTGAGCAAATTGGGAACAGAGCTGATCGGATGAGAATTGGGACAGATGAACTATTTTTATATGCAAGTACAGATGTTGAGGTTAACCCCTTTATATCATTCAATAATTATGAATGTCAATTTATTTTTGGTATGCTTGACCTTTTTAAGTAGTTGTTCGAATTGATAGTTGACTAGTAATCTTAAATTGGCTTGTTATACCATGCAAGCACTTCACCTTATAGGCTTGTAATAATCAAAAAGCTTGAACTTAGTAGTCGTCCTCAGTACTTCATCACATAATTAACGAGGTGTAAAATGTTTGTAGTCTTTGTTTAGTTGGAGACAAGCTGATTTTGCGGACCCTAGAACATAAAGTTAGCGGTATATTACCTAGCATGTTTTTACCAAAATATCTTTCTAGTTGTACTTCGATTTTATTTTTTGAACCAACTTATGATATTTTTAGATGTGACCAATGTTTAGCCGAAATTGCATCTCACTCAAGGAGTCTATAAGTGAAGGAAGGATGGGAATATCAATATTTTTATCTTTATAATCTTTAAACATGCAATCTATAAAAATGATCATTTAATGAAAGATAGGCCGTTTATCTATGTCAATGATGAAAGATAGCTTTGTATTAGTTCATGTGCTTCGTTTCTCTTGTAAAGACTAGGTCCTTTGCATATTTGTTCAACAAATAACCTGGATTACTTGAAGGTTGCAGAATGAGATAATTGTTTAACAGATGCTTAGAGTGAATAAATCTGATGAGTTTATGTTTTATTCCATGTTTCCGTCTTTCTTCAGGATATTTTGGAAAAGACCCAAACTCTCTCACTGCGAGCTTTGGTAATTGATTCCATCCAGACAGTATATCTGAGAGGAGTAACTGGAAGTGCAGGTGGTCTATCGCAGGTTCACTGTTTTGTACTACCTTTTGTATTATCACAGGTTCACTGTTTTGTGCTATATTTTGTAATAGTGAGAGGTTTGCTGAGAGTTCATCCGAGCTTTTTATCCATTTGAATGGGAGGGTAGATCTAGATTCATTTGTTATTGAAAGCTATCATGTGAAGAAGCTTCCTATAAGTAAATCCTTTGTCTCAAGGCAGCTGTGCTAACAGAGTTTTCAGAAAGAATCTGCCTCTAAAGGATGTCTTGATAAAGCTTTGTTTACCTGTTTTTTAAACTAATGAGATAGACAACCATTAAGTTGCTTCTCACTATGGTGTTCAGTCATCTTACTTAACGCTGATTCATTCATGACAGGTAAAAGAATGCACAGAAGTATTGCTGCGGTTTGCCAAGAAGACCAATATCCCCGTGTTTCTGGTGAGGATGGACAATTGAGCACTGTGCTTTAACTTAAGACATCTGGTTGATGATATTTATTGCTGTAACTTAATTTAAGGTTGTTTGTCTTTTTTGTCACGTTAGGTGGCTTTCTTTAGTTACCCTCTCGTCCTCTCCTCCTTCGCAAAAGTAAATTAAATTATCTCAATATTTTTATATAGTATTTTTTATGACAGAGGTAAAAATAATAAGAGGAGTTTCACCTTTATTTGAGAGGTATCATTTCGATTACCTTATCAGAGGATATATTCTTTTTTCTCTTCGATGGATAAATTTTTGCTATGTGTTATGAACCTATGCACAACTAGAATTTGTTTTCTGACTTGATGATATGCTGTCAGCAGCCAGAATCCATTGATAGGTTTAGAGAAATCTTCCTCTATTCTCTTTGCCAGTTATTTATCTGTTGATCTGATACTAAACTTGGGAAATTTCAGATTGGACATGTGACTAAATCTGGAGAAATAGCTGGTCCTCGCGTCTTGGAACACATAGTTGATGTTGTTCTCTATATGGAAGTTGGTACCTTCTGAATTTCAGATTTGAGCAGTATCTTCTCTTACTTTGAAGTCATTTGCTGTATACACATGTTTTTTTCTAGCTTGGATTTATCTTTTAAAGAGAATAAAGAGATTTTGATATGGCTTTTGAGTTTTGACACTGAAGATGAAACCATGTGCTCATGCTAGTAATGTTGTATGGTAAAGTGCCTATTTTTTTTAGTGATCAAGTGTAGAATGCTTGGTTAATTTATTCTGAGTCCATGAACATTTGGGTGTATCCTTTATAATTTGTGGCTTCATTGGCTCGTTTGCATGCCCTTTTTTTACTTAATTGAGATAATAAGTTATGTTTGTGCATATTTTCTTTTGGTTGCATTTAGAATTTAATGTGTCTGGAGTCCGCTCTTGCAAGACAGAGCACTACACATCCTCCGTAGAAGAATTTTCTCTATTATTTTTCCTTCTTTTAGGAGGTTCTTATTCTTGCTTTTGATTATGCCATATCTGCTTCTCATCAATGCTCGGGTCACCCATTGAAAATTGCAGGGAGAGAAGTGTTCATCTCATCGTTTACTTCGTTCAGTGAAGAATCGATTTGGATCCACAGATGAGGTATTCAGATGCTTCTGCTCATTTTTCTTGTTCTTTCCTTTTGTTGAAATGCTCTATATGATTTTAGATGTTCATGGGACTTGAAACAAAGCTTCTTTTTCATTGTTTGATGGGGAAACGAGGGGCAACTTAAAAGGAAGATCTATGCATTGCATGAATCAGTTAGTTTCAAGTTTAGTAGAAGGTTATCCTTCTTATCTGGTCAGCATATCCTGATTGAGAAAGGTTATCACTTTCTCATGGTTGAAGATTTTCCAAAAGTTAATTTGAAGGACAAAAGAGGCCTGACTTAATATAGAGTAAAATTGTCAAAGGATTTCTCAAACCCCTTTAGTATGGATTATGCTATTCTCTTTGTAGGATCTCATCTCAGGACTAGTTATGATTATCTGTGAAATATCATACTGAATATTTGGACCATCCCTAGTGACTTCCTGAATTATTATTTTTAATGTATTTTTTTGTCTATTGTATGCTCTGACATGTTCTGCCTGCAGCTTGGAGTGTTTGAAATGTCACAATCAGGCTTGCAGGCTGTTTCAAACCCAAGTGAAATGTTTCTAAGTGAACAGCAGTCGGATTCTGAGTTTCTGGCTGGATTAGCTGTTACTGTAATTATGGATGGATCTCGAGCCTTTCTTATTGAAATTCAGGTATGTCTTTATGCAATAATTTGTTTTTGGGTATCTCTTGATGTAAGCTGCCAAGCACTAAGCTAGTTCTGGTAATTACAGAATAGAAGGTCTCCTTGTGCAAAAACAGAAAGGAGGGTTCTCCCTTATCAGAGATTACTCCAGTAGTTAGCTGATAAAGTCTGTCATGCTATCTTTCCTCTATACATCCTGCATATTACACCAGAGTCCCGATAATCACATTTATTAGTTATTGTTCTTGTAATTATCATTTTTGTATAAATTTGCCGAGAGCAGAGTGCCAACCTAGTCTAGCAATTAACACGTGACTTAGTCTCTTCTCAATTCTCAAGTCTTTAGGTTTATGCTCAAGTGGAACCAAGGGTTGTGAAGAAGGTTCATCATTGACAAATATGGAACCCAAGGACAATGAAGGACTGATTAAATTACCATGCCTTATGGGGTAGGACTATAAAGGGGTATAACAAAGATATGAGGGGAATTGGAGCGGTATGACAAAGATATTGGGGTGGTGGGGGTGGAATTTCTATGACAAACATCAAAGTCAAGTGAGCAATGGAGCTAGAATCAGGTCCTGGAAACAAAAATGGTGTAGTGATATTTCCTTGTGCAACATCTTCTCTACATTTTCTCCAAAAGCTATGATAACTGCACAGGTGTACCAATGAGGGGAAGGAAGAGCTTGTGATTTAAGCAAGTATCTCTCTAGTTATGGCCACATGAATCTGCGCTTCTAATGTTTTTTTTTTCAAGTCAATGGCCATCAGGCCTTATAAGATTCTGCTCTTCTAATGTAATATTTTCTCATACATTCTTTTATCGTTTGAAGAAAGTCTATATCCATGTAGGCATTGTGTGTTGCTGGTTCATCTGTCTCAAGACAAGTAAATGGTGTTCAAGCTGGCAGAGCTGAGATGATAATTTCAGTGAGTGATTACTCCTTCCGAAGTTTAAATGAACTCGTAAAGAAATTTTGCAAGGAAATTACATGTGCTGAAACTTGTGGCCCACATGCCAATTCTTGAAAATCGTTGATATTCCCTTGTCCTTTTCCTGAAACTGAATGATTCAGAATCCATGGGCTAATTTGGAATCAGATATGCTGAAGATTGCAAATTAACTGGTTCTTTATTACTGTACAGAAACCAGTTAATATTCTTGGAAATTGTTAATATGTCCTTTTCATTTCCTGAAACTGAATAATTCAGATGCCATGGGCTAGTATTTTGGATCAGATATGCTGAAGTTTGCAAATAACGTTTTCTTTACTGCTGTATTCAGGTTCTTATAAAGCAAGCTGGTCTCAAGCTGCAAGAGAATGTAATGATTCTAATGAACCTTTCCCCAATACTTTCTTCCTTTTATTGCTCCTTCTCTATGTGCTGCATATGACTTTTAGATTGTGTGGATTACAGTAACCCCATAAAGTCTTCTATGGTAATGACTTAAGCACTCTAAATCTTAGTTTGTTCTTGTTTTACCTTCATTGTGATCCCTTTGATAGTTGGATTTTAAAGTTTTTTGTTAATTTCCATCAACTGGCTTTCAAATGACTCTGGATCTTTCTTGGCAACATAATGGCCAGGTTTTCATAATAGAAGAGAGATCATTCATGCAAATGAATTGGTATTTTGATCTATCTGATTTCGAAAAACCTTACCAACTTAAAAAGACATGGCTATTAGGAGCACCATTAACATATACTAAAGCATTTGGCAATTTTTAATGTAATGTATTCACTTTTACATAGACAGATTTCTCCGTAGGGTGTCTTATCTGGTATTCTTTGATTTGGTCTTCTGTTATATATATATTTGGTTTCTCAGTGTGTACTTTCTATTTTCTGTTGCAATCTGATATATTATTTAGATCTTTGATATAGTTCCTGTTTAATTTGATTATAGGGAGTTTTTCTCAATGTTGTCAGTGGTGTTAGCCTGTCAGAGACTGCTGGTGATCTTGCAGTAGCAGCAGCAATTTGCAGCAGGTATTCTTTTCATATATTCTAGTCATCTGTCTGCTCAGGTCCACCACCTACATAGTTCTTTGTCTCAATTTGTATTATTATTTTACACAACTTCACAATTTTTAGAAGGTCAAATTCTTTCAATTAATCAAACATATAATTTGATGGGGTGTTTTTCCTGTAACTAACTTTGAAAGTATTAATTTGTTTTACTTCCTGTATAACATAGAAGTCAAATAGACAGCTTAAACTCCATGCTGAGCTAAATGGTGTCACATTAATTACGAAGTAATACCTGATATTAGTGGATGTTTTCTGTACATTAATATCTTACTATGTAAAAGACAAAAGAGGGAAGTGAATGAACAGAAATGGAAAAGAAGAAAAAATCATGCAGTTTTTCTTGATGACATGAACTTGCTTGTCTTGAATTGGAAGATACATTTGCCTAGCTGTAAGCAAAACAATGTGAACGACATGACCAATGCCCTAGCCCCTATTAAAGTAAAACAAATAGATTTGTGCATGGCTTTGCTGAAGTTGATAATAGTGCTGGTTTTCAGTATAAACAGTCAAATTTAGGTTATCCTTCTTTAACATGAATTGGAACCTTCTTTTATGCCACAAGGGTGATATCAATCTTGAGAGTGAAATAGACTAGTGGATTTCTGCATTTGTCATACTTCTTGTAATTGTTTTTACATTTCTTGTCAAGTATGTAGATGTTTGTAAGCATGTGTGTCGTGTCCTTTTCAGTTTTTTGGAATTCCCTCTTCCTGTGGGCATTGCATTCATTGGGGAAATTGGCCTTGGTGGTGAAATTCGTACGGTATGTATACTTACCCAACCCTCCTTTTCCAACTTTCTGTACACTTCTTAAAGTATTTTTTTGTAAAATTTCTGGACTTTGCATCCTGATAACATGGCTTTCTCAAATTAGAGGATGCTATGTGGACCCCTCATACAATGCATTGAGATCAAATAGCATCCTCAAATTTGAATAAGCCAGTTGATATCAATATATTTTTTTTTTAGAAAAAGGCAGAAATATGATTCAAACTATAATTGTTGGTTTCTGTTCAAACTCATAAATTTAGCCCTCCCATATTACATGATTTTTCTGATTTCATGAGTATGCTTTAATGGTCTTCCATTTCCTCTGTTATAAAAAATAAACTATTATTCATGCATACTATCTAACCTTCAGCACAACTGTTGGTAGGAATTAATCATTAATTATGTTCCATGCATCCAACAGTAGGCCATTTGGTTTTCAAGAAAAAGCATTATGGTTTCTAGCTGGAGATTGTATGCTGCACCATACTTGCCCACCGTGCACAAGACACGATCTTTTCCTCTTCCTCTTCCTCCTGTTCTGATCGACTTCTATTTGTTCCCCTTTCAAAAAAAATTAGGTACCAAGAATGGACAAAAGGATAAATACAGTGGTGAAGCTGGGATACAAGAAATGTATAATTCCCAAATCAGCTGAAACATCACTGTCAGCTTTAGATCTTGGAGATACTGAGATTGTGGCCTGCAGAAATTTGAAAGAGATGATAAACATTGTGTTCAGAAAACGCTGAGATATTATTGGTTGTAGTGAGTTTTTTATGTGTAGATAGTGATGCAATCTACACAGATATCAGTACTGTATATTATCTAGGCTGTTTCTTGTAATTTTGGCACAGAGTTGTACCATTTTGGAGTTTTGGGCTAAAATCATCCCTGAAGTATAACCCAAACTTAAGAGGCATCCTTGTGATATAAATGTGAACAAAAAATATCCTTTAACTATCCTAAACTTAGCAATAATCATCCTTCTGTTAAAAAGCTAACAGCTGAAATAATAACATGTCAAGCAGGTGACTTCCCCCAAAATCTCCATATTCTATCGTCGTCATCCTTATATCTGGACTTTCTTTTATGCTTTCAAGCAGAAAAATAATCTGCTCCAATTGAAAGAGATGGACTTTATAAAATGTTAGGATGCTAATTTTATTTTTGTTGTTTTTAACGTCTCGAAAGAACTATTATATTTGTCAAGCACAAGTAGCAATAACCATGGCCAAGTATTTGATAAAATGTCGGAAAGGAATTGAAGGCATATTGCATATGAATTTTCAGGTCTCATGGCCTTCTAAAGTAAATTTAGCTACTTCAAAGTTGCGATGAGTTATTTTCAATTGATGCATTGTAGAATGTGACGCTTAACAAACCATTTTTGACAATCGAACATTGATGCATTGCATAATGTGATGCACCAAATCCAATTAAATGATGTAAATTTGAGTTTGTCACGAAAATTGTTGTAGTAAAAGATGAGAATGAGAAAATTGTTGGTTTAAATATATGGTCAACATGATAGGGTACTTGAGAGATAGCAGAATGGGGATATAAGCCTTCAGCTTCTTTATATTTATAGCAAAAATCGAGTGACCTGTTTGTATTCTTTAATATTCTTTTCTTTATGAGTTTTATAACGGCTAACTAAGAATATCTTCTCCCTTTTTAATTATTGTAGGAATCAAGATTATGACTATTTCAACCGGAAAGAAAAAGAGCCTAGCGTCAATCCAATTTATGAGATCCACTTCCATGAAAAAAGATTGGTCTCAAAGCACAAATTGAAGATCGTTACACAAAAGAAAAGCAGCAGGAGAAGAAGAAGTTAATGTCATGGTTACACAAGAGCAACAAGAATTCTTGCAATTGGAAAGAGAGAAGATGAGAAAGTGAAGTCATAGTGAAGTAGTCGTTTATGTTGTATTAATCTCGCTTTGAATTTCTTGTATTAAACGTATCTAAGTTTGTTAAGTGCAATAATAAAGTACTATGAGTTGCCTGAGAGTATTTATTTTTTGGCTTATTTTTTCTTCATTTTTCCACCTTGAGCATATTAACACTTCAAACTGATAATAAGCCAGCAAAAATGCTGGTAAATCAGCAGAAAAACAGCACCAAAACTAGCAGAAAATACTCCAAAAAAAAAAAAACATCAAAGCACCTGAAAAATACGAAAAAGAAACTGGTAAAACAATACAAAAAAAACTAGTAAACTATTATCAAAAACCAGTAAAAACAACATCAAACCAGCTAAAAACAGCAATGCAGCAGAAAAAAAAAGCAAAATATTGATAAAGCCGTAGAAAAACAACAAAAAACAGTAAAACAAGACCAAAGTAGCTAAAAACAGCAATACAACAGTGAAACTGGTTAACTAGTAGTAAAAAACAAAAAAAAAATTATATTGACAAGCCAATAGTAAATAGAAAAAAATCAATAGGAAAATCAGTAAATTCTTTTGGGCAAAACATAAGAAAAACTGCAAAAAAAAAAACATACGCAATGCACTTAAACACATATAAGGAAAACAATATTATATTTAGAGAGAGAAAAAAGGTCAGATGCTTGCCACGTGTTTTTTTTTATATCAGCTGTTAATTTTTTTAACAAAAGTTAACAGAAGGATGATTATTGCTAAGTTTAGGATAGATAAAGGATGTTTTTTGTTCACATTTATACCATAAGGATGTATCTTGAGTTTGAGTTATATTTTTAAGGATGATTTTAGCCCAAAACTCTATCATTTTGCACTCAGTACTGTATATTAACATAGACAAATTGTCTAAACTTCATTACCTAATTTTGTTAGCATCTATAAATTGGCACAAGCGTTTGATATCTTTGTGTTTATACCAAATTAGTGAATGTGTATCTTCTGTATACATATATTAACTCCTTCCTTAACCATTAAGAGACTCGGCCCAATGGGCAATGGGCAATGGGCCGTTAAGTAGAACAGCCCATACACTGGTGGTGGGTTCCTCTACTCTTCCTCCTCTCTGTACCCAATTGAACATAACAAAATAATTCATGCAGCTCAGGCATCCCTGTCACCGGCTCCGGCAGCAGTTCCGATGCTTCGCCACCAAGTACAGTGGCAGAGTGGTGGTGGAAGCTGAAGATGGCCGTTCATTCGCCGTCGAAGTCGATGCCCCTACTCTTCACACCGACTCCAGAGGCTATGCTCTTCCCCGCCGTGACCTAATCTGTAAGGTCTCCCAGATTCTGAAGTCACCTCCTTCCCCTTCTTCTGATCCTTTCCTTGACTTATCTGACTATCTCGATACATTGACAATAACCCTAACTCCCTCTGAAGCTTCTGAAGTTCTCAAATCCCTAAAGTCTCCAAACCTCGCTCTTCGCTTCTTCCGATTTTGCCCCTCTGAAATCCCTAAATTCCGTCATGACTGCTTCACTTACAACCGTATCCTTCTCATCCTCTCCAAATCTTCTCTTCCGAACCGGCTCGATTGCGTCCGCGAGATTGTTGATGAAATGGAACGGACTGGTATTCAGGGAAACATATCCACTGTCAATCTTCTTATTGGAACATTTGGTGACGGCCAAGGGAATGGTGTTAATGAGCTAACGAGGTGTTTGGGGTTGGTTCAAAAATGGGATTTGAAGTTGAATTGCTATAGCTATAAGTGTCTTTTACAAGCCTATATCAGATTGTGCAATCCGGACAAGGCTTTGAAAGTTTACCAAGAAATGAGGAGACGTGGGTACAGATTGGATATATTTGCATACAACATGCTTCTTGATGCTCTTGCTAGGGACCAAAAGGTTTGTTCTTTGGATTCCTTGTGATTGTCTCTCATATTATTCAGTTTTTTGGAATCTAAGGTTTTTAAGTTGCAGTATGACATTGTCTTTGGCATTATTAGCTATTCTTTTTTGGGAAGAAACATATGGTGTAAAAGATGTGTCTGTAACTTCAATTTCTGAAATTAATGAATGCAATAAACACTAAGTTTGGGATAAATGGTTCATCTCATGTTTCTCCATCTGAAATGTGAATCCTTACTGAGTTTGTGGCACTAGGTATACCAATTCAATGGAAACAAGCCGTCTTAGTTATATACAAAATAGACAAGGAATAGTTATGCAAAATGAAGTGCATTACCTTTACCTCCAGAGGGGTGGCTTAGCAGTTGAAAAACTAGAGTCACAAGTTTGGGTATGAAAGTTCATACTCCAACTAAGGTGGAACTTGGTGAACTTTTTCTAGTATTCTAAACCTTCTTGTACACACACATGTTGGCTCTTTTAGTGTCTTACCCTAAGGTAGATAGGAAGAGTTCTAGTCTATGTAGTGCAACTATTAGGAGTATTTTTCACTTAACCTTGGACAAGGACATACTTTGGAAAACTAGGAACTTTTTTTAAGATGCTTTAAAGATATTTTATTAGTCATTAGTGCAAAATATGAATAAAGCATCTTAAGGCCAACATCTTGGGGAAATGCCTCTACTTAGCTAACCAAGTCTTTTTCGGCTAGGCACAAGCTTTCTTTTTTTATCACAAGGTAACATTTTCTTTCACCAAGGAATGGGGAGAGTGGTTTAACGTGTCCTTCTTTGGGAAGTAGGAGGGTTGGCAAAAGTCTTGATTTCAATTGAAAAAAGTCGAAAGAAAGTTTTTGATTTATCTATCTTCAAATAAATCGGTCTCTAGTCACAGGTGCCATCATTATTACTTGGTATTGGAACAATACTAGTATGATCAGATCTCTTTTTATTGAGTTTTGATTTCTGATAAATGTAATTATTGTCTCTGAGATAAAATACTTAATAAACTGTATACATGCATTTGAAAATGCTATAGAGGTGTTTTGAGTCCACTTCACGAGTGAGTCTTGAAATATATGATGAATATGGTTCTACTTGGCTAATGATTCTAATGTGCAGCACTTTGCCAGGTTGATCAGGTCCACAAGGTTTTCGAGGACATGAAGAAGTGGCACTGTGAACCTGATGAATATACGTATACCATTCTGATTAGAATGACTGGGAAATTAGGGAAGCCCGGTGAATCAATTTCTTTCTTTCAGGAAATGCTGTCAAAGGGTATTTCACCAAATTTAATTGCTTATAATACTATGATCGAAGCTCTTGCGAAAGGCCGCATGGTTGATAAGAGTATCTTTGTCTTCTCTAAGATGGTGGAGAATAGTTGCCGGCCCAATGAATTTACTTACAGTATTATTTTAAATGTATTGGCCGCAGAAGGGCAACTTGGACGACTTGATGAAGTTGTGGAAATATCTAAGAGATACATGAATAAATCGATATACGCATATCTTGTTAGAACGTTGAGTAAAATAGGCCATGCAAGCGAAGCTCATAGGCTGTTTTGCAATATGTGGAGCTTCCATGATAGAGGAGATCGTGATGCCTACTTATCCATGTTAGAGAGCTTATGCAACTCTAAGAAAGTAACTGAGGCTATTGATTTGCTGAATAAGATGAGTGAAAAGGGAGTAAAAGCAGATAGCTTCATGTATAATACCGTCTTCTCTGCACTTGGGAAGCTAAAGCAGATTCCTCATCTTCATGATCTCTATGAAAAGATGAAACAGGATGGCCCCTCACCAGATATATTTACTTATAACATTTTGATCTCTAGCTTTGGTAGAGCGGGGGAGGTTGGGGAAGCTCTCAAGATTTTTGAAGAACTTGAGAATAGCAATTGTAAACCTGATATTGTCTCCTACAACTCTTTAATAAATTGTCTGGGAAAGAATGGAGACATTGATGAAGCGCACATGAAATTCATCGAGATGCAGGAGAAGGGCTTGAATCCTGATGTTGTAACATACAGCACTCTCATTGAGTGCTTTGGGAAGACTGAAAAAGTTGAGACAGCACGTCGGCTATTTGATGAAATGCTTGCAGCTGGCTGTTATCCTAATATAGTGACATACAATATCCTACTTGACTGTCTCGAGAGAAGTGGGAGAACTTCAGAAGCTGTTAGTTTATATGCGAAATTGAAGGAACAAGGTTTGGCAGCTGATTCAATCACATACACCATCCTTGAACGTTTACAAAGTGGTTCTCATAGAACATCAAGAGTTCGCAGAAAAAATCCAATCACCGGTTGGGTGGTTAGCCCATTAAGGTGACATGCAAACAAGGATTAGATTAAGCTGCGCATGCTCATGATTACACGGTTAAAGGATCTTACCACTCAGTTGTGCTTTTGCTTGAGCCAGCATGGTGCTAAAGCAACCTGACATTGAATTTATACTGAGAACTCTGGTGATGAGGAATTAAACTGTCTCAAAGAATGACCTGCTGTAGACGACATGAATTGTTTTTAATGTGAAAGTAGTTACAAGATCTCATCTCTTCGTCAGAGAGGCAACTGTATATTGGTGAAATAGCACCCATCACCCATGTTGCCAGAGTTGAGATGAGAAGTGAATAGAAGACAGTTACAAGTGCGAAGCTGGTTATTTGTAGAACTAGAACAACTGGCACTGTTTCTGGAAATCAAATATTTAACTGAACTGATCAATTGTTTTGACAGAATCAGGGTCAGGTCACAGGTGACAATTTCTGGAAATTATCTACTTTGTATCCTGTCTCCGCTCTGCTGTCGATGAATGTATCATATTGTGGGTGTATAACTATGCTTAAGATGTGCTATTTGGATTCGTTATTAGATAGATACTTTCATTTTTTGTTATGGAAAGTGAAAGTCGTTTCGTTTAGTACGAGATCGCTTCACACCTCGCGGTGCTTACACCTCTTCGTCATGATTTTAAGCTCCTACTTGGATGATTGTTCCTGAATCTTGACATGATTATCCTGAAACAGTTCTCCATCGCAATCTGCATTTGTATATTTTTTTGTGTTCAAGACTGAAACAATTAGCGAAAATTTTCAGGTACATATATATGAAAGCTTTTAAGTTATTGTTTTCACAATTGGAAATTGTCAATATGGAATTCAATAGAACTTGACTCACTTCATCAAAAAAAAAAAATCAATAGAACTTGACTCAAAACTATATACCGAGTAGAATTCATAGGTGAAGTCTGAAAAAGATTGGCGTATACCTTATGGGCTATGTAAATAAGCTACTATTGTTGTCTCCCTTTGGGCATCATTTGGACTTCATTGATGGGCTGTGAGTTCAATATTCTTGCAAGTCACGTGAAGGATACAACTTTCTATTTTCTACTCTCGTATAATGCCGAAACAGAGAATGTGTGGTCTTTTTTATAATGATTTGGACAATTCTAACTCTTGAATTAGTTTTTGGGGTTGAGTAAGATTTAAGGTCCATAGATATTGATCGAGCCTAAAAAAAATTCAAAGCTTTCTAATGGAGAGTGTTTTATCCTTTTTAGTGGATAATCCAATTGTGAGATTCATGGCGATTTGATGGTTTAAATTTATGATCTTGAAAATAAGAAAGATCACTTGTTATAATAGATAAAAGTAATCGGGTGATATAAAAATTCATATATAACTTATATGTAACTCATCGCTCAAAATGAAAAGGTGATAGGTGGTGGTTCTTTTTGTCGTCTAAGATAAAACTCATAATAAAGAGCTTTTTTCTTGGTGTGTTCAATAATTGTACCTCTGGATAAATATATACAAAAAATTTAGTAAAGATTGAATATAACAGTATCTTCCCTTTTGCATTATATTGGACCTGATAAATAGGCATCGTTGGTCAAAAGCACAAAGCATGCAGCTATTGGGCAACTTTTGGTAGTGAGTTCAATCATATCAGTCACCTGTTACGTTAACAGATATGACAATTGTTATTTCTCAATTTTAATGTGCATGTACAAGTATGAAGATGAAAAGAAATTGTAAACAACAATAATAACATATCATGTAGAGAGGATGGAATGTACACATATTTTATTTTTATTTTTGTGGGATAGATTTGTTATTTTTGATAGATCCTCGACTCAAGATAAAATTTTAAAAAAAAAACATTTGTGAATAGGAATAATTGACAGTAGAAAAGATACTGAATTCTATTAAAGCATACGTATAATTCCCTTTGATCCTATGTAGATTTCATACACAAAAAACTAGTTTAAATTAATTATCGTTTTAGATGATTAATAAGAGGTATATTATTGACTTTATGAAAAGTGATGTTACCAATATTCAGAAAGAGTTTGCGAAGAGAAATGAAAAGGATCTTAGGGAATTTTTCGATAAGTGGACGAAAATCTTATGTAATCATACAAGCCTCTACTTTTGTATTTATTTGATGATAAAATAATATGGAAAATAAAATATCACGACAAAAATTGCACTTATTATATTTTATCTTGTGAAATGCAATAATTAAGATGATGAAATAAAGAAAAGAGAGTAGGTACATCCCAGCCAAAATATTGCGTTGTCCAACGACAAGCTAAATAATCTTATACACAGGTATTTGGTGCTGAGGAAAATATTTTAATTTTTTTTTCATATTTAATTGGTTAAAATATTTTTTCCTAGAGAAACAACT
Organism: Solanum verrucosum; assembly: GCF_900185275.1. Taxonomy (NCBI): domain Eukaryota; kingdom Viridiplantae; phylum Streptophyta; class Magnoliopsida; order Solanales; family Solanaceae; genus Solanum; species Solanum verrucosum. Next base: position 863,940 of record NW_026020014.1, on the reverse strand, counting down.
TTCCTAAAAAAAAAAAGAAAATGACTTCCGTAAGAAAAACAAGTTACATAAAATGGAAATCAGCAAGGGGTGCAATGAAGCGATTGGGGATCGTTCACTCTAAATTATAGTTCTCCGATTTGAGCTTAGGAAATAAAAAATATATTACTAATAAATAGCGACACAACATTTTATCCTTTTGTGGCAAAAACTACACAATTCATGGTGATTCGATCGATGGTACATAAAATTCTTATACTAATAATATATATATATCTCCTTACTTTTGTATTTGTTTGATTGTATAATAAAATATCAAAGAAATCACGGTCAATATATTTTATTTTATCAAGTGCAATAATTGAATGAAATAAAAAAAAAAAGGGAGTAGGTTTGTCCGACACAAAACATTGCGTTAGGGACTGTAAAATTGAAAACGAAAATTATAGGCGGGGAGATCCATTAGTATTAATTAGTTTCAAATATTATTTTGTAACACATTTTGTAGGGTTAGTTTAGCTATCACATATAAAAGATGATATACCTAATTCTCTGAAATTTAATTTCAATAACCAAATAGTTACTACACGTTTTAACTTTACATTACTAAAGTTGAAGAAATCTGAAGCACTAAACTAAATGATATCGATATCATGTAAAGAAAGTGTTCACAAAATTGTCATGAAATGAAAGGAAGGAGCGTCCGTCTTAGTTCGAATTTTATTATATAAAGGGACGAATCACACATGAAATGAAATGTAACAACAACATGAAGTTCATTTTCTTCTACGTCCTTATTTTCATTGCTGCAAAATCATCCCAGGCAGATTTAATTCCCAACCAAATCCACCCTCTGCACCCGAAAACCGGGTCCTCCGGGAGCCATGTACCTCAAATCAACTGCCTCAGTTGGCGTCTAGCCGTTGAAACAAACAACATTCAGGACTGGACATTAGTGCCCCTTCAATGCGAAGATTACGTCGGGCACTACATGCTTGGCAAACAATACCGCGACGACTGTTATAATATAGTCGCCGCGGCTATTCAGTATGCCAAATCTCTCAAAATTGGTAAAGATGTTTGGGTATTTGATATTGATGAAACTACTCTCTCTAACCTTCCTTATTACGCTCGTTCTGATGTTGCATTTGGGTAACTACTTTTCAATTAAGTTAAAATTGATTCAATCGTCTCTATTCAAATTCGCCTAATTAACATTTAATTGTCATCAGCTCCATAAAATACAACGCGACGAAATTCGACGAGTGGACAAGAGAAGGAAAAGCACCAACAGTACCAGCAGCTCTGTTTCTGTATAATACATTGTTATCTATGGGTATTAAACCAGTATTTATATCAGGAACAAAGGAAGAGTTTAGACAAATAAGAATTACAAACCTAAATAAAGTTGGGTACCATTCATGGATTAGGCTCATCTTGAAGTAAGCATGTACTCATACTCTTCGTTAAAGGGGAAGCGCTCCCTATATTACAATTGTTTTTTTTTTCTGTTTTTAATGGCCTGAGATATTTGTTGTTGTGGGTACGTACAGGGGAGTAAATGATACAGGATCATCAATGAAGTACAAGTCAAGGAAAAGAGCGGAGTTGGTGAAAGATGGATACAGAATTGTTGGCAACATTGGAGATCAATGGAGTGATTTGCTTGGTGATTATGTTGGTCAGCGCACTTTCAAATTGCCTGATCCAATGTACTACATTGCTTGAAACTTCAAACTGTCACTAATTTTACGGTTCTGATTTCTATTAATTAATTAGGATTTCTGTTTGGTTTTGGATTTTGAAAAATGTTAATTTCCTTCTACAACCCTACCTACTTCTTATTTTGAGTTTTTTCTTTCTTTCTGTAATCAATTAAAAGGGTGTAGAAATGAGAAATGCAGTTGATTCACAATGATTGTGCTTATGCTATAGACAAAATTATTAATTTGGTATAATGATATAGGTGTGCATTTTGTCTTTTTTTTGGACATATAGTCAGCAACAACAAAAGGCATATCACACAAATGGACAATCACTAGATAAACCCTATTGAATTGTTTAAGTCACCAAATTTTTTTATAATGATTCACTTGTTTGATTTTATACATGGTCCTTTATCAGTAGGGGAGCTTCGAGGATAGCAAATTGATAAAAACTTTTTGCAAAAAATAAAGAAGGGTTATCGATTCGTATTTTGAACTGGTTGATCAATTAATAACTTATATTGTACTAAAAGTAATGCCATGCATGTATTTTTCAATATGCATACAAACTTATTTAAACTCAAGAGAATGAGGTCGTAACTGAATCTAAAGAGTCCAAGTGTATATATTGTTAGATATTAAGCAAAAGTTAGAGTGAGTAGATTTGGAAAGAAATGAAGCATTAGACTAAGTAAACGACCTACTAACTTCACCAATGTGCTTCAACTACTTGCTTAAAATGTTTTTTACATCCTACTTGTTTATAAGTGCAATCCACGAGCTTAAGGATATTTAACGTGCCAATTTAAATTTTTTTAGAAGAATTTGAATGTATGGAATTTGAAGAAAAAAAAAAGATTTTCTTGCTAGCTAGTTGAAGTTCTAAGACATTGTTTAATATATCATATGTATATATGTGACGGTATCAACGTTAACGCATTGCTGGTCTGCCTCCAAGAGTGAATATAGGCAAAAATTGAGGCAGGTGAATTTATAATTTTTCATAAAACTAACTAGATATTATATGTATATATATTGTAAATTTAATATGATATCATTTGCTATTTAATTGGCTTACTAAGAAACATAATAAGCATATAGTTTTATTGGCCTCCTAAGAAAAATAAATATGCACAAGAACATGTATATTGAAATGCGAAAATTAATAATAAAAAAAGACAAAAGTATTCATTTTCTAAATAACTAATTTAATCTACAATAATATAACAGATTAATTTTATTTTTTATAGCTAGTTATATAAGCCAAACTGGAGGGGGGGCGTGCTTGAAACGTGAAACTGACCAAACCATGCTGCTTACTTAGCTTGTTAATTCTTGCGTCATTTTTATTAAGATGTGTATTTATAATAAGTAATTCACGATTTGCAATTTGTTGCTTACGCTTTGCTCTATGCTATCGACAAAATTATTTAAGTAGGTACAATATGCAGATCTGAATGAAACAAAAGCTGTACATTTTGTTTAATATATAGGCACAGTGAGTAGCAACAAAGAAATAAAACACATCATACAAAAGGACAGTCAATCACGCTACATAAATAATGAGTGTGAAGAAATAGAAAATAATGTGATAAGAGGGTAGTTGTTCTCCGTAAAAACATAGTAAATGATTCTTTAGAAATTCATCATGGTGTGACAAATTAAGGTCCTCCATAAAAAATAAAAAGATCATCGATTCTTATATTCTAAATTGAACAATCAAATGACTTACACTAACACATGAAAAATTATGATCCTCGTAAGCAAACCATATATATGACGAAAAAATAATAGAGATAGCTAGCATATCTAAATTACATCAAAAAATAAAAATCGTCTTTGATTAAGGGAGAATCGATCTAACTAACAAAAGAGAAAAAGAGAAGAGAATAAACGAGAATGTACAATGTGAAATGGACATTGTATCGAGCAGGAGAAGATCAATCTGAGCCCAAAGCCCATCATGACAGGCCCATTTTGAAAATAAGCTAGTCATCCACGTAATACTGCCCCAACAATTTCCCCCTCACAATTCTTTTTTTTTTTTCATCTGTTATTCAGGTACGACTTATTTGAATTTGTATCAAAAAGATTTTCTAAATTTGGATAATATTAAGGTCTATTTCATTCGTAGGATCAAATATAAGACTTATTAAAATTGAATTTTTTTTTAATCATGTTACTACAATCTTTGATAGTCATTATTTCGTCTTCGAATCACTGTTCACACTATTATTATTTTCAAAATTGGATGATACTTATGTTTCGAAGCATAATTTTATTTAGCATGAAATTTGTAAAAAAAAATGAAATTCATAGTTTTTAATATGTTATAAAATTTTGTACTTGTAAAAGAATGAAGAAAGTTTTAAATTAAATTATTTTTATAACTATAAAAGCGATATTATTTTTAAACAAATTAAAATAGAATGAGGTATATATTAATTGGATGTTCTAGCAGGAAAAGTTTTCTCAAACTGATTTTGAATAACTTTTTATTGAATCAATAATTTATCAAAAATAATATTTCTATTTCAAAAAATAAAAATAAGATAAGATTTATGTACTCTACTCTACTGAAACTTCACGGTTATAATTACACCGTATTGTTGTTTGTTCAGACACGTGCCTTCAACGTGATTAAACATAGGCCCTTCACGTTGTATGTTATTTCTTTCCTATCATTAATTAATTGTAATTGTTCCTTGCAGAGGCTGCAACTCATGTGGTGCTAACAATATAGAAAAATCATTGGTTACATCGTTTTCGTTTTGATTAGACAAAAAAGTTTTGTGGTCTATGATAACTCTAGCCAATTGGACTCATCCATTAATGTACCTTTACACCCCATCTTAAAACTTCTTTTTAAGGATAATATTTTAGCTTTACACGATAGAAATAAGGTTGGTCGAGTTACACTGATATATATGTTATTGTTATAATATTTTAGTTTCTCTTCTAATTAGAGAGGAATTTAAAAAAAGAAAAGAAAAAGGAAAGGGCTCTAGTACCAGGGGCAGAGGCACATGTAAGTCAGGGTAGTCCAATTTGGATACCCTTTGTCGGAAATCTTAAATAACATATTTTGGACGCACTTGACATAAAGAAACGCTTTTGTAGCCTAGTGATTTCAGGTCCCTTTAGTAGGTTTCATACACCTTGAATGAGTGAGTGCTCACTACTAATTCTTGGCTCTGCCACTGTCTAGTACTATTTGAAATTATTTAACTTTTGATGTAATATTACTTTGGTATGGTTGAGAAAATGGTTTTATTTTTATTCTTAATCCGCAATGGAATTCCAGCCACAAGATAATTTTCAATAATAATCAAGTTGAGAAAAGTGTTGAATATTATTTGAATTTGAAAATATGTATTTTTATGAATATAGTAGGGAGAAATAGGGATATAACATTCTGAAAATACTACTATATGATTGAAAAGTTTAATTTCTAGAAAAAGTAGAATGTCATGTTGACACAAGCCAAACAAAGTTGACTAGACAATTTGAAACCGAGTTATTTGTAGCTTCTATCTTCTTTCATTTGATTTGATCAAATCTTTCTAGATTTCTAGCGACTATTTAACAACCTCTCAACAAGTCCAATTATTTAGATCTCTTTTTTTAACAAACTCAACATGATAATAATAAGTTATTTTATGATTGTGCTTCTAGTTATTTCCCTTTTATTTGCGTTACGTGGTTATCGTATCCAAAACAAAAGGCTAAGGGAAAAAAGCTTTTTTCTTTAAAAATTATGTTTCTCGAATAATCACAAAGTTTTATAAAATAAAACAACTAAAAGATGGTTCGAATATTAGGAATGAGAAGCTTCAATAGAGAGAAAAATGGGTTCGATGCGGGCATCTAATCCGGGAGAACAACTCTTTCTTATGCATAGCTGCTCAATTCATCACTTATCATTCCACCGTCCTATAATTCATAAAGAGTGGGGATATATAATAGAATAAGTTGCGATATGAAATTGCGATTTTAAATTAATATTTGAGTATGTGATTTAGGATTATGATTTAGATTTAACGTTTTAAAATTTTTAAAATACATAATTTTAAATTTTAAATTATTATTATTATTTTTTAAAATATAAAAAGTGACCTATAAATTTATATTTTGTAAAAAGAAGAGTTATATTCAGTGTAAAGAGATGTTGAATTTATAGTAAATATTTATTAATAAAAAAATATAAAAATATTTAATTTATCAATGAGAAACTTTAGATAATCTGATACCTTATTTATAAACTTGCTCATTTGAATTTTTTTTATCAATTTTCACAACTTGTGAAATTTTTATAATATAAAAGAAAAAAAACATAATTTAACAAATTTAAATACCATAGTTAAATAAAATGTAATTTTATATCAATTTAATTTCATGAAACGGACGTAATATAAAGAAAAGAAAAAAACAAAAAGATTGATGGATAACAGGATAAGAAGGTCCATCGTAGCGAAGTTGTGTTGATGTATTTTCGAATAGACCTAAGTCTTATCTCTTATCTCTCTATATGTACTTTTTCATAACTTGATTTGATTCAATTTTATTATAATCAAATTAATTTGAACGGTTCAATTTTATCGATTTTTTATTTTAGTTTTTATCTCATAACTATTATTTTAAATTAGAGTTATAGATTAAATATTACATGATAGAAGTACTTTTTCAAGGATGCCCACGTTCAAACATAATCAAATAATAATAATTATTGACACTCTCAAATTCAAAGAAAATATATATACAAAGTTAATATATTTTGAAATATGAATATAATTTTTTTTTCACCTTTCAACAACACTTGATAACTAAAATGATGCATGCTGAATTAAGCATTATATAAAATATAATATATATAAAAATAAATGCCCTATAAAGTTTTATTAAATGTCATACCCAATAAAAGAATCACAAATATTTCCTAACATATATTTTTAGAGAAAATTCTATTATTTATAAATATAAATAGTTTTGATTATTTCCCCCTTTTTCCCATTCAATATCAAATCAAGCCTTTTCTTTTTGTCAGTTTGGTTTGAACAGCCCCCCAAGTCTTTTACCACTTTTCTCTTTATTTTCTATGGTATAGAAAATTTTAGAGTCATAACCCAAAAAGAAAAAAAAGAATTAGGAAAAATAGTTGAAACATCATAGGATTCTTAAACAAAGCCCAAAATATTTGACCTTTTCAAATTACAGTAATGTTCCGTATTTGGAGACTAACCAGTACGACTACTTTCACGTTTTTTCTATGAAAAAAAAAAACTATTCTTGACCCCCCTCCAAGAACGGAGCTAGGTGGAGTTCGTAGGTTTCGACGAATTTATTAACTTTCTGTATTTATATTAAAAAATTAAATAAATAGATATGTATATTAATTTGTGATTTTCTAACAAAAATGATTGATAACTCAATTGTAAAGATGAGCAATGAAAATATTTTTCACACTAGTGTTGTGGGATCGAACTCCATTATCAATATTACTTGATACCATTAGAGTATATATATATTTTGATGATACCAACGATAAAAAAAAATAGTGATTCAGTGAATAGAATAAGTAGACAATTGAATAATTAGTTTGAGTCGTGAGTCTAATCAAGATAAATACATTTGATTGAATCCACTTTAAATTAAAGCTAATCAAGATAAATATATTGAATTGTGTCCGGAAAACAGATTTTAAAAAAGCAAATGGATTTTTGTTGATATGTTTTTCTCCAATCCTAAATCTTGAGGGTGTTTCAAAAAATTTGAAAAGGATAAAGTAGGTAGAAAAAGTGGTATGCAAGAATGGCCCCCATGTCTCCTAGTCAATGATTTTATCTACAACTTGCTTCTTATCATAAAAAACACAAGTAAAAATAAAAAAGAATATTCTTTTATTTTATTTTTTATTTTAATATTTGTGGACTTAGCTGGTGACTCAGATACTGGTGGCTAATATATATCATAATATTAATTTCATAGTCATAGAGCTTATCCTCTTTTTCTTAACTTAGTGCAATTTTAAAGTCAAGACATTTATTTCAAACCATACGACAAGATAATATCGAATCTCTGGATAAGCCCTACTTATATTTTTTTCATTCGTTCAATTAAATATTGTTATCTTAAATCAAGAATTTCTCTATTATCACAATAATGTATCATTTCTTGCCGTGTTATCTACTTCATTTTTTGACACGTGTATAATACCAAATTATAAATTGGAATGAATTCAATAACTTTTCTCTAAAATCTTGTATTTATATAAGAGAAAATCATTACATATATGCAAAATATTTATTTCAAAGTTAAACGTGTTATATGTTTGATGAAAAATTCAAAATTCATAAATTTCAAATTTTAGCTCAGTGTAACGATCGTGTGGTTGTTTGACAAGTGTCGGTAATAGTTGGGGGTGTGACGCAAGTTTCTGTGTTCTTAGCTGTCATAAAGTCCTAAAAAGTAAATGTTTAATTTATATCCACACATTATCTTCTTGTACATATATATATATATATAAATATAAATGCCTTCCTAGAAATGACAAACAATCCCATGTTTTGTATTGTATGTGCCTATAAAAGATAAAGACTAAAGCTTTTTGCTAACTCACACATTGTTATTATTATCTATTTATCTCATCTTTAAATCTGTTTATTCAATTTCAAGAATCAAGAAAATTTGAATCATATGGAGAAGATTAATCAAGATGAGCATCAATTATGGATGATAGATGAAGGACATGAATTAGATCATGGTGAAATTTGTGATAATATGAGCCATTCATCTTCATCATCAATTTCATCATCCATTGGTGAAGGATCATCAAACATCTCTAATGGATCTTGTTGTTCATCTTCACTTGATACAACAGATGATGCATCTTCATCACCCTCTTCTGATGATGGAGCTTTGTATGACTTATCATCCCTCATGTCACAACTACCAATCAAGTAAGTATGACTAAAAAGAATGAATCTTGTTATAATAATAATAATGAGAGTGAAAAGCTTATACCTTTTTTGATGTTTATGAATTGCAGGAGGGGATTATCTAAGTTTTATGAAGGGAAATCACAGTCTTTTACATCTTTGTCAAGAGTGACAAGTTTAGAAGATCTTGCTAAGAAAGAATCACCATACAGAAGAAAAATGAAGTCTTGTAAGAGCTATGGTGCTGGATTGGATTCTTATAAATCATATACTCTTCCTAAGGCAACTATATTGAAGAAAGCTTCTAGAAGCTCATCATTTTCAGCATCTTTTACTAATGGAAAGGCAAGTTTTATCAGCAGGAGCAGACCCCCTCTAATTCCTGTGCAAGAGATGTAGTGTGTAGTACAGAGAAAAGAGAAAATAAGGAGAGTGTAGTATTTATTCAAACAGAAAGAGAGATTTAGCTAGAGAGTGAGAAAGAGTTGTGTTGTATACTTCAATTTTGGATATATTATTTGCCCTTGAAAACTTCAATTCTGTTTAATTGCTCTGCAGATATTTGGATGCATTGATCTTTATCTCTCTTAGCTTGCAAAATATTCATAGAAGATAAGTGAATTCTCCATTGAAAGTTTAAGATCATCATTTCCTACAAGTTACAACTCTAATGCTTTTGCACTTTGCACTTGATACATTAATTCCTAGAATTTGATCTGTAAGAAGATCAAAGAATATGAAACAACAGAGATGCTGTTTCCACTAAAACAAACGAAAAACTCCTACAGTAAATAATTCATTCAAGGGGACATGCCAATACGATCTCGAATTCGACTTGATCTCCTAACTGGGGTTGTCAACATCACCTTCTTGATCTCTTCTCCATCTTTCTCCACCTGTTTTTACAAGTAAAATAGTTAAAGATTGAAGCTTTAATCTAAATACAAGAAAGGTCTACATAAAGATTTAACTTGAACTTTGCAGCATACCTTTTTCTTCAAGATCTTGTTTTCAGCTGTGAAGCTTCCATATGATGGAGAATCTGTTGGTTGAGCAGGAGGTAAAACAACACCTTTAGATATATTAGTGTTGCTACCTTCTGCTTCAATCATGTTGTTTTTCCTAACACAGCTTCTAAGGGAGCTGCTGACTTCTCCAACCATCATTTCACCTAGTAGTTCAATCTTTGGTGCACTGAAGTGGCTGATTTCTTTCGATGCTTCTTTCGTTGGTCCACACAAAGATGAAGCTTGTGTAATGGATCCAATGGCAGGTGTACTCTCAAGGTGAGAGTTCCTGCGATTTTCGGAGGGATAATTCACTGGTTCTTGTAAAGATGAAACCTTTACAGAAGTTTCAGTTTTCTTCTCTAAGAGTTCTCCTTCAACACTAGCAATAGCTGAGTTGTTGAGTATTTCAGCTTGAGGAGTTTCGATAGAAGCATTTGGTTTCCTTGTAACATAGATGATAGCCATAGAGGCAACCAAAAGCGCTGAAGCTGCTGAAACTCCAACGATGACAATTACAGCGTTACTGAGTCCATTTTCTTTGCCTTCAGCATTCTCTGACTCTATTTCAGTGTCAAGATTGCTGATTTCAAGTTCTGTTTCAATTTCTTCAGTTCCTTCTGGTACTATCTCCGGTATTTCTACTTCTCCAGTTTGTTCCTGTGAGGTTTTTTCGACCTGCTCAACGTTGTTGTCAACTTCTGCTAGCTCAAATTTGGAGCTTGAAATGTCATCAAGCAATACTTCAAGGTTCTCTTGTAGCTGCTGCTCATCAAAACCACCAACTTCTTCCTCATCCACTTCATTGGAAATAGTAACTTCATCAGCAGCTGTTGACATGGTTTCCTCCTCTTCATCACCATGTACAACACTACAAGTAACTTCGACCTCCGTGTTGTCCTGATCAATATCAATATCCGCACTCAGTCCTTCCTGTGACTCAGTTGTTTCCTCCATTTCAGCACTTCCCACTTCCAACAACTCCACAGTATCTTCAACAATTTCGACTGCCTTAAGTTCATCATTAGTTTCTCTTTGACTCAATTCCAGAAAACCACTTTGAAAATACTCTGGCTGATCCACATATGCGCTCTCACTCCCGTAAATTTCATAGAAAACAGCTTCAAAGATGTTCTTCCGAATCACAACACCAGAACCTGAACTCACCACAGAGTCCATGGATGATAAATTTGAGCCTGACAGAAAGAAAACAACCAATAAAAGCAGAATCTTGAAGACCCCTTTCAAACTCCATTCCCGGTCCACATCCTCTTCCATTTCTTCTTCATCATCCTCAACACTATCCTCCACCACATCTTCATCATTCTCCGGCTCCAGGTTATGTTTTTCAGGAAGATTTAAGGGATCTTGAGTTTGCTGCAATGACACTTGATCATCATCAGATTTCTGGGGATCAAGAAAGGTCCCACGACGCCTATTTGGCTGGTAACGGAGATACTTCGGTCTAGGGCCGAGGTCATTAGTAAGAGGGTCATATGGCTTATATGAGGAATCAACAACAGAGTTGTTTTCTTGATCATTCTCAGATTCAGAGGCATAACTGTAGGAAGCAATAGGTAATTTTCCAGAACGATGTGAGGTCGAATTTAGGGAACTGGTCTTAGACCCAACATTTGAGGCTTTGTGAGGAAATGTTTCACAGGTGGTGGAAAGTTCGTTTCTTTCTGCCAAAATTTTCTTCCTAATTGGAATTGAAGCTTTGGAAGCTGCAGATATGGTGGGTGACATGAAATTCTTAGTCATGGGTTTCTGGTTAAGTGGTTGCTCATTTTCATTCGATTCTCTTGACCCTGTTAGTAGAAAAAAAGACATTTATATCAACAAAATAATACAATTTGTGATGAATACCTTTCACAGTAATCATGTAAAGAAATATGGAACTTTAATCAAGATTGCCCAAGTACATATAAGTATTCTGAATCCATTTCCAAACAAATATGGAACTTTATTCCTGTCTAATACCCCATTCACGCCATAACCGGCTCCGATAGCATGTAAAGATATGACATCTTGGTTTAACTCAATCCAAAAACTATTTCACAAAAGATGGATTGTCTAAATTTACATAAGCGGACCGATAGTTCATTCTCCAACTAATGTGGGACTTTAATTCAATCTAAGGGTTTTCAAGAACCCAATTTATGGGTGAGGTCAATTAGTGTAAATATTCATGATTAAGGAAATAGCAACATACCAGAAAGCGAACGATCTGGAACTGCAGAAGACGTAGGAGAACTCAATAATGGAGTCCTTTTCGGTGGCGGCGTAGCACCCATATCCATGGCAGAGTCACACAAAGAAATCAAATATCAATTTCTTCTGATTTGAGAAAATTGCTGTTTACTTTCTTTATTTTGCCTCTCTCTTTCACTTTTTCCTTTTTTTGAAAAGTTTTGGTATATATGAACGTTGAACAGTCAGGGAGAGAGTAACGAAAGGAATGAAGAAGATGACCGTTAGAATAGTAGGTAGCCATTTTTAAATCTGAAATTTCAGAAATATGACCGTTGGAGCATGTGGGCTGTCAGCGAGATTTCGTATAACTTACGAAAATTTCACATTCAGTGGCCCACTCCTTTTAGATATGCAACCGAGTTGGGCTTTTGTGTAGATAGTAGTTTGGGCCAATATTCACTTTTGGGCTGAAAGGCAACTTCAATTGCGTAACCTCGTGATTAGTAGAGTCGTTGAAAACTGTGAGATCTCAAGTTAAAATCTAGCATAATAAAAAAATATGAGCTAATTTATTTTCATATGTTTTAATTTTTGGTGAACAGTCTTGTAAATGTATTGGTAGGAGGTATAGTAATCCTGTGGAATCAATCGAGGTAAATGCAGTAGCGGAGCTAAAGTAAATGTTATCGATTGGATCGAACGTAGTAACTTTGATTTAAAATCAATAGCACGATCGCATGCCGTGAAAAAATGGCAATGGAAGGGTCAACGATTGTATTCATTCAAGTTGTGTGAGGTCAAAGTAAAAGGTTTAAAAGTCTAAACCTCTTGCTTTGGTAATGTGTTGGTCAAAATAGTTGAGAGGCTCTTTCGTTTATTATTTTTATTTTTCTAATACTGAAAAAGTAAGGTCAAAGAAAATGAGAATTTAATAATATTAGAATTTATGCACCTAATTTCTACTTTGATCAACTGGCCTAAGAAAAGGTCTCTAATCTGGTGTATCCCACTCATATATTTCCTTTATAGGTGAATACATCATCACCTCGATTCATTTCTACGTTGCCTTTTTTATTACTACTTATTTTTAATAAATTGGAATAATAAATAAGAGATTAAAGTATTTTTAATGATCTTTTTTTAAATAATAATATTTTTTCTAGAATCATAAGTGTATGGTTCGAAATTTGGTGATAATGAATCAGTGATCGTTTTCTATTATTATACTATCTGAATTTATAACGTTAGTTTAAACCTTCATATCAAGCATTGATGTATTCTTACTACCAGCTCAAAAATTGATATATTTGTAGAATTCGTTTTGTAAAAATACAAGGAATGATTGGAAAAAGTCATATATTAATAGGAAAAATTACAATCAAATAAGTATCTTTTAAACATCTAATTTAGAAATAGTGATACTTCAAACATGTCAATAAATTAATGATCGACAGATATATTTTTTTTAAGTTTTCTATATTAATAAAATGTACACAACTCAAGCAAATAAATATCTAAAATATAAAAGTTAGCAACAAAGAAAGATATATATATGATGTGATATTTCTTCTATAACCCTAACCATCAGAACAAACGTGGGGGAGAAGGACGTTTTTGGCTGTCTGCTCTTACATCAACATCCCACAAAATATAAATCTTGGGGAAAAAATAAAATTTGTTGATAAATAGGTACAAATTTGTTGTTCTCCACAATATATAATTAAAAAAGTATAAAGATTTCATTTAGAAAATAGGTTAGCTGTTCCTACTTCTTTTGGTTTCGAATAATTCTAGGGGTACTATTTTACTTACGTGTCGAAATCTAATAAATACATTAAACATGGCATATGATAAAATAAATATATAAATCTCAAATAGTTTCTTATATTTAAGGGTTATAATCTTATCAAGTATTCGTAAAATTTCTCTCGATCCGTTTCCCTTAATTAATTACTTAACCAAATCAAATCTACATTAAAGAAATCTAACACTAAAAATAAATACTAAAAGCCTGTTTGAATTGACCTATTTTTATTTTTTTTGTGATCCCTGGAATAATGCAATTCATTTATCATAGAAGAATATTTTTTTCTGTTTTCTTTTTTTACCAACTACCAAACATAAGTAAGACTTTATTTTTTGTCATTTTCTGTTTTAATATTAACTCTCATTCAAAGCAAAATTATGAAAATCTAAATTTGTAATAAATAGAGAGCAAATATATCCTAATCCAGTCTACAAATTAACCTTAAATTTCCCCCTTTTTTCTCATTGAATTACTGAACTCTCCTTTGATCCGATCTCCTTCTTAACCAACAGAGACACCCTCTCTGTAATTTTCATTATTTCTCCTTAAAAAACACAAATTTTTACTTTACTGATTTCATTTTTTCTCAGTGGACCAACTTTTTGCCAACCTCAAATTCCGGCAAAAAAATGAAGAAAGTGACGGTGGGAGCCGCCGTGGTTGGTGCAGCTGCGGTGTGTGCAGTGGCGGCGTTAATAGTGAACCACCGGATGCGGAAATCTAGTAAATGGGGTCGTGCTATGGCTATTCTTCGTGAATTTGAGGAAAAGTGTAAGACTCAAGATGCAAAGCTTAAGCAAGTTGCTGATGCTATGACTGTTGAGATGCACGCCGGACTTGCTTCTGAAGGCGGCAGCAAGCTCAAGATGCTTATCACCTATGTCGATAATCTCCCAACTGGGTTAGTCTTCTTTTTTAAGCATTGCTTGTATGGATTGAAATCTAGCAGTGATGATTTGTCGTTATTGATGGGTGTCATCAATTCATTGGTAGAAAGGAAAAAAATGATCTTTTTAGTAGAAATCTGAATCTTTCTTTGTTTTGATTTTTCAAAATGGTCACTGAACTAATAGTTATTATATGGAAAAGTCGCATTTCTTTGTTGATTTCAGTTTTTTTCATCAAAAAAAGTGACTTTGTAAGATAATAATTGTAAGTTGAGTTTCAAAATTGAAGCTTAGATGCTCTACGGTTCAGCTGTTATAGATTTGGCTACGGGGGTTTTTTGGGGACGTTAGCTGTGTGGAACCTGATTTGTCAAGGTTAAATATGCTTAGTCGAATATTTAAAGGATCAAAAGCTACTTTCCCTAAAAAAAAATTTAATTGTCTAGAATGATCTCAGATTAAGAATTCATAATCTCTAGTTAATCGGGACAAGCTGAGGAGAGTACGAATGAGCTAAAAAATCAGTCTTTCTCAATGTTGGTTCTGTTTTATATGCAAGTGTTGGGGAGTATTTAGATATCATTTCCATGAAGTTGAGAAATTGGGAATTCTACTTTGATACTTGTATTTTCTTGTTTTCTACTGCTCTGCATGTCCTCTTTGTTTTATTAAGCTATTCATTGATGTACCTAAGAGAAACTTTATTGGCGGTAACTGAATTTTTCTCACCAGTATAAAGTTACTCCTCAAATTCCCCTGATGTCCCCTGGACATATCCTGAGTTGAAATTGATGTGCTGAGCATTGTCATTCCAATATGCGATTGACGTAAAATTTCTTTGCATTGGTTATGATGTGTGATTTGCAGCCATTGTTTCTATCCAGAATGTCAGTATTATGGTGCTCTTTTAAACTGCCAAAAGAGTGTACAGCCAAGTGTGTTGTCAATCATATTTATTCGAGTGATTTGAAGTATTCTGTATGGTGGCTGGTCTAAGCCCATTATGAACTGAGGATATGCTAAATGTTTGTTCCATCAATACCCTTTTAATTTAGTGATGAAGCTGGCGTCTTTTATGCATTGGATCTTGGTGGAACAAATTTTCGAGTATTGCGAGTGCAATTGGGTGGAAAAGATGGTGGTATTATTCATCAAGAATTTGCTGAGGCATCAATTCCTCCAAGTTTGATGGTTGGGACTTCAGATGTAAGTACTTGACCTGTTGAGATGTTGTAGCCTGCCATATTCTTCTACTTTGTTTCTTTTGAACTCTAAAGTTGACATGATTTCAGGCACTTTTTGATTATATTGCGGCTGAGCTTGCAAAATTTGTTGCTGCGGAAGAGGAAAAATTTCATCAACCTCCTGGTAAGCAGAGAGAACTAGGTTTCACCTTCTCATTCCCAGTAATGCAGACTTCAATCAACTCTGGGACTATTATGCGGTGGACAAAAGGCTTCTCTATTGATGATGCGGTATGCATTGTCATTGCTACTTTGTGTTTCCTGTTTATTGTAGTTCCTTGTAATTCTAGCCATCCACTCTCTGCAGCTTGTTTGTGTTCTTTCCAATTTGATTTCAGATTATTTTCTACTAGTTCTGAAGATTACATATAGAGTGAACGGTTTGGTTATACTGGTACTGAAACAGCCTGCTGATTTATATTTCAAAATGTGTTTGGCCTAGATGCTAAAATATGTTTGGCCTGAAAGAATACTTTGATAGTAGATATTTTAAGATTTCATCAGCATATATGGAAGCGGTGTTATTAAAGGTGCAGATAAGTGCTAAATGTTAGGTGCAACCTAAGTTTGGTGCTTCTCTTTGTAGATGGTTTCGATACAAGTACAATTAAGTTTTGTATAAGAAACTAGTCACTAAATCTAGATGAGAAGTAAAACTGCATCACTCCATCTGAATCAGAAAGTTCAAAACATATGGTTTTTCTCATTTCATGTTTCACTTGACTGCAATTTATCCAGTTCCATAGCATTATCTTTTGTGCTTGTACTTATTTTTTATTGTATTACTTAAACACAAACACACACACTAAATATATTTTATTTAATCATATGTGCCTTTCATTGCTAAAATGGGAACTTGAAATGTCCTTTGCGTAAAAGTCCAATGGATCTAAGTTTGTGCTAGTTGCTTGGACATAGGTTTGCCAAGATGTTGTTGGAGAACTCACAAAAGCTATGAAAAGAAAAGGTGTCGATATGCGGGTCTCAGCTCTGGTGAGTTTATCTGGTGCTGCAGAATATTATTCCATTTAAGAGTGTATGAGGGAAAAAGATACTGATAGAAGTACTTAACAGAAAACATGTTAAGTACTGTTTAGTTGTAAAATATTGATTTTGATTAATGTTTTAATGAAAGGTGAATGATACTGTTGGAACATTAGCTGGTGGTAAATATACGCAAAAGGATGTAGCTGTTGCTGTTATCTTAGGTACAGGGACCAATGCAGCTTATGTGGAGCGGGTGCAGGCAATTCCAAAGTGGCATGGTCCTGTGCCAAAATCTGGTGAAATGGTTGGGATCTTTCAGTAGCTTTTGATCTGCTTTTCTCTCTCACTCTCTGACACTGTTGATAGTTGCTAAATGCATCCTGTGTTTCTTTCTAGGTTATCAATATGGAATGGGGTAATTTTAGGTCATCCCATCTGCCCTTGACGGAGTATGATCATGCGTTGGATAACGAGAGTTTAAATCCTGGTGAACAGGTGCTTGTTTGTCTATTTTTATAACTTCTTGTTGTAGACCTGCTTTATGTTGTGATTACTTAGATGCACATGAGGAATATTTCCATTCATCCTAACAGATATTTGAGAAGATGACTTCTGGCATGTACTTGGGAGAAATTTTACGCAGAGTTCTACTCAAGGTGGCTGAAGAAGCTGGCGTTTTTGGTGATGAGGTCCCTCCAAAGCTCAAGGATTCATTTGTGTTAAGGTACTACTTTGTAACTTCAGAATTGCTGATGAATAATCTTATAATGCAAAATTGCTTTATTAACCACCTAAAAAGCGCATCCAAGTGTGGCTTAGTGGTCAATAAAGTGGGTTAAGAACCATGAAGTTTCAGGTTCAAATCCTAACAGAGTGAAAAACATTAGTTGATCCCTTCCATCTGTCCAAGCCTTTGTGGAATGCAGGTGGGAGGTAGCAAGTATCTTGTGGAATTAGTCGAGGTTCATGCCCAGATACCTCGATTATGAAAAAAAAAACATGAAAAACAATCTTCATTAATTCTATGCCTAGAGCTGAAGGTCTCATATGATCAACAAGCGTTGGAAAATCCCTTTTCACCTCTCTAATGGGCTATTGGCTTAAATGTTGAACTTGTTGCAATTAGATGAAAATCTCACAAGTCAATATCAATTTCTCTCTGCAACATGTCTAGATAATAATGAGTAAAGAGTGGAACATGGGCAGATTTAAGTTTCGAGGAAGCATATTTATTTACATCTGTTTCTGGATGATCAATCAGTACTAAATAATGAGATGGTATTTGCATTTGGAAATACTTCATGTAATTGAATTTTAGTTTCTAATTCACTTGCATCACATGGTATTTGTCTTTTGTTGTCCATTTATCCACGTTCAAACAGCACCTCTGATAAAAATGTTAAACAATATGCAGGACACCTGATATGTCTGCTATGCATCATGACACATCCTCTGATCTGAAAGTGGTTGGTGAAAAGCTGAAGGATATTTTAGAGGTAAATATTGTTGCCTTTCGACTGTTACCAAGAAAAGAAATGTTGCTATTCATTTATGTCTTTACACTGTAGAAAATAAAACAAGGGCCTCTTTTTGGTTTCCTCATTGCCTATGGGTACAACATATGACATCTTTCCTTGTAGAGTAACTTTCAGGAGAGTAGACGGTGAACAATATTACCTCTTCAATTCTGTCACTCTTTAAAACAAAGACTGAAAAAGTTAGAACAACAACACAACGACATACACAGTGTATGCAGCCTTACCCTACCTTGTGAAGGTTGAGAGGCAGTTTCCGATGGACCCAAAAACTGGATAATTTCCTCTTGCTGTGAGCAAATCCTGAAGAAGTATCCCTGTATCAGATAGTGATGAATAAATGGAAAATTTTGCTGGCAGTACATTGCAAGGTTTTAGCCCCTAAAGATGGCACACCACACAATAAATCGATATACGTATACATCAAAATTATTCGACAAAAGTGCCTAAATGATAATCAAATAGAATAACTGCTGGAAAAAGTGATTGAAGTTGTTGACATTTTTTTTCCATCAACAGTAGTATCTTTACTTCTTGATAATTGATACACACATCAACAAACATGAATTCACACTATTTTTTCTTCTGCCATTTAGATATCTAATACCTCCTTGAAGACAAGGAAATTAGTGGTTGAGCTGTGCAATATCGTTGCAACACGTGGGGCAAGACTTGCAGCTGCAGGGGTATTGGGCATCTTGAAAAAGATGGGAAGAGATACGCCTAAGCAGGGTGGTTCAGAAAGGACGGTTATAGCCATGGATGGCGGGTTGTATGAGCACTATACAGAATATAGAATGTGTTTAGAGAACTCTTTGAAGGACTTGCTCGGAGAGGAATTGGCAACGAGCATCGTTTTTGTGCACTCCAATGATGGTTCTGGCATTGGTGCTGCTCTTCTTGCTGCCTCTCATTCAATGTACCTTGAAGATCAAGCTTAGGAGAGTGATCAAATCCATATCTTGCTAGAGGGGACTACCTTTAGACTCTATATTTTGCTCCAAGTGTTTTCGGTATTTTCTCTCCTTTATTGTACCATCAAATGAAATTAATAATATCCCCAGCAGATACTTTTAACTTTTATCTCCAGGAGAGTTTTCCTAGAAGTGCTTTCAAGCACAGAATTTTCATGGATAAAGATCCTTTTACTACCTGACTGGATAATCTTCAATCATTTACTGAAAACATACAGAATTTTCATAGTTTAATTTTAAAATTTATCATTTTTCTTTGCGACAGTCCTTTAAGTTATGTGTGTACCTCGACGGAATTCATCTGGTAAACATATACGCCCATAACTTTACCCACAAAACCAAGAAACTTGCTATTATCGACTATACTGAAATTATTTGTTGTTATAATAGACGAAACTTGCAGTGGGTTAATTGAAATGGTTTTGCAAAATTGTGAAACTATGCTTCTACTCAACTGGTGATCCTCATGAGAGAACAGTTTAGGTTTTAATTTGTTACACAATTAGAAACTGTAGCACAAACAATCATAAGAAAGCAATGATTATTTTGCCTTGCCAAAAACACAAATATTAGCAGCAATATTCATAATTTACATGATATATTTTTTGCTTCTGCAACTACACTTGAACAATTAAAAAAACATCAAATTCCATACAAAACAAGTCACTCTCTTCTCTTAGATATATGTTGACTCTACATCTCGTTAGCTCATTCATATCATTAGGTCAGCTGCTTAGTTGCACCTGAAACAAGCAAATTAAAGTACCAATTTTAGTTCCTAAGTGTTTCATGTGGAGCAAAAGAATTGTAGTATACACAAATCAACAACTTGGAACTCACGAGTAAGTGTAGAGAGGTCGGAGCTTTTCAACACACGCAGCCTTTTCACAGTAGACACAAACATGCTGAAAATGTCAAACGTTAAACCATTAGAACGAACCGACGAAAAATACTACAGGAATGAAATCGTGAAGGCCATTAATCTCCAAATAGTGTGTTGTAACCTTTATTGGTGCACTATGGCAACTCTTGCTTCACACACATGCAACTTTTTTGGCTTATATCTCAGGCAGGCTGACAAAAAACACTAAAACGTACACATAATGAAAAGATTCATTTTTTTGTCCTATGGTACTACTTTAGTTAAGAGAATAAGAATTCTTTGTAAACTATTTCAGACAGACCAAATATAAAGAGAGCATTAAGATATGTGAGAATATTAAATAATTTAAGTGAGAGTATCAGATCCATAGATAGAGAGAAAGCTAAAGATGCTTACTCCCAAGGGACATCCCCAACAAGCATCCTGTCACCTTCATTATCCTCATATACAAGAGTATATTCCCCACTTCCGTCCAATAAACCACTTATCGCTGTCTCCCCGTCTTCCTTCTTCTCATTCCCACCAGTAGATGGATTATTTTGAGCTAATTAACACAGCAGTAAAACAAAGTTAGAATTTTTAAGTTCAAGTAACATGTTTCGCGAACAAACACATAGTAGTATTTAATTAGGTAAGGAAGGGTAAAGGGACGAGCCTATTATCCACGGAAAGAGTAGATAAGGAACTAACCAGCAAGAAGGCCTCTAAAAAGTTGATCAACAGCAAAAGAGAGTTTGTCATAGCTGTCATAAGCTTTGAGATCTACTTTCCTTCCAATAGGAATACCATCCATGTTGATCTTAACAAATAATCCTTTCTGACAAATTTCCATTGGTTTTTTGTTTGCACTCTTATTTGGGACCACATTTTGTGTCTCAGTTACAGATTTCACAGAGCTGCTACTTGCAAGATTCTTCCTAAATGAACGAACTGGAGGCCAACCTACAACTGGTGCTGGTGCAGTCCTATTTTTTTTTTGAAAGAAGCAACAACACAAGTTAGTTGAGAAAACAATATACAATATTAAATTGTCGCCGAAAGCAAAATTTAAGACAGGGCATAACAAGTCATCTTCGTGTTTTGGTTCAAGGGATTAGGTGGATTATCCCGATTCAAATTTTGAGATTAAATTAATCCCATGTTTTTTTTTAAAGTGTTAACTAAAATCAGCATGAGATAAAAGGAGGTTTATAATAGGGATTTTAATCAGGATGTCTTGATTATTTTACACCATCCAGTTAAATTGACCAATATAGACGTAGAATGATAACTTCCTACAACCATAAATTAATTATTTATTTATTTTAATAATTGGGGTGTCCAAGCCAATTTGCGAATTTGAAATTGCAAACACGTGACGTTCAACTCATTTCATTAACTACTAGGTCACACCCTTAGCTGCAACGGATAAATTCTAATAGTCTTTCAAGCAATCACGATATATAACTTGAATCCATGAAACTATGCTAAAATAAGTAACGAATTTCCTGAATTTCGGGTTAATCAAAAGTTGGTGTACACGAAAAGGATATTGTAACAAACAAAAGAAATACGGCTCTATTATGATTCAACAAATTTGCACAATATCATAAAAATAGCTAGGCACGGAATTAGATAAAAAGAACTATATGCTTGAGCTTGACTAGTACAACAAAACAAAATATCATAACTGTAAATGTTATCAATAATAACCTCAAAATATAATAGAAAAATCATGCTTTGCAAAATCACATTACACTAGAGAATAGACAATATTATTACAAAGATGAAACAAAGCATTAGTTGCATGGACCACAGCAGTGAATATCCTCTGTCATAAATTAAAAAAAAGCAAATAAGAGGCAAAAAGCTGAGTTACCTTTTCTGAGCGCTGTTATGCACAGTAGCTGTCTGTGAAAATGCTTTTTTCTTCTCTGTGCTCTGCAAATCTGCTGTTTTGGTGCAAACTGTCTGTGATGATTCCTGTATCATCTGGCTTTGCTTCTGTGCCGTTGATTGAAGCTGAAGAAATGATGAAAATTTTTGGGCATAGTTATCTTTTGAGATGTAACTAAAAGGGAAAAATGTTTCATCCTTTTCACTAGATGACCAATCTCCGTTTGGAGGACCAAGCCTTAACTCAAGTTTTTTCTCCTCAGAATTTCCATGGTTTATTTCTTCTCCTCTTTGCATAACCCATTTTCTTGAATAACCTTCCATTTTTTACTCAACCAACCAACTCTGTTTGATAATTCCACCTTACAAACTTCCTACATAAAAAAAAAACAAAATCTTGATTAATAAACTTTGGGGAAAAAAAGTTATGAAAAGATGATAAACTTGTTGTACCTTGAATCCAGATTGTCTTGAAGAACGAACCCAAAAATGGCTAATACTTTGTGAAGAAAAATTTGTATCTTGTTGGGTAAGAGAGAGTGAGTTTTATAAATTTTATGAGTTTCAAGGGTAAGGCTAGTAAAGGAGTTAATAATGGAGAAGATGTAAATAGAAGGAAGCTAGAAAAGAAGAGGGAGGGTTATGTATATAGATATAGATTATAGGGGTAGAGGAGATTCTCTTCAGTCCCTTAAAACAGCAAAACGGAATTGGAGCATAACGCACGCAACCACTAATATATT
This sequence comes from Solanum verrucosum, assembly GCF_900185275.1. NCBI lineage: Eukaryota > Viridiplantae > Streptophyta > Magnoliopsida > Solanales > Solanaceae > Solanum > Solanum verrucosum. Next base: position 841,182 of record NW_026020014.1, on the reverse strand, counting down.
TATTTTTGTTGTTTTTTTTGGTTCAATAAGCAAAGCGTGCTAAGCTGACTACCCTTTTTTCACCTTTTTCTACTTTTCTGACTCAACTCTACAGTAAACCTATAACATTATAGACTTATTAACACACTTCCCTATACTTGCTTTTTTACTTAATAATGTATTTATAATGAATAAAAGAATTTTGTAAACATGCACAGAATCAAGAGAAGTGTGAATAGTGGTTGCTTCTAACAATGAAAATGTAAGTTTTTAAACGGTTTATAGTAATGTTTAAGTAAAATAAATTAAGATTAGATAGTGACTTCATCCTTAAATTAGGGAGGTTAAGCCTAATTATTACCAAACCCCGTTTATTCTATATATTGCTAATTATTTTATGAATTTACATGATATGAAGAATTTTTACACTATCCATTGATATATATATATACACACTCTGGGTCATTCTCCGATGAACTAAGTGAATCTTTATTGTTCGTATAAAAATAATAGAAGTGAAATAAGGTTTTGGGTTCGAGTTTTCTTGTGTATGAAGTCATCTTTGTTAGAGAGCGAAACTTTTCGAAGCAAATTTGAATTTAACCAGACTCTAATATGGGTACAAAACACCGAATGAAGAAAAAATAAATCTAGATAATGTTAAAATGCTCCAAAAAAAACACAATAAGCTCAAAGTCAAACATGCTAACAAAATTCATCACAATAAGCTCAAAGTCAAACATGCTAACAAAATTCATCACAATAATTCAATCACAACAATCCTTCTTTATCGGTGTAATATTTCAGGTTGTAATTCCACTATATATTTTTTAGTATAAAACTTGAAATTGTAAATTAATTACTAATTAATTAAACTCCTCGTGTATTGTTATTAGTAGTAGAGAAAGAGTTGGGGATGAAATAGAGAAAGAGACAGAAACAGAGGAGGATTTGCATGATCCGTGTCTTGGCAGTGTAATAAAAAAACATGCACATCCCATGATTTTGTCCACTTCCTTATTTGATTCTATTCTTACTGTACACACGCTACCTAAAGCCTTTTTTGTTTTTTTTAACCCTCCAAGGACCACTCACTCTAAATAACGTAACATTAACTTTAAACAATCATAATAAATTCAGCGTAATTTTACGAGTAAAATATATACACGACCGATAAGATAACGTAACCCTCCTTCTTTTGTCTGTGCTTTGGGATTGGCAATGTGAATAAGCTCATGTAAGTCGAGTTATAATAAATGTAACTTCCATGATAATCACCATTAATTAAACCTACTTTTTCTTTTTTGATTTTGACAAATTACCGCATTTCGTGTAATGGAATAGCAAATTGTTTCTCAAAACTGTTGTTAGTCCAATTAGTAGGTAGTTTTTTTTTTTTTTTGTCTCCTTAAAAGTCAAGCATTTTAGCGTCCGTGTGTCAAATACTTGTTTACTTTCTTTGATTAATTTTAATTTCAGTTTAAATTTGACATTAGTAGAAATTAAACAATGTGATAGTAAAGCTCCACGTCACACCTTTGAATTTAGAGTAATTTTAGGTACCTCACGTGTGGGTATGGCCTGGCTTCTTAGTTCAATGGCAACAAGCCTACCTGCTTTGGTCTAAACATTTGAAAATGAAATGTATGTCTCTATATATTAATTAATTAATTAATTTTATTGGTCAAGCGTGGAATTGTAAACTTGTACCAATTGTTGGTGACATTTTGGTCGTGTTTTTCTTCATGAGCGTACATTTAATGTGTCTCGTCATTTCACCTCCTAAAGTCGAATGGTAAGTATACCAAATTGACATGACAAATTTTATAGCATAATCAAATTAGGATCATCTATAAGATAATTATAGGGAAGAACAAAGTTGAGATTAATTCATCATATAGCTCGAAAACTTTTTCTTTTGAAACTTAGAGGAACTGGTATGAATATCACTCGAAAAGTGAAAAATGCACTAGTTTGATCATGTATTTATATTAAAAACAAGTATTTTTAATTAACTTTAGGAATTGATATATATAAAAGAACATATCATATAAGATGTCGATAAAATATATGGGCATAATACATAACTATAGTCTTTAATTTCGGTTTAGCTGACATCTATATCGTTCAAATTTGAATACGTACAAGTAGACATTTAAACTTGTATAGAATTGAACAAATAGACATATTCATCCTTTGTGACGTCCTACATGACAATTTTATGTCCTATGTGAAGTCCTACTTGTATTATGTCACGTAGGACGTGTGTGTCTACTTGTTTAATTTTACACAAATTTAAGTTTCTATTTATGCACATCTTAAGTTGCAGGACATAAATATCAGTTGATCAAGTCAAGTTACATGTATGTATTATGTCAAATATAAGTGCGATTGCAGAATTAAGGTGTTCAATTGAAACATAACTAAATTGTTGGATGTAAATAAAATGTTGTGACAAATCTAAAAAGCACCTATACTATATGTATTGAATCATAAAATTTGATCATGCATGTGTTAGTGAGAAGAAGGTTAGCAAAGTGTAGAGGGATGTTGTTTTTAGGGATTTGTAAGAAAAGAGGATTCTATCTGATGTGTCTGTCGACTGCGCGCGCAGCTCAACTGTTGTCTGTGGTGTTTGGATACTGAACAACGCCATCTTTATATTTCTCGTACTTCACATTCACAATTAAACTTTGTACTATCTTTTATTATTATTATTATTATTGTATGTTAGATCGAGTACTGCGTGGCATAACAATTTCGACGATAACTTTTGTTGCTTCCGACCATGAAACACGCTCAATACTTTTTAATGCCTTTTATGCCTTCTCTCGTCTCAAAGTGAAGAAATTTCATTTATCCACGACACTTGTTGATTGTATTCACAACTGTATTCAATTCGAGAAATTTGATTTGTAAAACTTGTAAGTTGTGAGGCCTCATTTTTATTTTACTAATTAGTGAAGTCACATTTTACATTTTTGAGTCTACCAATTTATGAAATAAAATAAAATCTCACAATAACTTATGTCATTTGTGTGAGACGCGATAAGAAAATTTTCAAAATATATTATTCTTCTTAAAAATTCGTCAAATCTTTTTTTATAATAAGAAGAAATAATAATAATAATAATAACTAGTAATAAGATAATAGTTTCAAGGAGTATGAAGCTTTTTCCCTCTTGTAAATTAATTAACAATCTACAAGAGATCTATTCTATATTACACTTTCCCTTTAAATTACTCTGACTTATTTTTATTTTGTTTTTAATAAAATATTATTTTTTTAGTAATTTTTTAAATCTTTAATTTTTCACCTCACATGTTTAAGAATATTTTTAAAATAACTTTAATTTAAAATCACAAAATTTTAAAAATAATCACATTCTTAAATTTTATATTAAATTAAAATCAGACAAATAAATTAAAAAGGTGCAAATATATCAGTGTTGAGAATATTATTAACTAATAAAAGTGTGCTCTAGTTTGCTCTCTCGATGAGATGATCACACACATTATAACATAATATCATATCAGATAGAGATCACCCGTCACCTAAATGAGAACATTAGATTTGCTCTAATTTGCTCTCTCGATGAAATGGCCACCTAAATGAGAACATTAGATTTGCTCTAATGACAAATAAATTAAAAAGGTGCAGTGTTGAAAATACTATTAACTAATAAAAATGTGCTCTAATTTGCTCTCTCGATGAAATGATCACACACTTCAACATGATATCAGATCAGACAAAGATCTTGAGATCGAATCTCATCCGTCACCTAAATCAGAACATTAGATTTGTGATAGGAGAAGTGTGAATGATTCAATGTGATGGGTTAAGTGGGTAGAGGGGAGGGGAGCAAGGCGTGATCCTAGGGTCAAATCATAGAAAGCATTAGAGGGCCCTGGAAAAGGTTGACGACCCTCTTTTTAGTCCTACATGTAATCATACTTATAGTTTGTTCCTCACAAATGGAATTTTTATTGCAAGTTAGACATGGCGCACTATAACAATTATATTTTAAATTAATTATTCATAAATTTCTACCATATTAATTATATTCTAATTTCACCAAATATATATTACCCTATCCACTAGTAACCATGATTAGCTTCTCTTTTTTTTTTGGTCGAAAAAGACTGATTCAATGTATACTGCCAATTACCTAATAATATTGTGACCTTCCTAAAAACAATAAAATCAAATAATTATTTCGTGCTTGATATATTGTTTTCTATTTTAAGTGAGTCATATTCGGTATGATTATACTTTAGGTAAAATATAGAAATAATGCCTTCTTTTATCCATAAATTCAGCTGCAACAATTAAAGAACATTGTTTTTTTTGCTAAAATCAAAATATTTTTTATTAAATAAACATGCCACTTTTTTTTTTTTCTTGTTGATAAGTTTTAAGGGAAGTCCTTTTTCTAATTAGAACGGAAAACATCTTTAGGGGGGAATAACAATTTATTACTTAAAAATGGAAAGATATGACATAAAATTGTTACACGTCAACATACCAAAGTAACAACTTTTATATATCCTTTAATTATACTTTAAAGTGGGTTGCTCATAGCCTTTCATGCTTAAAGACTAATTGACCAATTATATAATACTTTCCTTACAAAGGTTAAATTATACATATTATTATTATTAGAAGTGAGAAACATAATTAAGTCGCAAGATGACACATATCTTGTCTTAATTAATTTTTAAAATTAAATGGAATTAGATCAATTCAACATTTTCTAATTAAATTTTCAATATTTTAAAAAATTATAAAAATATTATAAATTATTATATTTTTTTATATTAATTTTTGTAAAGACATGTAACTTAAAATATTAATTAAATTTTATGTAATTTAATTATTGAAAAAAAAAAATGACAAAAACGGAGTACATTTGATAAAGATGTTGCTACCATCAAAAAATATGGTGCAACGGATGAGATTGTCCCTCCTTTGACTCGAGATCTTGAATTTGAGCCTTGAGTATGAAAACTTCACCATAAGGAGCGCTTATCCTTAAATGAAACCCTGCGTGATTTAAATCTAAAATAGTCAGACTTAAATATAATATTGGACATCGGATTAAGAAGAAAAAAAAAGATAAGGAGGCTGCTGGTGAGTTGCCGACTGTTGTTTCTTCTTTAGTGGAAGCAAACATATTTTAGCCACGTTTTCCAAATAATTAATGAGAGTATGCATTATATTTGGAGAATATGAAAAGAGGACCCCATAACTTTTGTAGCACTTCATTCACAGTACTCCATATAATTAGTGTGGGGAACACATTTGGCCCTTAATCTTATTCACCTCATTTCTTCATAAAAGTTTGTGGTAGACCCCATCTACTATTTGTGATGTTTACATATGTGGATCTATCCATTTCACACTAGCAATATATTCACTATTTTGGATTTGATGCTCTTATTTTCCACTCATTTGAATCATATCAAGTCAAATATGGTGCAACATTTAGAGGTTTCCTTGGATATTGTTAAATAATGATTTTAACTTTATAGTTTATAATTAAGTATACACTTAACTTATAATCAATTCATTGTTACGTGTACTTTTGATTCCTTTAACCGTAAATATTCACAAATTTAATAAATTATTGATGTGTTAGGTATTATTTTTATTGTTACTCCATTTAAAGGTAATATAACTCTAAAATAGTTAAAATATCATACATATTTTCCTTATAAAGGTACTAAAATATACTCCCTCCGTCCCATTTTATGTGGCAACATTTGATCGGGCACGGAGTTTAAGAAATAAATGAAGACTTTGAAATGTTTACCAAATTGCCCTTTTAAAAAGTAGACTCAATTTCTCTCTCCTCATAAATGTATTGGAGTATTATTTTAAGATTAAGTGGGACCAACAAGGATAAAAAAGGAATTGTACCTTTAAATACTTTCCTTATAAGGAAATGTGACATTCTTTTTGGGACTGACCAAAAAGGAAATGTTGCCACATAAAATGAGACGGAGGGAGTAATATTTTATTAATTAAAGGTTAGACATGTTTACTTAAATATTATCAGGATCAAAATCAAAATTTATCAATAATTGAATGATTAAAATTACAAGTATACCTTACAATAATGATATCTCTTTTAATAAAGAGGCTTTACGTTTTAGCTATGAACTAATCATCGTGAATTTAAATTAATTGAATCAATAAGTTAACAAAAAGATGATGTCATTCGGAGACAAAGTCAGGCAGAATAATTTTTATGTATATATAATAGACGTTGAAATTTATTATAATTTTTTTAGAAATATTTTGAACTTTTTAAATAAAATTTTGATTCCGTCAATGATGTGATTCGTTCACTCAACTAAAGCCTTAAGAGTCGGATGAACACTAATTACATTTTTCTTCACATCACTTATTGGCCTCTCAACACTATCACTATCCCTAAAAGATACTAATAGATGTAAAATAATAATAATATTCGATATGTCCCTTCCCTTTCCTTTCTTTCTTTTTTCACGTTTTTATGTCATATGCTGCTCTACATTTTTATATATAAAATAAAAATCTACAGCATTTTCCCACCACAAGCCTACTCATTTCCCCTTTTCCAAGTGGCATATTGCTCTACTTCAAAAAAAAGAAAAAGTTTAGTGTTCAATACACGTAATAATGAAGTTAGCCTATTTCGAATTCAGAGTTATCAATTAATTTATTAATATATATCCTTTGGTTACCTAATAAAAACATCATTAATAGTATGAGGGGTCATTATCAAGTATAGCTGTAACGTTTGTGTTGACCCGACCCACCTTATATACCTTTCTATCAACAATGGTCGGAACTCGAAAGTGTAGTCTTGTTCAATTGACACTTTCAAAACTAGCACACTATTTCTCTATTTTTATATATGAAAGCCACCTTTTTTATAATTCATTTTTTGTAATTATTTCATGCTTATCTGGACGGAAACCACGGAGGAGGGCCATACCGTCATATTACAAAGCAGTGTTTCAAAAGGCGGGGCGTGAGACGAGGCGTTTTACTTAGTATAGGGCGAGGCGTAAGTCTCGAGACGTAAGCCTGAATCTTTAAATTTTTAATTTATAATATAGTATATTAATATAATAATACAAAATTATAAAAATAAATCAATAGTTTGAAATAATTACAAATATGATTAAATAAACTAATAGAAAATAAAATTTTTAACATGATTATATAAATATAAATAATCTAATATATTAACTTTCTAATAATAAAAGAATCACTATTTCCCAAAAAAAAAAAAAAAATTATCATACTATACGATTTACCCCCCTAAAAGAAAATAATTAATAGCCTTACTAGTATTATAATAAAAACATCACTCCATCATGTAAAAATAAAATTATTTTCAAATATCTAAATAAAATATAATAATTTTAAGACATATGACAAAATTATGTAGACCAATGATAAGTGAAAAAGTAAAATTTCGCGACGTATTTATAAAAGAAATGTTACTTAATATATAATTACTTTCATTGTGTTACCAAATAGGAAAGATGTGATACTAAAACTTGTTATTTGAGTTTTTCTCAATCTTCTTTATCTCTATAGATTAAAAATTATTATGTATCATTCAATTATTCAAGAATTATGGAGGTCAACAATGTTAACCAAAGATTTTAACACATAATTTGTGTAAGATCTGTTAGGCGAGCCTCGAACGTTGGGTGTTGGGCGTGCTTAGGGCGTACAATCGGGCGCTTAAGGCGTAAGAACTAAGTCCCACACTTGAGTCTCAGGGAGTTTTGCTAGAGTCCCGCCCTAGGGCGAGTCCCAACAAAGTTTTTCAAAACACTTGTTACAAAGTGTTCAATTTTAGCACATTAAAATATATTCTGCTTAAATTGAACGGATTAAAAAGAAAAAATTATAATGCAAATAAATTGAAACAGGTGAAGTGTCAATTTGGGACAAAACTAAATCATTGTATAAAAATTGGACTGATTTAGGAGAGATATAGTCCAAATATATATATTTATAAAGGATTTGTGAGTTGTTGTTTAATTTAAAACGTTAAGATTTATCCATTCAGATTTAGCTCAAATCATCTAATTAATGTCCCTAATCATATATATGAAGGGAGTGGACAGATAATTTCTTTATGTATCAATTTGTTTATTATATGGAGTATTATTATGAAAAAGAAGCTTGATGACGTCGATTTTGATGATTAGAAGCATGCATGGGAATTTTGGGGGTTAGTATTAAGCCTATAATCTGTTATGCTAGTGAGAATTAGTCGATTAATTAATTGCTCTTAATAAATTAAACAAGAGAAGGAGATCGATTCATTGTATATGCCAACGTCGGCCTTAAAGAAATACTAAGGATAATCTTAAAGAAAGGATGAATGAATCAAATCTAATTTCTTCAACTGATTATTATTCTAATAATAATTAATGGTGTTATTGGTTATGATTAGCAGAGTTAATGATGCATCTGTTCCTTTTATTCTGATGATGACTTGTGCTTTAGTGGCCCCTAATTAACAAATTTAAATCAAGATTAAATCATCACGCCGTATCTAGCTTTTTAAACACCTAAATCCCCTGCTATTATAGTACCATTTTCCACATCTCCATAATTTTGAGAGTTTTTCCATATTCTATTGCTAAGCTACATATACTAATAAGTATTCAGTTAAATAATTGAGATATACATAAGATGACTCGAACATCATTATTATATGATAATTAAAAAGATAAAAAAGAAATTAATGATAGATAAGTATTATATCTAAGAGTAAAATTCATTGTTATCCTATTTAGAAACTTATTATAAAAAAAACATTTACGAACAATTTAACAGCATATTAATGACGAAGTTGTAATTAGTTTTAATTTCTATTTTTTACAGGGTATTGATTGTGTGATAAAAAAAAAAATTGTTTTTTTATTTTTTATTTTTATTATTATTGTTATTATTATTATATTGCTGATTATTATCCCTTGAGATCATCAAGTACTTTTTATAAGAACAATATCGTTTGGAAATTCGAATACTTAGCTAGAAGATCAGTAGCCATTATGAAATTATTCGATTTCAAAAGAAGAAGATTTGTCGTTTAGTTCAATTAAATTAGAGAATAAATATGGTAAGAGTTGTTAATAAGAGTCTGAATAACACCAGTGGCAGGACCACAATTGATTCTTCTTCCGTCCTTAATTACATTTTTTCTCTGTCAGATAATGTGGTGTAGTGAATTAGATTATTTCTCACATAATCAAATATCTTGATTTTAAATTTTAAGTCTGGCTTATGAAATAATCTCTATTAAAATGTGTTTTCCCTGAATGAGCCCTAAGCACCGAAGGAAAATTAATAAAATAAAAAAATAAAATCAGTTTTTTTTTCTAAATTTCATATGAACTTATGCCAACTACTCACCAAGACAAGATATATCCTTTAATCAACAAGGCTCTTAATTACTTCATCATTATTTAATTATAATGATATATAAATAGAACAAAATATGTTGACTGATAGGTATAGAATAGAATAGCAGTTGTAGTTTTCATTGAAATTTCCTATTACTCTTTATGGCAAAGGAAACAATAAATTAAAATGGAAAATTAAATGTGATACATGATGGGATTAATGGATAAGGTTTGATATACTCGAATTTGAAGTTTATGAATTCTTTATTTATTATTGAATTCGTTTATCATTTTTAGTTAATAAACTTACAATTAAATATTTCTATATATATTTATTATAAATAGAAAAAAAAAACTAAATTGGTTCAAACATTCACAAATAAGAGGTGATTGCATATATTGATTTATTTGAGATGAACAGCTAAATTGGGTTTATATCAACTTCAGAGGCTCCCCACACCTACCCACCCACCAAATTGATCCATACACACTTTGAAAGAAAATTCTAAGTCTTCTTTTGCGTGCATAGTCGAATTTAACTTCTTAACACGAATACACTCATATTTGTTAAAACTTTAGTGGTAATTCATGAGGCATGTGTTCGTGTTGACATTATTGAGTCCAGTTGAACCAATTGTTCAAAGGCTATATTCATCCCCAATCAGATGTTTACATAAAATCATGTGAATATATGTTAGTTAATCATAATTAAGTATTAAAAATTTATGTACAAACATATTATATGTATATTGGCTTAGTATAAACATTGAGTATGAGTAAGATCTTACCTCGGTCTCTCTTTAAGGCATGCAAAACTATAGTATAGACCCCCAACTACCCATATTCTCACAACTTGCACCAAATACCTTCAAGTTAGCTTCCCACATTCCCACCCAATTATGATGTTTTGATATTTGTTTATGTAAACTTCTCTTCTAAAGTCATAAGACCATATTGCTGCTTCTTCCAGCAAAAGTGTAAAAATTTCAATGTTTTTTCTCTTTATTGGCACAAAGTTTCAAACTAAGCCCACTTGATAGAGAGCTTTAAATGTTGGCTTTAATTCTCTAATACTAGACTTTGGTGAAAAGGGAAAATTAGACACAAGAATTTTAGACGTTTCAAAATGTCTACTTGTGTTGGTAGGTTGATTGTGTAGCCACGTTTTGAACTCTTAAACTCATCCGTAATAGTACTCCTTCCGTTCTAATTTATTTGTCTAATTTTAACTTGATACAGAATTTAAGAAAGTCTTAAACATGTCACGTACAAAGTTAGGATTAAAAAGTTAGACAAAAAAAAAAAAAAATAGTCAGACAAAGATATCATTTCTAACTAGACTTTACAAATATTATATAAGTTACACGCATGTATAGTTTCAATTTTAACTTGCACGACTCTTTTAATAAGGCCCCACTATGTTCCCCTAAGAAATTAAATTCAAAGTTAATTCATTTTTGCACATGAAATATTTTTTCCCACAAACAATTATAACAGTAATTATTATTATTCAACACATGCGGCGGCCTGCGGCGGTGGTTGAACGTCAACCGGACATCATGCCCAGGTCATTGTAACTTCTAAAAACGGACTACCCAAGCCCAATGTTGAGCCCATATTGTGGCCCAATTGAAAAGTTGAATGTGGGCCTAAATTGTTGCAAGTCTAAGTTCATGGAATACTCAGCTTTGGATCTTTTTTACCAGCCTAACTAATTTGATTTTGATATGAAATTTGACCAGTTTTTTTTTTTTTTTTTAAATAAAATTATTATGATCAATCAATGTCCAAGAAAAAAATATGCTATTTTTCTTTTGACGGGAAATTCTTTGGAATAATCTAAGGTGTCGTTTAGTATCTAGGATAAGTAAGAATATCATATGAGTTAGAATAATACATGAAATTATATTGTTCTACGTTGTTTGGTTGCTGAAGATCTTGATTCTCCTGTAAAATACATAACTATACTGAATTATACAAAATTTATGTTAGTAAACAAGATGGGTTGAAGTTTGTTGGATTTTGTCTCCTACAAACTTCAAACCCATAAAATGGGTCAAAAATATCAACATATAGCTTTTTTGATGAGCTTCAAATTTTAACAACTTCAAAATAACATCTCCAAGAATCACAATTATCAATTTGAAAAAAAAATAATCAACAAATCATATGTATCTATTTCGAGTTTTCAAGCTTTATAAAAACCCAATAATGAAGTTTTAATTTTTTTGAATTTTAACTCACTCAACAGTGTTTAAATTTTTGATGATAAACATGAATATTACTCTTAATTCAATTTCTAAGCATAAAAAATACAAATCATAATCACAAATTAAAAATCCCCAATCATGATATGGAATTCCCATGTCATGATTTTTGAAGAATATGGTATTCCATCTCATGATATAGGCTAATTTTGATTATAAGGTTGGGCAAGTGATTAGAACATAAATATCTCAAACTTAACTCATTATTCAATAGGTAAATCTCATGCCAAAAGTAAAATTGGATCAACAAAATTAGAGTAGTATAATACAGAGTGCCTATTGAAATAGCCATTCATTGGGCTCCTCTTTTTTGGGCCTGAGATTAGCAAAATACTTCAATTAATACCAAAAATTTTAAGGCTGAAGAAGCTCATCACACAAATATTATGGAAACTAAACTTGAAATTATGAATATCATCATATTGCACGTTCTTCATCGAACGAAATCTTTAAGGAAACTAAATTTCCAATATATAAAAAATACTTTTGTTATAGATCGGGAGGTTTCTTTCGGGTTAAATTCATTGTATCAATCTATTTGTGCATTGTATTCAATAAATCAACTATCATCTTTTTTCAATTCCCATTCAACTCTCGTTAACACACATAACGTCACTTGAGCATAGAGTAATGCCTATCACTAAGACTAAAGTAGGAAACTTTGTGATGTAATTCCATGTTAATACAATTTAAAACCTAATTCAACTCGATTTAATTTACATATAGGGTGTGTTTGGTATGAAGGAAAATGTTTTCTTGGAAAACAAGTTGATTTTTGACTTATTTTCTCATGTTTGGTTGGTGAGTAGAAAATATTTTTCGAATTTTTTTTTTAGTGTTTGATTTATGAATGAAAAATGTTTTTGAAAAATTTCTTTTATTTTTACTAGAGTAGAAAATAATTGTTGAAATTGGAAATATTTTTTAAAAACAAACTTAATTTTTTTTTGGGGGTAGGGGGGGGGGGTCGAGGGTAGGGGGTGAAAAATTGAAATTTTGAAGTTAAAAATATTTTTTAAAAACAAACTTAATTTTTTTTGGGGGTGGGGGCTGGTAGGGGGTGGGTGGGGGGTCGAGGGTAGGGGTGGAAAAAATGAAATTTTGAAGTCAAAAATATTTTTTAAAAAACAAACTTAAATTTTTTTTTTGGGGGGGGGGGGCTGGTAGGGGGTGGGTGGGTGTGCGTGGGGGCGTGGGTGGGTCGAGGGTAGGGGTGTAAAAAAGAAAAAAAATTGAAATTAGAAATATCTCTTAAAAACAACTTTTAATATTTTTTTGGGAGGGGTGGTGGTAGGGGGTGGGGGTAGGGGTGAGGGTGGGGTAAAAATATTGAATTTAAAAACAAACTTTAATTTTATTTTATTTTTGGGGTGGTGGTTGGGGGGCTGGTTTGAGGGTAGGGACCAAATAAATTGTTTTTTTCAATAATTTTTTTTTTAATTGGAAGTTGGAAGAGAGTTTTTGGAAAATGCTCTCCTTAAGTTTTGAAGGGAAGTCATTTTCCTTAAATTTGAGGAAAATGAGTTGATTTGGAAAACATTTAACCCAACCAAACATGAGAAAATTGGAAAACATTTTCCGGAAATACCAAACACACTCATAATTATTATTTTCTTATATTAAAGAAATTGTGTTATTAAATGAAGAGCAACGTGGGGGCCTGGTGCACAAGGAGACGACGATTTAAATCTGGGAACAAATGTGACTCTTAAGGCATAATTTTTTTTAAGATAAACTGCACTGTCTGAGTAATTTGATTGGACTTATGACTATTTTAAATTAAAGTTGATCTCTTAAAGTTGAACTCCTTTATTAAACAAAAACTTTATTTATTCCTTCTATTCCTTAATTGTAAACTTTATTTATTCCTTCTATTCCTTAATTGTATTAGCACATACAGCTAATAAAGCAGAATTCATTATTAATTAATCAATAGAAGTAATAATTTAATCATAGGTACATAGAGCATAATATAAATAATAAATGTTTTTATTTGTCTGTGACCACGTGTATGGAAATGGGCTTCCAGCAAATACTCACATGCATCAGACGTGGGCTTTATGGCCCACAATTTAAGCCTTTCTCCGGACTAATTCGTCTGTCCAACAATAGTTGTCTTATATTGACTTAGAATATCCTTTAACAAATACTTAATAAATAATAGGGATAATATTATTATATTATCTTTTAAATTTATTAAATTTAATATTTTGAAAAATGTGTTAGATGATAAACAATATTTAACACCAAAGGTAAAATAGACACGAAAGGTAAATTGACTCTTTATTTTCTAAATTGGACAAGTATTGTTGGACAACTATTTTTAGTATATTGGACGACTATTGTTGGATGGAGGGAGTACTATATATACTCCCTCCGTCCCTTTTTAGTTGTTATAGTTTTTTTTTAAGAGTCGAACAATATGAATTTTTACTAATATTTTAAAATGTACTTTTTCATTACATTAATATGAATAATGTTAGTAATTTATAGTACTTTTTGTATAGTTTTTGAACATTTAAAACATCGAATTAATGTGATCTAATTTAGGTTTGAAAATTAGTCAATTTGACTTTGGAAAAATGCAACATGTCAATTAAAATGGGACGGAGGGAGTATGTCTTTTGTTTATTAAAGTACTTGACAGTTTGTATAATTAATTAAGAATAGAAAAATGAGATGAAAATTCTTGCTTAACTACCCTACCTACCTGTCTATTATTTTTTAATTTGTATGTAATACTTTATGTGGTAAAGTTACTATATATGGAGCATGGATCATATCTCTTTCTAGTTTCTGGTCAATCTTTTTCTCAACTTAGCTTTCCAATTTTCTCCATTTAACATGAATTGTAATGTTCTAGTCCAAGACAGTACAACAACATATTGAGATACAAATTGAAATATTTTATCAAGTAGGTATTTGAATATATAATTTTATCTCATGATTTTAAATCAAATCATAATTTTTTTATATTTTAAATATAAAAATTGACTCACAAGTTTATATTTTGTAAATAAATAAATAAATGATATTTACATTTTTTTTTGTGAGAATATCAAAAGAGTGATGAAATATAATGTTACTTTTGTATTGAACTAGATTAATAAATGTTGTATTTTTTTTAGAATAACTTTGTGATAGTGTATTATACTTTTGCTTTTTAGGTAAGATAGTATAAAGAATTGGAACAATTTTGATAATTTTCACAACTTATGAATTTTTATGTTTATGAGGAAAAATATATCTTAAAAATTTAATTGCATACCCAAGCAAAAGATTTAACTTCATCTTATATAATTTCATATCACGAGACCAAACGGATATGTTCGATTAAATCATCACTTAGCTTGATCATTCGTGATGACTGATTCACAGTTACATTTTTCCTTTGTTTGACTAGACCTCTTGTCATGTGAAAATATTCTACTGTTCTCATAATATTTTTTGGACAAAAAAGAAGCAATTATGTCAAAGTGGTTGATATTTAATTAGATGAAGAATATTTAATGGCGAAACTGAAGGAGGAATCCTAAGCTTTTAATTCATACATACTCCCCTGTCTCATTTTAATTGTTGTTTCAACTTAAATAAAATTTATTAAAAATATAATTGTTAATTATATAGAAATTTAAGAATAAAATTGATAATTATTTTTAATAACATTAAAAAAATACGTACAATATTTAAAAGAAAAAAAATAAATTTTAAATAGAAGTAACTTAGTAAACGTAAAAAAGAAGAAAATAAAACTACGGAGGAAGTATATGCTAAAACAACTTATTACATTTTTTGTGACTTAAAATAAATGTACATCTAACTTCTTGTTTAAAATTAATATATATTACTATTAAATCACGTGCTAGCTGATCTGACCATTTGCGTTGCGGCAACGTTGTTTGTTTGCTAATTTTACAACTGCTCCATTAATTCGATTCGTCAAGCAAGCAATCACGCAACAAATAATCTTAAGATATCACGTACAGAAGCGGAGTCAATTTAAAAAAAAATAAATTATAATTCAATATATAATTACTTGTTTTTAATTATTAAGTTCATAATTAATTATTAGAGTATAATTTTGCTCCTGATCATCATGTAAGGAGTATAAAAAGTAGAATTTTGAAATGAGTTGTTGCATGGTGAGTAACTTGAAAATTAACACATGCACATAATGATAAGTGGAAAAGACAAATAGAAAGATGAAGAAAGGGAACTTGTTTACACACACAAATGAAGGTAATTATTTATGTGTAGAAAGAACATAAAAAGAGCAAAAGGGGAAAGTAAATGTATAAATGAATGAAGTGAAGTTGAAGAAAATAAAATATATGCCTCCTTGTTTATTCTCTCTGGCCTTACTTATTTTACAGTTGTATTTGACGTGTGGCCCTACCTTACTCTATTCCCCCCACCCTAGGTTATCACTTTCATTTTAATTTACGTGATATTATTATTATTATTATTTAAAAAATAATAAAATATTTTTATATTTAATAATAATTTAATTTTAATTCTAACTTGTACTATATAAGATTTATTAAATTAAGCAGATAATTTTAATGGAGATTAGATAGATCATAACTCCTTAAAAATAATTTTGAAGTTGATAAATTATATTCAAATAAAAACAATAGCTGAATTCTGACAGCCTCACTAAAGTTTAATACTCAGCAATTGACGCACTTATTCATTCTATCTGAAAACCTACAAAATTATTAAATCCTTAATATTTTTTAAAAGTTTTTTTTACTCGTCGCGGTGAAATTTTCAGTCTGTTGGTCACCGGTCAGATGAAAGAAGTCAACGACTTATTTATTCTGACTAGCAGCGAAGCCAGAATTTTGATCAAGAGTATCGAGCAAAATTGCATAGAAGCCAAAGGATGTCAACAATGTAATATATCTATACATAAAAAATATATATATTTATATTTGACTACACAATATAATTTTCCAACAAAGGAATATCTCAAATGTATTTGGCTTTGCCTCTGACGAGTTAGATGGTTGAGCCAGCGAGCAAAACCTTCTGGATCAGCTGCAAGCGGACTAAATTATTCTAAAATTATAATTTATATGCTAAATTATTTCTCAAATTTATGATTATATATATAAATTTAATCCAAACTTTTTTTTTTTTAATCTTATTCCGATATTTTAAGAGAGATTTTTTGGCGGCAAGGGAAGGCAACTATTGGGTGTAGTGGACCCCAAATACAAACCATGCAACTCTCGCAACTTGTGCTTTCCTTTTCCCAAACAAGTCCTTTTTTTGTTTCTAATCTCCATTTGTGACCCTCTCAATTATCTCAAGAAAAAAGGTTAAATCTCTAATTTATTATAGTAATTAGGGACTAAAGAAATAATAATAAAATATTATAGTAATTAGTAAGCTTGTGGACATGGGATATAAAATTATAGTAATTTTAAAAAGAAGAAGGAACAATTAAGATTTATTTAGTTGACTCAAGCTAGTGATACTTCTAATTATTGTATCTTTAAAACAAGATTCTTGTTCATTTAAATGTGGGGTAACATGGACTATTTTATTTAATGTTTGATTAGTCACTAACTCAGTACTGGTAGTTTAGTCTGTGTAAACATGATACTTATCTATTTCTCTGAAAAATCTCTGGGGTAATTTGTCTCTCTTTCCGTATTTTCCCTTCTTGGTTGATTTTGCAGTCTCACAGAGTAATAGTTAGTAGTAGTAATAAGTTTCACTAAAAGACCTTGTTTTCAGCCATTACAGGACAACTAAACCCCCCACCCCCAAACCCCACAAAATGTTCTGTTCTTGGTTCTCTGCTATTCCTATTTCCCTTTCTTTCTCTTGAGATTCAACTCTTTTGCAATTTTTTTTCATGTTTTTCTTTAAGTTTCCATGACCCGTTTCACAAAATCTATCAAAGATTCAATCTTTAATACAATGGATCATATACAATCAACATTTCTTGCAATAATTTGTCTGTCAGCAATTTTCAAGATTATCCCTCTTTGTTCATCATACCCTACTCCATCAAACTGTACGGACACTGGTCGCTTGTGCACTTCCTTCTTGGCTTTTAAACCCAGCCCAGAACAGACCCTCCCAGTGATTCAAAGCATGTTTGATGTGTTACCTAATGACATAACTGTTGAAGGAAATGGTAAAGGTTATGTCTTTATCAGAAAGAACTGTTCTTGTGCTTATGGAATGAGAAAGTACTTGACAAACACTACATATACTGTCAGAAAGAACAATGGATCTGTGTATAATATGGTTGTTGATGCCTATGATGGGTTGGCTTATTTTCCAACTAATTTTACAAGGGAGGGGAAGAAAGGGGCAGTGGTTTCACTGAAGCTCATATGTGGATGCTCAAGTGGGCTGTGGAATTACCTCATGAGTTATGTGATGACAGCTGATGATACTGTTGGGTCTTTGTCCAGTAGGTTTGGGGTTAGTATGGATAATATTGAGAATGTTAATGGAATTGCCAATCCTGATAATTTCACAGCAGGATCTTTATACTATGTGCCATTAAATTCAGGTATGAGTTTCCTTTCCCCTCTTATGATTTCTGATTTGCGTTTTTTCCAATTCCAAATGTGTATCAGTATTTTGATTTAGGAGCTGTTTGATTAATCAAATTGTGTTTGTTGTAAGTAAGTGTGATTAAATGTTGGAATTTTTAGTTGCTGAGGAAGATTAGTCAGTTTTTTCTTTCTCTTTTTGTTTGTGTGAGTGAGGGGATGGACCTTTGTTCTAGAGGGGCACACAATCCTCTCTCATTTGTCTATGGCAGGTTAAGATACCAACTAATCCCTTGGTTTCAATTTCTTTGTCTAGTTTTGACTTGACACGAGTTTAATAAAACAAGTAAGACTTTTGAATCTTGCGGTCACAAACTAAAGATATGTATAATGTACCAAAATGTCTTTTAATGTTGTGGTCTTAAAGATCATGTGGAAAGTGGGAATTGAAGAGTTGCCAGAAAGCGAAAGAGACATTTTTTTTTAAACGAACTATAAAGGAAAGTAAGACAAATAAATTGAAACAAAGGGAGTATGTGATTACTGTGGTTGGGAGAGGATCATGACTACCTAATGCTTTGTATCCAATAGTGAACATGAGAACAATGTTCGAAAACATCTAAAAATCTCTACATTTTTTGCACTAAATAGCGAAAAGTTGATTGAAGTGGATGTAATGGGAATTAGCTTGGCACCCTTGGGGGATGGCCAAAATCAAGTGCCTTCGATTAGTTAGAGAGTTGGATTGCATGTATGAAGGGAAATTCGTATTTTGATGGATAACAGGTCCTGTGAATACATCATATAATGTATTAGCTTCAACATCAGACTATATAGCACAATAATTATATCACACAACCTGTAAGTTTTAAAGAAGACCTGGTGTGAAGATGAGCATATGGGTACTCTTATTGTGCTGTTTTATCTGAACAAGAGATCTCATGTATTCAACTAAATTATTGTATTAGCCAATCCTCAAAATTAAGTTTGCTAGGCTCAATAGTTAGCAACTTTGCCATGCTCAATAATTATCTTCATTTACTCATAGTCAATAGCTTTTCTAATAAGCCTCTTTTGGTTAAAAGTACTTTACTTTAACGACTTTGTGTCCGTCCAGCTCCTGGCGAGCCTTATCCTGTAGAAAATCACACTGTTCCTGCTCCTGCTCCATCACCTTCTGTTGCTGATATTTCAGGTATTCTCAATTCTTAATAGCTTACATGCATTCTTACTTTCCTGTTGGTGAGATATGTGTTTTTCTTTATTAATATCACCCAAGGAAGACCAATAAATTTAACTTCTACTCATGGCTTGTCAAGTTTTTGTGTCCTCCTTTCTGTTAGTAGTTCCTTGCGAGGGCAGTGTCTCCATAAATTTCTCTCAGTGGAACGAGAGAACTTCCTTGACAAGCTAATCCAAGAGTTTGATTATCATTCTGCAAGTTATTCTCTATTATTGCAATGAAAAATACAGACCTCTATCTGAATATATGGTTTCGTCTTAGCAGTCAACTGAATTTAGCTCTATTCTATCACCAACTTTTGGCTGCGTTAAAAATCTATTAGTCATTCAGTTTTTTGCATACCCCTGTGTTATATGGACAGTGCCAAGCAGAAGGTTAGATGGGATTGTATTGCATCCTTTTATTTTTGGTGTAAAGAGAAAGGTTTAGAGGATACAGAACAGATTGTAGAATTATTAGGACCCTTGTAAGTATTTTTTTTTTTCTCTTCTTTTGTTCGCCTCTGTTTGCAGGTCACCAGCATCTCCTTAATGCTGAAGAATACACCATTACCATTTTCAAAAAAAATAAAATATTTCTTTTATGAGAAAATCTGTCAGAAGAAAATGAACAATGTAAGGAGGACAAAGTTTCCCCTTAATTAGGTGTAACCTCAACTGTTTCTCTGATTTCCTCTTAATTGATAGGTTTTTATTCTTTCATGGCACTGAGGAGTTTATCTAACAAATCCACAATAAATTCATATATCCCTGACAGTCATATTCTCAATTCATCTTTGCAGTAACCTTGTAATTCATTTAATAGTTCTCCTTTCAATGTTGGTTTGTTGTTGCTACTGCTCCTTTCCCCGTGAGTTTCATACCTGATTTGATATGCTTTACTTTAGCCAATGGCATATCAGGAACAACCTCTCTACCTTGTCAAGGTATAGGGGTAAGGGTGTGTGCACTCTACCCTCCCCATACCCTACTTGTGGGATTATATTGGGTATGTTGTTGTTGTTGTCCTCCCAATGTTGGTTTGCTAAGTTTTTTCATCCTATGGTTGCTCTCTTAATTAAAGAAAGATAATCCTCAGAAGTATTTCAGGACTCCATTTCTTAGTGGAATTTTTCCCTGCAGTAAATGTGTTTTAGATAGCTACCTTTCGGTTGAGGAGTAAAACACCTCCAATTTTCGACTATATCTGCAGGAGTTGAGGAGAATCATAAGAGTCATGCTATTTACTGGTGGATAATTGGGGGTTTGGGTGCTGGTCTTCTCCTGATTGTCGTCATTCTTGCTTTTGTTACCTGGAGGTCGTCAAGTTGTTTTTCCAGAACTGAGAGAAGTCACACAGCAGGTTCAAATGAAAAGATTTCTCATAAGTTCCAGATACTTCGAAATACAAGTTTCTGTTGTGCATCAGGAAGGTACATTTGCGGTAGCTCAGGGGACCAGCAAGAACCGAAAGGAGAATCTACTGACCAACAGATTAATATTCCAAAAGGTCAGAACATAGACATTCATGCTTTTTATTGATATTACTGAAGGTCCTTCCTGTTAATTTCCTCCAAACTATTATGCATGAGATCAAGTCATGTGCTTATATGTATTAAAATATGCGTGTGATCTGAAATCCATCAAAGCAAATCATAAGCCACACCTGTTATAGACTTATTGAACTCCTGCTAGAGAGGGGATGGGAAGTTAGGAAAAGCAAAAGGAGTTTGGTTCTATAATCATTATGTAAAAATATCCTTGATTGGAGTTTCAGATGGCTACATAAAACTAAAACTAAAACTAAGCTATTCTATAATACTTCTGAAAATGATAGGCATGGTACTGATCAAGTTATCATAGTCAAATAGAAGCAAATCAGCCAAGATGTCAAATAAGCTCTCAAAATTAAATAATACTTCTTTTACCCATCTTAAGGTATACATGTCATAAGCAAACTGTAATGTGAAGGTTACACATCAGGAATATCCCACTAAATTTCAAGTTGTGCCCTTGAACTTGAGTTTCACGAGAATGGATGTCTAAACAGTAAACATGACGTAGTTATAGCCGTCCTATGTTGCTCAGACTCTCCAAAATGTTGCCGCACCCGTGTTGAATCCTCAAAAAACAAACTACTTTTGAAGGATGTGACACGAACCTGTCGACATTAATGAAGAGTCCGAACAAGATAATTAGCCGGGATTAGTTGAAATTGCCAAGCCTATGCTGGCCTTAGTCCTTTACTCGCTTCTAATGGTGTGCCACAATGGTAAAAGGAGTATTTGAAAATGTTCATAGAACTTTTTCTCCTGTGCTCATAATGGGGGAAAATGTAGTTTCACTATCATGCAGGATTTCTCAATATAATAATTGACTATTCTTTTTTTTTTAAAAAAAAAACAAACAAAAACTGACTATTTTGGGCTTCCTTGCAGTTATAGGTACTGATGTCTTTGACATGGAAAAACCTCTTGTTTTCGCCTATGAAGACATTCTATCTTCTACCGATGGATTTTCTGACTCCAATCTTCTTGGTCATGGAACCTATGGTTCTGTCTATTACGCCATCCTCCGCAACCAGGTTACTTCTCTCAACTTTACCTATATTGATAGATTTCCTGTCAACATGGCGTATTAACTTGCTTATGTCTTTGGAACGTTAATCTTTCAGGAAGTTGCAATCAAAAGAATGACTGCTACTAAAACAAAAGAATTTACTGCTGAGATGAAAGTTCTATGTAAAGTTCATCATTTGAATTTGGTAATGAATACTGAATTTCGCTGCAGTATCCTGAGTTTTTATTTTTGGAGCTTGATGATAGTGCTACATCAATTCAAAGTTTTGACTCCTGTCTTGGTATTATTTTGTCAAGGTAGAATTGATTGGCTATGCAGTCAGTAATGATGAATTATTCCTCGTTTATGAATATGCCCAAAAGGGTTCTCTTAAGAGCCACTTGAATGATCCTCAGAACAAAGGTACACATCTTGAAGATAATCGTTAAGCTCAGAATTTTTGTGTAGTGTATATATACATTTTTTCCAGTTGTTGATATGGAAATGACCTGTCACTGCTGTATTTTGGTGAAAAAACTAGATGATCTGACCTCTTATTTTGGGTAGGCCACACACCACTCTCTTGGATCATGAGGGTCCAAATTGCACTTGATGCTGCTAGAGGCTTGGAATACATTCACGAGCACACCAAGCCGCATTATGTGCATCGAGATATAAAGACAAGTAACATCCTGCTTGATGATTCTTTTAGAGCAAAGGTTGTAGCTATTTTGGTGCCCAATTTTTCTCCTTTGTGGCTGTCATTTTTCAAACCCAAATTCTCATTGCCTGTGTTTGCAACAGATTTCAGATTTTGGTTTGTCAAAACTTATGGGGATAACTAATGATGCAGAAGCCTCTGCAACACGAGTTGTTGGAACCTATGGCTATGTAGCTCCAGAGTAAGCAACATAACCAACAATAAGCAAGAACACAAACTGAAACATCTCTCTGATTTTGTTTGTTTCTCTTGTTCTTGCAGGTACTTGAGGGATGGCCTGGCAACTAAAAAGACTGATGTGTATGCATTTGGTGTTGTTCTTTTTGAGATGCTGACAGGGAAAGAGGCCGTCACCAGGACTGAAGGCAATGTGATGAAAACTGCAGAAAGACGCTCCTTAGTGTCCATTGTAAGTCTTATTGCTCACAAACTGTTCAAAATTGAAGGCATGCTTCCTAATGGATTCTATTTGCCTGTGTTGCCACTTCTATCTGTTATGTGATTAAAAAAGATGAAAAACTTCGATTTTATCATACAATTGAGTAAGATCAAATTCATGAAAGCTCTGAAAAATGTTTTTACATTCATCAGACTTGGTCAATGTATGGCTAGATTCCATTGCCTATCTGGCATCTTTATCAAATTGTGAAGTTTACTGTTCTCAGGTTTAGGATTAGTTCATCAACTTCCTAAATGCTTTACTTTAAAAAAAAATTGAAATTCCCTTGCCTATTGTTATGTACCTACAGTGTTGTGCTGTGGCTATGTATAGGTATACTTATGCATAACATATATATATATTTACCCACTTATATGCACACTATGAATCAATTCTTAGCAGTGCTTAATGCTACATAATTGCAGATGCTGGCAGCTCTGAGGAACTCACCAGACTCCACTAGTATGACAAGCTTGAAGGACCAGCTGGATCCCAGTTTGATGGATTTGTACCCTTCTGACTGCGTTTTCAAGGTAAGTTGCAGCTTAACAATTATGTTTGTCAACTTTGAATCAGTTCAAGTTGTGCCTCATCTATAATAACGTGCATATAATTGGTAGGGCCACTGACTACCTCAGCTGGTTTAGTTAATATAATAGACAGAAGAGATAGTTTAAGATTGGAAGTTCATATATAGTTATTATCAGCTGAGTGACATAGGTGGTTGATTTTCTAATGAAATTTCACGACTTATTTCATTCTGTCCACCATCATTGATGTGTTTACTCTGGTAGGTGGCTATGCTGGCTAAGCAATGTGCAGATGATGATCCAATATTGAGACCGGACATGAAGCACGTGGTGATCACACTTTCACAGATAATGTTATCCTCTGTGGAGTGGGAAGCAACTCTTGCTGGGAACAGTCAAGTGTTCAGTGGCATTGTGCAGGGAAGATAGGTCCATATGCTAGGTGTTGCGTTGCATCCTCATATATAATGTACATAGTACTCTTGTATTTTTGAAGCCAATCTTCTCCATTTTACCAGTCCAGTCACTTTTTTCCTATCATTCTTTATAATGTAATCTTTTTTATGCACTGAGTAATCTTCATATAGCGGATTTTTTCCTCTTTTTTCTTTTTCTTTTTTGGGATACTGAGAGTTCAAGCTGCAGCTTTGCATTTAATATATTGTAATAGTTTTCAATTATTACCCAAAATGTTTAAGTTCCTTCCATTCTATTGTCTGCAGATTGTATATTTCACAATGGTGTGTTCTTATTTAATATAATCATTGTAAGATCTAATGTAAAAGTTATAGTATTGGTTCATGAAACTTGTTTTCCCTATTATTTCCTAATCTTTAAGAAAATTGTGTTACTATGGAAATTTTATTTATAAAGCATTGTGACCAAACCAACATGGGAAGATTGAAAAACATTTTCTGGAAATTGTTCTCCTCCATACCAAACACACCCAGATCTTTGCCAGTAGGGCCTTGGGATGTACTTTGTAGACTAATAGTGATTAGTTGGTGGTGTTCTCCATGCATACAAGATAACAATACTATAAAAACTACCAGCATGATTACCATAAAATGATAATATCAAAGGAGAGAGAACTAAGTTCTTCAAGTCTGCCATAGAGAGGACCAAATAGAAGGCAGACTACTACAAACTTCAAACAGAAAAATTCATCCCTATATTCTTTATCATTGCTTTTACTTGCAGAGTGAAGCTAACACACGACGAGGTGGGTTGAAAGATTTCCTGGAGTGAAGAACAGCCAAATTATCAATCAGCAAGACATCGCCTTTCTTCCATGGAATCGCAACACTTTCATCCTCAAGGATGCTTAAACAATCATGTACAACTTCAGCAGGCAAAGGCTGACCATCTCCGAAAGTGACTGCTTTCACAGGATCGTTTCTACCATCTTTCCATCCAGTATAAGCAGCTACCATGCTATTGAACCATATTTTCTGCTGCCTTTCTTGGTTGAATTTGATGCCTGGTATAGGTCCCATTACGGTTTTAACTCCATCTTCTAGCCATTCCAGCTTCATCCCTAACTTGGCAGCCCTGTTAAATGTCATGCAAGTCAATTAGTACTTATACAATTATCAGGCATTTGGTTTCATAACAACATTAGCTACCCATTAACCTTCATCCTAGTGAAGAAAATGTATTACAAACAACTGGGGCAATTATACTCCCGCGTCTACGTAAAGGGTGGGAAAACAAAATGAAAATCATTAAGGTAGATTTTTGTAGCGGGGGAAGTATAATGCAGGATAATCTTCCAGTTTTATTGTCCCAAAGCAAACTCATGAACAAATCAGTCTCTTATAGTGCAAGCAAGTAGGCAACGTTCTTGTCTGTCACAGAAATAGTACACCGTCTGCCTTGTCTACATTTTTCTACCACTGCAGTTACCAGAGTCTTATATTTCATGACCTTATGTTGTTCAAATGATGCAATGCCTAACAAATCTTGAAGCTTCCTCTTTTCCAAAACACTAGAATCAGATATCCTCATATGCAAGGTACAGTATGACTGCTTTAAGTATTGCACCATTTGAACAACCAAATCCCTAAGGTCATGAAATCTGCAAGTCAGGTGATGGAAATAACATCAACCACCAGCTCCAAAAATAAACAATTCAACGTCGATGTCTGTTTCAGCAGCAAAAAGCAATTGTACTACAACAATTATGTTTTTGTCATCAATTCCTACTTCACTCCTTCCCCTATTTAATGTGTTTTATATTCCATGCACCATCTTTACCAGTCTGCTGTTAACTTAACTCATTACTTATAGCAGTTAGGGAAGTATAAGGAAGAGGCTCAAAAAAGAACCCATCTCTACCACTTCTCTGATATTTTATCTCACACTGTCCCCCAATATGAAAGAGTTAAACTTGTTCATCATTACTGCAAAATTTCAAGTTAATAAAGAATATAGATAGTGCAAGAGAGGTATCAGTTAACTCATCTAGCTGCTGCTGCTACAACAACATACCCATGGGATTTGGGGAGGGTGGAGTGTACGCAGCCTTACTCCAATCTTATAAGGGGTAGAAAGGTTGTTTCCGATAGACCCTCATCTTGAGTAAAGCAGATCAAACAAGAAGGAAATAAATACAGTAATGAATACCAGTAGCAACAACAATCAATATGTAAACCAAATGAAAGGAAACAACAGGTAACACTAAAGAGTGAAAAAAAGAAGAAGACATATTTCCTAGCAACTACACAACAAGTTAAAAGAAAACAAAGGAGCAAAGTACAAACCTTTCTGCAGCAACACTCTTATCTTTGGTTAAAAATGTAGACTTCCAGCCTCGACCAATCGGGGAAGAAGGATCATCATCTTCCCCTAATACCCTTATATAGATTAAGCCATGCTCTTCCAATCGCTCAACAAAATCAGGATACTTATCCTTCATCTTCTCATATACAACATGACTTAGGACTATTGGAGTTTCTCCCCCACTTCCAGGTTCCACATCACAAAAGAAAAACAATTTTGATGGATACTCGGGAACCTACTCCGTGAAAATAAAAATGCTAAAATTAATATCCAATACAATTAGCTGAAGAAAAGAATAAAGTCTTGATCTTATAACACAGAGAAAAAGGGCACTGTTTTTCTTTGTACAAAGAGTTTAAGTTATATATGTAATTAAGAAATTTTACACCAATTATCTATATCCACCATTTTGAGGGGAAACGGGGTAGAATATTACAAGGTGGGAATCGAGTATGCAACCAACTGAGCTACTAAGATTCCTCAATCACCTATTTTTACGGATTCTTGATTTTATAACCATCAATAATTCAAAATCAATTACACCTCAAATTGAAACAAAGGCACGATCTTTTTTATCCATTCTACTCTGTAGAGTTTATAATTACTTATACATTAGTAGTTTATACTCTCTCCGTCCCAATTTACGTGCCTCTGTTTGAAATTGGAGAGTCAAACTAGTTTTTCTTACAATTAAATACTAGATGATATACCTGAGCCATTTCATGATGAAATGGAATTTTTTGATCAGGCGGGGATTCATTAGCAGTGAAGACACGACCAACAACACTAGTACGAGGAGCAGCGCCGCCGACGTACGGCAGTTCCTCATAGCCGAAAGCTTCAACGACGTCGTTAAAGTCTGATGCTGAGTTCACCGGAAATCCCCTAAAAAGAATAGCCCCAGATTGATGGAGAAGAGACCCAATCCATGTTTTTTGTTCATTGATTATCTGAGGAAGTTGGGATTTAGGTTGATTAGAGTTGGGAGTTAACACAGCTGGGAAAGGAACTCCATTGTAAAGCTTCTGCTGAGGTATTCCGACTTGGGTCAACAAATTTTCCGGCATCTTTTCTTTCTCTTGTCTGTTTTCGCCATTATTGATTGAGTTATATATGGAACAGTTAGCAGCCTCACGGCTGTGCTAATCTTTTTGTCAAGATTTCATTGTTTATTTTACCACGAAATACGTCCATATTCATTCATGAAAGCAAATTATCTTTGGTACTTGGATAAGAATAATAATTATTTTATAAAAAAAATTATGCCATAAGGAAATATTTAGATTATATTTAAGATATGTAATTATAATTTTAAAAAATTACAAAAATGTAGTTATATTTTGTGTTTTATTATAGTAGATACATGATATATATGCGTTGATACAATATACATTGATATAGCTTTTACGCATATTTTTAGTTGATACTTGTGAATACAATTTTTTCATTGATATAATCGATATATGTCTTATACATAGAAACTATAGCTTAATAAATATGCAATTGTAGCTATGATTCACAAATTATGCTCTAAATTATAACTATTTATGAATTTATTTGCTTCTGATTATAGGTAATAATAACTTTAAAGTTATTTTATCTTATTTTTATATTAAAATTATGAAAATAATTACTTCAAAATATGAGACGGCTAATTTCATAAAATGTTCTATTTACCTAATTTCACCAACCAAATGACGAATTTTATCCAGTGATAAAGGAGTAATTTATATTTATAAACAAAAGAAGAAATGGTATGGGCAAGAAATATATTTTTCCAGGGCAGGGCGGTGCAATAATGGTGACTTCTTTTGTTTATTATTTTTCCCTTTTATGCCCAATGAGATTTTTTTGTTAAAAAAATAATATATTATATCATAATGGCAGTTAACTAATATCAGATT
This sequence comes from Solanum verrucosum, assembly GCF_900185275.1. NCBI lineage: Eukaryota > Viridiplantae > Streptophyta > Magnoliopsida > Solanales > Solanaceae > Solanum > Solanum verrucosum. The sequence continues at coordinate 812,843 of NW_026020014.1, read as the reverse complement.
CTTTGGAAAAAAAAATAATTTTTGGATATCTAGACATAATTTTATGCCATGATTAATATTTTTAAATTTTTTATTGGGAATCATCATATGCTTAATAATTGTCTATATTGCCGTGTTTATTATGAACATAATTGTCTCTATTATAATCAAAGTCTTTAGTTTAATTGTTATCACATTAGATGGGGTAAAATGGAGGTGGAAATGGATGGATGAGAAAATACACGATGAACTTAGAATTTATAAGAATAAATCATAAATTAAGATTTAAATTTATGATTTATTTTATTATTTAATTTTAAAACAGTGTTTAGAAGTATTTTTTTTTAAATCTTACCCAAATATTATAAAAATGCCTAAAAACTATTTAAGCTTATAAATACCAAAAATAAGTTTAATCCAAATAAACTAAATGAGGTGAAATGAACTAACGAGCCAAACTACTAAACCATGTAATCAAACTGACCCAATAAAAATTTTAAGATGAAAATAAAATTTTACATGCACTAACAATATATATTAAGTTATATCAATTTATTATAATTAAATGATAAAATTGTGTGTTAAATTTAGATGTATTTCATGATAATGGTATGTATGAAATGTATTGTGTGTGATTTAATCCATAACTCGTGATGAATATTTCATATCATCTCATATTAATTTGATATTATAAATAAATTAGTCAAATAATTATAATTTTAAATTCATTCCTAATTAATCATAGATAATGTAGTCTATAAATCAAACAATCATCTTTTAAATGTTATTCTAATAAAATTTTATAATGCACTACCTTGTTAAGACAATTATTACTTCTTTTATTAGAATTAGATAGAAATCAAATACCCCTTACACTCTAACCTACACAGAAATCAACTCAACTTAACGGTTCTACGATACACGACTCACAAGGCCCAATATTCACAGTTTAATCTTCACAATTCAACAATCAAATGAATCAATTAAGTCAATCTCAAAGTCAAGTAGTTTAGTCACACACAACAAGTACATAAATCTCAAGTATCAAGCAAGTCACACATAAGCATCAAATGCATCAAGTCACAATAATTGATCTCTTTCCGGAATCATTTTCCATCGGCTTTATAAACACTTGCCAAAAATGACCTTGGCATTACTATTCATCACATGTCTCATCATGGTGTTCACATTCTATGCATACAAGCAATATCACACCATATGGAAGAGACAACCATTCATACAATTTAAGTCCACATTCATGCTTTCAAGTATTTTATCAACCAATCAACAAGGGTCACAACAAAGAAATTCACATCATCATGTTCATCACATAGCCTTTTTTCAATTCAACCCCCTTTTATTCATTTAGATGTAACAAGTGGACAATTAAACCATTCACCTCATCCCCATTACTCTCAACACACAAGCAACGAAGTAAGTGCACAAATTCTACTAGAATACGAGGGTTAGGAAGTCACTTGCCTTAAATCAATCAACAATCACTCCAAGAGTTGAGTCTTCCCCTTCCGAATGACTTCCAAAGCCCCACAATCTATAATAATCAAGTATTCACAATAACTCATCGGAAACAACAATTCCCACATCCATTATGTAGAGAAATGGGTTAATCAACTCAAAAGTCAATTTCAAAATGGAGGTTTCAATTTGAAAAACAATACTTGAAAATTGTGTTTAACTCTTTAGGAACTCATTAGAGAAAGCCATTTCAAAAAAGGAATCAAAATCAATTCAAATTACTATTTTACTAAGTTCTTGGGTTCTTGAAGATAACCCCAAATTCTCATTTCAAAAACTAATTTGAACACATAAATTCATAAATAATAATGGGCAGTTGAAGATTTAGAGTTAAGAATCGTTACGCAAAAGCTCCCAAAACTCAAAAATGGAAAAATGGGGCTTAAACCTCGAAAATGGCAGCCAAACCCTCTCTGATGTCGCAAAAGCAACCAGGGGTTCACTTAAACCCTGAAAAATGTGGGTCTCACTTAAGCGAAGCCTACTTAACTTTTGTGATGCTCGCTTAAGCAAAGAGGCTCCCGCTTTAGCGAAGCTCGCTTAAAGCGACCAGCCTTCGCAAAAGTGAGGCCCGTAGACACCAACAAAAATACAACCAACTCTTAAGTCATCGCAAGGACCCTCAGGATTTAATTTAAACCCTGTGCACATAAACTACATATGCAACTCAATTATGCTCGATGTTCCGAACTCAATGGAACCATAAAAATACTAATCCAAGGTCTCATTGATCCGACATTCGTAGAAATTACAAGAATTTAACTCAACGCCTAAAAAGACTAAAATATGTTTGGGACCTCTCAAAAATAAATCAAGACCTCACCTAGGCCTAAAATCATCCCTCGAATCCAACATAACTCTTGAAATTCCGATCCAAGCATCTGAACCCCAAATATTGACCAAAGTGAACCCAAAGGATAAAATTCCACACTTTCACAACCTAGGACCTCAAATCCTCAAAAAGACTCATAATCTACAATCGTCAACTCTCACGAATCAACTTTTACTTTTTGGTACTGATGGAATCGACAGAATTCTATTCCGACACTCGAAACTCCAAAAGACATCGAAAACCACATCTTAACAACTTAGCCTTTCAAATCCAAAACTTACCAAAATCTCAACTTTTAACTCAAAGTTCAAAACCAACTTTTCAAACTCAAACATAGAAGACTCGGGGTCAATCGCGGGAGGGCAAAACGATCAATTCACAAATATATATTGTAACATCCCGCCTTAGAAAAGGCTAAATTTAGAAAGATCAAATTTGAGATTTGTTCTAGTTAAGCTTAAATTGTGAGTTTTAGGTCAGCTTCAAACGATCATAACTTTCGATATAGGATGAGTTAGGTGGCCCATAATATATCATATGAAAAGTCTTGGAATCCTCTTTCCAACGCCACCAAGTTTGCTAAGTTTCAAGTTTGGATGAGAGAGATATGCCCGTTTGAAGTCAGCCAGTTAAGGAAGGTTACCCAAATTAATAAGGGGTATTTTGGTCTTTTTCTTACCCTATCAACTTAAAACGTTTTTAGTAATATTTGGGGTCAAATCTTATTTGGGTCAATTTTACAATCATGTATTACGCTTAGGTTTTAGAAGAGAGTTCAAGATGAGAAAAGAGGAAAGGTTCAAGGTGTTCTTCAAGATCCGTGAGATTTGTCAAGGAATTACGCCAAATTAAGGTATGTAAGCTTTCATAGTGTTGGGCTCGTTCACCCACACGCCAATCATGTAAATTCTATCGTAATTTCGTTCTTGAGGTTGAATGATTTGAATTCTTGATGGGTGTTATTGAGGTTTTGTTCTTCATGATTGTTTATGAAGTTTGATGAATTTTGAGGTGAGGATTACGATTGTTGAGAGTGGTTCTCGAGAAAATTTAAGTAGATTTTTGTGTACTTGTGTTAGGTAATTGAATCTAAGGAAAAATTGAGGAAAACAAACGATTCTAGGTGAGTTAGGATAAAAAACGAGAAAAAAAATATGTCAGGAAGTTCTGGGGAGAGGCTGGGGCGGCGCCCCCCAGATGCGCTAGAAGGTCTGGGGCGGCGCGCGAGCAGTGCACCAAAATCCAGTCTCTGAAGTTCAGGGGCTGGCTCCTCGCGCCAGCAGTGCGCCAGGGTCGCTTGCCGCCACCATTTTTCCGTCGTTTGCTCTGTCTAAGTCCTCTAAAAGTGTACCTTCACTCCTAACTACTCTAAACTACATTTAAACATAGAGATATCCTTCATAACATGAATCATAACCCTTGAATTCATAATTCAAATTCAAGGTAGAGTTAAGAGTAAAGTCTTGAGAGTTATTTCGAGTCATTTTGAGAAGTCTTTTACTATCTTTTAAAACTTGTTTTCAGACTTGAGTACTTGAGTTTGAGTTTGAGGATGATGAGAGTTGAGTTCATTTTTTTCAAAATGATATATGAGAGCTAAGTATTCCCAAGAGTAAATGTTTTTACATTTAAGATGAGAGGAAATATCGATTTCCAAATGAGTTCATGAGGAATTTTGAGTACTATCTCTTTTAAGAGAAGTCTTTTGAGTAATAATGTCAAAGTTTAAGGACGAGGAAATGTTTTTAAACATATGAGCTGAGTTATATTTTGGGAGTAGTATTGAGCACCGATATGGGGACGAGTTCAGATAACTCAAGGTCCTCATAAACCATATTGCCAACATGGGTAGAAATGGTCATACTTTTTAGATGATTCTTTATTGTTTTTTAAGCATAGCTTAGTGGATCTACTTAGTTGAAAAGTTCTATACCCCGGCAAGGTATATGATAATTCTGGCAGTGTGGGCGAGACGTTGTATCATCACATAGCTCATAGCGATGGTTGTCGGTTAGAGAATATCCCAAATTAAGTTATTTTGTATCTTTACATACAAACTAAGTTATTATTATATTTTAAATACATTGAGTTGTTATCTACTATTTTAAATGCTTTATATAAACTGCATGTTTATTATTGTTTTATATTGTATTGAGTTGAGGTTGAGTTGAGTAAAGTTGAGCTGAGTATGTTTCCTTCTTTCCAAGTTCAAGCTTTTATGTTATATTCAATATTCCCCTTACATGCTCGTACATTCAATGTACTGATGTCATTTGGCCTGCATCATTTCATGATGCGGATACAGGAGATCAAGGTCATCAACATACGTTTTGTTGATACCATAGCATTTCGAGTTAACTTTGGTGAGCCTCCTTACTTTCGGATGGTCCCTCATTTACTTCTATTTATTTCAGTTTTGTTAGGATGATCGGGGGTCTTGTCCCTACATCCCTCATAGTATTAGAGGCTTCATAGATAGATTGACAATAGTAGTTCATGAGTCTTTTTCATTTTTGTTGTTGATGTTTGAGACTCGAGTTGCCTTTTTTTGGCCAGTTGAATGTTCTTATACATTTCTGAGTTTATTATTTTGAGACATTGAGTTTAAAGTTTTACTTTTAAAAGTTCTTTTAAGTTTGAGTAAGTCTTCCGCTGAGTATTAAGCCAGACCAAGAATTCACTTGGGTCCAACAATGGTTCTCGAGTGCCGACCACGTCCAGGGTGTAGGCTCGGGGAGTGACACATATAAATTGTCAAATTACAATTAGTTGTGAATATTCAATAATGAAAAAATAATAATAAATAATAAAACGATTAACTAGCTATATTTTAATATAAGTGGATGACCATCTTTTGTAGATACATGTTTCTCAAATCAAATCTCTGAATTATCTTCCTAATATAAAAAGTTTGACTAAAAAAATCTAGTCAGAATAAAAAAAGTTTGACTCAAAAAATCTAGTCATAACAAGAAAAGTTTGACTCAAAAATTCTGGTCAGAACAAGATCAAAATCATAAACGGCATATATTTCAAGATGATGATATGCAACTTGGTATCTAATACACTCACATTTAGTTACATGCCAAAATAGCTACTGCAGACAACTTAGTATTCTCTAATTCAAACTATTTAAAAATTTATAAAACTAAATTTCCCTTATAAATAAGAGTCAATCCTAGGCAAAAAAGCACACAACAACAGAAACATAATTATTTGATCCCCTCCTAAACAAACTCATTTATCTTTCTCTTTTGTTATGAATAGAAAAAAAGTGAAGTTTGCTTTCGTTGAAAGTAAAACTCACTAGGATGTCTCATACAAGAAAAGATAGAAAGAGCTCTTGAAAAAAGACTTATGAATTGCACATTTTATGGTATTGAAATGACTGTAATCATCTATAGTTCATACCACAATGAACTTGTGGTGTTTTCAAATCATGAAATTACAATTAGTACTTCTATAAAATTTTGGGATCTTCCAATGTTAGTTTTAATAAAAAAATATGATGACGAAAGAAGAGTTTACCACACAAAAGATTGAAACGATGGAGAAATAACTGCGTAAGGTGATGAAGGAAATCACGAGCACATTGCATAAAGTGTTGAAGGGAATATCAAAGAGAATGTCTTTCCCTGCAACACTTCATGCATTATGTTTCTGATTTCCTTTCTTACCTTTCGTAGTTATTCCTTCTTCATTTCAATTCTTTGCTTGGTGATCTCCTCTTTCGTCATATTTTTTTATTGAACTATCATTTGAAAATTTCTAAACTTTGTAAAAATATTGATTGTAGTTGCATGATTTAGTTACATGACAATTTATTGTACTGTAGCTACTTCAACACCGCAAAATGTGTCAAGTTCATAAGCCTTTTTCAAGAATCCTTTTTGTCTTTTTATTGTATGAGACTTATTTGTTAGTTTTACTTACAATAAAAATAAGCTTTACTTTTGTCACCATCCAATTTAAGTATGTGACCAGTGCTAACTGCAAAGAATCTCAAAGCAAGCCTTAACATAAATATACCGAAAATCGAAAAGAATTCTCTCTGTTTTTGGGCCAATTCAATTTTTCCCTGTCTTAGAAATTAATAACACAACTAATAACATCTCTAACCCAGGACACAATATTCATCATCAATTTAATAACCATGCAATAATATCAATTCTTCTCCAAATATGAAAAGAAATTTAAAACTAGTCTCTTGACTACAATATGAAGAAATAATCATGATTCTAATAAAAGGACGGGCAAATGAAGTAACTCTAAGAGTTTTAAAAGAACAAAATAAACCATAGCAATTCGATAAATCACTTGTCATGCGAAGCAATGCGAGGATCACTAATCAATCCGTACTCTCTAATTAATGAAATCATCGCCAAAGCTACCCGAGTTCTCTATAAAAATATTTAGGGAGGAGTGAGACGGTAGCTCATTGAGTAATAACACTTAACTGCAATCATTTTAAATGAAGGACAAGTCAGAAAACATGCTAGTATGATAATCAAAATAATGAAATAAATGCCCTTTCAAAAACGATAACAATATTCAATCTTATTTGTCTCATGTAAGCAAAATTCAATGTGAACATTTAGAAAAAAAACTCAGAGAAACACTTTCATAACAAATCTTATATTTGAGAGGTTTTCAAGTTTGAATCATGTAATTAGTGTGACCTTCAATGAACTCCTCATAAAGGAGTCGAATATTCCTAGCCGTAGATTCCTACTTGAGGGATATCAATAACGGTATGCTAGTATTACCTTCCCACTAGCAAGGGCTATATTAGTAATCTATAACTATAAGGTTCACCGAATCTAACAAACCCTTCGTTAGCTACGGAATCCATCAAGGTCTACTCTCATTTATACTTTTTAATATGAACAATAGGTATATGTAGGAAAGTATTTTCAAAATCAAATAGAGCATTTAAGTATTATCAAATCATATTATATCAAACTTCAAGAAAACACATGCCAAATTATTATTTCTCAAGCAAATATTAAAACTTTTCGACAACGGTAATCATATCTCAAGTACTTATCAATAAACATGTCTTATAAAAGTGAGTTCTTCTCAAATAACTATTTCGATATCATATCAAATAAAAAACTTGTTTTATATGCTTTATAAACCATATTATAGGTGAAAACATTTTATTGTTTCCAATTTTAAAGAAACACGTTTACTGCCCGCGTACTTTATACGGTATATATATATTTAACAGTCTCATAATTTATTTACTCAAAACTTGAAAAACCCTCGCTATACCTTAAACCCTCCGATTACCTTTTCTCCTTAAAAATCCTCTTCTCGTCCGTCACTCTACTGTTATGGGTGGCACTCCGACAATTCAGTATGTCATTCACATTGAGTCTTACGTTAGCTCTTCCAGCTCCGAGGCACAGCAGGTATTCTTTCATACAATTTCAAGAAGTCAAAGAAAAGTTTCATACAATTTCAAGAAGTCAAGAAAGTTTTACAAGTATCTAATTTCACGTCTTGATTTCGTGTTTTCAGGCGGCAAGCGTTGATGCGATTGCTGTTCTTCTGAAGAATGACTTGTTAAGTTTAGAAACTTTGGTGGGTGATCAGTAAAGATATGTTTTTTATGCAATTTGTGTATTTATTTGTTTTTTGAAGCTAAATTTGGGGTGAATACATATAGGTTAGGGAGATGGAGATGTATTTGACCACTACAGATAATATCATTCGTTCAAGAGGTACCCTTTCTTTTTTCTTTCGTCTTTTGGTTATTGGTATTAATTTTGATAATTGAAATATTTGTCGGAAGGAAGACAAGGAAATTCATCCCCAATTCACAGTGCAATTGTTGGTATGGGACTGGGACTGATTCGAGTGATTTAGGATTTTTGTCTGTAGTTCAACTCTCTTCCAATCAATTATTATTATGTTGCATTAGAGTTGGACAGGACTAAGAATGAAGTTGTCCAGGACAAGGTCGAAGTGACCCCGTTTGAGGATTTTAAAAGTAGACTAGTTGTTTATCTTCACATTATTCTGCGCCTTTTTTTATTCCAGTGTTTGGATAGGGATTTTTAAGAGTGCTGTGTCCATATACTATTTTTGATATTTAGAGAAATTTTATTAGAAAGAGCAATTGAGGGAAGATGTACTGCCCTCTCCATAAGAGTATACATAGTCCAGGAAAGTGAGATGCTGAGAAAACCGATAAATCTGTTGGGAACTTATTGTGCATTGTCCTATTGATTTGTTATCTCCTGTTAAAAATCTGAAATCAGTGTTTAGCCAATTGGGGATTTAATTAGACAAACATTATGTGTTGATGTAACAAATTTGCGTTTGGGTAATTATGGAACTGAAGTTTTTGAAAATTTTCCGAGATGCCGATTTGCTATTCTCTTGAACCGTAGTAAATATTCATTATTGGTCTCCAGAAACATTGTGTATGTAACTATGTCATGATTAGTAGTGGCAGTAATGTGAGTAATTTTGCATGTCCATGGAATTTTCTCCATTGTTGTCAGTGGCTTGCTTGAGGTGTGTTTAAACCTTATTACTAAGGTGCAAAACAGGATGACGGGCTTGTCTTGCATAGCGGCATGAAGGTGTTCGTCTATCACCACAGGGTTTGTTTTGAAGAGAAGTACTGAACACCAACTATTTAACTTTGTTATAAATTTTCTCAATTTATTGTCCCCATGATTGTTGTTTCTGTTTATAGTTATTACTCTTGAATTTCATTTGCATTTTTTATTCTTGTCGTTTGTGCCCTTGCAATAAAACCTCTTGCTTATTTGTGCTTTATGTTGAAAGCTACATTAGATCTATACACATTCTTGCTTTTTTCTTCTGATAATTCTATCTTTTTCTCTGTAATTTACATTTTACCCTTCCTTCTATTCCTGTATTTACTCTAAGCTACATAACCTTTGATCTTCCAGGTATCCTCTTACTTGGAGAGCTATTGATGCAATTAATGTCAAAGCCGTTGGGTGATACTGCAATAAGCAGCTTGATAGAATTCTTCACAGAGCGGCTGGTGAGCAACCATTTTAGGATCAGGAGTTTGCCTTACAAAGACAACATGATGAAAACTAGATACGAGCTAGTGTCTTTATCTGCATGTTCTTTAGTTTGTGCCTTGTATCTGTACCGAGTTAGTTCATTGCTGGTGAACTACTGTTCTCAGAATAGGAACTTATGATGAAAAAGTTTCTCTTATTGTGAACTAAAATCTTAAGGCTTAATCTTATGAAATGGGTTTGATTTTAAAAAATCTTAAAGCTCAACTACAAAGCGTACTCTTAAGCTTCTAATAGGAATATGTCGTATTGTTGTACTACTCCAGAAATTTAGAAAAAATTCAACCGCTGTGCACACCATGTATCTTTACCTTTTTGTATATCTGTTTTTTTATATTGGTTATCAACTGAGTTATCTAAATAGATGACATTGTACTTGTACAGGCAGATTGGAAAGCGTTGCATGGTGCCCTTGTCGGTTGTTTGGCTCTACTAAGGAGGAAAACTGGTACTGGTATGATCAATAGGAGTCAAGCAAAGGCTGTTGCAGAGTCTTATCTGAAAACCCTGCAGGTGCAGTCCTTGGGGCAGCAAGACAGGAAGGTATAGTGAATTAGTGATTGTACACAGAGTCACAGATAAATGAACTGTTCTTTCTACGCCTGTTGGAAGTATCTTCAGCTAGGTGAATTTACTATCTAATTTTTGCAGCTTTGCCTTCAAATATTGGAATGCCTATTAGATCGCTATCGGGATGCACTTTTTTCACTGGTAATAGCTTTTAATCCTTTTCAGTTAATTATATTTGATTTTTGTGGTAATTACAGCATGGTTTTGGTACTATCTTACTGATTTTGGGTAAGCAACAAAACAATATAATTTTGAACCATTAGCTCTCGGTGTACCTTTTTTTTTTTGTTTTGTTATTAAAGCAAACGGGTTCATTAATATACTATTCCAAGATGATATCCTCTTTAGTTGTAACTTGTAACAATAATTAAGCCTCCCAAGGAGCTGCACCAAGACAAGTTGGTGTGTTCTCTTTACACCAAAACACACAAAAGAAAGTTATAACATTCCCCCCTTTGCCAAAGCCTTGGTGAATAAAGTTACTTACCCGGTGAAATAGTCAAGGTTGCGGGTAAGTTGGCCATCCGTCATATTTTTATTTTTTTTTGACATTCAATGTCTTACACATCTTTGTTTCTAGCTCTAGCTGCTTGAATTTTCAGTTACCCTTTTAATAACAATTTCTTGAATTCATGATTAAGCTAAGGGTCCTTATAACAGTATAATTTGAAGGGATTGCAGATCTTCTTCACCTGAGAAACATGCAGTCCTGTAGATACGTGGTGCTAATATGCTACCAAACTTTTATAGCTGTCCCTTGACAGCCCATTCTGTTGTCATTTTGAGTATGATATCTAGTTTCTGTTTTACACGCCTATTACTCCCTTCCACCTATGTATTTGTTTGCTTTAGGGTCCTTTGCATGTTTAATTTTAATCTTTGGATTGTGACCACATAGGGTGATGATCTCGTTTATGGAATCTGTGAAGCTATTGATGGTGAAAAGGATCCACAGTGCTTGATGCTCATATTTCATATAGTTGAACTGCTGGCACAATTATTTCCCGAAGCTTCTGGCCCGTTGGAGAATTTTGCAGGGGATTTGTTCGAGATTTTGGAATGTTACTTTCCTATCCATTTCACCCATGTGAGATTATTGAATTATAATGCCCATCTCTCTCTGCATTTTTTAATATAACTGTGGTGTTATTGTTCTCTCTCCCACCAACCTTTTCTGCACTTCACAATTTCATTTGTCTTATTCTGAATATCCAGCCTAAGAGTTATGATGTTGATATGAAGAGGGGGGAACTCTCAAGGGCCCTAATGGTACGCCAATTTTTTAGTAGTGTGACAAAACTCTTATATATGGATGATCCGATTGTCTTTTACATTAGAACTCTTTTTTGGAAAACTTGTTCTAGCATCGTGGACTTATTGTCTCTTGCTTTTGTTACTTTGCTCTTTATTTGCCCAGAGACTTCATTGATGTTAAGTTATGTTGCTTCTTACTAATACGACTGCAATTTGGACCAATTCTTAGTATGTGTGAGGTTCTTGAATTTGAATGAGTAGTATAAGCTTTCCAAATGTTAAACTGAAGGGCCTATTCCCATACATAGGAAATCTTAAACTATGAAATTAATCATGTAGTGCCATAATTTGATCTAGTGTGTTTGTCTAGAAAATGATAAAAATAACATGCTATTCGCGTACACATTTTAATTGTTGTCTTTTCGTTTTTCATATGGCGATTATATTCAATTAGTAATATTAGATACTCCATTGGAACTTTTTCCTTCCAGTTCCTTTACCAGGTTATTGGTTTTTAATTAGATTCTAACATCCTTTTGCTGTTTTCTAGCTGGCATTTGCTTCAACACCACTTTATGAACCCTCAGTCATTCCATTACTTCTTGACAAACTATCTTCTTCTCTGCCGTCAGCAAAGGTTAGTTCCAACTAGTGCAGTTTGTTCTATGTTATTAGTTTTTGGGTTTATAATGTCTTAATTTTTTAATATTTTCATGATTCTTGTGTGACAGGTGGAATCTTTGAAGTACCTTAGCTATTGCACATTGAAATATGGAGGAGATAGAATGGAAAAGTACACAAAATCCCTTTGGTCTGCATTAAAAGATGCACTGTTTACTTGTCCGCAGTCCACTTTGTCAGAGGATTCCGATCCAATAGATGGATTAGGTTTTCATGAGAGTGAAATTATGACACAGGCCCTTGAACTTCTTCAGGTGCTTGTTCGGCAGCATAATGATTCATTCTTGAGTTTGATTCTGGGTGATGGGGACATAAGCACATTTCTGAACTCCTTTTCCCAGTTCGACGATTTTAATAGTCTTTCTACCCAATACAAACAGAGGTTACATGCAGTTGGGCATGTTCTTTCTGTTTGCATTAAAGCTTCTGGATCTTCCTGCAATAAAGTTTTTGAAAGTTTCTTTCCTCGGTTGGTGGATGCCTTAAGGCTCTCAGTTGAAAATTCCCATGGAATTGTTCATTCAGCTTTGGATGCGAACTTTAACTTTGGAGCCTTGTATCTATGTGTTGAACTCCTTGCTGCATGCAGACAGCTGGTAGTCAGCTCTGATGAAGTCGCTTCAGCTCATGATCTAGCGCGTGACTCTTGGTGCCAGATACTTCGTAGTTTCTGCACATCATTATGTAATGTTTTCTTTTGTCTCATTCGAGCAAGTTGTGTTGAAAGCACTTGGAATGCTTATGTTTATGCAGCAGGTAAGTACTTCTCTTTGACAAATGAATTTGTTCTGGAACTGAGCTGTTTTCTTCTTTACTCTAAAGTCATGTGTAAACTGGTGTTCCTTGTCTTGTCAATTTTTCTATAAATCCACTCTTGGTTCTCCCGTTTGCCCTTCCCTCTAAAATGGAGCAAATAGAGTGGAGAAGGGCTATTGATGGCTGGTTACGAGCTATTGATAGTTCAAATAGATAAACACTTGTTGAGGGCTTTCTTCTGATGGTAAGAACGCAACCGAGTGATATGTGGATTAGGCACATGGTTCAAACCTGTTGCAGACAAATGCCTAGTATTAGAGTGGAGAAGGGCAGAGAGGCGGACCCATAATCTGTCGAGTTCCGAACTGTGCTTCACTAGCGCTTGGGGATTTCTTGGTTTATAAAGAAATATAGATGCATACAAACTTTGTATTGTTGGCATTAATTGAAATATGTAAACAGAGTGGGCACTCCTCCTGATAGAAACCCAATGTTCCTTGTATCTGTAACATTAGTGCATCTATTTAATTCTGTCAGCACCAACATATCATTTTACTTATAAATAAGTGGACCTTATCAGATGTGTTTCTCTAGTTGTTGCACATGAATCCCTAAGTAATGTAGGGATTTAACCTGTTAAAAAATGATAATGTTGTAGGGAAAGAGACGATAGTCACCTGGACACAAGTTAAAATTCTCTTTATTCATTGTTGCAATATCAAAATAGATCATTAGGTAGTGATGCAATCTGATGCTTTTAGTTCTTCCGCCTTGTAAGGAGAGCGCAGAACTTATTTTAGGTTTCTGTCCTCTTTTAGGGACATGCCCACACTGTCTTATGATCAATTGAACCTGTTAAGCTCATAGTTAATGTGAGTTGCTTCTATGCTTATTGTGTTCAGCTAAGTGTAAGTTAATTGTTTTTGACTGAATTTGTGCTCAATTTGTAGTTAAAGGTTTGGAGATCTTGGCAACATTTCCTGGAAGCTTTATTTCTGTCTCAAAGCTCATGTATGAGAATATCTTGCTGACTTTGACGTCAATTATTGAATCTGATTTCAACAAGAAGTTTCTATGGAAGGCAGCACTGAAAGCATTAGTGGAGATTAGCTTGTTTGTCAATAAGTATCATGAGGACGAGAAGGCAGCTAGCTTTAACAGTATTGTCAAGCAAAAGATTGTTTCTCTGATTTCTTCTGATGACTTAAACATGCCTCAATCGCTCAAACTGGAGGCCATTTTTGATATCGGATTGACCGGGATGAGTTTCATGCATAGTGTTGTAAGCGAATTGGAGAAGACTATATCAGCCAACTTATCTGAGATTCTTGTACGTGTACTAATTGAAACCTCGAGGCTGTTACTAACTTAGCACATGCATCGTCTGTTTAATTTTGGGGCACTGTAAACCCTCCTGTTACAGGAAATGTCATGTGCTTCCTTTTGTCATTCTTAGGTCAAGTTCGCTAGTGTGCTTCCAGTCATGTGCGTCCTACTTCAATACTTTGGCTTGTTTAGTATAGATCTAGGTGTATGTTTCCATGAAATCCTGCTGCAACTGACTAAACTAGTGATAAAACACTTTCCTCTCTTTCTGGCATGTACATGTAGGTGTATGCTCCCGTGAATTCCTGCTGCAAATGACTAAATTAGAAATGGAAAACTCACTATTGAGCTATCCCCCTTTCAACTCTCTGTTTCCTTTTACTAACATCTTGACCTTATATTAACAGAACAGGTTCCTCTTGTTGCAGGTCCATGGAGATCGGCGGTTAGCTGGATTGACACCTGGGCTTTTGGAATGTTATTCCAATAAGGTACTTCCATGGTACGACCTCAGTCACTACAATCTCGCTTTTATTAGCTTTCCATTCTATTCCATTTTTGTTCAAGCTATTTCTCCTTATTGCATTCTCAATTATGATGCATCCTCAACCTCATCTGGCTGGCCAATGCTCTCTGTTGATTTTTCTTATATGCGATATTTGATGCAACCCAGTTTCACATTGGTTCACTAGCTTGTTTTTCCACTTATTCCCCCAGAAACAATTTTTTTTAAAAAAAATGGGTTAAGAACGAAGAACAAAGGGAAGTGTGAAAAGTACACAGTATTTAGTTGTTCTTTTCTTGCCTTTATTTCTGTAGTCACAGTTTCCTGTACCCCGGAAATGCTTGAGCAAGTCTCACACCTTAACAAAAGTATCTGCTATTTGATCCATTTGGCAGGTGGAGTCAGCCTACATGTAAGTAAGTCGACAAATAATCGGAATTTTTGTCTAGCAGTTGAACTTAGTATTTCTGGGTTTTGCAATGTTCTTGAGCAAAGGTCTGACCTGTATTTTTTGGTTGCCTCTCAGGTTCCATGGCAATGGAGGTGCAGATGAAGTCTCTTTGAGTTTTGCGATTAATATTTTCACTAAAATGGAAAATAACTCATCTTTGAGTCTAGAAGCAAAGGGAAAGGTAAGCATAACATATTTTCGTCCTGTTCTCTTCAGGTGTTTTGTTCTATGTCAAGAAATATTTGGCTGTCATCTGATTTCCCCATAAGCTCGATGAGAAATGTGCTTTAAAACATACTATAATTTACCTTAGGAACTTCTGGGTGCAACAATGGCTGCAATGAAGCAAGCTATGACAGGCTGTTCAGTGGAAAGTCAGGAAAAGGTTCTTCAGAAAGCTATTGATGTGATGGAAACAAGCTCTTTTTTCTTGTCAAATGATCTGATTCTAGGAACCGATCTCTTTAACAAGAAAACTCAACTTGGTCAGACTTCTGAGGGTTTGTCATGTCGAGACGAATGGATTACTTCACTCTTCGCGTCAGTTGTAATTGCATTGCGTCCTCAAACTCAGATACCAAATATAAGACTCTTATTACAGTTGTTGGCGATGACTCTCCTTGAAGGCCATATCCCCTCAGCTCAGGCCCTGGGTTCTTTGGTTAACAAACTTCCTCTGAATATATCAGAAGACTGCAGTCTCGAAGAACTTATTGATACGCTATTCAAGAATGTAATGTGGCGCAACATTAGTATTGGGAAAGAGGGCAATGATGGTGGTGCAGTTGCTATGAGTAACCCGAGACTAAATAGTCTAAATAGTCATGCTGTTATTGGATTAGCATGGATAGGGAAAGGTCTGCTTATGCGGGGTCATGAGAAGCTAAAAGATGTGACTATGACTTTCTTGAGTTGCTTAGTTTCAAATGAAGATCAGGGAAATTTGCTACCTTTCAATGATCAAATGAAAGATCCCGCAGAGCACAAAGTGCTTTGTCTCAGAAAATCAGCTGCTGATGCATTTCATATTCTTATGAGTGATTCTGATGCTTGTTTGAACAGAAATTACCATGCAATCATTCGCCCACTCTATAAACAACGATTTTTCAACATAATGATGCCTATGTTCTTATCTGCAATAGTAAAATGTGATTCATCCACTTCAAGGTACGTATCAATATAGTCGAGAAATTTTCTTTTGTAAATATATGGAGCTTCACACTCTCATTTTCCATCTGGTTATGGTAGAAACTATGATCTGCTGGTTCTTGGTTTGATGATGAAACATTCAGAAAGCCTAAGACGTTAAGAATCTTTTGTTGTCTTGGTAAAAAGTTTCTTGATTAATTTCTATTGATTTGTTTAAACAAGTTCTTTTTTGATAATCTTAATACGATTCTCCTTAATTGTACCGAAGACCACCTACTATCTTCTACAAAGTAGTGTACTAAGTTAAAAGCCAAGTTCTGCAGCAGGTTGTCAAATGCAGAATGCTCAGCTGAAAAGTAAAAAAGAAGCAGAATGAAAATACCAAGCTTGCTCGTCATGTCCCATTTTGTTTACCTATATACTCTTGTTCTACTCGTATATGGGTTGTTTCGTTTGGATTTTCAAAGTATGCTAAGCCTTGTTGAATGTTGAACATATCCATATCAGTGCATACATGAATTCCCGGAACGTATGTTTCCAAAGTTTAGTTCCTTCCATGAATAAAACAGGATAATTTTTTGTTAGAATTTGCAGTAGCTACATCGTTTCCTGATTAATGATTGAATAAGAGGACTTATGTCTTAAAAGAGCTCACTGTAATGAGTTGAATTGGACTGCTGTAGATCTGATGTAATATTAAGCAGCCTTGCTTGTTTCACATGCTCGTTTTAAAGTTAAATCGTACCGCGATTTCAGGTGTTTTCTCTATCAAGCTTTTGCACACCTGGTATCTGAAACTCCTCTTGTTGCTGTTGTTGGTGATGCCAAAAAGGTGAGTGAGCAACGCAATGACACAACTAGTTATTTCTCATATTGTTGATGGTCTGGCCTGAGGTTGATTGCTTATGATATTTTTTCTTGTATACAGGTCCTTCCTGTACTTATGGATTGCTTTCTTATATTGAGCAAGGATATCTCTCATAAGGAGATAATTTACAGTGTCTTAATAGTTCTCTCTGGAATATTAACGGATAAAAATGGTAAAGAGTGTTTACTCATTTCTCTGAGAATTTCTTTTAGTTCTGAAAAGTTCATTGCTGTAGCATGTGCAAACAATGTGCTTATTGACAGCTACAGATTTGCATATTTACTGTATCTTGCATATTTTTATGTGTTCATCTTCAAGGTTGCATTGCGAAGACGTCAGCAATTAGCTTTTGGTAGTTACTTGAATAATCTAGAAGAGCTTCACAGGCTGCCAACTTTGTACTTGCTGAAGATTTTTATCTGTGATGCTAGATGTAAGTGCTAAGTGGCATATCTGAATGCCAGAGGGAGGGTCCCAATAATTTAGACTCTCAAATTGCTCTCGTTTTCTTTAAATGTTTTTGTAGCACTAGTAAATTGGAAGTACGTATGATCACGACAAGCCAGCCTACTGCTTTACTCTTTGAGTATGTTAAGATGATTTGGTTCCCGAAACAAGTTATAAACACGAATTATTATACAAATGATAATAAGGTGATTAATAATCATTGTACATTTTTATTTATTATCAGATGTTATTTTATTCATGTTAAAATTAAGAAATATGGTGCATAATCTTAAATTTATGTTTGGTTTTAAGTAATTGAAAATTAACCTATAACTACTAACTTCTCATTATCTCACATTAAGAACAAAACCAGCCGGACGATTTTCAAACAGAAGCTATTAACCACACATCTATCTGCTACACCAAACAATTTCACTTATAGGAATTTAGCTATTGTAGCAGTAACATAAAGATAAGTAAAAGAAACAAATATGAAGATTAGTACCTCTTGGCATTGAAGTGGTCATAATATATTTGGTCTGGAAGCCTGACAATTAGAATTCACGGATCATTTATTCGTGTCACCTTTCACTAAGGCGATGCCAATCTTTGCTGTATTTCCATGAATGTCTCTGATGGGACATCTTCATGGTAAACTTCGTATGGCTAGACTTAAGCAAACCTTAGTATAGTTTGTGCTTTTCTTATTTCAGTGTGTTAGCAAACATTTATAGGTTGTTATTTGTACAAAAGAGAACGATTCTTATAAGCATTTATTATGCAAGGTGTATAACTATGTTGTAGTTCTTTGATGTATACAATATTTTTTAGTAAAAAGACATTTCTAAAGAATAAGAATCAATTCACTGCAGGAATGAATAGAAGTATTAGACTTCCCTTCTCAATTTAAAATACAAATTTCAATATATTTTTCTTATATTAAGTGAAGACGAATATATATATTTGCTTTTATTTTGAAGTTTGTGTTGTCTTTTTGTGTTACTTTGAATGTCTCATCTTCATTTGATATGCTACATTAGTTGTATTTTATATAGCATTAATTATAGTTTGGAAATTTGAAATTATGAATTGTAAGATTTACGCTCAAAATAATCAATTCATCTAAGAATACTAAACATAGTCTTTTACGCACTATCACATTTTTATGCAAATAAATTGTTATGGAAATCCACACAACATATAAATTTGAGGTAGTAAATGTATTTAATCTTTTATCTTAAAAGATGAAATAGAATTTATTGGACTAAAATTTTTACCTAAGCAAATTGTGAACTGAAAATCAAAATAAGGATGATCACTCATCTCGCTTGAGTGACTATTATCTTTTATCAATGTGTGACTATGTATGTGCAGTTATGCAAGCATGAGGTTAGATATAAAAGAGGGTGAAAATAGGTCCTTGGAAGCATGTATGGAAAAGTATGGCTCCTACTAAGGTCAAGTGCTTTGCTTGGTTAATAATCAGGAAAGCTTGCCTCACTCATGAGATCCTGCAGAAAAAGGGATTGCCAATTGTGTCCAGATGCATGTTATGTAGTGACGCTAGAGAGACAAATAATCATCTGTTCCTCCATTGTAAAGTCACATCTCAGCTTTGGACTATGTTCCTCAGTTTAACAAAACAAAATGGTCAATGCCAGAGCACACAACAGACTTGTTAAGTTGCTGGATTAGGAGAGGGGGAAGCAAGACACAGAAGAAGTGGTGGAGAATAATCTCACACTATATCTGGTGGACTATCTGGAGGGAGAGGAATGGAAGAAACTGAAGATAGATTCAACAACATTCAGAAAATCAAAGAGAGCTGCATAGCAACTTTCTACTTTTGGTGTAAAGAACATTGTATAGAAAATGCTGAACAATTAGTAGATCTTTTAGGATTACTGTAATTAGTCTCTTGTTCTAGCTTGTTACTACCTTTTTGGAGGTCTCCAGCATACCTTAATGCTGAGGAATACAACATTACCAGTTTAAAAAAAAAAAGAAAAGGGTGAACCTGTGGGTCCTCTATTCCTGTAGATCTTACCCTAATGTATGTGTAGTATATAAGAAAGGGAGTTCAGAATTCAGGCCCTTTCATGTCAAAACTTGTATGGTGTCACTGGTAAGAGGAAGACATTTGGCCCAGCAATTAAGAGGACGCGACAGGACATTCAATAAAAGCAGTTACCTTTCCCGGAATTCATTCCAACCATTAAGCAACCACAACATAGAATACAACAGTATTAAGCAAGCTTTATATTAAATTTCAATAATGCCCCTGGATGGTGAGCATGTTGATGAAAAGTTGTGTGCTATTTGCTCTTATAAGTAGTAACTTACCAGGGAAAGTCATATTAGTTTCATTACAGAGTCTGGAGGACCTGTAGTCTAAAGCTTCCCGAAGTGCGAGAAAAAATATCTTTATTAAATCTTGTAAAAGGAGAGATGGAAGATTGTCCCTGCCTGCATCTGGTGGACAATATGGAGTGAGAGAAATCAGAGATGTTTTGAGAACAAGAGCATCCCTTTCCAAAGCATTAAAATGAATTGTTTAGTGACCTTTTACTTTTGGTGTATCCATTCTATTCCCAAGGATCCGGGGGACATCACCCTATTCTTAGATAGTTTATGAGGGAGATAGGTGCTTAGTTTCTTTTTGGTAAACCCTCTATACTTTTGATGTAATTACTACAGGAGTTCACTATTGGTGTACTTCTATGTTTATAATACCAGTTAACTTTTTCAAAAAAAAAAGAGAAAAAATCTTGTAAAAAAACATGTAACTTTATCCAACTTAAGGTTAATCAGGTTATTTGGAGAAGTAGGGCTGGGGATGTTGCTCCTCTGCCATTTATGTTGGTCATTTGGAGAAAAAGAAATAGGGAGCTTTTTTTTTTTTATAACCCTGGTGTCCAGGCTAGCTTACCCGCACCTCGACTCCATGAGCACCAAGGCTAGGACAAATGGGAAGAAATCATCTAGTATTTTGTCCGTACTGAGATTTGGACATGTGACCTCATGTTTCTCAACCCACTTCATTGACCACTAGACCACTCCCTTAGATGTAATAGGGAGCTTTTATATGCTTGATAATAACCCTCTTAGACTATCTTAAGTAACGAAATTGGAGAGTTTTTGAAAGTGTATAGTTGAACCTGTACAATTGAGGAATAGTCTTGTATCTCTTTTTTTTTTTGGTGCACTTGTTAGGTTCATTATATATAGAAGATTGGATGTCTTTTGTCAAAAACCATATCTTAATGTATGTTTTCTACTGTTTGGTGTACTACTTCTATACGTGTGGTTTTAAGCATATTAATAAGATTGTTACTTTATACCAAAAGGGTTAATCAGGTTATGGTTTTCATGCTTTAATGTTAAATTTGGCATTTGATGGTTCTGTCATCCATTCTTTTGTTGTTGCAGGACAAGAAGCTATCATAGAAAATGCTCCCATGGTTATCCGCAGACTTATTGAGCTCACTTCCTATCCTTATGTGATGGTAAAAGTTTCTTTTCAGTTAGCATTCTTGGATGCCCCTTCCCTTCCCCACCTCTCAATAAAAGAAAGAACAGGAAAAGAAAGTTGCATAAAATCCATGTGATGAGAAACTAGACATCGACTCATGGGACGTGACTTTTTTTGTTTAGTTAAATAATTATACTGGATATGGGAGGAAAAATAGCTCTCATATACAAGTGTTACACTAATAAGTAGAGAGCGTACAAAGTAATTTGATTCTATAAGAAAAATACTCTCTTTTATTCAAATTGAGACCTCATGTGTGCACCAAACAGAAACTAGGAAAAAGAGGTTATTGCCCACATGTCTAAAACTATTTTTTGTCCCTGCAAAAGATTTTATCGTTTCTTTTCTTTGCACACAACACACGTGATCGCTAAAAGAGCAAACCTCTATCGCCCTTTGACTTGTTCTCCGTAATCTAAAGGTTCAGTGGAAGAATGTTTGCCGATCACATTACATAACATTGCCTGTCTGAACCATCTAAGAAATGTCACGCTGTCTACCTGACAATGTATAGGATATCAATGGTCCACATCTTTGTCCAAATTCTTACACACGAAATACCAAGTGGCATATGTAATTCTCTTTATCTCAAGTTTTCAGCTCTCAAAAGCTCCTTCATTGTCAACCAAGTGAAGAAACCTCCATTCTTAGTGACGTGAGAATAAAACAGATGAATGTTAAAAGCCAATTCGTCACTAATTAAGAGCTTGTTACAGTAAGATTTCATTGAAAATAGCCCACTACTACCCATTTTGCACCTCCAAGGATCTTGGTTGTCATGTGAAGAACATTGTTTATGAAGTACTCAACTGTATTCTGGAATTCCGCTACCTTTCTGTACAAATGGTAACTTGGCCTTTTCGTAACCAATAACCATCGATTTCTGTTACTATTTGTTGTTTCCCGTACTTCGACTATCGTATTGTTTATTTGTAGTATTGCGTTACTATCTGTTGTTTCTGTTGTACTTTCATTATTTCTTTTTTCTGAACTATTTTTCTTGAGCTGAGTTTCTATCAAAAAACAACCTCTCTACCTCTGAAGTAGGGATAAGGTTTGTGTACATTCTGCCCTCTTCAGCCACTTTGTGTGATTGCACTGGGTATGTTGTTGTTAGTACGTTTACTGTAGGTCCTATGCTTTCTAGGAGTTTTAGCCCTATCATAGATTCTTATGCCAATAGAAGGTCTAGAGAATTTTAGTACTTATTTTGGATGGTTTAATGTTGGCTGAATCTAAATGAAGAAACACGGTCAATTAGGATTCATATAGCCGATGCCAACTTGTTTGCGATTGAGGCAGCGTCGTTGTCATCTACATCTGAAAAGAAATTCTGTAGATGTGCAGAAATGTGTATCTCAATCCATACTACTAGTGTCAAGAAAAAACTGCCGTACTTGCCACCAAATTTTTCCCATACTTCCATAAAAAAACGGAGTGATATTTTCTGACCTGCAGCTTTCTTCTGGAATCCTATATTTTCCGTAATTACCTTTTTCCATGGGGCCTGCTTCTTTATACCGAATCTCCATAAAAGTCTTTCACCCCAACTACGGCTAGTGCTTGTAACGACATAAAGCTTGTGGGAATGATCATAAGTGTACTCTCTTGATTGGTTCTTGCTTTCCTCCTTTTTTGACAAATACTTGTATGATCTGGTGAGTCTTGTACCCTTTCCATCCCTAAATTCCATTTTGCTTGGTCTTTGCTTTATGTCTATAGGGACAAGCCGGGATAGGTGGTGGGAACTGGGAAGAGCTCCTTGCAATTAATCACCATTTGCTTAGTAAAATTTAGTGTGGTCTTTCATGAAATCATCTTCAGTCGCGTTTCTTAATTTTGACATTTCTTAAAATTAGCAGGTGATTCGAGAGACTGCAATCCAGTGCCTTGGTGCCATGTCGGAGCTGCCGCATGCGAGGATATATCCCATGAGAACGCAGGTTAGTGTTTTATAGTGTGAAATGCAATCATGATTTGATTGTATGTCATTTTATCAGATTGATCCTGAAACAATAATTGAAGGCCTAACAATGAATGCAATAGCTTGTGCTACCATTCCTCGAATTTTCTACATATGTAAGAAGCTCGACCACATGATTTTAATGGACCGACTTGAGTGAAGATTTACCGTCCCACCCCATCCCCTGCCTCATTGCCATCCCTACTCAAGCTTACATGGCTTAAGTTACTTGTATGTTTTAGTTAGCATCCTTGCCTTCAACGAGTTGCTGCTGTGTTCTGCATCTGCTTGTCCCTTCGTGAACATGTTGAAAGATAGCAGTGGTCCTAGTTCGCATTCCTGAGACCTGAGTTCTTTCATGTCCGTATAAATGTATAATATGCACATACATGATTTTCATGAATTCCTCTGTGGTAAGGTTGTAATAACAAATGGACCTAGAATGAGCAAGTATGGATTTGTTGATCATCTTCAAAAAAAAAATCGAAGTGGCATGTGTATCTTCTAGAAGGATGCCACCGCTTATTTATCAGGAGTACGAAAGATTCCTCTCATCTTTTTCATGAAGCCTGTATTTTCACAATGTGTCTTTTCATATTTAGGTGTTGCAAGCTATAACCAAAGCTCTTGATGATCCAAAGAGGGTTGTTCGTCTAGAGGCAGTCAAATGTCGGCTAGCTTGGTAAGAGATTATAAATCTATCATTTCTTTACATTAATTATGTACACATTAAGAAGTTGAAACCTTAATATTTTTGGGTTTTTTTATGTTAATTCTTAGGGCTTCAATTGCATCAAGGAGTATTCACTTCTAAAAGCACGCATCGCACCTACTTGCAAACCTGGTTGGGTAATATCTTTATCATGTGTGTCATCAATATTTACCTCAACTTACCAATGTAGAGTATTGGCCTATTGGGCACATATTATTGCATAATTATGGCATGTCGGAAAATTCGTTACTTCGGATGGTTATGACTTTTGATCTGCTTCTTCTATACACTTTCTAGCTTTGCAATGTACACATCCTCCAATCAATGATCTGATGTGCGCACTCACCTCTTCACCTCAACAACCCAATTATTGGCTGCGGGTTTCACACAGAGTTTTGCTGACCATGCTTGATTGCTTTTATGTTGACAGGATTGGTGGATAAGCAGGCTTGCTACTGCATTCATATGTTGCATCCTTGCATGGTATACCCCTCTTGCTTTTGCTTGTATAGTAGCTTACTTATAGGTCTGCAATCAGTCCTTGTTTTCTGTTTGTTTATTATTTTTAATTTGGCTAGGGGGTGTCAGACATGGTCTTTCAATTTCAATATGAGGAAGTGGTCTCCAGAGAAGGGGGGGAAGGCCCAGGGTCTTTGGCAGCTGCTCTTCTATCAATGTTCTTGCTAATGGAACATCCACTCAGCCAATCAATCACATTAGACTTGTTTGACAAAGGGATAATCCCCGGTCAGTGATCCAACATCGGAAAGGGCAGCCGTTTTATTCCCCACCCTGTGAGAGCAATTAACTGGTGATGCTACAATGACATCCCACCTCCCCTCAGTTGGATGCAGGGGAGCAAACTGTAAATGAAAATTGTACAAGACATTTGTAAAGCTTGTAACTTGTTGCTAACATGAATGCCATTCCACAACTGGGGAACCCTATTGAACAGTTGTGGGTAGAACTAAATGCTTCAAAAAATGGTTCTACTACCATTCATCGTATCGTATTTATTCAATTTCCTTCAACCATTCTCTCTGGATATATCGTATTCGTTCAGACACGATTCGATTATACAAGTTTAAATCCTTGTGACATTTTAGTACGTGAGTTCTGCATGATTTACAGATCATTCAAACCCGCACTTATCAAACCTACAATTTTGCTTCTACTACAAACCTTGCAGGCACCTCAGAAATACTAGCAATTTTTAAAAATGTCCATGAAAAGAAGAAAATACTATTTGCCGTTACCGCTATATTCTTTTGGGTAAATGAAAACAGAGCTCCTCATAAATGTTTTTCTATGCCTAAATACTTGTCACATCACAAATGAGGACTATTTGAGGAAGTGCAATGTGTACTTCCCTGTGATATTAAATTTTGCAAGAAGAACAAGGCTTATAGCTTATTTGGCCAAATTTTGAAAATCAGCATATTTGGACTACCACAACTTTTAGAAGAATCTTTGAGAAGCTTGGCCAGACATGCTATTAATCTAAAGCACAAACAGACTTTATGTTAAGCCAGTATCCATCCCCTAGACCATTTCAAAACACTGCCACAACACGCATAAGTGCAGAATGAGCAATTTCGTGAAATCTGATACCGACAATTACAGCACATATTGCCAAACCTAATGCGAGATCTGTGTACGGGGTAAGTGAGACCACACAAGAATGATGGTCAACCCAGACAATCATTGCAGCATATGCAAATTACTTTAAAGTTAAATCTTTTCAAAGAGCAAAATTCCTATATGGTACAAAGCATTGCTTATTTATGCAACTTCTCTCATGTACCTACCTTTTTTTTTTTTTTTTTCTCTTTGTTAAATTATCTGATCAGCTTAAATGAATGTGAAGGAATCAATCAGACATATAGTACTCGCCACCACTAGATTGATCTTGATCATCATCATGCATATTGTTATGTTGTTCACCAACATCATCTTCATGACTGATTCTTGTTCTCTTTGAACTTGAAACATTCCCCTTCAAAGCTGTTGTATAGCCCTGTGGATCCAACAATGACATAATCAGTTTAGTTGCAAATAGAAAAGGCCATGCAGGAAAAAAGAATGAAGCAAGAGTCTGGCTAGGCTTCATTACCCCTTCTTCTTTCAGTTCAATGGCAGCTGCAGTTGGTCTCTTCCTTACTGTGACTTTCGAGGGAACTGGGAAATGCTCGACTTCTTCATTTGACTTTCCCTCTCTAGCTCTCTTTTTTCTCAGAACAAGCTTTGTTGGAAGAGGCTGGATCACATCACATCCACAGTGAGTTTCAAGTTACAGGGTTAAACCACATATAAAGTTTTACAAGTAGAACACAGTTTTACCATGTAACGGGCCTCTGTTTCCCCAAACGCCACAACATACGTATTAGGATCATCTGCATCATCACCTCGTACCTGCCAATGGGCACATGAGGGAAATATTAACACAACTAAGTAATTTATCGATGTACAAAATTGTAGCTAGATTGACTTTAGCACTCAGAAAAGGTACATACATCCCAGTGATACTCCCGAACCCAAGAGTATGAGATATCCTCATTTTCATCATACATATCCTTCGACAGCTGTCACAATCCACGAAAAGCAACAGAATATCATTAAATAAGATTTTTACCCGTGAACCAACCTTTCAATTTAAACAATATGAAATTTCACCTCATTCGGGGCAGGGACCATATATGCCAGAAATTTGTCAGGTTTATCTGCATCTGAGCTTGTAGCCACAAAGCTTTTCATAACGGCCTGCAAGGTGTATTGCATTTGCTAAATTCATGTTCATTAAGATATAATCCAAACATCATAGTATCATGGAGGTCCGAGGGTAAATAGAAGATGATCCATGCCAGTGAGGCAGTGACAGATAAATAATTATGTCCGGGGACTAGAAGAATTTGTATATCAACACTCTGGCAAAGGCCCTCAACCCAATCAAAATTTGGATTGAACACTCTCGCTTTGGTCAATGATGTTGGACAAGGAGCTGATTGCAAAATGATTCTAGATGTAAGTTTGGAGAAGATGAATATGGGGTTTTAGTTTTCATATGCAAAATCTGACTTTGCCAATCTTTCTTTAACTTAGCAATTGCTCCTTGACATCTACTGACTGAAGGAATGTTTCCCTTATAGCTTATTAACCTGGAGACATTACAAATTTGGAGAAAGGCATCTAATCAATAATTTCACCTGTGATTCACATGCATCACGGACAGTTTTATCCAACTTGTTGTAGGTTTCTGAATCAGCAGTTGGAGCACTATCGTAATTCGCAAGCACAAACGGGTCCTTGTACCTGGCAAAGTAACATTATTTGCTCATGTTATCTCCAGTACCAAGAGATTGCCATGATCTAATAACTCCATGAGTTTTATATAAAGAAAAGGAAAAAGTGTTGCAAGCAATTATTAATTTATTTCTAGAATCTTTTGCATATGGAAAAGTACATCCAACTTCTTCTGTTCTCTTTTGACAAGCAAACATTATTTCATTGAGTAGAAAGAGAGCAAATGATTCCAGTATATGAGATGCATAAGAAAAGATAGCAATCTGGTTATCTCCTGTACAATCCCATCCAATCATCCATACAAATGGGATTGTCTTGGGTACTCCAAGAAAATTTAAAAAGTATACCAGAATCAATAGTGTATCTGCCATATATTTTAGAAAAAGTAAAGTAGAACGAGAGACAATGAAGGATACAAAAGTGCCACAAATAGCAAGTGCCAAATCACACATGTCAACAACCCAAAATAAATGGATAAAGGATTTGAATGCCTTTTGATTTCGAGTTTCTCATTATTAAGTGACAAGATTTTACATGTTCCCTCTGTCTTTTATGTGGAGGAGTTTGAATGAACATGGATTATAAGAAAGACAAAAAAACTTTTGAAACATGTGAGTTAAAACATGACATGACATTTTTATCTATAAAAATGTCATTAAGGGTGAAATGGAAGTTTTCTAGATGTCCTTTTTGTGGTTTAGAAACAGAATCCAATAGCCATCTGTTTTTTTTTGATAACCAATAGCCATCTGTTTCTTCATTATTCTGTTACTAGTCTTCTGTGGCAATTTTTTCTTATCATTGTGGGCCTCCAATGGTGCATGCCTTCCAATACCAGTGATCTGCTAAAAAGTTGTAATTGCAATGGGGGTGGAGATTGGTTCCTGCTTGTACATGGTGGACAGTTCGAAAAGAAAGAAAATAAGAATTTTTGAAGAAAGAACTAGTTCTTAACAGAATTTTAAGATGTGCTTTCTTCTTTTTCATCTTTGGTGTAAAGAACGTTTGTAGAGGAAGCAGTATCCTTAGTAGATCTGATAGGTGCCCTGTAATTGTTAGGATTTCATAGTTGGATCTGCTGTCCTTTCTCTCTGTATTTATGGTTTTGGCACTACCCTAATGCCTTTTTCTTTAATACTCAAGTTACCATTGTCAAAAAAAAAAAGGGGTGAAATGGAAGTTTAAGCTATATTGTTTCTAAATATAGAAAGGTGCCATTATATTCGACAAAACAAAAAAAGAAAAGAGTACCACATAAAAGGAATAGGGGGAGTACTAAATTTCTAACTACCTAATCCTTTTATTTTTTGAGAATATACAAAAAAAAAAGGAAAACAAAATGTTCATTCTTAACATTAATTGTTAACTAACAATAGATATATGATTTTTTAACAATATTTAATATTTAGGGTCTCTCTCTTTAAGACAGAACCAACAGTAACAAAGTGTATGCCATATGGCCATAGTGCAAGGCACCACCCATGTGTGTGGAGGGGGGGGGGGGGCACAAATTTGGCAATAAAAGTGAACATTGTCCCTAAAAAATATAGCTTATTACTCCACTTAACATGAAATCCTCTTTCAATTCAAAAAATACAACCAAACAAAAGGAAATTTTTTGGCATTAATAATTGAGATAAACTTTTCCTCATCCAGACAATCAAAAGGAGAAAAAAAAAAAAGACTCAAAGCTGCAATTATCACAAAATGATAAATCAACAATAAAAGATGAAACTAGGAAATGTCTGAGCCCTTTGAGCATGCATATTAGAAGACAATACAAAATACTTTTGGATGACGAGAAAATATAGAGGGAAAATGCAATAATTATACGAAATGTTATCTTCTTACATCCCTCCTCTTCAACATGTAGATATTTAACATAAAAGGGGGAAGGCCAAATGAGAGGAAGACTTACCGATCAAAGTCGGGGTAAAGTGGCTGGACTTTGACAGGTTGCAATCTGCGATTGGTTGCATGAATGGGCCGTGACTTGCATGCCTCAAAAGAAGCCTCAATCTCCTGGATTTGTCTATCTCTGAAAACAGGGTTCGAGAAATACAAGATTCAGGTCTCAACTATGTCTCAGTATCTTAGACATGAATAGCATGGACACTGAAAGCAGAAGTAACCTCTTGTTAAGATTCTCCAAGATGTTGCGTCCACCTTTTGTTTCTCGCAATTCTTTAGCTTGCTTTTCAGTAAGAGACTGCATGGCATAAACAATTAGTTAAATAACGATTTGCTACTCCTTCAAAAACATTCTTTACACACTATCATTAGCAAGAACCTGTTTTGCTGACTCCGTGCTAAGAGGAGAGATGTATTGTGTTTTGACCAGCCAAGAAACACCTTTGTCAGTTGGCCTTTCCTTCTTTTTTATGCCATCTTTCTTGATGGGGGTTATAGGATTGTCATCGCGCAATAACTCTTCATCTTCTGGAGCAAGTGGTATCTTTACGCCCTTGGGAGGACTAAGCAAGCCAGCAACAAGGTAAAAACATTAGATAATTTTTCCACTAAAATGTGCTACTTGAAGGAAAGGAGAGACAGCGCATAACATACTTGTATACACTGAGATCAAGAAGGTCAAGTGGAATTCCAAGGTCTGGTTCGACATATAGTTGAGGCTTGTGCATTTTCTCCAACGAAGTAATTGAGTATTTTGTAAATCTGCAAATTTTAATGAATTGCTCTTAGAAAATATGACAACAGTAATGCTCTGACGACAACCTGGAGTTTAATGTATCAAAAGCTACACGAAGTGTTTTGTGCTGAAGAAAGGTGGAAAAGATGTCAAGTACCATCACTTTCAAGCTACTCTCTGCCAGCAGTCTCTCCAGTACAATAATTCAGTACATATATATATATATATATATATTGCTAACATAAAGCCAAAATCCTTCCAAAAGAACTTCCATATGCTGCATCAAAATGCTTACGGAGAACCAATGCAGACTCTTACTCCAAGGATAAGTGGAGATTCAAATGCAAGAAAGACTCAGAAATGAAATCATGATTTACGAATACACAATGTTTAAGCAACCTTAGATAAGCTTTCTCAATCTATTAACTATGACCTGCACTTGCCTTGAACAAGAGTTGCTTCCCAAAAGAAAGGACATGGAAAGGGAAGAGAACCACAGGATGAGCTTAACACTTGCCTACTCTAGTGCAGATGAAGTTAGTAACTACTAAAACAAAAGGTCATTTGTTCCCCATAAGTGTTAGTCCTTGCACTCAAACTTTAAATGCTCAACAATGTAAATCAAATAACTGCAACGACTAACATCTAACATGAGAAATGTAGCAATAACCATAAAAGCAATAGTTGATTGGTTAATAGGTAGATAACAATATTATTATTCAAATATTAAAGGCCAAATTCTAGGTAAATTCATGCCTAGTGTGATTTATAGTGGGCACGGCAATGTTGTGCAACAACAACAACAACATATGCAGTGAAATCCCACAAGTGGGGTCTAGGGAGGGTAAAGTGTATGCAAGCTTTACCACTACCTTGTGGAGGGTAGAGAAGCTTTTCAACAACTAAAAATCAACAAATTACACTGCTTGATAAAAATGGTTTAAAAGAGAGAGGATATAGCTGTGTCCATGTCCCATTCTCACACCAACAGCGACAGCCTAACTACTTCTGGATCAGACTAACCAGAGGTGATGGTTAAAGCGCAATTCCAAATTAGGCATATGTAGGAAACCAGCAATCCACAATAAAAATGTTCATGGGGAAAAACACAAAAGGCTTGCGAGTTGTGCTTGGGAAAGAAGTCTCATTTAACCCTGACAACCTTTACAAAAGGTGCACATTCTAGATGGAATATTTTGTCTACATATTTTTTGACAAGCCATTTTGTCTACATATAAAGAGCATGATTTGCTTAGTTTATTCTAGTTTTGTCAGAAGATACATTTGTAGTTGAATTGATCATCATAAATACAAGTGAGAGGACCAGCACAATGAAAAGCAGAATCACAAACCGATCTGGGTCTCTTCTTAAAGTCAAAAGCTTTGGTTGCGCTGTCGGATCTGGTAATTCATTTCTGAATCTGCAGAGTACACACAAAAAATACAGAATGTTCAGCAATATTAATATGTAAAACGACTTGTTTGTCCCAAATGATAGCATACCATAGTCTTTTCACAAATAATCCTAACACAGAAAGGAACATTTTCAAAGACATGACATAATAGAAGAAAAGTCATTCAGTAAATAACTAAATACACTTACCATTTGAATAAATGATGTCCATTAAGTTTATCACCAACCTACCCTATGGAATAAACATCACATGTAAAGTTCACCCTTACCATGACCCAAACTAAAACCACACCGACAAGAACAAATTTGAACAGAACTAGAATAAGCACAAACTAAAAAGGATCTCAAAGCATCGCGACAAGATTTCATGTGCTATGGGGGTGAATGGCAAGATTATAGTTGCATGCTTAAAGGGATGCTTATCGTCTCATTACAAGGAAAGTCAAAGCATATAGTGGTATGTAACACTCCCGAAGTATCCCAAACTAAACATTACTTTCAACCAACCAGTATGCTTGAAAACTCTAATCTCCAGCAGAGCGGATACCAGATAATATCAGGTAACTAATCCAACATAGAAATAGAACAATTGGGACATTTAAGGATCAAACAATTACTTGGCTGGTAGTAAATCCAGAATTAATGTCTTACTTTAACTTGCAAAGAAATGTTGTCGGCTTCTTCAACCGGTTTTCTGTCCTCTCGCCACTTAGCAAAGGGGCGGTTCTTCTGTCAGCCATATGTGATGCGCTAATTGACCCATGACCCTTCGTACCAGAAGTTAACATTTGGGTTTTCTGCAGAACCTTATTCTGTGATTCCTTTAAATGCTGTCTATTCTTCTCTTCATGCCTTTGCTTTTCTATCTCTCTCTTCTTCCTTAACCTCCTCTCTTCCTCAGTCTCAACCCTTCCTGAAGGAGCATTGGATTTTTTCACTGGCAATGGAGGAACAGAATGGCCTGGCTGTTTAGAACGAGTAGTGTGGTTACCATGCCCTGATTCACGCCAGCCAGATTCTCGCCTTTTCTCTACACTAGGCCTGCTTTCATTACGTTGGTTCTGAGAGGGAACTGATGAAGGAGGTGGCGGAGGGGACGGTGGCTGAGAAGGTGGGGGAGGAGGAGGAATAGCAGAACTTGGAGGAGACGAAGGTGGAGGGGGTGGAGGTGGGGGCTCCAAGGGCTGGTTTTGGCTATACTGGGAGTACTGAGAAGATGGATAATACATTGGAGCAGGAGGAGGAGGAGGCTGCCCAGAAGGTGGTGGCGGAGGTGGATATGAAGAATCCGCAGGAGGAGGAGGCGGAGGTGGATACTGATTTCTGGTCGCAGGAGGTGGAGGAACGTAACCAGGATGCTGATAATTTGAACTCTGGTGCACCTGAGAGTAATTCTGCTGGGTATACGAAGATCCATCATTCACTCCGTAACCCCCCCAATTCTGCGAGTACTGACTTCCCCTGGATTGAGACGGTGGTGGCGGAGGGTTCTGATTCTGCGGAGGCGGTGGCGGAGGAACAAAACTCGACTGCGACGGTGGAGGAAATGGCCTATACGAAGCCATTGGACACTCAACAACAAAACACAACTCCTCCGAATGCAAACTAAAACCCTAGAACAAAACAGAACCACCAAATATAACCTCTACAATTCACAAATCCTCTTTCTCACCACTTCAGATTTACCTATAGCACACACACACAATCAAATCAAAAGAACCCTAATGAAACAAATACCGCTAAAATAATTTATTTGATTTCAGCATTCTCAAAATCCAAAAACTGGGTAACCTAACCCAATACAAAATTGAGCCCTTCTCAATTCTAGAATTCAAATTAGAGGGGAAAAAAAAACGAGAATGGAATTCGAATCAATAAAATGAAGTAGAAATCCACAAACACTTTTCAATTCTGAGAAGATTAAAGCATAACGAATTGCACAAGGAATCAAGTGGAAGATGAAGTACTATTCTCTGAAAATTTCAAGGGGAATTGGGGAGCAAGAATTTGAGTAGGAGAGAAAGTGTTTATGTTTGTTTAGCTCAGCAAATTTGCCAGTTGAGTAGCATCACCAATCTATAGTCGTCGCTTATGTTTTTGCAACTCTGGAAAACTTTCCCAAAAAAATGACTCCTTTCACCTTCCTTTGACCAAATATTTTTGACAAAAAAAATAAAAATAAAATACTACTACTTCTAATATTCCACCTTTCATTTTTACTTTGTACAATTCAAATTTTGTATGTCATTTAAAAATTAAAAAATAATAATTAATATGAGTAATTTACATTATAATATTAATTTACTAATTAGGCCTTAAAAAATAATTCGAAGAATAAATAATTAATATATTAAATGCAACAAGTAAAAGTAATAATCTATTTTTGGAATAGTCGCAAATAAAAGTAAATAGATTTAAGAGAGTAACATCAAATTCCAACGAGACAGGAAATTTACATATTTATTTATTCACAGCGTATCCAGGATTTTGGGATGATGGATTCACTATTATAAAAACGGTTAAAATTTTAAATTATAGTTCCAAAATTGAAATGTCTAATAAATTAAAACGCCAAAGATGCTATCAATAATAACTTATAGAGATGTTACCAAATTTTAGAAAGAAAAACAAAACAAGATAGATATAAAAGTCAAATTTCTAACCTTACTGAGAGGTGCACCCAATCAATTGTCACATTATATGATACTTTAAGTGTAGATTCACACATTTATATTTAACAAAAAAATATGGCACTATTATATGATTTCAGAAGGAAGCATAGGTTCACGTTAACCCAGTGATCCCTTCCTGCATACGACTTTGTTTATTCATACATCCACTTTTAGTTGTTCAGTTTAGAAATTAAAAGATATTTTATCACTTAGTTCCTAATTTATCTTTATTATCGATTATAAACATTTTTCTAATCATTTCTCAAAATGTTAAATTCATCGGACGATATAATAAATTAAGAGATATTTTATCTCTTTAAGTTTAAAGATTTGAGAAACATCGATTTCATGAGATCAAGCATTAATACAACTATGTTTAAACCATCACCTTAATAGATAATTAAAAAGCTAAAGTTTGCTTTGTTACATAAGTATCCCAACCATATAACACAGGCCAGTTAGGTTAAGTGCCTGAAAATTAAGCCCCCCTTCCCCGTTTGTTGGGCTAACTGTTCGTGCTAGAAATGGAT
The DNA here is from genome assembly GCF_900185275.1 of Solanum verrucosum. Classification (NCBI taxonomy): domain Eukaryota; kingdom Viridiplantae; phylum Streptophyta; class Magnoliopsida; order Solanales; family Solanaceae; genus Solanum; species Solanum verrucosum. The sequence continues at coordinate 778,649 of NW_026020014.1, read as the reverse complement.
TTATTACATTTTGCCAAAACACGGCCCAGTTTGTGACTTTCAATTTTCTGTGTCTAGATGTTTTCTTCATCTTGTAGTGTTAGCGCGCTGATCACTTCTCAATTTTGTAATTGAAATATAATATTGTCCCGAATTTCCACATGTGGAATTTCAAACTCCATGAAAATAACGTATGTAAGAGCATTTACTTTAATATGGTTCTTTGGTAGCATATATGAGCATACAACATGTTCCAGAGCATATTTGGTTTGAATACTAGTTATGCTGGAATTAATTTATATTGCTTGTTTAGTTTGTCATATTCAAACTAATATTCCTTGTATAATTTTTGAGAATAAGTTGTTTGTTTACAAAAATACCCTCACCTTATTTAGTTTTTCTTTTTTACATTTTCTTTGCAAGCTTTAGTTATTCTTTCTTAAAAATAAAAATTTCATCTTATTTAACTTAAATATTTTTGTGTGTGCATTTCCATATTGTGCCGTATGTTTTAAAAATTGAATTATCATCTTATTTAGTTTAAAAATTAAACTTTCATCTTATTTAGCTCAAAAATAAAATGGTCATCTTATTTAGCTTAAAATAAGATTTTCATCTTATTTAGCTTAAAAATAAAACTTTCATCTTATATAGTTTAAAAATAAAACTCTCATCATTTAGCTTAAAAATAAAACTTTCATTTTAAGTTTATTAAAGTAAAAGAAAATTTATAAAGTTATCTACATTTTAATTATAGATAAAATATAATTTTTAAGTGAGTAATAATAAACTATTTAATGAAAAATATGTAATTTTTAGTAGTGGAGTGAATATTTTAAGAGAAATCAAAATATAAATAAACATAATAATTACACAAATAAATTCAATTTACAATATATTCTTAAATAAAAATTGTATTTATAAAATGTAAATTTTTAATAGAAAAACATATTTATCATAATAACAACGAATAATTAAAGCTGTGAATGTTATTATAAATGTTGTTAAAAATTATGTTAATTTGTATGAATGTAAAAGTGGTGTATAAAAGAGAGTTTTTTTTTAGAATATATAACTAACAAAAGAATGCATATCTCATCTCATGGCCAAAACCAAATGGTAATAGCAGAGACTCTGCTCTCCCAAGGCGATAGGATATGAGATCGCCCCTTTCGGATTCATGATTCTCAGAAGAAAATCAACTACAACTCAACAAAAGAGAGTTTAAGGGGGGTATTTTTGTTAATTTACACACCTTATCCTGCGATTACTATACCACCCCCAGTGAGGGATAACTTATCCCAGGACTAATTGTTAATCCTGGGATTAGTTATCCTTATCTTTGCTCACCAAACAATGAATTAAAGGCCACTACAAAGTTATCCCAAGATTAATTCATCTTATCCATCACACCAAACGACCCCTAAAGAGTAAGAATGTGCAACAGAGACTAAATAGACTAGACAATACGTCATGTTTCGTTCCATAAACCCATAAAATGCAAAATGGAACTCGTAATAATATTTTTTTTTAAAATACACTATCATATCATAACTCAATAAGTACCCATAATAAAGGGATTAGTAATTCAAAAAAGAAGAGGCAAGTAACCTACACTATGTTATTCCTGCAAAAATTATTTAGGATGTATATAAAATAAACCCAATAAAGATTAGTAATGCCCTTCTACATTTCCTGCTAGGCAGTATTCCATGAACTCTGTACATTCAGTTTTGACCTTCTTCGCTCCAATGCTCCACCAGACGACAACATAACGTTCACAGTGTAATAACCTAATCCTTACCTTTGTGGGGTAGAGAGGTTGTTTTCGATAGATACTTGACAATGCTGCACAAGACCAATTACTATATTACATGACTCAACTATGCAGCATTATTTCAACTATCTAGTTTAATAATTTGTTGTTACTGCCCTTGAACTGGTGCATATAGTTATCAAGCTTGGATTAAGAAAATTAGTAAAGAACACCAGAACAGGAGAAAGATACTCACAGCGAGTGGCCAATGTTATGGATCAACCGAGAAGAATCTTTATAAAACAAAGTTAAAACTTTCTCTACGAAGTTAGGAGTAGCATCATTTTGTAGCTCTTCTAACTCAATCAATTGCACATCAACATATCCCTGCACCCACCACACACGAAACATAATATGGACGAAGTAACATTATGCAGAACTTACAGGCTACCGGGAGCATATCATCATGAATGCAAATTGCACCAAATACCCAACCCAAGGAAGATGTATGCATTATTAGCCTAGATAATAAAAGAGAGAAATTTAGTACTGATGTTATATAGGAAATTAGAATGCATGTAGAGAAAATGTAAAGCCATATGTTTTGGCATTTCGGACCTGACCAGACACGAAGACTTTCCCCTTGTACTCAACTGAAGCAATCGGAGCAAAAATCCCCTGCGTGTTAAACATGGACTGTCCAATAACTTACCTCATTCCATGTCACGACCCAAAAATGGATGTGATGGCACTCGTCGTATCCCACCAAGACAAGTCAGCCTAAAACCCAATCATTTCGATAAAGTGCGGAAATAAAGCAAAGTTCAATAGCAATTACTATTACGAAAACAAGTCAACTTAATTCAATCCCCAAAACCTGGTTGTCACGTGCACAAGCCTCTAATGTAAATACTAGAATTGAAATAAAATACGCAAGTCTCAAATGATGTTGTCTTTCAAGTAAAACAAAATCATAAACAGGAGTAAGGAGGTTCGCTGAGATGACAAACAGCTACCTCTCAGATCTCCACAGAAAGCCTCGGAAACGAAGAGAATGGAAGGTATCACGAAGATCCGGGCTCGTAACCTACAAAAGATTGTAGAAGCAAGGGGTGAGTACCAAACCACACGGTACTCAACAAGCAAACCTCTAAACACAAGTTAAGGGTACAGAATACGGGTACTCCTTACGCCCCATCCTAACCTCCATAACTACAACCTGCATAAAACCAGCCTAACCTAACAATTCATAGTTTACCAAGCATACAGCTCAACAATAGCACTCTAACAGATCATATATTCTCAATAACAACTCAATATTCATCAATAGTTTCACAAAAAGGCACTCACAAGATCAGCAACACACAAGATCAAGTTCATTAATAATAAAAATGTGCAATGCAATGAAATGCAATGTCAAGTATAATGATGCATGTCTGACCTAATGATACACACCCGCTGTCTCTCAGTCCGGGACCCATGGGGGACATATCTGTCCATGCATCCATCGCGGCGCGCGATACGTCCCTCGAAATATAATATCCGTCGCGGCGCGCGACACGTCCCTCGAAATATAGTATCCGTCGCGGCGCGCGATACGTCCCTCGAAATGGTACATCCTCCTTAATTTCTTATTCTTTCTCAATGCACATAACACTTGTCACAACCATGTCTCAGAATAATGCAAATGACATGTTCACACGAATAATGAGGAGATGACCATTTTCATAACATTGCACAAATCACAAGTTCAACGATGATTCAACAAGCCTTTCAAACAATTCTCAACACATTACACAAACAATTGATCACATTACTCCCAAACATATACCACAAGGAAATACACGAATTCCATACGCTTAACAAGGGTTTAGAAATCCACTTGCCTTAAATAACCGAATAATCACTCCGAGACTTGAGTCTTCCCTTTCCGTTGAGCTTCCAAATCAATGTAATCTATTCAAGTGCATATTCACAATAAGATTTCAGAACTAACAATGCCCATATTACTATAGGTTTAGCCTAGACCCAAAAACTCGCTCAAATGTACAATAAAATTCCTAAATCTTGATTCCAACCAATAGGTCAAATTCCATATTTACTAAATTTCAAGTCTAAGATTAATTCATAATTTCTCCAAACACTATAACTCTAATAATTTTCGAAACATAATACACCCAATATTTCATTACTTGGCTCAATATATCACAACTTGAATGAACACCCGTAGAACTTTACTATATTTTTGACAATCCACTTCTATCCAGCACTTCCCAACTATTTGGTCATTATTACACTATCGTTGGATATCAAGTGCTTGACCAATCATTATGATAATTTGCCATCCAAATTAAGAAAACAACAGTAGCTGTGCACTAACATTTTATATCTATATAAAAAAAATAAACCAACATTGACAATTAATTTAAACCCATTCCAAACTTTCAGATTGTTACCCTAACCTACTGTATATACCAATTTAACTTTCTTTTCCTCCCCTTTTGTTTCTTTTACAATTCAATTACTGTCATAGCATAATATTCCACTCGTAAGGAGTAATTAAGGTAATCCTACGGAAGAATTGAAGTTTGGTTAAACAAATTTGTTTACCTGAAGCTCTTCGTTCCAACTCCTTGGACGCCGCCACCCAAGGTTAGTTTCTTCCTCTTCTTTAATTTCTATTCTGAATCTTCTTTATTTCTAAATTAATTATTTATTAAAATTGACAAAATTCACTAACTTATTTTTAACATATGGCCCTAATGGTATGGGGTCTTAAATAAATGATCACTTTAGCCCACTAATTATCGAATAATTAACTCAAGTTAAGCGAATAGTTCAAAATTTCCAAAAAAAAAACCTTCCGGGTCATCACATTCCATGTATAAGCCTCTTCAGCAGTACCTTCAGACTTTGATGTTAGGTTGCTTGAGTCTTTTACCCAGACCGGGTGGACGACAAAATGCAACTTTACTCCAAGAAGGATTTCAAGGAACAAGGGATAGTACCTTATTGAAGGTTGCCATAGCTTGTACGACTGCTTTAGTTAAACGGCGATAGATTTGTACCTTCACAGCATTCACTGGGGCCTCTTAAAAAGTTGAAGCAACTCCGTAGGAGACTTGACAATCAACCTTAGAGGAAGAATGATGTTTAGAATAACAACGAGCTACTGGAAGGCTTATAGAAAGAATAAAATCTCTAATAAAGCCGAATTCAAATACCTTAAAAGCCATCATCCAATAGGTCTTGTGTCTCTCTTCTAGAGGCGCTCCAATCTACACAAGGAAGACTAATTCATAAATCACTTGCATGTTTAGTTGTTGTAAAGGTGATTGAAACTTTTGACACAACAACACTAATCAAAACAAAGAGAAATTGTTTCCTTCAAGGCCAGACCTGCATAACCATCTCACTGCTATCCCATGCATTATCAATAAGTGATTGTAAGGGACATAACAGATATCTACAAAGACAGAATGGAGGATAACAAAAAATAACAATCAAATCCCGCTATGACACTGCAAAAAGGGCTTAAACAATGTGAAAACAGAACTTTATTTCGCTAAATCAGCAAAGCCGTTAGTTAATATACGGACAAACAACAACAACATACTCAACGCAATCCCACAAGAGGGGCCTGGGGAGGGTGGTGTGTACGCAACCTTGTCCTACCTTGCAAAGGTAGAGAGGCTATTTCCAATAGACCATCAATTCAAGTAAAGAATATCATAAGCAAGTATGGAAAAGAAACACATTAGTAAAGAAGTCATGTTAAAAATAAAGGAGAAGAGAACAGTAGCAACATCGGATAATATGATAACTGAACCAAAAGTGTTAAAGAACGACAAAAGTTCCACATTGGTGGTTAACAAGATGGGTGACCTCCTTAAAAGGCTTGACAATCCTTCTCCCTTTGAGCTAGCTTTTGGGGTGAAAGATGATATCAAACCAGGATCATGTTAAACACGGGGCGTGAGGTGGAGTGTTAAAGAATGACAAAGGTCCCACATTGGTGGTTAATGAGATGGGTGGACTTCTTACCTGATCTTTTTTCATGGACCAAGCACGTGGAAATTCTTTTTAGTTTGGGAGGAGGTGAGATTCGATCCCGAAACCTCTGTCTGCTCTGATACCATGTTTAAATGTGTAATCATTTCATCTAAAAGTTTAAGCTGTTAGAGAGAACACATTTTTATTAGTTAATGATATTTTTCAACAAATAGAAATAAATAATAATAAAATTGAAGGACAAGACAATATGAGAGTAATAAGAACAATGCAGAAAAGGGAAACTAGATGACCCTCGATTACTTACCAACCTTCTACCCTAATCTTTGACTTCATATCCTCATATCTAGGAGTATGTCCTCAGCAAGCTATATGTGTATCATATCGTGTCTATCACATCTCCTCAATACTTCTTCGACGTACCTTTATGTCCCCTCATACCCACCAAAGCCAACCTTCCACACCTACTCACTGAAGCATATGTGTTTCTTTTCTTCATGTGTCCTAACTATCTCAGTCTCACTTCCCTCATAGTGTGCCAAATATCCTCGTTCCTAATCTTACCTCTTAAGGGTCATTTGATAGAATTACATAGTGTATCAACAAAAATAATGTATGCATTAGCTCTGTGTATTAGTAATACATTGTTTAGTACACTTTTTTATGCTATGTATAATTAATGCTTAAGTGTGGGGAAGTGTGTTGGATGATAGTTAGGGGTCATTTGGTTTGAATACAAGTTATGATGAAATTAGTTATGATAGGATAAGTTATGTTGGGATTAGTTATGCTGAGATTATTTCTTATTAAGTGTTCGATTTGTTGTATTCAAAATAATATGCATTGCATAAATTTTAAAAACAAGTTGTTTGTTTACAAAAATATTCTTCACTTTATTAGTTTTTTTTTATGTTTTAGTTATTCATTCTTTAAAAAATCATCTTAGTTAGTTTAAATATTTTTGTGTGCGAATTTTAAATTAAAATTTTCTTCTTATTTAGCTTAAAAATAGAATTTCCATCTTAAATTTGTTAAAGTACAAGAGAGTTTATGAGAAATCAAAATATAAATAAACATAAGAATTAGTTAAATAAATTCAAAAAAAAATATTATATTTATATACTATCATTTTTAATAGAAAAATATGAAGAATTATCATAAAAATAAGAAATAGTGGAGGTTGAATGTTATTATATATGATGTTAAAAATAATGTAAATATACATGAAGGTGAAAAGTGATGTATAACAAGGATTTAAAGGGATATCTTTGTCATTTACCTATTTTATCTCGGGATAAGTTATTCCATGATTACTATGCCACCCAAGGGGAGGGATAGCTTATCTAGGTATTAATTATTAATCCCGGAATAAGTTATCCCGAACTTGCCAACAAAATAACAAATTAAATGGCACTATAATTAGTCTCAGGATTACTTGGTGTTATCCTTCACACTGGTGCTGGCAAAACGAGCCCATATTTTGGTAACCCAACCATATTTTAATGGGTTGGGTGAGTGATTTTTTATATTGGTAAAATATGGGTTGATACCCATACTCGACCCATAAAAATATGGGTAAATTATGGATAAAATATGGAATAGCCAAATGAGTTAAAGCTTCCAACTTCTATTCACTTAAAATTTATAACATCACTAAAAATATTGTAACTTCTCTTCCTTTTTTATGTTTTATAAAATTAATTATTCTTCTCTATAATTGAAAAGGTGAAGCCTTTAGCCCTCCAAAAAATATATATTTTAAATGTATATTTCTTTTGTTAATTATATTTTTTATTTGTTTAATTTTATATTGGATAACAAATACTAGTGTAAAATAAGCAATCATGTATTAGTATTGATATTGCTTAGAGTGCAATAAACATGTTTTAGTCCTAAAATGCAAATATTCATTTACTTTGAAATTTAAAATATTTCCCCTTGTTATATAAATTTATTTTATATTGAAAAGTTATAGGATTTTTTTACTTTCATGATACAATAAAATTAAATAAAGTATTTTCAACACTTCTCATCCAGAAAAAATATTTCTCCATGTTGAATTCTTAAGTAGAGTACTATATATTCATGATAACATGGGTAAATATGAGTAAACTTGTATTTTACCCAACTCATTTGTTACACAATCCAATTTTACCCATATCAAATATGGGCGGGTTGAATTATTACCCATTTTCAACCACCCAAATTTGACCCAACTCGCTCATTTGCCACCACTACTTCACACCAAACGACCCCTTAATGTCCTAAAGAAACTCTAGCTCAAAGTTGGACTAAAAGCTTCCTTACCGATGAAATTTTTCATAAGTCTGAGCAAAGTTCAACTTCAAACAAGCATACCTCCTATAATATGAAGAGTTAAGTGGCCCAAACCCTATCAAATTGAAGGTATTTGAGTCTAGTTTCCAATGCAACAAATTGTTCGTACTTTGGTATTTGTAGGGGTGCGCATCGGTCGGTTCGATTCGGTTTTAGGTGTTATTGGTTTGGTTTATCGGTTTTCGGTTTGTAAATACTTCAAACCGATAACCAAACCAATAACATATTTCTTATCGGTTTTTGGTTAATCGGTTTATGGTACTTAACGGTTCGGTTTTCGGTTTAACCAATAAGGAAATACTTATATATATTATATACACAATAAGAAAATTTTCAAATAAACCATATGATTTTCCCAGCATTTGGCATGAAAGTAATAATAATAAAAGTAACAATCATTTTTGTTGCAAGTTTAGACACTAGACACATTCAAAGGAAAAAGTGTGAAAGTAACAATTGTTTAACCATTAACAAAAAGTGTGAAAGTAACTTCGTTTAACCATTAACAATAAGACTAGTAAATTTAGTATAGTCTTATTGGGTTATCGGTTTAACCATTAACAAAAATTATAAAACCGGAAACCGAACCAATAACCCAATAAAAAATTTGCAAAACCGTTTAAAAACCGTAAGCCCAATAACCCAATATCAATAAACCAATAGTGTTTTTTTCGGTTCGGTTTATTGGTTAAATCGGTTTTTGCACACCCCTAGGTATTTGTGCCATATTTTATGCCCATTTTACTCCTAGACACTACCTTGTTGCACGCCTAAGTTGTCAGTTGAAAGCAATGCAGTAACCTTATTGCACAAGACGTCAATTGCGTGATAGCACACATGAAAAAACATTATAATAGCACACCATGGTCGTGGTTCATCCCCCAAGTCCAAAAATTTCCCTAGAAAGAGAAGCTCTCAAGAATCCAACTTCTTTCAAGGTTCATCCATCATCCAAGTTAAGATTTGGCCATAGAATATTGATGGTTTCTTCATCTTAACACGATAATACCTCATATTCGTGCAATCCATAGATTTACAAGAAACTTCTTAAGAACTCAAGTGAAGGATTTTGCAAAGGTCTCTTTCTAGAGGTAAGACATTAGAAACGAACTCCCATGTAAACTTTAGCATTTCTAACATAAAATTATGAGATTTTAACAAGTCAAAGAACAAGTTCTTGATATTTTTCCACCAAAAACCAGGCACTAATAAAAAATTTAGAGCATTTAAGGTATTTAAGACTATCTCTACGTGTGGGAACGTTATTGTTCTTCCCCCGTGCTATATATTCATGTTAGCAAGTAGTCCCCTATGTAGTTAGGGTTCATGATGAAAACCTCATGTTTTAATCTTCTTGATATCCTTATAAACTCCAAGGACATCCTATGATATTGTCCATTCTAGACTCCTATGAATTCTATGAGTTTTACCATGAAATCACAACAATATGGAAAACATGATTTTCTTTCCAAAATATGGTATGATTAGATAGTGTATACATGAGAATATTCTCTAATCCCTTTAATTAGGCAGATAGGAACTTGAGTAATATTTTATTAGTTTCTTTTTTTTTTCTTTTTTTTTATGACAAGGGAAACCCGCAGCCGCTATCCTTTGGGTGCGAACAGGGTAAAACCCCTGCTCTTATGCAATAGCTCGCAAACCACATAGAAGAGGTAACATGCACTAGGCAAGCCTAGTGCGACGAGCTCGACCTAAAAGGCAAGCCCCTTGCTTTCGCTGGCAAGGGGTTTCGAACTTGAGAACTCCAACATGGAAGTCCCAAGCCCAAACCACTAGGCCACCCCGAAGGGTATTTTATTAGTTTCTTTGCTTATTTACATTATCTATAACAACTATTTAATCCCATCAACTTGAGGGAATAATTAATCAATTCAATTCCCAATATCTTTTATTCTTCCTCTATTTTCTCAAAACACAAATGCCAAACCTAATGTGAGAACTGTGAAGAGGGTACGGGGTAGGAGAGACCACACAAGAATTATGGTCAGTCCAAACAATCATTCGCATATGCAAATTACTTGAAAGTTCAGCCTTTCTAAAGAGCAAAATGCTCATATGGTACAATGCATTGTTTATTTATGCAACTTCTCTCATGTACCTACCCTTTCTCTTTTTCTATTTTCTTGCTGAAAATTATCTGATCAGCATAAATAACTGTGAAGGAATCAATCATGCATACTGTTCGGTTGTTTGTCAACAACATTTTCATGACTGATTTTGTTCTCCTCTGACTTCAACCACCTCCCCTTCAAAGCTGTTGTATAACCCCCTAAAAGATTCCAACAATGTCATAATCAGTTTAGTTGCAAAAATAAAGGCATGCAGGAAAAAAAAAAATGAAGCAAGAGGCAGGCTTGGCTTCATTACCCCTTCTTTTTCAATGGCAGTTACGGTTGGTCTCTTCTTTACTGTAACTCTCGAAGCATCTGGGAAATGTTCGACTTCATTATTTGATTTTTCCTCTCCAGCTATCTTTTTTTGCAAAACAAGCTTTGCTGGAACAGGCTGGATCACATCACATCCACAGTGGGTGTTAAGTTTCAGGCTAAACCACATATAAAGTTAAACAAGTTAACAGAGTTTTACCGTGTAATGGGCCACTGTTCCACCAAATGCCGCAATAGTAGGATCATCTGCATCATCACCTCGTACCTGCAAATGGGCACATGAGGAAAATATTAATACAACTAAGTAATTTACCAAATTAGAAAAGTGTAGCTAGGCTGAGTTCAACACTCAGAAAAGGTACATATCACTGGGGGTAGGGGTTGGGTGAGATAATATATCCGGGATATGGTTAAGTTAAGAAAAAAAAAATTAAAGGATGAAGTAGAGTTTAGGAAAATGTTTTCCATAATTTTGGAAGGGAAGTCATTTTCCTTAAATTTGAGGAAAATGAGTTGATCTGGAAAACATTTTCCAACCATTTAAGCCAACCAAACATGGGAAAATTGAAAATTGAACATTTTCCAGAAAATGTTTTCCTCCATACCAAACACACCCATAAGTTTGGAGAAGATGAATATATGAGGTCTCAATTTTCATATGGAGAAGTTAACTTTGCCAATCTTTCTTTCAATTAGCAATTGCACCAAAGGAGTCTTTCCTTTGGCTTATTAACCTGGAGAAAGCATTACAAACTTGGAGAAAGGCATTTAACCAATAATTTCACCTGTGATTCATATGCATCACGAACAGTTTTATCCAACTTGTTGTAGGTTTCTGAACCAGCAGTTGGAGCACCATCGAAATTCGCAAGCACAACCTGGTCTTTATACCTGGCAACATAGCATTAATTGTTCATGTTATCTCCAGCACCAAGAGGTTGCTATGATCTAATGACTCCATGAGTTTTTTTATAAAAGAAAAGGGAAAAGTGTCGTAAGAATTACTAATTTATTACCACTCCTGCTTTTGCTGTCTTCTTTTGATAAGGAACGTTATTTCATTGACTAGAAACAACAGAGCAAGAGAATTCATGTATATGAGAGATGGTAAGAAAAGATAGCAATCCCAGATGAGTACCAGATTGCTATCTTCTCTTACCATCTCGTATACATGAATTCTCTTGCTCTCTTTCTAGTCAATGAAATGACATTTCTTTTCAAAAGAAGACAGCAGAAGCAGGAGTGGTAATAAATTAGTGATTGCTTGTGACACTTTTTCAGAAGATGCATTGGTGGTTGACTTGATTATCATAAATACAAGTGAGAGAGGACTAGCACTATGGGGGGAAAAAAGGCAGAATCACATAGCGATCTTGTTCTGTTCTTGATTTCAAAATCTTTAGCTGCGCTGACGGATCTGGTAATTCATTTCTGAATCAACAGAGTACACATAAATTACAGAACATTTAGCAATCTCTAATATGTAAAACGAATAGTCTTAATGGACATCAGTAATTCAGATGGTTGGTGTATTTAGTTATTTGTTGAACAACATGATAGAAAAAAAGTCATTCAGAAAATTAAGTAAATACACCAACCATCTAAATTACTGATGTCCATTAAGTTTATCACCAACACACCCTATGGAATGACCATCTGCATTACGTCTAAAGTTCACCCTTAAATCTATGCTTATCATCTAATTGCAAAGTAAATCAAAGCATATAGTGGTCTGTAACATTGTAGATGTATTCTATTCTAAATTAAAGATTACTTACGACCAACTAGTATGCTTGAAAACTCAAATCTCGAACAAATAATAGATAATAGATAGAACAATTGGAACATATACTATGGCTGGAAATAAATACAGAATTAACGTCTTACTTCAGCTGCTGCTTCTTCAACCGGTTGTCTGTCATGTCACCCCTTACCAAAGGGGCAATGCTTCTGTCGGATCTAATTGACGCATGACCCTTCCTACCAGAAAATAATTTTTTGGTTTTCTCCACAATCCTATTCTGTGCTTCCCTTAATCGCTATTTACGTCTTACTTTTTCTAATTCCCTCTTCTTCCTCAACCTCCTCTCTTCCTCAGTTTCATTGGAATTTTTCACTGGCAATGGAGCTGGCTGATTAAATCGAACAGTCTGACAAGGTGGGGGAGGACACGAAGAAGGAGGAAGCAGACGGAACCGTGGCTGAGAAGGTGGCGGAGGACATGAAGGAGAAGGGAACGGAGGTGGATACCGATTTCTCAGCAGAGAGAACGGTGGGGGAAAAGACGAAGGGGGAGAGGGTGGAGGTGGGCACGGTGTCGGAGAAGGTGGAGGAGGAGGCGGATGTGGATACAAAGAATCCGGCGGAGGCGGAGGCGGCGATGAATATGGATTTCTCGGCAGGGGAGGAAGAGGAACGTACTGATATGAAAATGACGATCCTTCTTTCACCCGATAACCCTGATTCTGCCTGAATTGGGACATCGATGATGGCGGTGGCGGTGGCGTTGGCGGTGGCGGCGGCGGAGGAATCAACGCCGAGTGATATGGTGGAGGTTTTGGCTTAGATGTAGAAGTCTAGAAGCCGACACTTTTTGTTTTTGTTATAGTGATCTTGGAAGCTGAGCCCTTATAAGTGTCTATGAATTCCTACTATATCCGACAAAAAGTGTCAGGGTTTGTGGACTTCTACATTTAAGCCAATCCCTCTACCGTATCACTGGACGTTGATTCCTCCGTCTTCGTGTCGTCGCAGTATAATCTTTCGCTACCATCATCAATGTCTCAATTCAGATAGAATTGGGGTTACAGGTGAATAATGGGTCGTCATATTCATATCAATACATTCCTTCTCCTCCATTATCGAGAAATTCATATTCATCCCTTCATCTGAATTGAAAGGTATTTGAGAATTTCTTACTCTATTTTTTTGCTAGATTTTGAGTTTGGGATACCCAATTCTTGATTTTGAGAATGGAGATGTACAATTCTTGATTCGATTCCAACAATGGAAAACAACTAGACTAATTTCAATCTCATTTATAATTGATTAATGAATGATTTCACTTAATAACTTGGAAATTTATTTGATTTTTTCTTTTTTAATCTTAGAAAAGAGAGTTAATGGCGATTGAATTTTAAACCCTAATAATTTTAAAAAATATCGATTTGTGAAATCAAATAGTATTATTTATTTTTCTTTTGTCATCGTTGTTCCTGTTTTTTATCTTTTGTTTTGTTTGATGTTCATGGTAAGTGCAAAATATCCATCAATCAATTAATAAAATGAATATGTGCCACTGATACTTATCGGAATCGCCGGAAAAAAAAATCGCCGTCCATTTCTCAGATCAAAGAGTCGACAAAAATCATCCGTTTATGTTTCTCCTGCACTCAAGAATCACAAGAATTTTAAATTAGAATGAGATTCCAACTTTGGCTAGAAAAATATCAATCAATTAATAAAATAGATATGTACCACTAACTTTACCGAAATCGCTGTCTATTTCTAAGGTCAAAGAGTCGGCAAAAACCCTCTGTTTCTATTTCTCCAACACTCAACAACCACAAGAATCTTAAGTTAGAATAAGATTTCAACTTTGACAAAAAAAAATATCAATCAAATCAATTAATAAAATGAATTTGTACCACTGACACTTACTGAAATTGCCGGATAAAAACCACCATTCATTTCTAAGATCAAAGAGTCGGCAAAAACTTTCTGTTTATGATTCTCCTGCACTCAAGAACCACAAGAATCTTAAGTTAGAATGGGATTTCAACTCTTGGCTATTAGGGTTATGATAGAATAAATCGGAGAACTTATGAAACGGGTAGATATGTCATTGCAATAAAATAATTTCGTTGTGTCTTTTTTTTTTTCTTAAATTCTAAGAATGAGCCGGCTGATCCTAACATTATTTATAAGGAAACAAACGGTGATTTACCCGATGATGCCCATCAAAAAATGCAAGTTGAAGGAAAATACGAAAAAAGTGGTTCGTGAAAATATATGACTCAATAATGATAATATGTGAAGAAAAACTTATATTTAAACACCAAAAGATTAGCCAAGAATAAGAGATAATAACCAATAAATTTAAGAGCATAAATTTATAATCATTATATAAAATATAACTTCTTAATATTTTATTATTTTAAATTTTAAATTAAGTAACTTTAACTTCATTATTTTCTTTTTTAAAAAATCATAAAAGGGATCAACTCAAAATTTAAATATTCAAAAAAAATATAATTTACTTTTGATTTATTACTTTATATAGAAAACAAATAGATAAATGAAATTGTATTGTTGTCATTTATCTTCTTTATATAAGTGTTTCCTTACTTGCTTGAACTTATTTTTACCTGTGACAATTCTTAATATTTTATTATTTTCTTCTTAAATTTTAATACTTTTTACTTTAATTTTTTTAAAATCATAAAAATGATCAATTCAAAATCTGAATATTTAAAACATGATATTTTACTTTGGATTTATGCCATTTTTAGAAAATAAATAAATAAATAAAATTGTCATATTTGTTAACATTCACTTGTTCTAAGTATTTTCTTATTTGCATATAAATACATTTTTTGTATTTCCTTTTATAAAATTTACTCAGCTCTAACTTTATTTTTAATAAAAATTATAAAAAGAATCAACTCAAAATATGATGTTTTACTTTTGATTTGTGACTTTTTTTTTAAGAAAATAAGTAAATAAATGAAATTGTCATATTTGTTAACATTCACTTGTTATAAGTATTTCTTTATTTGCATAAATACATTTCTTATATTTCCTTTTAAAAAAATATTTGAGTAGCATTAACTTCATTTTCTTATAAAATCATAAAAAGAATCAACTCAAGATATTATGTTTTACTTTTAATTTATGACTTATTTAAGAAAATAAACAAATAAATAAAATTGTCATATCTATTGGTATTTATCAGTTATATAAGTAGAAAATAAATAATATTGTTATATTTATCCACATTTATTTGTTACAAGTATTTCTTTGCTGGCATAAATTATATTTACTTATAAAAAATCTTAATATTTTGTTAGTTTTAAAAAAAATTTAAGTAACTTTAAAGATCATAAAAAGGTTCAACTTTAAAAATAAAGTATTCAAACATGATATTTTATTTTTGACTTATGGCTTTTTAAAAAAAAAAATTGTCATATTTATCAATAATTATCTGTCACAGGTCTTTCTTTACTTGCATAAATTATTTTTACTTAAAATATTTTTTAATATTTTCTTTTTTTCTTTTTTAATGTAAGTAACTTTACATTTTTTTTTTTAAATCATAAAAAAGACCAACTCAAAACATGAATAATCAAAACATGATATTTTACTCTTGCCATATGATTTATTTTAGAAACTAAATAAATAATTGATGGATCAGATTAAATAAATAGTATGATATTGTCAAATTAGACTTTTAATTTTGCAACACTTTAATTATTAGTAGTGTCCATCATTGATTATAAAATTGACAAATAAATTAATATATTAAATAGTCAAAGATTTTATTATTATAAATCTGTTGACTAGATTATATAATTAATGATCAATTAAATTAGATTTTTAATTTTCAACACTTTAATTACTAAGCTGCATTTGGATTTTCAAATTTGCAACGCTTTAATTGTTTCGGAGTTAAATAAGTGAATGATGTAATAAACATCATATCATCTTTGTATTCATAGAACTTACCTCCCTTGGGGTTTTAAATATTATATTTACATGTGTTTATTTTGATATACTTATTTGACTAAATTAAATTACTCTCAAGTATAAACTTTTTGTTTAGTGTAAGGTTACCCCTTTATAGTTTAATTATTAGTTGCAAGTTTTTTCAACGGCTAAGATAACTTGGATAAAATGTGAAGAATCGATATCACATTTATATTGTTGTAATATTAATTTTTAAAATTTTGTGTGTAACTAAATTTTACGTTAAAAAATATGTTTTAACAAGTGTTGAGTTACGTGCTTATTTTTGCTTATAATGATACACTTAAAACAAGAACTATGGTGAGTCATCCTATTTTGTTTTTTCCACTGCTAAGATTGGGTAAAATGGAAAGAATTGAGAATCACAACTACATTGATGTAACATTATTTTTATTTTTGTGTAACTAAGTTTTAGGGAAAAGGGTCTGAATAATACTTTAACTTTGGTCGAAATTGTTGTTACGATACCAAATTTTATGGAGGACCTTTTACCTCTCTGCACTATCTAATAGTGTATTTTAAAGGTATATATGTGTCCACGTGGACACATTACTATTTAAAATGATGCAATATTTATGATGTCCATGTAGGGACATGTATACCTTTAAAATACACTATTAAATAGTATAGGGGTAGAAGGTCATTTCCAAAGTTTGGTATCGTAACAGTAATTTCGACCAAAGTTGAAGTATTTTTCACACCCTTTTCCCTAAGTTTTACATTACAAAATATGTTTTAACAAATGTTGAGTTACGTGTTTTTTTTTTAATGATACACTTAAACCATGAACCATGATGAGTCATCCTCTTTTTAATTTTATTTTTTTTACTGCTAAGATAATTTGGATAAAATGGAAAGAATTGATAATCACGGCTATATTGGTGTAATATTAATTTTTTAGAATTTTTTGTGTAGCTAATTTTTATGTTACAAAATATGTTTTAACTAGTGTTAGGTTCGTTTTTTTTTTTTGTAGTGCTACACTTAAAACGTGAACTGTGGTGAGTCATCCTATTTTTTTTTTTTTTTTTTTCCACCACTAAGATAATTTGGGTAAAATTGGAAGAATTGATAACCATAGCTATATTGTTGTGATATATTTTTTTTATTTTTTTTGTGTAACTAACTTTTACGTTATAAAATATGTTTTAACAAGTGTTGAATTACGTGTTTATTTTTGTTTGTAATGATACACTTAAAACGTGAACCATGGTGAGTCATCCTCTTTTTAATTTTATTTTTTTCACTGCTTAGATAACTTGGATTAAATGAAAAGAATTAAAAATCACGACTATATTGCATCTTCTTTTTTATTTTGTTTTTCACTACTAAGATAATTTGGGTAAAAAAAATGATAATCACGATTATATTGTTGTAATATTATTATTTTAAATTTTTGTGTAACTAATTTTTACGTTACAAAATATATTTTAAAATAAGCATTGAGTTACATGTTTATTTTTGTTTGTAATGATACACTTAAAACGTGAACCATGAAAAGTTATCCTCTTTTTTATTTTATTTTTCAACTACTAAAATAACTTGAATAAAACGAAAAGAATTGATAATCATGGCAATTGTTGTATTATTATTGTTGTTGTTGTTGTTATTATATTATAATAATAATAATAATAATTATTATTATTATTATTATTATTATTATGAGACTCTGCTGATAAGCACAGGTATTGAATTTCAACATTTTTCAGGATACAATACAAGTGAGAATATTTATAACTTCTCTAAAATGAATATAAAACACGTCATTCATATTGAAGATTGGGGTATTTTCTCAATGACTGAAAGACAATTCAGTCTGAACAAAGTCATGGTAAGCTTTACCTATTGGGATTATATTCAGACATTTAATAAAGTCCTCTGTTATAACAATGAGAGGCATAAACATACTTGGTTTATAAAGGTATGTGCTAAGATATTTGCTAACCCTATACCAAATTGGTTTTTAAACTGGTGGTCATACCATGGGTCAACCATAAAAATATTGTCCGAACCATTCCTTAAGTTATACAAAGAATGGGTCAAGATTTCCCCAGATCTCAACAAGTTATATCATCAAGAACATATTTGTTATTTTCAACAAATTGAACATATATATTTTTTTATAGAATTCTCTGTTCCATGGATTCATAAATGGGTTCCGAAAGTAGATTTCACTGAGGAACAAATCCCTTGCCTATACAGAACTTATTATAATAATTTTTGGGACAAGTTGATGAAGAAAGATCCTCAAACAAAGTCTATATACGGACAAGAATTGTTGGATCTAATAACGAAAACCATACACGATTATAAATCGATTCCTAATAAAGGAATTATGACTGATGACTCAGCCTCCGTAAAACATATGACTAGAAAAATTTCTAATCATGATGAAGGAGAACAAAATGAAATGATTACGAAGTATTTAGAAGAAATAAAGAAGAAAATTCTTCTAAATATAAGTCATTACGCAAAATCAGATTCATCAATGCGTAGTGAAACAAGTGAAGATATGCACGAAGCACAACCATATGAAGAAGACACACCAGTGGATGCACTGAAGAAAGCCGAAGATTTTTTGGCAAAATTAAAAGACAAGATGTAAAAAGAAGTGTAAAGCTTATCCGCGTCGATAGTAGGCCCGCACTACTGTAGCAACATTATTCACCTACAGTAGATACATTGTTCACCTATAGTAGATACATTATTACCAGGACCCAGATAGGGGCCCAGTATCCTGTACAAAGATGCTTTCTTTTTCTATAAATAAGTTTGTTTTTCTTTAATTGAGAGCAGGTTTTAGAAACCTTCTCTTCCCTTTTGCACTCTCTCTCTCTCTTGTAAACTATTCTTACTAAGTATTGTAAGTTTGCCGGATTTTAACCGAAATAATAAAGTGTGCGGTTTGGTAACACCAAGGTACTTTATTTTCTCTTTCTTCCTGTCTTTTACTTATATAAATTGTCCAATCTAAGCCGTGACTATGTCCGGCTAAAAATTTATATCTATGCCGGATAACTAACTTCTCTTTTGTATAGACCATGAACGAATCTAAGCTTTATTTAAATATAGAATAATTTTAGTATGGTTTCTCGACTTGGTTCTAAGATTAAGGTACAGTCAGATCTAGTACTACTTTTATTGGCTTTGTCTTTATGACTCCGTCTGATGAGCCGTGGTTTTTAGCCCGAAATTGAGTTTGATAAGTAGGGCGCCTGATACCCGGTTAGAATTATCAGACACATGGACTCAATAAAAGTATGTATTAGCTTCTTGACAGACCCTTTGTTTGGGTAAAATAATTAAACCATGCAGTCTGAGAAACTATGTTAAAATTCTTATGTATTTCGATTCTTATGTAGTTGGACTACCTCTAAGGATATTGACTTGCTTGATCTATGACTAGGCGGACTACCGCCAGGTCAGTGATCCTGCTATGACTGGGTGGACTACGGCCAGGTCAGTGATCCTGTATCGTTGGTATCAGAGCCTAGGAACTTTCATGATATATATATATAATTGATGTAAAGAATTTCAGCATAGATATATTCTCTTTTTACGGATCAAGATGATATTATAAGTACTCGGTTAGAAGAGGTAGATATACCTCAAAACCTTTATTTATTTAACAAATGGACTATTCCGAAAGTTAATATAAAAACTATTTATAATTATGGATGGTTTGATAAAATCTCAAATAAACAGTTGATTAAAACAATAAAGCAATCTTTGGCGTTAAACTCGTCTAAACAAACTATTCGTTTATTAAATAAGCGAGATATTGATTTATATAGATCTCAATATAAGTTTTTGCACATTGGCATGGTTAAAATTGTTTTTAAACATTTAACTCTTAAAGGGTTACCTGAGACTTTCTTAGCGGCTTTACGAGATGCAAGAAATTTAAATTTTTGACAATCTTTGATGGGTTCGATAGAATCTACAGTGGCCTATGGTCCAGTCTATTTTAGTGCTCAACCAAATTTGCAATTATCTTTAACTGATTCTAATATCTTAGATGCTTTAACTTTGAATGTTAAAACACATGATTATTACTATGCAGCTGGTTCTGAATTAATCTGCTTGTCTTATAGACTCTATTTTAAATTACTTGCTACTTTGAATCCTAGATGTAAGTTATATGATACATCTGATCAAACTATTTTGGTAGAAACTAATTTCGCCAAATCTAAGATCACTACTAGAAGACTTTTAAAATGGGAAGAAATTAATTTTCCTACAACTTGGACTCTAGATTCTGTTATACCCCCTGAACAATTGACAAATGATGTCACCAATTCTGAATATTCTCATATTAGTTAAAATTTCGATGGAAACATTTGTATACAGTTTGATGAAAAAAGTGTTCCTTATAGTAGACATTTTTTTGCTTCTGATAGAAGACTGACTATTCAACATATTTTTCCTATAGAACCTTGTTATGGTCCAGCTAGAAATCGCGCTGCTTCATTACATACTTTGTCAACAGTTATATCTACAGAAAAACAAAAAATTAAAATTGATCATCGGTTAAACATTGTTCAAACGAATGATAAATCATCTAATGTTTCTGATAAGGATATTCCTTCTGTATCCGAGATGGATTTTAATCTTAATGATACTTAATGATGAGTGAACATCAAATTGATTTTAGTCCAGGTTCACTGACAAGAAAATATATTCAAAACGAATTTTTAAATGATAAATGGAACCGGTTTAAAACTTGATTTTTTGACACTTATAGTAAAAAAGATTTAAATAATATTTCTCAAGAGTTTTATGAAACTTGTGCACTACATAATCATATTATGTTCTTTGTGCTTTGGTTTATAACCACTTATTTGCCTTTATTCATCAACGTTCTTGAACGATCTTACAAAAATGAATCATGTAATATTATTCAATCCATTTATCCTCCTCAAGCTCTGTTTATTTTACCAAATATTACTGGTATTACTTTTACTGTTTTTCATAAATTTATTGATAATGAAGTCGCCGCAGTTAGTATCAATGAAATTAATCGTCTTATTTCTCAAAATAATTATTTGGGTCTATATGTTAAAGTTATTGGTGAACATATTTGTTCTCTAGACAATAACTTAGATAGTCTGTCTAATCTGATTGCTCAAATTGATAATAAGCTAAAATCTGTGAAACAAGTTTCGGAACAGGCTTTTTCGTCAAAACAGCCTGATGTTCATATTCAAAGGCCTCCTGAGATTCAGGATTTTATTCTTAGACCTTTGCACGACTTTGAAAACCTTCTTGATAAAAAGTTTTCTCAATTTGGTGCAAGTGCGAAACCGATAAGTCTCGCTGAAGATTTTGCAGATGAGATGGAAGCCACTTTTTTTTGATTTCAAAACTCAAGTGGAAATGAAAGTTAATAAACTTCATGGGTATCCAAAGAAGAATAGTGGTAATACTGCTTATGCTAGAAAACCTAGCATGCAAACATATTATTATCCCAAGCCTACTCCTCAAGATGTTTTAATAGAGGAAAGAGATTGGAAACAAACTAACACTTCTTATAGTGGAAGTGAGATTTATGAATGGAATCTCGATGGGTTAACTGATAGGCAGTTGACGATTATGGTTCATAGGATGCTTATGTATGCTACTATCTGCAAAAGTGTTAGTAACACTGACAAAACCATTTGCAAGATGATTATTGCAGGATTTATCGGTCACCTAAGAGGATGGTGGGATAATTATATGCCCTCTGATGTGAGAGCAGCTGTAATTAATGCTAAGGCAGTAAATGAAGGAGTTGATAATTTAGGCTTTGCCTTTGTTCAAAATAGAGAAGACGCTGTGTATATACTAATTTTAACTATTCTTGAACATTTTAGTGGTAGATTTACCAATCAATATGAAACCATTAGATATCTACTAAATGGTCTTAGATGTAGACGTTTAGGTGAGTTTAGATGGTATAAAGACATTTATTTAAGTCGGGTAATGGAACTTCCCGAAAATGGTTTAGAATTCTGGAAAACCAAATTTATTGATGGCTTACCTTCTTTATTTGCAGAAATAGTAAAAAAGACTCTTAGAAATCCACAAGGAATTATTCCCTATAATGATTTTACTTATGGAAAACGTATTGGGGCTTGTACGCAAGAAGACATAAATTTGTGCAATGAGTTAAAGCTCTCAAGACAGCTTAAAATGGATAAGCTTAGAGAAAAGTCTTAATTAGGAGATTTTTGTACTCAATTCGGTTTACTGGATGCTTCAAAAAGCACCAATCGAGAAACTTCTAAATCAGAATCTCATAGATCTCATCATAAGAAAAGAAGATCTAGAAGAAGGACTAGAGAAGAAAGAGATGAGCGTAGGGCTCATCATAAATCTCATAGATTTACCTTTCATCATCAAAAGGTTTGCCGAAAATTAGAGATAATAACGAACAAATTTAAGAGCATAAGTTTATTATCATGATATAAAATATAACTTCTTAATATTTTATTATTTTTATTTTTATATTTAAGTAACTCTAACTTCATTATTTTTTTAAAAATCATAAAAAGGATCGACTCAAAATTTAAATATTCAAAAAATATATATTTTACTTTTAATTTATAACTAACTTCATTTTTTTTAAAATTATAAAAACTTAACATGATATTTACTTTGGATGTATGCCATTTATAGAAA
Source organism: Solanum verrucosum (assembly GCF_900185275.1). NCBI lineage: Eukaryota > Viridiplantae > Streptophyta > Magnoliopsida > Solanales > Solanaceae > Solanum > Solanum verrucosum. Next base: position 755,750 of record NW_026020014.1, on the reverse strand, counting down.
ATAAATAAATAAATGAAATTGTCATATATGTTAATATTCACCGGCTATAAGTATTTCCTTATTTGCATAAATACATTTTTTATATTTCCTTTTTTAAAATTTAGTAGCTTTAACTTCATTCTTTTAAAAAATCATGACAAGAATCAATTCCAAAAATGATGTTTAATTTTGATTTATGAGTTTTTTTAGAAAATAAATAAATAGATAAAATTGTCATATCCGTTAGTATTCATCAGTTAGAGGTAGAAAATAAATAAAATTGTCATTTTATCAAACATTTATCTATTACATGTGTTTCTTTGTTTTCATAAATTATATTTACTAATAACAATCCTTAGTATTTTGTTAGTTCTTTTTTTTTTAAAAATAAAATAAAATTACGTAACTTTCACTTCATTTTCTAAAAAATCATAAAAAGGTTCAACTCAAAAAATAAGTATTCAAACATGATATTTTATTCTTGACTTATGATTTATTTTAGAAAAATAAATAAATAAAATTGACATATTTATTAATATTTATCTGTCACAAGTATTTCTCTACTTGCATAAATAATTTTTACTTATTACAATTTTTACTTTTTTTATTTTTAATGTAACTTACTTTATCTTTACTTTTTAAAAAATCATAAAAGACTCAACTCAAAACATGAATATTCAAAAAAATGATAATTTAATTTTGACTTATAATTTATTTTAGAAAATTAATAAATAATTGATGAATTAAATAAAATAAGATAAACATAATTATTGTCAATTATATTTTTAATTTTGCAACTCTTAAATTATTAGTAATCAATCATTGATTATGAAATTTTAAAATACATTAATATTATGAAAAAGATTCTTTTTTATTAATTTAATAATGACTAGGTTACACAATTAATGTCATAAACATCCTTCCATATTTGTATTCATAGAACTTACCTTCCTTGAGATTTTAAATATTATATTTATATGCTTTATTTTGATACTTTTTTGACGAAATCAAATTATTTTTAAGTATAAGCGTTTTGTCTAGAACAAGCTTATCCCTTTATAGTTTAATTATTAGTTGTAATTTTTAAAAATATTTACCTTCCTTGTGAAACTGTTGATATATTGTGATATTTTATTTTTTTAAAAAAATCAAATTATTTAAGGGGGACTTGGGAATAAAGTTTGTTAAAAAAACGAAACTAATTGAAATAAAAATAAAAATATTGATATGTGTTCCATAAAATACAGTGTACTAGTGTTAGCATAATCGAATCTATTTAAGAATACAACATTCATGCTTAAATACGTATAAATAAATATATATTATTTTATCTTTTTTAGCTCTTCTTAAATTTTCTTTCTTCCACACGAGTGTGACTTTATTTAACATTTTTAGAACTTTTGTGTAACAAATTTTTACATTACAAAAAAATGTTTTAATAAATGTTTCCTTGTTATGTGTTTTATTGCATGTTTGTATTTTTATTTGTAATAAAAAATAACACATAAAATATGAATAATCTTTGATTTGTCATTTTTTATGCTCTTCATTGTTTTCTTTCTTCCATATAAATGTTTTCGTTTTCATAGACCTTTAAGCTACAATTTTTTTTTAATAAGTGTTTTTCTTATATATTTTATTCAAATGAATATTTATATTTTCACTTGTAATAATAACACATAACACGTGAACAATCTTTAATTTGTCCTCTTTCCTTTTTAGCTTTTCTTCTTTTTCTTTCTTTCACATGGGTGACTTTACTTTTTTTTTAAAATTTTTTTAGTGTAACTGACGTTTACGTTACAGAATATGTTTTAACAAGTGTTGAGTTGCATGTCTATTTTTGTTTGTAATTCTGCACTTATAACGTGAACCATGGTGAGTCATTCTCTTCTTTTATTTTTTTCATAGCTAAGACAATTTGGATAAAATGTGAAGAATTGATAGTTACAGATACATTGCTTTAATTTTTTTTATATTATAGTTGAAGAGGTATCAAATGGATTTTAATTTATTATATAATGTTTTGAGTATTTAATTTTTTTTATTATGATGTTATATAATATGAATATCAAATAAAAACAAAATATTTCAGCAACGTTTTGTATAATTAAATTTGGGTTATATTAGCCTATTTTAAATGGATTAAGTGTCTTCTAATTTCTTTTTAAAATAACACTTTAAAATCGAACCGATCGGACTAGAACATCACTCATTTAAGCCCAAATGCAGCTTTTTGGGCCAAACTTTTCATGCTATAAAAGGAATAAAATCAGTAAAAAGTAATATATGGGCCTTACTTTTCAAATGCTAAACTCACGAATACTGCAATAATGGAAAAAGGAAAAATTACAGAAATTCACCTTTTAGTTTACTTATTATCATTATCCCCTATAAGTTTTACAAATCTCCAAAATCCCTCATTTTCGCTCATCAGATTAGTGTATCTCGCTTATCAGTTTAGTGTATCTCGCGCATCAGATTAGTGTATCATGTATAAAATGTACCTCGCGCTTCAAATCAGTGTATCTCGCGCATCAAATTAGTGTATCTCACGCATCAGATTAGTGTGTCATGTATAAAATGTAATGTATCTTACTTGACGATTAATGTATCTCGTGCATCAGATTAATGTATTAACGCTTATATTATTGTATCCGTTTTTTAAATTTTTGAGGGATTTCTGTAATTATAAACTTATAAGGGACAGATGGTAATTTTGCCTTAAAAGTATGTGATTTCTGTCCTTTGAAAAAATGTACGAACACAAATAATGAGCAGACCAATCCACTTTTTTATATGTGGGTTCTTTCAGAATATTTTTTTGTTTTGAATAAAGAAGCACGTGAACCTTTAGTGTACGACAGGTGTTTTTCTCGGTGGATGGATGAGATAAATGCCTATATTGCTTTATAATGTTATTGTTATGTTGATGTTATATTAAAGAATGAAATCTAAAAAAGTTGCTTAGTTTCATTCTTTAGAATTGTCGAATTCTGTATATATATTTCATTCATCCATAACATACTATAAGGTGTAGCTCTAATTAATAAACTCTAATTAATGCTAATACAAATCATTCCCTTTATCATTACATTTAACAAGGAGTTGTGCATTTTTAACTTGGAGTCACTTAGATTATATTCCTAATAGAGTTACTTTGGGTGATACGACGCCGTTTCAGTTGGTCCAGCTTGTCTTGCATACTGCATATATACAGTAACAAATTTCATCACATTCATTTTAATTAATTAATTAATTAGCAGAAATAATTCGAGTATATTTGTTGCTACCTTAAAATAAACTTCTAGCTTCTTTCTGAGTACCGCATATTCTCTCTTTAATTGCTGAAAAGTTCTCTTACATCTGCTTCAATTTACGAAGAAATTAAAATAAAGAAAAAAATTAATCACATAATCTCACGATGAGATCTGAAAAGAGTAAAATATATGCCTTGACAAAACATGACTAGTGTACAATTTTGTGATGCATGAATAGTTTATGATATATTCTGTCTCGACAAAAATGTCGACTAGTAAAAAACCATATTTAAGTAAATTCTAAATAAGCCAGTAGGCATGTAAGAGCATCTTGCAAGCCATCAACTACGACAAGTAAGTTCCAGAGGATTAATATTTGGGTATAAATAATACTATAAATGAGTAAGAATATTCAATAGAAATTAGATAGACATCAACTTTTAACCTTGATTTTTTGTTAAATGGGCTAGAAATTGAAAGTTAAAAATTTAAGACTATTTTCAAGGTCAATAGGTACATACAATGTAATTTCTAATGTTACATTTTATCTATACGGTCCAGGTTAAAAATACTTTCAACTTTTTTTTCCTGTGTACTTTCTCCCTTTCGTAATAATAGTGCAAGCTAGTCACTTATAATAATGTCTTGGAGTAAATATTGATAATTGATATTAGATTTCTGATCGTAACATGCTATAACATATTAAATTATGTTGATAGTGTAAAAAATTATTTATATTAATGACGATTAATTACCCTTCCACGTTTCCAGCTCGGCAGTATACCATGAACTGTGTACATTCAATTTTAACTTTCTTGGCTCCAATGCTGCATACAATTAGTCATGAAAAAAAGTTGTTATAATAAGTTTGATGATAAATTAAAGGAAATTATCATTTTCATTAATTATTGTAAGTATCTAGTTTATCATATAACCAATCTTATTAATTTCTAACCTTGAACTACTGCCCTTAAACTGATGCATATAGTTGTCAAGCTTTGCAAAATCAAGAGGATGTTCTTCCCTAAAATAATTAAACATTCAATAAATTAAATAATTATATTAATCAATCAGTGCATTATATATGTCTAAGAGGAAAAAAAAACTCACAATGATTGGTCAATATTATGAATGAACCTAGCAGAATCATTATAAAACAAAGTAACAACTTCTTCCACAAAGTTAGGAGTAGCATCATCTTGCAGCTCTTCCAACTCAATAAATTGCTCATCAACATATCCCTGCACCCATGCAAGTGACTCAAACCAATTAAAACCTACTATCTAATTAAAACTGTCCAATTTCGAATAGTTCACGGACAAAAAAATTAGTCATTTTTTTGTTTGGATTAACGGTTAGTAGAAAGGATAACTTTGAGCTATTTAACTAGTTGTAGGGCATTTTGCGATATCAATGCCCCTAATAATAAATGCAAAAAAAAGAAGAGAGGAACCTGATCGAAAAGGGACTGCCTAAGGCTAGCAACTTGACGATGCAAGTTATTATTTCTTTCCATACGAATAACAATGAATTATAGACACACAAATAGAGTAATTAAAAGATAATAATACTACTAATACTAATATACTTAGAAATTGTATGCTGAATATGGAGAAGGTAGTGGGAAATGGAACAAGGGTAAGGTGGTTTATATAGGAGCAAAAAAAGGACCTAAGGCAGACCTAGCTTAGAAGATATGGGTTCAAGATTCACTTGAATCGATTTTTTTTCTCTAAATTTAGTAAGAAATTTATTAAATAGTTATAATTTTTTGAATTTCTTAAATATTTACAAGAAATAATTTGTGTACAAATCAAGGGAAAGTATATGATAAACTTTTTTTTTGTTTCCCACATGATGGCTGGTATATGTATTGAAGTTTGACTAAATTTGAATTTGTAGGTTGTAGAACTCATTTTCTAGGGACGTCCTGCATTACAAATCCATTTCTAGGGATACCCTCTCAACATGATTCTTTTCATTCTCAAAATATGGCTTAAACCCACGAGCATGGGGTAGTATGACACTTGTCGTGCTTGGCTGACTTGGTTACATTGATGTAACTCATGACTTAAGAGTCCAATACGGAAGTGGAGTAGGGAATATTAAAAAACAGTATCATTCCTTGAAGTGACTTAATAAGGAAAATTGAAGTTAAAAATTAATGAGAGCCCAAATTGGAATAATTGAGAATGAAGTATTGGAGAAGAGATCATATCATTATAGCTTTATTCCCTAAATTCTTTTTTCTAGAATGATATCTGGAGATTTATTATATCATCACATTTCATATTTGTAGGAATGCTCTTTACTTTCAAAATTGATTTTCTTTTAATTAGAGTGGTGTTTGGATCAACTTGCACGCATCTCAATTAATTATACAAGGTATCTATTACCTCCCATTATTACATGTATCGAGTAACTTTTATCTAATAAAGGCTGGAACAAATAAAAAGAAATCTCATAATGCTCATGGTTCTTAGCTATATATTTCATTTATCATAATCTTAGGCTCTAATACGGATAAATCGAATCACAATGGGGAACAAAAAAAAGGGAGTAGTTGTGTTATTGGTTTTACTTTTTCCCAAAAAAGGAATACTTCTATATATATATATATATATATATATATATATATATATATATATATATATATATTTACTAAACTTTCGATTCCCTTATCATGATACAATGTTGATAAGAATAGTAAGCCTTTGTCCAAATTAAATACATTATTGGCACCTTTTTCTTTTCCCTTTATAGTACTTTATTACATCATGGCTCATGCAATATTATTGCTCTTTCATAAATTGCACTTATATGTCTATCTCTGGAGAATTATCCCCTCTTTTACTCAATGATACAACTTTGGATATTTCATATTTTATTTTAGCGTAAATGCAACCATTCAAAAGTTAGCTTTTAGTTAGGGTCACTTTTTATTATTTTTATATATACATAAATAAATATTCTTCCACACTATTCTGTTCTGCTCACCCTATCCAACAAATTCTTTTTTAGTTGGTAGGCCTACAAAAAGGACTTACATAAATATTACTCCAATAATGTAAATACAGTAGAAATAAATTGTTTAGTTTTGATAAATAAATAAAATGAAACACAACAAAAAAATAAACGCCGCTGCCGGGGATCGAACCCGGGTCACCCGCGTGACAGGCGGGAATACTTACCACTATACTACAACGACCTTGTTGACATATTTATATCTAAATAATAATACATTCTCAACAGACAACTTATTTACTGAAGCTGGCTCACCTTGCTCTGATATGAATCGGTTTAGTTGGATGATCATTTGACCTTTCTGGATGCTATTTTGGCCAGAGATGTGCAGCGATTGCGTTTGAGAGCCATTCCTGTGCTTTAAGGACCCTCGGGAGACCGAGATGGGAGAGCTGTTTCTCCACCAAAATGCATATTAATTAGCTGCTTCTTGCTTATAATTTTGTGCATTAACAACGTACAATTTGCTCCACATTTTTTTTTGGTTAGAAAGATACGTAAAATTTATTTATTTTATATTAGCTAAACATCAGTACAAGGAGTGAGGGCCAGTGGCCCGTGTTGACCCAATGGGTCAGAATTACACAAAAGATGTTGAGTGGCCAATACAAAACTAAAAATTGTCTATATATTCCTAAATTAGTACCATCTCCATGAGTACACTAATCTTCAAAGCTATGAAAATCCATGACTACTAATTTTATGTATCTTCCTTGACTTAGCGATAGCTACGATAACTTGGACTGTACATGCAACTCTCAGCATATGTTACTAGGTTCTCCGGTTGAGGTAGACGAGTGGCCAAGCCTGTTGAGCAAAAGGAAATGAACATCAATACTACAATTGATAGATACATGTCGAAAAAAAAGTGTTAAAGTTCTCCAGTGACAAGATTGTAGAGGCAAAAATTACCAAGTTCACATGCTTTTGCTGCTACTTTGGCAGCAATGTGAGCTGAAATCTTCCTTATGTTGGCAAATGGTGGGTATATTAGTCCCTTCTCCAAGTTCTCTTGACTTACTTCTGCTGCTAAAGCTTCCGCTGTTCAGATGAAATAATTCGGAGATAGAAATGTAAGATTTTATGAGGATGAAAGGCACCACTTTAGTGTAAAGGTGTCAAAGATTCCAATTCCAGGAAAATGTTTACAGTAGCATATGCACAAAAGTTATAATCCAGAAAATAATCAAGAGATAGAAGTTGATCAGAACGCGAATTGCACTAGATATTATCATAAATAGTAGAGTAACATTATGCAGAACTTACAGGCTGCCAGGAGCATGTCATCATGAACGCGAATAGCACCAGATATTATAAGTCCCAGACCCAAACCAGGGAAGATGTATGCATTATTTCCCTAGAGAGAAATTGAGTACGTAATGTTATGAAATTTAAATGTATTTAGGAAAAATGTAAAGCCATATGTTTTGACATTTCAGACCTGACCAGACACGAAAACTTTCCCCTTGTACTCAACTGGAGCAAATGGACTCCCGCTAGCAAAAATGGCCCGCCCCTGTATGGATATGGAAAATTTTTAGAACTGCAAGAAAACAGAACATCTGCAAAGACGAACATTGACAGAGTAATACCAACTTCAACGTAAAAAATGGACTGTCCAATAACTTACTTCACTCCATGTATAAGCCTCTTCAGCAGTACATTCAGACTGTGATGTTGGGTTGGAGAGAGCAAAAATAACTGGTTTCTGCATTACAAACCATTTATAACAATAAATTATTCTTGCTTAAGTCTTTTACCCAAACTAGGTGGACTTACAGAATGCAGCTTTTCTCCGAGAAGGATTTCAAGGAACAAGGAATAGTACCTTATTGAAGGTTGCCATAGCTTGTACCACTTCTTTAGTAAACGTCTTCCCAGTGCCAGAAGACCCAATCAAGACGGTTGGCTTAATTAACTGGTACACAATAATACGAGTTAAGGATGAGACTTCGAGGGGGAGGATAACGAAACTGGGAGGAGGTGATATATTTGTACCTTCACAGCATTCACCAGTTCTTTTACTGGCTCGTGGTCATGAGCCCAGGGCCTCTTAAAATGTTGAAGTGACTCCATACGAGACCTAACTATCAACCCCTAGAGGAAGAATGATGTGTGGATGTTTAGTAATCAATGAGCTGCTGGAAGACCAATTGAAAGAATAAAAATATCTAATACAGACAATTTCAGATACCTTAGAATCCACCATCCAGGTTCTCTTGCGTGTCTCTTCTAGAGGGGCTCCAGTCTACACGAAGAACACCATTGCATAAATCACTTGACATATTTCGTTTTTATAAAGGTGGTAGAAACTTTTGACACAAGATCTTTAATCAAAAGTCAAAACAAAGAGAAATAGTTTCCTTCAAGGCCAAACCTGTTTTGACATCTCAAGAGCTATGAGTTCTGCTATCCCGGTACCAGCCTGCATTGTCAATAAGTGATTTAAGGGGCATAACGGAAATCTACAGAGATATACAATGGAAGGGAAACTAATATATGATCAAATCCAGCTCTTAAACTGCTAAGGCCTTAAAGGAGGAAGGTGTTGAGAAATTCCAAGTACAACTTTGGAGGTTTCAACACTGAAAAAATCCACCTCTGGTCTTAAACATAATGAAAATCGAACTTCATTTTGCTAAACGAGCAAGATTGTTAGCTAATATGAGGGCAAAACCAAAAGCTGTATGTCAAAACATCATTACCTCTCCAGCTCCCAGGAATAAAAATTTATGCTGTGCCAAGTTTCCCCCCACTAAGTTTAGTGCTGCCATGATCCCTGCTAGGACCACAGATGCAGTCCCCTGGAGGAAAACACAGAACAGGAAGATGTTAGTGACAGAATGCGTGTATCAGTCATAGAAACACCACTTCTATGACAGCATTATAATATTTGAGTCCTTATCTTACCTGAATGTCATCATTGAAAACAAGGTGGCTAGTTCCATACTTCGCAAGAAGGTCAAATGCGTTATGATTCGCAAAGTCTTCAAACTATTGATGTATGTCATGAAGTTAGAACACGGAGTAAAGTTCAATATACATATGTACAACTTCATCAGAAGACAACCAACCTGAATGAGCACTTTCTCTCCGTAAGTTTGCTTGACAGCAGACATAAATTCATCCAAGAGTTCAGCATATTCCTGAATGTGGACGAACCATCAAAAGAAGAAAGTTAAAAACATATACAACCTTCTACGAAATGTACTCTATGACCTAGCATTGTAGGAAATAAAAATTGTGAACCTGTCCTCTAGCTCTTCTTTGTCTGAGCCCAATGTAAAATTCATCTTTTAACAATTTCTCATTGTTTGTACCCACATCAATGGTTACTGGCAAGCACTGCAAAGGAAGAAAGGATAATTAATCTACCGATTTTTCTCCATTGGTTAGGTGGAGGTAAAAGGAAGTAGATAAGGCTCTGCCTGACTGATAATGCTAACTAATGCTTTTCAAGTGCCAAGTAGCTGGGCAACTATAAAGTAACATGTGCTATTTGCAGGTTTCTATGCGAAACGATGTGCAGAAAACAGTCAGATAACACAGTTTCAGACCATATGATTATTTAGCATTTTGGCAGATGTAAGATTTGATTGAGTTCACCGAACATCAATGAGATACAATACTATTTGTGAAAGAAAGGCATCATGTCCATTTCTAACAACTGTTACATTTTCCCTACAGAAACTTACAGATGACGGCCGAATGCCTCCAAGAGCGGTGTATAAAGAGAGTTTCCCTACTGGTATCCCCATTCCCTGTCAAGATGAATTGATTGTCATTAATATGTCTTTAGATACCTAAGAGAAATATGTGGGCAGATATGTCATATATATGTTTTAAAATATATATTGGTGCATAGAGAAACTGGGAACATCAGTTAAACAAACAGATGATTAGTTTTCTGTTTTTCCTTGGAATTCACCTAACATGATTCCAAAAATTAGTGTGAAGTCCATATAGAACATACCTGGCAACCTAGGTCTCCAAGGCCTAATATTCGTTCTCCATCAGTTACAACAATAACTTGAATTTTCTTCTCAGGCCAATTCTTTAATACCTCAAGAATTTTGCCTCTGCAAATGGCTATAACAAATCAGATCCAAATGTAATAAAAAAAAACTTGGGCCACTAATTTGAAAATTATCTGTTGAATTCCAAACACATACTTTTCTTTCAAGCTGATGAAAAGGCCTTGAGGTCGTCTGAAGATGCTACCATACTTCTGGCATGCTTCACCTACTGTTGGAGTATAAACTACCGGGAGAAGCTCTTCCACGTTTTCCATAAGAAGCTTGTAGAATAGCCTCTCATTTCTCTCCTGCACCAGGATGCAAGAATTTGTATATTATGATGCCAATAAATTGGGAAAATGTACAAGGTCTTGATCCAAGCAAGATCTATTTGTTTGGGACGTCTTAGATGTAATCAGACTCCAATTATTATTATGCCATTGTTTCTTTAATACTAAAGTATAACTTTAACAGAAAGCAGCAACTAATTATCAGCATATATTATGTGCTACTACCTGAAGATCCATCATGGCCATGTACCTTTGCAGTGGTACATCATACTGACGCAGATTGTTCATCAATTTCTTAACCTGACAGAAGAAGTGACACAACAATGCAGTTAAATAGAGAGCTTACATTTGGTCAGGAAGAGGAAGACTGAGAGAGACATAATTAAGGCTATGCAAAACACAACATGGACAACCTGAAGCTCGTGATTAAAAACCACAGGAGGAAGAAGACCACGTAAATAGTGTGAATCCCTTTCTTTCTCGCTGAAAGCTAACCCTTTGTTGTAGTGTGGATTACGCAACAATGAGTATCCACTGCTCACCAAAAAACAGAATCATGTTCATAATGGATACAAATGAAGAAACACTTCTCAGGTTCACCAATGATGCTCATTTTCTTTTAACATCAAAAAATTAAGGAGATCAACAAGTATCCCATTCTATTACATCATTTTCAGGTGAGCTTAAATGGAAAGATACAATTTTAAACTAATATATAAAGACACCAGGAGAAAAACAATCAATCAAGTGGCATTATAAAAATGAAAATAATAAGAACCGACCAGAACAAAAAAAAATAATCATTTTTTAACAGATTCATATGATTAATGACAAAAAGCAACACAAATTGAAAAACCAAATTTCAGAAACCAGGGTATGTTCAGTATAAAAGCTTTCCAATTTTCTCCTGTTCGATTGATCATATATTTTGAAAAACATTTTTTCGAAAATAAATTACTATTGATTTGTGTCCACTCCGCACTAGACAAGATGATGTGGAATTTTAATAGAGAGCATAGAAAATATCGAAACAAAACGTAAAAATCGAATCTTTTCACCTAGCAACAGAGAAGTTCCAAGGAGTAATAGTTTGATCTTCAGTGGCACTATCCTCGCCGTACACATCGCCGACTCCACCAGTGACCGTCGATTTAGAATCTTTCTCTATAACTGGAGAATTTTCCTTCATCTCCTTCAAAGTATTTTCCATTAAAACACTCACATTCCGGTCTCCATTTGGGCTCACAGAGGCCACCACCATAGGAAAAGACACCTTTTTCCGGGACTGAATCAAACATCTTGAAACCCCAGATAGCGAATCGTTCTGCAAAAACAAAAATCTGATCAGACAAAAACATTTGCAAGACTAATCTGGAAATGAAAGATTCAAAGAAATTCATCATAAAATTTGATCAAGAATTCCATGATTTAAGAGCTAACAAGATATGGGGTTTGGGCTAAGAATGTTATTTACCGGAAAATTGGTTCCATTCAATGAGAACATTGTGATTTGTGAGAGAAGAAGAAGAAATACAGAGTATTTTGTTTTTGTTGAGAAAAGGGAAAAGAGAGAAAGAGTGTTAAATACTAGAAAAATCTGCTTATGAGGGCTTATTCTAAGAAAATGCGGCGACAAGACCGTGTAAATTTCACAAGAAAAATGACAAAAATTATTCTCACGTTTGTGTAGCTTCAAAGTGACTGTATACTAATCTATCCGTTTTAGTTTATTTGTCCTATCACATATTATTTTATCTATTTTTTTTATAAAAAACAATGAATAATCTTTTACTTGACATATTTAAAATTATGAAATTAAAGAACACTTTAATACATTTTTTATATTTTTAATTTAAAACACAAAATTTAATTTTTTTAAGATTCATGATAAAACAAAATTAGATAAATAAATTAAAATAAAGGGAGTATATTTTTGAGCAATTTTAATTTTTAAAGTTTGTCAAAAATAAGTATATTTTGTTGGTGTCAAATTTTGTTATATTTAATGTGGATTATGAACACAAAAATTTAACATGACCTTGTATAGATAAGTTAATTTTTAAAAATATATCACATTATTTAAGTGTTTAATCAAAATATAATTGAAATGTCTAAATAAAATTTAATCTGACAAGTTTAAAGGGGAATAAATTAGGCTATGGAAATTGAAAGGTGACGTGTGAACTGTGACGCATCTAAAGTGATTTATGGAAAGAAGGAAATTCCACTGGCAGAGTCTTCATGGTAATACAAGGAACCTGTCTTTATCTTTGGACCTAATATTTCGCATTATGGTAAGATGCTTTTGTGATAGACGCGAATTCATAATTTAACAGTTTATGAATTTCTATAAATCTAAAATTATAGAAAAATATTTGTTACAAGTGTCCAAGTATTTGAACCCTTGTCAAGGGGACAACAAAGTTTAAGTGGTTAAATATTTCATTCTGTCACTTTTACTTGTCTCATTTTGACTTGGCACACTCATTAAGAAAACGAGTATTGATATATGTAGTTTATCAAACTATCACTATTAAATGATGTTTCGTATTAAGTCTTGAAAAATGGTTTGAAGAAAGAGTATTTACTGATGAGGGTAAACATGAAAAAATATCATTGTCTTTTTTTGATATGTCAAAAGTGACAAGTAAAAGTGAACGGAGGGAGTAGTAAATTTCTCAATATAAACATAGTTATTTCACATAGTTTTCTTTTCTTGATTTTAATTTTTGTCAATAAAAAAAAGTAATTTTCTGAGATAATAATTACTCCTAATTGAGTGATCATCCGATAAATCAACTACCGAAATGCTGGCAAGTAGAACACCTCAACAATAAGGAAAAAGAAAGGATTGTGCATGTCTGTTTGGGTGTGGATTAGTAATTGTATTATCAAAATACCAACTTTGTGGATGCTGATTTTTCCTGTGAACATTATGTATTACACACTCCATGAAGTAGAGAAAAAATAATCTTAATTGCATATAAGCATCAGTAATTTACAATTACATTTTGCCCTGTGGAAGCATAGTCATTGCTTACATTTTTGTGCTATTCTGAGGAGACTACACTTGAATCTTACAAGAATGAATATTCCTCAGTGCTATAGAAATAGTTATCTGCAAAACTCCTAAATACAAACACATACTAAAGATCCTAGACCTAGAGGTGTATGAACCTTTTTATGTCTCTTAAAGATGATATATAACAATTGCCACATTCTTTTGTGAAGAAAAGAGGTGGCTTCAGGCAATATGTACAAGCTCTTGTAACTATCCATATCTATCTATCTTGTTTGGAAGTTCAATGTCTTAATAGCGTAAGAGTACATAAAGGCAAAAAAGACTGCAAAACCAACCAAAACCACAGCAACTGGTGCCATGAAGTCTGGATTGTATCCGAAATGATCTTTAATGTAGTCCTTAATCATAGGGTTTGGAGACATATTTGGGACTGTGATAGTAGTCTCCACATCACCATACTGTGATACAATGCAACCATAAACAGTCCATGCAACTGGACAGATCCAGTAATACCATATCCACCACTTGGGAATTCTCTGAGATTTTAATGAGAAATATTAGTATTGTTGTTATGTGCAAGATTATTTATATGTTTGAATGCTTGTAAAGAACATTTGACTTACTGGTCTGGGAATGAAGAAACCGGAGAAAAGATTGAAGAGAGCATAGAATGCTGCAGCAAAGATCGCAGCTACTTGGTGGTTCGGTGTGATGGAAACAGTCATCATTCCATAGTATGTCCAGTATAGGAAGGAGAAGAAGGTTACAAAAAAGAACCAGAAGAATTTAGCCGCCGTCCACTCAAAGCCGATCATAGCATACACTATGAGAGTATAGTATGTTGTTTGGATGAGTACGTATGGTATTTCTGCAATTACCTGCAAGCCAAATGTATTACATCAATTACTGAGAATGGATAAGAAAATGTCCTGAAAAAAAGATATGACTGCTTAATATGTTGTTATAATTTAGTTGGATGATGCTTACCTGTGCCATAGCATATGGTAATGCTGAATACATCCCAGCAGCCCTTTCTCTATAAAAGACGGTTCTTTCAACGGCTACAATTGGCTGTACAGTCGAACAATTATTGATTCCAACAAACAGTACAGCTGCATACATTGCCCCGATGACTATCATTAGATCACTGCTACTTACTCTGTAACACAGAAAAAAAAAACAAACTTATGGAGTTAGTAATCGACCTTTTAGATTGTCTGGTTTAAAAAAAAAAACCATGAAATCTGTGGGTTAATTTTAGATAAGAGGTAGATACATTTTACTGCCAACGTTCCAGAAAATTGTCCCTATCATTAGTGCTGCAGCCAGACTAAAGAAGAATCTGACAAGGTTATAGTCTGGACTTCTCCAGTAAGTCCACCATTGTTTCCATAAGCAGGACTTGAACTGGCCCCATGTGGGCTGGGAATATTGTGTGGTAAAGTTGAGGTCTTTGGCTCCAGGAGGAGGTGTGCTCAAATCATTGACAAGAGCCTTGTTTCGTCTGCATGAAGCAACATATTTCATTAGTTTTTTTTTGAATGTGCCAAAGACATTTTGCAGTTCACTCATTTTTACTTACTGATGCAAAGCTGATGATCTGTAGTATTCAGCAAAATCCATTCCTAGTCGAGTTTCTGTGGAAATTGAACTTGCCTCTAGCATCCAGGTAGCTGGATTATACTTCTCTTTAATTTTTTGAACTCCTGGAATTGCCTGCATTAGATAGTTGAATTAGTGCACTTTCCTTTGACACTCATAAGCAAAATATGAGGTGGTTCTTAGTTATTTGAATGTATAGTTCAAGAATCAGTAAGTACCTCGAAATACTCAATAATTTTCTGAGAATGTCGACCTAATGGGCCTGCATAGATTACTTGTCCGCCTCTTTTCATAAGAAGCAGCTGATGTGCAGAAGAAAACACATATTAGAGAAAGGGGGCTTACAGAGCTAAGAGACATTTCTTTTTCAGACTGGAT
Source organism: Solanum verrucosum (assembly GCF_900185275.1). NCBI lineage: Eukaryota > Viridiplantae > Streptophyta > Magnoliopsida > Solanales > Solanaceae > Solanum > Solanum verrucosum. The sequence continues at coordinate 740,179 of NW_026020014.1, read as the reverse complement.
GGTGTGGAAGTTAAGAAAATCACTTATTTTACCTCATCAAATGCTTCAAATATATCGATACTTGGTTGATGTATTGTGCAGACGACAGTTCTCCCTGTGTCTACTGTGTTTCTCACAGTTCTCATAACAATAGCTGCTGCTCTTGCATCAAGACCAGAAGTCGGTTCATCCATGAATATAATTGAAGGATTTGCAACAAGCTCTACTGCAATAGTCAATCTCTTTCTTTGTTCTGTTGACAAACCAGTAACTCCTGGTAGACCTACAATTGCATCCTTGAGATTGTCTAGCTCAACCAGATCCATTACTTCATCCACAAAAACCTGGAAAAAGGTTTTCAACGAAAAACTCAGTATTTTTCCTGTAAAATTGTTACATTATAACATAAGGAGGAGTTACTCCATACCATCTTATCTTCATTTTTGACTTCTTTTGGGAGCCGGAGGAAAGCCGAAAATAACAAAGATTCATGGATAGTTACTTGAGGTGAGTGTATATCAGTTTGTTCACAATATCCTGAAACTCTGGCAAATGTTTCTTGATTCTTTGGAAATCCAGATATTCTTACATCACCTTCAATGTAGCCTCCAGTCTTACGTCCAGCTAGAACATCCATGAGTGTAGTCTTTCCTGCTCCACTGACTCCCATCAGTGCTGTCAATACGCCTGGCCTAAATGCACCAGTCACTTCGCGAAGCAATTGAAGTCTGTCCTCTGTTACTCCTTGGTCCCTCATTTCCTGAAAAAATCATTAAGTAGGTTCAGGTTCAATCATAGAATACTCACTGATAAGGAGATTGAAGAGCTACAATGGTGATAAATTATCAAACTAATTAGGTGAAAATGAGTGGAAGGATATGAATCTTACTGGTGGCATGTCAACAAAGTAGCTCACATCTTCGAAGGACATTGCCAGTGGGGTAAATGGCAGAATCATTCCTTTCTTTGCTGCAACACCATTTGCAGCCTCAAGATTTGCATCATCATTTCTATGGAGGCCAGTAGAGCCGGTACGACTGCTCATTCGTCGGATTTCCATTTCTCCTGCAAGAGAATAATTTTATTGTAAGCGTTACTTGTTTTTTCCTAAACATATTCTGTGATTGATGGGCTAAAGATCATACTTGTTCTGTTTCCATCTGCTGCAGATAAGGATCGAGGGAGATCATCTCTCTTCGACCTGTTGACTCTAAGTCTAGGGGGGTCCCTACTTTCTTCTTGATCAGCTTCCATATCCCTGGCCTGCTCTTTGGATAATACAGCTTGTGGCTTGTTTAGAGCTGATAGGGTGACAAAAGATCTAATAAGTTTAGAGAATGCACTGAATAGAAAATCCCATTATACATTTTGAGGAGTGAATACTTACGGCTGAGATACATAAGAACAACGGTGAAAAGAACGTTGAAGAGAATTGTGAACCCCAGAAGAGCAGCAGCACCAATCCAAAACCATCTTTTTTCAGCAAAAACGTCAAAGTTTCTCATCACTTGCACACCCAATCTAGTAATTCCATCTGAGGCCTGTGAATGGATTATATATGGTTATGAACTTCGATAAATCACATTGTTTCTTTCTGGAGTAGTCTTATGTTTCACTTGATAATATGGTCAAGAGAGGTGGTAAAGGACAAGGAGAAGGTAGAAGCGAACTTACAGGTCTGTTCATCCACCTTGGAGCAAACATTTCATTTACAGTGAAGGCGTTGAACCCGTAGGATAGAGGTGAAACCCAAAATCCCCATCGCCACCAGTCTGGAATTGAACCTGTTACAATTAAGCCAGAACTTTGTCAGTGATTAAAACTTGTGAACAATCCCCTAAAAAGAATTAAGCATTTATATTGCTATTTTCTGGCTGCAATTTTTTTAATCGGTAACAAATAGAAAACAAATGGTGTTATCTTCTACATGTTAATGTTCTTGAACTAACCTCTAGGCAGGATGAAACCACCCAATAGGAACACAAGAAGGAGCGTGAGTGCTCCACCAGTATTTGCAATAATCATAGTCCTACAAACTCCTGCAGTGAGCCTAAATAATCCAGCAGCCATTTGTTGGATCAGAAAAACCAACAGTGATTGCTTGAAGAACCTGGGCAAGGGATAATAGCAGTAAAGTCAAATTCAATACTCCGCCAAGGTACGCAAATTTCTCATGTCAATCTACCAAAGCATCTATTTAACTATTTTGTAGTGTTGCGCGCTTGGCTTGTCCTTTAAGATAAGTTGTACATTTGACATCTTTTTCTGAGATTCAAATATACAAGTTGAAATGTACTTTGAAATGATTATTGAATTACCTGCTAGCTTCGGGGGCAAAACCAATGGTATAATATGTCATGACCATCCACACAATAGTCTCAAGCACAGAAATTGGAACCTTTAGGAGCACAGTTGGTAAAGTGAAAGTCCAAGGTGGATGGAAAAGAAGGTCCCTATGCTTGTAGAAAACAGGAAGCCTTTGTATGATGAGTGAGAGTTCAGAGAAACCATTGAACATATTGATGACCATTCCAAATATGAGGGCACCAACATAGACACCACCGTCATCTTCATTTGCGTGGTGCATTTTGGTCCTCAAGAACACAGTTGATGCAATGAGTGCGACGATAACTATTTGAACAGTTTTGAAAATGTAAACAAAAGAGTTCCTCTTGATCAAAAGCCATTCTTTATCAAAGTTTGTCTTAAGAAGCTCTAATGTAGGGACAGTGTACTTCTTGAATATTAAAGCAGCTGGGTGACTTCTTGTTTTGTCATAAGGAACTGATAGCTCATTTTCTATACGTAAGCCAACATGGAAGCGCTTGAATCTCTTTGCAAATTCAGTTACTGATATGTACTGGTATGGCTTATGTTTATTCACCCAGTACTGCTCTTGATCCTTCTTTGATGTAACCTATGCAACAAATTACATGTTAGATTATGTTGCAAATACGAAATGGGATTCAACTTATATGCACATTGTCTGTTTTATTTTTCAAGTTAACAATTCCTTTTATTATGAGCTATGTTGCTCGAAACCTTCAAAAATGTTGTTGCACCCATGTGGCATAATTCAAAAAGACATATCTTTTGGATGATCCGACATACACCCAAAGTCATTTGATGATTACCTCTTGCAAGAAATCAGCAGTGCCTTTTCTTTCTGGACATTTAAAACCACAGGTTTCGAAGAATTCGAGTACATGTTCACGTGGGCCTTGGTAAACAATCTGGCCTTCAGATAAGAGAATGATATCGTCAAAAAGATCGAATGTCTCAGGAGCAGGCTGGAGGAGAGACATCAAGATAGTGGCCTCTGTAAGATGTACAATCTGCTGTAAACATTTCACTATCTGAAATGTAGTGGAGCTGTCCAGTCCAGTAGATATCTCGTCCATAAATAGTGTTTTTGTTGGCCCAACAATCATCTCCCCTGCATCATCAAGCCCATTATTCTTCTTATGTTATTTCTCCGAGTTTATGTTATGAGACAACAATTAATCAAAGCAATAATGAAATAAGATTGTTGATAAATGTGTTGATGAGATTAAAAGTGATATTATAAACAAGTTTATTTTGTTTTAAAAGAAAAATGATAAAAACTTTTGATACTAAAAGAGAACTTTCGACCGTACCAAGCAGCCTTAGTTTTTTTTTTTCTTGTAATAACATATTAAGATACTTTTCAACTTATTTATCTTATTAAACACGTTTTATTAGCGTATATCACTCTATGCGACACCTATACGCTTTGTATATAGACAAAGTTGTCTTAATTACTCTCTGTCCCATTTTTATTTCTTTGTGCGTTCATTAAAGAATAATAAAATTAAGTGTAAAAAGAAAACTATCTTAATGTTAAGGATATAGAGTAATTGATTTTTATTTTTTTTAAAAGGATATGGAGTAATTGAAAAGAATTGTCAATTTTAATCTTAAATTCCTAAAACGACAACTAAATTGAAATAACTTTCTAAAGCCAAACAACAGTGAAAATAAGGCAACGGGAGTAAGACACTATTTTTACTTTAGAAGGTAATATAGTCCAATGATGTTAGGTGAAGTAGCCATTTTGGTGGTCACCCAACGAAAAATTAAAGTGCGTTAAAATTGTAAAGTAGCACAGAGCTATGTGAGAGGTGTGGTTGGTAGTTTTACTCCTTTCATATTATTAAGTCGACAGTATCATTATTTGGTTAAAGTAAGCTTTATGAAAAATGAGTACTCCGTATTATTTTTCATTATAAAATTGATTATTTTAAATTGTTATTGCAAAAATATTAAAATTTTAAAAATCACGGAAGGACATGTGTTTAAACAAGTTATATAACTATCGTTGCAATTGGTATAATTTAATTTGTTATAACAAGTTATTAACATATATTTTCCAGATGGAGTTTGTTTATTTGTTATTGCAGATAATTTAAGGTGGTTTAGAATTGAACCTGTAGTGACACGCTTCTTCTGGCCACCAGAAATGCCACGTATCATTTCATCCCCAACAATTGTGTCCCGACACACATCAAGCCCCAAAATCTGCACATTTTTTCTTTTAGTTCAGCTACTAATGTTACGTTATGTTTGTTTACCTAACAAATTAAAATTTCTACTACACCACAAATAATAAGTTCCTAAAAAATCTTTATTTCTTTTCAAATCTCAAAGGAATCTATACATCTGAACAAAAGAGTCGGTGAGTAGAGAAATTTGACCTACAGAAAATGATTTTAGTTATAGAAAAGGTGGGAGGAAAAAGGAAAGTGGTTAGTTCAGACACATCAATACCAAATATTTTCAAAAGTCAATTATAAGTTGTAAGTAAATGCCCACTTCCTATAAAGAAATTAATAAGTGGCTGGTAGGGTCTCAGTCTCACTTACCCTGAGGGTGTAATCAGTGATAAGGCTGCTTTCAAGTCCCTCCACAGCAGTTGCCTAAATTAAACATTAAAAGGAACATCACAATGTTAGTAAATATTAAAACAAGAAAATGTATCATAGTTACTTATAAGTAGCTAATAAGAGGTCAATTACCTTCATGAAAAGATCAATTTCAGCCTCCGGGAAGATTCCAGCATCTCTTTCTCTCCTTGCAAGCTCCGTTAGAAGTTCTACGAATTTAAATATATAGTTTATTATAAATAATTATAAAAACAATTAATCAAAAGTAAATCGATAAGTGAAAAATTTAAGTACCATAACGAGAGCCAACTCCTTGGCATCTAGCAGAGAAATCAAGAGTTTCTTTAACAGTCATTTCAGCAACATGAACATCATTTTGACTAATGTATGCTGATGTTTTCTGGGGTACAAATTCCTTTAGCCCGTGCCCATTATATGTGATTTCTCCTTTAACCTGTTCCATAATTAACAAGCTCGTATAATGTTACATTGAGAATGTTATCGTTGTTGCTGTAACATGTGAATTAGTATGAGAAGTGTAACTGACCTTTAAGCTAGGGTCTAATTTTCCAGCCAAAGCCAAGAGAAGGGTGGTTTTCCCAGAAGATGGTGGACCTAATAGAAGGGTCATCCTAGAGGGCTTAATTATTCCAGAAGCATCTTTAAGAATGGTAAGTTTAGTTTTCTCAGCCAAATTAAGTCCAACACAACTCAAAGCTGATTCTGCAATGTTTCTGGCAGCATTAGGCAGCGAGGGAAGAGCTCTGTCGCCGATATAGCAATCAGCTTCTATTGTTAAATGTTCGTAACGAACTTCTACTGTAGGAAGGGTAATTCCAACTCTGCAACCATAGAATGTAAGATAAGTTACCTGCTATAACAGATTAATTGAATTACAGATAACAATGGATATAAGTTAATTTTATATTATTATATAAGTGGACCTGTTCTAAAATTAGTTCATAAAGTAGTTGAACGAAGTTTTTTGGTTTCGATTGTTTGTCACATAATACACGTAGGGTGGAGAGAACGTTTTGGGCATTAAAATAATTTTGACTTTTGCTATGGATTTATGTGATTAACTTTTATTTTTAAAATGGTTTATTCTTGCCTGTCCTCTTTGATTCCTAAAATGAAAAGCTGCACGACAAGGTCGGCCGTTTCTACTTTTAACTTTTCCTTTGTTTTCACTTCAACATAAAATCCAACCTTTTTTATTATTATTATATTAGAGTCGGGCAAGGAATCGAACTTTATGAGAGTTCAAATGGTCAATCAATTAAATTATTATAAATTTTTAGATAAAATTGAACTAATTCCCTATAATTTAACGTGGATTGAATTTTGTTAGTGGATAGAGCGGTTCAACTACACTGTTTTGGATTTGTTAAGTTCTAAATAATAGTAGTAAAGCATTTTGGCTTTACATGAGTTTAAAAGACAAAAAGAAAAAGAAAGTGTTTGGTAAGAGCAAGTTGCATATTGTGAATTTGTGATGCATACGCACATGTATATGATTTGAAATAGTGCTCACGATAAGATATTGAAGAATAAAATGTAGTCGTTGGATATTTGACTTATTCTTATAATAATTACACCTAAGACACCAACTCATCCCACCCACATAAGAAACACTATTACCCAACATAAGACTCTCTTGCTACAATTACAAATTAATAATCATGATCCCTACACTAACATATATAGCACACGCAATGATGGGGTTTAATTAAATTCCTAACATAAAAAATCATGCTATGAATAATAAGTTGAAAACAAAATCCTCTATAAATTTATAAGTTTGAGATTAAATTTATATAACATAAACTTATTCAACTTGATATTATTTTATCTCATCTTCCGGATAAAATAAATTAGTAAGATCTCAGGACTACAATTCTGAAATAATTTGGTCCACGAACTAAACGATACCTTAGTATAGTGATCAAAACGCTATTCAAAAAGTATGAATTCATTAGAATTTTTGGCTCTGCAAGTAAAATTTCATTAATACTATTAACTTACTTGTCGATTCGATTTCTGAACTTTCTGAGAAACTTTTCATTATCTTCCTCTGCAACTCTGAAAAAACGATCAATAAACTCTTGGCGTTCATTGATTCCCAGATTCCGAACATCAACCTCCTTATGAACAACTTTTCTATTCCCTTGATTCTCACTCTCGGCGAACGATTTAAGTACCGTCTTTCTCAATCGATCGTAAGTCGGCAATCTCTCTAACGCAGCCCATGTGAGTGCTTCTTCATCTTCTTCTCCACGAGTACTTCTTCTACTCGGCATTGGATTGAACACATCTTCTACCATCCAATTTGCTCTGCTTCTGCTTCTACTCATCGTTCTGCTCAAACTACTCCTACTACTCCCCAACCTCCTCGGTCCCCCATTTACTTTCTCACCTTCCATTTTCGCCCGATTTAACACTAATTTAACGCTCGATTCCAGAAATTAACAATTAGAATACACAAAAACAGAGCACAGAAACGATATTTTTCATACGGAAATGAATTCCGAGCTCGTATTGATGGAGACGATTTTCTGTTTTCCAACTGAGTTTTTTTTTTTGTAACAGAAAGGGTCTCACGCTCTTCTGGTTGTGAAGAATGGGCGTATGAGTCCAGAAAAGTTAGTGGATATTTATATTAAAATAGGGGGACAGGTGACAAAAGTTGGGTGGTACATATTTCCGCCATTTCATATCAACGAATTTCTATTTCACATTAACTGAATAATTAAGAAATCGGAAAAGGGTCAAAATTGTCCTTGAACTATATGAAATAGATTATTTATACCCTTCGTTACATTTTGGGATCAAAAATGCCCCTGTTGTTATCCTAAGAGACCACAAATACCCTCAAGAGTTAACACTCCAAATTTTTGTTGACGTGGCAAGCCACGTGGGACTAATCCTTCCACCTAAGCGTTGCCAATTAGGATTCACTACAAAAGAACTAGACCTTTAGCGGCAACAACAGTCGCCACAAAAACCCAGAAAATCGTCACTAAAAGTTTTTAACATTAAATTCTAATTTTGTGTTTTTTTCTTTATTGTTTTTAAAAAAACAAATATGATATCGATTAAGTAGGAGTTTGAAGACACTATATACTTTATTTTTATGTCATATGTAAATGTATAAAATGTACAATGATGCATTATATATATATAGTAGGAGATTTGAATCGAGAAGTAATTTTGATTGTTTTTCATAATAATATTGGATGTTTTTAATATGGATATTGCAAGTTATTTATTTTAGAAAATTAGGTCGCAATCGAAAATTAATTATCATATTTTTTTGTTGAAAAAATAGGTTTTACTAGCTAATAGTTGTTGGAACCTTAATCGCCACTAAAAATCACTCATAACCTTTAGTGGCAATATTTTGGGATTTTGTGGCGACTTTGTCGCCACTAAAAGTCAAGTTCTTTTGCAGTGAATCTTAGTTGGCAATGCTTAGGTGGAGGGATTAGTCCCATGTGGCTTGCCACGTCACTAAAAAATTGGGGTGTTAATTCTTGAGGGTATTTGTGGTCTCCTGGGATAACTGCGGGGGTATTTTTGATCCCAAAATGTAATGGAGGGTATAAGTGGTCTATTTCGCATAGTTAAGGGGCAATTTTGACCCTTTTCCGTTAAGAAATACTCTTAAGTAAATTTATGAGTCAATGTATACTATTAACGGATTTTAGGTGATCTTGTGAGCCAATTTGTATCTACTAAGGAATATTAATTACATTTGTGAGTCGATACATATTACTGAATTTGTGAGTCAAAGCATATCTATTAACGAATATTAAGTGGCTTTATCAGTCAATGTATACCTATTAAAAAAGAAATGACATAATTTAAATCATAGTTTCCACTATTATTTCTTTGTTTATTCTCAAGTTATTCTAATTAAAAGTAGTAGTACAATTTATCTCTCATACCTATTAAGAAAAAAGGACACAATTTAAATCATATTTTTTTCTATTGTTCTTTTATTTATTCTCAAGTTATTTTAATTAAAAGTAATACAATTTATCACTTTAAAAAAATGTAAAACTTCATTAAAGAGAAGGGTAAATATAAAAAAAAAGTTCAAACATTCATCCTGAAGTTTGACCAATTTAATTCTTTTGAACAAAAGAAGCCTAAAAATTCACCTAAATATTTCTTTTAGAAAAACAATCACTTAAATGAAATAAAAGGAGTACTTTACTATTGTATTTATTTTTCTTTTGATATTTTATTTTTGAAAAAATCATACCATATACACATTTAAGAGATAATATTGCGGATTTAAACATATTTTAAAAAAATTCTTACTTATAACAGTTTATTTACTGATTATAACATATTAATTAAATTTAAGTTTATTTAAAAATCAATTACAATTTAATTTATTAAATGATTAATCTCTTTATATTTTTATATTATTAATAGTTAATTAATTTGATTGCAGTTCCTTTTTTAAAACATAAATTATCAGTTACACAAATTTAGGGATTTACATTGATTAGAGTTCCTTGATTACCGTTACACTCCAAATCTCTCATATATTAATCCCACCACCCCACGCCTATCCAATACTACACGCCACCACCCCACGCCTATCCAATACTACACGCCACCACCCCACTACCCCACATTCACAATCGTCCCTCCCATCTTTCTCACCACCCCACCGCCCCAACTTCACAATCACCCCTCTCGTTTCGTTTCTCATCATCATGTCGAAGGAAACCATTGTGACGCCTTGAAAGAGTCCTCGATTAGTTGAAGGAACTTCTACGGATGAAGTACATGCTCCAACTTTCAACATATTGACTCAAACCCCGCCGCCAAAAAATGTTGAAACTCCGGCAAAGGGTGGTTCCTCTCACTTGAAGGATCAAAAGGAGAAAAAAACGAAGGAAAGAAAAAGGTGAGTTCGGCAAATCAAAAGGGAAAGAAGAGGAAGGGAAAAATTGTAGAAACCCCTTCTGATTTTGATTCTGATTTTGTTAGTGAAATAAAAAGGAAAAAAAAAATTAAAAAAAAGCAACAAATGTAGAAGTTGCTCAATCTTCAAAATCATCAACAAGAAGAACAACAAAAAAGAAGGAATAAAAAATTCCAATATCCAAAAAAGGCAAAAAAAATGTTAGGGTAAATACTATATTTAATTTATTTTCACATTATTCATATGATGCATGTGCCTCAACAAGAAGATAGTATGTATTTCTATACTTTACTGATTTCATCAGAAAAGTTAACTTAATTTATTTCTTAAAATGACTTTTTCTTTTATTTATTTTTTCAGTGATTATGGTTTGTATACATGTCTATTTGCTGAATACATAGTAATGGTGTTTTTGATATGCGTTCTTGATATCGATGCAAAGTACCATCGTCAAAGGTATGCCGGCATTATGAAAAACAAAGAATGAGGATGGTGCGATCAGTGAGAGTGAAGTAACTGGTACGGTTACCAGCAAATTTGATGGACCTCGCATAGCAAAAGAACATGCTCCGAATACTAGCAATTATCCTACACCAAGACCGCAATTTTTTTTTTGAGATAGTTGATTGCACCATCTACTTTTTAAATTTACATGTTTTTTTTAACTTTTGGATAATATTTTTGTGTTTCGGTATTTGATGATATATAATATCCACTATTTTATTCTAGTACGATACTATCTACATATGAATTACTGATTAGCTATTATAATTTCAGGATTCTAATAATATACAGACTGCATATCATTTGGATATACCATTATATACAAACTACATACCAATTGGATTCAACATTTAAACTTACTGATATTACTGTGTATTACTAACTAGAAACAAAAAGAATACCAATTTATAGTTCATGAACCAACTTTGTCTTATAATTGGTATCCAAACTGTACACTCATGACATCCAAATTCATTCATGATTGATTTTTTTTACTTCATATTCTAACACAAAAAAAAATAAAAAATGAATGAAGTTGGTATCCAACCTGTATAAATACCTTGAAGATATGATTATGTCAATATAAAATAGTGATCATTGTATTTTGTAACAACCTCAATTACATCTTATTTTATATTTATTCAAGTTGGACACCTAATGAATACCAAATTATTACTAATTGTAAATTATATTCTCTTAACAAACATGGATTAAGTACTTTAAAGATGTATGAAATTGGTATACAATTTGTATAAATACTGGAAGAAACGAATCTGACAATCTAAAACAACGATCATTAACTTTTGCACCAACATTAATTACATCTTGTTTTATTTTGATTTAGAGTAGAACACCAGTTGGATACCAAATTAATACTCATGTAAACTTATATTAAATAATATCAACTGCTATTAGGATACCAAATGCATACCATAATTACCTTATATAATTATCACTAATATGAACACTATCTTATATATTAAACTGGAATGAATTTTATTTCCTGCAGTATGCAATTTGTATGATTAATGAATGAATCTTGTATAAAACATGAACAATATATTAAACACTTAGCTGTAATGCATTTCATACCAATTTTGTTTCATATCAAAACAAAACATGAGTCTAAAAGATAAAATAAAATATATATTTTTATATATTTTATACTAACATGTGGATATCGATCACTAACTATATATTTTATCTCAATATCATTAATATTAGCATCTATCATAAGCTGCGATTTTATCGCACTTACTAGACCACTATACATACTAGAAGATTCATAGATAATCCCCTCCATCTGAAAATCAACATATTTCCCTGTTTCATAAAAAAATAAAATAACAGTTAGTCTTACATACTACAGAGCAATTATAAATATGCAGTATTTATATTAACTTTTCATACCAAAGATAATACAAATTTAATCCACAACTTCATTCTACTCACACAAAAATTACACACTCATCATTACTTATTCATACAAATATCATTCAGACAGTATACCATAATTCATACCATAAAACAGATTTCATAAAAAAATAACATTTCACATTTCATACCAACTTAATACACATTTCATACGAATAATCATACTTCTTACTCATTTTTTTTTTACACAATACTGATTAATTTTTCATACCCATTTCATTCTACTCACACAAAATTACACACAATCGTCATTACCTATTCATACAAATATCATTCCAAACAGTATACAAGAGTTCATACCATAAAACACATTATATAAAACATTTCACATTTCATACCGACTTAATACACTTTTCATACAAATCATCATTCTTCTTACTCAAATTTTTACACAAAAATAAATACATTTTTCATACCAATATCATTCCAGTTACTCTACCAAATTCATTTCAGCTTATACATTTTATTTATATTTTCAGAAAAAAAAAAAACAGTAATCCATATATTAATTTAAATCTGCATACCGAATTCATCTCATTATTATTATCAAATTGACTAAAGAAATTTCAATTTCATAACAATGTTACAACAAATTTCATAAATTTTTTTCTACAAATTTCATAACATTACAACGATAAAACTATTAATATTCTATACATTTATAATCAAATCATTCATATATTGAGCCAATTTCGCACGAAATCATGGTATAGTCAGTATACAAAATAACTAAAAAAAAAACAGAAACGTACCAACAAAATCATAGAATGTCATTAATTACAGTTTCACATAAATTAGTACGTATTATGAACTAAATGGATGGTTTATACAAAAAAACATCACAACTTAAATATAGTAAGCAGCAATAAAATTACAAAATGTGATTTACAGTTTCATTGCTTTTTTTTTGTTTTTTTTAGATTTTAGTAATATACAAATACAAACAATAAATCGTAAACAATACTAACCTGAAGGATCCCATCTTCCACCATATTTAATTAATATAGATAAGGAGTCGTCCATCACAATAAAATGAAGATTTTTCAAACAAAAAAAATTGAATTTACTCGTCACTGGCAAGAATTCGGGAAAAAAAAAATGAAGAGAGAAACGTTGAAGAAAATGAATAAAATTAATTTTTACAAATTCGAGTGAATTAAGGAAGATAAATATTCCTAATCAGTTTGAATCTCCTTAATTTATGCTAATTAAAAATTATCGTCAATCAATTCAAATTTAATTAATACTCCTATTTCCGGGTTTTTTTTATATTCAAAATTGTTTTATTTTCCTTTTTTATCTTTTTATTTTTTTCAAAACAGATTTTTACAATTACTTAAAAAAAATTAATAAAATGTTCCAACCTGAAATTTTTTAATGTTACAACTTGAAAGTTATATTCTACTGCTACAACTTGAAAATATTAGTTTAATATTTGTCATTTGTAAAATTTTCATTTCTCCATTTCTTAATTTTATTGATTACGTCTTTCCACTTGCTAATGTTGAAATTATATGTAGATTATATCAAAGGATAAAATGGATGAGTTAGATTGAATTTGGACAAGTTAAAATGTATGAGTTAAAATTACTTGTGCATAAAGTAAGTTATTGTTGATTACTAACATATTTGAACTTTAAAATACAATGAATAAAGCAAAGAAGAATAACAAATGATAATTTACAAGTATGAGCATGAGGATACACAAATTTTAATCTACATTATATTGTTATCACAAAATACCAAAAAAAAAATGTATTTGAGCTATTAGATACCTAAAAATAAAATACGAGCTTTGCAAAATTTTAGGCCGAGTTATAATGATAAATTAAAATTTCGAAATTTTTTCTAACTTTGATGTTAGTTTTTCCAAATTCAAATCTCGATCCACCACTGAATATAACTCACTATATAATTTAAAAAAAATTTGGGAGGGGTGACACATCATTGTCACATCAGTTCAACTATTCCACAAATATCTAGTTTGTCATAACTATAATTTTAAACTAGAGATAATTACAAATAAAATAAAATAAACTAAAATTATGTTACATTTAAAATGACAATCCGGCAACAATCAATTAGGTAATAAGTACTAATTACTATCTATATATACCTCAATAATATATTTTTTATGACGCTATCTTTCATGATTCATTTTTTTTTATAGAATACTCTTTTTTTAATGGATGTCAATTTGGTGGTCTTGAAATTATTATTAACAATAATATAGTACAACTAGCAATTTTAAAGAGCAAAACTGCCCTATTTTTTGAATTCAAACATGAAGGCATCGTCAGCTTGCAAAAAGATGCTTCACTGTACAGGGCTTTTGGGTTGGTGATGGTCAAATTAAAATATATAATTCTATACCTTCTTCCTCGAAATTACGTAATACTAATTCCATGCCACGATTCTTCTACTATATAGACATTAGCTACTACTCCAATTATTGTTTTTTATTTTTATTTTTATGTGCATGCATGGTTGTATTATTTTATTTTTTAAAGTATACCTGATTTCGGGATGGATCTAGAGGTTTGACTACAGGTTAGTGTAAATTTAGTAACTTGGTACAAATGTTATATAAAGTGACTTATTAAATATTTAAATATGAATTATTAATATTAATAATAATTTGAGGTGCTTGTAGGAATTGATAATTTTTTAAATAATTAGAGAAAAACATTTAGAAATTGAAAAAAGACAAGATACAGGGTGCATGCGGTTTTCCGGTTCAAATATTAATCTCAGTTGTGAATTACTTGCTTTGTTCAGAAAGAAAAAAGATGAATACTTAATTATATATATGGAGATTAATGGAATCCAGAAGGTGAAAGTAATTTGGGGAACCCACCAAGTTTAGCTACCCTAATTTAATTTTCAGAAATGCAATATTGACTGCTTCAAGGAAAAAGAAAAAGATTGATGTTGTTTGGTATAACAAATCACCAAATTAAATTATTAAAATAAAATGATTTGACAGAGCAAGTTGCTTGAACATATAATAACGTCAAATGGTATGTTGGCTAAAGCATGCTAAGCTAAAAATAGGAAACTTCTAAGTACGTATCACTTACGAGGAATTCCTAATTTGCATTTAGGGAAGCTAATCAAGATACTTTATGATTAATTAGTCGGATAATTGGACCAATACTTCTTTTTTATGAAAATTCGATTGATCAAGCTGAAAGCAGTACAACGCGGGAAATTGAACCCTCACTAATAAGGTGAGAGTTTCGATATCCAACCAACTGAGCTACTAAGATTCTCCAGATCCCGTTGATATATATTAAGTAATTCAAAAATATATATTTTTAATCGAAGGTCATGATGGTTAAAACTTAATGTATATATGTAACAACGTTGGAAATATTTATTAGGTCGATTCATCCAAATATAAGGGATGACGGCAAGGGTCAACTATCCAAAAGACCAAAACATAAGGAAACGCCCTGCATCTATTGATGATAGGGAAAATGACTTGTTATACTCAATTTTGTTATTTAGAGCTGATATACCCCTCATTATGAAAGTGACTCATGTATATATATATCCTTACCAGTTACCGGTATACAATTGGCTCATTTGAGTAATAATCAAAGGGAGTTCATTCACTTTGTATGAGCATTTCTGACAATCGATAATATGAATCAACACTTTCGCTTCTATTAAGGAGAAATTCGTAAGTCTCCTCCCTAGTAATTATCAATTGAATTTGTTAAATACGACATATATAAAACCATATATATTATATTCACGTTGCATTAATTTTGCAACTGGATTCTCCTTCCACAACCACCATATGATGACATGCAAACTGCGAATCTAAATTAATAATTTATAGAAATTTTTTGTTGTATATTCAATTGTAATTAGTTGATCATGAGAGAGAATTATAATACAAAGTTTAGGTGGATAAAAGAAAATAGCTATCATAACGAAGGGAAACAGTACAAGAAACATTACGTTGAATAAACAAAACATAATAATATATTAAATGTAATTTCATAAAGTGGGATTTAATGCAAATTGAGTGTATACAAACGTTATTTATTAATATTTACAAGACATAATTTTTTTATTTGAGATATTATATATAATCATAAAAAAATTATTAAGTACTCAAAAAATATATAAAAAAGTAAAAAAATGATTAAAACTTAGTAAGAATAGAATAAATTAAATTATGACTCACTCTTTAACCTATTTTAACCAACTTCATTTAAACCCAAATAACTTTTGAGCGGATCATTTATTAAGAAAAAGTTACGTATACATACCATCCAAACAAATAATGCATATCACTTAACCCATTAAATATTTACATTCCGTATAGCCAAAGCTTGCAACAGTATTAACCAATTTTTCTAGATCCCATGAATGTGTCAGATACATATTATTAAATTCGAGTTTTAATTTTCTTTCTTTTCCTTTGAAAAAAAATTTCTTCAGGATCTGAATATTTACTTAGCAAAAGAATATTGAATGATCCTATTATAATTTTTTATCCAAAGTTTTCCAATAATCATATTATATGTTGTTTGAACTTTAATTCATCCACAAAAAGTAAGTGGACGGAAACTTAACTTTGACTATATATCATGAGAAAAATGCAAATTCTCTCTTTTGTTTGATTAATTATTATTGCAAGATATCAATCTGTTCACACTTACTGTAGAGAAATAGTCAAATGGGGAAAATACAATTAACCATATAGTAAGTAGCTGGCATGATTTAGGTATGCTTTGTCTTTTCCAATATTTAATCCTTCTTATACTTTTCCATAAGCTTTTCATGGGCCGGATAAGAAATATTATATGATAATTGCTTTATTGACATTTTATTTAAAATAATAATATATTTTATATTTTAAAAATAATTTAAAATTTTCAGTTTCCTTTTTAATGTCATTATTTTATTGCTATAAAAACATATTGAATTTTTTAAGATCACATATTTCAATTTTTTTTTCTTTCTAATTTAAAATTTTGAGTTCAGCCAAATCAATTCACATATATTTTTTTAAAAAGAAAATGAGGTACCACACACAAAAAAATTACATGTATCAAAACTGGACGTGTACTTTTCACGTTACTCCTTCCCTATCAATTTATGTGACATATATTATGAAATTTAAGATTTTTTTTATAAAAAAATTGTGATTTAAAACAAGTTATGTGAATGAAAGTGAAATTCTAAAAAATAAAATAAAATAATAATAAAAAAAGTTCAGGATCAATTTTCTTGGAATTCTTTTGAAGATAA
Organism: Solanum verrucosum; assembly: GCF_900185275.1. NCBI lineage: Eukaryota > Viridiplantae > Streptophyta > Magnoliopsida > Solanales > Solanaceae > Solanum > Solanum verrucosum. The sequence continues at coordinate 723,148 of NW_026020014.1, read as the reverse complement.
ATTTTCAAAAATAAAACATTTTCAAAAGCTTATAAAATTTCATAAACAAATAATATTATTTTATTTTAAAAAATATCTGCTTTCAAAATCTGTGATGAAAGGGTAGCTAAGAAAGTGTTAGATATATTAATTCCAATTCGTATCCAATACAATCCTCTTAATAATAGTTCCCATAAAATATGTATTATAGGTCATACCCTAAGAAAATGTTAGATATATTAATTCCAATTTGTATCCTATAGGACCTATACAATCCTCTTAATAATAGTTCCCATAAAATATGTATTATAGGTGTTTAAATGCTCTTAATTACTCCCATTTTAAGTAGAACACCTATTTAAAAGGAATGTAGGATTAAAATTGGAGAGTATATTAACTACTATGTTGGAAAATTATTTTATTTTGTTATATTTTTCCTGATTTAGTCATGAATATTTTGTTTGACAAAATCTCATATAGTTTCTATGTCGTCAACTTGAGAAGTTTTTACTAAATCCACTTTAATTTCCAGGAAAAAGAAAGAAAAGAAGACAAATTGAACACGTTTTTAAATGAACAAACATTTATTGTCGTGTCGTTGTCTCTCTGTGGAAAATACATTTCTGCTGTTGAGTTTATTGGAAAAATCACAATAATTCTTAAGAATATTTTTTTAGTGTAGATGTATCCAACAATTTTTTAAATATTAATTAGGAAAATAAATAAATAATAAAAACCAATAAGAAAAGGAAATCCAGTATACCAATAAAAAGAAAAGAAAGTTTTTATTTCTATTTTTTGTGTCTTTTTTAGAAAAAAATTCAAATAATGTTAGACTTGTTCTAATATTTGCTCATATATTTTTAATTCTTATATATAAAATATTAAAATGTCGTCTAGTATTTAAAATAATTTATAAAAGAAAAAAAAATATACTCCGAATTATTGTAAATGGTGTGCATATACCCCGTCATATTTTTGCGGCATTGGTGTCCCTGCCGTAAAAAAACTAGAGCATATATACCCTTCACTCTAACGGATGACTAAATAGGGACACGTGGCGCAATCTTATCCGTCAATCCGATATTTAATAAATATCGGGTCGGTGGATAAAATTATGACACGTGTATGCCCGTTAGTATAAATGATACATATATGCTCTAGTTTTTGGACGGCATGGGCACCAATGTTTCAAAAATATGACGTGAGAGTACTTGCATATCATTTTTACGATAATTTAGGGATATATTTATCATTTTCCCTTTATAAAATTATAGATCATGAACTATTATATATTTACAAGATGCGATAATATATTTCCTCTTATAGTAAGGAAAGCATTTAAACAAGGGACAAATGTATGCTCGACAACTCAAATCTACATTGTCAAGTAATTAAGGTGTACGAAGTTGGATAAGGTACGATAACCACATGAGTATATGATTTAATTAGAAAAATATTGTTCACCTACCAAATCATATATATATATTAATATAAAAATGAGTGTGAAAAGGCATAAATATGAAGACCCTTTCAACTATATTTTCCAAGTCTCTGTCAAAGGTAGGTAAGTTTGTTTTTTTTAATCATCTTTTTCTTAAATTTATACAAATACTGTGCACTTTGACACTTGGCCATCTCATTAATGAGGACCCAATCTTTAGACTAATTTGGATTTTTGTTGGTTGAATTATTGCCAAAAGTGTGCTGTTAGTACTCCCTCCGTCCCATTTTATATGTCATTCCTTTCTATAAATAGCTAGATTACAATACTTGTCATTTTATAAAATTTATGCATAAATTACCATATTTTGCCTATTATACCCTGTATAGAATAGTTAATTAATCTTGTCATTTATTAATAAAATTGACTTAAGAAAACATTAAATAAAGGTAGAAGGATAAAGTTACATCATTTCTTAATGCAAGTGCAAGGTAAAAAGGTAACATATAAAATTGGACGGGGGAGTAATAAATATAATCTCTCCCAGGATATTCACTCATTCATGAAGAATTTAAAGAGATTGAATATATATGTATAAATTTACTTATTTAAGTAGTGTAATATTTTCAAGAAAGATGTCAATTGTTAATAATGATTGTTCTGAATTAGGTTAGCTTCGTCATTCTAGAGTAAGCATTACTCTAATTTCTAAGATTACTGTAATTTTCAGGATTAATGAAAATGTTGAAAGCTATGACTTCGTTAAATTTTTCAACAGCAAAACTGATTTTACTTATATAGTTGTCCTATAGTTTTTGTTGGCCTTTTGGTCTCAGTTTTTTCTCATTTTTCCTTACAAAGTCGCAACTTGTCTTGTTTCTGTTACAACGTCTGTGACTAAGGGTGTGTTCCTTATCGAGGAATTTTCAATTTTTTCATGTTCGTTTGTATAAATATTTTGAATAATATTTTCTCTAGGAAAATAAGTTATTTTAAAATATGAAATTTCATAAACGACATTTCATATTGTGTTTTTTCACCCTTCAACGCACCCCATTTTCATCCTCACATCTGTATTCCCTACCCCTTTACCGTATCCACACTCTACCTTCCATAATATTTATCTAAACTATATCTTAGAACTGTAATTTTTGCTTACCAAACATGAAAAAACAATTAAAAAATTACTATCTAAAAATACGTTTTTTTCAATACCGAACACACTCCAAATTAGTCAAAGGGGTCCCAATGAAGAAACCTACGATTCGTTGAGCATTGTAGGGTTTCATATTTTTTTAAAAAAAATAATTAGTACTGACGTTGTTTCAATTAGTGTAAATGTCTTTAATTGGGCACAAAATTAAAGTGAGAGAAAAAAATATTTAGAAATTTATGAATCTTATTAAATAATGCTATATAAATTGTAATGGAGGAAGGAATTTACTAGTGTTCAATCAATATTTTCAAAGTTACTACCAAAAGATACACTATAGTGAAGTGAATGAAGTTGTTTCTTCCTTAATCGAAGATCTTAAATTCGAGCCGTGTATATAGAAAAAATCCTCATGTTCAACATTGGACGGAAAAAAAAAGGTTTTCAAAGGTTGGGAGAAGTTGTTGGATATGCTTGGAGGATTGAGGCATCAAGTTGGTTGAGATATTTTGACTTTTTGTTTACCTACAACAATAATTGTTGCATGACTCCAAGAGATAGTTGTGGGCCATTGGGTTCTCGTTTGGTGTCTACTTTTGGCCCATTATACCAGACACCTCACATATGCTTTCTTATCCTTTACTACTACTCCCTCCGTCCCTATTTACTTGTCCATATTTCCTCTTTTAGATGTCCCTATTTACTTGTCCATTTTGACAAATCAAGAAAGGACAAAAAAAAAAATTCCTATTATACCCTCGTTTAAACTTCTTGAAAATTTAAACTTCCCCAACATTGATTAGTTATCTTGAATAAATTTATTTTGGAATCATAATTAATAAGGGAAAAATTGTAACTTCACTATGCTAATCATTTTTGCCTTAATAAATGTGTCATTTCTAAAGTGGACAACTAAATAGGGACGGAGGGAGTATTATTTGGCCCCTAGACAGACACGCTTGAAAAAAAAATTAAATCACATCATTCACTTTTTTTAAAAAAATTCTCAATATTTTTGGGAACATACAGTCGCCATTCTTACATTATTACGTAATTTTTAATTTTTGCAATTATGTCTTATTATTAAATATTTTCTCTATCGCCCAATGCATGATTCATTCGGAATGACAATCTTAACACGATTTTTTTCATATTCAGAGTTCGAATCTAAAACATCTGATTAAAGACAGGGGCAAACCGACCCTATGCCATGGGGTGCCATCCGACACGGCTTCGTCAATTTTTTTTAATATTATGTTATATAAATCTGAGAAAAAACCAAAACATTAGTAAAAATAATGAAAATGACACTTCTTGCACAATTGTGTTGCCTTGGCGCGTTGGTTTGACATGTGGCTGGAGTGTATTAATTCTCTTAACTGGCCAGGTCCAAGTCTCATCAAGAGCTAAAACAAATTTATTTTTGGCTTTTTCAGTAATTACCATTTTTTTTATTAATATAGTGTTGTTATACCAACTATTTTATTATTAAATATCGACACCGCTTACAGAAAATCCTACGTACACCACTGAATTTAAAGGTGATGCATTTTCACAACTACACCACAACCCATGTTGAAAATTGTACTCATATTACATAAATAGGAGCAACTTAGTTAATTTATAGGGATAAGGGTCTGAAAAATACCTCAACTTTGGTCGAATTTGTTGTTGCGATACTAAACTTTCATGAGGACCTATTACCTCCCTAGACTATTTAATACCGTATTTTAAACATATATATTTGCCCACGTAGACATAAAAAATAATGCATTATTATAAATAGTAATGTGTCCACGTGGGTACATATATACCTTTAAAATACACTATTAAATAGTTCAGGGGGTATAAAATACGGTATTAAATAGTCTAGGGAAGTAATAGGTTCTCATGAAAGTTTAGTATCGCAACAACAAATTCGACCAGAGTTAGGGTATTTTTCAGACCCTTACCCCTAATTTATACAAGTGGAAAGGAAAAACATATATAAAATGTGACATGCATAATTCAATGATTCAATGCAAGTTGAAAGAGAAAACATTTATAAAATGTGAAAACAAGGTGGCTACTTTCAATATTGAGGTAGCCGACACCAAATAATGAGTTGATTTCATGTATTGATGTAATATCAGTTTTAAACACATATAGAGTATGAAATTGAAAATAGTTCATTTTTCCTATGAGAGTCATTAGTCAAGTGTGTAATTGATGTTAACGTCCTTGTAAATGTGATATCAAATCCGGGAAAAAGATTCTTCAACTATATCAACAAACGTTGGAGTGTTTAACCATAATAATTCATTAAAAGAGGTAATTTTTTTCGCTCGAAATTACTCACAACAAGTTAAAATAACTTTAATTTATATTCATGGCCAAAAACTACTATATTTTTCTTCAAATTTTATAATAAAATATGACCAAGCGTCTAATTTTAATTTGCACATACTGTCATTAGTGAGGAGTATTGAAAACACTCCTAAACTAGGCGTGCACTATTAGTTTCATCCTCGAACTATTGATAGCCATAAAAACACTCATTTACGTGATTAACTGAACTTAAATACACCTCCAATCTTGCAACACGAGTAAAATACATCCCTAAATTCTCGTCAAGTTAAGGGGTGTTTTCAACACTTTTCTCGGTTTTTTATTAAGAGTCACATGCAATACAAGAATTTGAGACCACTTGATATATCATGTGGCAGATCGGGGTGTATCTATGTTTAGTTAGTAAAGTAGAAAGATGTTTTTAAGGTTGTCAATAGTTCGAAGATGAAACTTAATGTGTTTTCAAATATTTTTCTTAATATGAAATGAGACATTAGAAAATTTTGAAAGTCATCTGTTTTGAATTTTTATTTTTGTGGTCTATGCAAAGAAGAAAAAGACAGGATGTTAGTAATATTTGTGGATATCTGTGAAAATCAATAAAAGAGCTGTGAATGGACCCAAAGAGGGCTTATAGTTAACGGGCCCTTCCAAATATAATTGGGAATTCTACATATTTGGCATCTTGGTAAGGGCTTTTGTTACCATATTTGTATTTTAATTTTGTATCTGCCCGTTTTCATTTTACCAAGACATGTTTGAATGAAAATAAGTTAACAAAATTAAGAAAGATTAATAAAAGTCATTGTTTTAAAAAATCCATAATGTAAAGCTACAAAATTTATGACGTTAAAAGTAAAAATTCATAATGTATCAAATCAAACTGAACATCTCGGAGTAACTATGAATTTGATGATAGGAAATTCATCTTTTGGAATGGTGCTAGAGAATTTTGAAAGTCTAGGCTTTTTATTTGGGCCATTCCTTATTTGGCCCAGAGTGATGTTACAAGAAGACCTAGGGTCTAGGGATGACAAATTAAATCCATATAAACATGATATGTCTGCTTGGTCATTGACCAACACATTTATTAGTTCAGCCCAACATATTTTAAATAATTTAAAATTTAAGCTGACATGTGATTAAACATGACATGACATGAGTTCAACCTAATCGAGGACATGATCTTAGATGAGATCATATGGAGGACACATATCATGGTAGATGATTGGTTGGATAGTTGAGAACTATCTTACTTATTCTTCCATGCTAGTAGTCGTATTTTTACACCAAAAGTTTCTTATTATTCATGTTACTATTAGTACTATTTAATGCATGTTGCACTTCAATTATGAAATTATTTTGTTTGTAGTTATCGTTCTTTTTTAGTATGTCATGTCATGCTTTTAGTATTTTGTTTTTTACTTGTCAACCACCAGCAACAAGCAAAATGATTTTGAACTGTTCGATTGGAATCATCATACTTATTTTTAACAAATCCATCTATTTGCTGTTACAAAGCAAATCTATAATTTCCATGAAGAAAGACGCTTGGACTAGATGTTCATGTCTATGAATTAACAATATCAACTGAATTTCATCATTACTACTGTATCTAAATCCCAAGTATGAAAGACTCATGAAAAGGACACTCAAAGAACAAAGTCAGTCCAGTTAATTTACAGCCCATAATGAAGAAAATTAGCAAAAGGCAATAGTAGTATTAAGGAAGAAGAGAAAGTATCATACCTGTAAAGCAGAGCTAATATATGAAAAAGCAGAGCATATTAAAAGCGAAGGGACATGCCGATTCTCCAATTGTATGCGACTTTTCGAACATTCTCATCATTGTGCTTCCTCCTCTTTTTTCCCCTTTTATAATTCTACTAGTCTTTACGCCAATATAGCCAATCTGTTTAGATTCTAAAACATATGGCAGTTTCGCCGGAAACAATGCCGGATAATTCCTTCATCGATTTCCGTGCACCACCGCCATCTCCGATCGCCTCAGGACGCCGATCCTGTGTTAGGAACGATGAAGTCCTCACGGAATTTCTGCAAAATTCGTTAAGAGTACCAGACCTCGTGCTACCTGATCGAGTATTCCCGAGGCAAAAATCAATTCACAATCCGTCGAAACTCGATTTTCAGTCATTAGCGTCCTTGAACAATGACGCAATCGCGAAAATTCTGGATTCAGTTGCGACGATTGGATGCTTTGAGGTTGTTAACCATGGAATTTCAGGAGATCTGATCAAATTAGTTTTGTCTGCCGGGGACGGAATCTTCGGGATTTCGCCGGAGAGAAAGGAAAAATTGACAAGGTCATCGGAAAAGGCATATGGATTTGAGGAATTTCACGGAGAGGAGGAAAGAGAGACGAGTGAAGAGTTCGTTTGGTGCAGAGGAGATCAAAATTTCAACAAAGAAATGGAGGGAATTTGGCCTCTTGGATTTTCGAATTTCAGGTAATTAAATTCATCAATTTTGTCCCCTTTGTAGTAAGATTGATAATAAATTTCATATTTAGCGGTAATGTTTGTTAATTCTAGGATCCAATGATCAACCTCTAATAAATACCAAGGCTTGTAAGCTCACAAGCCATGACCATATTGTTTCGATTCAATGGTTAATCCTTGTGTTTTGATCAATTTAATATGATTTAATTATATTCTAATCAAATTGAATTTATTTATGTAATTTTTTTGCATGTAACCAATGATTAAACCTTTAACTATATGGTGACCCAATGATAATTCTTATACTTATGCCAAATTATTTGCCATGACTCGTGAAGACGAGTTGAGAGAAAAAAAATGTAAACAAAACTGTTGGTTTGAGAGGGACTATGGGGTCGTTTGGTTGATGGTTAGGAAAGTGCATATAAGCTTGCTCATAAGTCATATCTAATTTGACTCGCTCATTTGCCAACGTTATTAACATGTTTACTTTGATAAAAAAATTGGCTCCATCACTAAGCAACATAATTTATAATCTCAAACTGAAATCATTGCAATCACGTGCTAGCTATATTTTTTTCTCTTTCATATAATTATTGCTCTTCATGATTCGCATGCGTGCTAAACGATGACGACTTTCAATGTGAAATATTCTAAATCATATTAGCTGATAATTCACCTAGTCGATCGAAACGTTCGTACTAATAAAATTATTCAATTTCAATGACAGTGAAAGGATGGAAAAAGTTTTGGATGGCATGGAAGACATAGCTGGAAGAATCCTACAATTCCTGCAGCAAAATACTCCTAAAAAATTAATCAATGAAAATATCGATGAAATGCAGGACGAAAATGGGGATTTGCCAGCAACCTCCATCTGTTATCTACACAAGCATAAAGGAAGTTTAAAAGGAGATGAAGAGTACATGATGAACACCTTACAATATGATGTGATTAGAATGTTGATAAGAGGATCTGAGTTTCCTCATGCATTGTGTTTGCATGTTAGCAATGGATGCTCAGAGTTTCATGTTTATTCTAAGAAAGGTTGGGTCTCTTTTCAGCCTGGTAAAGATTCACTTATCGTCACCATCGGAGATCTCTTACAGGTAATAAATTTCAATGTCTATGAGTATATATATCCTTCTAAGCAAAATGAACTTGTTGTCACGATCCACTGAGATTAAAAACTAATAAAATGTCACATAATGATCCATTATGACGGCCATTATTGTGTTTAACTTTAGGCCTTTTGCTTTTACTAGTATCTTTCTTTTCATATTCTACGAACATCATAAGGGCCCCTTAATTAACCACTTTGTTCTACCATCATTTTAGATTAAAAAAATGGAAAAGTTAATGATAACTATCATTCTTGGATTTGTAATATTTCACTTGAAGTCTTTAAGATTTATGTTTTTATTTTCTTTTCATTTTTTAATTTTAATTAATGTATTGAATTGTTTTAGAGATGGAGTGGTGGACAATACAAGCATGTGATAGGAAGGCCTGTTTATCAAGGTAAAACAGAGGATTGCGTATCCATGGCTTTACTAATTTCTCCTCCTAAGATCGTCGAAGATAACCCTACTAAGCATGAACATGAACAAGAGAAGACCATTTCAATTGGGCAACAAATTATTATCGCGATAGCATTTATTCTTATTTACAATTTCTTCATTTATATCTATAAGAAGCTTTGAAGAGTTGAAGATTTTCTATGATGTGTCTGATACAGAGCATTTCAGTTTGCCTTTTCATTTCCTTCTCTTTATTTTTGTTGTTGTTAGATTGTACATGGTTTTCGGATATGTTTTGTCAAATATATGAGATTTAAGATTTTGATCATGCTATTATCTTTATTTAAATTTCTCTCATATAGATGTAACCAACTAGAAAACTTGAAAATTAGTTATCTAACTAGAAAACTTGAACAAGATGTAACATTTCACCCAGGGGACGGGGGAATTGGTTATTGCTAGAGATAGAGAAATACAGTTAATTAGGCATAGACACAAAGGCCAAATGAACAGTTCTGACCAGGAGAGCATACATTATAACACTTGCCACAATTTCCGTTGTCTTTCTTGATGTCCACACAGATCCCACCGCAGCATCTTGTTCCAACGATACAAACGAGGCCACAGGAGCCACAGTTGAACCTGTTGGTGAACAAATCAACACAAAAGTAGTCGAAACAACATGTACGATGTTCTGATAGTCTCTTGCAAGTTTTGCAGATCAAGTCATCGTCATTAGAATTATCTGTGCTCGTGTATTTTCCTAGCTGTGTGGGAGGAGGAAATACAACTTTTTGTGCAGAAAGAGCAACGTTGGTGTAAGAGTTTGTAGTTGAATATCTATGGTTTGCCACAGATCCGGATATTATGGTAATTGGTTTGCAAGAAAGAGCAAGGATGACGATGAGAAGGATGATAAGATCCATTATTGACTCTTGTGGTTTCTGCTGAACTGCTACAAGGTTTTATAAATAATAGAGTATGGCATGAGAACATAATTTCAAATACAAAAATCTAGGGTCCATGCACAAAGAATCTGAAATAACATGGCTTGTTATGCGATAAGTCAAAGTTGCATAATGCACAAGTATAAGCCCCTTAGTAGGTGAGGAACATGAATGGAGCTAGTTGATAAATGTCAAAACCTATGCATTTCACTTTTTGAACTTATTGGCACCTGGTGCTAGTGACAGATCTTGGAGCCCAAATTATAAGGAATTACTTGGAAGGTTGAACTTAAATCAAATGTGGACATCCATACAAGTTACAGTAGGGAAATATTGATTTATCAAGTCTACGTTGCTTTCACCCGCCATCTGTCACACAACTAAAATTTGCACAAGACTTTTGATTGTTAATTGAAAAGATCGCACCAAAACTCAAAAAGTGAAAAGAAGAAAATGAAAGACACATACGTCTTTATAGTTTAGTAGAACATGGTTGTGACAAAATGAATTTTGCATCATTCTTACTATTTGAACATGAGGAATCAGTTATACCAAGTATAAAATCCTAATCGATCTAAAATTAGCAATATGGATCGTTTGAACTGATATCAGGAGATGGAATGATCTTACAAATAATCTCAAAACATAATAACATTTTGATGCATCAATCTTTCCCATGTTTGACTACTCAGAATACATGATCGGGGGTTAAAGTCTTCACAACTCTGGTCCTTGATAAGTTTTCGGAGTTGTTCTAACTGCTAGAGGACTCTTCCCATGTTTGACATGATAAATTCATGTTGCATCACGAAAACTGGCAGACAGCCTCGTAATTCTTGATAAGATTGTGCTACTGAAATATCTCTACTACTTGCTATATCATACTATTGTATAAGCCTCTAGCTAGGTGAATCCAGCTGCTATCCCCTAAATATGGGGATCATCATTTTCCTCGTCCGTCTTTGGCTTCTCTGTAATATAAGCCTCTGTAATTCTCCACACAAAACTCACCGGCCATATTACCATAATTTTCCTTCTGAGCATCTGGAAACATGCTCAAATTGGGGTTCAAATACATTAATTCTACTGGAGGATGAAATTTCACTAACATTATGGGTGTGTTTGGTATGAAGGAAAATATTTTCTGGAAAATACTTTCCAATTTTCTCATGTTTGATTGGGCTATAAATGTTTTGGAAAATGTTTTCCAAATCAACTCATTTTCCTCAAATTTAAGGAAAATGACTTTCTTTCAAAACTTAAGGAAAACATTTTCTAAAACTCTCTTCCAACTTCAAATTACAATTATTTTTTTTGTTGAAAAAATCAATTTATTTTGTCTCTACCCTCAAACCACCCCCCAATCACCCCAACTCATTTTCCTCAAGGAAAATGACTTTCTTTCAAAACTTAAGGAAAACATTTTCTAAAACTCTCTTCCAACTTCAAATTACAATTATTTTTTTGTTGAAAAAATCAATTTATTTTGTCTCTACCCTCAAACCACCCCCCAATCACCCCCCCCCCCTCCCCCTCCCCCAAAAATAAAATAAAATTTTAAAGCTTGTTTTTAAATCCAATTTTTTTTACCCCACCCTCACCCCTACCCCCTCCCCCTCCCAAAAAAATATAAAAAATTATTTTTAAAAAATATTTCTAATTTCAATTTTTTATTTTTTTACCCCCCTATCAGCCCCCAACCCCCTTCAAAAGAAAAAAAATATAAGTTTGTTTTTAAAAAATATTTTCACCCAGCCCCCTCTCTGGTCAACCCCCCCCCCCCCCCCCCCCCCCTCCAAAAAAAAAAAAATATTTACAAATTCAAAATTTCATTTTTTCACCCTACCCTCGACCCCCCACCCACCCCTACCCCCAACCCCCCCCACCCCCCAAAAAAAATAATTTTAAGTTTGTTTTTAGAAAATATTTCAACTTCAAAATTTATTTTTTCACCCTACCCTTGACCCACCCACCTCCTACCCGGCCCCCCCACCCCCCACAAATAAAATTTAAGTTTGTTTTTAAAAAATATTTTCAATTTCAAATTTTCATTTTTTCACCCCTAGAACCCCCACCCACCCAACCACCCCCTACCAGCCCCCCACCCCCTCCCAAAAAAAAATAAAAAATTTCAAGTTTATTTTTAAAACATATTTTCAAATTCAAAATTTCATTTTTTCACTCCTACCCTCGACCCCCACCCACCCACCCCCTACCAGCCCCCCCACCACCCCCAAAAAATAATTTTAAGTTTGTTTTTCAAAAATATTTTCAATTTCAAAATTTCATTTTTTTCACCCCCTATCCACCCCCCCACCCACGCCCAAAAAAAAATTTAATTTTGTTTTTAAAATATATTTTCAACTTCAAAATTATTTTTTTCACCGCAACCCTCGACCCCCCCCCACGCACCCCCAACCAGCCCCCACCCCCCAAAAAAAAAAATTTAAGTTTGTTTTTTAAAAAATATTTTCAACTTCAAAATTTCAATTTTTCACCCCTACCCTCGACCCCCCACCCCCAAAAAAAATTTAAGTTTATTTTTAAAAACTATTTTCAATTTCAAAAATTATTTTCTACTCTAATAAAAATAAAAGATATTTCTCAAAAATATTTTTCATTCATAAATCAAACACTAAAAATCTTTTTCGAAAAATATTTTCTACTCACCAACCAAACATGAGAAAATAAGTCAAAAATCAACTTGTTTTCCAGGAAAACATTTTTCATGGAAAACATTTTCCTTCATACCAAACACACCCTATGTTCTACAACATAGACCAACTTGATCAATACTGTGATTCAGCAATTCTTATTCTTTTATCAAAATTACACAAACATACAAGTTAAAGAATGAAATAACACGATTACACACTACAAATCAAAAGCAGCAGCTTGACTAGGAAAATAAATAAATAAATAAAGAATGTAGTTACTATTTCTTACCATAGATGGAAGAATACAGTGTAGTCAAGGTTAGTAAAAATCCAACCTTGTTTTAACAAATCTTTACCTAATACTCTGTATCACTTATTAGACGCCTATGTCGATTGTAATGCTTCTCAATGAAGACCTTTGAAGCCCCTTGTACAGTTCTGCGCCAAGTCTATGTACAAGAAAGAAAGAAAAAAACAAGTGATTTAGAACAAATTTATCAGTATATCATAACAATTGCAGATTTGAAACTATCTGATACAATCCGTAAATAACTAATCCCACCATAAGTTATCCCAACCAAACCTGAAATAAACTCATCCTAAAACTATGTGTTATCCTCGTAGCAAAGGAGCCCTAAATATGATGAAATTAGCTGACTCTGTTATTATTTTTGCTAGAATGCACTGACGAATTAATCTTTATTAAAGGCGTATTTGATGATTAAATCGATCAATCTGCTATGAAATTAGCGGAGCAAAAATAGCAAGTGATGAAGAATGAATTACTCTAACCTTCTCAATAGTACCAAAAAAAGATCTGTTGTTGAGATTCCTAGCCCTAAGCTTTGCTTTTACAATCAACGCCACGGATCTTTGAGAAACTGCGGGAGGTAACAGGGATTTCCTTTCGCCGAAAACATGATTAGTAGTATCAACTTTGGTTTGTAGTGTTCTTTTCCTTCTTTTAGCTAATCTGAGCTCCTTTTTACCTTCTAGTTCAGAATCCATCTCAGCAAACTTCCTCAGTAGCTGATCTGATGATGCCTTTGTAACATGCTGAATTTTACCACCATTTTCTTTTGCAGCTTCCATTGATGATTATGTGAATTGTGAAGAATAGAGAAGAAGAAATTAATAATAGCTCAAAAAACAAAAGGAAACAGAGAGAGATATGTGTTAATTGTGAATTGTGGAAGACGACGAGTTTGTCTCAACAACGGTTACTATGTGCCTTAATATGCGCCAAGAGTCGACCGTTGGACAATAATTTATATCTTTATTAAAATTAAAGTGATTTTTTTCCTAACATTGAAGAATAAAACCCTCTAGTTATTTAAAAGTGTCAAAAACAGCTCATTAATTATACTATAGAGTCACATATGCTCCAACCGTTATTAAAGTGGGCAAAAGTGCCCATGTTTTGAAAGGAATCTCAAAATCAAATATAAAAGCATTAGGATATTTATAATTGAGATTAATTTGATATGTATTATTTAGTTTAGTGGGTTGGGCTGAGTCCGATTTAAAAAATAGAGGCATATTTGATCTTATAGTATATACTTAGGATAAACTTAGCTAATACACGAAGTAAAGAGATATATTTATGACATTTTTTCATGCTTCATACAAGAAAATGTCTATATAAAATAAGTAAATTTAATTGGAAAAAAAAAGTGTCAGGGACGAGCCCCCACTTCCACAGATCCTTACATATATAAGAAAGTTTAGGTGGAATATAAGAAATTAACATCATAGGATAATTATGCTTTTTAAAAGTACAATGACATATCTAATCCTAAAATTTGATTAAAAACAAATATATTTAAAAGGAATACTATGATTTATTTGTTAGAGAATATAATCCTTTCCCCCATTATATGATGTTATTTATTAGAATTTTCTTAAGAGATCTCTTTTCTTAAATCGTAATCTTTTGGCCATCTATTTCTTCCAATTTAGAGACCATTTTGCCCATATTTTTAAAAAAGTTACATAAATAATAATAAAAAATATATAAGTAAATATAATATTTTAAAATTAAGAAGTGATTTTCAATTTTAAAAGGGATCTCAAAATTTATTTGTTACCCAATTTGGCCCATTTCAGTTGAGTTTCGTTTGGAGTACTTGTGTTGTTACATGACTCGCTCCACCAATTATCGTCATCATACACACACGTGTCAACTATCTATTGGATTACCACGTACACTAAACACTCACCTCGACTCAGAGGATCTAACTTTTTTTCCCAAGCAAAGTCACAACTCTGCTTCTCTCTCAGGCAGACAGCAGCACAAAATCCCACAAAAACACTCTCTCTCTCTCTTCTCTTATTCTGTGTTTGGTTTACACAGAAAAAAAAATGGATGACTTGATGGAAACAGATGAAGAATTAATGGATTTCACCTTAGCTGAGGTAAATTTCAATTCACTTTCTTGATTAAATTATTGCATGTCTTTTGGATTAAATTAAATTACCAAATGTGGATTAATTTTCTGAGGATTTTCAATTTTCTGTCAACAGGCTATGGAAATGACCACTTTCTTTAAAGGATTGAAAGGAAAATCAATCAGTCAAGAGTTGTGTCAAGAATTTGCTACCAAGTTTAGGTAAGAAAATAATTGGATTAAATTGTCTTTTATTTCTTGTTGCTAATTGTTGATTCTTGCAGTTCTTCGCCATTTCGTACTGGGAAATCTTTAATAAAAGGGGAACAGGTTTATCTCTAAACTTTGTAAATATTTTCTGTTTTTATTGCATTCTTTGGTAGGCCCTCCGTTTCAATTTGTTTGTCTGGTTTTGACTTGGCATTAAGTATAGAAAGTAAAGGATATTTTTTGAATCGTGTGATCTTAAACTAAAGATATGTAGCATGTGGAAAGTTGAAATTAAAGAGTAGTCAAGAAAGAAAGAGACATTCCTACAAATTTTCATTATGTTTTTGTTATGTCAAAGGTGCAAAGTTGGTTTCTTGATAAGAAAAAACCAAAAGCAGCTGAAGTCCCTGTTGATGATTATGTAGAACATGTTGATGATTATGAAGAACCTGTTGTTCCTAAACGACGAGGAAGAAAACCAAAATCTAAAAACACAAGTTCATCTCTGGTGGTCTACAAAAAATACGATGCTTGTGGTTACACAAGACTCCCAGAATGTGCATATGACATGCCTCAGAGGCCCAGAGGTTACTAATTTCTCACTGGCCTGTATTAGTGTAGTGAATTGAGACTGCATTTTTGAGCTATGGTTAGTCATGGTCCACATGTATGATTTTGTCCTCACTAAGGGATTAGACGTAGTTTATTCGAATCGATGTATGAATCACATGAATTTTCTTTTGAGTTGCTGAAATATAGATAACTATGAAAAAAGAAGAATTAGATATAAAGAACCTTTATGTAACTAACACACATAATCACCAGTTTATAGTGAAGATGAGCCACCGGTATCTTCTTTTCCTGTTAATCTGTTTTAACCTGCTATTTCGTTGAAATTTTCTCTTTTTATGAGTTTGACAAAAAGTTTCATTGAAATGTGCCGACATGAAATACTTTGCTGTTGCCTGTAGTCTTACAAATTTAGTCTTATCGAATTGCTTTTGTTCCCAAGATACACCAGTTTAATTTAAACAGTTGCTAGCATCTTGATGAAACCAGGAGACAATTTACGTAATGCATATCCTGTGGTTTTAAGACATTTTTCTTGATTTTATCTGTTTTCTCTGTGTTTTCTCACTTATCATGGTTGAACATAGAGAGTACTTGCCTACAGTATCATATTATGATATGCATGAGTGCAATGTCATAAGAAAAATGATGTATTGTATTAATGATAAACAGACTCGTATTTTAAATAGAGTGCCTTGAACTTTGTAACTACTTGGTTGCTGTTACTGTCAATCTCAGACCAATGTGCATTCTATTGTAGTTTCTGCAGCAGAGATGGCCAAAGAACTCACAGGGTTGGCTTTTGAAGCTCTGTCAGCAAAGGATTTAGCTTGGTGAGTATTTGATATGTAGCTATAGCGTTCTCTATACAACAGATAGTGCTTTATTTTGCTGAGATTCCACGTGTTTAGACCTAATCTATTTCTCCTCATAGATCACAGCCTTGTAGTTTCTGATTTTGTCTCAATACTATTGGTCTTCAGTTTTGTTACCAGATATGGAAGAAGAATCGCTGCTAGTGGCCCTTTAGGTTGGAAAAATAATAATCAACGAATGACATAATTTGCATTTCTTATATACTTAGCAAACCTGCATCTTAGATTGCCAGAGGTGATAAAATGTCATGATGAAATATCAGATCTGTTGTAGTTAATTTGTGCTGGTAAAAGCAACTTATGGATATCCGAGTTCAGCAGCTTGGGAGTGGAGTTTAAGAAGTTGAAGCTAGTAAAGATGTATTAAGGCATTCTCAGGAACATAACAATGATAGGAAGCATAAGAGCTACTAATAAGTGAAAAACTATCACCTCATCAGAGAACTGATCTATCATTTTCTCTCAACTTCTACCATGAAATGTCGAAGAAAAATGAACATACCATACTGTAGAGGCAAGTCTTTAATACCTCGGATTGAAAGGCAAAAGTTGGCAATATTCAGTGGCTGAATGGTTCAGGCATTAACAGGATGAGTTGGTGCTAGTCATAGCAACTCTTTGTCCTGAGCATAGAATTCTACCGAAAATATGAATGTCGTAAAGGACTAAAGGTCAACGAAATCCTGTGTGACAAAACTCCTTTCTCAATAGTAATACTAGATTTTTATATCCAATGCTTCCTTGTTTAGGCAAAAGGAACCAACTTGAGTTGCTTGTATGCTTTCTGAACTCTACTCACCAAGAATTATGTTCCCATATCTATGTATGAATTCGATAAGATACTAGCTCATCCTCAAAAAAACTATGCTGCAGATCTAGAATTATATACTGAGATGTTATAAAGAGAGATCACTCCGTTGCTTAAAGTCATGAAGCACTTCGGAAGCAAGCGTTCATTGCTTCTCATCAGTGAAGCGAAGCAACTTCAAAGAAGTTTGCGCTTCAGACATTGAGGCACAAAACATTCCTCTCTCAATACTCTTCAGCCTTTTCTTACTTTCTTCTTTCTGTTCTTTCATTTGCAAAAACTCTTTGTATATGACTACTGTTTCGCTGCTTCTTTGTTGGTCTCTTTTGTTCAAAATGACTTTTGCTTCTCCTTATCTCTGTGCAAGCCTTGTCTGCTTTTGAGCTTTTTTCTGCGACTATCATTTGCTGTCAACTATTCTTTTTCTCCTTCTCTTGTCTGTTTCTATCTCGTCCCAATTCTCCTACTCTAGATTATGGACTGACCTTTAGGAAAACAAAGAACCACTCTTGCGAATAAAGCAAAGTTTTAATGAAGTCCTAACGTAATTAATATGAAATTAAATGTTGCAAAGTGTGTTATGCTCTGTCAGGCTCTTACTGCTGCGGCAAAATTGATATTGACCCTGTCTGACCAAGTAGCCGTTTCTCTGGCTTTTGCAGGTATGATGTGGCCTCATTTCTCAACTTCAGAGTTCTTTACACGGGCGAGCTTGTAAGATGTTTGTTCTCTCTGATCCTTTATCTGGTTTTCCTATTTGTATTGACATTTTAAACTAGAATATGCCCTTTGGTTCATGTTTACTTAGAAGTCATAGGCGGATCTAGGTAAGGTCAAGGGGGTTTATCGATGAAACTTTATACTGTTTATACATGGTTGAAATGATTTTTTTATGTATATATAGTAGATGTTGAACTTTCTTTGGCTTCTTCGTGTGTGTACTTTTCATATTTTCAACCCCAGAAGTAAAAAACCTGGCTCCGGCTCTGCTGGAAGTTATAGTAATCTAGTGATCACGGTGTATGTGAGAGATTTAAGATATATCCTTGACCCCACTGTTAAGTAGGAAAAGTCTAATAGTGCCAGGAATCCTCCCCTAGGTTTTATATGATAGAAATGCATTGATAACTGATTTTGAAACGTAGATGATGGACTCACTTGTCACTTTTTTAAGTCGAAATGCATTTTACTTGAACAGTATATGTGGTTGAATGAGCTCCATATTATGGTGCAGCAATCAGCGTCATATCCGCTGAACTTTACGTTGGACAAAGATTTGTTCTGAAATATATGAAGTATTTCATTTTGCAGGAAGTTCGTGTAAGATTTGCTGGCTTTGGTAATGAAGAAGATGAATGGGTGAATGTTAAAAGGGGAGTACGTGAACGTTCTGTTCCCTTAGAGCCCTCAGAATGTGTCAAGCTGAGCGTTGGAGATCCTGTGATGTGCTTCAGGGTATCATTTCATTTTGCCAACTTTTGTTAAGAATAATACTCCTCGGTTCTTAAAAACCACCATTGATACCACGAAATATGTCCTTTCATTTTCTCCAAGTCTTGTTATGCTCATTTTGTAATTGTATGTTCCAAATTCACAGGAAGATGAATATCTCGCAGTATATGGTGACTCAGAGGTTGTGGAGATCCAAAGGAATCTACATGATAATACAAGATGCACGTGCATCTTTGTCGTCCGCTATGACTTAGATAAGGCTGAGGTAAATCATTGAAACATGGCATGTAGTGGTAGTATATTGATGTCAATACTCAATACTAATAATTTCATTGTTATTGTTCTGATGCAGGAGAAAATTACACTCGACAAGATGTGTTGCAGACCAAACTTCACCTATAACAAGAACAACAACAACGACAACACACCCAGTGAAATTCCACTAGTGGAATCTGAGGAGGATAGGATGTAGTAAACTCGAGTCAATGAGCTTCAGATGCCAGATGGTTAAACAAAGAAAGTACACCTTAGTCACTAAGCATCCAAACTTGGGATAGCAGGATAAAGTGTTTCTACTCGTGTATTACGCTGAATTGTGTGTCTTGTACAAGTTTCATGAAAACAATGGTGAATAACTGTAACTCGATGGTTGGTAGAATCTTGACAGTGATAAACTCACTGGGCCAGCACATCCGGGGAGTTGTGCTGGAATTTTGGATGTTGGAAGCAATGTAATATTTAGCATTCGCTTTGCTTGTTCTTCTTTTCTGCCCACTTTTCTATCTTGCCTTTGTCTGTCGGAAACAACGTCTCTACCTCACAAAGTAGGGGTAAGGTGTACGTATATGATATATCCCACCCTTTCCACACCTCACTTGTGAATTGCACTAGGTATGTTGTTGTTGTTGTTCTATATTGCCTCTTTGCTGATTACAGATTGAATGGTTTATTAGACCACAATCATAACTAGAGTTGTAATCTTAAAATTGGTCTTAAGATGATTTTGAATGGTAGTATTTGATATGTGAGGTTTTATATAGTCCATCCCAACTTACTCGATATTGAAGCATAGTTTGTTGTTGTAGAATCACTGAACTTATGGCTGGATACCAGAAAATAAATGGCTTATCACTTAAAAATGATTAGAGTAATGCTTAAAGCAAGTTAAATCAAAAGATTAAAAGTGATTGAGTAGTATTTAGAACATTTCATCGAGCAAATACCAGTCCCTCTCGCAGCTTGTTGAATATAAAGAGATGCTGATAAATAAATAAATAAATAAATAAATAAATAGAGGACACTTGTGTCTCACAAGCTTGATGGATTGGCTAAATAAATTATTTTAACAAACTTACACAACAAGCCCGTCTAGCTCAGTTGGTATAGCGCAAGGCTCTTAACCTTGTGGTCGTGGGTTCGAGCCCCACGGTGGGCGTTTCATTTTTTTATTTCTTTTAATCACTTTTTGCCGTTTCATTTTATTTTTTATCAATTTTTAGATTGCACTATGTATAAATTTTATTTTCACAAGGAATGGACAATGAAGTTAAATGCATATAAATATACATTTAAATTCGTATCAAACTGAACAAATAAAGACACGTGTTTACATGGCATAATACATGTAGGACTTCATTTAGGATGCAAAGTGTCACGTGGAACACATATGTCTACTTGTTTGAGTTTAATTAGATACTTATGACATCCAAAATTAATGAATATAAATGTGAGGCAAGCTAGAGGGTATAATGTCTAAAAGCTCAGGCTCGAAAACTGGATTCCACCTAATTTTTGCTCAAAGGTGAAAGGACTGCTAAATGGTTTAGCAGAGTCTTGTGAATCCGACATCAATTATCATTGTTGTTTCATTTCTAGTTTAACTTTACCTATACTTAGAAATTGGCACTACATTATTGGCTCTCAACTTTTAATATAATGTTGGTTTCCATCTATTTTTTGTGTGCAACTATAATACTGTTCATGAGAAAAAAGGAAAAATGATCAAACAAAAAGATTGATACTTGATAAAAGAAAAGTGATTGGGGACCTATTACAGCTCTCCTTAGTTAAGTGCGCGCTCAATCATAGAGGAGGAATTCGACTTCATAAAAATAAGTAAAGCAGAAAAAGACAACAACAATAACTTCACTTGTGGTGAGCAATGAGCGGAGCCATCTTACGTGAAGGGTGGTCAGGTACTTAATAATCGCCGAAAATTATGTAAGGTATTAGGTATAGAGGTTAAATATGTATTATGGTGACTGTATATTGAATTTTACACATTTTAACATAACTAAGAAGAAAATTTACCCATTCTTCACCAAATTTCTGATCCATGAAAGTGGGCTATACAAATTTGCATTGACCATTTCTTCGTAATTTAAGCTCAACTGGTGTCATCAATATCATTCATCATACAAAATAATTAAAAATAGGGTGAAAATTATTTACGTCTCCCAACTTTACTTTAAAAGTCAAATTTCTACGACAATTTTCAATCCCTTTTATATCAATTAATATTTTAAAATAATTTTATTTTACTCTTATATTATCAACCTTTATTATGATATATTTCTTTTTAAAAAAAACTACGTAACATACAAATTTAGAATAAAGTAAAAAAGCATATCTAAAATAGCAATAGATTCAAAGCACGAAGAAAAAACAAAAATGAGAAATTGCATATTCAATCGTGCAAAAGGATATATAACGACTCCTTAATATACATTATACATTATCTAAGTTGGATAATAACTGTATAAGAAGATAAGGATGAAGACATGTATAAATCCTCATTCATATAATTAAAAGGTATGGTCCTTTATAGATTTATTATCATCTTCATATTCATATATCCTAAGAGTTCATAATACATTGCTAAATAATTGTTGAGTGACACGTCCCTTTAGCTAGCTCACTTTATACAAAAGGTCCTCTAATTATGTTGATGTTTCAGCTTTATTGAATTGCTATACTTCTTTTTCCTTATATATAGGCATCAATATATGGCATAATACTATTTAGTATATACCTTCCTTAACAATGGTGTTAGTGGCCGTTTGGTTGGTGGAATATGAGATTTAGTCACCACATAAAACTCCTTAATATTATATAGTATGGTTGATGTTTTTGAATATTCTTTTTGTTTTAATTTATGTGGCATCGTTTGATTTGACTTAATTTAAAAAAGAAAAGGACATTTTTGAAATTTATGGTATAAAATAAATCATGAATATTTGTATGCTTATAAATCATTTCATCATTTTATTGAGGGTTGAGGGGGAATTTCAAAGTAATGTTTTTTTAATTATAGAAAGGTAAAAATTAATATTTCTTTTTGAGACAGACTAAAAAAAAAAGTGTTGAATGGAGATATAGAGAGTAATGTATATACATAAGTTATTTATATAAAAAGGAAAGAGTGTCACCTAAAAGACTCCCTCGTTCTCTTCAAATTTATTTTATTTGTCTTAAAAATATCAAATAAAACTTGATTCTACATTATAATTATCACATAATTTGTCTTCCAACCAAATATGCTCACTTCTTCTTCTTTTTTTTTTTTTTTTTTAACTCCTCCAGGAGTTCCCCATCATTTTTACTTTGTTGGTGACTAATCGAACTCACAATTTTCAGATTGGAAGTGAGGGTGTTTATCATCCGAGCAACTCTTTCACATCACGTCAGAGGGGTGTTACTTTTAGATTGAAAGTGAGGAGTGTTACTATTAGTATTTTATTTTTATGCCCCCACAACAACAAAAACAATATGATCTTATTTTAGTAAATACTTATGCTACATTTTTTTATGTTTTTAAATTTGAGAAATGGATAAATTAGTAAATAGAGGGGTTGCTTTTTGTTTTTGTTTTTGTTTTTTTGTATGTACGGAAACATGAGTTGTAAAAAAAAAGGATGAGATTTGATTAGTGCAGTATGAAGAGTTCAATAATTGAGCACCACTTCCCAGTCTGCCCTTCCACACTCAAATTTTCTTTCTTTTTGGAATTTGCTTTTAGGTTTTAATATTTTCCAATTACAATGTCTGATATATTTTATGTAAAAAAAGAAAAAAACTATTCTAATACCCAAACAAAAACTTTGTACGCCACAATCCACACAAATGAGCATACGTGCGGAAAATAATAATAAACTAAGCTACCATTTATTAACGGAAAAGGATAAAAAATAAATCTTCTTACATATTAAAAATGATTTTAAATTTAAAATTTTAGACGCGAACCATGAATATGAAATTGCTTTTGGTACAGAGCATTTGATTATGAAACAAGGATTCGAAATTAGACAGCCTCAATATAAATATATCTAATGAAAAACAAAAAAAGATGTTGAGAAAGCGATTAATTGAGTTATTTCTACCCAATTGATCACGAAAAGATGTAAAATAGATTATTCAATGCAATTATTGGCAACATGTATTCAGGTAATTAATGTGTTCTTCAATTATCAAATCCTTTTTTTCAAGTTGATATAATTAGACTGTTGATTGTAAATTAAAAAAAAAAAACATCTTTTGACTTTTGTGTTGTCATGTAAGAACATAAATTGAATGGGTCACAATAGAAAACCTAGTTTGTTTGTTTTTGTTTAAAGACCACAACTTGTCAACTTTATGAAAGGTGGTGGGTAGTTGTGGGCAAGTCTTAGCAATAAAATCAAAAAGCTTTAGGTAGTGTAACTTTCACTAAAGCCACCTTCCCTACCTTGTTCTTATAATTATATTCATTCTTTTATGACAATTTTTATTTTAGTTTTATACTTCCTCCGTGCACTTTTAATTGTCATGATTTTCCTTTTTAGAGTTAAACTATAAGAATTTTGACTAACATTTTACGATATATTTTTTCATCATAGTGATATGCAAAAAATTGCAATTTATAGTACATTTCGTTTAGTTTTTGAATATCTAATATTTTGTTTAAAATATCAAATAAATGTAATCTAATTTACCTTTGACAATTAGTCAAACTGATTTTCGAAAAGCGCAACATAACAAATAAAAGACATAATGCATAAACATGACCTTTAACTTGGCGTCCGCTGATTACTATGATCTTTAACTTTGGGTGTGCATAAGTAGACACTTAAACTTGTATAGAATTAAACAAATAGATACATTCGTCCTACATGGCACACAATTTCGTGTCCTACGTAGCGTCCTATGTGTATTAGGCAATGTAGGACACGTGTGTCTACTTATTCAATTTTATACAAGTTTAAGTATTTTGTGCACACTCAAAATTAAAGAGCATAATTGTCTGTTAAAGTCAAGTTAAAAGTCATGTTTATATATTATGCATATTTGAAAATATCATTTTCTTTTGCTCAAAAACCATTTCATTTGTGTAGCAGTGTAGGTTTTGTGGTAATACACATTTATAAATAAAAAAAAAAAGAGTCAATTAATTACCCACATATATACCAGCTGAAATTAGTGGGTACATCTGCACCTGCCCTTACATATTGTTTTTGTCCTTGAATGTTTTTTTTTTTCAATTTGGGGAAATTTGAAAAAAAGTCAATATCATGCACCTTGTTTTCTTGAAAAAAATAGCATGCATGCCATGCATCTTCTTTTACTTCACTATCATGCCCATCTCAATTGGTGTTCCGCTTTTTATATTTATAATTTATAGGAGGAATAAATATCTCTATTTGGAAATAGGTTCTTTTCTTCTGTTTCATTTTAATTGGTCTGATTTAATACACTAATCCTTAAAAACTTTTATTCAAATTGTATGTGTAACTAAATTAACTTTATCGGTGATATTTTGAACTCTAAATTTGATTATTACTCTTTCATATAGTTATTTAATATTAAGGTTAGCTAATATGTGGAAAAATATATATTTACTTATTAAAACAGAAAAGTAAATATAAAAATTTCATTTTAGTATAAATTAAAGATGAAGTAAAATGAAATAGAGAAAATGCTATATTGTTTATTATTTTGGCCAATTAGCTATTCCTTTATTGGATGCCCATCTCAGTAAGTATTAATTTCTAGTGTTACTTTAAAGAGAAAAAACATAAAGTCACCACTGAAGTTGTCCCGAATTTTCAAAAAGAAATCTTAACTTTGTGGGTGTCCTATTATCCCATTGAACAACTTCACAATAGTATGTATATCCCATTTTTCACCAAATACCACTTATACAAAAATATTTATAAGTCACGCACTAATAGTCACTTGACACGTGTTAAAAGTAATTTTTAATTATTTTTATTTGATTTCTTTGCTTTTCTTTTTCTTTTTCTCTTTCTTCTTCGCCTCAACCTCTTCTTCTGTCATTCCTTTCATGGCGATGAACAGTCGCCAAACCCGTTGTGGCGGGACGGAATTTTTTGGCAGCATTACTAATTATTTGTCAAACTGTCACAAATTAATTTATTTATGAAAATAAATATCGTCAAATAATCAAAATTTAAATACTCAAATATCACTAAGTCAAAATCTGACATTTAAATCACCTCCTTCTCCAACTTCTTACTCTCAAATAGAGTTTTCCATAGTTTCACTAGTCCCAAATCCCAAACTTGATTTGTAGGAGGAATAAAATCACTAAAATAATTTGTTATTCAAAAAAATAAAAATAAGAATGAACACAATAACATTAGTTTTAAAAAAACAATGACCAGAGAGGAAAAAGATCACAAGATTTTTTTTTGAAGGAAGACATAGATGTCCAAGAAATATGGGTAAGCTAATGATGATAGAGAAGATGAGAAAAAAGATTTTAAAATTGAAAACTATTCCTAATAAAGCTTAAAAAAATTAATACATGGGTTTTTACATTTTTTTCAAAATATGTCAAATTGGGAGTGCCACATTGCAATTTTACGTTGATCCGAAGCTGTATGAACAGTCCTTTACGCGCCCATATTTTGTGACAACACGAGTGGTGTTAAAATTAGTCAAAAGGGTATATTTATTGTGGATTTAGATGGTTTCGTAGGGTAATATGACACCCACAAAATTAAAGTGTCTTTTTGAAAATTCGAAACAACTTTAGAAGTGACTTTATGGTTTTTCTCTACTTTAAAAGTTATACTCTTTGTTTAAGAAAGAATGACCTACTTTTAAAAAAAAATTATTTTAAAATGAATATCTCATTTTCTTTTTTGAAAACACTTTAATTTTAACTTTTCACCTGACATGTTTAAGACCAAACAAGTTTAAAAGACATTTTGATACATTTGACATAACTTTAATTTAGGGTTACAAGATTGAAAAAAAATCTTTATTTTCTTAAACTCCGTATTAAGTTAAAGTAGGTCATTTTTCTTTTATACAGAGGGAGTAGTTTACTTTATTTGTTAAACTTTGATTAATAATTTTGCTTAATTAGTCTCACAGTGAAAAGTTGAATGACAAAAGCGTACCCTAATCATTACGTTAATAAATTTTGCACATTCAATATGATTTTCGTTGTTTTAAATAAGTTACATATATATATTTTATGTGGAGGTTATCATTGGTTTTGTGGTTATTTGATAACTTCGCCTTTAAGATATAAATTTAAAATATAAAATGTGTTGCTGGTTTTGAATTATTTTCAGAGAATTCCAATTATTAACACGACAAGAAATGTCAAAGTTTTGAATGAGTAAACGAAACGTATTACAACTTTAATTTATAAGTTACTAAATTGACATACCACAAAGAAATTTAATACTATAGGGTGTCCACTTGCCTTTATAAAAATTTTTTAAAAAATTAACCATGGGGTCAATGATTAAAACCCTTTTGACATGATTGAAATATGTTGTTGAGTTTATCCAATTTAATTAATTCTGTCATTCTCTTTATAATAAATCGTAGTGTTTAAGGAACATTATTAGACAAGTGTCCACGTAAAGAAATTAAATCACATAATCAATCGAAATTTCTGACTTTATATTTGTTATTTGGCACTTTTTATGATAAATAGAATGTGATAAGTATTTTGAGATAAAAAAAAATCTTTGAGGTTTACACGTGGATCCTTCGAAAGATGAAAAATGTTAAAGCTTGTCTTTCTTCTATCTTTTCAAAATTCCGGCCACATAAACTTCTGTTTTTTCTTCCTTTCTGGAACACTTTTTCCAAATTCAACCAAAAACTAAAAATACTTTCGTCAATTCAACTATTAATCTTTTGACTTATCACAATTGATGATGTCATTATGAACAAATTTACTGTGGAATATATAAAATGATGATTGAAGAGTAGGTGCATTAACGTGTCAAATGCACAAATTGATCAATATAACAATCGCAAAAATGATTTCCTATACTCACTTAAATTTAAAGTGAATATATTTTATAAAGAAAAACATAAAATTGAAAAAATATATATTTATAAAGAATCACCAAAATCAATTAACTCTATAACTGCCAACTAAGAACATAACAATCGCCAACGTACCACTAGTTAAATACTCAAATTAATTAAAAGAATAAGTCAATTTTGTGACAATCAATTATTATTTGGGCATACGACCAACAACACAAATTCAAGTACACTTAAAGTTGGACTGGTGGAAATTAGTCCAGGTGATTTATGAAACTTATTAATTACATAATTAAGGAATAATTCTAAAGATCATACAAGTTTAAGTTCAAACTTTTAATTAATGATTAAAAAATAAAGAACTTTTACAATCAACATACCATATCTTACCTACAATATTTAGTAATTTAGCTAGAACTGGCAAAAGATCATGGAGATCATAATCCAATTAATTAATTGCGACTTGTTTTATCTTTACCATAAGAATCATAACGATTAGAATGTTTTCATTATATTACTCATATAACTGATACTAATTTTGTGAGACTTTTTTTTACCTCATAAAAAAATAACCCAAGTTTTCGTTAAAATAGAAGTGTCACTAAAGCTTGATTAGACAATCTTAATTGTTCAATCCAAATGTATTGATAGATTTACCTTGGTAATTAGAAGGGGTACCAATTTTATGACCTACAAATACTTTTTAAGTCATACAATTTTTCTTTTTGGCTATCGATAAATTAAAATATAACTTAAGAAATCCTAGTAACGTTAAATTATTTTATTTTATTCAAAATATAATCAATCATAACATAATTTATTTTTTAGGAAGCATATCATCATCATTTTTTTTCAATTTTTTAAAGAGGAACAATTTTGGAGACCTTCTTTTATGTTTAGCTACATAAACAAATCTCCCTTGTAATTTGTTATATATATGCGCTTACTTTCTTTATTTTATTTTGTTTTGTTTTATTTGTAACAGTTACTTTAATTTATTTATCACTAATGCAAAATGGAACCAAATTAAAGTTGTTTTTTCACTAATTAAAGCAACGGTATTGAAGGGAAATATAGTGAAATGACATGTTAAGCATGTAATAAAAGATTTTACAAGCAAGTTTAATATTTGACAAGTGTCTCTCAATATTAATTATTGATCTACTTTCACCATTAACACTTAAAGTTGAGGTTTTTAATTAATGACAAAAAGTTAGAACTTTAACGAACAATATATCTTGCCCACAACATTTAGCCAGAGCTGACAGAAGATCATATCCACGAGAGATCACAATTCATTTAATTATTAGTAATTCATCATTAAGTTAAAGTGTCATTGTAAAGCCTGATTATACAGTATTCACTCTGATTTAATTTGTTTATCGAATTTTAATTTGATATGAAATTTGAAGAAGTAAAAAAGAAGTTTTGAATATTATAGTTTTAAACTAAAAAATATATAAAATAAATCAAATGTCATTTAATTTTGTGATTTTGAACATGTTATGTCAGTAGAAAGAGAAATTATTTTTTAAAGTATAAAAAAGATAAGACAAACAAATTAAAACAATGGAAAAAATTGTTATTCAACCCAAATATATTGATAGATATTTACCTTAGTAAACACGAGAATATTAATTTTATGATTCATTATGAATTAAATAAAGAGAACATTTGTTACTCAACCCAAATATATTGATAGATAGTTACCTTAGTAAACACGAGAATATCAATTTTATGATTCATTACAATATTCTTTTCTTTTAGTTATGTAATTATTCTCATAGGATTAATCGTTAAATATTATTTAAGAAATCTTTGCAAAATTTATTATTCAAATTGCAATAAGTCATAAAAAATATATATCACACTTTCTTTCGATTTATATTTTATTTTTTGGTCTAAAAAGAAGCAATTACCACAATTGAAATCAACATATATACCTTTAGATGTGT
This sequence comes from Solanum verrucosum, assembly GCF_900185275.1. Lineage (NCBI taxonomy): Eukaryota > Viridiplantae > Streptophyta > Magnoliopsida > Solanales > Solanaceae > Solanum > Solanum verrucosum. The sequence continues at coordinate 694,112 of NW_026020014.1, read as the reverse complement.
TTGTCAAAGAAAGTTTCCAGGTAAACACCCACCTTAAAAAGCAAGAAGTTACATAAACAAAATAAAGTAAAAAATAAATAAAGTGGAATTATTAGTTTAACATGTTTATAGGAGATTTGCTTTTGTAGTTAGTGGAATCACATCGGTAAATTCCGCTCCATATTGTCTCCGTTGGGGACATTAATTCCCGTTGACATAATACCATAATCGGAGGTTTCGAATTCAAATTTTATGTATGGAGAAAAATTTGTTGATAACATCATTTTACATGAATTCTATAGTGTGTGATTTGAGACACTGTGTGAAAATCAAAAATAAAATAATACCTTAACATTCTTCTTAAGTTACAATTCAGTTTTTGCCTCAGAAATAATGAACTACTCTATTAGAATTGTGTTATCCACGATAATATTTACATCAAGTTAATAAATCACATGACATAGTGCGTTTATACATAGTTATTTCAATAATTAATGTTATGTAAACACCGACAGATAAAAAAAACAGTACGAAGTCATGAAACAAAGTAAAGAAAGATCGAGCTATAGAAAATTATTGTATTCAAACTTTCAGGACTTTAAAACATCTGAACATTTATATTTCATTGCATTGCAATTTTTTTTTAAAATGGCAAAATTTCATCACAACTATATACTAAAGTAGGACTACATTTTATTTTTTGTTTGAATAATCCCAAAATGCCCCAAAAGGGAAAAAAACAAAACCAAAAACTCCCATGAAAGAAGAAATTTTATACATGCAATAAAAGCATATACACTCTTCATAGCTCCCAATCTTCTTCACACACTTTACAACACTGAAACTTCCAGCTGATAGTTCCTGCGTCGTTGTTTGTTATTGCATTGGCCACCATCTCCGCCACATGCATGAAATTCTCAATAGAAATAAATATATATATTTATATACTAGCAACAAGAGATCTGAGAGAGTTCGGGCTTAAGCACCACCAGGGGAAGATTGCCTCATCAAATCCCTGTAGAATTTCGAAATAAATTTCTCAGCAGCTTCATCAACTTGACTATCTTCTTCAACATCTTTCAGCGGAAACGGAGAATCGGTAATCCTCAACTGCCTCACCGTCGGAGTCCTTCCAAATCCGGGCAGATTATTCGCCGGCGATGCATTAGCACTCTGAATCATTTCCAAAGCCTTCATCACAGCAGCATTCATCACAACAACATCGTCGTCTGCGGTGGCCGGAGCGTGTGCACACGGAAAGAGATGAGCGTGGTGCTTACCGCGCTTGTTGAAGTTGAACGGAAGGTGAAAAGCTGGGTACGCTGGGCTGTTACTGCAACTGAACTCGTACTCGCTGGATGGAGCGCGTGCACACACGGATTCGGGAGTTGAAGAAGAAGCTGATGATGAAGACGATGAAGAAAATTGGTGCGCGTGGTGAAACATGAGATTATGAAATGCGGCTTTGCTAGCGATTTTTCCACGCTTCATGAGTAAGTTGAAATCGAGCATGAATTTTTTCTTTGAGATTCCTTTTCTCAGCATGAAGAAAGCTATTCGCACTATATTCCAGAATTTCTTTGCTATAACTGGCAAATTTTGCTCCATTTTTTTTCTTCTCAACTAAATTCTTATAGATTCGAGAATTGTTTGATTTGGTTTCTGATTGAGAAAGATGGAATTTGTAATTAGATTTGAAAGAGAGGAGAGATTATATGAGAGAAGAAATGTTTTTTTATTTCTTGGAATGAAAAAAGTGTGAACCTATGAAGGGGTATTTATAGTGCTTCCCTAGAGGAACACGACCCACTGAAGTACTTGAATTTCTCTTACTCCTTTTTATTTATTTATAGTTATCTCATATTATTTTATAATTATTTTCTTCGTTCACTTTTTACTTTACTTGTTATTTTGATATATAAAAAATAAAAAAATAAAAAATTTCGTATTTCACCACAACATTAAATAATTGTTTTTTAAATCATTTTTCAAGACATCGTAATAGATGATAGTTTGATAAAAATATCTATATCAATAATTATTTATAATGCGTGTGTCAAATCAAACTGTAACAAGTAAAAAGTGAGAGGAGGGAGTACAAAATTAAGATAAATACAATCATGTTTTTATCATTTTAACCTTGTAATTCATTTTTTTTAAACCTCGACAAATTTGTAAAAACAATTAAAAATTTACTCCAATTTAAATAGTACATTTCGAATTTCAAGATTTAAATAAATTTATATTATTTAAATATTTTAAACGGTCTATATAGTATTTTTATTTTTTTTTACGTAATTTACAAACACAACCCATGACACATTGAGGCGATATGAGACGAGAGAGTACTAATTTTGTGACAGGAATTCTATGTGCTTTATTGTTAAGTTAAAGTGACACATTGAGGCGGTCTACAATATAAAATTCAATAAGTATTTAATTAGCTCAATTATTAGTATTGGAAGTGGTGGTTGGTCATGGACTTGTTTAAGAAGAGTTTTAAGTCGTTAAGTATGTTAATTAATAATTAAGTTTCTCTATTCCTCCAATTATAATTGTCACACTTTCTATACCTTTGAATAGAAAAATGTTAACTTTCCTTCTTAATTTAACCGACTTATTTTGTTTATAACAAGATTTTCAAAGTAGTAATTGTACTAGTATTGTAATAAGGTGAAATTGGAAAATGGTTGATTTCTTTTTGAACATATTAATTTTGGTATGGGGAAATATCATTAAAATTTAAAAACTATGAAGCTATTAAAAAAAATATATGATAACTTTTTATTACTATCTAATCAAAAGGGAAATAGAGGAGCGTCGAGTTAAGAGGGCATTTTCGGGTTTTAGCCGAGAGGGACTTGGGTTTGGCGTAGCCTATACTTTGATGTAGCCTCCCATACATGATATAACTTAATAGTGTGTTGACCAATTTGCCCTTTAGCCTAGCTTTTTTGTAGGTTACTTAAGGGGGGTCTCATATTTTCTTTTCAAAGTTACAATTTACCCATACTTTCTTCATGTGTTTATATTTATATATATATATATATATATATATATATATATATATTTATAATAGAGCAGCTTAAAGCTAGTTGGTCAATTAACTTATTTACCCTTATGGTTCAATTTCCTTCTATTTATATTTAGTGTTTTTTATTTCCCTTATTTTTTAATATGTGATGTATCTGAAAATTATGAAGAGCGTGATACTATAAAATATAAATCACAATAATAAATAACTTTAAATATTTATAAAAATACATATTAAATTTTTGGTTGACTCTCAATATTTCACCTATGTCACATAAAGTGAGACAAAAAAAGTAACATATATCATGTTAAAGTACTATAAATTATAATACTTAACAACTTAAAATGTTTATAACACATTACAAATTTGATTGACTTTCAAAATTTCACGTGTCAAAGGCTTATGCCCTTGAGTACTTTACATAATATGAAATGAGGGAACTCTTAATGTGAAGGTAGACTCAGATCTTCTTATTCAAGTAGTTAACATTTTCCTTCGGTAAGCATTTCCTAGGCGAAGAACTAATTTGCGCATCCAACGATAAGATAAATGGTCTTACTTTTCTTTTGTAATCTGCCAATTGTAATAGATGAAAAAGTTGTGCATAAATTGGAGTGACATAAATTACTATACATCACAATTAATGATCAACAAGTTGAAATATTCAAATAAAACTTGGTTGAATAATCTAATTCTAACCATGCCATATATATTGAGACAAATAACATAATATATATTAGGCTCGTGCTTACCTGAATTTTTGTCATTTGATTCATAAATGTTTATCAAAATACATTTTTATCCTAATAAATATATTAGTATTTCTGGAAGACCAATATATAATCAATAGTTATTTTATAACGTGCTTCCATTTTTTTTGGATTACAAATCTGGTTTTATTAATTATCATCACGTACTATATCTCAAGTGATGATAATTTATTTATTAATAGGTTGATAATAAAGATAAACCTAATGTTAATTAAATTACCCGTACAGTTGGTACAAGTTGGATATTTTCCGTATGATATTTATTTAAAATATACAAGTACACATTAAAAAGGTATCTCAAATGATTTTTTTGAAGTAGAGAAAAAGAGAATTAAAGAATTTAAATAAACTTGTCTTTTGTCATTGTCGTCTAGTTTCCAAAACCCTAAAAAATTGTTAGTATAATGATAAAAACTTTGAGCCGTTTGAGAAAAAAAAGAAGAAGATTTCTTAGGAAGAGAGGTTTTCCCAAAACACGTGGACTTTCCTGTCAGGGAAAGGAAAGAACCTCTTTCCTAATTTACTTAACCCAAGAAACCCCTCTTCTTTTTTTTGGCCCAAATTATCTTTTTGTGAAGGAAATAATGATGATGATTTCTAAAAGCCCAAATTATGCGGAATAGTAAATATTTAGCCTTTATTAGATATTATAGTTATAATTAAAAAAAATGTAATTCACGATTATAGTTTTTCAATTTTTGCTATTCGTCTAATTTGTATAAATTATGAATTTGTATAATTCAATTTTTGATTGAATAAATTTAGAATTTTATATATGTTTGCCCTAAATATTTGTATAACAATTTATGAAAAATCATAATAAATTACTCTGTTGGTATATTGACAAGCGAAGTTCTAAAAAATTCTTAAATGTATAAATACATAATTTATATATACTTACCATATTTGTATATTCGCAGGCGAAAAATACAAACGAGGTGAAATATACAAACAACAGCTTCTATAGCAAACAAAATTATAGCTATAGGGTGTAATTATCGAAACTCTAGCTATAGAGCCTTATTATGTCTAATTATCTTATATTTGCTATTTCTAAAGTTTTCTCTTTCTTAAATTATGTTTAATTCTTTAATATTTTTGTTCTTTTTTTGTTTCATTTTATTAGTTTTGGCCCGTTTAGATTAAATATGAAAATTTCAATGTTTATACTAAAATTACAAATTAAATTCAATATAAATAATCTCAATTGAATGATTTTTTTAAAGTTCGGTTTTAGATAAATGATTTGAAAATTTCAATGTTTACACTAAAATTACAACTTAAATTCAATATAAATAATCTCAATTGGATAATTTTTTTAAAGTTCGATTTTAGATAAATGATTTTGACTTTTGAGCTGTTAAAGACAAGTCTTAACAATTTTAATGCACCTAATAATTTGCTCTTTAAATTATATATAACTTTCTAAAATTAATAAGAATTGATGTCATTTTATCGTCTATGCCGTATTGCCGTATATTAAGTTTTACACTAATAGAACATTTTTCATTTTTATTTAGATTCATCATAAAAAAAAGAATACATGATATTAGAGATTGACAATTAAAATATTTTGTTAATCAATGAAACTATATGTTGTAGCACAAAATTCATCACGAGGAACTCATGTAGTTAATTAGGCAAATATTACATCGTCAGCTAAGTGTGATGTTTCGTTCAGGACTAACACCTTGTTTGGATGATTGTATTGTATTGTATTATATCGTATTGTATTGTTTGAATTCATAGTTAAATAACGACGAAAATACTTACTTTATATAAATTTGGTGTGATCGCGTCATTACCTTACTTTAACATTTTCTTCTCAGATTGTCTTTGTTTATTATTCCCTAGAATCATTTTCAAGACTCAGAACTAAACACTAATTAACAGGAATAATATGATAAAATAATCTTATCGATCATTATTTTCTTAACGGGTGTGTCAAATGTCACGAAGGGAGTAATATTTAAGCTCTTCTTGCATTCACCTCCACATGAATAGAAGGAAACCAAATGATCATAGATATTTTTCAACTTTGGACATATATCAACCATGAGAAATTCTAAGTGTATGTATACTTAAACATCGATATTTAAGTTCAGCCACAACCAAAGTCTACCACATTTTGCTTTAACCAAAAAAAAAAAAGTAGAGGTAGAGGTTTAAATACATGTTAGTTTCAATTTTCACCAGTATTAATTGATAGGATATAAGTACGTATATGTATAACATGATAACTACAGTATCACGAGAATATTAGGGTGACATTGATAGTTCAATAATATTGTATACGTACTATTTCTAGTGGAAGAAAAAAATGTAGGTAAAAAATAATACTAACTTGTATTGAATGGTCGAAATAAGCAAACTTGTGATCATGTCAACCAAGTCGATCTTCTTCTTCTTCTAGTGGCTAATGATAGACTCCATAACTATTTTGTTTATACAGACGAAGATATACTTTCTGAGTTGATTTTTATTCTCGTATGGTCATTCAATTGATAGTTATTATATCAAAAAGTCATTTTTTTTTATTTTGAAGAAAATTAGAATTAAGAAGTATGGAACTTACAAATTATTGAATACATGTACTTAAAATCACAAGGAAATAAATTTGAGAGGGGGTCTCCTATATTATTGACACTCTTGGCTTCTTCGTAAATTTACTTCTTTTATAATTTGACTATCCTAAGTAAAAAAATTATTTCTGTCCCTGTATATGGAACATACACTTACAAACCATAGAATAAAGGTTATAATTTTCATATTTTTTTAAATAATGAAGTCGTAAAATTCATTTTTACTTGTTATGTAAAAACGAGATAATAAAATAGAGTATCGAGTAAACATGATGTAAATCATGAATATTTATGGATTTAAAACTTTTAATCCACATCGGAATGAGGACAAGTATTAATTTGCCATTTCTTTTTTAGTTTGTAATGTATGTACCGTACGTACGTCTAGTTGATCGACAACATATCTAGCATGTATAGTTGATCAAAATAATAAAAATTCAGCCTACATCCATGTATGAAAATTTAAATTCAGAGAAAAATCTAGCACATTCAAGACTATCGATACAAAAATAGAAATAAAAAGTGACATGTAAGTTCCCATGGTCCACAACTTTGTAACTTTTCAGCTCCCAACTTGAAAAGTGAAAACAACAACAATAGCCAACTACTATAAATACCTACCTATTATCTTCATCATTTTACATCCTTAGCCAACATTATAAATCTCAATAACAACATATATATTTTTTGACAATATTCATAATTCAAAATGGCACCTCATGGAGAGACAATTGTTCGAAATCTTAGCAAACCACCTCAACTCTCCAACGACAGCCTAAAAAGGACAATGTCTGAAATTACATACGAGTGGATGAAGAATGATGCAATAATCGATGAAAATCTCCCTCCAGTCTCCGAGGTAGAAAGCGCGAAATGTGAGTGTTGTGGTATGAGCGATGACTACACATCCGAATACATCGATCAAATTCGAAAAAGATATTCAGGTAAGTGGATATGTGGGCTTTGTGCTGATGCAGTAAAAGAAGAGGCCCAAAAAAATGGAGGACAAAATGAAGAAGCATTAACTACTCATATGAGTGCTTGTAGCAAATTTAACAAATTTGGTAGGGCTTATCCAGTACTTAATCAAGCTGAGGCTATGAGACAAATGTTGAAGAAAAATACAAAGGGAATTATGAGGGCAAAATCAATTAGTCCAAGGGAAAGAATTATGCAAAAGAAGAGTGGTGGAATTGCTAGAACTAATAGTTGCATCCCTGCCATTACTAAAGAAATGAGTGACCTTAATATAGTAACCTGATCGATAAAACGTGCTTCCTTGAGTTGTACCTTCTGCAATAACGTATGTACTATAATCGTCTTAATTTTCTGTTTATGGCTAAACTTTGGTGTAACTCCTTTTACCCTTGCAAGGATTTCTTACTTTATAAATCATGTATATGATTCAACCTACTTGATCAATATATGTTTAGTAGCTTTATAATGTTATTAAATCTTGTTTAATGTACTGTTATTGATCTCAAACCTTATTTTAAAGTGTTAGATATTTTTCAAAGAAAAATAAGAATTTGCTAATATACTACATGAGAGTAGTTAGAGACCCTGTCTAAGTGAAATAACCATCCCTCTGCTACTGAGAAGGATGTTCACTTCTTCAAATATCCTTATCCTATATAAGTAGGCGCGAACAGGACAGGGGTCAGATTTGTCCAATGGGAGCAAGAGTAACAATATATGATAATTTAAAGCAGGCAGCATAAGCTTTCAAAAGACATAGCATAAAGTTGCATATGTTTTAACAATAAACAAGTTTTCAACAAACACAACTAGTTCAAAAAGGAGAATATTTAAGGGTTCTTAGGTGTATAGTTTACTGATGATCCCTTTAAAACAGATCTAAAGAAATGTAACAACTTAGACAAATGACCAGTTGACAAACATGAAACAGATACAATGAGCAGTATCTTCTTCGTTCATAACTTTCCATGCCACTGCTCTCTCATAAGAAATAGGTCTGCTCATGCTTGACAAGCAAATTCCCCCTTGTAGACATGCAAAACCCTGTCAATCAATAAATAACAATTAGAAACTGCAGCAGTCGTGTCTTCAAGCAAATCTAAAAGGGGCATGCAACTCGATTCGGGAAATCATTACTTGCTACATACAATACTACTTTCCATATAAAAGGAGTGAGTACCAACCTGTTGCATTATCTGTGGGAACTCAGTGCAGAGGTTCTTCTTTCCATGATCATCAAATATTTTCTCCAAGGTAATATCTTGAAGTGCAACCAAGGTTGTCTCGAGCATGTCAAGACCAGCCTGATTTGCAAATGTGAAAACTGGCAAAGCCTGCAGAAATATTGAACTCAAAATTTCATCTACTCGAACAAACTAAAAGGTAAGAGTGCTGCAATTAGAGTGGTGCTTTGAACAAGCAAAAGAATATTAAAAGAGGATTTGGGAACAAACCTTAGCAGAGCAGCAGATAATAGCATCTGAGTGATGCCATAGGCTTTTGAGGATTGATTCACTTCCTTGATCAGTATTTGATTTCAGAAGCTCCACGCCCAAAAAGCACCTTAAGAGAACAAAAAAATTAACCACAACAGAGACTGGTGTTAAACTCAGAACATAATTACATGCACATAAACACCCATTGATTTCCCTCCTAGTAACGTCCCATATAAAAAGAGGATTGAGCTATTTCTAGAGTGTTAATCATTTCTTTTGATGAACCAATTTCTGGAAAATTACACTCGTGTTAATCTAAACATTATACATTTAGATCAACTTATGTAGCCAATATGTATTTCATTTAGAACTTGGTATTGGAAAAGCGCAACAGTTGACTGGATGAAAAACTGAAAATAATTACTTAGTGTGCTCCTATGTTAGGCCCACACGCAAGTATATACCACATACCTGTAACTTTGGCAGATCCAACGAGCTAATGTATGTGCTTCAGGAGTCCCCAATGGCAAACGAAGACCTCCATGAGAACCCAAGTGAGATGGTGAAAGTGCTAAGGCAACTCTTTGAACAGATGAAATAATGCTTCGGACATACTGTCGAGCCATTGAAGCAACACTCTCTTGCATGTGGCTTTCAAAAGCAAATTGAAAAGCAATTGTCATGACAGATCTTGATGAGCCACCACTAGTGTGAAGGTCATTGGCCGCTTTGTTTTCCGCTGGGCCAGTCTCAAGAGCAGAAGTAAGATCAAGGGTACGATTTGGACTGGACGCTTCCTGCACAAACGAAGCGTATTGGTAAAAACATTGAGGATAACAAACCAAATGAACAAATACCTAAAAGAATAAGCACTAATAGGTGTATACGAAACCCTAACCTTTCCAGATTCAAGTGAAATAATGCGAAATCCAGACGGAAGCAATGGTGCATCATCAGCAAAAGAGGCATCAATAGGAGCAAACACGAGTTCGGCGCAAGTTCCAACAGCATTTTCATCCATTCCACTGCATAGCTGCATAATTTTCCTCAGATTAGAAATTCTTTCAATTCAAAGAAAGATATTCTAAAAATCCACAAGTGAGGGGTTGCAAGACATTGAGAATGGCCAAGGTGACAAGAGGGTGTTGCTCCGATGGTAAGCACCCTCGCTTCCAAGCTTAAGGTTGGAGTCACCAAGGGAGCAAAAAGGTAAGAGCTTCTGGGGGAGGGGTAAAAAAGAGAGAATGGCCAAGCTGAAAATATGGACAGCAAGAGCACTCAACTTACACATGTGCAGAAATAAAACTTACTTGCAATAGAAACATATCTCGTGGCATTATCGCATCCTCAGGAGAATGACCTTCCAACTTAATGACCTCCAGCAACTATAAGCAAAAAAGAGCACATTATCAGCAAATAGGATGAGAAACCACAAAAAAATTATTCAAACAAGGCAAACTGGAACAGTTCAAATAAACTAGGAATGCCAACAGTGCAGATAAAATAGAACTACTAAGCTTGCCTCTTCATGCTCAACAGTGTGAGCGAGTGGAAGTATCACTTGACCCCCGAAGTTACCAACTCGAGCCCCAGGTAAGCTGCAAGGACCAACTTTAATGGCTGCAGCAGCATAAGCATCTATATTGTTGTCTGCCCATTCAGATCGATGTTCACGAAGGAACCTGAGAAGTATAGCAGGAGGCACATTCTGGACAATAAAAACAAGACAACTGTGTTAAAAAGAAAAAAGCAACATGGTCAGCAGCCAACCCTCCTCATACCCAATCGCGTCTATCCAATTATAACACAAACAGGAAACATTTACTTATCCACTTAAACAAGTAAATCAGCAATTCAATTTTATAGTTTCAGCATCAACATATTGAATAAGCAGACCTGTAGAAGCATTGATGCTTTTGCACACATAACCGCATTGCTCATCGGTGAAAATCCATTTGCAAAAGGAAGGTTTAAGCCCATCAACTTGTCAGGAGAAGAGTTCACAAGGATGGTAACATCATCCATTCCATCGCTATCGAGCATTGACCAGCCCTCATCAGCTATACCATTAAGAGCCTCATTGAAGCCTCTGCCAAAATAATTCATAGTTTAAATGACAGAAAGAGTAGAGAACATTGAAAGAGAATCCATCAAAAAGTAGGTCATTCAAACCTGCTCAGCCTCTGGCTTAATGCACGTAGAGCTGCGGGTCGTCTTCCCCAGTTAGTAACATTAGTCTGTGAAACCTCCTGTGCAATCTGCCTGAGGTAGCGTAGTGCCTGCAAGGAGGATGTATAGAGTCACCAGAATGCCAATAGTATTCTCTAACCTTGCACATGGTATTGAATCAATTTGAGTAAAAGTTCTTACAGCCACTGTCGTCTTCTGAGCTAGCACTGCTGATGACTCATAAAGTGGGCGTAAGACTTCAGGCACACTCCATGCCTAACAATAATAATAGTGTCAACCATACCACTGCATAACTAGGCACAATGAAGGAGAACAGGAAATATGGACAATAACTTTACCTCTAAATTCATATGATCAACAATGTGGATAATTGAACCACCCCCCTCACAAGGTCTAATCAGGTATCCACTAGGTAGGATTTCTGCTCTCACAAAATTCTGAACAGGTGGCATACTTGGACCATTCTGAGTATTTCCAAGTGACCTTTCACACACCTGGGTATTTTATAAAATATGACATGTTAGTTCATGAAGCATGTGAATGCACAAACCAAAAATATGTGAAGTTGCAATTAGCGAAAATACGCCATTTGGCTTAAAGAGTAGTTATTCTCAAGCATCCTGTTATATACAAAAGCCACTAATTTATACCAGGAAAGATTGCTATTTATGCTGGCACAATCAAGTGACACTTGACCAACATTAGAAGAAGAAATTTACATTTTGTGTAGGACTTGGCAGAATATTGAAAATAGAAAAAATAAAAAAAGGACTTGGCAGAATATAATTTTTATATTAGAAAAAAGACTAGACATAATGAAACCATACCACGAGACTGCCATCATCCATAACAGTTGTATACCGTAAGAGCCAGAAATCACGGGCAGGTGCCAATGTTGTTGGTGCATAAAGCTAAAAGAAAAAATGTTTAAAGTTCATCAAGAAGGTATAAAAGGACTGAATGCACAAGCACGAGAAGCAACAGTACAGTAACCTACCTGCATGTAAAGGAGTTCAATGGTTCCACCATTGGCAGTAGGCAGCACATTGAGAACTTCAACAGCCCGGCAGTCACGATACCAAGAAGGTCGATCCTTAAGGATTTCGGAGACCTAGAGAGATCTCAGACAATTAATTTCATATTACAGTGCCAGAAATATAAATTTCAAAACAGATAATTAGCTTACCCTCGTTGGCTCTAGACCAACCAGGCCACAAGCTCTTGCTGCCACGCCAGTGCAACCATGAGAAATAGCAATGATTCCAATGGAATCCGGACCAGGCTATGCATTTCAAGAGAGAGATGATTAGAAAGAGTTAAACCAGTACTGAGTATCTGTAACAGAAATAATATAGCTACAGAAAAAGGAGACTGGAAAATGTGTAGTGATATATAAATGCCCTCATGGTAAGTGGAGTACTGTACCACCATTTGCCATCACAACTCACAAGCAAAAGCCTGAATGATGACAACTTTTATCATAATTATGAGCCTGAGAAAGAACACTGATGCACTACCTAGAAATCCCAAAACTGTTGTAATGCAATTTTGCAATATTTTATACAATAATTATAACTGACAACTTCAAAAGAGGCCAACGGCCCATATATTTTCTTCCGTGGACCTACCAAATCGGGCTATAAGATAAGATACAGTTTTATACTAATTGATGGACTAGTAAGAAGAGCTTCCATGGGAACTAAAAAAAAATATTGTATTTATATCTTTGATTGATATGTTGAACAAAGGAATTGTCTGCTGTTTGGTAATTTATTGACATCATTTATGAAGAAAGGTGAAGCAGCCAATTTCATGCATTTGGCTCTAACACTCGGTAGTTTGCTAATACGGCTACATAGTACAGACATGAATGCATTTGCTAGTTTAACCCTTTAATTACATATGAGTTCATTAGATTGATATTTAACTAAGAGAAGAATTCCAAGACATAATTTAATAATGAACATTTGTCATTGCATATCTGATTAATTGTGCTAAAAGCTAAATCAATCAATTAATAAACTTACCCCTATTCCAAAGGAATTTCTGTCAACCTTATGAATCTCTGCTATACACATTCCAGACATTTGGACTCATATTGGTCAAATATGGAATAAATTGTCTTTTTGTACAAATCTGGTCGTCTTATCTTTAATATTAGAGTTTCTTTACACAGCATAATATTAATGTATGCTTGGTTTTAAATTGCACAAGGATTTGTTGCAATAATACCCTTGGCCTATTTACAATACTTTCTCCAATTTAAAAAAGAGTTCTATAATACTACCTCTGAGATAGTTTTCTGTGACACTATTTTCTAATTAGTCCATTCTAAAAAATGACACATTTATTTGGAAACATCTAACTATAAACTTCATATTTTACCCTCAAAGAGAAATCTTTTTTAGTAACACGACAGTAATGCCATGATGAATACCACAAGTTCCAAAAATGTTACAGTCACAGAAAATGTTATGGCATGTTTAAAGAAAACAAATTTCGAAAGTTCCTCGTTTTTAACTTAAACTGCGTCACTACTCAAACTATGTCACATAAATTGAAACGGAAGAAGTAATTAATTTATTTTTTACAGTAAAAAGGCATTACTTTAAATTAAAAATACCTTCATTCCAGGCATTTGGACCCACTCAACAGCAGTTCCAGTAGCCTTTGAAAGAAACTCTGTTAAAGTTTCTTCTGCAATGGACAAAAGTCTGGAACAAAGCACAAATACATAGCCATAAGCCACAAACACAAAAAACAAGAGAAATGGTTACAAAGCACTATGTTTAAAGAAGAAAAGGACCCAACAACTGCAATCCCACTCACTCACCCTGCAGGACTAGCATCCCTCGGGGGATGCTGAGATGTCAAGTGGTGCTGACCACTAGTCACCACTGAATCACAACTGGTATCTTTCGTAGCAAGCGGAGTCTGCATTTGAGTTGAGAAATTATGAAACTTACAGTTCGATTTAAGCCCACATTAGTTTGAAGGGAAAGAGCAAAAAGGGTCTTAAATTCTTACACTGTGACTTTGCCTGCGAAAGTAGCCATTTTCATACACCAGTTGAGAAACTTGCTTCTGTAATCTGTCATTTTCTTCCATTAATAGCTTGTTCATTGCCGTCAGCTTCCTATTCACAGACTGAAGCCTTGACGCCTCTTTCCTCTGTTTCTCCCTGCATCTATATTTAACCAAAAATTGGAAAGAAAAAAACATAAATTAGCTAATGGTATGGCTATAGATTTAGTTGAAACTTGAAAAAAGAAATGCTTTTGATGTTTGTTGAAAAATGGTTTTTGGGATTTGAAGCTGTGTTAGGACATGCATTTTAGTAAAACCAAAAACTTGGAACTTAGAAAAAAATATTGAAGACAAATTTTCAAAAAACTGACCAAATATCATGAAGGAGCTTGTCATTCACACATTATTAAGTAGGAACAGAAAAAAGAGAGAAGAAAATGAAAAGGGGAACCACAAGAATAGAACATTTTTATGCAGATAACTTCAAATGCAATTTTAAACAGTAAGTGAATAAGATTTGTGCAAGAAGTGAACCCAAGATTGAATTTTTTTGTAACAAAAGCTAGCTTTGAAGTGCAATTTTGCATAGCAGTAAGATTTAACAAGAGAATAGAAGACATTTATAGTACCTTCGATTCTGGAACCAAACTTTGATTTGCTTAGGTTCAATGTTAGAGAGGATAGGACATTCTCTGATAAGCTGCTGACGGCGCATTGAACTTGGTTTAGGACAATCATGATAAAGCCTCTCAAGAGCTTCAACCTGCTCAGGTGTATACCGGACATACTTTCCGTTATCCAACACCGACTTACCATCCTTGCAGGAAGCCATTTGTCTTAAATCTTACAAACTGAAATGCTTTGCCCTTTATGAAAGAAAACAAACAAGCTCTGTTACTCTGCTTCTTCTTCACTTTTGTCTTCACAACAATTCAACTTTTTTTAGCATTATTCTTATTGGGAGCTCTGAACAAAATGAGAATGTCTTGAAGTGACCTTTTCTTGGTAATACTAAAAGAGAAAACCAATTTACCAAACTGAAACGGCACTAGACAACTTGTATCTTTCGATTTCAGAGCTTCCAATAAACTACTAAAAATACACACTTATCTTTCACCATTACCAAAAAAAGAAAACAGAAGAATCCAAGTATTCCTCAAGAACCCAAAAACATTATCTTTAACAGCGTGCCATACATTTCCTTTGAATCTTGAAACAAGATAAAAAGTGTGAAAAACACTAAAAGATCCAAGCTTTAGACTTCAGAAGATAAAAACAAAAGAAACCTAGAAACAGATCTTCTTCATGTACCCAAAAATTGAGGCATCTTTAAGTGTTTCAGCAAAAAGTAAACCAGCCCAAGAACCCCCTACAAAACTTTCAAAGACTACGGAGGAAGATCTTGTAGGCATGATGAGATATTATCAGAATACGGATCTTGGACTGGTTAACAATGAATGAAATTGAGTTGAAAGGGGTGTAAATGCAAGAGAGAAAAAAAAATATAAACCCCGGATTTGAGAGCGACCCTATTTGGATTTGGGAAAGTGGGTATCTTCACAAGTGAGTAGCCATTGTATATCAATGGTCCCTCTGTCAACTTCTTTCGGCTTTAGGTACAGTGGGGGGGGGGGGTAAGGAGTAGGGAGTGGGGGAGGATATTCTCACTTCTTTTTACTACTCTTTTCAGGCCAATCACCTATACTACACTACTGCTACTAATACTACTCTGCTGACCTCTGTTCGCCGCACCAGATTTAGAATACTTTTGATTAAGACATTTTATGACCACTATGCCCTTCATGATTATTTTTTTTAAAACAAATTGTTTATATTGTTTTTATTTTAAGTTATTCTAGGTTGTTGAACTTTTACTCACTCCATTAAAATGTCTTACGTTTCATTTTGCTTATATGTAATACTTTATCCGTTTAAAAAAGAATGACCTACTTTTTTTTTAGTCTGTTTCAAAAAAAGTGATCCTTTTCATTTTTGGCAACACTTTAATTTCAATTCTCAACGTGATATATTAAAGGCCACAAGATTAAAGGGCATTTTGGTACATTTGAGATTTGACATAACTTTAATTTAGAATTACAAGATTAAAAGTCTTCTTTCTTTTCTTAAATTTTGTTTCAAGTCAAACTACGTTATTCTTTTTTAAACGGAGAAAGTAAGTTTTAAAATTTCATCATTCTATCCGGCGAGTTTAAGATCACTATGTTTAAAAGAGACTACACAAAATTTAAAGGTCTTTCTTTCATTTTTTAAAAATTTGTATTTAGTTAAACCAAGACGTTTTAAATTGTGACAAAGAAATATATATTTTTAACTTATGCAAATTAGATTAATGAGATTGATGGTTCAATTTATCGAAAGTAGTTTTTCTACTCTCAAGTTGTGATAAAATTTGTGTACAGACATCACCTTTCAAACCCTATTTGTGGAAATACAAAGAACATGTTGTCGTTGTTATACACCAATAATGTTTAAGCTTTTATGGTAAGATATTTTTTTTTTTAATGTCAATACACGTGAAGTTTTTCTCAACATATGGTAAGTTTCGTCTTGAAATAGCTAATGATGTCTATGTCAGAGTAGTTCACGTCTTTGACATGTAGTTTTTCTCCTGATCTTGCATGAACGTAGGATGTTTCGTGTGTCGTATCTCCCTTTATCAGACGTTTTTGTCTATCATCATTTATACGTGTTTTTATTGAGTTTTTTTTATCGTGATCTATTTAAAATTATTATTATGACATTGAATTATTCGAGCATTCTTTAAGTTTCATATTTAAAAATTACTTACAAAAAATTCTACATACTTTACTGTTCACAAGCCTTATTTGTCAAAGAAAAAAATATCGTTACAGTAAAATCACATTAAATTTAGCATTTTATTTCAAATAGGAAGAGACCTCTCACTGTCTCATGTTAATTAAAGATATCGAGTTTAAATTTTTAAAAAGAACATTAGCCTAGTATTTTTCATTTTAATGAATCTTACGTGATATAAATATAAAGGAAAGGAAATGTGAAAATATATAATTATAAAAAAAATAAAAAATAAAGGAGGGGTAAAAGAGGAAAATGTGAATAAGATATGGAAAGGAAAGAAAAGAAAAGGAGAGGCATGGGAAGTATGCGTGGGGCAGAGAGGACAAAATGATGAGAATTTTTGCATGCGCCTCGATACTCTCATTCTCTCTTTATTTCTTTCTATTTGTTGCTACGCATAGCCACTACTTTACGTATACCCTTTTATTTTTTTCGATAAATTATTATACACTTCTGCCTTGTACTTGGTACAAAACCAACTTGTCTACTCAAGTGCTCCTATGTTACAAAGTTTTATTTCCATAGTTTCAAAAAGAATAATCTAATTTAATTTAGATCGGAGTTTAATAAATGAATTTTTTAAAAAAAAATTATGATTCTAAATTTAAGTTATATTAAATGTATCAAAATATTCTTTAATTTTGTGATTTTAAACATGTCACGTGAAAAATTAAATTAAAGTATTGCCAAAAAAAAATAGGTCATTTTTTTTTAAACAGACTAAAAAGAAAACTAGATCATTCTTTTTGAAACATATGAAACAATTTGGTATTGAATTAAAAAAATAATTTTTTTAATTTTTATAATTTTAAATTAAGGATATGCCAATCTTATGATTATAAATTAATTATGTGAGAAATTAAAAATTATAAAAAGAGGTACACACTTTACTAAAAGAAGAAAAAAATAAAACAAATGAATCAAAACAAAAAAATAATAATAATAATATATGAATTTAGCAATGCTGGCTTATACAGGATCGGAAGTAGAGTTGAGAGAATATAAAACTCTGGTTCCGTACAAAATAAATAGAAGAAAATGTCATTTTCAAGTATTTTTCATGTGTATAAATGACAGATTTATCTAATGAATTCGCTATTTGAATTTAAGGAAAAGTCACACCATCATTGTAATTTTTTTCTTGTTTTCTTGAAATATAAATGTTTTTAATAAGTACTATTTTTTTGGTTTCCGTATTTAGTTATTCTTTGTCTCGACATTTATAAATTGAAGACTCATTATCCACACGTACAACACACTAAAATCCATAATTTAATTATTAAAAAAAAATCATTTAAAGAAGAATTATTATGGTTATTACATACGTAAATCACTTGATCAAATTATAATAAATATTACTATTTCTTTTTTCAATATACCGCCTCATTATTTGGATCCCAAATGGACATGCAAGTTACGACATAAAAGTGACAGAAGTAAGATTGACATGGACAAGAATCATGTCACTCACTAAACAACACATATGTATGACAAATTATTATTATTAGATAGAGACCAGTTGGTGGATCCGACTTGTACCTCCTCCTAACATGATGCATAAATTTCTGATTATTTATCTTCATTAATTAATCCTATCTTATATCTTTACTAGACAGGTGGTGTCCAACAGTAATAACTGATGTAATGGTTATAGATACGTGAAATGAATGTAAAGGAACAAAGATAAAGGAAAATGAAGCTATATATAGTGAAAGAATTTTAGTATATAAACTAATGAAAAATGTGAAAGTGAGGTTAGGCTATTTGAGAGAAAAGAGGTCTGTGTTAATTAACTCCCATCTTCCTTTGTGTGTATTTGTTTCTCTGCTTAGATGATAGCCCTTCGTGTCCAAAATTTTGAATGAAAAGAGAAGAGATCACCACCAGCATTTTCCTGTGGATCGATTTAACGTCAAGTGTCATTCAAAAATAGCAAAGAAAAAGCAAAAACTCTCTTATTGTATGCAACCTTATTCTGCATTTTTGTTTCCACGGCTCAAACTTTTGACCTCCTGATCACATAGCAATAGCAATAGCAATAACTTTACCTGTTATTCCAAGACTTCTGTAATGTAGTAGAAAGTATAATTTACAGATGGCTTACCCATGGCCTTTAGAAACCGGGAATTTAAATCAAATTTCATGCTATCAAGTCTTTGTTTTCTACTTTTTGTTCAGAAAGTTGACCACATAATTAAGTAAGTTAATTATGGTGAAATACCTGTTTGAACTCTACAGCCAGCCAAATAATCTTTTAAACACATAGAAAAATAAAAATTCATAAGATAATCTCATAATGGTGTTAATTAAGCACACAAATCAAAGATTAAGAGGCTAGTAAATCTATTGAAATAAAAAGTACCAGCAGTTTTCCACAATCCCCAATTGATAATTCTTCCATCCATAGCCACATTAGCAGGAATATAATGCTGCCCAAATAGATGATCACTACTACTACTGCTACTACAACAACATCTATAGGAGAAAGAAAAAGTAAGCGAGAACTTGTATCTTCTTAAAATATAACAATAACTACAACAATCAAACAAAGCAGTGGCGGAGCCAGAAATTCCATAAAAGGTGTCCAGTAATAGCACAATAAATTTGAACGCT
The DNA here is from genome assembly GCF_900185275.1 of Solanum verrucosum. Classification (NCBI taxonomy): domain Eukaryota; kingdom Viridiplantae; phylum Streptophyta; class Magnoliopsida; order Solanales; family Solanaceae; genus Solanum; species Solanum verrucosum. The sequence continues at coordinate 674,665 of NW_026020014.1, read as the reverse complement.
TCCTCATTCCAAGGAGGTGAAACCACTGGACTATAATAGTTTGTTATGTTAAAGGTGTCCAAAATATGTTATTTAATCATTTCGTGTATCATTTAACCCGCCGAAGGGTGTCCAGTTGGACACCCTTAACTACCATGTGGCTAGGGCACTGAATCAAAGTATAAGAAATGTCGTCAAATAGTAACAAAAAATCAAATAACAAGAAACTAACTAAGTAGTATTATGATTACTGGTACGAAAGAATAAGTGAAACAACATTCAACTACCTAACTAACCTTTTATCGATCCTAATTCGATATGCTTGGTTAGGTGAAAGTATGTCATGTCCTATTGAATGAGGAAGTATGAAATGGAAGCAAAAGGAAAGACGATAAGTACATTACCTCAGCTGAAACTGCTACAACAGTGATCACAGTTCAGAGAGTCTTTAACAGTACTGGTCTCAATTGGGAGATAGATTTATCAGTACTTTTTGTTGCTCTGTCTTGTTAACTTTAATGATCTTTTGAATTAACAATGGTGGAGTTGCTAATGTTCTTTTGTTTGATGTCAAACAGAGGCAATAAATAAATGATAAGATACTCTCAGTGAGAGATCAAGTTTGTGTTGCAACAGTTGTTTTTACTTCTTTTGACAAAATCTAAAAGGGATTTCAAGAAATGCAACACTAAAAGAACTTGCACGAACGAACGAACGAACAATTTGATACGGAACAAGAAATATGATTGAAATATTACCAGCAAAACACAATTAGATGAGAAGAAAGAAGAAAACCCATCAATAAATAGCCGAATGCAAACGAATTACTATTACAAAACAAATACTAGTATAAAACACAATTATAGAATTAAAATCAAAGCAAGGAAAAGGCCAATTTAGTGCAAAATTAACAACAAGATGAAAGGGAAAGCAAACGATCTGGAGAAAAAAGAGTGTCACCTAGCATTCATAGAGAAATGGGAGTACACGTGTTAGATGGGAGTATACGTGTCTAGCACAACATAAAATGTAGTGCGAAATGACACAATTACCCTCAACATGAAAGCTAATTCCACCAAGCACACATGTTGACCGTGTGGTGTTTGGTTATTCACACTTATATATATGTAGTAGATATTATTATTTTTATTATATATTAAAAGAGACTGTTTCAGGCAGATTCAACGTGCCATTTAATTGGCGAGGATATTTTTATCATTCCATTTTTTCAAAGTAAAAAGTATTGCATAGAAAAATTGTACTATCAGCCTTATTATTTGAGTCTTTTTAACATTCTTAGAAAAAAGCCTATACTTTTCTACTAAATTACAGATTATGCCTTCTATCATTGAATATAGTGGAGTTCATATAATTTTATCATTGACACGTATACAATGATTACTTTATTGAGTATATTTTCATTTTTTCTCTACATATTAAATTATTTAAATTTAATATAGTTACATAATTTAATAAAATTTTATTATGTAGCTTTTATATTCAAAAACAATTTATTTTTTAATATTATATATATCATGAATAACTATATAAGATTATTAATAGTCATATTTATATTTTTAAAGTATAATTAATAAAATTAATTTTTTTAAAATAAACTTCTAATAAATAATTTATTAAGAAAAACGTCAAATTAATTTAAATCAAGTATATATTTATTAACTCGATGTAAGTATTCAAATAATATTTCACCTTTGTGAGGTGTAAATACAATTCACCAATATTTAATTATTAGAGTTTATATTCTACACACAAATTATCAGCGTAAAAAGATAAGAAATCATAGCATATTTTTCTTTGCAAGTAAGTTTTTTTTTTACTGAACTTTCAATACTTTTGCAAGATCAATAAGAATTCTTTCTTTTTGAAAAATATTGAATTGCTTTTTATTATTAAAATGATGTTATGGAAAGAAAGGGCAAAAAAACACATTCTTTCTTTTAAATTATGTGGTATAATTTAACCAAAAATTTACTTCCTTTATTTGATTTTTGTGAAGTAATTTAACTAAATATTGATACTTTTTTTTTTTACTCTTTGAAATATTAGGAAATTTTACTTTGGAATAAAATAACTCTATATCAACATATTTAGTGTCCATAATTATAGATTCTAATGTACAGGATTTTGATAAATTAAAATCTTTAAAGTTAAAGCTATTTTTAAACATAATAATGTTTTAAAAAAAATTGAAAAAATAATGTCATACAATTTTTTTTTTATGATTTCTTCAATGAGAGGTTTAACCCTTACTCCTGAGAGAGAATTAACTATAAGGTTGCAAAAACATCAATGCTTCTTATAATCCTAAAATATTCTCTCCATTACTACTTAAATGCCACTATTTTCCTTTCGCTTATGTAAATAAAATATACATATCTATCTTATAAAACTTGGCGCCAACAACTAATATATAATTTTGATATATATCTATGTGTCATTCTTGCAATGTACTTAATATACAATCTTTATATATGTGTCATGACACTTCTAAAAGAATAAAATAAGATTGCAGTTGTTGTATTGCATTTTTACAAAGAGGATAGTATTGGTAAAAAGCCATTGGAGGAGGAGAATTGGGAGAATGTAACCACAATACAACCATAGTGCAAAATGAAAGAGCTCATAAATGACATTAATCGAAAGAAAGACAGTTTTTATCTATTTAGCTAAGGAGCAGACTTATATATGAGCTGGCAGAGAGATCATTTCGTATGCAATCAGCCTAAAGATAAGTTTTTTTCAAATAGTTCCTTTAGAAATATAATTCAAATAGTTTTTAAAGCCTGAGATTAAGCTTTTTACCCAATAGTCACTTCACAGATGCAACTCAAAACAGTTTTTTCAACCCGAAGATTGGTTTTTTTCCCCAACAATTACTTTACAAATGCAACTCAAATCAATTTTATCAGCTTAAAGATTAGTTTTTTTTTTCAATAACTTAGTTAATAAATTTAACTTAAATTAACAGTTTGATGCCTGAGAAGACTGGACAATAAAAAGGAAAAAGGGAGAAAAACTTATCGTAGTGCTCTAATAGAAAGAGAAGAGAGCTACTCTTCATCTTACAATAGAGGGGAAAATATATATTAAAAGTTGATTCCATTATAGTTGGAGACATCAGCACATGGAGAATTCAAAGTTATTTTTTATTCAAGCTTACCTTTTGTATTGTTCATTCAAATGTAAAAAGGTTTGATTAAGAGCGGCTTTTCTTTTAGAAGAGCCGTTAGGATCAATTTGTAAGACAGTTAATTTGTTATAAGAGTTTCAAAAGAAGAACAGAAAAACTAAAAATGATAATAAATGTATACTTACTGATTATCCATTATAATCAATTCTTGAATTCTAGATCCATTAGCTGCACATGTTGGTAAGGCGATGTTAGCCACAATGGCAAGGACATTTTGGAGAAAAGTAGTGTATAAATTAGAAAAGAGTTTAGGTTGTTAGACGATTATAGTTAATGAGAAGTATAAGTTGTTAAATTTTGTAATACCAAATTCTAATCCTTCAGGTTGATGGTGGAAGCTGTCGAACATTGTAAGAGTAAGTTGTGTTGATGGTGGCAGTGAAGCTTCTGGTGGCTCAACTTCTTCTGTTGGTTCAATGAGAGTGCCTTTGTCAATTGTCCAAAGGAAAGTGTTGATTGGAATTCCATATGCATGGTTTGATTCGGTAACACTTGCAACTGATATCAAATAGGTAAGGTATGGAAAAAACAATTTAGCATAACTTTTTATATCGCTGCCATACATAATTCCTTGGACTTGTGTTTCCTATGAAAAACAGAAAATACAATTGAGTCAGTTAAATCTCACATATTATATTATTTTGTGGCCAGCAAAATTGTGTTTAATTTAAAATTTGTAAGGTTTTTTTTTAGTTGCAGAAATTTATTTTTTTCCAAGTATAAAGCATGGTTATTTCCAAAACTTAAATTTTCAAGTTTTAACTTCAAAATGCATGTAAGCAGCAATGAATATAGCTTAAAGATGCATAAAAGGGGCATGCTACACATTGGACGAATGTCGTCTGAAGATATTCAATTTATGATACATAATAAAATTTCTGGGAAGGGGTGGTAGCAGGCCGAATTGTTGCAGATAAAGAAATGGACTATTGTTGTATTCAGATGATTAATCATGGCAACAGTATTATTGAACTTTATTTATTTGTAAGTACAAATAAGTGTGAACAAACATAATATTCATTGAGGCTAACATTATTGAGCAAAAATACTACATAAATGGCTAAGCTATACAAACCAGTTGTTGATTTCTACATAAATACCATTTAAATTACTTGGGAAACAGAAGTAAATCATTGAAGATTAGGTGAATTTTGCTGAGAATCTAAATGACAGAAGAGATAACTAAGAGCAGAAGGGAACAAAAAAAAAATAGAAGTGCTTAGCTAAGACGTGTGAGTTGAAACTAAATGAACGAAGTTTAAAGAGTAATGTATATGTTGTTAGTAAAATTAAACTCATTTCATCTCATTGATTTTGCATATCACCTTATGATTGAAAAGCATTGAGGTATGCCAGGAACATGAAGGTATATATTAAGTGGCAGTAAAAGTAAATCAAGTCTTCAGAAGGCAAAGAGCATTTTCAAACAAATTGTCAAATCTGAAGTCTTAGTATTGTTTGCAGGAATAATGACAGGATTCTACTTGGATTTTATTTCTATTTTGCCTGCAGACAATGATTTTTGACAACTAATAGAGCTTGTGTTTGCTTTAGTCATGAAAAAGTGAGTGAGCTAAATAGAAAATAACATAGCTATAAAAGAAGAGACTGAGAAGACCAATAGAGAGACCAAGTGAGGATTGAGTTCTAGATAAAGAAGATTAAGGAAAATGTACGTGGATGTGATGAAAGCAATGTCGTACCTCTTCATCTTGAAGAATCATCAGTTGATACTTATTGGTTTTTTGCAGGTTATCTCTAGGTCTGCCCTTATCAACGACTTGCACTTTAACTCCGTCCATTCTTTGATTTCGCTTATAACAACATTTATGCTTAATCTTTCTGCCATGAGATGATCTGCGATTATAATATTGTGATGTTGTTAGTGCATATAATAATAATATGAGCAAATAGAATATAGATAGTAACTGAGTTGCATAACATAATATAAAATGATTGAAAGGTAAAATTGTCAAAGAAAATAAGGAGAGTTTTTTACCGTAAATTACTGTAGTATCAATTTAGAGAAAAGCTTTTACAATAATTTCGTCATAAACTATATTATGTGTACAACAATCATTTTTATCCTCAACTGTTGGCGGTCTTATTAAAACTTTAACACAGTTAGAACTTTTAGCTTTTGATAATGCAACATATAGTTGGTCATGAGAAAAAAACAGGTTCTTTCAGATAAATTCCAACAAAATCTAGTGTTTGACCTTGAGCTTTGTTAATAGTCATAGCGTATTGGAAATTGTGTTCTCTTAAATTGAAAGGGTATCTTTTCATATTGTGATGTTAATAGTGGTATTCTTGGAATAAATACATGAGTATCTTTGAAATCACTACTAGAAATTGTGGCACTGATAATATGTGATTTAAAGTCATTGCATGTTAATCGTGCTCCATTACACAAACCCACCGAAGAATTTAGATTTCTTAGTAATATAATTGGACAATGTTTTTTTTAAAGATAATTTGTAAGGAGGCAATCCTGGACGGTTTAAAGTATGCATAAAGTCTTCATATTCACTTTGATCTTTTGGTCTAGAGTTTCATCAACAACAATATATACTTTAATATTAGATGGAGATTGCATAATCAACATGTCATTTATTTCGTCAACAAAATCGTTTTTGGTTGTTAGAATAGCGCGGGAAATAATGAAAGAAATATTTGAAGTAGATCTATATAGATTGGGATAAACAAGTTTGAATAAAATATTTAAGGAATCTTTTTCATCAGTAGAAGGAATAATAAAAGAACGCAAAATTTCAATTTTTCCCTGGCTATTTATTTTTTCTTTTCCATGGCCAATTCTCATCAAATATTGGCAGAAGGCAGGATCTATTTTTGCTCGCATATTTTCGGACAGTTGGACTTTTTCAAGTTCATTCCAAATTTTAGAGCAAAGTAAGCTTGCAGAAACAAAATCTTTCTCTTTTACCACCACGAACAACAGGCAGAGTTTGCCTAAAATCGCCACTAAATACAATAACTTTCCCACCAAATAGAATATTTGTTTCCATCAAATCTTTGAGAAGCAAGTCTAGTATCTCAATCATTTCCTTTTTTGCCATTGAAATTTCATCCCATACTATTAAGTTTGCATCTCAAATTAAAGACGCTAATGAACTTTGTTTACTTATATATATTGCAACTAAAATTTCCATCAATTTCTATAGGTAATTTAAAACGGGAATGTGTTGTTCGACCTCCTGGAAGAAGCGAGGCTGCAACACCGGAACTTGTTGTTGCTAAATCAACAAATCCTCGATGTCTTACAGTAGCCAGCAACACACGATACAAAAAAGTTTTACCAATTCCACCTGGGCCATAAATAAATAAAAATTCTTTATGTTTTATTATGTATATGCTTTATTTATTTATTTATTTATTTATTTTGTTCATATTTAGTTGTTGTTGATTTATATGAATTAATTTTATGTCTTCCAAAGATTTCCAGAGAGTTGATGTTTTGTTATGATTGAGCTATTGTGTTGACATTTATTATTATCATTTAGTTAGCAGGCTATTACATATTATTTTACATTATTTTTTTAGTTTAACTTCACATTATACATTATACATTATACATTACAAGTTGATATTGATTGTTGAAGAAATTTTCGTTGACTTCCAAGGCATGTCCTGTAACGCAAGACAATTTTGTTTTAATGATTATATCTTTCATTTTATTTTGATTCATTTTAATTAATTATTAACATTTTTACTAAGTGTATTTACAGGTACCCAAAGTTGCTTCACGAGAAAGTTATTCGAATGAAATTTGAATAATAGTATTATTGACGATAGGCAAACACTAGGTTGTTTCTCATGTTATTGCTTTACTTTATTATTTGTGTATATTTCATTATACTTGTATGCTATTTTTATCTCCTCCTCAATTTGAAAAAAAATGAATTCAGTTGGGACTCATAATTGTGAATTTAGAAGGGTGCTAATATCTTCCGTTCAAAATCACTTGAACCCTTACCTAGAATCTATTGGTTTCGTATACTATTTTTGGTTAATTAATTAGTTGATTTCCTAATTATCCTAAAATTAAGTGGCGATTCTCTAAATTTCTTTCTAAAATTCTTTTAAATAAATTAAATTGAATTAATTATTATTTGTGAGTTCCCACAACGTTGCGCCTTATTTGTAAAAATAGGGATGTCAGCACCAACTAGACAAATATTAATTAAATTATTAGTATTAATTAAAAATTAAAGATTAAAGTATTACCATTCAAAAAAATAATATTATTTTGTTTAAAAAATAAAATTTAAAATATTTTTCTTATCCCACTCACTCACCTACTCTCACTGTACCCATCCATTAAATTTCTTTTATAAAAATATTATTTGTGTGTGTGTGTTTTTAGGAGAGTATTTCTACTTGTTGCAAGTTTTTTTTTTTTTAAATAAAAATTTCAATTCTGTTATATTCGGTTTGCAAGTAGAAAAATCTTTCCTAAAAACATACATATATCTAACCTAAATCTAGAATTTTTTTTAAAAAAAAAAAATAGAGTGGAGGGTTAGATGGGGTAGTAGATTCTTTTTTTCTTTTTAAACATAAAAATTATATTAAAAAAATTTGGGAGGAGTGGGTGGTTTGGAGGGGGGTGGGGATTGAAAGATTTTTTAATAATTTTTAAAAATAAATAAATTAGGGGGCGAGGGATTATCGAGGGTAGGGAGAGGTGGTGGAGTGGGGTAAAATTGGTAAAATTGAAAGCTTATAAATCTTGTGTAAAAAATCAGCATCTTTTTTCAAGAAAATCCAAATCCAACAAAAGACCCATATGCTAAAATGCCAAAAAAAAGAAAGGAGAGAAGAACACCCCTAAAAATAGTACCTGAAATCACAAAGATGAGAACTTTAGGAAGGCTTGCTTCAATACGAATTCAATTTTACATCTATTTGTATAAAGAGAAATTGAGTAATTGCAGGAGAGACGATAAATTTGGAAAAAGAATTCATACGAGGGAAGAAAAAAATTACAATGTCAACTCTCTTTGGGAATTACAATAGTTTGGATAACTATGGGGAAAATTGAAATATACTTGGATAATTTTAGTATTAAATCAAGTTAGTTTGTTTTTTATTCAAGAGGTACAAATATGTCAAGCAAAAATTAAAGTTGAATACCTGAAATACCATTACAACAACTTGTTAATATTGATGACAGATTTGGTACTTTTTTAGAGGGAAGGATTTTGTTTGGAAATTTGAAGTATAGTACAATCTAAACTCATGACGGTACAATTAAGCCCAACTCCAGTTAGAAAAGGAGTTCAACTCTCCTTTTTATATATATGTAGTAAAGTAAAGTATATTTTGGGTACAATGCAACAATTCTGTTGCTGGGAGACCATAGATACAACTAATTAAATAAGAATGGAAAAGAAAAAAAATCTTAATTCTCTGTATACGTAACAATCTACATCAATGTATATCTGCTTTAAAGTTGGAAAACAGAAGCTTTACCAAGTATTTGGTTAAAGTGAGGGAAAAAGAGGGCAGAAAGAATCAATGTGTTGTGGTTAGGAATTATTCAAGAAGGCTGTTTGCAAGAGCTTAGGACGTAGTCCTCTAGAAATTGGGTAAGCTGTGAAGTATACAATTCTGGGTCATTTCTGAAATGATCAACGTGAGGTGTAGAAACGAAGTTGCAAGCTCTAACATCGCGACCAATTCTTCGTTGCTCTTCTACAAAGGACTCAACCGAAACTGCAGGAATGACTCTGTCGGCACTGCTGTATATGTATAATTGAGGGCAACTTGGTTGCCGGGATGTCAATAGATCTAGAACGTCAGAAAGCCTCCTGCAATTTCATCCAACCATCAATGTAAGTACAAACACGAAACTATTTTTGGCACTTGCTATACATACTAATGACTTGAAAATGTTATTACAATCCATTGGTGAATGGACATGATATCGACAAGGTCTACTTCGCACGTTGAGTAGAGTACAAAGACAAAAAGTAGATTTAATATTGGTACTTCTGTTAAAAATACTGCAGGCTGATAAACATTTGCAGAAAGGTGATTCTGGAAGACATCTCCTTACCTATTTACGGTGGGAAGGTTCAAAACCACCTCAAAGAACTTTTCCAGTACTAATAGCAACGCTGCTTCAGTTACTGCAGGCTTAGTTTCAACAGAAGTTTTGGCTTCTATTGTCACATCTTTGTCGTTTAAAGTCATGATGCGTTTTGTTGCAACACTATTCTTCTTTAAAAAGGCAGCAGAGAATCCAGAAGCCCAGACCTTGATACAAACAAAGAAGGGAACTTGACAAAATTAGTTTAACCTTACCAAAGCACAGATTAACATTTATTATATGCAACTAAACAAGTACTAGCTTCCCCTCCCTCCTCCTAATGTCCACAGCTGACCCCCAGGCCATCCACCTTCCCTTGAAGACTAAATCAAGAATGAACAACTTCCACATTATCAAGTATAAGAATATATTTTGAAAAGCAGGCTGCATGTCTAAGGCCTAAATAGAAGAAGGCAACATGATCGAAATAAGAGAACAGCAGGTCCTGATAAGAGTACAAGCAACTGAGCAATTCCTAAATGGCTAAGCCTGGACTATATATGACACTTGTAATACTTATCCAATAAAAGCATGACACGGTTGGATTTCAATAGAAATGTATGGCTCTTAACAATTGCACTGCATTAACCTTTGGAAATAAGACTATGCTTGAAGATTCACTATTCTGACACTTGCACATAAAATAGAATGAGTTTTGCTCAGGTCTAATATCACCTGTAATTCGGATAAAGAGCCAATTTTGTAAGGGATTGAGCCACTTATATTATTCTCAGAGAGCCTCAGCTCATAGAGCTTCTGGTATTTTTGAAGAGTTGAAGGAATGGAGCCAAAAAGATTGTTTCATTGAAGATTCAAGACATTTAAACTTATGAGATTTCCTGATTCTGGTGGTATGGCACCTAATAATCTGTTGTAACTGAGAAAAAGTTTGAGTTATTTTGGAGAGTTTCCAAGTTCTGCTGGAACTGTTCCAGTGAAGTTGTTGAATGAAAGATCGAACTCACCAAGACCTTCCATTCCTCCACAAACCATGTGGAAATTTTCCCCGAAAATTGATTAGATATAAGAAGAAAACGGCCAAGGTTTTCAGGCCAGCAAGGGAAGGTGCTAGATCTCCAGTCAAATTTTTGAACAATAAATCAAGACATCTGAGATCTTCAAGTTGTCCAAATTCAGAAGGGGTTTTTCCAGTGAAAAAATTGTTAGAAAGGCGAAGATGGGTCAGATTTTTGGACACCACTAGCTCAGATGGGATAGGACCAGAGAAGCTGTTGTTTGTCATGTCAACTGTCAGAGAATTTGAACCAGCTAGCGGAGAAATGTTTCCACTGAACTTATTGTGAGAAAAGTTAACTTTGCTGAGATTTTTCAGAAGGGAAAGATATTCAGGAAGTGGACCTTCAAAGCAATTGTTGTAAAGAGTAGTCAGGTCCAGCTCTGATAGAAATCTTAAAGTTGGTGGCAATTATCCTGAAAGTTTGTTATCAGCAAAGGCCAGTTTTTCATGCTTCCTGCAGTAGCCTAAGCTTGATGGGACTGGACCAGACAACTCATTCTGAGTTAGCTGAAGATAACAAGATTCTTAAGCCTACCAATGGCATCAGAAATAGAGCCTGAAAATTGATTAGCCAAGAAATCAATGCGTACTAAGCATTTGTCAATTCTCTTGGGGTAGTTACTGACAACTGGTTTCCATAGAGGTAGTTCACACAGCCTCTGAAGCTTTCCTATTTCCACTGGAATTCTTCTGGAGAGCATGTTATGGATTAGGTACAATCTTCCAAGTTAGTCAAGTTTCCTGTTTGAGGCAGTATATTTCCAGTAAAGTTGCTATTGTTGAAAAGGATGTGAGACTTTCTAGCCTGTCGAAGCCTCATGGAAGCATTCCTCCAAAGTTGTTACTGGAGAGATCCAGTAGTCGCAGGGACGTGTGCAGTTTAGTAGCTCCAAGGGGAAATTCCTCGATGGCTTATTCTCAGCCAGAATAAGTAGGCTTAAAGCTTGAACCGTGAAACAAAAGTTGCATAGAATGCTTCCTGTTAAAAAGTTGTCAGAGAGAGCTAAACTCTCAAGATTCTTTCACGTTATCAAGCATAAGAATAGTTTTCGAAAAGCAGGCTGCATGGTTAAGGCCCTAAGATAAAAGAAAGCAACCGGATAAAAATACGAGAACAGCAGGTCCTGATTAGAATCCAAACAACTGTGCAATTCTGAATGGCTAAAACCTGACTATATACGACACTTGTAATAGTTGTCCAATAAAAGCATGAAAAGGTTGGATTTCAATAGAAATGTATAGCTCTAAACAAGTGCTCTGCATTAACTTTCAGAAATAAGACTACTCTCCAAGAAACACTCTTCTGACACTTGCACATAAAAATGATATCTTAACATCACAATTTTTGAGTCAGCAATACCTGTGGATCGGGAGCTGCGACAGGGGCAGAATCAACAATACAACCCTTAATCCTTCTCATTAAAGCATGATCTTGTTTCTGAAACTTTTCCAAAATGACACCATAACTGTAAGGCCAAGAGAATAAAAGAAGTCAATCAATAATTATCAAGCTAGCATTAAGGAAAATGTAAATAGTTATGTTTCTGTTCTCTTCTTAGACTAATGAGTAATGAGTATCATCAAGAACTCACGTTAACCATCCAGTATTGCTGAAAGTGTGGAAGACCAAGTTCTTTCCATGCTCTTCTTCCAACCAATCAGCTAGATGATTCACAAGCATTTCAATATCTTGCTCTGCCTTTCCCCCGACTTGATAGCTTAGAATCTCAGACATTGGGAAAGTAAATGTAATGACATGATATCCTCTTGATGCATACCACTCTGCATATCTCTTTAGATGTTTTTGCTTTGCACCTAACCATCCCAACAATACTACCAGAGTGGTAGACTTTAGTGGTGAAGAATCAGAATTCCGTGATGCATTTGGCTCAGGTAAGTGCCATGTATACAACACCTCGGAAGGTGAAGAAGGAAGTGTATATGTATATGTGGAGGGATTAGCAGAGTTGGGCAATGCTGCTGATTGATAAGAGTTGAGCAACAGAGAAGAAGTAGGAAAAGGAAGGATTGAAAGAGAAGTAAAAGTGGTGTTATTTAGAATAGGCAGGGGAACAGGTATTGTGGTGAGGTAGGAGGAGAAATGGGGTAGCTTAGAAAGAGATATGTGAGATGTTATCTTTTCCTTTTCTTGGGAATTGTTGTTGTTGTTGTTGTGTAATGACTTAGATGGCCAGAATTTTTCATGAAGATCAGTAGATACAGAAGCTATAGCAACTGCAGATGCTGCAACTATAGGTCTTTGGAGGATTCCAGACAAGTAAGCCATGATGATATATTTGTTTTGCCGGTGAAGAGAAAGAAGACACACCTCAGAAATTGGGCTGCCAATATAGATGAACTATAATGACAGCCACACACGCAAAGACTATATAGCTGTCAAATTTTGTGCTGTCACAAAAACGCACGAGATTAATTACGTAATTAGAAGACAAGACCCAATGTAATACGGAAAAGGTCAAAGTAAACGCGTGCGTGAACCTTGTTCACAAATACACATGCTAACAAGACAGAATATTCCAGCATAATTCAATCAAACCCTAATGTTGATTTTCATCAATTGGTCAAAACTCAAAAAGGGAAAACGGAAAAGATCTGGTTTGTTTTTATGGAAAAAAAAAACAGGTTTGACCCATCCATCATGAGGGTGGGCGGATCGGCCTCTCAAATAAACAAACATAAGCATTATAGATTGATTGTAAGAGGAACACCATACCTGAGAGACGAATAAAAAGTATCTTCTTCTTTCTTCTTCTGATTCTGATAAGGAAAAAGAGACGAGTCTTGTAAAGATTTCCCACCTTGCGTTTCCGGAATAAGAGACCACTCTTGTTTTTTTTTTTTTTTTTTTCAATTTCAAAATTGCTCCTTTCCCCATTAATTTACTTTACTAAATTATTTCTCCTATAAAATACAAATATACTGCGCTACATCATTTTTTTAAGAAAAAAAAATAACATGCTCTACCTAACTTATACGATGAGTAAATATCTTAAAAAATCACTCAAGTATATGAAATTATTTCAAAAAGTCACTCAATTTTGTTTTGTATTAATAAAATCACTAAATTTATGGATTTTCTTTTATAAAATCACTCAACTTGAACTATTTTTCTAAGAAATCATTATAACCAAAAAATAAAAGAAATAATTACACAAACCAACCTTCAAGTTTAGTTTTCTAAAACTTATTTTCATTGTAGTTTATAATATTATGCTTTACTCTATTATTTTACTTTCTTTATCAAATATTCTCTTAACCTAATTATTACTAACATAAAAATTTATGATTTAATTAATTTTCCATTTATCATACATTTATTTAATTTTTTTATGTTGATATAATTTCTTCCTTCCATTAATATATACGAGCCTGGAGCCTAAAGGGAAAAAAATTTGACAAAAATTCCAAAAGGACACATCAAATTTATATCTTTAGGGAAAATCGCTATTGACGTTGCGATTTTGTTTTGACGCCGTTAACATATCAAAATCGCTGCCCTATCAGCGATTTTGTCCAGTTTTTTTTTTTTACAGAAAATCGCTGCCCGTGCAGCGTTTTTGCGATTTTTTTTTTAAAAAATAAAATTAAAATAGCTGTTATGGGAACATTTTTATAAAACAATTTTTTTTGGCAGCGATTTTCGTTAATGTTTTTTTAAAAAAAAATCGTGTGTTGTTGCACTGTAATTATAATTTTTCGTGGACAAAAAAATATTTTTTTTAGAAATTACTGCCTTGGCAGCGATTTTGGTGGAATTTTTTTAAAAAAAAAAAATTGGTGGAAATTTTTTTTCTTTGATTCTATTTTTAAAAATTTCTGTCAACTAGTCAACATCTAATTGTAAATTTTTTTATTTTTTTTAAATCGCTGTCAGGACAGTGAAATTCCCCTCTAACATTTTTTTGTTTTTAAAATATCGCTTCTGACGCAGCAATTTCATAAATAAAAATTATCTTATATATTCATGATCATTTTTTTAATATGACATGTGAATGTTTGAACAATTTTAAAAAAAAATTGGAAGGAAATTTCCCTGCTTGTCAGTGAAAAAAATAATAATTTAATACGATTTAAAAAAATATGTAATTGAGCGATATTTATAGAAAAAAAATTCCACCAAAAAACGCTGCCTTTTTTCTTTTAAAAAAAAAAGTTTCCCCCAAAATCGCTGTCTTATCACTGTCAAGGCAGCGATTTCTAAAAAAAAAATGTTTTTTCCACAAAATTTATAATAACACTGCAACAACAGTGATTTTTTAAAAAAAACATTAACGAAAATCGTTGCCAAGGCAGCGATTTCAAAAAAAAAAATCATTTTACTAAAAACGCTTCCATAGCAGTGATTTTAATTTCTTTTATAAAAAAAAAAATCGCAAAAACACTGCACGGGCAACGATTTTCTGGAAAAAAAATGTTGGACAAAATCGCTGATAGGGCAGCGATTTTGATCTATTAACGGCATCAAAACTTTGCCCTTTTCGTTAGAAAAAAAATTGATGGCCTTTTGAAATTTTTGTCAAATTTTTTTGCCATTTAGACTCCGGACTCTTATATATTAATGGAAGGTAGAAATTATATCAACATAAATAAATTAAATAAATGTATGATAAATGGAAATTTAATTAAATCATAAATTTTTATGTTAATAATAATTAGGTTAAGAAAATAAAATAAGAGAGTAAAGCATAATATTATAAACTACAATGAAAATAAATATTACAAAACTAAACTTGAAGGGTGGTTTGTGTAATTATTTCTTTTATTTTTTGGTTATAATGATTTCCTAGAAAAATAGTTCAAGTTGAGTGATTTTATAAAAGAAAATCCATAAGTTGAGTGACTATATTGATACAAAACAAAGTTGAGTGACTTTTTGAAATAATTTCACATACTTGAGTGATTTTTGAAGATATTTACTCCTTATACGATCTATTTATCATTCATATATCTATTCTTAAAAAACATTTCTTTTTTAAAAAATTCATAGCTAAGATTGTATTTGATAGCAATTACCTCTCAACTAAGAAATCGGTAAGTAGTTAATCAACAACTCTACAAA
Organism: Solanum verrucosum; assembly: GCF_900185275.1. Classification (NCBI taxonomy): domain Eukaryota; kingdom Viridiplantae; phylum Streptophyta; class Magnoliopsida; order Solanales; family Solanaceae; genus Solanum; species Solanum verrucosum. The sequence continues at coordinate 659,262 of NW_026020014.1, read as the reverse complement.
AAAGTAATACTTCTTACTCCATTATTTCAATAATCGAGAAAAAATCCATCAACATCTTACCGCTTCCTGTGCTTCTTCTAGAGATGCTCGTAGAAATAAAATTAAAAAATTACACCTCTAAATAGAAGGATTTACCAAATGATGAATTGACCCTTGCAACTGAAACTTTACCATTCTACTAATCTATCACGGTAAGAACCAACACCTTTTTTATTATCAAAATTGTTTATGCTCAGTCAAATTTAACATTCATATTCATAGATGCAAATACATTGAAAGGAAAGATATACTTACCTCTAAAAGAGCCTGAGAGAAATGAAATCTTAAGAGAAAAGCAGTGTTGAAGTCAATTTTCGTGTTGACATTGAAAGAATAGCTCAATTCTGAATATGTAGAGCTATTCTGTTTTAATTGTTAAAGTGAGTAAGAAGAAAAAAGTTATTTTCTACTTATTTACTAGTATTAGTTAAAATGATTTTAAAATAAAAGAAATAAGAATTGAATTCTTTAATAGTAATATTTTTATTAGGAGTGGAGTATGCTTAAAAGAAAAATAATACTAATGGAGTATACTGATTAGGAAAAAAGTATTTTTGACCTAATAAGTAACAATATGGTACTTTTGGATCAAACTATTAGCCGTAGAGAATTTAGACTAAACTACTAACAATAAGAATATTTTTAGACCAAACTGAGAGCATTTTTATTCAGTTTTATTAAATTAATGTTTTCTTTTGTTCTTTAAATAATATATATATACTAGAAAAAATGGCCCGTGTCAGCACGGGCCCAACATTAATATATAAAGCAACTTTCACATATCACAAACATAAAAATCATATTTGTATGTTATAGATATAGTTGTAATTTGTATAATAAGATATGTATTTGTATAACTCTAAGTGTATATGACGAAAATTTATGTATTTGTATTTGTTTATACCCCTTTCTCTCGCTTTATACAAACACAAACACATTTTATACCGAAATGTATAAAATGGTTAATTGTATACCTAAAATGGCTAATTATATACCGAATCAGATGGCAAAAAAATGAGATGCTTGTTCTGAATTACAATTAAAATAAACTATGGCTATAACATTTAATTTAAATTAATAGTTTTCTATTTCATACAATTTTCCCTAATATTACTAATGTTCTAAATAAATCTAAATTCCTAATTATTTAGGAGTATAGTATGCATTTGCGAAAGATGTTTTTCAAATAGTCAAATTCCATGAACTAAAATAATGACCCGTTGAATTGAACCAGATCAATTATTAGGTTTCTTTAATTAAAACTATAGTTTAGATAGATTTGTATTTTATAAAAATAAATTATAAAATATTAATAAAATTGACCATTAGTATTTCATATAATTATTTAATAAAAAAGATATATTATACGAAAAATATTTTTTTACTTAATTTGCTAAAATGATCAAGTGTAAGAGCAAATATTTTAATATAAGATTTAAATTAAAAAATAATTATATATGTTATTAATTATAATTAATTTATATGAATTGATTTCACAAAAAATTCCAACAAATTGGAGAATAACATTTTCATCGTATTACTGGTTCTCCTCATTATTTATTTATTTCCACAAATTACTTTCTCAATAAGACTTCATTTTTTTTTTAAAACATTCTTTGTCGTTTTTTAATTTATTGAAACTCACAGTCTAGGTAGGTTGTCCCTTAGTTTTAACCGACTATGTCCTCTAGTTTCGTGATCCAAACCATGCCAAATTGACGATGTACATTGCATCGATTTGGCGTTGGTCTTCCTTACAAAACCAACCATGTCAATCAATTTTGATCCAAATTTCAGTAGTGAGTGTTTAGTAAAGTCTAATTGAGATCTGATGATGAGTTGGTATTTTACCAACTTATTAGACTCTCATTCATAAATTATTGCTAAATTTTAATACTAAAAGAAGGAATATTATCCCATTGTTCTCTTGTGTAAGAAGGAATGTATTGTCATCTTCTTTCTAATTGGAGATATTCTAGAATAGTTTTCAATTTTGAATTCATTATTTAAGTTTTACGAATTTGTGATTAGTTTGGATAGGTTGTTCCTACAAATAATTGAAAATATCATTTGGAGTTTATATCTCAATTTTAAGAGGATTTGGTTAAGTTTAGAATTGATTGTAGAAGAAATATTAGATTAAAGCTCGAAAAACGATGAAGTTTATGAAACTGTATCACAATTATATTAAAGTTGTATTAGATATGTTTTATAATTGTATTAAATTTGTATCAAAATCATGAATAATACATTTATAATACATATTGCAATCTTCACTCACTTTTTAGTGATATCAACTAAATTAATTTAGGTAACACTTGTAATACATTTATAATACATGCACAATGCATTTGTAAAACATATTGCAAACATCTCTCTTTTTCTTAGTGATACAAATCAAAATAATTTATAAAACACATATAATACATGTTTTATTCATGAATAATATCTTTATAATACATATTACATACTTCACTCCTTTCTTAGTGATACCAACAGGAATAATTTAGATAACACACTTTTATAAGACATGCACAATACATTTTTAATACATATTGCAACCGCCACTTATTTTCTTAGTGATACAAATCAAAATAATTTATTAAACATATAATATAAGTTTTATTCATGAAAAATACATTTATAATTTGCAAACTCCCCTCTCTTCTTAGTAATACCAATAAAATGATCTAGGTTATAACACACTTATAATACATTCATAATACATGCACACTATATATATATATATTTATTTTTTTTATTTTTTTTTTGTGCCCCGTGTTAGGGGTAATAGTTTAATTATAAAAAATATATAATTATAACGCGAGAGTACTATAACCAGAAGAATTAAATAATGATGAGATTATTTAAATGATGCAACGTGAACATTAATTGAGAATTGTTTATTTTAGTGGTTGACTCAAGATTTTAAAATCATGTTTGATTAAGTATTATTAAGATTGGGTGCTTAGTTAGTATATTAATTTGTGTGAATTAATAATTTGTTTAGGCTTACTACATATTTAGTGTATTTTTTATAATATTTCATTGATCATATACCTTAATCTTTAATTATGAAAATAATTTAAAGAACAACTAACACTGTTTGGGAACTTTTGATTCATTTTATGTGACCATAGTGAGGAAAAAAAAGTCCATTTTTACCTCTATTGTTCAATCTCTTGTTATTATTTTATATGGTTGTTCATAGATAATTGAAATGAAGTGAAGTCTTTATTTGCTATGTTTTAGGTTGTCTACTGATGATCTCTTAATATATATTTTCTCATTATTCGATGGTTGCTTGGGTTTTGTTTATGTGTAAAGATAAGCGTGACAACACTCAATTATCAATTAATTTTCGATTTTCACACTTTCATATTAAGGTAATATTATCTGTTATCTCCTGCATAATCACATACCATTCGTAACTATATCATCACGTTCATATTCCATTAATATTTTATCACTTCTTTGACATTCTCGCAAAAAATTATGAAGATATAAGGTGTGTTTTTTCCCTGCAAAATATTAACTTGTGAGTCAACTTTTTTATTTGAAAAATATGAAATCATGATATGAACCTGATCAATTATGCTTTTTAAGGAATTTAAAATCAACTCATGAAATAAAATTGCGTGTCTAAATACTAATTTTATCTTAGTGTTCAATATCACGAGATAAAATCATGTCCAAACACCTACGTATATTAGTTTATAAGTGTGTTTGAGTGGAACTGATCATGTTTATTGGACCATCTAGGTTCATTAGGATTACATATAGTATAAATTATAGGAACCACATATTATAAGTACTAAATAACATCTTATCCCTTCTAGTTTTCTATTCACCAAAAATCCCTTAAAAATGATGTTTGCGGGATACATAGCGTTGTGCACTGGATACATTAGATTTGATACATTCCACATAGCGGGATACATAGTGTTGTGCACGGGATACATAGCGTTGTGCACGGGATACATTAGGTTTGATACATTCCACATAGCGTGATACATAGCGTTGTACACGGATATATGCGGGATACATAGCGTTGTGCACGGGATACATGCGGGATACATAGCGTTGTGCACGGGATACATGCGGGATACATAGCGTTGTGCACGGGATACATAGGTAAAATAAGGGATTTTTGAAATTTTTGAAATAAGTAGGGATAAATAGATATTAAGGTAAGTAAATGAGTGTAGTTAAGTAATTTGTCGTACATATATTTGTTGGGTAACATTTATTAGCCCAATAAAGCTCCTTATTGGATCATTTTGGAACGATCTAGAATGTTCATCAGCCCAATAAGATTTTTTTATATTATCTTACTAAACCCAATAATAATGTTCATCTTGGATTACTTGGACGATTTTTAGGCGGTGAAGGAAATCATGTTTATGTTTTAAATACTCTATACGTTCATTTTTACTTGTCATTTTTTATTAAAATAAATTTTCATTTTTACTAGTTATTTTTGACATATCAAAATAAGAACAATTATTTTTTTCTATGTTTTATCCTCAGCATTAAATAATTATTCTCTAAAATATTTTTCAAGACCTAATACTAAACATCATTTAATAGAGATAGTTTAACAAAATATATATATCAATAATTATTTTCCTAATTGGTGTGTCAAGTTAAACAGTGATGAGTAAAAATGAAAGATGAAAATATTTCAGAAAGGAAGTGCACAAATAATTGTTCGTTGCGTCCATTGGTGTCGCTGGGTACATCAAATGTGATATATAAAAATGTTTTACATATCGATATATTCTATGAGTTTTTTCAGTTTTTGTCATCTTTTTTCACGGAATCATGATTTTATTATTTAAATATAAATAATAAGATTAAATAATTTTAAAATTAGCTATGATATCTCAAATCAAATATGACATAAAATTAATTTCAAAGCCCCTAATAAACAACCTAAAGTTTTAATTTCTTGTAATATTAGTCACATTCAAATAATTTCAGAGTCACGTGTCTAAAGTTTGGCTTGTTATAGCTTAATTTCAAGAAAATATGAAAGTAATCGAACTTAAAGTAATTGATCTAACTAAAATTTAATTTTTTTTATATGAAATAGTATGGCTAGGCATTCGGTATTTCGGTTCGGTTTCAATTTTTTTTTTCGGTTTTTTGTTATGGGCCTGCTTAGTGGGCTTTTTAAAATTTTGTAATTTTTTTGTTTATTTTATTTATGTTTATTCTTTTTGCTTATTTTACTTTGTTTTCCAAATTATTGTATGATTCAAAATAATAAATTGTTTTAACATTGAAATTTAGCCTTGTTATAACATTGAAATTTACCGGTCGTTGTTGTGCGGCGGCTGCCTGCTGGTCGATTGGCAGCTATTGCGTGCTGCTGGTCGCTGAAACAGTCGACGCTGCTATAGTCTGTAGACGACTAGACGTGGGAAGTGGGAACGGTAATTTTTGCCTTTTGGGAAGTGGCTTTGTAAAGTTGAAAAGTTTGAAAAGACAAACTTTTGTTTTTAATTTTAAATTATAATATTTATTTTTTAATATTAGTAATTAATATAATATTAATATATATTATAATTTAATATATTTCGGTAAACCGAAATATCGAATTACACAAAAATTACATACCGAAAACCAAATCGAATTATCAAAAAATAAAAAATCATATACCGAATACCGAACTGAAAATCGAAATACCGAAACCAAATTACCAAAATAATTCGATTTTTCGGTTTTTCTGTGTTTATGCCCATCCCTATGAAATAGTGTGTGATTATGTAATTATTTGAAGTAACTATTTTAAAGTAACATGAAATTTAATCGTTATATTAGGAATGTTTGTTTATTTATATAGCTTTCCCTTTTTCTTAAAATCCATTTTATTTTAAAAGTTCACATTTTTTGTTCAATTTATGGGCAAAAAGAATTGAAAGGAAGTCAAAGGCCAGAGCTGGAGTCGTTTCGCCACGTTTGACACTGTGGACAAGTTTAGTGGGCCCCTTGATGACGCGTCATGTTTTTATTAGTCAATATTGCGTCACCAGTAGGTCCCAGCAAATAAATATATTGTGAAGAAGACCCACTTTCGGATTTACTGGGCCTGCAGTGTTTTTGATCCGTCAAATTGACTTAGAATTGATTCATCTCTTTCTCCGGTGACTCTTCGCCGATCACCGGCGAATTTACGGCGTAAGTTATCGTCCTTACAGTGATCCTTTTATATATGTATATATATATCAATTGATTAATTCTTTATTGTTTGCTGTTTTTACTCGCATAAAAGTTGTGTTATCGAAAAGGAACAGTAGAATAAACCCTGTTTGAAGGTGCAGTTGCTGTTGTTCTTAAATTTACAATTCGCTTCGATTAGTGTTTGTTTGTTTATGTAACTTTTCTGTTCAATTTTAGAAAAAATCAATCACAATTTTAGTTTTATTTTGCTTCCGCAGGAGTCGCAGAAGAAAAGTATTTGACTAAAATTTTCTCGCCATTTTCGAAAGAAAATTTTATAACATATAAAATGCCTATTTATTCCAAAATTGTCTTAATTATAAGATAAGGAAGAAATTAGGTCAAATTGTCCTTCGAAAATTAGAAGGGGAATTATTTGAACTGTGAAGATCACAATGATTGCATTACATAAGTTTATAGTTCAGTTTAAGTGATAAACAAATGCTAAATGTTAAATAAGAACGTATGAAATTGTTCTTGTTTTAAAACTTACTGTAGGATCAACAGAATCAAAATTATTGTGTTAATTAAAGAGAAGAAAGTGAGAAGAAATTTGTGGAAATATATGTTAGTGAGATGCTAAGATCAATATCTCTTTCTGTCCCCAGTAGTGTGAGATAGTTTTACTTGACAAATTAGTTTCACGTATGATTTATTCTTGAAATGTAAGGGTAACATTTCCTTAGTTTCACGTATGAATGTTCCTCGAAATGTAAGGGTAACTTTGGTAATGCTAATGATTTTTTTGTTCAAAAATCTGATATATGAATTAGCAATGAGCCAATGGTCTATTGGAAAGAGACTCTCTATCTTCACAAGGTAGGGGTAAAAGACTGTGTACACACCACCCTCCCCAGACCCCACTTGTGGGATGACACGGGGTATGTTGTTGTTGTTGTTGAACTAGCAATGAGGTGTTTGTATAATTTGGTCTTGTTTTTCCATGTCTAAGAAAGTTATAAAGCAGTTAGCTGATTTTGGAACACAACTCTTGTCATCTTTACTAGAGTGAATGAGATCAGGCTTCAGCTTCTTATCTCTTTTGAATGATACATCACACTTTCTGTAGCATCTATCCTGTTTCTTAGTGTTCTTTTTCCTAACACAGATAGCATAGCGAAAAAGTTCAAACAATTGACACTGTTCTTTTTGAATTCTTAAGAAGTCTGAACAGTGCAAGAACGTTGTTTGTTGATTTGTTTAATATAAAGATGATGCAATTAATCTGAATCTGCATCATTAAATAGGATCAAAGGAGCTGCTGGCAACCTAAAATTATCAAATCATGAATGTGAAACTATTTCAGCAAGAGTTTCTTCTCTGATTCTTCAGTATTGGTTAGGCAATTCGAACTTTAGCATAAATAGGTGAATCTATCCATTGCATTTAACTTTATCACCAAGTTTTGACATCTCCATCCTGTCTATGTCGTCTCACATTTTTTTGGTTGACACAGTCGGATGTCCATTTGCAGCACGTCTTCTAAAATGTTTTTTCTTTGATGGATGTCACTGTTAGATCTGTTTATAATTTATTTACTAAAGCTTGGAATATTATATCATACTGTATTTCATGAAACTTAAGTGATTCTAATTTATGCCATTTGTTCTTTTTTTTTGTGCCTTCAATTATCTCATTAGTAGGATGTCATCTCGTGATGTAGTTTGTTTTGCAAGATGAAATTGAACACGCCTAGCTCTCAGAATTATTTTTTCTTCCATCTTCTGTTTGAATTCATAATCAACTAGCTATGTTTGGATATCTTTCAGGATTTTTGCCAGAGAGAGAAGATTTGAAACATCCAGTAGAGAGAAAAAAAAAAATGCCTTCACAGAAGATTGAAAGTGGGCATACTGACACTGTCCATGATGTGGCAATGGATTATTATGGTAAGCGTCTGGCAACAGCTTCTTCAGACTGCACCATTAAGATAACAGGGGTCAGCAATTCGTCTTCGCAGCTACTGGCTACTATAAGTGGCCACCAAGGACCAGTGTGGCAAGTAGCTTGGGCTCACCCTAAGTTTGGTTCCCTCCTTGCTTCTTGTTCTTCTGATGGAAAGGTAATTATCTGGAAGGAAGGTACTCAAAATGAGTGGAGCTTAGCACGTGTTTTCGATGACCATAAAGCTTCAGTCAATGCAATAGCCTGGGCTCCTCATGAATTTGGCCTCTGTTTGGCTTGTGGATCTTCTGATGGGAACATTTCCATTTTCACAGCAAGATCAGAAGATGTTTGGGAGACATCACGGATTGATCAGGCTCATCCAGTAGGTGTTACATCTGTTTCGTGGGCGCCATCAACAGCTCCTGGATCTCTTGTAGGCTCTGATCTGCTTAATCCCGTGCCGAAGCTTGCATCTGGTGGCTGTGACAATACAGTTAAAGTGTGGAAGCTGTTTGATGGAACTTGGAAGTTGGATTGCTTCCCAGTTCTTCAAATGCACACTGATTGGGTGAGGGATGTTGCTTGGGCCCCTAACTTGGGGCTACCAAAGTCAACTATCGCGAGTGCTTCTGAAGATGGAAGAGTGATTATATGGACAGTTGGTAAAGAAGGTGATCAATGGGTTGGTAAAGTGTTGAAGGATTTTGGTGCCCCCGTTTGGAGAGTTTCGTGGTCACTAACAGGAAACATATTGGCTGTGGCTGATGGGAATAATAATGTGACATTGTGGAACGAAGCAGTAGATGGTGAATGGCAACCAGTGACAACAGTAGATACATAAAGTTAGACACATTTATAGCCCTTGAGTCCAGAATGTTACATCATATTAACAAAACTCTAGCTATTTTGCAAATATAGATTTTGCTTCATCATATCAATGTGCTATATAACACAACGATCGATGTGGTGTTTGACGGAAGAACAGATATGTATGAGCAACTGTTTCGTCAACTAGTTTGACGTTTCTATGTTGTCAAAGCATCTTTGATATACAATTTAAGGATATTAATCCTGTGATATCCCGTTGGACGTGTATGATAAAGGTAGGTATTATTTAGTCCTAGAGTACTTTTTATCTCAGATAAAAGGCGGGATAAAATAATCCCACGGAATATCCTTGTCTGTCTCATCCTACTAACCCAACGACCTCTAGGCTATCAGCAGTAGGATTTAAGAACAATAAAACTTTAATGTGAGACGCACCAAAATGTGTAAGACCAGCATAGAAGTCACGTAAGTTTAAACATGATATGCACATCTAACATTTTAATTAAAACTTTCGGAGTACTTCCGTGTTTTGGTTATTGGTGAGTTTGGTTCAATTTTATTTTTACACTTAAACAAGCTAAACGTTGAATAGTTTTAAAATAATGGTTTACCCATTGCACCTTGTATGCTTAATTGAGAACTGCTTGCCCATGTCTTTTCCTAATGGACTACAATTTACTACAAATCAATGGACCAGTAGGCCCAATACAAGTAATTCCATGTCTCAAATGTTTGTTGAGCATTCTTGGGCTGATTATATGTGGCCTAAACAAGTGGAAATATTGTTACTTGGAACATTTCGCCTCAAGGCAACTATAATGTTACAAGTATAGTTAAGCAGGAATCTAGGTCTATATTACTTGTAAAGGAAACTTAAGTAAATGTACCTTTGGCAAACTAGTTTACCAACATGGTTGAAATATGACTATATATATATATATACACTTTGACTGTATATATTTTGTATATTATATGATATTTAGTTTAAAGTAAATATTACTTCAACACAGTGTACATATTTTATAAACTAAATAGTGAAATGATATTTGACTATAATTTTCCCTACTTGTAAATGATTAATTTACTTAATCAATGATCTCTCAATTTATTTCTTTGAAAAAATCATAATTATTTTAAATTCCAAAGCAAACAAAAAAGGAAAGGGCATATAATAACATGAAGAAGCAATAATTGAGGAAGCATTGTAGTAATAGATTAATGAACACCAAAGACAATCTTAAAGCCAATTGTCAAGGAGAAGGCACGTGCATTGTTAAGCAACCACGTGATGACCTTACACGTGCAACCATGTTAGCACTGTTAACGCACGTGTGAGAAGCATCAAAGAAAAAAAGACACTTATTAGTTAAAAGAGTTCGTGAGAAACCTAAGGCAATAAGACCACAAACAATGGGTTTTCTATCAAATATCCAGCTATACATTTAAGCAAAGTTAATGTTTGAATATACTAAATTAAAGGTGTAAGTATTACAATAAAAGAAGGTTCGTTCGAGATAATTTAAACACGTCTTGTTCGATTTATAATTTTATTACTTCGTTAGTGGGAAAATATTGCTGTTGAAGGTATTAAAAAGGGACTAGATATACCTAAAATTACATGCCAGAAAATTGCTTAAAAGACTTGAAAGAGAATTTTGAATTTATTTAGAAAGAAAATTTTCATAGGAGAGGCATTTATAGTTGGTTAGGAGGAGCGAAGCTAGCTTTTTCGTTACGGATTCAATCAAACTTTAATAACTTTGTTTCAGTAATTGTAAAGGGTAGTCGGTTCATAAGGCATTCCTTGTTGGCAAGGTTCGGGAAAGATCGCACCCAAAAGAGTGTGGAGAAGTTATTAAATATATAAAAATTATTATTTATAATAAGAAGCAACTTTAAAAGACTGAAATTTCAAATTCATAAACTTCAAATTCTGACTCAACTTTTAATAATTAATATTATTATTAATGGTTTTCACTTTTATTTTTCGATTGGTGTAATATTGATATGACTTGAATTTAAAAGAATATGTTTTTTCTTTATAAAACTTATATGATATGAATCTTAATTTGTTTGAGTCAATATTTCTAATTTCATATTGTTAACTTAAACTATAAAAGAGCAATTTGTGCCTTGGCCTTTTGAATGAAGAATTGAACATGTAGCCTATTTTCTTTAGTTTAAAAGTCAGTCACATGATAACTGACAATATCCCTATCCTTTGTCACGTGCTTAGTCGGACCCCACGAACCCACTCAATGCCCCCACACATCTTAATTTATACTTCATCTGTTCCGTATTTTTCTTTTTAGTCTGTCTCTTGAAAAATAACACTTATAATGTTATGCTCCATCAATTAGTATATTAATTTTAGAACATTATAAATTCCTTTTATATTTATCAAAGTTTGTACCCAATAAAATTACATCATATAAATTGATATTAGAAAAAATACTTTAAATTCAATTAATATCGACATTTAAATTGAAGTTTATAAATTACTCCCTCTAGTAGCGGAGCCAGGATTTTCAATAAGGAGGTTCAAAATTTGAAAAAATAGACACACGAAGTAGCCGAAAGGGGTTCGACATCTACTATATATACTTAAAAAATTCTTTTAATCATTTATAAATAATATAATTTTTCGTCGAAGAGGGTTCGGATGAACCCCCTACTTGTAAGGTGGCTCCGCCACTGACTCCCTCTATCTCGTCCCGTATTAATTGATTATTTTTCTTTTACACACATATTAAGAAATCATAAATAAAAAGATTATTTTATTAATTTACTCTTAATTTTTTTTTGGGAATTTTACAAATAAACGATAATACTTTTTAAAAAAATTAATTGCAAAAATTTCTATATAAAAAATCTAATTAACAATTTTTTTTAATTTAGTGAGGTAAACAACTACTATAAATTAATAATTTAGGTACTTATAATATTTTAAAATAAATATAAAATCTAAACTAAATGCTACTGAATTCAATCAAACCCGTAACATTACTGTAGAAGAAGAGGATACTCTTGAAGAAAATAAAAGACAAAAAAAAGTAAAAGAGGAAAGCTGGTAGAAAACTAGGACGAATGATTGGTTGTCAATGTAACAAACTTTATCTGTTTTTAACTGCGTTTTCACCTTGGGATTTGTAATATTATCCCGCCCTATAATAATTCTTATTACAAATTATCTCCATCACCCATCCAAAAGAACACAAAAGAAGAAAAGCAAAAGATTATGCTACAGAAATTGCACCAAGTCACTGATACATCTTTTGAGAAATTTCATATTTTTAACTCGCATCAACTTTTAGGATTTAACGTTTATGAGTTCTCTAAATTATCACTGTAATTATAACTTGTTCATGCTTTTAACTATTAAATCGCGATTTAAAGTGAAATTGAAAGTGTTTATCCAAAATGTAAATGAAACATCCTATACAGAAACGTGGATAATCATGATGACTGAGCAATTTGAACCAGTTTGAGCTGTAATGTTCGTGCCTAAACGTGGGTTAAGGAATATATTAACATGAGAGTTAACAAGGTAAACAAAGTACTAATAATGGAGTTAAAAAAATAGCAGTACCCAGGAAACAGCTTAAACTTTTTTTTTTAATTATTATAAATATTTTTTATAAAAACAAGGGACAAAGCGCAATTCCCGATGGATTAAGGCGAAGTTAATACTAGTAATAATAAGAGATAATAATAATACATAGAAAAAGAAAAAAAACAGAGGAATCCGGCTGTAAACTTGGACTCTAATGGTAGCTTCACGGCGACAAAACCTGCTGGATCGATTCTTAAGGGTAAAGGGGTTGTATCGATTTTAATCCACTTCACTATTTTTTGTTAATTAATTAATTACAGTAAGTACTAATTAACTTTACTTGTACTAAAAAAGAAGAAGATAAATACATACAGATTCTTCATTTAAATTATTCGAACAGCACATGACAGCCGTGACATCCAATTTACATTAGCACCTTTAGTATTCAATTTTTGACCTTTAAAACAAAGTTTCAAACTCTAAAAAAGTCTAAAGTAATCCTTTACTTACCACAAAGATAAAGTAAAATTTGAAATCATTATTAAAACATCCAGTGATAATATAAACTTTCAAATTTGCTTAACAATTCATTTTATTTTATTTTTACACTATAATAAAAAGTAGTAGCAGTACTTAAAATACAAGCATGTTAAGGGGAAAATGAAACAACTTTACAGATTTAGCAAGTGATGTGTAATTTTTATTACACAATTTTTAAATTGTGCTATAAAAAAGGGAGAGGTAATAAAAGATGCTTTAAAATAAAAATAAAAATAGTGAGGTGTAATTACGAGAAAGACCTTCATTACACTTATGAAAAGGCCTCTGACCCGGACCCCTTACTTTCAGCTTTTGAGCACTTGTCTGTCCTCTTCACACTCAATTCCTTCATTCTCTCTCCCTTTTTCTCAGCTTCCGATTCTCCATATAAAGAATTAGTCTCAAACCTACCGTTACTTTGCGTTTTACACTCCACCATTCTTACACTACACACCAACAACTTCTTCTTCTTTTTTCTAACAATGGAAGCATCGGATTTATTCGTCAGCGGCTTTTTCTCACATGCCGGAGACGAACAAATTCCGAATAACATCAATAATAACTGTAACAATTTTTCTGTGGATGATCTTTTGGTTATCCCTAAGGAAGATGAAGTTATGGCCGACGCATTTTTCAACAGTATTACAGGAAATTCTGCTGATTCTTCCACCGTTACCGTCATTGACAGCTGTAATTCCTCTGTTTCTGGTGGAGATGGACAATTTAACGGCAACCTCAGCGGCCGCAGCTTCACCGATGCTCCCTTCCCTAACAGCGAACTCTGCGTTCCGGTAATTACACGAGAAAATTGTCTTGTTTCATTTTTTCCGCCAATTTCGGAATCAAATTTTGTCTGAGAAATTGTAAATCAACAACGTGTAAAATGTGAACAATTCATGTATCGTTTTACAATTGTATTGAAATATAGAGTCCAAATTCATACTATTTGGTTGAAATTCAGTGAATTTAACTTGTTTATTTGTTTGTAACAGTTTGATGACTTGGCTGAGCTTGAATGGCTCTCAAATTTTGTGGAGGAATCATTCTCAAGTGACGACGTTCAAAACCTGCAGTTCATCCCTGTAGCAAACATTAATTCCTCCACCATCACCACCGACAGTTCCTCCTCCGCAACCACATTTTCCACAGGACCTAACTCGCCACCTGCCTTCCCCACCGACACCTCTGTTCCTGGCAAAGCTCGCAGCAAGCGCTCACGCGCCGCTCCCTGTGACTGGTCCTCACGCCTCCAGCTGCTCTTATCCCCTGCCACATCATCATCAGAGAGCAACAACATCTCGCCTCCATCTGCTAACAACACTACTTTCGCCACAGCCAAAGCCACCAAAGCGCCGTCGAAGAAACGAGAGAGCGTGGAAACGCCGGGACGGAAATGCCTTCACTGTGCTTCTGATAAGACACCACAGTGGCGCACAGGGCCATTAGGTCCAAAAACTCTGTGCAATGCATGTGGAGTTAGGTACAAGTCAGGTAGGCTTGTGCCGGAGTATCGACCGGCGTCTAGCCCGACTTTTATCTCAGCGAGGCACTCGAATTCTCATCGGAAAGTTCTGGAGCTCCGGAGGCAAAAGGATCTCCAGAGACACCAAGCACATCACCACCAGCATCAATTGCTTAGTCAACCCACTATTTTCGGTGTATCAAACGGTGGTGATGAATTCCTGCTTCATCATCACCAAAATTGTGGTCCAAATTTCAGGCACCTCATCTAGTATCAGTCACCTAGTGTAGGGGATAACTACTTTGCACTTTTCTCGTTTTAAAATAGTTTGAATTAACAATCCCATTTTCCTAATTCCATCTAGTTTTAGAAAGTTGAAAATATCAGGATATCAAGAGTAGGAGCAAAAAAATAAAATGTTCCTAGCAATCCTAGAGAAAAAAAAAAAGAGAAGAAGATTAAATGCGAAATAGAAATTAGAATTTTGTAACGTTTCTCTTAATTTTGGTATTAATTAATTTATAGATTCATTTTAAGACTTGTTAAGTCAAATATTTTTAGGTAATTATATCTTGTTTCGTTTGTATTTGCCAAATCATTTCATGACTATATCGTTATGCGTTTAACTTCCATATATCACCAACATAAAAATAAGAGTAGTATACTTTACGTCACAAGAAAGGAAACTACAAATTCAATTAATCATCTCTTAATATATATATCATGCTATCAATTAAGGGATCGTTTGGTTAGTGAACCTGAGTCTATAGAAAAGTGCTAATTAGTACCTTCTAAAAGCAAGAGAGTTGCAAGTAATGGCGGAAACAAAATTTGTATTAAGAAACATCAAAATATAACTAAGAATATACACAATTAAGCTAAATAAAACCATTTATTATATATAATTTTGCATTTAAAAGGTGCCAATTGTTATTTCAAAATATATACAACTCGAAGTGTATAAATAGTGTATACTTCAATCATATTGATAAACTAGATGACCGAAGGGTGAATAAGTTTCCCTACATATTGGTTAATTCTAGTATCAATTTGGACCAGGTTGAAGGAATTAGATTTTATTCGTTTGTTGACAAATGAAGTAAAGAGATAAAAAAAAATACTGTGTAAATTTAATGAGATGGAAAGTGGGTGTGGGGGAATGATCGATGGAAGCAAACTGTATTGTGCATATTGCGCCTTTGTCAATGACCTGGGCCATTGTGCCATAACTTGAAAACTTGAAAGGTGAGAAATTTGCACATGGAGGGCTCACTGGCTCAACTAATTAATTTCCTGTCTCAACTTCCATTACTATTTTCAAAAGCTACCACCTCTTTTTTTTTTTGGAAAATAGTAAAAATAAAAATAGAAGTTGGTTTTACAGTTGTTTCAAAAAAATAAATCGAAGTTGGTATTGTATCTTTTCATTGGGTATCTACATGGATAGCTTGCTAGAAAAATGAGTATAATTGGGTGTACCAAGAGGTCCCAATTTAAAGAAATAGTACTAGAAAGAAAAAAGGTAGAAAGTCTAATCTCAATATTTCATTTTGATAAAGAAATGGCTTTGGACGGAGTTAACTTGATTCCAAAAGCTAGTTCATGAAATAAAATTACTTACAGCTATATAAATAGAGAGTTATTGTCGGACTCTAACACTCTCATGTCCATGACAAACCATAATCATCAGACTATAAGAAAGAGAATGAATCAAGACGGACAACAAAATTGTCACTTTACACAAGCCTGCTATCAATAGCAAGAGCAAAAAAAAGGTTTATGTTGAATTAGGACATAAAACCAGTATAAGCCAGCCGACAAGCAAAATGAGTTTACATACACAGATAACTAAGTTTTTGACAAAGAAGAGGGGGACCCTTCTTATATCCGCCCCTACTGAAACCTATCTGAGATAAGTCTTTGTTCAGTACTCCCCTAAATCGAGTAAACAATGAGTTGTGACGAGCCTAGCTTCAATTCAATGATAATTAAATAAATGATTATGAGTCCAATTTAACTCAAAAAACTAGCTAACTAACCCATGGAGGAATAGATCATAGATGATTGTTCAAAAATATAATTGAAAAGATCACCCAATCCATAGAGTCAATTTGATAAAAAGTAAATAATAATAAAAAATATCATTGTTTTGTTTAATTCTATATATAGAGAAGTACAAATATGTCTATATATTATTGACCCATAGTTTCTCTAATACTATTAAATGAATTGAATAAACAAAATATAACATAGATTTCAGTGACCATATTATATATATTGGCCTATGAAATTAAGTATGGGGAGAAAAAAAAATAAAGATGAAGAAGAATATCGTGCAGTGTACGAAGTATAGCTGCATGGAATTGCGTTGAGAATCAATGTAGGAAAAGAACGAGGAACAATTTGATTATAACCAGTAGCAAAATTTTAAAAGAATAATAAATTGATTAATATTATATAAAATTAAAGTTATAGTATTACGTTAATTATGTATTTGGGATAACCTAGGTCAAAGGACGAACTATCTTGGATTAAAATAATTACACACTAATGTTTGGCCCCTATATAATTGTCTACCCTATCTTAGACATTTTGCACTTCTGAAGGGGGCCACTACGTCATCTTTACCCAACCTCTCTATTATTTGCTCCAAGGTTAGTCCAACTATTTTAGTGATATAATCAAAATTTCATTCAGAAGATTTCAAATATATATGGGATAAGAGTCTGAAAAATATCTCAACTTTGGTCGAATTTATTGTTGCGATACTAAACTTTCATGAGGATCTATTACCTCCCTAGACTATTTAATACCGTATTTTAAACATATATATTTGCCCACGTGGACATAAAAAATAATGCAAAATTATAAATAGCAATGTGTCCACATGGGCACATATATACCTTTAAAATACACTATTAAATAGTTCAAGAGGTAAAAAATACGATATTAAATAGTCTAGGGAGGTAATAGGTCCTTATGAAAGTTTAGTATCACAACAACAAATACGACCAAAGTTGGGGTATTTTTCAGACACTTATATATATATATATATATATATATATATGATTTTGATCTTACATATATGCGATCCAAACTTTGATGACACGTTATCTGCCTATGACTCTCCTAATAACAATTTATGTAGTGTTGTTAGATCGGATATAGCAAAGTTTTAAAAAAAAAAAAAAAAATTGAAATTTTATAAACTTATGATTTAAAGAAAGTCTTACATGTATAAAATATGCAGCTATATATTATCTCATTAAGAACAATAAGAATCTTAAAGTTGAGTTAATGTTTTTTTTAAAAAATAAATGTGCTAACATTCTTGTTGGAAATTTTTATTTTAAAAAAGATAATGTATCCATAAAATGAAATAGAGGGGTATTATACATGATACTCTCCAAAAAGCAGAGTTGAAGGCATGTCAAGTTTACAATATATTATGCACCTTTTCAATTTAACACAATTATATATTTTTTTAAAATACTTTAAACTGTGTCGAGTAAACCAAAATAACCTATTGATATTTTTTATGTTTAATAAAAGGTCACTAGACACTGTCTAGTGGTAAATTTGTGGGGGGAAAAAAGAGTAAACTAAAATATGTAAAATAAAACAGAAGGTAAGAAAACTTTAAAGGGATTAAATCTACGTATGGTGCAAAAATGTAGGTTAGGAGATGCATGCATCATGCAATTCTTCTTCGATTTGACTCCTTTTAGGTGAAAACGATAGCAAAAAATGCCACTTTTTAAAAACATATACTCCCTCTGTCCCAATTTATATGACTCACTTTCCTTTTTAGTCAGTCCCAAAAAAATGACACATTTCTATATAAAGTAATAATCTAACTATAAAATATCTATTTTATTCTTAATGAAATGATTTACAGCCACACAAATTTCTATTATTCATTTTGGACCACAAGTTTTAAAAGTTTTCCTTTCTTTCTTAAACTCTGTGCCGAGTCAAAGTACCTCATATAAAATGGGACGGAGGAAGTAATTATAATGGGTCTTCCGTGCTTACGTGCATCTTGACTAACTTTACAGAATATAGACATAAGTATTTTTCCTTAAAATTCTCTTATGTTTAAAGGTGATTTGTAAGGTCATTGAATCGCGTATAGCAAATGAATGGAGACATCTAAATATAGTAAATTATTAAAATAGATATAATTCTCTTATATATCTTTATCTATGATTCCATTTATTATATATTATTGGTACGGTGCTTAAATAAAATAAAATAATAGCTCCCCCGCCCCCTGCTTCCTCTCAAATATAATGTATGTATACTAACTACTAGATTGTGATCAAGAAAAATGAAATGAAAGAGACAAGTATGGGAGCCAACTGTTCCTGCATGGGTCTCTAACTAATATGAACCCACACAAATAAATAGTACTTGAAGGTACAATGTATGTACACACACACAAATGTCCACCAAAAATACTGTATACTTAGGGATACACTCATCCAGAGGCGGAGCTAGCTACACACATCGAAAGGTGACTCATCTAAATGTAACTCATCATATATATATATATATATATATATTGGATCTTCTACTTTCAAATATGAATAAATTAAACTTCTATATACTAATAATTTAAACAAATTACTTGCTATAACATGTTGAAATACACGTAAAGAAATCTTCCCATGACATATTAAAATACACGTATAAAGAATTCTTGTTACAACATAATAAAATGCACGTAAAGAATTCTTTTAATTGTGCAGTATATATCTCGTACGTATAAGATAGAATTATATTTTTTGGGAGGGGGGGGGGGGGGTAGACACGCATGTGGAGGAGGAAAGAAGAAGCACATGGAAATAAGTGAAATGTAGTGTATGGATAATATTTCCAAAGGTGTTCATGTCGTCTCTAGGGATCTTTCCATGTTATTTGGTAATACGTTTCAATTATTCTTGTCTCCCTATACCTCTTTTGTGACATTGACTCTTTACGATATTTACATATCACAAATATTATTAATTAATTTAATTTCTTCCATATATAAAACCTTCCACATATTTTTTAGTAAGTTAATTTGCATATAGAGTTAAGTATTTTACTTATATATATGATAATATATAGTAATTATTTTTTTAATAATATTGATTAAGCTAAAATTCAAGATTTTAGTTTTATATATTTTAGATCATCAGATCGTGGTATCAAGTCGCTCAAAATATATCTATTAGTAACTCTTATAAAAAGTAAACTTATAATCTTAAAAATAAAATAAATTATTTACTGCAAGTAAACTGACATGATAATAAAATTAATCGCGTTTTTTTTTCAAAAAAAAAAAGTAGTGGAGAAAAGGATGAGAGAGCAAGCAGGAGTCAAATCAAAATCATTAATTTGGTGGAAACTTAATAGCTACACGTCATTAAGAAGGTGAATTAGTGGTAAACTATAAGCTGTGTTCATGCCAAATAATTAAAAGCTGATATATATAATTGCCATTGCTAAATTGCTTTCTTCATTGCAAAAGTTTGGTGGGAAATCTTCTTTCATGTAATGAGTGATATGTTGATATTGCTCCAACCAGTCTAACCAATTAAAAAAAGGAGCAGTGAATAAACCATAATGATCAAATTAAACATGTCCATATGAAAGGATTCATCTAAGGAAAAAAACAACAACCAAAAATAACCCACAAAATAAATAATGAGAAGTAGTTTCAGTATTCTATTCTCATTTATTTTTGGCAAGATATTTTTAGCCCGATATTTTCATTCCATACTTGATTTTGGTATGTTGTTTTATTTGATTCGAACTCTATTAACAATTACCTCTCTACTTATACAATATAGAATAAATCTTAATTGTGGATTATACTGAATATATTAATATTGTTATGGTAAGTGTTATATATAGAGAAGAAGATAGGACCAAATAATTAAGAAAGATGGGAGTCACATGACCTGTTTAATTACACATTATTATAATTTATAACATCAAGTCTGTAGACAAGCTTAATTATTTTTACAAAATCAAATACAGAATCATTTACTATTATAATATTCTAACAAAAAATCTTAATAAATTTGACCAGACACGCGTTGAAGGAACATATCACAATTTCTGTACTCAGAACTTAAAAAAATTAAAATTAAAATTCTTATAATTAACTGTATATAGTTTTGATTAACCATATGGAGTACATTTCGAGTAACAAAATAATACTAAGTTTGATTGAATCGGTTGAATTTATATTAATTGTATATGCTTATTCTCGATATATTGAAAATCCTCCAAATTAAAAGTGGAAAGGCCATGCACCCTTAAAATCAGCAGAACTAATCATGCTATAGTTGATTATTTGTGCACCATATTAAATTAACTAAAAAGTGGCATAGATATATAGGTACAATAATTTCATTTGTATATTTAAAGCCTTAAGTAAGAAGCAATTCATTTGAGCTAAATGGTTATAAAGAGCTTTCATATACTTATCGACACTGAGTGTTTATATATTACGATCAGTTAAACATGATTACGTGATAAATGTGAAAGACATGTGTACATTGAGCAAGAGTAAATTTTTTGTTTTGGCCATAATTTTTTTTCATCATTTAGATTTTTGTTTTTGGCAATAAACGTAGCTAAGAATATTATCACTTTGGCCATAACTACATATGGACTGCATCTCTTGATCATCATTTAAAGGCAATTTCATCTGGTGATCCTATTTTTTTTTTTGTTGCTAGCTTAATATATAATTTTGATTAACTTCCAAGTTGCAGGATGTGAAATTAAATTAATTAGAAAAAAAATACTTACCTAAATTGGGACTATAGACTGATCCAGTCTGTCACACTACAATCACGTGTATGGACATATTATATTAGTGATTAATAAGCTAATAGTGATTAGGTTCTCTAAGTTGAAGATTAGTTGAATAAATTTCAGGCTTACCAAATGGAAACAAGCCAAAGAAATTAGGTGGAAAATCCAATTTTACAGCTAAAAATAAAAAAAGATAGGGCACATGCTTCTGAAAATTGCTTGCATGTGCAGAAAAGACTACATGGATTAGAGAGTTGATATAGCTATTAATAATTAGTACTAATTATGTAAAAGTGGTCCCGTTAATGTAAATTAAAATTGTGATAGTTTAATCCAGTATATAAGTTTGCTTAGTTAATGGCTTAATCAAATTAAACTAATTAAGTTAATTTTTTTCCTTCTATTTCCGTGGTGCTTTGTGCGTCGGATTATCGAATGTATTCAACCGAAGCTTCTGCTACATTAAGGGCAGGCCCAAGGGAACCACACCTCCTATTGATGTACAATCGAACTGAATTGCTTGGTTTTAAAATGGGTGATATGTACATGTTTTTGTATTCTAATTTTAGTATAACATTTATCCATAGGCTTACTAATACTAATAATCAAACGCGAGACAAATGAATCTTATATTTTATTTCAAAATTATTATTTCTTATTCTACCAATTAAACGATACTTGCTGAGTGAATTTGCACTCCAATGAAAAATCTCAAAATTGATAGGACAAATTACTTAACTACACTCCTTTACTTACCTTAATATCCATTTATCCCTACTTATTTCAAAATTTTCAAAAATCCCTTATTTTACCTATGTATCCCGCATGTATCCCGTGCACAACACTATGTATCCCGCTATGTGGAATGTATCAAACACAATGTATCTCGTGCACAATGCTATGTATCCCGCATGTATCCCGTGCACAACGCTATGTATCCCGCTATGTGGAATGTATCAAACCTAATGTATCCCGTGCACAACGCTATGTATCCCACAAACATTATTTTTAAGATATTTTTGGTAAATAGAAAACTAGAAGGGATAGGATGCTTATAATACGTGTTTCCTATAATTTATACAAATTGATATGCAAACTAGAGAATTATAGTGCGGGCAATGGGCTCGAAATGTAAGAGGCCCAATATTCTCTGTAGCCCATCAAACCTGATTCAGGAGAAACCGTGAGACCAAATAGGAGAAAATTGTGTGGAGTAGCCACTTTAAAGGTCGGTATACAAACTTTAGTCTTATTTGAAATGTAATTGAAAAATAGTCACATTAAATATGAAAATAAAATTTGGATCAAAATACACCCTAGCTAAAATACAAAAAACCCTAGCACATTGAAACTTCAATACATAGGATAGAAGTTCGAATACTTAATTATGGATTTGCATTGCATTTAATCGGCCGAGTTATACTATTTTAGTGCCAAGTTATAGTCGTTTCGAGTTCAACCGGCATGTCAAGTCAATAAATAGGTCATAAAACCTAACTAGTCAATTGTTACATAATCCAAGAAAAGCATATCTCTTTTTCGAATATTTAAGTGTTTACATATACAATAAAACCTCACTAAATTAATATAAGTAGAACCATGAAATATTATTATTTTATAGAGGTATTATTTAATCGATAAATTAATGTTTATTAATTTAAAGAGTGTTTTGAGATTCAATGAAGGTTAATTTTGATTATATCAAAATTATTGTATCTTACTAATTTGTGTACATATTTATAAAATTCACATAAAAAATAAATTTGATATACATAAAGTACAATGAATTATGTTTTGGATGCTATCAATGTTGCAATCTCGATTTGGATGACAAATTGATCCAGGAAAGATTAATGTTTTGAATGCATCAATTTTTCAATCCCGATTTGGACGATAAATATTCAGCAAGAGACAATAGCAAATTATTTTCGGCATTGCAAAATTTATTCGTGGGATGAAATCTCAGAGAAGTTGAATGAGCCTACTTGTGAAAAACATTATTCATAAACTTGAGGTTATGATTAATGATCTCAATTATCGTAATAAAATGGACATAAACATATGTTGGATTACCTATGTGAAAATGATACATGTTCAGAGGTCCAGAACTTAAAAGAAATTGTGGATACCATAGGAAAAAAACAATATTGATGATGAAGTTGAAGGTGATACAATACCTATTGAACCAGATATGCATAAGGAAACACTTATCCCATCTAGAACTCATCACAATTTTATGGTAAAGTTGAAAAAAGACAACACCGGAACTTTTGGATGCAATTAGAAAAGTTAAAGATAAGCTTCAACTAATTTAAATTTTAACAAGAAACAAAATACAATTGAATCATATTTCATTAAATTGTCTTAAATATATTTGTGCTTCTATAGAATTTTTAATTTTTAATATTAATGGGACCATATATATATTTATATAGGAGTCTTCTGAAAATATATTATCTCATCGAAATGAGTAATTTTTTCCATTGGCTCAAGTCGGGATCGGATGAAAATATTATCTTAGAGAGAATATTAATTTACCGAGTATTAATTTAGTGAGATTTTACTGTATATGTGATAATTCGTTTTACAAAACAACAACAACAACATACTCACTGAAATTTTACAAGTGTGATCTGTTTTCGAAAGACCCAATTAAGTATACCAAAGGGTAATTATTTTTTTCCCAATGTATATATTTACTCCTCAACTAACCAATTAAAAGGAGATGACATTGAACTCGTGAAGGCCTTGTTCTTCAAACAAGTCCATCATCTCATTTTCAATATCCAGTTCATCCTCACGAGATGTAAATGCATTACATGACTTTTTGCCTCAATTCTCCACCTCAAGTTTCACCAATAAAAAGACTCCGTGAACTCCCTAAGCAATATAGCAAATGATAATAGTACTATTTAAGAGTCACAAGAACATGTTCATCTTAAGTAGTAATTATTTTGTGATGGGCAGTGGCCTATTACTAGTATTACCTTTGCATGCCGTTGTTGAGTTTTTATCCATTTATTCTTCATGGCTAACTTTTGCTGTTCCATTGAGATGGAGCCCAAGACATTGAGCCAAGGTCAACTCAACCTTGCTCGAGTAATGCTTCTACCACAAACTTCTAAATTTGTTGATTTTACTACTTAATTATCATTTATTTATTCTATGATAATGATAATGATGCAGGAAGTTGCTGTTGACATAGTACAAAATACACAATCAGACGAAGCATCAAATCTATTTCTAGAGGTATATATGCAACTATCACATTTATTTAATATGCTGATTTAGACAGTGAAAATTCATCCTTAAAATTAGTAGGGATCATAACAATTACTTCACCACTTTTTAGTTCGGCCTTTGAAAAATAGTTACGGTTATGGAATTTCAAAAATCAGGTGAAACTCTATGATAATGTCCTGAGATGTGAAACTCAATAATGTTTATTATTTACTCAACCAAAGCTCCACGCTAGGCCAGCCTAGAGGGGGCAAAGCTAGTATAGAGCTTATATGACTTCGACCGAACCTAGTAACTTTAGACCAGATATTATATTTGTCTTGAGAAATTCATTAATCATGTAGACATTATTTAGTTTAGATCAATAAATTTCAAATTTTGGCTCCGCCTCTTAATAACAGGCATACTCAACATTGGTTGAGCCAAGAATAGTCAAAAGTCTAACTCTTATAAGACCTCAAGCATAACTCAATTTAAGAATCTAGCTCATGAGCGAAAGATTGATCATGCATATATAAGGAGCAAGCCATTGACTCAACTCAAGTTATATATGTATAAAGTAGTAGTAGTGTTAATTAAAGTTATACATGTAATTAATGCTAATTTTAGTGAGTGATTTTTCTTTTTTTCTTTGAATGTGTGACCACATGATCTGAAAATGTAAATGGTACCATTTATATATAGGGAGGAAAGGCAGTTGTTCAAATAAAGGAAGCTTTAGTGGTAATTGAGGAAGCAGAATCAGTTGTAGAAGAAGATTGCATTGGGAAAGCAGTGAAAACAAACGTGATGATCGAGGCATCCTGTCAATGCGCGTACCCGTCGGCGATAACTGACGACTCGCCTGACCAATCTAAGTTCAAGGAACCACTCTCTGCTCCCTTTTGATTTCTAACTTCCTCCATCATATCCAAATAAACAGATGCAGCAGATCATCTTCTCCTTGTTTAGTTATTTACCTCTGTAATTTTATTTTATTTGTTTTGGAGTCTAACTAATTCAGATTTACATTGTGTAACTGCTTAAGACGTCTAATGAAATAGAAAGCGCTACTATTAGGATTTTTTTTTCATTTCAACGGCTCGAATATGACATTTCTTCGTCCCACTATAACTCTGATGGTAGTGTAACGTTGTATGATTCATCGGCATTCAAATGTAAAGGGGTCGGTGTAGTATTCCAAATCGTGAATTTTCTTCTGAGTTAGATATATAGTTTCCATTGCCCCAATTGCAGACTTCCAGTAGTAGTAGTTTTTTTTTTCTTTTTTTTAGAACGTAGCATGTTCCCACTAGTAACATTTTTTTTTTTTTGAATGTAGCATTTTTCCACTAGTAGCTTAACCACACCAAAGATTGTGGTGTTGTGACAATGATGATGCCATGATTTTTATTATAACCTCACACGAATAAATTAAAAGGAATTGAACATATACTATATATTTATAAAAATAATTTAGCCAAATTTAAGTATCATTTTTCATTAGCTAATCTTTTGGTCCTATTTGGCTCCGCCCTATATAGTGGTAAGTACTCCTTCTTAGTTAAAGATTTCAGGTTCAAATAGTTAGTTTGGTAAAAATTATTTTATCCCAAAATTAAAACTTTTTTATGTGAATTCGAATTGATGGCAGCCCAACGGGGATAATGTTGTGGGAGTATTTTGGAGAAATGGATTATTTGATGGTTTTAGGTCTTTAAGGATGTTGTACCAAATTGTTTGATAGACGTACGTATCTACAAGAAGACAAAGAAAAGGTTTAATTACCCTCGGTATTAATAGTGGACCAAAAAGCCCGGGCACAATTTAGTTCGGTGTTCAACCACAAGGACAGTAAGAGTCATTTGGTTGAAAGCCACCGCTGGCGTTGAGTTAACGCCTTTATTTGAATTCACACAGTATTACAATTCTAGGGTTTTTCGTTCTCGCGCTCTGCAACCTAAAACCCCCCATTTTCAAATCTCAGTTCCTCGTCTTCCAATACATCCAGGTATTCTCCTTTCTCTCTGCGTAATCAATCTATTGCAAACTTTGAGTTATGTTTAAATAATCGAATTTTGAATGCGAGTTTTGCAAATTGTATAAGTTCCATACAACAAATTGAATGTATTTCGTTTTTTCTCAGATAGGTTATTTATACGCACCAGCATATCCTGTAGTTTCGTTAGTTAATGTTCAATCTCTGAGAATTTGATTATATCTTTAGGACTGAGAGAGAATGAGTACAGCAGTGCGAACCCCGAAAACTGGAAGACAATCATTGTTCTTCCAGGATTTAGCTACGCCTATTTCTTCCCGGAAATCTGGGTCGAAATTTAATACACCAGGTCAGGCAGCAGCTGTTTCTGCTTTATGGCGTGAGAATTTTGCCAGCTCAGATCTGCCACCACCGCCTGTATTTACCCTTGAGGATCGATCGGATGTCTCCCCGGAATCGGGGATTCCTGACTATATTACTTCGCCAGAAATCAAGTCGGACCCTAGAACGCCGGTCCTAAATTCAGGAAGGGAATTTTCAACACCTAAGAGTAAGTCTGAGGCAAGCACTTCATATGCATTGATGGGTAAGCAGCAACAACAGAGTCAGCAAAGCCCCTTGCCAAGTTTGACATGGTGGTCACCCACAAAGGGTAGTGGTAGTGCTGAGCAGGATGACAAGGGAAAAGGTTCACCAGTAGAAGGCGTCGTTCATCCTGGTGCTTTGATAACCTTACCTCCACCAAGGGAAGTTGCAAGGCCAGAGATCAGGAAGAACTCAATCCCTGTGGGCAACCTCAATGAGGAAGAATGGGTCACAGTTTATGGGTATGCCTATATCTTTCCTACATTATATATATCCTTCCACTTATGTTCCTGATAGTAGTAGGTGTATTTAGAACTCCTTGATGCCACACAATATTCATTTTTTGCTGGTAGCTTCATTAGGGTAACTTCTAGTTCAAGCTGTTGCATTGTAAAGTATGTTGCTAACCACCCATTGTTATTATGTCTTCCTGTTTCTTTTCCTTTTACTTTTTGTTTCCTCCTTCACTAGGAGCTGTCATTACTTTCTGCTAGAATCAGATGGTATCTGTGTTATTTTTCATGGCAGGGTCTTGAGGATATCCTTTGCGGTTAGCCAAGTCATTATCTAAGGTTCCCTCTGGATGGAGAATTTTAGATTTTAGGGGGTCCAAATTCATAAATATTATAAATTTGAAGGTTTGAATTTAGAATACGTGCTATCAAATGTTTTTTTTGACTCATTTGATATGTGAATCTAAGTGAAGGCTTACAAGGCATGTGATTTGTGTTTCTATTTCAGATCTATTTTTTTCTGAAGTATATCTGAACAAGTGAAACTGATATGAATTTGGAAGACCTGACCATATTGCTCCATCCAAAATTGGCCTTAAAAGACAAAGAAACATTGATGTGAAAGACATGGAGACTAAAGTGGAACGTTGTGTTTATGCAATAACTTGCTTTCTTCATTCTTCCATGTGATAGATGCGCTTGAAAAATAAGAGGAGCTTTGATACATTCTTGCTTGTGTTTCGAGTCTTGCTTGATGTGCTGAGTTTATTATTGAAATGAGAAAAGTGCCCTTATTGGAATACCTTTTCCTGGTGATATTGGGAAGGGTAGATATCTCAAGGCTCTAACGATGTAGTGGCAATTGATTCTTTACTTCTTATGAATAATCCTCTTCTCCTCACGCCTACCCAGAAATTAAGAGCAAAGGATATAAGTATATAGTTTTGGAGGGAAAACCAGCTCTACTCCTCTAGAATCCACTTTCTGTTTATTTTGCATCACAGAATGTTCATGAAGGGGATCAACTTTAGTCGTCTAAGCTAGGTTAACTGCCTACAGAGTTTCAGGGTAGATGTATGGATACAACTTTTATGATCTATGTGTTCCTTTCAGTCTCTTTGAGTTATTCTATAGGGACCCTAATTTCTGTACTTCTCACATTTTGCTTGCCATTTTTCTTTATTTTTGGTCTTCCACTTATCATTTACCTTTTGAGTGTTACGTGCAGGTTTTCCCCAATTGACACCAATTCAGTTTTAAGGGAATTTGAGAAATGCGGTGTCATTTTGAAACACATTCTGGGCCCCCGAGATGCTAACTGGATGCACATTCTCTATCAGGTATTTCATATACCTATAAACTTGTCATCATGTTCAGATTCTGTTGTACATGCTTGTATATTCATACTGTCTTAAGGGCCTATTTGGTATTTGTATTGCCCTGGGTGGTTATGTGATGTGGGTACCGTGATGTTTAATGCCAGTTAACACTTACTTGCCACCACTAAAGTGTACCAGGACAAGGTCTCCGTTTCTTCTTCATTATTTTGCTTCCCTCACCCCTCATAGAATTTATTCTGTATTTTTTAACCCTTTTGTCCTGTTCTCTTATCTTCCTCTCCAACCGACTTATCCTTCCTATGAGCTTAATTTAAACCCCTTTTTAGAAGTCTGCTATCCCTGTGTTTGTCTCTGTAGCTGGGACTGCTGGTGTGACCCGACCATACCCAGTGTCTTTTTTTGGATTGATTTCTACCTGTGCTGTGAAGCCAACAAATAGTGTGGCCACTTGCAATGCCCCTGATATGTAATATCTCTTTGCAGGATATGGTTTTTTTTAAAAGAAAAAAAAATTGTCCACTGTATTTATTTTTCTTTGTGCGATCTTTTTTGCTGTCAATGACCCTAGTCTCCTGGAAGGTAAACAATTCATGGCCATAAAGCCGTGGCTTATTTTCTCTTTTATGGTGCAGAATCGTGCTGATGCTCAGAAAGCTCTTAACAAGAACGGTATGCAGATAAATGGAGTTCTTATGATTGGGGTGAAACCAGTGGATCCAACACAACGTCAGGCACTGGATGATAGGCTCAACAAGCAGGGATTTATACCTTTACCGCATGCTCCAACCAGTAAAAGCAATGACCCGACTCCGTTTAGAACCTCCTCTCAACCTTATTATCTCCAAAATGGCAGCAATAGTGCAAAGCAATCATCTGGATCTGTTGCCACCCCAGCAAGATCCGTTGTGTCTAAAATTGTGGACTTAATGTTTGGTGTCTAATCTTCCATGTTTCTTGTTCTTCTTCCTCCCATGCTTTTGTGTCATTTCTACTCAATGATGTCAAATATCATAGTTGATTCATCCGGAATGCATATTGACTCCAAACAACAGTTGAGTCATGAGTCTGTGATTCGTACTCCCTTCTCCTCCATTGTCTTCTTTATTTCTCCTCCAAATGCTTGTTCATGATGTATTTGTATCGATGTGAGCAAAGACTGATCCTTTCATATTTTGGGGAAAAAACGGTGTTGTAATGCAGATATAGAGAAATTTACCTTTCCTTTGCATCTTTCTGTCAGTTTTGATGAGTGGAGATTTTGGGAGCGGTAAATGCTTGGTATGAAATCAAGGTCTTGCATATCTGCGTGTTCTAAAATTTTGGGCTGGTAATGTCTTGGCCAAGTAATTTGGTGGGTTCTCTCGTATTTTAGTTATTCATTACTAGTAGTGTTTAATAGTTAATGATGACTTTTTATTGCCAACGAGATGATGGTAATAATTGTTACACGGTGGTTTAAAAACATGCTTTGAATTCATGTATTTATTGGTTTATGGGAGATGTAAACATAGGTGTATTTTCAAAGTGAACAATTAATTTGGATGGATGAGTATTATCGTATTGCGTTCGTAATCAAATTAAGTAATGCCTCTCTTGCTCCCGTGACTTGTCATGTAGAGCCCTCTTGTAGCTTTTTTATTGTATGACCAAAGAGAACAAAAACGTCAATTATCACTGTTCATTCACGGACACCTCCTTGACTACTTCGTCCTACCTATACTCGCCACGTGTTTATTTCTCACGTTCTCTGACCCCACTGCCCGCTTTCTTACGATTCAAAAAGAAAATTCTCTCTAAAACAGAGGAAATTGAGCAATTGGAACAAAACTAAATACTAGTGTAGTGAGGAGATGATCAACGGCAAGAATCCACCGGATGTCGGAATTCAGCTGCCGGAGTCAAAGATGGGGATGGATACTGTCACGGATAGTCCACTGGACGGAAATGTTAACGGGAAAGCTGAAGTGATGCAAGTAGTCCTACGGGCATTGTGTCTTGTGACTTCAGTCACAGCTCTATCACTTATGGTGACTGCCCAACAAGCTTCTACCATCACTGTCTTGGGATTTAATATACCCTTGCACTCCAAGTGGTCCTTCTCTCATTCCTTCGAGTAAACATCTCTTACCTTATTTTATGTTATCTCTAATAGCTTAAGCTTTTAAATGAGACGCTCACACAATTCAACATATACAAATTCCTGAACTTCAAATTCTCAATCTGCATCTGTTGATGTCTATGTTGTTGATGTACTGGACAGGACTGGTAACCCTATGAACTTTAGGGCATTGTCTTGTTGACAGTTTTTCCTAAGCTTTGAGTAGGTGACGTGTTCTGATATTTTTGTTCATTTTTTGTTTTTATTATTTTGAATTTTGAAATGTCACTTCCAGTCCTGAAATTAGTAGTACGTGCAATATCAGGTAATGTACTTGCATATATCATGTTTTTGTTTGCAATAGCAGGTAATGAACAAATCACAACAAAAGGCCCGTGAGTAGAATTTTAATATTCTGTTTTCTGACACTAATCCAAACTAGTACAGAGAATCTTCTTCCTTTTTAGTTCTTGCAATTATTTCTTGGGCTTACTTATTTTATTTTTTAAGGGGTAATTGGGGGTAGGCAAAGGGAGAATGGGGAGAGGATTACGAGTAGCCAACCAACTGAGCCACTTGGGTATTTTACTTTTTATTGGTGCTGTTGGGAAATCTACACAGATAGGATCGCATACTTGGTCACCTGATGCTATGGAGGGTCCCCCTGGGCTTACTTAGTTCATTCTCCTCTCAAGCATTTATTGTCTTCAATTATAGATGCTTATATATGTATCCCGTAAAATTCATATAATTTTAAGGGGAAATGGGGAGGGGATTACAATACAACCCTCACGACCTCACCAACAAGGTGGGGGTTCAGATAGCCAACCAACTGAGCTACTGAGATCCCCCTTAAATTCATATAATCAGTGGGAGGATGTGATTCAATAATTTCTATCGTATAAAGTGCACATCTTGGATGATCAGAGAAGTTCTGAGTTATTTGAAATTTACTGATCAGGTACCTGGTTGGCATCTCAGCTGCTGTTGCACTTCATTTAATACTTCAGCTACTTATCAGTGGATCAAGACTTGTACGAGGATCACCTACTATTTCTTCGCGAAATCACGGATGGCTTATTTTTGCTGGAGATGAGGTACAGATTTGATGTTTAAGAGTTCACTGTAGAAGGATAATTAGCACCTCTTTAGTTGCACTTGTTCGGTTGCCAATCACTGCTTATAACTGTAATATAACACTATCTGATTGTTTTTGTTACTATAGGTATTTGCATTGGCGCTGATGAGTGCTGGATCGTCTGCATCAAGTGTTTCCAGTTTGAATCACTCAGGGATTCGACATACAGCTCTGCCAAATTTCTGCAAACCCCTGCATCATTTTTGTGACCGTGTATCCACTTCAATAGTCTTCACTTTTTTCAGCTGCTTTCTGCTTGCCATTTTAGTTGTTCTTGATGTACTTTGGCTGTCGTCTAAGCACTAGACTTATTTGCTTTACTTAATCTCAATGCAAGTGATTTATGTTGTAAACCTTATTAGGTGAATTTGTGGTTATTGCAATGGCCCTTGATTTCTTGATTCATAACATAAATGTGGCCACTAGAAACTCACCGCAGCTCAACGTTTTAGATCAAGAATTTTTTTTTGGTGAATTATATACATTATGCTTATTTCGTTCATTGCTTCTTGTTGAAGTGTGTTTATTGAAAACTTTGACTTGATAGAAGATTAGACTTCTACGAAATTATGTTGAATTCAATGTTCAACAGTTTTCTACCGCAGATTTCTAGTTTCTATCTTACCAATTAGACTATAAACATACTGGTGGTCCGTTCCATTTTAACTGTCGTTTTAATTTTTTTTCAAGTTGAAAAAAATAAAAAGACAAGGTAAAGTATATGTTACACCTATTTATTAGTAAATGTTTTTTTGAAAGTTTTGCCCATTTTGGACGTGAAACTTGTTTTGAGATATTTTTTTCAAGCTAAAAGGGATAATTAAAATAAGATGGAAGGAGTAGAAAATTACAAAGTTTTTCTCCTTTAAATTACGACTCAACGGAAATATGAATGTTCAAATTTGTGCTCAACACTTGTTATAGATAAATGATTTGAACAGATGAGAACTAATTAAGCCCTAAAAAGATGGGAACAATTGAAACAAGGTGGAAAAAAAAAAGAAACAATACAAGCACTTTTTTTAGAGACGTTTTTATTCATCAATTAACAGTTACAAAACATGACCAAGTCAACAAGAAAATCTTAGTGGACCTCCCACGACCCCTCTCCTCTAAACACCATAACTTCCACGTTCACCACGTTACTGCATCCTTTGCTATCAATTTTTCTTTTCTTAAATAGCTTCATTATTGCACAGAGTTAAACCACATAGCAAAGTGAGAAATTTTCTAAAGCTCTCAAATTTCCACATTGCATCACTGCGTTACATACACTAATAACAATCAGCAATATTAGTTCATTCTTGAGGAAGACAAACAATGGGTTCAACTTTCTTCTACATTATTCTTTGTTTCATCGCGCTTACAATTGTTGCTGCCTCCGCTGAGGAATTCAAAGTTGGTGATGCTGTGGGTTGGCGTCAGCCAAGCCAGAATGAAACAGATCTCTATAATCATTGGGCTTCAAACAAGAAATTTCACATCGGTGATTCACTTCGTAAGATTAATATTCACTCAATTATATTATTTCTATGTAATTATTCCGTTTCCTCTTCAATGTACGTATCATGCATAATAATTCAGTCTCAAATTTGAGACTTCGGATTAAGTTCATGGTTTCGTTATTCACCACACTCCTGGGTAATGGCAATTAGTTCCACAAAATATGGTAAAAATTTATTGAGTAGTTACTCAAATCAATAATTTCGTGTTACATGTTCAAATTACTCTCTTATTTCTATAATAAATTAACATTTCTTTGATGTAAATATCGAGTACTGATAAATTTTTGTGAACAGAAAGTAAAATATGTGACATGATTTATCTCGGTACAGGTTTCGAGTACAGGAATGACTCGGTTATTAAAGTGGCCAAATGGGAATTTTATCATTGCAACAGAACTCATCTAGCCTCGGCCGGTAAAGACGGCACCAGAACAATGAATCTCAACAGGGCAGGCACGTTCTACTTCGTGAGCGGCGATCCGGAACATTGCAAAAATGGCCAGCGTTTAGCCGTTGAAGTTCTACCACTACATCCAATTTCGGAATCTCCGCCGCAACCATTTTCTCAGGCGCCGGCACCATCGCCGCTGTCATTCTCGGCGTCGGTTTCTTCAGCAGTTCCGTTGGCGTTCATTTCGGCGTTGTTGATTTCTGTTATTGTTGTAGCGATTGCTGGGTTAGCATGAGCCCCTGTTATTGTGGTTTTCATTTTTCTACCTACTAAGAATATTTTATTTAGGTTAGTTATTTAGTGTTTAATTTCATGCATTATGATTTGGCTAGGTTTAATTAAAATGTTCTATTGATTTCAATTTTTCACATTGGATTTGTGGCCCATTTTGAATTTATTATGTATGGACAACACATCAATTCTTAATGGGAATTTATATACTAATGTCTATTTTAGTAATGTTTTTTTAGTGCGTCTTCATTGTTGAGTTGGGTAAATGATTCTTTTTTCCTTATTGAATATGACTACATAATATTAATTTATTATCAAAGCCAAAAAATTATGTATTGTAAGTCAATCCCTTCATATTTCATAAATTTCTCTACTTTCAACTTTCAAGGATATAATTTTTTTGCACAGATAGATTATGTACAGGGGTCTATTTATACTTGCTCCAAATTAAATTTACACATTTAACAATCAAAAATCAATTTGACTAATATATTTATTTCCTTATTATCATGAAATTAATTTTTTTATTAAGAATATTCAAAAATTAATAAATACACATGTGTTGTTAACAAGTAGATGTCCATAAAGACTCATATTTATTATAGCATGTTATAAATTTCATCCCTACAAAAGAGACACTACGTGATAGAAAGTTGCATTCAAGGAAAATTACTTCTCTCCTCTAACTTATACGAGTATTACTCTTCTTTTCTTTCTTGTTTAACTTTCAATATTTTATTTATAACAACATTTATTTTTTTAGACTGAACTCGCATTAGTGTGCTACTCAAAAAGTTGGAGAATATAAAGTATAAACGGACTGAAATGAAGATTTGAAGAAACATAAGGGACAATTTGCAAAGCACGATAACTACAAGGTTCTATATTGCAATTTTTCTTTAAGACTTTTAAGTTAGCGGTTTAAATATTGAACTTCTAGAAAAATTCTTTTCAACGAAGCCTTATCTTCTCCCCTTGTGCTCTACCATTTCCACATTCACCCACTTTGCGAGTGAGCTCTCAGGTACTCTTCCTCATTCTTCATCCTCTTGCTTTTCGTAATACTATTTTCTGATTTTGATGCAAAAACATTAATGGAAAACGCATTCCTTTCTGTTTGAATCTACTGCTCCACTGATTGCAACTGCGATTCTTCTACTGAATAGATTTATCCATTATTATTTGAACTGAGATTCTACATTTTGCTGTGTTATTTCTGAAAACGAAATCTCGAGCTTTATTGTGCTTGTTCCATTTTAGTACTCAATAATTTATCCTTTGAGACAAGGCAATTCGCTATCTAATAGCACTTAACTGAAAAATATTGATTATTGATGTTTTTCTCTGTAGTTTTAATTAGTATTGTAATTTAACAATAAGCTTGATAACTTTTAGGATTTAAAAAATCCATAGCTTTAGTTTGTTAGCTCTCCTTATACATGTAGGGACTCCTTGAAGTGTAACACTTATTGAACCTGTAATGTTAGTTTTGTATGTGTGTTAACCTAGAAAGTTTTGCTCTTGGATTGAGCATTTCGATGAGCTCTTAGGCACGCCATTTGTTGTTTTTTTCATTTTGAAATTTCATTGAAGGTTGTGATATATTCTTTTAAATGTTT
This sequence comes from Solanum verrucosum, assembly GCF_900185275.1. Lineage (NCBI taxonomy): Eukaryota > Viridiplantae > Streptophyta > Magnoliopsida > Solanales > Solanaceae > Solanum > Solanum verrucosum. The sequence continues at coordinate 623,497 of NW_026020014.1, read as the reverse complement.
GCCACACAATTTTTTCTTGAGCTTGTCTTGCCTTCAAAGGCTCTTCTGCAGTACACCCTGATGGATTCCAAAAGACTGTAGGTTGAATCTAGATGCCGATAAGCCCAACAATCCATGCGCCATGCCTTAGATTTTTAAGTCGAAGCCTGTCTGCTTGCATCTCTTTATTTGTCCATAATCTATGCACTTGTTTCTACCAATTCCTGTTGTCAAGCATACCAAATATGACCTACCGATACATGAAGTCACGCTATCAGTAGTACCTTCTTGGTAATCCAAGAATGTGCTTGTGTTTGAACAATCAGACCTTCAGTGTGTTTGATTTCAACGCATTGGACTCTTTTTTATATACTTTTCTGAGGCAATGATGCCCTATTCTGCAGGTATTTTGTGGAGCATGGCTGCTACGTTTACCTCAGTGTGTTCAATTGCTTCCACAAACCAGACAGTAGATAAAAAATTCATCAATTCTTCTGAAACATTGTCTTCATTCTCTGGGATATCTTTGACTTCATTAGGGGGCAGGAGAAAGAATAAAGTTTTAAAGAAGAGAAATGATTCCAAGATCCAGGCTATGGCCAAGAAGTTACACTTCAATCAGGATGGTTCTGCCATCAAGAAGTTGCAAGTAAGCTTGATAGGAATTTTTAATTGATTTCTCTTGTATGGACACGTCATCCTTTTGTACCTATTTAATTCTCGCCATTCCTTGGCCTTCAAAATTCAGGCAGGAGTTAACAAGCTTGCAGATCTAGTAGGTGTAACTCTTGGTCCAAAGGGAAGAAATGTAGTTCTTGAGAGCAAATATGGCTCTCCGAAAATTGTAAATGATGGTGTTACTGTGGCCAGAGAGGTAAACTTCCAAAAACTCCATATCTGATTTTCTTCTGGCACTCAACTGTCAAATGCTATGCGTTTGTTGTGACTTGTCGAAGAGAAATATATTGGTACTTACCATGATCAGCACTGGAATTGGTCTTTGTTATTTCTTCTGTATATTATTCACAAATTCATTTTTAAATTTTGTACTCTTTTAGTAGATATTGTTATTACACTTAAAATGCTGTATTTCGGTCCTGTTGGTATGGTTGAACTATGCAGAAATAAATATGTTGTAATGTATGCTCTGAATTGCTCAATAGGTTGAACTAGAAGACCCTGTTGAGAATATTGGTGCAAGTTTGGTGAGACAAGCTGCATCAAAGACAAATGACTTGGCTGGGGATGGAACAACTACATCCGTTGTTTTGGCACAGGGGCTCATAACTGAGGGTGTTAAGGTTTGTAAGAAGTTGCTTTCAATTTTGCAAGCTATTTCAAGATTTTGATGGTGTTAGGGATTTGATAATAGCTTCCTTAATGCTGGTTATTCAGGTTGTTGCAGCTGGTGCAAACCCTATTCAGATTGCCAGGGGCATCGATAGGACCACCAAAGCCCTGGTTTCTGAGCTAAAAAATATGTCAAAAGAGGTGAAAATTACAAAATTATATGTTAAATTTTACTTATGATTCAGTACAGCTGCATCAATTTTTCAAAACTTTACTTCATTTGGAACAACTATTATTATTTTTGAAAGTTGCTGATAACTTTTTAGGTTGAGGACAGTGAACTAGCAGATGTAGCTGCGGTTAGTGCAGGAAACAACTATGAAGTAGGAAATATGATAGCAGAAGCCTTGAGTAAAGTGGGTAGGAAAGGTGTAGTGACTCTTGAGGAAGGGCGGGGTTCTGAGAACAACTTATTTGTTGTGGAAGGCATGCAATGTGACCGTGGCTATATCTCTCCATACTTTGTTACAGACAATGAGAAGATGGTAGCTGAATATGAAAACTGCAAGGTATGATGTACCATGACATTTTGTCTTGCATGCTATCTTTAAAAAAACTCTTCCTGGATATGCTAAAGAATGTGTTGCTGACAACTAGTTTTAAAAAAAATCAGCTGCTTCTGGTAGACAAAAAGATAACAAATGCAAGGGATTTAGTCAATGTTTTGGAAGAAGCAATCAAAAACGGATACCCAATATTGGTAATCGCTGAAGACATAGAGCAGGAAGCTCTAGCCACACTAGTTGTGAACAAATTAAGAGGAGCATTGAAAATTGCTGCTCTCAAAGCTCCTGGTTTTGGAGATCGAAAAAGCCAATATCTTGATGACATTGCTATCCTTACTGGAGGTCTGTCCATAATGAAGTGATCTCACTGTTCAACGAAAGCTATGTTTACATTTAAAGTAAATTTAATTATGCAATATGCACTCAGGTACTGTCATTCGAGAGGAGGTTGGTTTATACCTAGACCAGGCTGGAAGTGAGGTCTTAGGGAATGCTGCCAAGGTGGTTTTATCAAAGGATTCGACGACAATTGTTGGTGATGGTAGTACACAGGATGCAGTGAGCAAAAGAGTTGCGCAAATTAAAAGACTTCTTGAGGTAGAACTTTGACTTATATTTTCTCATGCCGGTCAATTAATTGCCCTTTTCACAAAACAATGTTGGGCTGTCCATGCAGGAAGCTGAACAAGACTACGAAAAGGAAAAATTGAATGAGAGAATTGCAAAACTCTCTGGGGGTGTTGCCGTTATTCAGGTCAGTTGATGATTCACTTATTTTAGGATGATATCTTTTTCGTTGTCGTAATTCAAAGTATACTCTTCTTGCCGTAATTTGGGATTATGAAATATCAGGTTGGTGCACAAACTGAAACAGAACTCAAAGAAAAGAAATTGAGAGTAGAGGATGCACTCAATGCGACAAAGGTTTGTTCAAGTGTCTATGCAATTATGGCCATTCTTTCAATTTGAATTTGCCAACCACTATAATCTTACAGTGGTAATGAAATTGATCTTTGGTAACCATAGGCAGCTGTTGACGAAGGCATTGTAGTTGGCGGTGGATGCACCTTATTGCGGCTTGCTGCCAAAGTTGAAGACATTAAAGGAACTCTTGATAATGATGAACAAAAGGTATTACTTTTATTTAGTTCATTGAGGAAGATTCCTTATACAGTTGTACCAAGATTATTTGCATATGTTAATGTTAATTTTCTGAAGGCGGGGATGGCACTAATTCAGTTTTCAATACTGCAGATTGGAGCTGATATTGTCAAGAGAGCTTTGCGCTACCCTATGAAGTTAATAGCCAAGAATGCTGGTGTTAATGGAAGTGTTGTGATTGAGAAGGTACAACAATATTGAAATGGGCTTACTGTTTATGTTGCATTGTATGAGAGTTCAAAGATACATTGACTGGTTTTACTATCATTTTCAGGTGTTGTCCAATGACAATCCAAACTATGGTTATAACGCGGCCACCGGAAACTATGAAGATTTAATGGCTGCTGGTATAATTGATCCTACAAAAGTAAGTATCTTGAAGTCTCAAGGGAAACAAATGCCGAAGAAACGTGTAGATAATTTCAACAATATGCATGTTAGAGTGGGTTAGAGACTTAAAGAGTCCCGGGAATGGACAAATGATTTGCTTATATGGATTTGGGTATTCCTCCCCTCATGAGCTAGCTTTTGGGGTTAAGTTAGGCCTAAGTGTTATATCTTTTGTGCTATGTATTCTCAAAGTCATGTCCGTAAACATTTCATCCTATGTTCTTAGTAATCGTAGAACTGAACATGTCGTAATTCTCTGCCAATAAGGTCTCCTTCCAGTCTTCTTAGAAATTGATCTCTAATTATGAAGTGATTAAAGGATGACCCTTGTTGTCAAAATCAATATTTGTTACTTTAAACTATACATATCTGATCGTTTATTGTTGTTAGGCACATACCTGTCAAATCTGATTTGTAGCAACTGTGTGTTCCAATTATAACACATCCAAAGTTTTGACATTTCATTTTTCATTTCTTTGTATTTGGACATCTACCAAGAGTTGGTGGACGACCAGTGATCGGCAATTAAATATCTACTCTTTTTCCTTCTTGTTTTTGTAATTAGGCATAAATAGCATCTAGGAGATTCTTTGTCTATGTTGAAAAAATTAATACAATGGGTGGCTTGTGTTGTGAGAATTCAAGTATCTGTTCTTTTTCTCCTTGTTTTTGTGATTCATCGATAAATGACTTCCAGGGAATACTTATTTTCAATCCTAAAGGTTTCGCTCTCGATGTTTTCATGTTGCTTCTCATTGTTTACGGAAGCTAAGGGTTGCATGTTGTGGAAATTAGGTGGTAAGATGTTGCTTGGAGCATGCTGCTTCAGTTGCAAGGACCTTTTTGACATCAGATGCTGTGGTCACTGAGATCAAGGTGCCTGAACCTGCAGTTGCTGGGAACCCAATGGACAATTCAGGTATTAACCATAGAGGCCAACCATTCCCCCCCTCCTTTCTGATTCTACCGTAGAGGCCAACGATAGACAACCTTAGATGCATTTGAATGAGCGAGTTTTTTGAACTAATACTTTCTTTTATTTTGATGTTAAATAGGCTATGGACCCTAGATGTTTAAGAAGGGCTTGAGGACATGCTGAGAACTGGTATGCTGAAGCGCAATGCCGGTAAATTACGAATAATATGAATTAATTAGCAACATAGAGTTTATATGTTGATGAGTTCACATTTCCGAATAGCCAGTGTTTTTTATTGTTCCAAGTTGAAATTTTATGAGCGTAGGCTTTGCATGAGTGAAGCCCAAATGGTGTAGTTTGCATTTTTGCAGTGATAGAAATGGTAAAATTAAAGTAACAATATTGTTCAAACTTATTCCTCTTGTTTTTTTTTTCTAGTGGAAATTGTTACTTTACTTGATAAAAGATAAAAAAAAATTGTCCCTTTTACGCTGGTGACGGTCCAAGTAGTCGATATTAACTTAAGCAAAAAATTCTAATCCAATGTTAGGTAAATGCCATGCTCAATAAATCATTATAATGTAGCATATACCATATATTGAGAAAATAACATAGTACTAGTTACAACATCACACCATTACAACAATGTACCCGGCACAGTGTAGTCACACAAGTGGGGCCTGGTGGAATGGTGTGTGTGCAGTCTTATTTCTACCTCGTGAAGGTAAGAGAAGTTGGTTACGATATTCGAGCAATATCTTTCTATTTAAGGTCATGTCTTTGGTGAACTACAAGAGAGTCATGCATATCTTGTTTATCACTCTCCCCCACACTTTTCTAGTCTACTTTTACCTCTTCTCATACCCATAAATCATAATAATCATATTCTTTCACACCTCCTCATTGAGGCATCTATGCATTCCGTCTTCACATGTTTGAACCGTTCTCGTCTCCCTTATCACAAGGCTACTTTGACCTTGTTTCAAATACCTTCAATCTTAATATTTTCTCTTCTAGTTTGCTCACACATCTATTTCGATCAACCAACACTTCGTCACAAATAGAAAATTTGAAAAGGATAGTTACCCCTACCTGACTTAAGTTTCCTTTTATGTTATATAGTAAAGTATACTGTGGACAAGAAATCATATAAATTTTATTATGTACGAGGCACAACTAATACTAGTTATATGAGGCTATTATTTTATTAATATTATATTTTGACCTGTGCGGGACCCATTCTTTATTTTCCATTTTGGCATTGTTTCTCTTTCTTACTTTTCACTTTCCTTCTTTTTCTCATTTTTTGTTCTTTCCAAAATATAAAATAAAGTAATTTTTTTTAATAGAAAATGTTTTTTAAAATGATTATTTTTATCATTAAATAACTACATAAAATATTAATCAAAAATATTATTAATAAAACTAGAGTTATGTGTATATATCAAACACTTGTTACAAAATTACACATTAAGTATTTAGAAGTTATAATAAATATAGAAAGCATGGTTATGATTATTATTAGGTGTTTGACTATATAATTCATATATTTTTTAACTGTATTGAAATATATGCCTTAGAGTTGAAAATAGAGCTATGTTTTATTTTTGCAAAAAAAAATATTCAAAATAATGTTCATATTATATATAAATACAATTTCAAAAGTGAAAGTGAGTTGAAAAAACACATTATACGAACATGTTTTTCAAATTTAAAATATACCTTAAAAAAAAAGAAGGTTGTGTTTTAAATTTTCATGGGCAAAAATCAATTTTTAAATAAAGTGAACAATTATTTTATGAATAATTTTTTATGCTTAAATGGGTGCTAAAAGTAGAAGTTAAAAAAGACACGAAATATGAAGACAAAATTTTTGAAAATACAATAAATGAAAAATGAGAGAAAAAGAAATAAAAATAATTTTAGTGATCGATTTTCATGACATAAGTGACCATTCAAATAATTAACTTGAATTTTGTTTATGTTCATAGCCTTTAAGTATAGAGACCTTAATTATATAATACTGAAAATTATAATTTGGGAAATATATTCTATAAAACAAATAAGTATAAGAATAATAATTATTTTCATTCGTATAAACTGAAGGAGAAGGTGAACTGATTTTAAAATAAAATTAAATAAAAAAAAAACATAAAACGAGAGAAATGAAGAAAGAGAAGAAGAGTAAAAAAGAGAAACAAAAGGGCAGGAAGGAAAATAAAGTATGGGCCCATGAATCAGAATATAATGTTAATATAATAATCCCTCATACAACTAGTAGTAGTTGTACCTCATTCATAATAAAAATTTTCTCCATGTCTCACAAGCAAATTGTCCGTGGTGTTGTGCAAGCTATCTGTAGAATATGTCATAATTTGTGTAAATTAATAAATACCAAAAGAAGGCACCAATCTTTGGTATGATGATAACAGCTCACCAATAGTTGGTGCAAATAGGGATACATAGAACTTTGGATAAAACGATGTTCTGCCGTACTGTGTGCTCTGGTCTGTTTTGTCCCCTGTTATGATTTGACTAGCCTATCTTACAATTCGACCTTTAATTTTTACTGGGATTACGACAGTATCGAAGGGAGTACTGTTACCACCAACCGTGCATGATGAGAGTGTTTCACCCTTAATTAGAGATTTCGAATTCAAGTTTTGGGTATGAAGAAAATTTTGTTAGGAGGGACACCTCCAAATGGACCCTGTAGTGCTGCGCGATTCGAATTTAGTCTGAGCTTCAATGTGGACTCTGAATAACGGATGGAAAACCAAAAAAGAAGGGAGTACCGTTACCTATTCAGATAAGGTTGCAACGTGCATCTTCCGTTCTCTTATGACTTTTCTCAGTTAATTGAATTGGCTGTCTTCATTTTGAATGCTCTTATTATTTGATAAATTGCTTCTTTGTTTTATAAATGTCGTTAGAAACAGTGACTTTCTTGTTATGCACCCATATACCAAAGTTAGCGGCTTTAAAGATAAGGATAAGGGTGGTGGGACACCCTCTGAATTTCTCATTGTATTATCAAAAATAATTTATATTTGTCTTTTGTTATACTTATCATACTAAAATATCCCGGACATTAGTCCCCACTTCAATGCGATGATGTGGCATTAAGAACAACGAAATTGGACTAGTAAGCAAAAGAAAATAAAAAAAAAACAATTCCAAGGCTTCATTTTTCAGACACATCTCACCAAGAACTACATTTTTCTTCCCTGAAACCCTTTCACTGTAAAAATTTCACTACTGCAGGCAAGTCTACTGCTACGTGTTGTGCTCTTACCATTAGATCAAAGCTCGGGGAGAAAATATAAGAATATAAACTACTTTAGATGATACAGGGTCAAATTTTGACTATTTCCCCCTAATGTTTATACTATGAGGATAACATCAAGTGCCAGAAGAGTTCAAGAATACCAAAAAAAGAAAAATGAAACATTGAGAGTGCATAATGTTTTTTGTCCTTTCTTTTATGTTGCATTTTGTTTCAATATCTTTTCGGCTTAAAATTGAGGCGGTCTTGTGATTAGTACGACCAGTATTTTGGCCTAAAATACTTCATATTCTTTCCACTATTATCGTATATTCTCCTCTTTGACATGATAGAAACAAAAAAAAGGCGCTGAAAATAAATATACTATAAACAACATGCTACTAATTATAAAATTCATTTTTTCTTATTTATATAGTTTTATGCAGAAAGTAACTTTCCTAAAAAATATATACTATAAACTATATATGTTTTTTCTAAAATTTGACCAACGGTACATGAGGAAATAAAAAAAGTTTAGTTGAAAAATATTGAACGTATCAAAATGTGAAATGAGAATTAAAACGTGATTAGATTTGCTTTTGATAATTATTCTTTTGTTTTTGTTTAACCAAAGAAAAAAAAAAGTCTACGTATGACTTCCGATTAGGAAACTTACATCGATGGCCAAGTCACAAAATCTTCTTGTAATATGATGATGAAAAATGGAAAAAGTCTACGTAAAGGTGATTGAATTGGTGTATCAGATGATATATCTCATAAGGTATATTAGGGACTTATTCCCCGTCCACACTTTCTCAAGAGAATTGCATTCGTCATGGATTTCCTAGTGTACACCCAAAGAATAGGGATTCCGAATTTTTCTGGGATTCCAAAAATAATAATCTCACCAATGTAATTGAATATTTTTTCAAAAGAATACTAAATCATAATTATTTAGAGATCAATTATCAATTGGTACTCTCTTCATCTACTTTTAATTGTCATGGTTTTTTTTTAGAGTCAATCTATAAAAACTCTGACTAATATTTTACGATGTAATTTTTAATATTGATATGTAAAAAATTGCAATTTATAGAATTTTTTATGTAATTTTTGAATATATAATTTTTTTGTGTAAAATATTAAATTAATGTAATCTAATTTAACTTGGAAAATTAGTCAAATAAACTTTTAAAAAGTTTAATACAACAAATAAAAGTAGACGGAGGAGTAGTAGGTAATTAGTGGACGAGTCTTAGGACACAAAGCAAGTGGACAAAAGTTTAAAAGAATTAACAAAAACTGACTGTTGGAATATATACAATTTTATGGAACTAATTGAAAGGTGTCATGTTAGAGAGGAAGATTCTGAATTAGCATTAAATAAATAAATACAAATATAAGTAAATAAATAAATAAGATTAGGAATTGATTAATTATGGCGTAAGATTGACAGCGGTGTTATATAATCCATTGGTCAAGGATGTAGCTACGTTTATGGCATCTTCATCAAGTTCTTTTAAAAACAAAATATCCAAAGGAAAATAAAGTAGTCAAGATCAAAAGATTTATTCAAAACAATCTCTCTATTTCAAGAAGTTAGAGATAAGGTTAGTCGAGATCCGAAGATTTATAAATAATAATCTCTATATTTCAAGAAGTTAGAGATAAGATTTATGTACACACATCTTATCTTCTGTAAATTATATTTATAAAATTATACGAGATATATTTTCGTTATATTCAAAGGAAATTAAATAATAATTGTGAGGAATTAGATAGATTGCCATTTTCGAAAGGACTTCTGATAATTCTTGATTATCCCTAATTCCCTTTCCCTAAATGTTAAATCAATCTTTTAACTTGGCAGACTGCATACAATTCGTTGGAGAATGACTAATTGATTGAAAATTGAATGAACTAATAAAGAGAATAAATCTTATATTATATGATTTTCTATATTTATTTTACTTGCATCTCTTTGCCTAACTTATTTCTCTTAAGGCTAATCTCATCATTAACGGCTATAATACCATAGCACTTATCGTCTTAAGACTTTTTTGTTTTCGAAAATTAACACGTCAACATTATTATTATTATTTTGAATGACATTAAAGGCATCCATATTCACGCACTAAATAATAACGGTATAAAATGAAGATGTCCAAAATATCATGCATCCATTTTGAAAATTAGAAATTTATCCATTCACTTTATCGTTAGTATATCGTCACATATTTTCCCTTGTCATCATGCTACCAATTTCAAAAAAAAATATATATTTTCCCTTGTCATTAACAAAATTTTAAGATCAATTAGTAAACTTCATGCGTATCCATATTTTTCAAAAAAAAAAAATAGTTACAAATTTATTGCTCAACTTTCTATTATAATTTTATAAATATCTTAAGATTAAGCTTCGTTCAACCGTCAAAAGTAAAGGACAAAAACAAGGCTTTTTCTTCACAATGGGGATAATATTAAAGCATCCTAGATAATCTTTATTTATTTAGAGTAGTAGTAGATTCAGAATTTTCACTAAAAAAGTTTGAAAAATAAATATAAAAATAAAAATGTTAAATCAAATGGTTAGGATTTGAATTTGAAATTTTAAGGTGAATTTGAACTCTTTAATCACTAAATAAACCTCTAGTCTCTTATTTAGATTATTCAAGTTTATGAAAAAAGAATCCCCCTATATATACAATATATATTTATTTGACGATGAGGTTCGTATGAATCCCCACCTAGCTAGATCCGCTCCCGACTTAGAGGTATTTATCTCAACTGATCGGACAATTTGAATAATTTAAGGCCCGTACAAAACATAATTACAAAGTGGAAGAAATAAATTTGGAGATTAATGGATGTTAGCATTATTGAAATTTAATTTATTAAAGTATCGACAAGACAAAAATGAAGAAAATGCACGAATTAGGAAGAAGCATGTATAATCCTAATAACTAAATTAAAAATGTCGACTTCAATCAAATACTAGTAATTTGAGAAGAAAACATAATTGTAATCAAATACGTGGATGTAAATATTAAAGGCCAAGGGTACATAATGATTGCCCACTTAAAGAACTTTTTTTTTTTTATCATCGAGTCATTGAAAATTTTGAACTACCACCAAATCACACTATTTGTTTAAAACAAAACCCACAAGCATAAGTTATATTAAAAAGTTCTCCATAAATGATTAAATTAAAATAGAAAAGTTGTCATCCATTTTGTCTATCTATGTGCCCAAAGGATAAAAAACAAGAAAATGACTTTCATTTTGAACTTCGAAAGTGACTTTTGACCATCTATGTTTTTCTATGTCAATTATATTAGTATATATTAGAAGAGTCTAGGATTTACTATCATTGTCCCAATTAAATCATTACAAATGTCCAATACTTACTATATAAAATATATAAGTGGACCCCACCTCCTTCCACTTAAATAATATTTTTCAACCTTATCATGGTAAAAGTTGAATTTATTATCCTTTTCATTTAATTTTATATGATATTATTTTTTTCTATAAAATCATTATATATGTTTTAATAATTTAAATTTCAAAAACATTATAATTTAACTTTAAAGATTTTATTTTATCAAAATCTTGTACATTGAAATATATAGTTATGAATTTAAAATATTTTTAAAATCATATAAAAATTTCAATAACTTCTCAAATTCCATAATATAACACTTAAATACTACATATTATATATTAATTACTATACTATAAATGACTTAAATACTCCATATTATCTATTACACTAATTAACAATTATTTGACACTTTAAATTCTATCAATGCCATATAAATTAGGATAAAAAACCTAACATATAATATTTAAATATATTTAAAAATAATATAAGTAATACTATACATTACAATAATTAATAGCTTAATTATTTAAAACTTATATAAAAAATTTAATTGAGTCTCTAAATTCTATTGGTACCACATAAAATAGATTATATAATAAACATATATTGTTTGAAATTGACGAAAAAGAAACAATAAATTACAATAATTAATAAAAAAATAGTCTACTCCAAAAAATCTATCAATTAACAACATACATTGTTTGAAATTGACGAAAAAGAAACTATAAATTACAATAATTAACAAAATAAATCTCTCGACTCCAACAAATCTATCAATTAATGCCACATAAATTGGGACATGGAAAATAACATATGGTATTAAAAAATTAGGTTCAAAATGTACTAAAAAATACAATAATTAACAACTTAATATATTAAAGAGACATAAAAAAGGGTTAATATTTAAAATTCTGCATGTGCCACATAAATTAGAACAAATAGAGTAATAAATATTACTTTCAAAATTATGTTAAAAAAAAGTACTACAAATCACAATAGCTAACAATTTAAAATATTTTTAAAATCATATAAAAATATCAATAACTTCTCAAATTCCATAATATGACATAAATTTAAAAAAAAAGTGTTATAAATCATAATAAATAGTACAATATTTAAACTACTTTAAGAGCATTATAAATTGTAATAAATAATACAACAATTTAAATTACTTAAAATTTAACGACTTAAAAATATTTTTTTAAATGTATTAAAATTTTGGTTAATTGTCAAAACTTTACATGTGCCACATAAATTGGGACATGGAGAGTCACACATATATTTTTTTTTAAATTATATTAAAAGTATTCTATCAATTAACAACATATATTGTTTGAAATTGACGGAAAAAAAAACTATAAATTACAATAATTAACAAAATAAATCTCTCGACTCTAACAAATCTATCAATTAATGTCACATAAATTGGGACATGGCAAATAACATATATTATTAAAAAATTAGGTTCAAAATGTACAATAAAATACAATAATTAACAACTTAATATATTAAAGAGACATATAAAAAATGCTTAATATTTAAAATTCTGCTTGTGCCACATAAATTAGAACAAACAGAGTAATAAATATTTTTTTTCAAAATTAAGTTAAAAAAAAGTACTACAAATCACAATAGCTAAAAAATTAAAATATTTTTAAAATCATATAAAAATTTCAATAACTTCTCAAATTCCATAATATGACATAAATTAAAATTAAAAAATATATATATATTGGGCCCCGTGCCAGCACGGGGTCCTATATCTAGTATTATAAACAAAGTCCTAGAATTTTCTCTATATATATATCTTTCATGATCTCATTGACTTATTGTTTGGCAGCCCTATACACTTTTAAAAAAAAGTATTATTCAAGTTAATTTGCATTTATATCAATTATTTATCGAATAAATAGCTCTGTCAAAAAAGTAAGTCTTAATAATTTTACCCAAGAAAACATAGACAAGAAGAAAGAAGAATATTTTTGTCTTTGATAGAATTTGCTGGCCCTATCTATCCGATATGGTTTGTAGCTCTATTATTATTGTTGTTAAAGATAAAAGTCGAATTCGAGGTTTCATTAAGGAAAATAAAAACGACACATTCATTATAATTCAATAAATGAGGAGGAACACGACATATCTATTATAATTCGACAAATAAGGAGGAAAGCAATAACATATCCATTATAATTCAACAAATAAGGAGGATGGAGGCTGCAGAGACTTTAGTTAATAAAAATAGCCTTGTGAGGCCTTGTCTATAAATAAATTTTTTTAAAAAAACGACCTTAGGCAAAATAATAAAGGAAAAATGAAATAACCACATTAAATCAGTGAAGGCTAAATTACTAATAGTCCTTATCTAATTTGTCACAATGAGCTTGCATGTCCCAACTCATAATCATCATATTTTGATTTACAGGATCCTTGATTATATGATGTGCTAATTATCTTTTTTTAACTTTACATCTGCCAAATTACGTAATTTAGTCAATTTCGTCTTAGTAAAATTTAGCTCATTTATGTCAAATCATATAAATCAAAGTAAAAAGCCAAAAATTTCTTGCAAAAAAAGAACCTTTGGCCAGAACACCTGTCCCTTCAAGTATTCTCAATCTCAATTTACGTGACAGTTTTAATTTTCCGAAAATCAAACAATTATAATTTTGATCATAAATTTAAGTATAAATTCTTTAAATCTTTTAAATAATAAAATTTATACATTGGGAAAGTAAAAAATAATATCACAGTTACTATAATTGTCAATTTAAAATATTTAAAAGATACATGAAAAAGTTACGATTAATTTTACACTTGTTTGAATCTCAAAATCTAAAAAATGTCTCGAGAAGGAGAGAGTAGTAATTATATATATTAGACATATTTCTTCTATATTCAAATGTATAAGAAACCGTAAATAAATTTTATGATTATGCACAACTAAACTGATACTTAAGTATATTTACTAAAACAGTAACTACTATTCGACAGATACTCAAAAAAATCCATAATTAAAAAAAAAAAACAGAGCAAAGCCCAGAGTTCTGAGTCCTAAAAGCTCCATTATGATCAGCTTTTAACAAGCCCATTTCAGTGTCTCAAAGCTGCAAGAAATTAAACTTTCCCCAGCGCCAGCTGCAGACTGCTCCAGAAAATAACCACAAAAATCTGTACTGTGATCTGCCCACCACGGCGAGTACAGCAGTCCTTCAACTGAGTCACTCGGCCGCAACTCAGTTTTTGAATCGTCACTTTCTGCTAAATTAGGCAGTTCAATAATCTCACAAAGCTCTTCAGATCCCGTTGATGTTGTTGTTGTTGTTGTTGTTGAGGATGAGGACGAGGACGAGGACGATGAGGCTGAAGAAGGTGGGTCCCTCATTGATGCTGCTTTAGCAGCAGCAGCTTGAACATCTCTAGGTGAATTTGACAATGGACGAGGCAACGAGTCGATTAGATGAGGGAAATTGAGAATGGCGGAATTTCCTTTTATACTCACCGCTGCAACATCATGTGCCCTAGCGGCCATTTCTGCTGTAGGATAAGTACCGAGCCAAATACGTGATTTCTTCCTCGGTTCACGAATTTCAGATACCCATTTTCCCCAACTTCTCATCCTAACTCCTCTGTAAGTTTGATGTCTACTCTCACTATTAGTAATAGCCTTCTGTTTCTTCGTTCGCTTCGTCGGCCGTTTCTTCCCTTTCGGTAATTTCTTTGACGAATCAAAAACCGACTTGTGCATGGAATCCGCGGACAATGAAGACGAAGAAGAAGAGACAGAGGTATTAGTATTACAAGAGCTCTCTGTTTCTGAAATTTGTACTTCAACTTCCGCCATTAATGAAAATACAGAAACAGTTATCCCGTGAAGCTCTTAATACAAGTCGGTTAATGCAATATTTTTTGTAGTAATTTTTTTTTTTCCTTTTTGGGTGGGGAAGAGTTCTATATATTGAATGACAAAAAAGAGTTCATATACTATTTTATATTGTTGAATGAGAGTATGAAAATTGCTAGAAAAAGATAGAAGAATGAAAGTGAAAGATGAGAGAAAAGACAAAATTTTGGAAGTGCCCGTTGGGTATTGATAGGTGTGGGAGCGGGCGTTTTTATAGCGAAAACAGACTAATTTACTTCAATACTGATGTGATGTGATGTGATGTGTAGTAGACATTGTTTCTCACTTTTAACACTACAAAACCACTATAATACTAACTAACGTACCAATACACAATACAAAACTATAGTACAACATCGCGATGGTCGATATATCTTCTTTCTTAATTAAAAAAAAAAAAATTAGGTTTGAGTCCCTGAGAATTAAAATGTTGAGAATCCGATCCGCCTTTAAAAATAAATTTTATAATGTGTAAATTTAAATTTAATATAACTCAAATATTATATCACATGGGAAATAAAATTTAAAAAAAATATGGGGTTAGAATTTATTGAAAATGGGTGAACTTTTAATGGAGAAGCCTCCCATTCAATGGGATCCGGCTCCCCTCCATTATCCCTTCCCTCCATTTCATCAAGATTATATTATATTAACAAATGTCATAACCATAGTTAAGTCAACTAATTTTAAAAAACTACTCTCTAAATTTGATAAAAAATTTACAATATATTTCATACAAAATTTAATATTTATTAATACCAACTTCACAAATCAACAATCCATATGGTCACTAGATTTTATCCACTTTAATGGATTCGTAAAAGCACTACATTTTAGGTAAGTTTAATTACTTTTATATATTCTTTCTATTTTAAAGAAACAATAAATAATAGAAGTAATATTACTATTTTATTCTTTGACTTTATTAAATTTAATGTTTTGAGAAATGTGTTAGATGATAAATACTCCCCCTGTCCCTAATTACTTGTCCATTTTGATAAATTAAGAAAAAATATTTTTTTTTTACCTATTATACCCTCAATTAATTGCTTTGAAAAATGTAGAACTTCTTGAAACTCTTAAGTTTTTAATTCATCCACTTTATCATTAATAGGGGTAAAATGGTAAACTCAGTATGTCAATTATTATTTTCTTAATAGATGTGTCAATTTAAAAGTGGACAAGTAATTAGGGACATAGTGAGTAGTATTTAATCGCAAGGGTACAATAGACAAAAAAGGCAAATTATCTCATGATTTTCTAAACTAGACAAGTATTGTTGTATTGTTGAACAACTATTTGTAGGATCCGTTTGGCCATAGATTTTCTAAGTAAAATTTGAGGGGGGGGGGGGGGGGAGGGGGGGGGTTGGCAAATAGTGTTTGTCCATACAATTTGCCATTATTTGACAAATATTTTTGATAAATAACCCAACTTTCCAATTACTAGAAAAAACCAGTATATGAGCTAAATATGATTATTTGAGAGCTTTTAAAAATTCAAATTCTACATCAAACTTTTATTTATTTTTATAAAATCATCCTCTATAGTAGTTGCTTGTGTTGCATTACATAATTTTTTAACGTGAACGCCAAAGCAATGATGGAATATTCGGGTGAATATGAAATTGATTATATAATAATTGTTGATGAAAATGACGAACAATCGACTCGGGGTAATAAAGTCATGTGATTCATCTACTTCACAATGTATGGAATGATGCTTGTTGCACTCACCCCGAACTACCACATTGCTCCAATGTCATGGACACTACTTGTTATTTGTTGCAACAAAGATCTAATTGAATTGTTACGGAATTCAAGAATCTTGTTACGTCGATGTTTCTATCTTGCTATGTAATACTAACATGTGGTTATATTTGATAGTTTTTTAAAACTTATGGGTATAAATTATATTTCTTAGAAAAGTGAAATATGTTTCCTAAATATTATGATCAAACACATGGTGAAATTTCACCCAAATTTTTACCTAAATAATATTTGGAATATATAATGGCCAAATGTTAGCTTAGTATAGTGGACGACTCTTGTTAGACGAAGGGAGTAATAAAATAATTTGTTCCTTGTGATGACTCTCTTAGTATCTCATATGAGAAGGAACTGACCAAAAATAATGACTTATTAGCCTTACCCTTGAGTATGGGCAAGTGATAAGTGGACCCTCAACTCTCAAGTAGAATGGGTCAGCTAGCTATTGAACAAAAAGGTTCCCAACAATATATTCTGTGTACCAAAAGGCAAAAGAAAAAATGTCCCACACTACCAATAAGATTTTTTGTTCTTCTTTTTTCAAGCATATACGTTTCAAGTAAATTTACTGTTAATTTCCTTTTGGTAAAACAAATACTTCATTAATAGTCCATACACGTATCTTTCATTCATGTATCCGTTGGAATTTGTACAATACTTTTTTAAATTTGTCCGTTACTATACTTGTTCAAACTTCAAAAAAATATTAGTATTAAAAAATATTCTGACCATATCTACAATCTCCATATTTCTAGCTCGTGATATGTTTTCCTTCTCTCCTGGAACAGAGAATAAAATCAAACTATTTACTGCACAGATAGCGGCAAAGTTGGCACCCTTTTTGACCATTTTCTGAACAAAGAAAGAAAATAATTACTACTGCCTTTTGTTCTATAATAAAAACTAGAAAAATGAAAGCCAAAAATTTAAACTTTTTATGAATTTTATGAACATTTTAAGATATCTTTATTTTTTAATCATATTGATATGTGAAGAATATCAATTTATAGTATTTTTTTTAAAGTATAGTTTTGAAGTCTATTGACTTTCACAAGAATAAAGGATATAAATAATTAATAACTACTATATACATGAATTGTGTGTTTTGGTGGGTGAGTGTGACTATTTCTTAAGATTCGAGAATGATGAAGATACTAAAAAATAATACAAATAATATCACGAGATATTAACAAGACTTTTTTTTTTTTTTGGTTTCACACCTGGTGTCCGGAGTCCACATTGGAACTTCGATTAAATTCAGATCGCGCTCTGCATGGCCCATTCGGGGGTGGCGCTCCCAACATGATTTTCTCCATACCCAGGGCTCGAACTCGAGACCTTTGATTAAGGGTAAAACACTCCCACCAGTGCACCACAATCCATGTTGGTGATATTAACAAGACTTGTATGCTAGGACTTTCAAACTAGTCACATTTTAATAAGTTCAAATTAAAACTGTAAGTCTAACTAAATTTGCGTGATGAACATTATAAGGACAATGTTTATCGTCATGCTATTGAAATTTATTCCCAAGTTACTAAAAGAGAAGAAAATATATCTAAATATAGTAGAGATCTTCCCGTCTTGTTCCAGTAACATGGACTCATTCGATCGAAAGAAAATACTTGAGACTAGACATTAGGTCAAGTAACAAAGAGAATTGACATAATATATTTGCATGTAACCATTTTCTATTCCTTTTTTTTCGTTTGCATGATACCATTTTTATATAGCTCTAGAATACATATTCAATATGTATGCCAAATTAATGTATATCATACACCCACAGGACCATCAATTAGAAAATAAACTCACGAGTCCTTAACATATGCTGACCTATAAACTAACTCCCATTCCAAATCCATAAAAATCTCAATGTCCTCATTTGTTGTCCCCTATTTCTCCATTCTGTTTAGTTCTTGTTATAGTGGATAAAAGTCTCACATTGGTTGAAAATTGGACTGGTGATCTCCTTATATGGACTTGGGCAATTCTCCCCTCATGTGTCATATCTTTACATAGTATCAGAGCCAGGTTCATCCCCATTTGGACTCTCGATCCATGCTCCAATTTACATGTTCTCTCCGTTTAAAAAAGTATGACCTAATTTGACTTGGAACGAAGTTTCAGAAAAGAAATAAACTTTTTAATATTGTGCTTCTAAGCTAAATATATCAAATGTACCAAAATGTCCTTTAATCGTGTGACCTTAAATATGCGTGAAAAATTAAAGTTAAAGTGTTATCAAAAAGAAAATGGATCATTCTTTTTTAAACAGATTAAAAAGAAAATTATGTCATTCTTTTTCAAACGGATGAAATAATTATTTTTTATTCAAATGCCACTTCCCCTTAAAACGACAAATTTGCCTCGATTGTACTAATTCTATTTGCCGTACACTACAACTGGCCTCTATATCCCTAATGCCTGTCAAAAATATTACTTCTATTAAACCCTTATGGCTACAGTCACCTGTCCTGTCCATACTCCGAATAATGTGAAAGATAAAAAAGATTGGAACAGGTGGATCAATTCTAAGATTGCGAGTTTTAGTCACCAAAAAAACGAGAAGAGGTTTCAAAATTTGGTAAAATTGAGAATTAATTTCATCGTTGAATTTTATGTGAACAAAAAAAATAATAATCTAAATCTTCCCAATCCAACATAAGTTATGCTAACAATTTAAAAGTACGTAGAATTAGAAGTTATAAGTAGATAAAGTCGATTATACGTACAAAAAAATGTTTACTAGACAATACACGGCCACAAGACACTTTTGCTTGTTTCCTTGTTAGAGCCTGATTAGAATTGGGCCGAGGCAAATAGGCCTATAAAATACATATAAGGCCTTAGGTTTACTAATCCATATATATCCCCTTTTACAGTTACATAATTAATAAGGAAAAATGTATGAAATAACAAAATATTAATTCAAATTAAATGTTATAGCCATATTTTCTTTTATTTGTAATTCGCAGCAAACATTCCATGTTTTTTGTCATCCCATTTGTATACTGAAATATACAAATAGACCCATTCGGTATACATATGTGTTGTATAAAAATTAATCGCAGGATCCATTTGTATACCGAAATATACAAATAGACCCATTCGGTATACATATGTGTTGTATAAAAATTAATTGCAGGACCCATTTGTATATCGAAATATACAAATGGACCCATTCGGTATACATATGTGTTGTATATATGTAGTAATTTTGTTTATATACAATTACTATGTTTTAGTTTGTATACCGAAATATACAAATACAAATTTTTATGTATATGTATACCGAAATATACAGATTAATAGCCCAATTATACAAACTATAATTATAGCATACAAATATGATTTTAATGTTTGCTAAACCTAAAATTTACTATAATTAATAATCTCTTTTTTTTTTTTTTTTTTTTGTAATTATTCAATCAAATATGAAGCACGTGAAAGAATATGCTAAGCTTCTAATGGTCCCAATAGATGAAAAAAGAGGCATATCACAGTTTAATTTCACTCGATCTTGAGTTGCTACATTGAAGAATACTATCGACGAATTGATGGATTTGGGCTACGATTTTGCTATTTACAACAAATTTACCAAACAAATTATGCTTAACAAGTGCAAAATTGATAGTCATGATTTCAATAGTTATCACTTGTGATGTGTAAAGACGCTCGATGAATTTAAAAGGAATGGTAATAATTCTATGGTTATTTTCATGTTTCAAGCTTCACAAAGACGTGCATTTATTTATCAAACAAGTGTCTTGAATGATTTGGATCAATATTGATTGTTTTTTGACAAATCGGATTGTTTCCCTACACAAGGTTATGAGCCCGTTTTCGATTAGCTGATTAAAAGTGTTTCGCGATTAATAACATTATAATTTTAGATATTGAAGTTTGTTTTATAATAGTCACCTTCTTTTTGCTTGCCTTTTTTGCGCATAGTTTAGAGTTTAATTTGCACGAAAAAGAACTTGATGGAATCTTTCATCAATTTATTATGTTCTCAATTTTCTTCATCGCAGGATTTTGTGACTTAATTTCCTTAAGGTCGTTCATCGTTTCACGTGTAAAGTTTTGTCGTAGGAGCTCATTATTTGTTTTTGAATACCCAATTTAATTTGAGAGAATATTTGATATCCAAAAGATATTTACATGTAATCTTTCGTAAAAAGTGAGATTTGTATTCTTAAAAATAAGGCATGTTATTTGTTATAATAAATAAATATAATCTGACATCTAGAATTCAATATATTGTCAATTTGAATATATTAGCAATATCCAAGTTAAATATGTATATCCAGAAGTCCTCAAGGAAAAACTATGGGAACTTGAATAAATTATTATCAGAGATAATATTATTAAGTACTCAAACAAAAAAAATTAATTTAGTATGAATTAGATGGGTTGGATTATGACCCAACTTTAGCTCATTTCAATCCAAGTCATTTCAACTCAAGTAACTTTTGAACGGGTCAATTATCGTTTATATATTAACTTAATCCCCATTCATTTTCGCGCCTTAATTAAAAACATTTGAAAGTTTTATTTCCCTTAATTTTTTATTTTTGTTAACCTCAGCAACATATGGTAATGGAGTGGGATGGACTAAAGTGAGTTTGTTCAACTAATATAGTTGAGATCATTGTGCTGCATAACTACGTAAGTTAAACCTTTAATTAAATTTTGAAGGAGTTGCTTAGTCGCCCCTTAATTTCCCCAAAAGTATGCAAGTTGTTGATCAATTGATATCTTCCTCCCTATCCACATACCCCTAATTAAATTCTCTAACCATAATTTATTAAAAATCCATTAATAAATTATCATATTATAAAAGGCATTTTATAATAAAAGAACTAAAAATAAATTTCATGAGGAATATAAGCTTTAATTAATTAGAATAAACATTGTTATAGTGGTTGATCAATATTTTCTGTTTTTTTCTTTGGAATGCGTGTCACATACATATATTCTGTTTGAATGTTTCGGTTAGATAACATAGCACGAAGTTTTAGCAGCTTAGCACGTCTGTTTTATAAGGAGAAAAAATGGTTTCGTTGCATCACAACATCATCACGCACTTTCAACTACTTTATTCCACCCATTAATTTGAAACTTTACTAATGTAGCTATCTCATGAGTTTTGTATAGTTTGACCAACATTAAAAAAAAGGTGTCTCAAATAGTAGTTGTTTTGTTAAGATATTTGTTTTTCAAATATTTGACGTTTTAGAAAAATAAGAAATGGGCGGATTTCCCCTTTTTGCTCCTCAGACTATAGGGTATTAGCAATCGTTTTTAATTGTTGTTTCCGTTTTAAGAACATGTTTTTATGCGTTACTCACCCGTTCGCCTTATTTATTTTGTTTTTAAGTTGTGAAGTTAATTAAGTGTAACATTTTAAGAGAGATAAAAGAAATATTTAGACAAATATTAAAGACGTTTCATTTTTTTTTCAAAAGGCCTGTAAAAATATAAAATGACAAATAATATGAAATTAGAGAAGTTTCTCACTATCTATATTCTATTGCAAAGTAGTATAAGTTATATAAAAATGTTGAAGAAGTTACTAAACTTTGAATTGAATAAATCAATCTCCAGTGCTTAATACTAGAGCAATAATCCATATGAATTGTATAAGAACAATAATTAACTTTAGCTTGAGTCGTTTTTAGAGCCATGGATTAATCTTTGAACCAAATGAATAAGCGGAAATTATGAATTATACATCATATTTAATTAAGTAAATATTAAGCGATTTTTTATGTTCTTTTCCAGTGTAATTATTTTGACAAAATTTTTAATTGAGCAATTTGAATTACATATCACTCCAAATATTCATGAATGAAATAAGTTGAGGTGGATTGACTAGCTAATAGATGAGCAGGTCAATAATCCGTTAAAAAATTGAGGAAATTATTGCTATTTTACCACCAGAATGGTAGTTTGATTTTTTAATTTTTTTTAAAAAGAGAAAAGGATAAAAAGAAGAAAATTAAAATGGAGAACGTGCGTGCTGCTTGCGTATAAATAGAAAAGCCATTGCCTGGCGTTGAGAATGAAAATTAGCTGAGAGAACACAATGGAAATTTCTTCTGATTCCAGTAGAATAGAGGAAGAGTATCGGTCTCTTCCTCCTCTCTATTTTATTTTGACGCTAATTTGGTTCATCTCCGTCTGTTCCTGGACTTTCAATACTTGCAAAAATCGCCATTTTCAGGTCTATTTCATTTTCTCTTTCTGCTCCTTTTTCCCCCTCTTTTTAGTATCGCTTTTATGGAGAACGAGTAATTTGATGCATCTGATTGCTGAAAACACATTTACTGATCAATAGTTTTTGGCTTAATTTTTCGCTGTGTTATTATGAAATTTTTGTGCTATAATTCCTTCGCTATTCATACATGAATAAGCTACTCGAATTGATTCGCTGCCTATACGGTTTATCGAGGTTTTATGTAACGTCGTTAATCAATTTATCTGAGTTATGCGCTTGGAAGTCTTCTTTGTGCAAATAACTTAACAGTTTTTAAAATTCTGTATAGTATTTCCGATTTATCCTTTACTGTCGAACTGTTAAACTAATTTGTTTAATTTTGGTTGTTTATGTGCACTAGAACAGACGAACAGATTGCAATGGACGCTGGCTACTGTTCCACTGATCAAAACTCTGCAACTTACCCTATCTTTCCTCTTTTGGTAAGGCCTTTTGTCATTTTTATTATTTTAGGTATAAAGTGAAGCTTTCCTCCAAATTTGACTGTTTGATGCAAATTTATGAAAATTCGATTTCCACTTCAATTTGATTACCTTAACCGCCTGCTCAATAGTTCTGTGCTCTATTTCTCGAACGAAACAACTACCGTGTATAAAGTCGCTGTGAAGTTAAACTTGCTCATTGGAGGTTTTGTTTTTTTCTTATTGTTCTTCTATTTGATGTTGCCTTGCAGGTATTCATGCTTTTATCATCATGTATGCTCACTGTGGATATCATTTGGTGTCTATGTTACTGGAATTCTGTTCCAAACAGTAACTTTTGTTTCGTTCTTGCTCATTTCTAATGGATATTGCATCACGTGTGAGCGTCTTTCAATACAAGAGCGCCGCATCACAGCTGCTCTTGGATGTATTTTCTACTTGACTCATGTCGGCTACAGAGCTTCTGTACCTTATTTCTCTGTGAGTCTACTAGGTTCTTCTGACTTTGAAAGAGTGCTGCATTGCGTTTTGCATTATCGTTATATTTCTTTTTCACACTATGAATTAGTTGTGCAGCATTGCCTACTGCATTATTGTTTTGTTTTAATTTCTTTGTCAGACTGTGAATTAGTTGTGCAGTACTGCCTACTGCACTGTTTTTTTCATTTAATTTCTTTTTAACAATACAAATTAGTTGTGTAGCATTGCCAACTTCTTTATTGTTTTCACACATGATATTAATTTTCTGTTACGTATGTAATACAGGTACTCCTTACAGTTGGCTATGTCATTTCATTTTATGTAATATTTAAGCACATATCGCAGAACTTAATAGTTCTGCAAGAACAGTTGACCTTTATAGAGGATGAGGAAATCCCTGCAATGCATGAAGCAATCTACACAAAGTATACAATGCTCAAGTATGCAATATTCACTAATTTTAATATGGTATCCTATATTTCTGGACTCAGTGTCTCATGAATTATTGGGTTTTAACTCTTTATCTATGTGATTATCCAGAAAATTTCAAAATGCAATGCATATGATGGCTGTGGCAGAACTGGCGGTATTGACACCCACCTTTATTTGTTTTTAGTAGTTAGTTTTACTTTAAAATCTTGTGATAATCAGGTATTTTAATTTTCAGATTCTTATAAACGTCGACAATTCAATAGGTAACTACTGGCTCCGATTGTTGGTTCGAGAATGGGCACAGTTTTGTATACTCTCTTACATTGGGTAAGTGAAAATTTCTGCCAGTTTTCGGGTTTATTTTAGTAGAAAGAATTCCTTATCAAGTTGTAATCTGAGAATATCATTAATATTTTATTTACCTCAGGTGGACCTTCAGGTCAAAAGACTTAGCACCACGCTTTTCTGTTATGCCTGTAATAAAGTCTCTCGGGGAGAGAATGGTACCTCCTATTTATAGCATTGTAAGTGTCCTTTGATACCATAATTCTAATTGCCTTGCTTAGAGTTGGCTGATCTTGGTGAATATTGTCTATCTTTTGTCTAAGGTTTGATATTAGCAAAAAAAAAAAGTGGAAGTGGAATGAGATGATCATCATCTCCTTGTTTGACAAGAGCAAGGGAGATAAAAGAGAAACTTGATCCGTACATAATGATTTCTAAATAGTCAGATATGATAAAGAAGAAACTTTTAAACGTTGTCCTTTCTCTTTCAATTTCTCGCGCCTTCTCCCCACGCATTTGGAAGACCTTAGCCAGATCTTTATTCGAAACTTTACCCCTAACAACTACCACCAGCAAGGAATAGCTACATATAGAATAAACATGTGTTCCCTTAGTCCCCTCTCCAATTTTTCATATAAATTCTTATTTGTAATTCAGTGCAGCCTCTCCTGAACATTTAACATTTTGTAGTTTCCATAGCTGCTTGTAATTGACTATTTTGATTTTAATTAGCAGCATCATGAATTAAAGAAACTTTAAGGTAGGCATATGGTTTGTATTGGAGCTGGATTCAGGAGTATAACTCATAATATCTACTTGTACATATACTGCTTGAATGAATCCCCAAACCTCTAATCTTCAGTTGTGATACTGCAGGAAATGGATGCAGCTACTTTTAAGGACTTCAGTACTCATGGATGGCATATAGGCGTGGTGAGTATTCATTCATGAGATTTGTTCTCAAGTTTCCCCCCATCTCTCATCATTTTCATAACTTCTTCTTGGTGTTATTGTATTAACTAACTGCCAATTAGAACTTGATTCAAGTTTCTACAATTTCGACTAGCCAATTTGTTTCCTACACATGTTTCTTGGCAGAATGGTTTATAATCTTCATATTGTTCACTATTATTTTTGTTCAACGGATGATATTTGGTATCTGAACTGAAATTGAATTCTAATCTTGCAGCCAACTTCACCCAAGAAAGGAACTTTAAAGAATTCAGTTTTAGTGGTAGTTCAACACCCCCATGTGTGTAGATTGACACCACCTGACACTCATTCTCAGACTGTAGCTTAGTTACTTTTGCTGCAGATGTATATTATTCATTTGTTACCAATCATAACAGAAGCCAGGTTCAGGACATCCTGCAGATCAAGCATCCATCTACTTATAGGAAAAGAGGATTATAACCAGTATTTTCTGTAAATCTTTGTACACATCTCTACTGAGGAAACCTCAGAGGTTTCGGCTGTAAACTGTATATTGCTCCCTCGATATTGTCTGCTTCAGGTGTCCATATTTCAATGGTACAAAACTCACTTTGCTACAAATACACAGTGACGGTGTTCCTCTAGTTTGTAGCTTAATAGTTCCTTATTTTCACTGCTGATATTGTAGTTTCTATGAACAAAAAAAATTAAAAAAATTGTCTGATTCAAATACTGAATATTCCACGAGGATGTATTCCCAATGATTAGAACATCAGGCAAGATTCTGCAGTGGACGTTGGAAACATCTTACTGCAAGAGCATGTTTAATGTCTTTGGAAGATTTGAAATTTCTTTTCTTTAAGATAAAAGTTAAGGAGTACTTATTTTGTAAAAAAAATTCAAACAAACAAAACATAACAGAACTCGCAGAGACTATCTTTGGAAAAAAAAACAAACGAATGACACCTGGTGTTCCTTTATTTCTTTCTTTTTATGAGGGTGCTAGATGGAAATTTTTTATTATGGATGAGGTACGACTAATACTAGTTGTATGAGGAATTATTATAAGCTTAACGCATAAGTAGACCCTTGAACTTGTACGCTTTTTCCATTTAGACACCTCAATAAAACCATCTTCCTATTGAACACCTAATGTATACTCAAAGTGTGTCTATCAGACACTTCATGGGCATTGCCCGAAAAATGCAAGTTGCGTGTCTTTCAAACGCCTATAACATGAATAAAGAGTGAATCATAATTTGACATGTGGCAAATTAAGAAAAATATCTTTTACAATTTTTTTTTGTCAGACCCAGCCACCCCCTCCGCATCATCTTCTTTGAAGCCCCTCCCCACTGCCAACTTAAATTCCACCATTAATACTTTTATGAACTCTCTATTTGTTCTTTTAATTTTTATTATATAAATATTTCATAATCTCTCCTCCCCTTTCCTCCCAAACAATATTCACTAACTTGTATAGCTCAATCCTTTCTTTCCCCCAAAAGTTATCGATTGTTTCCATAATTCTACCACTAACAACATCTTCTCTTCTTCTTCCTCTCTATTTTATCATTAACAAATATGATCAAAACTTGAAATTACCAAGAAATCAAATAGTACAACTCCGTATTTAGTTATTTTTTGCTACTTGTTCATGGGTTTTGCTTAATCATGTACTTTTTTTAAAAATTCAACCATGGGGATTAATGTTGCTTTAATTATACCATTTTAATTTAACTTATTTTTTACTGAATTTAACAAAAAAAGTGAAGGAAGAGGACATTTTCAAGTGGTGAATGAGAGGTGATTATGACAGTGTTGGGGGCAATGGAGGAGAAGCGTTAAGAGGAGAAAAAATAGGGATGAAGAGAGATATTAGAGACCTCTCATGCGCTTTTAATGAGTGCACTACATTTACTATGAGATCAGCAATGTATGTCTAATAGACACACTTTGAATACATTGGGTTTTTAATAGGAAAAAGGTCTTCGATGTCTAAATGGAAAAAGCGTGCAAGTTCAAAGGATCTGCTTATGTGTTAAGCCATTATTATATTAACATTATATTCTGACTCATGGGCCATACTTTATTTTCCTTCTTCCCTTTTGTTTCTCTTTTTTACTCTTCTTCTCTTTCTTCATTTCTCTCGTTTTGTATTTTTTTTTTTAATTTAATTTAATTTTAAAATCAGTTCAACTTCTCCTTCAGTTTATACGAATGAAAATAATTATTATTCTTATACTTATTTGTTTTATAGAATATATTTTTCAAATTATAATTTTCAGTATTATATAATTAAGGTCCCTATACTTAAAGGCTATGAACATAAAAAAATTTAAGTTAATTATTTGAATGGTCACTTATGTCATTAAAATCGCCCACTAAAATTATTTTATTTCTTTTTCTCTCATTTTTCATTTATTATACTTTAAAAAATTCCGTCTTCATATTTCGTGTCTTTTTTAACTTCTATTTTTAGCACCCATTTAAGCATAAAAAATTACTTATAAAATAATTTTTCACTTTATTTAAAAATTGATTTTTGACAATGAAAATTTAAAACACAACCTTTTCTTTTTGAAGGTATATTTTAAATTTGGAAAACATGTTCGTATAATGTGTTTTTCAACTCACTTTCACTTTTGAAATTGTATTTATATATAATATGAACATTATTTTGAATATTTTTTTTGCAAAAATAAAACATAACTCTATTTTCAACTCTAAGGCATATATTTCAATACAGTTAAAAAATATATGAATTATATAGTCAAACACCTAATAATAATCATAACCATGCTTTCAATATTTAATGTGTAATTTAGTAACAAGTGTTTGATATATACACATAACTCTAGTTTTATTAATAATATTTTTGAAATTCAAAATTTAATTATTAATATTTTAGGTAGTTATTTAATGATAAAAATAACAATTTTAAAAGTATTTTCTATTAAAAAAATTACTTTAATTTATATTTTGGAAAGAACAAAAAATAGAAAAAGAAGGAAAGTGAAAAGTAAGAAAGAGAAACAATGCCAAAATAGAAAATAAAAATGGGTCCCGCACAGGTCAAAATATAATATTAATAAAATAATCGTCTCATATAACTAGTACTAGTTGTGCCTTATATATGATAAAAAATTTCGTGCTGGATGGGGGAAATCGCGGGATTAGTTATTTCATAGAGAAGATGAGATAATTCATTTTATCTGATATTCTTATTTATCCCATTCCACAACCAAAAGATCCCAAGAATCTTTGAAGGACTGTAAGTTACTTATAAGACTTAATTACCATTAAACCATGTAAAACGAAAAAAAAGGAGAAACTATCTAATTACACAAATATTTCTATTATATTTATTATTTTTTTCTATAGTTTGAAATAATTACATTTTATCTCACTAATTAATAATTTCATACCACATTATATGTCATATACATCTAGATACATGTGTTTAGCTACCATATACACTGAAATAGGGAAAGAGACGAGCGAGAACAGAAGGAAGGCAAACAAAATTTGTACATGTATCTTAGATACCTATGAATCACACAAAATATATATATCTAGAACAAATTAAATATAATTTTGACCCTATATATTTTAAAAATACATGTATTTGAACGTATATGAATTTGTTTCTGAGTCCGAGGAAAAACCCCTATAAAAACGAGCACATCTTGTATTCAGAGGGTTGGGCCTCCGATCGAAGCCCAATTAAGAACTGCTTCTTTGCCTCGTTGGTTTTAGAAGTCCTGCCTGTAATGCTTCTCTGCTCCGTCGTTATCAGACTTCCGGGCGAAATCACGACGACTACTGTAAGATACAACAAATCAACATCTCCGGAATGAGTGCAGGTAAATTTACCCTCTTGATTCCCACCAGTTATATGCGAATTTCTCACGATTATGTAGTTCTCAGTGAAAATATATCTTAAATAAGCACAGATTTAGCTTAAACTGAGTCAGTAAGAAGTTTAGTTGTATTCTGTTTCAATTTTGCTTGTGTTCTTCATATGTCCTTTTTATTCGCTAATATTATGGGTAAATTTGATTTATATAACTTATCGGTAAATGTTGAGTTTAGGGGGACTTTATGTATTTTCTGTTAACATTTTGAGTTAGTTATATACTGAAACATCAACCTTTGAACAGTACAAACAATTTATCAAAGGTAATCAATTACTCAGTATGAGTATCTATTAAATTGCCAATTAGTTAAGGAAAGAGCAAAATATATTTTTCTGAAAGTAAATTGCTATGAGTTTCAGCATCATATTTTATTATTTTCAGGTGAAAAGCATGTTATCCCTTTGGTTGGATGGTGCATGTTACCTCAATGTGGTCTTGATATGACTATGAACCGTTTTGGAACCAATTCTAAAGAAAAGTTGCATAAGTTGATCTCTGAAGTTTATATGATATTCAGTTTCTTACTAACAAACATATATAATATGGCATACATTAAATAATTTCTCTTTTCCTTTTTTCTTCCATTGTCATTTGCAATATTGTGGCCTAGCGGTTAATGAAGTTGGAATTGATCATGGAAGACTAGGGTTCATCTGAGTAGAAACAAAAAAATTAGGTACTTTCTCTCCATTTGTGGAAGCCAGTAGAGAGTTGCCTGGAATGTGTGTGGTGGGAGGTAAGTTACCTAGTGGATTAGTCACAGTGTGTGCAAAATGGTCCAAACACCATCTTTATAGAGTCAATCCCATGGAGCTTTTATTTTTAAAATCACTCTGGTAATTGATCCTTTGTCCTCACTGTGAAACTTCCGAGTTTTCAATTATTAATTAAGGAAAGTTTGCCAAGAGGATGAAATTTTCATAGGAAATTGAAATTGACACAACAGATTTTTTTTTTCCTTTTTTGGAAAGCAAAAGGTATTTCAATGCCTTATCATGATGAAAGACACAATGCAAAGCCATTTTTGATTTTTCAAGACATTCTGGAAGGACAAACTTAAATAAGCCATTCAAACTAATCAAGTGGTAGTATAAAATCATTTTTTTTTCATTTCTTTTAGAAGCACAAGGGATTGCGCATATTTCAAAGCCACGGTTGATGCGCAGCAACCTAAACCAGAGGGAGAGTCTTTGTAGTCCTATTTGTATGTGTTTCCTTATTCTTTACTCTTGTGTTTCAAATATTTATTTCAATTCTTTGAAGGGGGAGCATTTGGTGGAAATAGAGGACTGAGACCGGTTCCACCAGAGAAAGGAGTTTTCCCATTGGATCACATGCATTTATGTGACCTGGTAGAGTCCTTTCAAAATTCTCATGGTTAATTTCTTTTGTGATGCCTTCTGTGTGTCACTTCCTATTTTAATTAAGTAAAAGTGATTTTATTTTTGTGACAGAGCATAGGTTTTCCGTGGTACGTTTTCTTGTCTTATTTGTTTTCTCTTTGGTTCATTTTAGGAGAAGAAGGAATACCTCAATTGTCTTAAATCCGCTGGGCATAAATCCGAGGAGTGTAGACATCTCTCTAGAAAGTACCTGGAGTGCCGAATGGAGAAGTAAGTTCATTTGATTGGTTCGGAAAACTTGCTACACTGCTTAAGTCTTAAAAGTATACTTTAGCACACAGCTTAATGTAGTCATCAAAGGTCTTTACTTGCTTTGGTCGCTGCACTACAAAATGTTCCAGTTTGTATAAATTCTATATAGCAAGTTTATAAATTCATCTTCTATATTCACAAATATGTGCAAATTATGCCTCGTAATGTATCTGAAAGAGTGCTTCCCCTAAATTTTGTCCACTGGAGGAAAAGGTGAAAAATTTCCTAACGTAAAACATGATCAATTATATGAGGTGGTTATGTCTCAACAGTCAATTGATATGGTTATGCTCCTAGCAGAGGATGATGACAGCATTAGTTGGAATCAGGCTCTTGTTTCTCTCTCATATTACTTCATAGTGCAACTTCAATTTTTTTCTATCAGACTTTACCAGGAAAAAATCTTCCATTTGGTGTTTTTTTTATCAGTTATGCGATGCATATCTTCATAAGAGATGAAAAATGCAATATTGGTGCTCGTTGATTTTGAATTTGTTGCAAGTCATCTGCTGTATGTGAGAGTTTAATTTGGACCTTTTGCACTTTACATAAGTAGCAGTATTCTGAATATTGTTTTCATTGTATTCCAGCAGTATCTGCGCAATTTGAAGGGAAGAATTCCTCCTTAAACTATAGGAATATAGAAAGAGTTCTAGGATAATTCCCCATATAGTTGAAGAGAAGATCTCAGGAAGTACAAACCTTGATATTCTGAACACGCCAAAGTCTGAAATACCTTCTCTTTTTCCTTTGAAACAACACGAGGCTTTGCTACAACATTTAAACACACATTGATGGTTTTTAGTGAGATGGTTTGACTAAAATGTGCTGTTTTTAGGTCTTTTCTGTTATGTAATCTATCTCTATGTTAATAAACAACAATTGTTCGTCATAGTATAGGAATTTAGACAGCAAACAAATGATTGTTTCATTAGCGCAATTGCAGGAATTTGATGGCAAAGCAAGACATGTCAGAACTTGGCTTTGGCAAAAATGTTGATGCTGGAACTAAATCAGAGGAAAAGACAGAACAGACGAAAGAGAAATGAAGAGTGAATTACTTGCTGTGTACTTCTGAATAGTCTGGCTGCGAAACTCCAGGCCGACAATAGTCGTATCTCCACAATTTCTGTCAGTTCTATGTGGAGGTGCATATTTTTCCTCTCAACCTTTTGTAACGTTTTTATTTCTTTCTTCTCCTGGATCCTCTCTGAGCTGTAGTAAAAAAAATGTATAGCGAGAGGGGAGAGAACACGAAAGGAAACTGAGTTTACAATGTTATAAATGAGAGAATAATCTTGTTTGGAAATTGATATAATTCAGAGCAATGTGTAGATGCCATAATTTTCCTTTTACACAAATTAGAGAAAATGAATGCAATTTACTGTAGATATGACTGCTTAATCACCCTTCAGAGAATGTCAATCTTTATAATAAGTTTGCTATTTGTAACAGTAGGTATTGGTGACGAAAAGTAAAAATCAGTTTGGTGTAATTTTGAATTTCTTTTCAAGTTAGTTGAAAAGACTGGATATAGAGATAGAGACGCGTTGTCGGTATAAGACCAAATTCCGCGCCTTTTAGATTTGTATTTCAAAAACATTATGATACTTGATTGTGACTGATGTTATGGAATTCGCATATTAACGTTATGATAGAGCTAACATCTTCTGAATTATTTTATTTTGTATGGAAAGTTAATTTGCACAAATTAAATTGTGACCGAATCTTTACACAATTTACACAATGCTTACTTTTTGTCCTTCCTCTTAAGTTAGAAGAGTTAGGAACAACAAAACTCATATTTTCATCTTTTTCACATTCTCTACTACTCAAAGTTTCTCTTATAAAATTCACATATTAACTTTTTCACATTCTTCTGAATGGTTTTATTTCATATGAAGAGTAGATTTGTGCAAATTAAATTGTGACCTCATCTTTTAGTTAATGTTGACACAATACTAGTTTCTTTTTTTCCTTCCTCTTAATTTAAAAGGGTTGGGAACAACACAACTCATATTTTTAATCTTTTCCATCTTTTCTACTGCTCAAAGCTTCTCTAATAGAATTCGCATATTAACTTTATAATAGAGCTAATATCTTCTAAATGATTTTATTTCATATGGAGAGTAGATTTGTGCAAATTAAATTGTGAAGTCATCTTTTAGTTAATGCTGACACGGTGCTAGTTACTTTTTTTGTCATTCCTCTCAAGTTAAAAGGGTTGGGAACAACATAACTCATATTTTTAATCTTTTCCACCTTTTCTACTACTCAAAGTTTCTCTAATAGAATTCGCATATTAACTTTATAATAGAATTAACATCTTCTACAGGATTTTTTTATTTCATATGGAGAGTGGATTTGTGCAAATTAAATTGTGACCTCATCTTTTAGTTAATGCTGACACAATGCTAGTTACTTTTTTGTCCTTCCTCTTGAGTTAAAAGGGCTGCAAACAACAAAGCTCATAATTTTCATTTTTTCCCACCTTTTCTACTACTCAAAATTTCTCTTATGGAATTCCCATATTACCTTTATACTAGAACTAACATCTTCAGAGTGATTTTATTTCATATGGAGAGTAGATTTGTGCAAATTAAATTGTGACTTCATCAATTAGTTAATGCTGACACAATGCAAAATTACTTGTTTGTCCTTCCTCTTAAATTAAAAGATTTGGAGATAACAAAGCTCATATTTTTCATCTTTTCCACCTTTTCTACTACTCAAAGTTTCTCTGATTAATTACTCCCTCCATTTTAATTTGTTTATCTTATTTGACTATTGAATTTTATGATTTTAAATTAAAGTTCAGAGGAGAAGAAGGCTAAATCACAATCAATTTGTCAGTGACTTCCCCTCTAAAGTCTAAACATAATGGTCCTCTTCTAATTTACCATGAACACGCCTGATTTTTCAAATAGCCTTTTTCTTTGGTTATTGCCCTCTAAATTTATTTGTAGGTAAGTTTAATTTTTAGACCTTAATTTAAAAGTTTATTGAATTTGTGTGATACCTTCAGGACAAACTTTTGAACATATAGGCCGTGACGAAGTCACCTTAAGCCAAGTAGGATTGAAAAAAATATTCGGAGTATTAAATACAATAAGTTTGAAAAAACAAACAAACTATATATTGTGCAATTTTTTTAATTCAAAACTAGTCAAACACATCGTTTGTTGAATAACGGCAAGGGGATGTATCATGTATAGACCTAATTTTGTGAACCTCAATGTTAAGAAAATTATGATCGCAAGGAATCAAACTCTAATCTTTTTACAATCGACAAAAACACTATGCTAAAGTTCGTTTTGGTATCTCAAAATTAAAAGAGACTTATTTAAAAGTATCTTGACGAGATTATTATGAATACAAGTTAGAAAAAAGAAAGAAAATTCATTGGAAAGGATATATAGAGAAATTGTGTTTTAGTACCAATGTATTTGAATTGAGATACTTTTGGAAACCGTCTCTCTCAGAGCTGTTCTCAACAGTTTGTGTAGCCATTATTCTATTGTACTAGTAAAATTATTCGCGCTTCGCGCGGGAATTTAATATCATGAAATTTATAAAATAATACTTAAAACCTATCAGTTATTAAAAGTAAAACACTATATTATCTTACATACAAGATTACCTAATAACAAACATTAATAATGTAAAGGAAAATGAAAATTATTACATCTTATCATTTATTCTTAATAACATAAGCATAAATCAATGACTGTAAAAATACATACCAGGATATGTAACATAAGCAAAGGTGTCAGTGAGCCACTCAATAGGAGCAAAGTACACAAATATTTAATTGAGAAGAAGAAGAAGAGGTTTAGAATTTTCGTTGTTTTAAAATGAGAGGAAACCCCTCTATTTATAGACAACAACGTGTAGTGTGAACAAATGTTTATAAAAGTCACAATTCTTTATTAAAGTTGCAACCCTTCAAAAAGGTCACAACCTTTCATAAAAGTCACAATTTTTTATAAAAGTCGCAATACTTTATTAAAGTTGCAACTCTTCATTAAAGTCACAACTTTTCATAAAAGTCGCAACTTTTCATAAATTTCACAATTTTTCATGAAAGAGGAAGGCTAGTTTTATAAATAAATAAATTAAAAATGAATTCTAGTTTGTGGTGGTGCCACATAGACGGGACTAAGGTTCTCTTTTATATATATATATATATGATATGATTCATTGAGATATGTTGATTTTGTATTCCATTCCATTGTAAATGAATGATCCTATGTAGATCTATCGGAGACATGAAATTATATAAATATAATAAAAATGGAAACAACAACCCTAGTCGCCATTTTTATACAACTCTACCTTGGTGATTAAATTCCACTTTAGTTACTGTGAAATGAACGTACTCTAGGAGGTTTTGTTGTTATTGTCTATTCTATAGCCGATTATCTCGAATGTTATCATTTTAATATGTAGATCAAATAATGCAATGCAAGCAAAAATTATATAGGACAACATAAAGTGTCTTCACAAATCACAAGGCAGAGATATGGTCTGCACACACCCTATTCTTCTTAAATCTACTTGTAGGATTATATTGTGTATGTTGTTATTGTTGTGTTTTCAATACCAAAAAAGAACATTTTGATGCATTCCACATATTTTTAGCTTATGACTATAAGATTCACTAGTTTTCTTCACTTTTTAAAATTACATATCAAGTCAAAATCAAACAAATAAATTGAAACGAAGATAGTATGTATATTTTTTTGGAAAAAAATGAAACAAGACATAAAGGGTGACCTAGAAAAAGGGATATCTAATTAAATTTTGTGGCATGGAACATTCCACTAACTAAATCCATCTATTAAAAGTGCATCTAAACGGGTCCATCCAAAAGTTGGACACACTCACCGGCCATTTTGATTTTAATTACTTCCAACCACGATATTCGCACGTTCAATTATTCAAAATCCACCGTTGATCTTATACACGTGTCACCATCTAATCACCACTCCAAACATGTACGAAAATTTGAATACAAGTCAAAGGCGGGTTCAGAATTAGTCAAAATTTAACCCATAATTAATTAAACTTAATCACATATATTAATAAATAAACAATGTTTGGCCAGTGAATGCATAAAACGACGCCCCACCATGTGAGCCTGTTTTGCTATCTTCAAATTCAAAAAATTAGTGGGCCCCACCAAAACCCCTCACACGTGCCAAATTCAAAAATGGTATTTTGAACATTTCTAATAATCGTGTCCGTTCTGGTTGGTTAAAAATAAATAAATATTTTTCTGTATTCACTTCTCATCCGCTCTTCGTCTTCGTTCTCTCCTTTTATCGCACTGAAAATACCTTCAGATTTACTTTTTACTGTTTGTGACGGTGAAATGAATCAGAACCGTTAAACTTTATAGATGCTTTTGAAAGCCCACCGAGTCTTCCATTTCATCTTCATCTTCTATTTCTCTCTTTCTGATACCCACTGGGCACTGTGAAACTAATCTGTTCATCGAATCGTTGATTTATAGAGACGGAGAGAGAGGTTTCAGCTGATTGATTGTGCTTTGGAGGTGTGGAAATTTGTTGTTTGTGGAAGAAGAGGAGATTGGATTTATTCGGAGATTGAAGTAGTGAAAAAACATGAATGCAGTTGGAAGGCAAAGATCTGGAACATCGACGGCGCATCACCAGAGGCAATACTCTGATAACTTCCTGGAGACTTCATCTAATGGAAGATGGCTTCAATCAGCTGGTCTTCAACATCTTCAAACTTCAAATAATAATGTTCCTCAGGCTCCACAGGTTTTGGATTTTCTCTACTTTTTTTTTTGTTTTACTGAGCTTACTGTTACCCTAGCTCATAGATCTGATTGTACAGTGGTTTTGTTCATTGTGTTTATTTGATTTTGATGTCGGTGAAGGGACAGGAATATGGATACTATGGTGGAGCTCAAGGGTCGAGAATGCTTAGAGGTGCACAGAGGACATATAGTGGAGGAAGCGATCTCTTTGCGGAGCCTTTGACGCCGCCGGGAAATCATCGACAGTCAAGCCAGAGAAGGAATGGTGACGAAGAAGTCTATCCCAATGAGTTCAGTCCTGGACTCTTAGATCTACACTCATTGGATACTGAGCTTTTACCAGAGGTTTGGTTTCTCATCTGGACAAATTCTGCGTTCGTATTTTTAAGGGGATTGGATAATCTAATTATTTTAGTTATGCGATTGGACATCACCCTTGTTATGTCAGTGCAAGATGTGCAATTACTTCCTAAAGTTTTGCTGCTTTAGTAAGTTTTTATATGATATTCATTGGATTAGAGCTTCTCATTTTACAGTGCCATGGAATTGTTGTCCACTTTTAATAAGTTTCAAATGATTAGAGCTTCTTACTTTTCCAATGCCACCAAAGCTCTTGCCATTTTGTGTTAAAGAATGACAAAAGTCCCACATCGGTGGTTAATGAGATGGGTGGACTCCTTATAAGGCTTGGGCAATCCTCCTCCTTTTGAGCTAGCTTTTGGGGTGTGAGTTAGGCCTAAGACCTAATTTAACATTTTGCCTGTTGATTTTTCTGTTACTATAGTGCAAACCCGCTTTGCGATTGAACCATTTGTTTATTTCTTCTCTATTTCTTTGCCTGCTGTGCCTACTCCTGCATTCTCTATTTCTTCTCTTAGATGATGGACAGTGGCAGTTAGATGTTAGAATCTCCAGGTTGACACACTTTAGCTCTTTGAGCGACATTTTATTGTAGCATCATTTGGTCAGACACTACAACACCATATATTTGGATATCAACAATTTGATATACCTCAATTTGGCCCTCGTCTCTGCCATGATAATTCATATAATATCATACTAGTTTGACTGAAATTTTGTAGTTCTACCTTTATAATTCCTATAGTTTAGTTTTCAAGTTCTCTTATGTGGAGTTTCTATATATAGATGCCTGTTGCTGGTTTGTATGATGCTCCTTCCATGCATCATTTTGCTCGAGCAAAAAGCTTTGATGACTCGGAGCAATTCCTTACAAACAACAAGCAAACTGGTCGAGTTCGGGGCTTGCCAGAGAGTAACGTCTCTAAGAGTTTTGCTGTTGATAAAGACAAGGCCAGCAATGTCGCAAAGATCAAAGTGGTGGTATGTTTTACTCAACTTCAT
The DNA here is from genome assembly GCF_900185275.1 of Solanum verrucosum. NCBI lineage: Eukaryota > Viridiplantae > Streptophyta > Magnoliopsida > Solanales > Solanaceae > Solanum > Solanum verrucosum. The sequence continues at coordinate 585,315 of NW_026020014.1, read as the reverse complement.
TGCTTCTAGTTCTGGAGTCTAAGTATTCTACTTCTCAGTTTGTATAGCGCAGAATCATTCTCATTTTCTTAACGATATCCAGCATGCAATCCCTGTTATGCGATTTCTTTATTTTTTCTCTTGCACAAGAGTTGTCTACCTTTTTTCATGTGTATTTGCACGCGAACAAAGTTGTTAGTACTTGTTCAAGTTGTTTCTAATGGTTATCTACTTCCAGGTGCGTAAGCGACCACTAAACAAAAAGGAATTAACGAAGAATGAAGAAGACATCGTTGAAACACGTTTCAACTCTCTAGTAGTCCATGAAACTAAACTAAAGGTTTGTGGAAATGCAGTTGTTTTTACCCTGTATTGGCAGTTGAATATGCATGTCTATCCCTTCAATTTCAATCTCGTGACTAGAGTGAATATTCTAGTAATTGACAACCTGAAAATCACTGTTATCAAACATTTACCCATTATTTGCCTGACGGAAATCATTTTGCTAACAAAGATATCTCTTCTTGAATGCCAAAAACTTCTGCAATAAGATTACACGAATGTGGAAATATGATTATTTGACATGACCATTGTTCTCTTTGTGTTTTGTAAATCTCCCTCCTATGTCTTGCTGCTTAGTTTTGCCCAAGTTTGCCCTAAAACCTTTTTCTTTGAGTTTGAAGTTCTTATATACGACTATAATACAGGTTGATCTGACTCAATATGTTGAGAAGCATGAGTTTGTCTTTGATGCTGTGCTAAATGAGGAGGTTTCGAATGATGAGGTGATTATAAAATACATGATTCTACATCAGACCCCCAAACTCCTAACTGCATTCAGATCATTGTTAACTTTGGTCTGCCCACATGTCTCCTTAGGTATACCATGAAACAGTGGAGCCCATTGTCCCAATAATTTTCCAACGCACAAAAGCTACTTGCTTTGCGTATGGGCAAACAGGTATGCTACCTAGCTTAATCAGTATTTTTTTTAATCAATGTCACCATTATTTCTCTTGGCACAAGTTGTTTTGACTTCATCCACTTACTTATCCTTTTGCTTGTTCGAACTGTGAAGAATAGTGGTCTGAATGCACTTACACATTGTTACTATTTGCTCGATTTATCAGTGTTCTCCAATATCTAGGAATGCACTTATCATGTGGGGTGAGTTTTTACAAAACACTTTTGTTAATATTGTTTTTAGACCCTCTGCTTATTGATGCTAAGGGATATATTCTACACCTGTAATCATTTGTGGTTTTTCTTTGTTATTGCTATGTTCAAACTCCTTTATCAATTGGTTGAAGATCAAGATTTAAAACATCAAACACCGTCTAGTGCTGCCCATTCAGGGAGTAGGGGGATTTGGTGTACTATGAAGCTTTTGTACTCAAATTCTCTTATTGCAACAATTCCTGAAGTCCCAGGTCTTTATAAATATAACACAATCAGAGACTTTTAATCTCACAGCCCTGCAGAATGTGCAAACATTAACTTAGAAATGAGAAAAGATCATTCTACATTCAATGGTAAATGCTCATTCTCCAGGGATCTAGGTCATGGCAAGTTCTAGTGTGTTTCATTCATACAAATTCAACTATTTTAGGAACCATTACAAAAATATTAATCAGCTGATGGTGCAATTGCTGATAAAAATAGCCTAAAGTTTTCAAATTTTCTTCTTGCATTTTGTTCAAAATTTGTCTTCCAGTCGTTTCATATGCAGTAATTTCAGTCCACTGTTTCAAATGCAAGGCATATGAAACAACCAATGCCCAGTCAATTTATTCTGTCATATGCCAATTTTACAGCTTCCTTGAGAGGTCTTTGACTGTGCTTCCAAGTTTGTTTTCATAATCAATCTGGTAGTTATCTGTGATGATCGTGCAAAGAGGCTTGGTTTTCATACTTTTTCTATAACTTCCTCTAAAATTCTTATCATCTTTGGCTTATTCAGGAAGTGGCAAAACGTATACCATGAAACCACTACCTCTGAGGGCATCTAGGGATCTTTTGAGGCTCATTCATCATACATACCGGAACCAGGGCTTTCAATTGTTTTTCAGTTTTTTTGAGATATACGGTGGAAAGCTCTATGACTTGCTTAATGATCGGAAGTAAGTGCTTCTGCATTTTGCAACATTAAAGTGTTGTAGCTTTCTGAGGATAACTGAAACTAATTCTTTGCAGGAAACTTTGCATGAGAGAGGATGGTAAACAACAAGTATGTATAGTTGGATTGCAAGAATACAGGGTCTCTGATGTGGAGATGATTAAGGAGCTCATTGACAGAGGAAATGCAACTAGAAGTACTGGCACCACTGGTGCCAATGAGGAATCATCTAGGTCACATGCTATTCTCCAGCTTTCTGTTAAGAGGTCAGCTGACGGTAGTGAATCTAAACCTCCCCGTGTCATTGGGAAGCTCTCCTTCATAGACCTTGCAGGAAGTGAACGTGGTGCAGACACAACTGATAATGATAAGCAAACCAGGTGTTTATCTACTAAGTTACTGCATTTCTTCGTCTTTTAATAATATTGTATCGCTAAATTCTTTTCTTACTACCATATTTACCTTGTCTTCTGTTATGCAGAATTGAAGGAGCAGAGATTAATAAAAGTTTGCTGGCACTAAAGGAATGCATTAGAGCCCTTGACAATGATCAAAACCATATTCCTTTTAGAGGCAGTAAATTAACTGAAGTGCTGAGGGACTCTTTTGTTGGAAATAGTCGTACTGTTATGATATCTTGCATTTCCCCAAATGCAGGATCTTGTGAGCATACTTTAAATACATTAAGATATGCTGACAGGTAATCATTTGTTGAATAAGATTTTGTTTCCACGGCTGCTATTTTCTGTGTTCATAGTCTTAGCTTTGCACTTTGCTGTAAATTTCAGGGTGAAGAGTCTTTCAAAAGGGAACAACTCAAAGAAGGATGTCTCATCCTCAACATTGAATCTGAAGGAGTCGACAACATTATCTTTTTCTGCAGTTGTACCTTCTACATCAACATTTGAAGATGATACTGGTGATTCATGGCCTGAACAAACTGACAAGGATGAATATGATGAAGATTTCTATGAACAAGAGAAGCCAATGTGGAAGAAGAATGAGAAGCTTGATGGTTACACTATCTCCAATTCAGAAGATAAAATGAAGAGAGCAAATGCTCAGACAAAGTGGAAGGAGCCACCTAGAACAGAGGCAAAGTATTCAAACTCGGATGATGATTTGAATGCTCTCTTAAAGGTGAATCTATTTTGTGGAAAATTGAGGAATTTCACTTAGCCTGAGTGTGCCTCTGAATGCTTTATGTTTAATTTTTCAGGATGAGGAAGATCTTGTGAATGCGCATCGGAAACAAGTGGAGGAAACAATGGACATTGTTCGAGAGGTATGTAACGAACATGAATTTTGTGGAACAATGATTTACGCCTTCAGCATAGGGAGTTGAAGTAGATATATATTCTCAAAAAATGGTGATGTTACTGATTATACCTGATGTTTGTAGTTGGAAAAGTCTTTCTATAAATACTTTATGTCAATCTTGTAATCCCGTAAGGATGTTGGCAAGTACTTTTTTCCGTGGTTGTGTATTTGCTTGTCACTTTGTAGACAAGTTAATTTTGCTTGGCTAGCTGGATATTCATGGGAATTGAGAATCCTGCTTCACAATTTCAGGAGATGAATCTATTAGTTGAGGCAGATCAACCAGGGAACCAGCTGGACAATTATATTTCTCGATTAAATGCAATCCTTTCACAAAAGGCTGCTGGCATCCTAGAGTTGCAGAACCAGTTAGCTCATTTTCAAAGACGTCTAAAGGAGCACAATGTTCTTGTATCTTCTGGCAACTGAAGCTCTAATTCAGTATGCATACAAAATTCAGATGTTGTGCACATTTGCTTTGGGACGAGGTGTTGTTGTAGATCCACTAATGGACCCATAGGTGTTGGTGTAGAAAACATGTGGCTTGCAAAAGTTGGAGTGGCAACATTCACATGTTGGTTTCTTCAGAAGAGTTTTTGAAGCCTTCTGTTAAGTTACACAAGAATCTTGTCATTGTTTATTCATTTTCTCATTTGAAAAGAAAAAAATACGATAGATGCTTTGGCATGGCTTTAAGGCTTTCTGTTGCTAAGATTATTATTTGTTGATTGATCTGCCGAGTGGAAGAGGCATTTGCTATGTTTTGGGGGCTCAAATTTGTTTAATCTGGTCCTGCCTACAAAGTCTATCATAGATGACTGGTGGAGGCTCTGGCCAAGTCTGGTGTAATTGATTGTACAATTGCTATATTTTCATTGTAGCTGTGTGCCATGAGCCACATGCATCAACATATTGCTACGAAATGAGCTCTTGGAATCTACTCAATTACTAGAGACAATCTGCTATTGTGACTTTTTGTATGTTGCTATTTTGTGTGGAACTTCCAAGCTTAAGCCAACCGTCAAATTGTGCCTATTTTCTTGATCCTCCTAATGTAACAGATTTTTTTCATGTCATTCTTGCAACTGTATTATGAAATTTTTGTTCCTTTGGGGACATTTGATAAAATTGGAACGATATAGAGAAGAGAAGATTAGCATGACCCCTGTGCAAGGATGACATGCACAAATCGAGAAATGTTATGATATTCTTGACGGGAATGTTTGATATAAGCCTTTCTCAAAACGCCTATGTATGTGATTCATAGTCACAAATACTCGAAGAGGATATTTATCAACATTGCCAGGCTGAGTTCCAATAGAGTACTAGACATTGAGATGCTCCTGTGTAGCTTAGGCATTTAGTATGAAATTTTTTGATATATTTAAAAACTTAACTATACAAAATCACAATTTTGTTGCTAAAATATTTTTAAATGGTATAAGAAGTTGATTGAGCACCTTATATAATATGAAGGTTCTCCTTTTGGAGACTGGAAGTATTAATTACTCCTTTGGTTTCTTTCGCTAATGAAGCAATGGCAGAAATGAAAAATTGGGGAAAGATAGAGGGTATACTTGTTAACACACCGGGTAAGAGTTAGTTACGGTGCACAGCAAGCTAGCCAGCTTCACTGACAAGTAACGAACGTACACTTCCATAATCGATATCATTCTATTACCGCCTTCTTCCTCTCAAAAATTCCTCTCCAAGTTTCAGATTCCCATGGATTTTACACGGAAATTGAGTTTTCTAGTGTTTTTGTTATGCATTCTCATCTCCTTGCAGAACCAAGACGTTGATGATATCAATGTGAAGTTGGAATTCTCTTCACGCACTGACAAATATTGCTCTCGTGATTCTCAGTACTCAATCTTCGATGATCACTCGTTTCCGCCACTTCCAATGTTCGCTACCACTTCTGTAGAGGGGAGGAAGCTCCAACAACAAACTGCGTCTGTTGGTTTTCTCATATACGATTACTACCAACAAACTTGCCCTCAAGCTGAGCGAATAATCCGATCAAGTGTTCGGAGTCTTTTCAGAAAACAACCACAGATTGCTCCTGCATTGTTGAGGCTTGCTTTCCACGACTGCTTTGTTGAGGTCATTTTCCTAAACACCTAATTGTATCTGCTCGTGTTCTTATACATCAGTGCATTTTTTCGTTTTTGGTTATATATACATGAAGTTAGGATTATCAATGACGAAGCCTGCGTTTTAAGTATATTGATCAGTCTTCGTTATATTGTTTGATTGTTATCAAGGAAGTTTATTAAATTGAACTTTGGTAATTCTCTTGTCGTTGTTAAAACAGAGGCCTAATGAGTCCGTTTGATATAACCTGGTGTTTCTACTTTCTGTTTTGCGATATAACTCCATTTTTTGGTTTTTGGTTTACGTGATTACCAATTCTGGTTAGCTAGTTCGTAAATTCTCAGCGTGAACTTCCTTTTCTCGTGTATATTTGTTACTGGTTGTGCTCATATATGATCTCTGTATCGTGAGAAATCAATTTGTTTCTCTTTTTCCCAACTCAAATAGTCTAGTGAATGGCTCCAGGAGAAATCATGAATTTTTAAAGTGTGTTGTCTTGTGAAGTTCTCGTTAATGAATACTAGTTGATGACTCGTTGCTTTTGAATGGATCATTGCTAAATAACAGGGGTGCGATGCCTCAGTTTTACTGGACTCTGTTGAAGGAATGCATAGCGAGAAAGAATCTCCTCCCAACGAATCATTGAAGGGCTTCGACGTAATAGATATCGTTAAATTAGAGCTCGAAGAAGCTTGTCCTGGAGTTGTTTCCTGTGCTGATGCTGTTGTTTTGGCTGCTAGAGAAAGCATTATTTTGGTAACCCCCTTCTCCCCTTCCTCCCCTCACTATCTCTCACACACAAGCAACTGAAAGAATCCTCCATTTATTTCAGTCTGGTGGCCCTTTCTACCCACTGAAAACGGGAAGGAGAGACAGTCTGTCTTCTTTCGCAGAAGATGCAACTTTTGAGCTTCCTAGTCCTCAGGATGATCTTTCCAAGATCATTGAGTCATTCTCATCAAAAGGTTTCGATGAAAGGGAGACTGTAAGCCTCTTAGGTATTGTTTTTACCATAGGATTCTTTGTTTCGATTGCTTTCACACAAATGAAATCTGGTTTGTTTTGATTGGAATTGCTTCGAACAGGGGCTCACAGCACTGGGGTGATCCATTGCAAATTCTTCGTCAACAGGCTCTCCAACTTCAGCGGGACTAACAGCTCCGACCCTACTATGGACTCAGAATTTTTGAGTTTCTTGAGGTCAAAATGCAACACCAATCAGGCCTCTTTGATGTCACCAATATCAAAATCACTATCCCCTTCCCAACTAATTTCAACATCACTTTCACCATCATCTATTATCCATAAATTGTCATCTTCCCTGGTGGAGGAGCCAGCAATACCGATGGACTTTGAGGGACCAGGAGAAAGTTTTGGTACACTGTATTACCGCAGTCTTCTACAAGGCAGGGGAATACTGTACGTCGATCAGCAGCTGACGGCAGGGGAAGAAACTAAAACCTGGGTCCAAGCTTATGCTTCAGATGTGTCATTGTTTCACAAGGATTTCGGTACGACAATGATGAAGCTTTCCAACTTGGGAGTCCTGACTGCACCAATGGGACAGATCCGCAAAGATTGCCGGAAAGTTTCCTGATAAAAGCTCAATGGTTTGGTCACTTGCTTAGCCTATTGCTATTTTGGTACCTTAGCTCCACTTTCTCATTTCTTGAAATTCTGTGATATCATTGTGCTTGGTAGTACAAGTGTTCTGGTTTTGTTTGTAAGAAATAGGCTTAAAAGACATAAATCTATTAGAATTATCTCTTATGACACTTTTAAACAGTTGGTCAGGTTGACTCTTAAAGTAATCACAATCCAGCCAAAATATATATCTACTGAGTAGATTATACTCTGAATTACACAACCAAAATAGCAAAGAAATACACACAATCCTTGATCTTTTTAATTGATATTAACTGAAAAACAATGAGCAAACAGGAACAGAAGTAAAAGAGATGGGAATTGCACCACTACTCACAATCTTTGAGGCACACACAAACCATACTTGTTTGTTTCTAGAGCTTGAGAGGACCAAGTCTTCGCATTGAACTGTTGACAATAACTGATGGTTTTCGAATCGAGAACTCAGTGTACATGTCCATGAAGAATCTGTCAACAATGTCAACATAAACTGGGCTGTTTAGCAGAGTGTAGCATTGAAGCACTTCTTCTATATCTAGCACATGATCCATATCTTCTCCTTCCACCATTTCCAATTCCTCCATCTTCTTCAGTAAAGTGAGACTCCCTTTACTTGTGCTTCGTGTTAAGACTTCTCGCCCTTTCTTCTCATCTTCCTTTCTCCTTTCACTTTCTATGTCTTCCATACCAAACCGCACTGCAAGTTTCCTCTGGCTTTCGCTATAATCGCCATCAGCCATCCCTTGATATTTCCTTGCATTTTTGCTAGTGATCTTTCTCTCCTGAATCTCATTGTGATCAGGGTGATGCCATTGTTGATAGTAGTCCCTGTACAAGTCATCCAACTCCTTAACAGTAGTCTTTGGGATTCTTTTACTGCTTGAGAATCGTTTGCTGACTGATAAAAAGGGATTGAAGTGACGAGCAGTTTTAGGTAGCTTGTGGTGACCTCCAAATAGAAATGACTTGAGATTATGAGGAGTTTTGTAGAGGAAATTCTTAGTCTTTTGGATGGTTTTCTTAAGCAGCATTTGTGGCTCTATCTTGTTGTACGACTCCTCCATCTGATTTTTCTATCTGTGCAGCAAAAGATACTGCTATTAGCCTTGGCTCCTTTGAAGTTATAATTTCAAGAAGTTTAATATAGGGACAGACAGAGCTGATTTGCTCCTTTTTAGTTGAAGACAAAAAGCAAAAAGGGAATGAAATACAAGGGACACTTCCTTGCATTAGTTGTTCCTCCAGATATATTTTTCCCTTTCCATTATATTCATTATTCTGACCCTACCCTCTGTGCAGAAAATTTTCAAGTAAGGAGGGTATAAACAATAGAAAAGTAAAAAGCTAATTGTAGTTTTTGAGGGAATCAATGATCAAAAGGTTCTGAGGGCTCAGAATTGATGGTTCTATCCACCACCTAGCAGAAGGAGGATATTTAAAGCTTAGGCTGAAGTTGAGTTCTCACTCCGTTTCGTATTACTTTGTCCTAGTTGACTTGACACACCTCGAATAAACTTTAACTAGAGACGTATTTTCCTAAACTAACTTTATTAATGATGTTTTGAAATTCTAATTTTTGTTACTATTACTTTATATAGTTAATATGTAATGAATCCAAGTAAACTGAAATGGAGGGAATAGCATTCTTATGAATAATTAAACGTACGTAATTAGGGAATGGAATTTCAACAATGATCATTGTTATAAGAGAATGTTGAAGAGTGAGTTGGGTTGATATTTGATGTGATTAGTACATACAACTAAAGAACACCTAATTTTATGTCAATGGGACCTTAAGTAATAATGAGAAATGCTTTAATTAGCCACTAATCTAAGAGCTGGTTTTGGACCCCAAATCATTAAAGATTGGTAAATTGTGGTTGAAGAAGATAAGGGGCATAAACAGAAGAGATGATTGAAATGGTTGAGGAGATGAGGGCTCATTACATCAGTCTCTTTCCTACGGTTTTAACACTTGAATTCTTCAACATGCTACAATAGGCAGTGTCCACCTCAACAATAAATTCCTATAATCTGCTCGCTCTTGATACATTTCCCCCCAATGCTCTTATAGTTTATACGCTTTGAGGTAGAGGTAAGTTCTACATACACTTTATACTCTCCAGACGTCGCTTTGTGGCGGGAATACACCCGGATGTTGTTGCTCTTAATACTTTATATTTATATATATACAGTACTGAACAGTCAGCTCTCAATATGCAGTATTAGATCAGATAAATAATAGGTGTTACCAAAAGCCTAGCTAATGCAAACTCGAAGAAATGATGAAATAGATTTGCTTAATCACATTTTTCTCTGTACTACACCTAACAAGTTGAATTGCAGTGTTGATGGCATGTATTTTTGCTATATCCTGGTTGGAATCAGCATTTATAGATATTTTAAAAAATGATAATAATAAAGAATAATGAGAAAATGGTCCAAAACCCCTCCAACCTATACTCGAAATCCCAACTACACACTCCAACTTTACGGGTGTCATATCACCTCTGAACTATTTTAAAATGAAATATATAACTCCTGAAATGCTGAGTTGGCACAAAGAGTGCATTCACTCTCTTTGAGAGAGTGAGCTGACTATTTTTTATTTATTTTTCTTTTTGATCGTTTTTTCTCTTTCTTTTTTGATTGTTTTCTTTCTCTTTCTTATTGTCTAAACTATTTTCCTGATCTAAATTTTGTCATGGTCGGAGTTTGAAGATTTTCCGGCAACCTTTTTTGAATTCATCTCCTAATTAATTTTTAATCTTTGTAAATAATTAGTTTGTAATCTAAACCAAACCATCAAACTTTTTCTTCTCTTGATAAGGTTTTGTGTCTTTACATAACAATGTTCTTGACTTTTTGAAGAAAGATACTTCTTTTTCACCGTTGAATATAAATTCAACAACTTTATATACTAAAGAGGGTTTAGATTAAATTTATTTGTTATAGAAGACTAAACTTTGTATTCAATTTGATGGACAAGACAACAAATATTTTTTGGGTTAAAACTTTGAGCAGGTGAAGAAAGTAAAAGAGTTAGTGGTGAAGAGATGGAAGTGATTAAGGCGAAAACCAAGGATTAAATCTCTATTCAAAATTCGCCGCCGCGGATTGAAGAAAAGGATGGAGGAGGCGGCAAGTCTACATTTCTCTACAACTACACAAGGTAATTAAATCTTCAACAAAAAAAAAAAAACTCCCAAATTGGATTCAAATCCCTCAATATTATTTTAAATCGAAACTTTCACAAAGAATTAAGGTTGAAAAATAATTGAGGAAGAAATGATAAAGAAGAAGGAGAAAAAATAATTAACGAAGATTAATTGGTGAAAAACACGTGTCAGGCGCATGTGTTTCACCACAAGACACATGAGTGGTTATAGCGTTTTAAGGGGTTATTTATTTCATTTTTAAATAATTCATGTGGTGATAGGACACCCATGAAATTGGAGTGTGTAGTTGAGATTTCGGGTATAGATTAAAGAGATTTTAGACTATTTTTTCAAGAATAAATTCCGAAACTCTATATGGAACCACCTCAATTAATCATCTTTTTCTTTTTCCAGTTCCATGTTTTGAGTTGGTACTTTGTAGTGGTCCTACTATCTCTTTTTGAAGTGCCATTAATACAATATTTTGCGCCCACATGGGAGGTGTTTTTAACACTCAATAGCATGTGAGTATCAAAATATATCGTTTTCTTTCTTTTTTCTGTCTGAAAATTACAAGGTGGGAATCGAAATGACTGAGATACTAAGATTTTAAGAATCTCCAAATTAGTGCAATTTTTAATTCACAATTTTTTAAATTATTAGTTAAACGTATTTGTCATTATCCATTACTTCTATAAAAAAAAATTAAATAATGGATCTCATTATTCTTACGTATAGACGTTTTCCGGGCCAAGTAATAGAATAAATGGGCTCGGTAAGATACTAGGCCCAAAACACTTTTGGCCCACTTTAAGAACCCTAAAGCCCTTTCCAACTACGACGTATAAACTCTCTTATTATCGCCGAATCTCATCTATCTGAGGAAGACGCTAGGGTTTCTGCAACTGCACAGCAATGGTAAGTGTTACTCCATTACTCTTACTTCCCCACCTTTTATGCCTGCAAGAGGTGTTGATGTGCTAACCAATGTGGATTTTGTATTGTTATTATTATAGGGTAAGGGAACAGGAAGCTTTGGTAAGAGGAGGAACAAGACCCACACACTGTGTGTGAGGTGCGGTCGCCGCAGTTTCCATCTCCAGAAGAGCCGATGTTCTGCTTGTGCTTATCCTGCTGCTAGGAAGAGATCATGTAAATTTCTTTCTCTTACCGTATAATTTGTTTTGTATATGACGCTATGAAAACTTTCTTCTTAGTCCGATATATAATTTACTGTTATGTTGAATGAAATGGATTTCAGACAACTGGAGTGTGAAGGCAATCCGCAGGAAGACAACTGGTACAGGCCGCATGAGGTACCTCCGCAACGTCCCTCGCAGATTCAAGACCAATTTCAGAGAAGGTACACGTCGTATTATGGCTTGCTGTTATTTGTGATCTTTAGTTTCTGATTAAACAGTGATCCACATTGTATAATCCACTACGCTAGTGGAGTTTGTTTTGTAATTGAAGTAAAAAAAAAAAGTTCTGTGTAGTCTTTGCTTATTGAGCAAGAAGTATGTTCTCTGCATCTATTTTTGTAATTGAGTTTTAGAATTAAGTTCGTGTAGTCTTTGTTGATTTTCCGTGTCAGTGTCTTAGTAGTTTGTGTAGTCAAGGAGCTCTGAATTGTCTATGTTAATGAACTTCGAATTGCAATATGTTCAGGGACTGAAGCAGCTCCAAGGAAGAAGGGAACAGCAGCTTCTGCTTGAAGAGAGAGTAATTGAGGAGGGTACTTTTTTAATGGTAGCTTCATTTTGAAAGTATTTTCAAGTATCGAGGGCAAAGAAATTTGGGAAAGCTTATTTTTGTTGTTGATGTCCAGTCTAAATTAGAAGTACTTAACTTTTTGAAATGTGTTGTTGAAATTGACATTCTGATACAGAGTTTTGATTTTATTTATAAGCTGCTTTCTATTTTTGTTGCTGAATCTGAGTTTTTGAGTTCGTACCCACCCGTATCTGTTTTTTTTATTGCTCGTTGCAACTTACCCAATGCGTTGATGTTTTTCTTCTTGCATCTATTCTAGCTGATCACCCGCCTTTGTCCTTAGAACAGCTTTATGATGGATTATCCATCCTATTGTTTGAAGATTGCATTTGATATGTTCTTTTTCATTCAGCATGTTAATACCATTTTTTTGATGAGCGCTTGTGATGCCATGAATCGTAATGCTTACTGGGGAATGTATGTGTGGAGATAATAACCCTGGTGATTTCTTCCATCTGCGGTCTGCCTATGTTTTGGAAAGGAGAGTTGGTATAAGCCCTGGTAGGCCGAATTTCTGGGACTTCTCTTTCAGTTTCATTCTCACCTTTTGTAGCTACGTGCACTTTTAGCACGATCTCCCTTTGGATTTTGTGAACTCCGACCTTAACATTTCTCAAGTTAATTTGGTACATGACTGTTGTTTGGTCGTTACATATTCATATTTTAGTTGGAGTTTTTTTTTATCTTCTTTAATTAATTAATTGGAAAAGGGTCAAAATTGCCCCCGAACTATATGAAATAGACCATTTATACCCTTCGTTACATTTTGGGATAAAAAATGCCCCTGTTGTTATCCTAAGAGACCACAAATACCCTCTAGAGTTAACACCTCAATTTTTTGTTGATGTGGCAAGCCACGTGGGACTAATCCTTCCACCTAAGCGTTGCCAACTAGGATTCACTACAAAAGAATTAGACCTTTAGCGGCAACAACAGTCGCCACAAAAGCCCAGAAAATCGTCACTAAAAGTTTTTAACATTAAATTCTAATTTTGTGTTTTTTTCTTCATTGTTTTTAAAAAACCAAATATGATATCGATTAAGTAGGAGTTTGAAGACACTATATGTTTTATTTTTATGTCATATGTAAATGTATAATATGTACAATGATGCATTATATATATATATAGTAGGAGATTTGAATCGAAAAGTAATTTTGATTATTTTTTGTAAGAATATTGGATGTTTTTAATATGGATATTGCAAGTTATTTATTTTAGAAAATTAGGTCACAATCGAAAATTAATTATCATATTTTTTTGTTGAAAAAATAGATTTTACTAGCGAATGGTTGTTGGAGTCTTAGTCGCCACTAAAAATCACTCATAACCTTTAGTGGCAATATTTTGGGATTTTGTGGCGACTTCGTCGCCACTAAAAGTCAAGTTCTTTTGTAGTGAATCTTAGTTGGCAATGCTTAGGTGGAGGGATTAGTCCCATGTGGCTTGCCACGTCACTACAAAATTGGGGTGTTAACTTTTGAGGGTATTTGTGGTCTCTTGGGATAACCGTGGGGGTATTTTTTATCCCAAAATGTAATGGAGGGTATAAGTGGTCTATTTCGCATAGTTCAAGGGTAATTTTGACCCTTTTTCCGTTAATTAAATTAGCTATATGAATTTACATAAGTTGAAAGGTAACCATGGGGTTGTTTGGTGTGAGGGATAAAAAGAAATAGTCTAGGGATAAAATTTGGTGTCTTGGTTGTCAAAACTTATCCCATCAGGGATGGAATAAGTTATTCTATATACATGGTGGGATAGCTAATTTTAGTATAATTAATCTTATGGTATAACTTGTTTCCAACCAAAACTGTGCACATAACTGACTGTTACCATGCCTTGCTATCTGAGGTAGTGCTTAAGAGTTAAGGGTATTGTTTTCGACTTAGTTAACTGAGATCTGTTTGGTATTTAAAAAGTAAGGTTTTCAACAATGATATAAGTATTTCAAATGAAACGGTAGTGGTTTTCCGCACAAATCTTCAATCATGAAATAAACTTTATGCACAAATACATCTGACTTTCAAATACTCTTTTCCAACTTAAATTATGGATATTCTTGTTTTTCAATTGCAATCCAAATGTTGCCCAAAGGCTTACTAAATTTATACGTTTTGGCCTTCATTCCAGTCATTCACAATGTTTTTCAATTGTTAGGTTACTGTGAGCCTACCCTGTTTGATAATCTTCCAGTATGAATGAACTTGTATGTGTTAATGGCCAAGACGTTATAAATACTGCATACATGAAAACCTTTCATTTTCTACAACATACCAGTGAAATCTCACATGGTAGTAGAGTTTGGGGAGGTTACCTATTTATCTTCTATCCTAATTTACGACTTTCATACCCTCATATCTTAATATCATACCATTGGTTAGCTTAAGCTGCGCGTACCTTTGTTCTTCTATCAACGGAACTTCGCAATAAACTATGACACTCTGATTGTATGGCAGAACATATAATCAGAAAAATACAAAGTTGCTGAAGAATGTATGTATGCTATACTGATATTTACAAGGGTATTGGTCAAAATATAGTTTACAATCTTCCCAAAAAAAATATCTAATTTACATGTCCTCAAGGAAAATGATTCCAACTCAACTTTAACAGTTTGTGTTTCTAAAGAAAAATTTTCCACTCCGGTTAACAACTAGCGTACAAGACATGTATGCAAAAAATCGATTCCCTGGGAGTGCCAAAGGGAAAGAAATTTGTATGCAGAAATCAGTTCCCAGGAGGGACACGGCGAAAGAAGATACAAAAGAAAAAACTTTTTGGTTTTTTTTTTTTTTGATATAATTTTCTCCAAAAGATGGACTAACTGTCTCGAAATTCGCGCACACTAATCTATTTTGAGCTCTCCAAACTTCCTCTTCTCTTGATGCAATGTGTTGAATACGCCATCCAGCTCCGGGAAAGCAGACAGCAGTAGCAGTTCAACAAGATCAAGGACTAACAGCTTTAGACACACAGATGACTGTAAAAGAAACAGTGACTCAATTAGTAGAACAAGATGGAGATTTGAAAGGTTGTTATATTTAAAGCAGATTCTAACGGCACTGACTATATTACCTGGATGAAGTAATAAAGATCCTTTGCACATTGTTCATAATCCTTGTGACCAACTAGTCCGACAACAGCAGCAGGCGCTTTTTCTGTAAAAGGTTATCAGAGTAAATAATGGCAAATATTATGGATGATGAATGTTGAAATGGTCAATAGCCAATGGGACATGTTTTTTGGGTGACCTACCAATCATCAGCTCATATACAAGGTTAGCACGCTGTTCAGCTTCCTTCTGTTGCATCTCATCCAGTTTCTGGATATCCTCTACCGTTGGTGATGATGATGGAGTAGGTCGGTTTTGTGGAGAACCAACGATTGGACTGGCAGATGGAGTAGGAGGTTGGTTTGATGGAGAACCAACAGATTGACTGGCAGATGGTGTAGGACGTTGTCGACTTGGATGCTTTGTTATGAATATTCCATCAGGCCATAGAATCTACATCGAGCACAAAGAATGAGAACACTCAACACAGTATCTATAAGAACAACCAACACAGTATCATGAGTTATCCGAAACTACTTTTACAGGCTTCTAAGAAAAAGCATACACCACCACCTCTGTCATCTATAAAATGCACATATTTTATGAACACAGCATGCTTACTACTATAGCTTTTTCTCATAAAGCAAGCTTACAAAATTAGCCTCCCACCCCCACCCCACCCCACCCCACCCAAAACAAACGGAGAACATAACATAAGAACCAAAAGATATCAATAGGAGGACAGCAAATTGTTTGATTTAGCAACTCCTGGAAAATTAAAAACTATTATTTGGGATGGTATTAATTGATTAAATCACAACTAGGAATTCAAGTTGATTTGTTCTTATCAGCTTGAGAAGGAAAAGCTACAAAATTGTGACACTTGCCTGCTCAATACGTCTAATGCCTGCAGCAACTACTGAACCCCTGCGCAGATGCTGGATTTTCCCAATCAGCCAGTCATCAAATGCATCACCCATTCCCAATTGTAAAACCTGTTTCGCCACCCAGAATGCCTTTCTCCTGGTAGACACCCCAAGAAGTTATAACAGAAATGAGTAATCAATGAGGTCCAAGTGCATAATAGTTTGACAAGAATAATACCTGATCCATCCACCATCTTGGAGCTGAAAAATGACATCAACCAGGTCTAGAACTGGTGCACTTACCTGTGGAGGCACCCACTACAGTAAAACAAAAAAAGAGGTTCAAAAACATCTCAAAGGCAAAAACTACCTGTGATTCTTTTAAAAAAAAAATAGTAAACTACATGTAATTCTTACTAGAGAAACCAAAGGAAAAGGCATCATAAAAAAAAGGTAACTTGCATATCTTTCAATCTCACTAACTCAAGTCAGTAGCAGCTACCTCTACGGGAAGGGAGGAATCAACAGGAGCATCAACAAAGGAATCGGATGATCTATGTGAGGCATGTGAATTAGTTTCAACTGATTTTAGCGTCGTTCCTGTGGCTTGGATTGGAACTTTATTTGTTTGTACATTGTCGGAGCCACTACTTGAATCCTCAAAAGCTCCTTTGGTGGGTCTTTTTGGAGGGGACAGTGTGACATATTTTTTGCCATATCTTGATTCATCCACCACAGGATGATGCATCAAGACTCGCTCCTTCCTTTCAGCATCATGCTCTGCCGTGGAGAATATGATATCAGTTCTTGGGCCAATCTTGGGCAGAGGTTCTTTATTTACTTTGTGTACTGTATCATCCAGGTTAACTGAAAGCCAATAACAAGAACCATTTACGATTAACATAAAAATTGAAATGCAACTTTCTGGCCCCTAGCCATGCCAACTAACTTACTTACCTGGTAATGTATCGATTATGGAAAGGGAATTCGAAAAGCTATATGTCTGCACAACAATTTACAAGATCAATGCTCTGTATTCAAAGAATGTATCCAAAGCTAAAAGAATAGAAAATCAATAATCTTTTAACCTGCGAATCAACACTGAGGAAGTCCCAAACCTCAATGGAGTTGGAAACACTTGGGAGCTGCAGCAGTTTCTGTGACAAAACCAGAAAAACCGAATCAAATGAAAATTAAAGATAACACCTAGGGGATAAAAGGAAATAAATTTAACTGCAAGGAGAAAAAGTGAGCACAATAGTTAAGAGAGAATAATAAAGGTCCAATTTCACGATATTCTTGCTTTTTGAAGCTTCCCATGACATCATATATCACCGTAACTAGTCATATTTCATCAACTTCAGGAAGAGAAGAAATTATTTTCAGGGAACATGGAAGTTAAATACAATCAAAGAATTAAGACCAAGATAAATATACAACAACGAGAAGAGAAACAGTATGAGGTAAGAACATAAGTACAATACTGTGATATCAAAGAGAACTCTAATAAATAACAGGACTCTGTTATAGATCAGAAAGAAATAGTCGAAAAACATTTCTAGATGCCATCTGTTAGAGCATCACCTTCATATATTCTTTAAGAAATTTGCATCGTTCTCGAATGACTTGAACATCCAGACCTGTAGAGAGAAAATGTTTGGGTGGCAAATGAAGATTGTACTCAGGATACTCCTTAAGACGTCTGTGTAGCTCCTCAAAATGACGAAACCTGTCACAAACAACAGCAGAAGTAAATTACACACGGGACAGTAGGACATGTTGAGATAATATTCGGGATAAGAAGGTGTTTTGACATTCACAATAATGATAAAAGCAAAGGTTACATAACGAGACCTTCTTTTGATGGACCAGCTATGATTGTTCACGTCTGTAACAGATAAGGAATAAATGGCAAAAGTTTTTGAGCCACTCTTTACAATATTGGCACTCAAGACCTGCAACACAGGAAGGGAAACATCTGTGGATGTCCAAAGCTACGAAAGTAATTCATAAAGGGTATGTTTGGTACGAAAGAAAATCTTTCCCACAGAAAATGTTTTTCAGGAAAATAAGTGGTTCTCTAATTTATTTTCACGTGTTCGGTTGGTAAATGGAAATCATTTTCCAGAAGATATTTCAAATGTTTGGTTGACCGTTGAAGAGGAAGATACTTTCCACTCTTTTGGTTGTAAGGAGTAAAAGAGTTCCTATTTTGTTTTTATTTAAAAATGTCTATATAAAAAATTAAAGAGAGATTATTAGTAATCTATTAAAACTGTCTATATAAAGTAAATTAATAAAATTATAATGGAGGAGCACTAATAATTATAAACCTCAATTTCGTTTTTATAAGAAACTATGGAACTTTATTTTCAAATATGGACTTGAATTCAAACAGCTAAAAATAAAAAAATAATTGGAAAACAATAAGGAAGATGAGTTACTGTTAAGTGTACCAAGACAATATAAATCAAAAGCATCAAATAGCTGTATGATAAAATGGAAACAAGACCTGTTACCATCGACTTTGTAACCTTCTCTGGATTTTTTCCATCAGAGAAATTGGGGTGGAGGAGGGGAAAGAAATCGGGAGTGTACCGCCAGAAAATCCGGTTGTGTAATGCTGGTGGTTTGAACATGAAAAATGACTTCCCTAGGTATGCCAGGGAAGTTATTTTCAGTTTTTTGAGGAAAATGTGATCTTGGGAAATATATTTCTGAAGCATTTACCAACCAAACATGGAAAAATTGGGGAAAAGAAATTCTGAAAAATGTTTTCCTCCCTACCAAACACACAAAGTGAAGTTTATGTAAAAAGGATGGCAATCACTTCTGTACCTCACATGTTAACTTCAAAAAGGAATCAGCAATTATAGAACTTTTAACAGAATTAGCATCCATTTTCTGATTAGCGAGAACGCTGCTTGACAAAGAAGATGATGATGCATTGGTGCCACTTGAAATTCTACCAGGCATTTCTGAATCAGAGTGATCGCTCAGAGCATCTGGTTTCTCATTATCTTTAGAGTTTAATATATCATGTCCATCCCCTAATAAGAAGCTCGATCTTTGAATCTCTTGCCATACATGCTCTGTTTGGCTACTTGCTCTGGATTTTTTCCTCGCAGATGGTACTTTATTTAAGTGCTTAGAGCGAATATGACCTTTGCTAGCTTTTCCCTTTCTTGTCTTATGACCAGCATTACTTTCAAGTGGATGATGAATATGATTGATATTCCTTCTATTTTTTGCATCCCACACTTTATTACCAGGAGAATCAAGACCTGTCACACTAATAGGTTCCTCATCATCAGTAGTGTAAGAACTAGTGCTCTCTGATTCGACCTCATCTGAGTTGTGCTCATCTTCCTCTTGATATTGAAAAGGTTGGGTATTAGCATTCAAATAATGGTTCACGTTAACCTTATTTTCCCTCTCACTCTCTTTCTGTCTTAGCATTCCCTTCAAGTGCTCCTGTGATTTAGGTGCCCCTAGCAAAGAATTCTGTTGGAGTGAATCTGATGCTAGATTGCCCTCTTCCTTCCTTTTATAGTTTCTTCCTTTTGTCCACATGTTGTCTAAGTTCTCTGGAGCCAGGGTTTCAGTCTTTCGACGTGACACCAAATCTAGCATTTCACCCCACTCTCCTCCAGAGCGGTGTTTCTGGAGACCTCTCCCATCATCTGTGTTGGTTTGTGACGGCAAAGAACTCCAAGAACGAGTAGACCGTGTATCAATCGAAAGCAAAGGATCCTTTGACAAATCTGATCCATTCCCATTGTTCATCGTATTATTCTCCATAGTATCATTAGTTTGGTCCCTTCTAAACTGAACAAGTTCGAGACCCTTCGCAGAAGAATCCAACACCCCAGAAAAATGATCTGCTGATACCTTTTCAGATACACTTGGACTTGATTGCTGTTCTGTTTGAGCTGCAGTAGGTCCTTTATCAGCCTTCTTTAAGGAAATAGCTAGAGATTCAATCCTCTCGTTAATGAACCTGACAATATTTTGGTGATATATTAAAGTACAGAAACAAGGGTTATGAGGCTACAGGTAGCAAGATGCAAAGGAATAGTTACCTAGGGTTAACTAAATTCAGTACTGGCCGTATCACAACGCAAGCAAGAAGCTCCCTCACAATGTATCGAAATAAAGAGCACTGCAAGTCCTCTGGTCTGAACGTGAACGAAATGAGACCATCCATAAGATGCTGGAGAACCTGCAGATAGAGAAGAAAATGGTGTAAATGAGAAGAGACAATCCTAAATTAAAAGTACTATAGAACAATTGATTATTGATTTTGTTAAGATAAAAGAATGAGATTACCTTGTGTTCAGCTTCTGGAGAAAACAAAGCCGGATGTAACTTGTCATCTGCAGCCAGCGTCAGTTTAAGTTCCAGATCTCGCTCTTCTATAGTCAAGGATCTTGAATTCTTTTTCTCAATCCTCAATTTGCATGTACGGAACAGTTCCAAATGAGTGCATATTAGACTGACAATATCCCTGCATGATCCCAATGAATGACTTCCTTAAGGATATAATATAACATAAGCTAAAGAGGAAATATGTCAGTAGCATCCTGTAACAACAATTTTGAAACCTTGTTAAAAGATCTATAAGATTGATGGATCTCATCCGACATGAAATTTCCCCTAGCACGCCATTCATGATCTGCACAAGTTCCTCTGGCCCCTGTCTATCAGAAGTAATATGGCAGTACCAGAGATCTGTCACCCACTCAGAGACTATGTGTCTGGTGAAGTGGTCAATTGCATCTTCCACAACAGGTGAATCTACTTTTTTCCTCCAATCAGACTTCTCATTAACTGTTCTTGGACCGTCTAACAGTTTCTTCTGAATAGTACTATTTAATGAGGATGACTTGCTTTTATATGTAGCAGCTTTTATTCGTGCATCAAAGTCCAGAGATAGATAGCGAAGCATAACAATTAGGAGAGCAGCAGCAGGCAAGTTGATAAAAACTGAAGAGCTCGTTACTGCAAGTGAAAAGTACAGCAAAAATGTCAAAGGAAAGAATAGAAACAGAAAAGGCATATCGACATTCACCCAAGATATACGTTAAGATCCAAAAGGAATGTCAAAAACAATAAAGTTGAAGTGTGCAATTAATGAAAAAATGACAATCAACAGATACTGCAAAAACCCAGGCTCCCAGTCAAGCTGAATACTCTTATAACAATAAATTCTGAATAGAGTATCTCTGTCGAGATACATGCAAGATTAATAACAACAATAACCACCTGATTATGTTTACGGAACATCACATGCAGAGTCTTTTTGGGGAAGAATCACTTCGTGTGGGGCCTCCCATGTGAGGTCTCCTAAATCTTTCATATAAAACTAGGTTCTTCATCTTCTCTTAAGTTCATTTATTGAACCTACATCATTACTCATCCACATATAGCAGAAGAAGGACAAAAAGATTATTTTTTTTATCAGGGACTCGTTGCAATAGATTTGTGCAAACCAAAAGGCTTTGCTATGATAGTCATGCAAAGGACAGACTGTACGACTTGACACCTACATAGAGCTGAAAGCTTCTAAGGAAGCAAATATTGCCATAACTAAGAATCAAGAAATTTAATAATGGGACTTTTCTATTTTACATGGCGCACCTTAAGCTTATCGAGGACATGACCTTAGATAGGGCGTTTTGGAGGTCGAGGATTAGGGCAGAAGGTTAGTAGGTAGTCGAGTGTTATCTCCGTGCATTCCAGTAGATTAGTAATAATCTCGTAATTTCTGCCCTTCGATTTCTGTTTAATACCTATTGTTCTTTGTTTCGGTTATCACATTATTTTGATATTGTTACTAATGCCATGTAATAATTTTGTTAGTATTTGTTATGTCTGCTTTGTGACTGTGTGTTATTTTTAACATTGCTTTGTTATGAGTTACTTGAGCCGAGGGTCATTTGGAAACAACCTCTCTAAATCTTCATGAGGTAGTAGTAAGGTTTACGTATACCCTACCCTCCTCACACACTACCTAGTGGGATTACACAAGGTATGTTGTTGTTGTTGGCTTTGCTATGTATGTGAACTTTTATGTTTCGTAGGGAATCTTAGTCTTGCATTAGCTCGACTAGAATTAGATGTAACAATATTACAAGATTGTGTTATTTTTATATATAACAGGGGTCTTTGGACAACTTCCGTGCATTTCGATTGTTCTACCGAGTATTTGCATTTTCTCACCAACATAGGTATGATAACTTTTCCCAACAAGACTTAGATAGATGGAAGGAAATTAATTAAAGACCAATATTAATCACAAACCAACTTGTATGGAACGAAAGTGTAGTTATTATTATTGTTGAGTAGTAGTGGATCCAAACCCTAATATCTCAAGATCTCCACTACAATTTTATCGACGACTACGACTTAGGTGCAAGTCATATACTTTTGGAAGTTGTATTAATAACTATTCTACAACACCAAAGAAGTAGAAGATCACATCGCCAAGATCTCCTATCCCCTCCCGCATGTCGATTGTAACAAGGTAAATCTTGAGCAACATTTAAAAGATTATGGTTTCTTTGGATACATTTAAAGGATATTCCACTTGTGGACATCCAATAATAGCCTTTGATCAACTCCCATTCAAATAGATTGCTTCCATATTCATATTGAGGACATGTTTAATGAGAGAAAAAAAAATACATGTGTGACACAAACATACCATAACATGGTGTAGAAAGAGTTATCCACATCCCTAATCACGTAATTTTGAGTAACTCGCAAATCGAGAAGAAAAAATGTAGTTTCCTTTAATCCCTTTTAGTTCCATGTTCATGATTGTCAACTTGTATCTTTTTAAGAATTGTCTTTCAAAACGTCGCAAAGACAATTTCTTATGTAGTCTCACAAAGCATCTTACTTCTCTTGTTGGTTCTATTTGTAACTACTCAATTGTAAGATTTCATATCCATTGGATAAATCTTTAAGGGTCTTGAACAGTTAACCAACCACATAAACTATACAAGAATTGGTGAAAA
Organism: Solanum verrucosum; assembly: GCF_900185275.1. NCBI lineage: Eukaryota > Viridiplantae > Streptophyta > Magnoliopsida > Solanales > Solanaceae > Solanum > Solanum verrucosum. The sequence goes on along the minus strand of NW_026020014.1, from coordinate 562,286 downwards.
AAATTGTATGTATCATAATAAAAACAACACCAGTCATGCAATTGATTTTCAGTCATTAAGAATTTCTTTCCGAAAGTGTAATTGTCTCCACTTCTTTTGTTTACCTGTGTGGAAGTTTCATCTAGAACATGCACCCACTAATGTTGCACTCTAGAAAGTATTTTCAATGTAGTCCGATGTCATGAACTTTCACCCTCTTTATCTCCGGCCTCTTAAGCCAATGGATGCACTCTTCTGGAGAAATTCATCGTAAAGTGGCATATTGATTAATGTGAAAAATGCAAGGACATTTTCATATTCCCTCAAACTCACTAATCCTGGTTATACATGAAGAAGATACAACAATCCAACATTAAGTTTCTAAACTATTATACAGGTCATGAGTTTGGTAGTTTAAAGCTTTATTGGGTAAATTTTTTTTTTTTTTTTTTTGATAACCGAGAAATCCGTCTGTGACCCGCCCTTTGGACCAATCACAGCCTTCTAAACTCGGTGGATAATAGGAATTTATTGGGCAAAATTTAAAAGCGCTTTCAGTAACTTAATGAGCTTTTAAAGTGTCACGATCCAAGCCCATGACACATATTGTCTGCTATGGCAACAGACCTTACAGATTTGCCTCTTCGGCTACGCTATCATCAAGCCTAAACGCACACACACTATGTGAACGTTGACCCACTCTCATCGACCTATCCTCTATCATGGGCATCACATAAAACCCACCTTATGGACTCAGCGAGAACACTGAGGTTTGCCCCACCATTGTACTGAGGAAGTGTCAGGCTCTGATCCCATATTTGTCATGACTCAAGCCCATGGTACATGCTGTCCACTTTGGTCCAACAGACCTCAAGGATTCGGACTACATCATAATCGAACCAAAACATTAAAATGTGAACTTGTACTATGCCTTACGATGCTCGTCAGTTTCCTCTCCCATTCTGATGTGGTAATTTCCAAATGTGTCATGTGCAATCCTTCTTCAGAAGCTTGCCACCCTTGAAGCATGTCAATCCTTTTCTTGACCCTCCTTGTCGGCCCACCCTCCGTCATGGGCGTCACATAAGTTTGAAAAACAAGCTTACAACATTTCTCAAATTTGTTGAGAACTTAATTAGCTAGTCTTCCAGCTTCCTTGTTAAGTCTTATTTGCAAGTTTTTTAAAAACAGTTATCTATTTCATTCATGAGACCGAGATCTAAATTCTCAAGTCAAATCCTGACCAGATATCTCTGATTCTTTTTTTCTTTTCATTTTTTCTATTTTTATATAAGTAATGAATGGACAACTTTCCTTTAAAGTTGTTCCAAGTGTTTGCCAACTAACATTTGGTTATCTAATTGTGTGTGTCAACAATGCACAGCAATTACAGATATAGAATAATGAATGATATTTTAGATGAGTAAATATGTGTGATATGCAGGCAGAAAATCAATCCACTCACATACAACTTGTAAATAGTTACCTCTAGTAAGCAGTAACATACTCACATCTATTACCATTCCGGTACAACTCGTGCCCTGCAAAGATTTATTCCTGAACCATATCTATTTAAAATCCTAAATTCCTGAACTAGAAATGGTTGTTAGCTAGTATTAATTTCTTTCAAGGCTGCAATAAAAAAGACACTACACACAGCAAAAAAACACTGTTCATAAGTCAATTTATAACTTTAATTGATAGCTCATCCAAACAAGTAGGAGGAAAATTATATTCAATCATCATCAGCAAAAACTGGAAAAAAAATAATTAAAGTAGACACTCACGAGACATGATATACGAAAGTCCAATGACACATAGGAGCAAGATTACAATCCGCTTTTTAGCTTCTTCAATGAGGTCCCGAACCGTCATGGCCTGCCCTTGGGTGGTGCTCATGTCGGACCTCCCCTGATCAAACCCTTCACACCACCACAACAACCTTCAATCCAATTCACAATAAACAGAAACAGAACTCAACCAATTCAACTTCTGAATTTCCCAATTCTCATCAATTGAAACAGCAACAAATCGGCCCACATTCTCATTCGCATAAGATCACGCTGTAGAATCAACAAAACACAATCCCAATGTAATGAAAATGAATAAGCGAAGATTGATAGGTTTTGGAGGTACCAGTGATGTTTTCTCTCTCTAGAAAAAAACTTTTTCTCGCTCTAACTTCTCTGTAAGCGAAATGTTCAACTGAATGGGAGTGGTGCAAGTTTAACTAGTGCTTCAAAATTTTTGATTGATGGCGTGAAGAAGAGGAGGGAACGCCGCGTGGGGAATGGGGGGGAGTGACGGGATCGTCCGGTTTGATTGATTCGAAACTTGAAAAGGGGCAATAAACGTGTCATGTGTCTATTTTCGTCATTTCACACCTTGAATTCTGTTGGGCAATAACTCATGCTGATTTGTCCCAGAGAGAAATGCTCATCCTCGCTTAGATGCATGTAATCTAATGGTAAATTTCTAGTGACAAATTAATTGGAATTTTACGATCCGGACCTTTTTCCCTCTACTTTGGCTGCGCCATAGCAGAGAAGAGCAACAATTATGGCACATCCGAGTTTTGGATTTGAATTTTATAAATTCTATTTTTAGATAATGAATTCAAGCATACGACTTAGATTAGAATATAATTTTAAATAATTTGATATATCATTTATATAACTCTTCTTTCTTGCATTGATTACTTTCTTTTTTAAAAGATTTTTCAAAGTAATTTCATTTTATGTAATTTTAGATTTATATTATATCTTTTATCGCTTCGCTCACAATGATTAAATATCTATAATTTTGTTTTGAAGGTTGAGCTAAGCATCTCGAACAACCTTCTCATATTTTATTTTTGATATGTGCTATTTTACCTTATATTGAATGTGATTGTTTTTTATCTTATTTATAATTTTGTATAAGCACATATTCATTATAAAAATATTGTGAACTGTTGCCTTTTGTGCTATTTGTTATGGAGCTAAGTAGCACAAATACTACTTAAATGGAAAGGACCATCTTTATTTGTCCATTTACCTCTAAACCAAACAATACATTGCTAAGTAACAATCACATGTGTATGTTAATATTAATACTACTGATTGATAGAGTAGTTATGATCCTAATTTGTATGATAGTGCTCAAAATTGATGATCACTTTCCTTTTGGACGAAGTTGCTCCAGTTAAAGCCTGTTTGGTTATGCAATATGAAATTATGAGATGGAGTTAAAGTTTTGTTTAGACATGTGATTTAGAATTTTTGTGTTGTACATTTTTTCATAAACATAAGAATCTCATAAGTTGTAAAACTATTAAAATAGTCTCAATTATTTATTCTATCTTATCAAATAAACAAAAATTTATAAAATTGCATAATAAATTATTACTATATCAATTAAAAATAGTCATATTATTTAGGGGTGTGCATTCGATTTTTCGGTTTGGTTTTATACTATTCAGTTTGAATTTTTCGATTTTTGGTTTTGAAGAAGTGTAACTCAATCCGAACCAAAATAAATTTGGTTTGGTTTGGTTTTTCCCTTTTTGGTTTGGGTTTTTTCGGTTTGGTTAATCGGTTATGTCAATAATTAGAAACATAACAAAGTTATATTTTCAATTTTTAAAAAATTATATATATATTGAAATTCTTAAATATACTTTTTAATATAAATCACAAGTAAAAAGTAAAACACAATACTTAAAAGTATATCAATTATAGATGTCCAAACATAAAAAAAAAAAAAAAAAAAAAACTAAATCATAATGAAAATAACTAAAAAGGGACAAAAGTGGTTAACTCCAACTTAATTCTAAACATATAATATATATATATACATATAATATAATTTGGTTTTTTCGATTTTTTCGGTTTTCATTTTTCTAAATCCGAAACCAAACCAAAAAAACAAAGTAAATTATAAATCCAAAACCAAACCAAAAATCCAAAAAACCAATCCAGATTAGAATTCGGTTTAATTTGGTTTGTTTTTTCGGTTTAATCCAACTAGTGCACACCCCTACTATTATTTCTCCCCTTTTTCCTTATTCCCTCCAAGTCCGATTGTTTCTCTCTTTTCTTCCTACTCCCTCCAAAAAAAAAATTGTTGCCGACGTAGCTCTAAAAAAATACATAAAAAAGCCATTCAAATGCTTCAGTTGTTTCTTCATATAAAAGGGCAACACCAAATACAACCATCTCCTTATGATTATTTAATTCAAACAAACAATGCCAATGGACGATACTCCTTATTTGTTCTATATGTTGTGTCAAACGGTACAACTTCTTCATAAATCTGAAAATTCCTTATCATTTTAGCATCATCCCAGAAAATATTTGTTATCAAACCATCAGCATCTAAATGTAGAGAAAACCGAAAAGAGAGAAACAATCAGATTTGGAGGGAATAAGGAGAAAAGGGGAGAAATAATAGGACAATTTTTTATTGATATAATAATATATTTATTATGTAAACCAGGGTTAGGGATATATTTTAATTAATTAAATTTTAGCCATTAAATCTGATCTATGTCATATGTCATTAATCAAGACTAGAACTGGAGAAAATGGAGACAAGAGAAATGGAGAGGAGCCGGATCCACTAAATATAGATGATTTTTTTTTAATTAAACATTAAAGTAGTAGTAATAAATTTGGTTGATAAATAAATTTGATAAAAATAATGAATTTGATGAATATAAATGATAAAATAGGAATTGAATTTAAAGTAATAATAAATTTTATGTTGGTGAGAATAATAAAATTTAAAAAGTAAAAATATGATTATAAATTTTATTTACTTATGAAATATATGACTAGTAGATATAAATGTGGGATTGTTTTAACAAAATATAAACTTGTGGGTCAATTTTTGTATTTAAAAATCCCAAATCATGATATGGAATTCCCAAATCATGATTTTTGGAGCATATGAGATTTTATCTCACGATATGAAATCAGCGTGAAACCGCATGTTCAAACACTGATTCCATCTCACAATTTCATATTGTGCTACGGAGGCGGACCCACCTGTGCCCTCGAGGGTGCATGTGCACCCGTTAACTTCGAAAATTATGTGTATATGTGTATACATATATACTTTGAGTTAAATATATATTTTATTAAACATTCTAAGACACTTAAATTATTTGATTGAGCTGATTTAGGTGGATACTTTGATGGGAGAGATTTGGATTCAAATCCCATTTTATCTCGTGATATGAAATCAGCGTGAAACCGTATGTTCAAACGCTGATTTCATCTCACGATTTCATATTGTGATACGGAGGCGGACCCTCATGTGCCCTCGAGGGTGCACGTGCACCCATTAACTTCGAAAAATTATGTGTATATGTGTATATATATATACCTTGAGTTAAATATATATTTTATTAAATATTCTAAGATACTAAAATTATTTGGTTGAGCTGGTTTAGGTGGATACTTTGATGGGAGAGATTTGGATTCAAATCCCATTTACAACTTTTTGTGTTTTTATTTTTCATTTTTATTTGTGAAGCTTAATAATATCGAATAAAATAAGTGGATGACTAGTTTTGAACCTACGACCTCATAGTGTAAGGTGAAATTTAGAACCATCAATCTAGAAAGCAAACTTTATTTAACAAGGTTATTTAATTCATGTTTATACGTTAGTACATTAGTTTTATATTTTTTATGTTTAATAAAATTATCATATGAATTGGTATTGGGTGACATACTTTAAGTAACGTGCATTGGCTGTTGGTGATGCACCTGTGTCGTCTTCGAATCCTGAGTTCACCTCTATCGTGATATGATATCGCATGGATAAACATCTACTTAGTTTTAATGTCAAGCTCTCAGAAGCCATACTTTAAAGAGAATGCAACAGATTTTAAGATCATTAAAATCAGTTTACACTTCATAAGCACTTCCTCAACGTGCACTTATATAATTTTTCTCGTCTCAATTTATATGATATAACTCAAAATTTGAGGGTTAGATTTTCTTTTTTTGAATTGTGCATTCCGACATACAATAATATTTCTTAAAAATAATTTACACAATTAGAAAGTAACATGCAAGTATTGTAGGCCATAAGAATAAATAATTTAAAATATATAAAAGACATACAAATAAATTATTGTTTACCCCAAAAATGTATTGTTGAATTTGTATGTAAGATATAAAAGACGCGTGAATTGAATCGATCAAGATAACGAATTGAATAAGTAAGTAAAATTATAAAAAAGAAACAAAGAGAAGACTAAATGAATAAATTTTTAAAAAATCAAGCAATTATAACATGTATTGGTCTAATTCCAATGATATATATTTGATGAAACTGATCCTGAACAAGCGTAATGAATATCAGAATTGACAAATATACAATGACATTAATAAGTGACCGTCTTTTCATAATATAACAACACGACACACACTAAATCTTTTGATCCTATCACAAAATATAAGCACAACACCCAAAAAGCCACAATGGTTATCGATATACAGTAAAGATTAAAAGATTGACGATAGTGATCATAGTTATTGATGGTTGTAGTAATTACAATCGTTGGTGATGATAATTGTAAATGATGGTAAGTGATAATAATAATTGGTTGCATATAGTGATTGATAATTGTGATAATTACAGCTGAAAATAATGGTTGTGGTGATGAATAATGATGGTGATGATAATGATGAACAACTACCAATATAGTACTGATGGGTGTTAGTGCCGGTGAATTGATGAAATTAATAACTACTACCATCTTTAACAATAAACATCTCAATGGTATTAATAGTTTTTATTACATACTCTCTCTATCCCTAATTACTTGTCCATTTTTCCATTTTTAGTTGTTCCTAATTACTTGTCCATTTTGACAAATCAAGAAAGACTTGAAAATCTTAAGTTTTTAATTCACCTACTTCATAATTAATAGGGGTAAAATGATAGACTCACTATGTCAATTATTGTTTTCTTAATAGGTGTGTCAATTTGAAAGTGAACAAGTAATTAGGGACAGAGGAGTAGTAACTATTTAGACTCATTATAAATGGTTGTAACGATGCTTGATAATTAAAATTTGTATTATAAATATTCAGTTTTAAAATAATAAATAAACTTAACAATAACACCTAAATAATTAAAATTAAAATCTTTATTAAATGAAACATATACATGGGAAAATGACAAAAAATAAGTTGCACCCTGCAAAAATTAGAAGAGAATACAAGGCTACAAATATTTTCTTGGCGAAGGTTCATGGTCGTTCACCAACTCGACAGAAGCCAAGAAGCCTTCTAAAGGGCAGCTGTAATCTACTACTATCAACAAAAACTCAATTTGTTAGGAATAGAGAGATCTAGTGTATACTATTGTAAATAATTTTCGTATTATTAATTTTTTAAACTTGTTATTATCACGATTATATTTTATAATAACAATAAATTATAACATGTTTAGTGTAACTTAATAAGTAAGGATATAGAGAGGTGATATGTATATAGTCTTATTCTTATATTCAGAACAAATGGTATGTAGATAATCTTATCCTTATCTTCAGAACAAAAGTAGAAATATCGTTTTTCTAAAACACACTCGATTCAAATAAAATATATTAAAAATAAAGTATATAAAAATAAATGTTAAGGGATCTCCTCCATCTGATTCTTTCTAATCGAGCTCGTCGCACATGATTTGCCTAGTTCAATTTACATCTTTTGTATCGTTTGTGAGTATTGTGCAGGAACAAGGGCATAACACCTATGAATTTTTCTAGGATTTCCAAAAAAAAAAAAACACAAAAAACAACGAAGAATAAAACAAATAGCAATAAGGAGACAACATGTATGATGTAACACTAAAACTAAAAGAATAAAATTGTATTATAATAATTATTATTATAAAAAATTAGATAGACAAGTATAATGTGTTTATTTTAAAATCTTAAACCTTATAATTATCTCATAGGAGTAGTGTCAAAGCCGTATAAAACTAATGTGAAAACTAAACAAAAATGGAAAAGCTCGAACCTTGGGAAAAGCAAAACAAAAGCTCTAATCACATGCCGTAATCACGCGCGGGATCTGTTTTCCTATTTGAATATTTTTTTCTTGATTCTACCTTTTCTATTTTCTGTTTCAGCGATAATTCTCGCATCGTCATTTCCTCTAAGACCCCGAACTATTCGCTTCAAAGTATTTTGTTATTAAGACAAGTCATATGTGGCCCTCAAAAAATGTCTAAACAAAATATGCGGAAGCCTAAAAACAATCGCAATTCGCCCACGTATTTGAAAAAAAAGGCAGGTGCTCTATATTTTGCAAGTTGGCTAAAGGTCATCAAAACGACGTCGTTTCATTCAACATTTTCCTTTTCTGCATCTTCTTCACTGTTTCACGTTTCTCCGTTATGTCTTGAACCTGTTTGTCTTGGTGCTCTTTCAACTGTCCACTCTAGTTCTTCACGCCACTCGAAAAGACCTAGAGAATCTCAAGATCTTGGTTTCAAACAGCTGAAAAACATTAGTCTTAAAGAAAAAAGTGATCTCCGGTAATGTCTACTGGGCCCCCCGGAGTGCCGTTGGGTCCGCCGTTGCCGTTTCCTCCGGCGGATAATGCAACTACTCCAACATCTCCGGTGAACCCAAGTACTACTCCTCCGTCTCCAGATGTTGCTAGTCAGCCGTCTCCGGCGACCTTGGTAAATCCGCCGCCCTCATCGATTAATGGAAGCTCTCCAACGAGTGCTCCGTCGAAGGGGTCGGTGAATAATACTACTTTAGTAGCACTTGGAGTTGGAATTGGGATTGGAGGAGCACTTGTGCTTATATGCGTGTGCATTTTTGCCCTTTGGTATAAGAGGAGAAAAAGGCGTCTTGGGTTAAATGGTTTTGGTCATGATCCATCTTCACAAGGTCCTAAAGGTGAAATCTTTGTGACTATTTCTTCTTATATTGGATTTGGTGACCATTTTGGGCTCCGTTTATTTTTTTTCCTTTTATTGCAATTTTAATTAGTTGAGTTGGTGTTCAAAACAAATTTAATGAAGTATTCTTGCATTCTCACTGTTTCTTAATTTATTGGGGTCATTTGGGTAGGAAGTCATATTGAATAATTTAATTCTAGTCTGATTGTAAGCAAGTATTTTTTTAATGATTTGTTTGCTGAATTGAATATAAATTTGGACTTTAGTTGTTGGCACCTTTGAGTATTTGTTCCCTAGTGTCTATTTTAAAACAGAGATTTTGTTTCATATGATTTAAAAATTTTGAATTTGTAGTCATACTTATAACACATTATGTTGCTATGCACCTTGCAGACCTCACTGATATGATATTGTCATGTTCTTTGGTGGATCAGTGACCCCAATGGAGCTCCTTGTTTTATTACTTATTACAGTTAGTGTTTTAATTTTTCAGCCATGTCCTTGGTTATGGTTAGTGATAATGAGATCTTTTGAATTCTGTCCTTGTTATCCAAGGAACTATCAATTAAGTGAAGTAGCTTTGTGTTTTTTTTTGTTGAGTTGATGACTATTAAGAATAGAATGAAGATTCAAGCGTCAGTCCATCAAATTTCTGACTCTTTTGGGAAAATTAGTAGTAGTGGTGGTGAGGGGGATATTTTGTGTTCCAATGGCCTCAGAAGAAGCATTTAAGATTTAAAATTATTGCATTTCAGCTATACCACATTATTTTGCTGTTAAATAGTACTCTTTAATGAATTTGTATATCCAGAAGTAACAGTGTGGAGGTAAGTAATTGAAGCTAAAAAACTAAAAGTGCTAAATTGCTTGGTGGCGTTGTTCCCTTATTTGCAGTATCAATTGCAGTTGAAACTGATGTACTTCCTTTGGGGATTGTTTGTGTATAATTGCCTTTTCCTTGGGGGGAGGAGGAGCCACATTAATTTTTGTTTAAAAATCCATGATATATATATACACACACACACACATATATATATATATAATACACACACACACACACACACACACACACATATATAATACACAAACACACACACATATTATATATATATAATACACATATATATACACACACAGATATGATGACCTACTACTGATATTATTATTATTAGATCATCATTATAAACATCATCATTTACGTAATATGGTTTGTTTCTGCTTGTTTCATGCTCAGATAATTTGTTTGGTGGTCAACATCATCACTGGCAACAAAATGCTCCTCCCTCAGCAGAAAACATGGTGAGGATTCCAATAAATCCCTCCCCTCCACCATCCATTACATCAGTTTCACAAGTATCTGCAGCAGATGGATGTACTCCTCCACTGCCACCTTCCACTGGCAGTAACTTCAGCACTGACAAACCTTTTCAACAAACAAATCCTGATTCCAACTTGAGTTTCTCGAGAACTACATTCACCTATCAAGAATTAGCATTTGCTACTGATAATTTCTCTGTCGCCAACCTCCTTGGTCAAGGTGGTTTTGGATATGTATACAAGGGAGTATTCCGTGATGGGAAGGAGGTTGCAATTAAGCAACTAAAAGCTGGAAGTGGGCAGGGGGAGCGTGAATTTCAAGCAGAGGTGGAGATTATTAGTCACGTTCATCACAAGCATCTTGTTTCATTGGTTGGACACTGCATTTCAGGGGTGCAACGATTGTTAGTTTATGAATTTGTCCCAAACAAAACCTTGGAGTTCCACTTGCATGGTAAGTTCTCAGAATATCTAGATAGTTTGTCTTCTGCAATTTAGCATAGACTGCTGTCAATTGCCATACTTGCTTTTATTAGAGGTTCTTTGTAATCATTTAATGGTGCAGAAGTTGTCCTCACCATATGATCTAAATTTAAGCTTAATTAGAAGCACCAATTATTAAGTGTGGTTCAAAGAGAGGGATTTAAAGGGTAAGGGGCTTGGGTGTTCATATTCACTGATTTTCTTGTCTTATTCAGTATTCAAAGATTTTCTTGCTTTTATTTAGTATTTTAAACTTTTTTCCTGAAGCAGAAGAGTTGTGTACCACACGATCTAAAATTGAACTTACAAAAAGGACAAAACTTTCTCGCAGATGTTCAGGTGTTACAAATGACCAAATTTTGATGTGTGTAAAAGAGCACTAATCATTTAGTCTTGTTCAAAGAGAGGGAGTTGAAGGGTAAGGGGTACATGCTCTTTCTCCATTTTCAATGAGGTTGTGTGCCCCTTTTTTTAGATTACTAGGGAGATACATTGATTTCCTTGCCTTACGGGAAATTTTGTGCGGTGCACTTCTTGTTGCCCTTTTACCCAAACCATGTTTTCTAAAGGAGAAAGAGAAGAATGGAAAAAAGTTGTTTTTTAATGTTCTTCAAATTGACATGTGAGTCGAAGAAGAAATTGGCATATTCACACTAACAGTCCAGTCCCCAAGCTATAACAAACAAGTCTAACTTTGTGATACCAATTCCTTTGAGTTTTAGCCTTTTGTTAAATCTATTTCGTTATTTTTAGAATGAGACTTGTGAAGTATATATTCCAAGTTAGTCTGTTTCTTTCCTTCCCAAATCCTTGTTTTCCTCTATTATGTTTTGGACACAGTTCCTGGAGAGGTATCTCTCATTGTTGAACTTAATTGTCATTTGATCTTTTTAGGTATCCCTAGAAAAGTCGGAGAGAAACTGCGATTTTCTTGTTCTTTTCAAGTGTTAGTTCTAAGTAACTAGTAATCTTGATGCATTATTATACCCTTGGTTGTCTATCTTGCCATGGCTGTCACCCAAGAGTTGAATGCTTTCTTTATCACGAATGGTTGAATATGTTATTTTTACCTTTTTAATATTCCGATATTGATACTTCTTTTACCTGTTATTATAATACAAATAAAAAGGAGATATAACTGCAGGCAAGGAGCATCCCCCACTAAGCTGGGAAACTAGGATGAGAGTTACTTTATGCTCTGCGAGAGGATTGGCATATCTGCACGAAGAATGTATGTTCATGAGTTGCAGAATTCTACTAATTAATATCACCTTTCTTGTTTTAGTTGGAAGAATTCATGATTTTGCATTTGAATATGTTGAAATTTGTCTGCCTTGGCAGGTCATCCCAAGATCATACATCGCGATATCAAGGCGTCCAATATTCTTCTTGATGACAATTTTGATGCAAAGGTGAAATGGACAATTCTGCATCTCTGTGTGTATAGTGTGTGCATCAATCTGCAGTTGTTTTTTTAGCATTTCTGGTAAAGCATGCCCTTTTCATTTTCCACCATCATCTACTTTAGAAAGCAAGAGCTTTATTCATGTGGAGAATGACCGGGCTACTTATAAGAGACACCCCTACAATAATAGAAGATACAATTTTGAGGTTTAGTGACGATTATTCCTTTTCTAACTGCATAAATGCCCAAGGCAACTGTGCCCTTAAATCCTTAATGCAATTTTATCCTGCCAGGGGGCAATCAAGGCTGAGCATTTTCTCTCCTTCGTTTACCTTGGAACTTCGATTGACAACAGTGAAATAAGTCAATAACTGCCAAAGTTACCAAGTTAAAAAAAAACAGTCAAATAACTGCCACCAAGCTCTGTTATTACAGTAAGATGATATTATTAATGATAGACTGATGGACATCATATGTGAGTTGACAGCTTCAAAAATCTGGCATATGGTTCTCTTTTTTTTTTTTTTGAGAAGGTAACGATTTGTATTATAAACCAGTACTTATGTAGTACTGAAAGCCATATGGTTCTCTTTTTGAAACCTCAACGTTTTAATTGGGTGCATTATTAAAGTAAGAATTACGGCATTTGACACAAAAAGTTGGTGGGACCTGATATGAAGTGGAAAGTATCTGACTATCTTCTAAGGATTTGTTTTCTCAATCTAAAGTAAGAAACAGAAACAAGCGTGCTTGCTCTTTTTTCCTTCAAATATTTTCTTTGGACTTATATTCTCTGAATTTATTTTTAGTAAGTTGTAATGATTTTCAAAAACCCAGGCCATCAAATATGATCTGAATTTCGGTACTGCTGTGGTTTAGTGCTGACTGAATGAACACCTCTTTTTTTTTTCTTTTACATGTAAGTTGATTGCTAGATGCATTTGTTATATGTGATCCAGGTTGCTGATTTTGGGCTTGCGAGGTTGAATTATGACTCTGATACTCACGTCTCCACACGAGTAATGGGAACTTTTGGGTAATACTCTTTTTATCATCTATTAAAGACGTTTCTGTTTCCATCCTCATGCAGTATTATTCTGCAGTTGCTATAGCACATTGAATCAAGATTTAATCCCTAAACATTTACGGTTTATGTTTATCTTTGAGCTCTCCATATCTTTTCTTTCACTAACTTCTTGCCTTTTGCAGGTACTTAGCTCCTGAGTATGCTCTTACTGGGAAGCTGACTGAAAAGTCTGATGTCTTCTCTTTTGGAGTCATGCTTTTGGAGATTATAACTGGTAGACGACCAATTGATAAAGCTCAACACTACCTTGACGATAACATTGTTGATTGGGTAAGTTTTTTCTGTAAGTGGTGCAATAATCTGGGACAACTAGATGTGGTTCAGATTTTCATGTGCATGTGCGTAGCATTATTATCGTTTTTCCAATACTCATGAATAAGGACAGGAAGTTAATACACTGTGTGGTTTCCAAGTTGTGAGTTTATGCATTCTTTCTTCTATTATTTGTATGTAATTGCTAAGCTTCTGAGATGATCTAGAGCATCCATCTTCTTCTACTTCCCACTACTCCCCCCCAGTTAAATATAAAAGCAAAATAACATATCCCCCGAAAAAACTAACACTTCTCTCATGAAATTAGGCGAGGCCTTTGCTTACTCAGGCTCTGGATGATGGCAACTTTGATACTCTGGCTGATCCAAGATTGGACAAGAATTATGACTTGACTGAAATGACCAGAATGGTCACTTGTGCTGCTGTGTGTGTGCGCCATCTAGCACGTCGCAGGCCTCGTATGAGTCAGGTACCTTCTACTTGTGAAAGCTCTATTTTATTCATACACTGTAGCTGCATGATTACCTTTAGATTTGCATGTGGAACGGAACTGTCTGAACTTAGAAAGTAAGGTTAAATTCCTCTTGTGACAAAAGGTTGTAATGATTTATATTTGAGTCTTTTTGCTTCTTTTCTTCCCGAAATAGTTATTAGTTGTACCCCTCCGACACCTAAACTGGTGTCTGATACCTGTCGCCTAAAGAACATTTTTTGTCCTATTAAATGTTTACTCACCAGTTCCTACTTCCTACTACGTGTTCCAGGTGCCAATATTTGTTTCCTTGCACAATTAGCATCTCAAAATGTAGATTACTTATTACAAGGAGTTTATAGCGCATATTTGTAGTTTTACCTTCTTTTTTTCCCTAGTCTAGGTCCTTTAGGAATATTCCTCAAATTCCCCAAACCTTGTTCTTTATAAATTCTCGGGACAACACTGTGTCACATTGTGTTCTTTATGGGTACTAACAATTACAGCAAGTCTACAAGAGATTTCCTGAGAATGTCTCCTTGAGTTTCAGATGTTAAAATAAGAAAGCAATGTATCATTTCTCGTGAAACTACTTGGAAAGAAAGCAAAATACCCCCTTTTAGTAGCATACTCACCTTTTAACTGTCCTTCCAAATGGAATAGAACAACTTGTTGAGTGCTGCTTCATCTTGCGTTAGCTCAGCAGAAGCTGGACTATACAATTGAAAATTTGAAATAACTTGGATCTATAATCACCTTTCTCAACCCCTAGATGGTTACACTATATTTGAGGATTTAGGAAGCATCTGAAATATACCAATTCTTCTTGTTACTTTGTTTTTTGAGATCTCAAGTTGGAAACTTAGTCTCCCTCTCTCTAATCTCTCTTTTCTTCTTGAATGGCTTTAGCCTTTTAAATTTCATGCTTACCACTTTTTATTTTTTTCCCCAGAATTCTATTACTGTCAAAGAAGACTTGTCTTGGCTTAATATTCAGTGTTGGAACTTTTCTTATGCAGATTGTCAGAGCTTTAGAAGGAAATTTGCCGTTGGATGAGTTAAATGATGGACTTAGACCTGGACATAGTGGTATACATGAATCTTATGGGAGCTCGGATTTCGATGCTGTTCAGTACAAAGAAGACCTTAAGAAATTTAGAAAGATGGCACTGGAAAGCCAGACACATAATTCTAGTGAATGCAGTGGGCCTACCAGCGAATTTGGCCCCCATCCTTCCGGTTCAAGTAGTGAAGGCCTAAGAACAACTCAAGGTACACGCTCTAGTATTGAAGGTCATCGAGAAATTAGAATAGACTAGAAGGCAGTTAGGAAGCAGAAAAGAGTGATTTTTTCAAATGAAAGGGAGCAATGTAATGAACTCTTGTGTGTTTAGAGAATTGTTAAATTTGGCATACCTTTCATATGCCACTCATCTTTGTAATTATCAATTGATCTAGGTGCTGTTGCAGATTTTGTAGTGTTCCCATATCTAGTTCCTCAAAAGTTACATGTAAAGAAAGGATTATCAAAAACATTGTATGAAAGCCATGAAGTTGGCTGTATTTTTTTTATCCTTGAAACTGGTTAATACTTACCCACACTGCGTGGACAGGTCATGTTTAATATGTGTGTGTGAAGATACATGTCTTGCATCTATTGATTTGATGTAAATACATTTTTACTCTGAGCCAATTAGAGCACAACGATCTCAGCTTTTACAATATTTCATGGTGAAATAAAAAATGAAACAGTTAGCTTTGTTTCATGTTGTTTTGACCAAATCTTGGTTGTCGTATGTATTATTGTCCGAATAGTAATATTTGGACTTCAAATTCATGGCTAGAGTGACAGTGGAATACAGGTAATCAAATTTCAAATAACGTGATGGTTATCATCATTGTCGATATCTTGTTGACACAATGATGTCACCCAATTCTTTTTTGAAATTAACAATAAACTTGTATCTTTTGACCATCTAGCTTACTAAAAATAGCTGAAGTATGCTTTATATACACACCCCAAATCAGAAGTGACTAGTGAGCCATCAGGGGATCAAAAAGACCCTGGAAGGAAATTTGATGGGTCTGATTAAGAAAAGGAAAAAAAAATGGGGTCTAATTAGCCTTGGGTGGAAGTTTTGGGTAAGCACAAAATACGAATAAAGAGGAATATCCTATTTACAAGCTCAATCTTCGCTGTAATAAAGATGTGACGATTGAATTTTTGAATTATAATTCCTGTGTTCATTTTTATTTATCATTGTTCCATTACATATCCTTATTTAAAACTCAAAAAATAATTTATTATTAGAAATCATTAGGTATATAGCATTATATTTATATTAGGCTGCTCATAATTATGAATATTAATTAATTTTAAAATTATTTATCCACCATTTGTATAAATAAATTATCGATAAGATAGCTAGCTAATCACAATCCATGGAATAATTTTTGTGCATCTCATTCCCATTTCAAACAATTCTCTAGTTTGTTACTTATACTTAGTTAATTTTTAAAATATAAAATTAATTATTAAGTTGGGCATTTTAGCACTGGTAAAATTTGCATTTTTTTCTTAACTAATTACGCAAGCAAAAGAATTTGTGTCCACCCAACCCCACCCCACTCCTCCCTCTCTCTTTCTCGAAAGCTGATCGTACCAAAACGAAATTCAATTCAATATCACTGCTCTTTGAATTTTTAAGCTTTTTTGGTTTCAAAAAAAAAATTATGGCTTCTCGAAGGCGGATGCTTCTCAAGGTCATAATCCTCGGCGATAGTGGGTTAGTATTTCCTAAATTCTCATCTAATTATTCCGATCTCATCGGTTTCTTTGCCAATGTAATGATTGTTTCATGCAATTTTGTTGTTTTGGTTTCCGTAATCTAAGTTATATCGTTTGATTCGGTTTCATTCAATTTCGTCCCAAATCTGAGAGCATCAGATTGTTGTTAACGTTGTATAGCAGCTGAATTTGCTTTTTTAGTCTTTCTATTCCCTATTGATTCTTTGACCGATGAGAAATTGAAACGAATTGACTGTAGTATGAGCGTTAAGGTGAATCTAAGGAAAATATATGGTGAAATAGTGATTCGTTTTGGTTTCATATATAGATAGGGGGTTGGTTGAAAATTGTTTGTTTGAAGTTGTAATTTTATATTAAAAAAGAACAATTTTGATATAATGGCATTTTGCCTTTGTAAGTTTTTTCTTTAATTTTTATTCCTGTTTGAACTTTCTTAGTATACCTCTTGATGGAGCCATAAATTATTTGTGTTCTGTAAATTCATGAGTTGATTCTGATGGATCCTGTGTCTTCATTTTTAAATGTCTATGTGTTGTTTTACACCGCTTTATCGCGTAATGTGTGTGACTAACTCACCTTTTGATCCGTTTGTAGGGTGGGGAAGACATCTCTGATGAACCAGTACTTTCAAATTTCCTCTCTGTTAAATTTAAAGTAGATATTTTTCTTCTCCATTTTGGGCTCCTTCTTACTGTATACTCTTCTTCCATACTTACTTTAGGTATGTGAATCGCAAGTTTAGCAACCAATACAAGGCCACAATTGGAGCTGATTTCTTGACAAAAGAAGTTCAGTTTGAGGATAGGTTGTACACATTACAGGTTAGTTTCAAGACTCAGAAGATACAGCGAAAGATATTCTCAGTCCTCTTTTGTTCCGTGAAATTGCTCTGTCCATTGTTGCTCGCCCCTTAACAATAATTTCAGATAACAAATGTAATTAACACGACTTTCATTTCTAACATCAATCATGTGTCAAGATGTAATGACATTTCAGTAGAGTAATGCCTATGAGATGTAATGACATTTCTGTAGGGTCTATTGCAGAAAGCTTTCTCCAAAATAGACATGGTTTTGACATGTTCAGTCACATACTTTCTCTTGCCCCCTTCTAGACTGACCATTTCTTCTGCAATTTACTATTTTTACTATCAAGCAACAATGTCCTCCGGAAACAGCCTCTCTACCTCCACGAGGTAGTGGTAAGGTCTGCGTACACTTTACCCTCCCCAGACCCCACTTTGTGGGATTTCACTGGGTATGTTGTTGTTGTTGTTGTACTATCAAGCAACAATGTGGAGGTTCTTCTTAGTAAGGTTTTTACTTCTAAGAAGTAGTTTGCAACAGAGTATCTTTTTGCTTGTCAGTTAAATATCCGTTTTGTGTATGAACAAGAAAACAAGTATGCTTAAATCCCAAGAAAGTTGTGGTCGGCCATATGAATCCCCATTGACCATGTTGCTCCATTTAAGCCCACCTTAGACTTTTCTGTAATAATTGATTACATGATCTATTTGCTCATAGGATACTGTTATTGTGGATGAAATGAGAGAGAGTTGTTTGAGATGGTTTGATCATGCCATGCATTGACCTACAGGTGCATCAGTCTGTAGATGTAAAACTGTGGTGAATGAAGGTATTAGAAAGGGGATGAGGTAGACCTAAAATCGCATGTATGAAAGGCAATTATCTCGATAGACCTACAATTTCTTGGAACCAATCTCCAGTCTAAAGATAAGGCATAATGGAAGTAAAAGATTCATATAGATAGTTTGGGATAGGTTTGGCTTGCTAATAAGTGGAGTCTGCACCTATTGCTTTTCTAGTCATAGATTTATATGCCAGTAAAAATATATTGATCTTTTAATATTATCATTAAATTATTTATATATATTTAACTTATGCTTCACTTTCATTTTTAAGTATTTGGTATGATGATAACATGAATTGAGCTCAAACGTGGAAACATGGTCAGTAAGGATTCATATAGCCGACCCCAACTTGTTTGAGATTTGGGGGTAGTTATTATTGTTATAGGATATTGTTGTTTGCATATGCGATGTCCACTAATTTTATTTGACGAGTTTGATTCGATATCCTTAAATGTTCTTGCCACATTTTCCGTAGCTTCTTACTTCTAAATGGGGTGTAGTTATTATTGTTATAGGATATTGTTGTTTGCATACACGATGTTCGATAATTTTATTTTACGAGTTTGATAAAATATCCTTGAATGTTCTTGCCACATTTTCCGTAGCTTCTTACGTCCAAATTCTACGTTTTGCCTTTCTTAGTTTCATATTTCAGGACTTGTTAACTGTTTCCAGGGGATGGTAAAAGGTCTTCTATCTTATCCTCATCCTGAATTGGGGAGTTTTAGACTCAGAATGAAATGCCTCTCAAAATTGAGCAAAACTTTTAATCTCATAAGTCATAACTCATAACAGGATTTTGGAGGCTGTTGGCTAGTTAATGTACTAGTAAAGTGGCATATGAATAGCTGGGGTTCTTACAACATCCTTTCTTTGACACCACCATCATATACAGTGTAAACTACTCTTGAGTTCTTTTTATTTTATCCTACCTTTCTCTTCACACACATATTACACTAGTAGCAGAGACTTTGCTATAAAATCATTGAGTCAAGATAGATGCATTAGTTCAAAAATAAAACCAACCTTCTGTTCTTGGTGCACCTATTTGTCTTTTTACCACATCCAATGTCATAGGTGAGTCTGAAATCTAGCTGTGTATTTGATCTGGAAGCTGCAATCGTAGACAAGTTTAATGCACATATTCGTCAAAGCCGATATAATTTTCTTGCAGTCCTGTACTCCTCCTTTTAGCTTTCTCAAAAAAATGTTTCTTTTTCTCTTGTAGTCTAGTGGAAATTATAGCTGTCTCCAATTAATGATTTCTTCGAGTATAATGGGAGCATTCTAACTTCATGGTTTTTAGGTTAATTTGAATTTATGGCCTGTAAGATATTGAAATATGGTGCTTTAGGATATGGCCAGAAATCCTGGATACTTCTCCAGAGTTGCTGACCTAATTACTTCTAATCTACTGGACTTATTGTGTTTGCCTTAGATATGGGATACAGCTGGGCAGGAAAGGTTCCAAAGCCTTGGCGTGGCTTTCTACCGTGGAGCAGATTGTTGTGTTCTAGTGTATGATGTGAATGTCATGAAGTCATTCGAGAACCTTAACAACTGGAGAGAAGAATTTCTGATCCAGGTAGTATAGAGTTATAGATTCATAATTTGCTTGCAAGCTTTGACGTGTAGAAGTGATTTCTGAGAATTTTTTCCTTAATGTTCAGGCCAGCCCATCTGATCCTGAGAACTTTCCATTTGTTGTATTGGGGAATAAGATAGATGTTGATGGTGGCAATAGTCGAGTGGTAAATTAATCTCTCTTGATTATTCTTCCTCACATGAGTGATGCTCTTACTGAATTTGGTATCTTTGGATGGATGTAAATGGATGGATCATTGGTTTCGTAAGATTGGTTTCTGTGGATTGCAGGTGTCTGAGAAGAAAGCCAAGGCATGGTGTGCTTCCAAGGGGATACCTTACTTTGAGACCTCCGCAAAAGAGGGATTCAATGTGGATGCAGCTTTCCAGTGTATAGCTAAAAATGCTCTGAAAAATGAACCTGAAGAAGAAATGTGAGTAGCTCTTCCAAACAGGATAGTATCTATATTTTGAACCTTAGTTGGTTCCTAAAGGCCTGTGCTTATGACTGGGAAAAAGAGAAATAGCTTGTTGTTTTAGAAGTAGAAGTGTCTGAAGAACTATTTTGAAGGAGTCAGTCAATGTCTTAGTCATGAAAAAACTGTCTTCTAGGTGAGGGATGATCTCAGAAAACTGATTAGCCTTGATCTTGATAGGTATATTTTGATGAAGATAAGTTAAATCAAGGATCTTGAAAATTATTTCTGCTGTTCCGATTTGATTGTTCTAGTTCACATCTAGAGGGTAATTTGACGAAATTAGTTGTGAAGTTTGAAATACCTTAACATTGCCTTTATATTTTTAACTTAGAAGTTTGAAAATCATTTGAGAGGCACAATGAAATTGCCAATTTTTGTATGTCAAAACATTTAGGATCCCCTTAAAGATTTTTGTTGAAGTTAAGTGCTCTTTTCATCTTAACCTTGTAGATACCTTCCCGATACTATTGATGTTGCTGGAGGAAATCAACCAAGATCAACAGGATGTGAATGTTGAAGAGTTCCTTTGTGAATGTTGAAGATTTCCTTTGGTTGCATTATTCCATAGACTGCTAGTGCAAGTTCCCTTGATCTAATGATTTATTTACTACAAGACGGTTCAATTCTCTGTATTTGATTTTAGATTCCGGACTCCTCTCTTCGGAAGTGTAATTATGATGTTGCACCTTAATTTTTTTCCTCCTTGGATACTTATTGATGTTTCAGACTCTACAATGATACATGATAATGTACTGTTCATGATCCATTCACTTGACTACAGGTTTGACCCGTTTTCACTGGACTCATTTTTTATTCGCTCATTTCAGACTGTATGCTGTAGGAATGGGCTTGTAAATTAACTTTTGAACAACGACGTATTGTCCTTTTGTATTCCTGGCTACTTAAACGAACACTAGTAGTTTCCAAAGTCATGAACTATACCCAACTTTATTAATTTGTACTTATATTGAGAATGATGAGCCTAGTTTTTTTTTGAAGTTCTTTTTGGAGTGATGTCTTGTTTTATAAGAGTCTTCCATAATTTACATTGTCTAAAAAGGTTTGTTCAGGAAAGTATCGATGATAAACACATACGTATTATAAAAAACTAATTTGTTATGAGAAGTGCAAAAAGTGACTTCCATATTTGTTTAATCAATAATCCTGTCTTGAAACGTTATTCCAATCAACAATTTTGCAAACGTTATGCATGAACTTCATAGACACAAACAATTCTTAACCAAAAGTAGAAGAATGGAATTGCTAAAGGCCTAAAACTAATCATACGTTAGACGACTAAGGCATTTATTAGCAAATCACAAGTAAGCAAACTTTAATGTAATCCAAATAATCCCATATTATGCGAAAGCTAATAATTATTCTTAGGGATCGTTTGATGTGAGGGATAAAAATAAATAGTGATGAAATAAAATTTTTGTATTTTGTTTGGTTGACATGTTTGAGATAACTTATTCCATCATTTATATCATAGTGATGAGATAAGTTATTTCATATACATGGTGAAATAAGCTAACCCACGATAGCTAACCCTATCGAAATATTACTTCTATTTAGGCTGCGGGTTTCACGAGATATTCGGGTCTTTCTCGGACTCTAACCGACATAATAATTATGTCGGTTTGAAAGTGGTGCCACGTACCGATTCGCTATATACAAACGAGGAAGTGGTCTACATTTCTTTTGCCTCACAATTCACAATCGATTCTCTATTTAGGGTTCCCAATTCAAGTAAATTAGGGCTTTTTCCTCTAGTGAATTATTATTACCAGCTGAAACAATGGAGTTAACAAAGGAATCGGAAAGTTTGCTCGACAAAATTCGGCCACCGCTTCTCGAAGATGCAGGCCTCGAAGATTGTGCTCTACCACCGGAATTAATCAAAGAGGCATTTTTCAAAGCCGCCACCGCCGTACGATCTATGATTTCTCTATCAGACGACGAAGACGAATCATTCGAAGGCCAGTGTGTTAAAACTCCATCGCCAATCGAGGATTCTACCAAGGATGCTCTTGTAGGAATCACGGAGGGTATTGACAACATTCCCGGAAGATGTATTACGGAGAAGGGCAGCGGCGGTGAAGTGCCGGAAGTAACGAGCGACGTGGTGGCTGGCAATGAGGATCCGGAAGAGGGCAGTGACTTGGTGGGTGGATCATCTCTTCCGGAAGGAGGTCAATCTTGTGTGGATGGACTGCAGGGTTTGGAGATAGGAGACAAAAGGGGAAAAATTAAGAAAAAGGAAGAGGAAGAAAGTGAGAAGCCAACTCTAGTTGAAGGTTTTGTATGAGCATGTAATCATAGTAAGATATAATTCTAATTTTGCTGCATATCTTGTAAATTTCTTTGAATAATTGTAGTACTAGTATTAGACATGTACTAAAACATTTTCTATTTGAAGTTTAACTGATGGAATCATATTTTTTGTTGCATGTTCTTTTTTCAAGATATTTTGATTTTTACACCTAAATTATTTAGAAATTTTTTTCTATTCAATTTGCAGATTTTTACATCGAATTTATTTCCACTAAAATGTGGTAGCTGAGACATTAAATAAATGAACTCGTTTCTTTAAATTGAATTTGGAGTTGAAGGTCGTGCAGATGCCATGATTCAGTTTGTTGGGCTTGGTTTAGGTGTTAGATGTTGATGCCTTTTTAATGTTTACTAGTACCAACAATGAGGCAAAACTATCACACCACACCAAATTGGTCATTATATAAATGAGACTTCGATAGCATATTCAAACGAACATCCAAAAAAAAAAAAAAAAGTTGTCAAAGCCATTCGAACCAGGAATATTTACTTCATTTTGATCTAAAATATGAATACCGTATTATCTATGCTTAAATTGGTCCCAACGGGAAGATGAACAACTTGTGCATGAATTTTGCTTCTGCGCGAGGGTATAAATATAATGATCAGTTGAAAAGTATAGTATTTTGAAAATATAGCACAATTTCAACTATTGTAACACCCATATGCATCTTTTCAATAAATTTAATCTACCATAGTCATGTAATAGAGTGTCAATTCTTGTTTGTCCAATGAAGTACGAAAATGATGGAACACGTTTACGATACATAGTCTTTTTTGTTTTATTCAATTAAGTATTAGGCCTAACCCATCGGTAGCCCTCTAAAGTTGGCACAAAGTTTCACTTAGACACCTCAACTAGGCGATGATCATTTTAAACCCCTTATGTTGGATCTCGTTGTGTCATTTTGACACTTTTCGCTGGCATGGCATGGTGAGTGTAATACACTCAAAGTCAGCGCGTGAAAGGTTTTTTTTAACCAAAAAATTATTTTTAAAACACTGTTCATCTTCTTCCCTCTTTCTTTGTGATTATCTCATCCACCACACACCATCAACCCACCGCCGCTGTATTATCGCCATTAATCTTATTAAAATCGAAGCAATTTTTAATTTTACAGATCTGAAAATCACCACAACCATTATCTTCTTCTCATTCTTTTTCTTTAGATCCAACAATTAAATTTCAGTGCCACAAAATAATTACTCTATTTCTTGTTCACATATTTGAATCCTCTGCACATACGAGAAATGCAAAAAAAAAAACAATTCTTCCATTGTTAGTTATAACTGATTCTTTTTAGAAGTAAAGAAGAGAAAAAAATTATGCTTTTATAAATTAATTTTTTCAATGTTATTAAATTCTTTTAAAAATGTTTCTTGAAATGAGGATAGAGTGAAAAAGGGGTTGAGGTTGGGGTGGGTGGGGGTAAAGAGGATGGACGATCTAGTGGGGGTGGAGGAGCGGTTGGGGTTGGGATGGGTGGAGTGGAGAAGACGCCTGGGTTGGTTGGGTGAAGAAGACAAGGGTGAGTTTCTTGATGAAAATTAGATGTGATGAATTTCTTTTTAAAACATATTTATTATTTGAGTTTGAAATGCCACATGCCATCAAATCAGTGGTTATTTTTCTTTTTACTTAAAAGCCATTAGTTTAGAATTATTTTTTATATATATGACATGTGTTTTTGTTTAATTTGTCACTTTGACACGTCATCGGCGAGTGTTTAACACACACTTTATATTTTTGGGTGATTATTAAAAAAGTGTCCAAATAACACAACGAAACTCTACATAAGGTGTTTAAAATGAACAAAACTTAGTTAAAGTGTCTAAGTGAAATTTGATGTCAACTTTAAGGGGCCACCGATGGGTTAACCCTAAGTATTATAGTGGCTCAATTCATATGTCTTGCAAACACACAAGTCAGTATTAATAAATAGCAGTTCAGTAAGATATCAACTCACACATGGAAATTAAATACTAGTGAAGATGGGCCATGATGAGTTGGATTTAGCTGATAGAAATTGTTGACTTTATATCACCACATAAACGGACAACAGGGACCGTAGGGACCTATGCCCCAATTCTCAACTTCATAAATTCTATATATCGCATCTTATTTAATAGGAAAATTATATATAATAGCAAATTATTAATTCAAATTAGCTGATAAAAATTGTTGACTTTATATCACCACATAAACGTACAACAGGGACCGTAGGGACCTATGTCCCAATTCTCAACTTCATAAATTCTATATATCGCATCTTATTTAATAGGAAAATTGTATATAATAGCAAATTATTAATTCAAATTAAATGCTATAAATATATTTTGATTTAATTGTACCCTATAACAAACTATTGCTATTTTTGCCACTCTCCCTGATGGAATCTCGCTTGCCACTCTTGTTTGGTGGCAGTCTCGCTCGCCCTCTCTCGCTTTTATACAAACACAAATGTATAAAATGTGTTTGTGTTTGTATAAAGCGAGAGGAAATTGTAAATATACATATATTTTTGTTCCCCTTTCTCCCCTCTCCCAGATCTCGCTCATCACTCTCCCAAATCTCGCTCGCCACCCTCGCCTCTCTCGCTTATACAAACATAAACGAAATGTATAAATTGCGCTTCTGTTTGTATAAAGTGAGAGAAAATTGTATATACACATGCAAATACATATATCTTCGTCATATACACTTATAATTATACAATACAAATATTTTTCTGTCCAGTTTTCTTTTGCCTTTCTCTCTTTCTCGTTTTAATACATACACAGATTATACAATTGATCTTTTGTATACAACTGCTTTCTTTTGTATATGTATAGCCAATTATACAACTATTTTTTTTTTGTATATATATAGCGAATTATACATATGTATGTTTGCTATGAAACACAAATTATGCAAACTTTGCTATAACATACAAATATGAATTTTGTGTTTGCTATATGTGAAAGTTACTCTTTCTAATACTGTATCTAATGTACTGTTGAATTTTTTTATTTTATTTTCTCTCCTATGAGCAACATTACATTACATATACAAATAAATCTTAGTTAATGGTAGTAATTAGTGATGACGTTACATAAATGTACGAGGAAGGACTTTTCATTGCTACACTATGCCCCATCTTCTTATCTAACATATACCTAAATCACTGCTAAGCCAACCCTACATTTATATTCAAAATTATTTGAGTACTATTACTTTGAAATTGACTACTTCTCTATGTGAGGAGATGCTTATTGGTTGGTCAAGTGCCAAATGATAATTAAGAATAAACTCAATAATTTCAGTACCACGAGTTTCTATATCTTAGGTTACGTCTGTAGGTTGTAGCAATGAAAAGGCTCAATAAAATAAAAAAACTTTTGAGGAAAACGAAGAGAGAGAGAGAGGAGGGTGAAGGTAGGACGCAAGAAGTTTATCCAAATTTTAAAAAGTAATTTCTTTTAATGTTGATATAAGACTAAAACTAATAATTTTATAATATTTATAAGTAGATATTAAATTTCATTAGCTTTTTTTTTACCTAGAGTTCTCATAAGTGTCATTTATTAATACAAGAAATAAAGATTTAATTAATTTAGAGATTATTTATTCCATCATTTGTACTATCTAGGGGTGTGCACTATTCGGATTAAACCGAATAACCAAACCAAACCAAACCGAAATTTTATTTGGATTGGTTTTTTGGTTTTTCGGATTGGTTTTGGATTAATAAATTACTTTGTTTGGTTTTTTGGTTTGGTTTTGGATTTTAAAAGATAAAAACCGAAAAACCGAAAAAAACCGAATTATATATATATATATACTGCGTGGAGTGCCACATAAGTCAAAAGGTGTACAAAATTACAAAAAAAATGAGTTCAAGGGGGTAATAGGACCTTAATTTAGTTAAGGTGTGTCTCTGGGATTTCGGTCATAGTCTAGGGGGTACTTGTGTCTTCTCCCTTTTATGTTTGAATTACATCTACAATAGGTATACTTATAAGTATTGTGTTTTAAGTTTAACTTATGATTTATAATAGAAAGTATATTTAAGAGATTAAATATTATTACTTTGGTTATATATGTTATTAATTATTGACATAACCGAATAACCAAACCGAATAGAGAAAAACCAAACCAAACCAAATTTATTTTGGATCGGATTGGGTTACACTTTTACAAAACCAAAAACCGAAAATCCAAACCGAATAGTGTAAAACCAAACCAAAAAACCGAATGCACACCCCTAGTACTATCTTTGTGCATCCATCCTTCGTACTTAATAAAATTTCTTACTCGAGCTGAGAAAGTAGTCATCTCAACTTTCAGCATTTAAATTGGCGTGACAGTATTACCAGCTGTTAACAAAGAAGGACAAGTATGGCCAAGTGCGAGAAAAATAATGAAAGGCAGAGTAAAAAATTGTCATTAAAGAGCTGAAGCAAGCTGATTTCAAACGTTGTCCAAAAGCAAAAGTGTACCTTCAGTTGTTGTGCGACTTGCGAGTACCTGTCTCCTCTGTATTGATATTGGAAAAGTTCAACTCTCAACTCATAAAGTTGCCTTCTTTTTTTCTACTTCAATTCCAAAGTTGCTATTTTTCTTGTATTTACTTTTGTAATTCTTGATTTTTCTTGTTTCTAATTTGAGCTTATTTTCCAGGTTTCTGACTTGGGTCAATATTTATTATTGTCTATCTTAGAAGAGTGAAAAGGTGGGGACTCAGAAATTGATGGCTAAAACTGGATTTAAATTGGAGGGTTTGAGAAAATTTACAGTTGCTGTGAGTGGTTTGCTTGTTCTAGCTTTAACTATTGTTGCTTCTGGGGAGCAAATTCCATATGAGACCACTTTGAGCAACAATGGAACAACTCATAGCTATGAGTCAAGTTACTTATTTGATCTATTCAATATTCTTTGGAGAAAGAGTGAGATTCATTACCACCATGTTTGGCCTGTAAGTTCAAGTTCTTACAAAATACAACAGTTTACTTTTTATGGCATATTTATGAGATCAAATGATAACTGATATGATGATTCATAGATGGATCCAGAGTTTAAACATGAAAAGTTCAAATCTTGTCAAGTTTTTTAGCACCTTACTTATTGTAGGTCTCAAATTCTGGATTCAATTTCTTTTTTTACCTTGATTAATTCCACGGGATAACTGCCAACTCCCACAAGCATCATGTTCCAGGTATCTCTGTCCACTAAGGCTAGTTTGAACCAGAGACCTCATTATTCTCGACACACCTCAGTGACCACTAGACCCACACCATTGGGTGCAATTCAAAACTTAATGGAGTACTTATTAAAATCTACGAGATTTTTTGCATATATATCCACGTTTTGTGTCGAAAATTGGTTTAGTTGAATCAATAATGCATAAGCGGCACCCACCTCTGTGACGATTGACTAGCTCTAAAGTTGTTATTTTATTTTTTTTGGCTGTTTGAGTTTTGGGCAAGATGTTGATGTAATGAAGTGGATGTTGTCAATGAATGGTTGTATGCAATGCAGGAACTGGAATTTGGATGGAGGCTGATTGTTGGTTCAGTAATTGGATTCTTTGGTGCTGCTTTTGGGAGTGTAGGAGGTGTCGGGGGAGGGGGTATCTTTGTCCCCGTGCTTACTTTGATCATTGGATTTGATCCAAAAACATCAACTGCAATATCAAAATGTAAGAGTTCATTTATAATCTTATTAGTTTCACACACACTTGTAATTGAAACTTGATTTTAAGAGGTCAAACTTGTTTGATATTACTCCAAAGTGCTTGCAAATACTTTGTGTCTTTTAGTAGCTCGAGTCTATGTTGTGGCCTTCTGAGAGGAGTCCCAAAATTTCCTTTATCCTTCTGTATTTCCTAGATTAAACGCATTTTGCAATATCATTATCTCCATGCTTTACGCCATTTTTTGCTTTTCTCGAAGGTATGATCACTGGTGCAGCGTGTGCAACTGTCTACTACTGTCTTAAGCTGAGGCATCCATCTCTTGACCTGCCCATCATTGATTATGATCTAGCTCTTCTTTTCCAACCAATGTTGTTATTGGGGATCAGTATTGGTGTTGTACTAAACGTACTTTTTGCTGAGTGGATGGTTACAATCTTATTGATCATTCTTTTCTTAGGTAACTGCTATTTTCAGCTGCAATTTTGTCTGTTTTGTCAGTATGTATTCTGATTGGTTGTGGGACTCTTAGCTGCATCAACCAAGGCATTCTTCAAGGGCGTTGAGACATGGAGGAAAGAAACTATTATTAAAAAGGTTGTCTCTTGGTCCTTTTCTGTGATTATAGAGAACAAGACAAGAATGTCTTTTAGTATATACTCGTAATACATCTATATTTCTTTCGCATCCAGGAAGCAGCTAGGCGCTTGACATCTAATGGTGAGTGCCGATTTACTCTATCTTCTACACCTCAACAGGGATATTTGAATATCTGTGTAATATTCTAAAACTGAAATCAGATGCTGGTGTTGAAGAAGTTGCATACAAGCTTATACCTGGAGGTCCGAAAAATGATTCTACTTTTTCAAATGAAGTTTATAAAGCAAAGGAGGTACTTAATACTCTCCGTGTCACAAATTATTTCACACACTAAACTTTTCTGTCCATCGCAATCTACTCTACTCCTTAAAACAATATCCTAGTTTATATTTTTTCCTGAATTTAGATGTGACATTCTTCAATGCTGATTTCTTGAGCTACTCCAGGTCTCAATTTTTGACAATATGTACTGGAAGGATACCACCAGACTTATTGCTGTCTGGATCATAATCCTTTTTCTACATGTCTCCAAGGTTCCTGCTTTTGTTACTTTTAGATGTTGATGATTACATTCTGTGCTTTCATGCAATATTACCTTACTGATTTGGAGAGCCTTTTTTATATACAGAATTATGCCCCAACTTGTTCCACGACATATTGGACCTTAAGCCTCTTGCAGGTAGTTAATTGTTATTTAGATGTAAACGGAACTGTTTCTCAGAGTAAGTAATTCGCCCCTCATTCTTATTCACATCTAAATCCCATTACTCCTATCAATGTCATTTGACAGAGAAGAATTAAATTATAAGTTGTGTGATCTAAGCTTATGTGGTATTAAATTGATAATTTGTAACTGGCCCCTGCTTTCTGGTCGTGTCGAATGAGCCAAATGAGCTTCACCTTCACTTGAAAAGAGAATTTTGACTAACAAAGTTAAAATTTTTGTTTATCCTACTTTTCAGCTTCCCATCGCTGTTGGAGCTTCTGCATATGAAGCTGTTTGCTTGTACAAGGGATCAAGGGTGATTCTTTTGAGTGGAGAAGCAGTAATAACATGGAAAGTGCATCAGTTGATTCTCTACTGTTGCTGCGGCATTTTGGCTGGTATAGTTGGTGGTCTGCTAGGTCTTGGTGGTGGATTCATTTTGGGTCCATTGTTTCTGGAGCTAGGGATTCCTCCTCAGGTGCATTTCATCTCTTTTAATACTTCTAGTTCGGAACATCCTGATGATTAAAGAGAAAAGAAGTATCTTGTCCTAAATTAAACAGTTGTAGCTTCTCAAAGAGGCACTCACACAGCTAGTATTTTTTTTTTAATGTAGGTATCAAGTGCTACTGCTGCTTTTGTGATGATATTTTCCTCCTCCATGTCCGTCATACAATATTACTTGCTAGGACGTTTTCCAGTACCATATGGTAAGGGTGATGCTTTGAAGCCTTAAAAAAGAATCATCTTCTTAGATAGGTGGTATTCGAGCAATTACATTCAATAATTCAAAGCTCTTAGTAATGATTGGTAATGAAGAAACCTGGGAATCTGTTTACTTGTTTACTAACACGTTCTTTTTTTCTCTGGATATGTTTCAGCACTGTATTTTATTGCCGTGGCCAGTATTGCAGCCTTAGTAGGACAGCATGTTGTACGAAAAATAATTAGCATAGTTGGTAGAGCATCTGTGATTATCTTCATTTTGGCCCTCACAATCTTTGTGAGCGCAATATCATTAGGCAAGTTTCTTGATGTTTTCACTCAGATATCTTTCGTGTAAGTGGAAGCGTTCTCTACTTTTGATCATTGGCTCATTTATCTGTTATTGTCTGCAGGTGGATTTGGCATAGCAGACACGATTAAAAAGATCAACGAAGGACAACATATGGGGTTTGATAATATATGTGCATATAATCCTTAGGCAAAAAAATTGAATTCATTTCATGTATTTGGTCATTATGGTTGTCAGCTTCAGGAAATCAACTTAGGCATTATAAATGTAAATTGTATTTGATGTGTACACAACTTAAAATCGATTGTTCACATTGACGGAGCCAATTTGCAGGTTTTGTAAATGCTTGTTCACTATGATTGATAAGGCTCTCAACTATTAAACAAATATCTCGATTTCTCGACATACAGCTTCCCTATTTATTGGCTCTATGCGATGTGAATTTGGATTAGTTAGGTAAGTGGGTTACAAAGGAAACAATCAAGTGGAACTACCCCTGACATGCGCGATGAATTGATTGGCTTGTTATCTTTAATTCCAAAACACATGCAAACTTGACTTGTTATTCAACTCAAAGTTGATTGAGCACTAGATATAAGCATCAACATGTGATGTAATCCCAACATTTAAAATCATACAATATGCTCCAAATACATGTAGTAGTAAACTATGTATTTAAATTCAGGTTTTGGATGGGGTTACAGAAATGTTCACGTCAATACAGTTAATTTGCTGATGATACTACTAGTTTACTCAACTGAGGACCTCTATCTCAACTCTCTGAAATATCTACTCATATAATCGGCAGGTATCATATATATGATGTATAATTCTCCTCGTCTTCAAACAATTAGCTTGTCCCTGCATGAAACTGTTTCCTATAGTTCATCTCTAATTTCACGATTGTG
Organism: Solanum verrucosum; assembly: GCF_900185275.1. Taxonomy (NCBI): domain Eukaryota; kingdom Viridiplantae; phylum Streptophyta; class Magnoliopsida; order Solanales; family Solanaceae; genus Solanum; species Solanum verrucosum. The sequence goes on along the minus strand of NW_026020014.1, from coordinate 530,599 downwards.
TTCTTTCAAATTCTTGTTGATGAGAGCAGCCAATTCTTTTGTGCTTGATTTTGTAGGAAGTGGTATCTACATAAGGAAATTCAACAGGGGAACTCATTAAAGGCGAGCAAGAAAAATAGAAATGATCAAATTGTATTATCATTAAAACTTACTGGATTTGTCTTTTCATCTGCTAAGTAGAAGAAAAGCGTTGGATAGTCATCAACCTGCTTGTTGGTAAGAGCAAATTCAATATTAATAGCTAATCAGAATCTTAAGGTACTAGCCATCTCCCTGCCATTTGACAGTACTTGTTTAATTTTGTTTTATTCCTTCTTATGATGCATTTCACTAAGATACTTTTTCTGGCCAAATTCATTAGCATAAAAATGGGATACTCTCTTGGCAGTTTATGCTAGACAAGATATAATTCAACTGTTTCTCAAGAAGAAATGAAAAATGATAGAACTGGCGCGAGACTATTTCAAGGTACAAATAATGTAACTGAGTTCAATTAGGCATATCTGTTGTTGGCTACCAGAAGAATCCATGCAGTGGACACAGAGTCAAGAAGAGTTTGATGGCAGAATCCTCTGAACTGATGGAGAGGAAGGAACTCTAATAAAGGAGACGTGTGCCTGCCCTTATCTGGATCTCTAAGGTGAATTTCTAAAGATGAAATTGTGTGTCAATAACATAATCCACAGTCAAATATTCTGAAGATATTGATATCAGGTTTTTGATGAAAGCAAATATCTGGCGAAAACATCTCATTACCAGCGTTGTGTATCACAGAACATCTGTAGAGTTTTTTGTTAGTGGTGGATAGTAATTTAGGGTGGATTCTGGGGAAAAGATTTGTAATATGACATCCTTTTTCGAGAATTTTCTATTGATTCCCTTCTCTAAACTCAATCCACTTCTCCAAGGAGGAAAACTCGACCTTCTGTCATATATCTAGGAATGCTAAACGGAGTCGTAACTTAATGCATATTCTGCATAATGTTGGTTTGAGATGAATTTAAATGGAGAATCATGAATAGTGAAGATTCATATAGCCGACCCCAGTCCCCAACTTGTTTGGGACCGAGGCCTAGTTGTTGGTAACTTTATGTCTGGACAAAATATTCAGACAGGAATTTTTTCATCAAAAGCATTAAGGATCTGAGCACTGTATCAATTTAAATCAGACGAGTAAAGTTTTTTGTATTATCACCTGTAATTTCGGATGTTCATTTAGGGAAGCATCTATCCTTGCAAAGATCAAGTTGTCCAAACCTTTGAAATGCTTGGCCAACTTCTCCATTTGCTTGCTTGTAGTTTCACAAGTTATGCACCATGGTGTGTATATCTTCAGTACATGAGTAGAGATGCATCATTATGAAAGTATAAGATTATGCAGAACATCTTTAATGTGAGTTTCCTCAACAAAGGAAAAAGTATGTCATTTTTCCTCTGCAGTTAATTCATATACCAAATGTTCAAGAACTCTAACAAACACTAAAGTAAATGAGACTTGAAGTTTCAACAAGTGTCTGATCTGTGTAAAACAATACAAACCTCTAGAAGAATGTTTTCAGGACTGTTCAGGATCAATTCATCAAAGGTCTTACCAACAACTGTCAGAATGCTCATGTTCTTCTGCAATTATGGAGCAAAGGTTCTTTAGAGTTAATACAACTTTCTTTTATAAACATAACTATATCAAATTTTCCTCGGCTAATGTCAAGCAAAAAGGATCAGATAAAAAAACATAAGCTGCATCTGTAGTAGAAATTATGATTTAAAACAATTTCAGATTAGACCAGCATAGAACTTGATCAATCAGCATAACAAAATCTGGCGCAGAGATGAGGCAGACCACAAAGTATGTTATGGCACTAAAGCAAGCTCCAGAACATGTGGATAAATTGATGCAAAACAGAAAATCTGATCAAAACTAGTAAAGTTTATGCTCAAACAACTGATATAGTGTAACAGAAGAAAGCTTGTTGAGCTATTATTACGAGTATGATGTGATACATTCTCTATAATCCAGAGAATCTTTCAGTCAGTTATTAGGGAAATTACCAGACCATTATGCCAGATACAAGCTACACTACTAACATAACTTGAATTAGGCAAGCTAAAGCACTGCAAATTATGTTTTCCTAATTGCCAAAACATAAACAGACATCATAAGAATTATTGTTAAAAGAACTTACGTTATCAGGAATTGGTTGTGATTTGTAGTATGGTGACACGGTTCCACTCACAAGACCTGAACAAAAGTCCTGCAGAAATCAATCAGCAATGTGAATTTCAAATCATAATTTGAAGAAACCTAGAAAGAGAAAGCAATTAGAGAGATGTTGATACTTCTATGCTTGTTGGTGTGGTATCTGACTCCAACAAATATTTCAAGCTGCTACTGTAGTTGAAAGATACTACCTGTGCATCCACTCAAAGGAAAGTGTTGTCTGAGCAAACTTAATAAATAGCTAGTACCGAGAAGTTGAAAAATACTTCATGAAAAACTAACCACAGAGTCTTTTGATTCTTCTAGACCAACCATACTTAGGAAGGGCTTTGCAAGATTTTCCTCTCTAATATCTACAAATATGAACATTATCTGCAATCGAAAGGCAGATGTCAATCACACAAATCCAGTAAGGAAGAAAAATCTGCTTCACTAGATCCTGACAAGAGAGAAACCTTTGATTTGAACTTTCTTGCAATGTCTTGCAAGGGTTCCACAAGTTTCTTGAAGTCATCAGGCTCAGCAATTATCAACACCTATATGCCATTGAAACATAGGTAAAAATCCAACAATTATCACAAATTAGTGCATGATTACAGTATGCTTATAAAATGCCAGAACTAGATATACATTGTACAGTGTGTTGGCTGGAGAGATGAGATTTTCCTCATAAAAGTGTTTGTTACAAACTTTATAACCAACAGCAAAAGCCAAGTCCAGCCTGGTTAATCAACTATAGATGCTCAGAATTGTAATGAACTTTGTTAGTAGTCTCCTCTTCTTATTATAGGTGTTTTAACATATATTTGTGAAAGTAAAATGTCCACGCAAGAAAAAAAAAACGAAGAAATTATTGGTGTTACAGCTGATCTTCTGCTTCTCATGGATAAAATTGTTTGACTCTATACCAGCCCAAAGATGATTTAGATAAAGTCAACACTTGGATATACAAGTGTTTCCACAAATATCAAAGACTAACATTGTTTCAACAATACAGGAGAACAGCCTTTGTCTTCTACACCTTTCTTTCATAGAGAAATGCAAGTCGTTGTATAATGAAATACTAACAAGTGCATGCGCATATGAATTACAATTGAATGGAGATGTCAAATGCTTTGGGAAACGGAAGATGATATAAAGTACAATGAGTCAGGTGCAATAGTTACCTGAAGTTTGTTTGTGTTGGAGTAAACTCTAGCAGCGTTAAGTTCTGTAAGTACTGTAGTTAAGGGGAACTTGTTATCATCCAAAAACTGCAAGATTCCTTCTGTACTGAAGCTTCCTTCTGCAAACCACATCAATGATGTGAATAGTGATATTCTATTAAGCAACGCAATGCTACTGAAAAAATCAAGTCTAGATTCAAAAATAACAGCAATGTTCCTAGAGATCATGGAATGATATATCCATTTAATCTTTACAAACTTTTAGCCATCCAATGAATAAGCAGTTGTAGATTTAACTGCTCAGCTGCAGGCATAGTCAGGAACAACCATCTATCGTGAGAGAATAGTAATGCTTGAGCTAGGAAGTGGTGTAAAATGTAACTCTGGAATCTAATAATAGGAAACCTACCATATTCAGTGTATTTCTCTGGCTCACTTTTAACTAGACCAAGGAAAACACTGGTTGGCTTAAAATCAGGGAAGAGGTGCTTGGCAATTTCTGCATTGTTAGTTTCCACAAACTGAATTTCACTGTCCATTTCGGCTGCTTTTGTAAATTCATCATAATCAGACCCCTGTGATTATACATGCATGTTAGAAGCAAATTCCACAAACTATTTTGTTTGGTAGACTATTTATATTTTGGTGAGATGAGGGAAATTCGACTAAAACAGGAAGGTAAACACCAAAAATGCCCTTATTATGTTGTATGCATTATAAAGCAGAAAACTAAATGTACGGAATGATTCCATAATTAACCAAACCATAGGTGGATAAAGTTGAGTTGAACAAACAAATAACACTAAACTTCATTAGATGTTGTCCCCTGGGGCATCATAGGCAGTTATAAGACAAGAAATAAAACACGTAAAGGTGAAAACTAAACAATACTAGTTACTAACTTCTATCAGAAGAAATGAAGTAGCAAAGATACTCTAAGAGATGAAGGATACATAAACAAAATCAACTTTTTAGGTGAAAAAATGAAAAAATAAACAGCATATAGCAATAGCTACAAGGAAAAAGCAGCTAGAAATGTTTTTCCTTATCAACCATACTACTATTAAGCCTTTATTTCTGTTTCAGATCAAAGAGAACTTACTTGGTACCAGTTTAAAAACTTATATTTCAAAAGCAAGAGTAACTGTGACATTTTGATAATATGCAGTCTTAGAGAACCCCTAATTTGCTTTAATTAAAATTTATTTGATTTTGGAATGAATTTTGATCCTGTATATAGAGGTATGAAACAGATGTGGCTGAACCCAACTAACCTGGGATTGAGGCAAAATTAATTGATTGATCAGACCTAGTGCTCACTTCAAGATTAGAAGTCCCTAGTATGTTAAGATACTTCTTTTAACTTAGAAGCTATGACACATTCTTGATTTCAATTTTGTATGAATAAACAAATTACACAAGTTTTCCAATTCCTAAACTGATAACAGAAAATTATACATGTCAACTAAATGCCAAAAGAGACGAAAAGGTAATACCTCAAATTTGTCAAACAGACCAACCACAAACATGGAATGCTTCTTGAGAAAGTGTCTTGCCTCAGCATCTGAGCTAATTCTCATAATAGGTACACCTGTCTTCTTCCTTGCCCAGATAACAAGTTCTTCCCTGATCGATATGCGGACCACAGATGTAAATCAACAAATCGGATGCACATATGAAAGCACAACATAAAGAGCTACACAAGTCTGTCCTCCTAATTTTACTACTGTACTAGCTTACTACTCCCTCCTTTCCTATTTATGTGGCATTTTTAGTTTAACAAGAGTCAATTTGACTAATCTTTGAAAAGAAATTGGATTAGATCAAATCAAAATTTAGATATTCAAAAATTGCTTACGCGGAGAATCCACCAGTGTAAGGTTGAGAAGTGCCATTGACAAACAGAAGCAAAGTCGGGAACCCTTTGATCTCGAGAGTAGAAGCAACTTTAGGGTATCGTTCAGCATCAATCTTCGCCATCAAAAGCGGACTCCCCAATTCTTTGAGAGCAGTAGCAGCCTCAGCAAATTTCGGCATTAACTCCGCACTCCTGGCGCACCAGGGAGTGTAACCCAGAACCAAAACATACTCATTTCCATCAATTGCCCTCTTAGTATTGTCATTATTAAGTTCAAGCACTATTCTTTGAGCCTTACTTACAAACTCAGCTTCAGATTGTTTCTCATGATGCGCCCCTTCCGGTTTTTGCTGCAAATCTTCATCTTCATCTAATGCTATGAGTTCTTCCAAACCTTCCATGTCATCACCATCTTCATCATCTAAGTCAAGCTCAGAAGAAATTGATGGAGCCAAAAAGCTGAGCAAGAGAAGAAGGATTAAGGTAAAAAGGACAAATCTTGAAGAAGGTTTTGGAGTATACATGATAACTATTGAATGTAAAGATCAATTCTTGTTGGAATTTCTAGTTTTTATACTGAAAAATGGGTGCAAATTTGATTGGGATCTATGAAGATGTAAAGTGAAGTGAAAAGGGTGAGGGTAGAATCACGGAAGAAGTGGGGGGCACATCGCTGAAGAAGGCTGACCAGAGTCTACATTTAAGTTGAACGTCAATCGCGCCACATTTTAATGCTATCATATATATTTTTTTTAGCCCAATGTCGGTTCTCGCATTAGGAGGACTAATTTAGATTTTTATTGCCTAAGAGATTCATTTAAGGGATATTTCTTTATATAACGTAAATTGACTTTGATTCAGGAATTATCTACCTTTTTTTGTTTTGGTTAAATAGTCAAATACACACATACTCGTTTGGTTTCTTTTTAATTTTGAAAGTCAATCGATATAAATTTTAAGATGTATTTTTTTTACCATATTGATATGAAAAAAGTTGCAGTTTATAGTATTTTCTATATAATTTTTGAATATCTAAAATTTTATTTTAAAATATAGAATGAATGCAATCTAATTTAACTTTGAAAATTGTCAAATTGACTCTCGAAAAATGAAATATAACAACTAAAAAGGAATGGAGGGAGTACTTTCTTTTTGGAGTTTCATAGATTTTTTATTTTTTGGTTTCCTACCTGGTGTTCGGAGTTGACGTTTTATAGATAAATTATCACGAATATAAATTTTCTTATTGAACTATTACTAAATGTTTATAGAAACAAACTTTATCTAAAAAAATTTCATTTTTCTTATCTGAAATATCATTATTGTTTAGGTGGAAAAGAAGTGACCCATATAATTAAAGTGTGTTTCACCAAACATTTGGTGATGATATAAAAAAAAAAACTCAAAAAATCAAGTTATATGTTAAGTGTGTTTTTTTATCCTTGGAACACAAGGTTCCCTTATTAGACACGTTTTCTATTGAAACCTTTTATATATTTAAGCTTCAAAATCAATGCTTTTCTAGTTAATGCTGAATGAATTCAATCCATTCAACCATACTTTAATAGTAGTTTAATGTTATCATTTGACTAACGGTTTCAGTCGGCAACGTAACGGTTGAAGAAATGTAAACATTGGAAAATTTAAGCTTTATATTATGGTTATCGGCATTAGGAATTAGGAAATATATTAACTAAGTAAAATATGACGATAATAACACAAAAAAAAAATCTTTTTGTAGTTGCACAAAAAGTTTAACCTATAAAATGCTAATTCCATTTTCAATTCCTTAATTAGTACATTTTCCATTAATTAGTACATCTTCTGATTTAAGTCTAACAGGATGTCTTAAAATCCCGTTTTCGTTTACAATTTTTTATGTTATTGTTGATCAATCTATCTTAGAGTAAAACAATAGAAACTTGGAATTGGAACTCTTTTTTTTTTTTTGTCACTAATGATGCCGTAGACTGAAAATGATGAAAATCCTACCTATAAAGGAAAGGCAGGATCATTGTCTCTCGATAACACACTCGATACAAAAGACGCTCCCTTCCTCCCACGCTCTTATATAGACGGTAGGTAAATAGATCTTCATAATACAATTATCATTCATGAACCCAAACTTACATATGTACACCAATTCAACTTACAGCCAACAATGTTCTTTTGGGGGAAATGCTATTTTATTCGAATGATATATAGTGTTCTCAAAATTGGACTTACTTTGCTAATAAAAAGAGAAATTTTACATAAACTTGGTCACACCCAAAGTGAAAAATGAACTTTGCTGAGAAGAGAATTTTACAGAAAGTTATCTGCACACAAACTGAAAATGAAGCAAACGATCATATCTTCTTCAGCTGTAAACACAAGAATTCTTCTTGAACTTGATGGGTTTTGTGCTAGTTGAGTCGATGACTAAATCACATGAGATTTCCTTTTTGTGCTTTGTTCTGACTAATTTCCCCACCACATCTCCGCGCGACTTGATTTCAAACTCCAACTTTAATGGAACTTTAAATCCGCCGTTGGTTGCTGCATCAAGACTTGATCCAGCTCCATACAAGGGAACCTTTGCTGCTTCTATGCTCACTAACTCGGTCCGCCTACTCTTCCTCGGTTGAAAATACTTTTTTAGCTGCAAAACCAAAGAAAATAAAGAATATGATGTTAGCAAGACGTGCAATAGGTCAAGTTTTACCAATCGATGTTGTTTCTCCGTTTTCTCAACATTGGTGACATTTCCCACCATGAATTTGGCAGCTTGTACAGAGAGGGTGTCACATTGAGCCCTTTAAAAACATAACATGTCAAAGCCCCCAAACTTGGGCAAGTTAGACTCGGTATATATAGATTGACATGTTATTTTAAGCATAATACAAATTAGCCTATCTAAAAGGGTAAGGTCAATTTGGACTGCAGAATGTAGCCCAAAAAATAACTTATCAAAACATTAAAAAATAAGTTTTTGTGTTTGTTTAGGATTAAAAAAAAACTTTTATTAGTTCGGTAATTAGTCAAAATTATAAAAGAACAAACACCTAAATGAAAATGATTTTGAGTTGGGTTACGATCCTTTGTTTAGCCCAATTTGACCCGTCCATTCTTTATCCAGACAAATATTGGGGAGTCTATTACCAATCTATTATTCACTCAATCTGTTTTAACTTGCCTAAATTAGTCCAAACCGTCCATCTAACACCCCGCTAAAACAATGCTTGCTAATTGAAAAGGCAGAACAACAAGAGAGATATCCTTACCAAGAAATGAAAGAAATATGTAATGAGATTACCTGACCACTAGCAACAACGATGTCTGAATAAATGAGATTGATGGGGGTGGAGGTAACATGAATGCCATAGAACGTAGCAGGATTGTACACACTTATTCTCAACGACGCATTCACTGTCATCATCTTAGTTACAACTCCAGTGGAGTCCGAACCTTCACCAACGTAGAAGTTATTCACAACCATGCTCTGAAAAGAACCACAAAGAAAAAGTTGGTCAACTTGCTAGAACTATGAACCAAAGGCTTTCTGGCTTTTAAGCCTTCTTTCCTAGTCCCCACTTGCAGCTCTTGACAAAAAAATTAACATCATGAGGAGAAAGAGTGCTTATCAGTGACTTGCTATTGAAATATAACCATGTCAATTTTGGATTTCGCTGCTACCATCCTCTATACTATCAATTGGATCAATTATAACAAGTCACACACACATACTAAATTCAATAAAGAAGTGTCATGATAGATGGAATTGGATGTTGTATCAGGATACTTAGTACCATTAGAAGCATGAAATCACACAGGAATTTCACACAATAGTTTCAATATTGCAACTCCACCCTGTGTGAACTTCCTTTGTCCTAACTTATGTGATACAGTTGAAATTTCAAGATTCAAACTTCTAAACTCTGACCATGAATTCAAACAGAAACTTTCAGTTTTTTTGAAATAAAATGTATATATTTGAAAACTACATATCAAAGAAAAACACTGCCTCTCGAATTCGAAACTCCAACAGTGCCATTGTTTATTTCAATAAAGTTAGTACTAATATTTTGTTTAGTGCTGAAAACAGTCATATCTATTACCAATGCGCAATAAAAGCCAAAACACCATCAAAACTGCAGACAGTTTAGCCTCTTGCCCAGAAGCTGACATATACTACCTATGTCTCATAATTTGGAGTAGTAACACAAAATTCAGAAATTTCATTCTACTAGAGTATTAGCTTTTGCCAAAATCCTATAACCAATTTTTTAGAATCAATAAACTCAAAATTCTGAATTCGCTTTTCTATGGGAGCAAAGAAGCATACCCTGACAGTAATCTCAGCTTTGAAAGGACGTGCAGCGCCCCATATGATGAGGCAAAAGATAGTGAACAAAACAACAAACCCCAAAAGAGCAAGCAAAGCCTGACACCGCCGAGTTAATCCCTTCTCCTCATCAAATTCATCATACTTACCTTCTTCCACAATTACATTACATTCCGGCCACCCTTTATCGTTCCTTTTCCTGCCATTTTTCCTGCCGGACGACGACCTAAATATCCCGGAAAATCGACTAGCCGATGAATTCCTCGAGTGCCGCCCAAATGAAGGATGCGAAGGAGATTCCATTGGACTATTGAAACTCGGCGTCGGCTGCATAGATGCTGATTTATCCCCATCCTGTGAGTCCCTTGAAGGACTCTGTACATAGTAAACTGGCCGTTTTGGTGACCTCGACGGCGACGACGGAGCTAAACTTGTTATATCTGACTCTGATTTTGCGTGCAACATTTTTTCAAAAAAATAAAAAATTCTACAACTGAATTACAGTAGAATTCTGAACAGTCTGACACAAAACTACCCAGAAAAAATCTTTGAATATTTTATGGAATTGTTCATAAATTCAAAAATCCCATGAACTGTGTGTTTTGTATGAATTGCATGGGATTTTTATTTATTTAATTTGCAGATTTTTTGTAGAGGAACAGAGAAGTAGTATGAGGAAGCAGAGTGTGTGAAGCATATAAGAGACAAGTACAAGGAGGAGGTCCGGAAGGTGGCCGAAGCTGAACCTGATTCCGAGCCTAATCAACAACGTTGGTTCGGAAATGAGTGTCGGCAGCCACTTGTCACTGTCGAACAAAATGGAACTAATTTTGGTAATAATATACTCATTAAAACTCGTTTTTTTTTTTTAAAAATAAAAATAAAAAATAATTAAAAAAATAAAATAAATATATATATATATAAAAAAGATTATGGTGTTGATTAATTAGAGTACAATTTAAATAGTTGAAAAATGGCTTTATGAAATTTTTATATGCTTTACTTGTTGATCGTCGATTAAACAAATTGTATAATTAAACAATAACAATAATAACACATTTCAATGAAATTTTGTGAGGTTTGGGAAGAATAGAATATACACATATTTTATTATTATCTCATTAGGGTATAGATTATTTTGAAAGACCATGACTAAAGTATAACAAAAATTTTTGAAACAAAGTGTATAACTAAAATAACATTTATAGAATAATTAAGTTTTCTAACTTTACACACCTTAATTATTTCTTCAAATCCCAACTACCTCTCACTAAATATTAGACAGATATTAAAACAAAACATTAATTGATTAATTGTGTAGCATGTTTCTCTCTTCTAAGAATCATTTTTTAGTCTCTAATAATTGTTATTTCATTTCATTAATCACTATACCATCTTTTGGTGCAACGAATTCATTAAAAAGATTTGATTAATACTTTTGGATTTTAGACAAGCTACCTAATTTAGATTCTTTAATTTATTAGACTTTCTTCACTAACTACTGCCCTACTCTGATAGTTCTCTAATTAATTTTTAAAAAAAAAATCAAATTAGAAAAGCAAGAAAATGCCAACTATTTTACGACTGTCATTTGATTTATTTGCATTCCCGTAAAAGATAATGTTGTGTGTTTAGTTTCTTCTTTGGATAGAATAAGTACAATGCTACTCAAACAGTATCTGTTTTGTTCAGTTAGTGGTAGGGTCTGAGTGAATAAGAAATATTAATGTAATAGAACAACTTTATTTTGTACTTTTTCGACTGCATTCGGTATTCAATATTTGTGTTAGAGTTATTAATTTAAATTAATATTGTGTAAGGCCTATTACTAAATAAAGAAATGTTTTTTTTTTAAGTTTTCAAAGTTTGAACCCTAGCCTTCTATTATGGATAAACGAATTATATTCATCCCAAATCAATCATGGCAGTGCCACTTTTGAGAGTTGTATTGTTTATAATATCTGAATTTAATAAGATACAGTAATGTCCCAATTCTTAAGTCGCTACACCAAGCAGTGTAACTTATAACTTGTAGCATAACAAAATATTGAAATTCTTTCTTATGAAATATAATATTTTCAATTGCAATGTCAAGTGGCATGAAGAATATTTATAAAGGAACTAACTCTTCTTCTTATTAACCCTTATTATTATAGTAGAATTAGAACCAAAAGAATAAAACTACGCACTAATGAAGAATCATAAGATCAGTTCACTGTCAACGTATAAGTATAAATAATGTATACATATCGTTTTCAAATTATTATTGCATGTAAATTCATATATTTGAGCCTATTCACCTACTTACGCAACCATTGCTCAACTTGAATAGTGGAATGATTAGGGATTAACTCCACAATGAAAATCACACAAAAAATTTCAAGGATAAAGACTGTCATGTTTATTTATTTTGATGATGAGTGACAGAATTGGACAATAACAGGGAAAAAGCAGTTGGTTGATGGAAAATGTGGGTCATTAATTTATTATTGAACTGCTGTGTGTGGGGATACAATCCAAATATGACATTGCCATGGGCCACTTATTGAATCACATTTTGCCGACTGAATTATACATTCCAACACTTCAAAAAAAAAAAAAAAAACAATACTACTAACCTGCATCACATATCTTTTACAGAAAAAAAAACCAGCATCACATATATTCATATACTTATTGTGCCTTGTACTTTCACCTACTTCAACACAACTAATTGTATAAGTAGATGGGAAATGTAATTAAAAGAATAACATCATTTTACACATTACTGAAACATCTTTTCGTTTATCCTCTTTTGTACAAGCAGATTAAGCTCATCGACTGCTGGTTCCAATCAATATCATAAATTACAGAGTAAAATTCCCTTATCCGTGACTGCAAAAATACGATAAGTAATGATACCTTCCTCGCAAAAATGAATATCCATCTCCTAATGTTCAACATCCCTACATTCTTGATTTTTACTAAATTACTCTTTCTGTTTCCGGCAAAAGCAACTATGTCAACTTCAATTTTGTTGTTTTGGATAAAGCTCGTTAAAAGTTTCTCAACAGTTACTCTGATCTGGCAGTTGTGAAGAAGGAATGGAAGCCTGAAGCTTGAACGGGTAATATGTCACCAAACCTGCCCACTTGCCCATCAGTTAGTATTGATCCCAGCTTCAGCGTGCTCTCGCCAAATTTGCTGCCAACCTGGATATTGTAGGTAACAAAAATCAGGCTTACATGAGCAAAACAACTTATTTTGTCAAATCAATAATTCAGTTCATGATTCACAGTTTAAAATAACAGCTCCAATAACTGAAAGTGCACGCTCTGAATGACAAAGACCTGAACTTTGTTTGTGATAAGGAGCTACAATATCAGACTCACCTTATCTGAAGTAGCCTTTACATTCTCATCATAAACTAGAAGATGCTTTGGTAGCAAAGTGTGTTGAAAATGAGGAAAAGCAAACAAGACATGTCTAGGCTCTCGCCTTTGAGAATCATGGAGAAATTATTTTTAAAAGGCCAAAAAAAGGCAAAACAACTCTCAAATTAATTTCTCCCTATTTTTATGTATTCACTTTTAGTAAGAAAGTGGACAGTTTAAAACAAGCAGACTGGTTGATCATTCTATAATGCATCTTTGACGATAGACATTCTTCCAGTACGAAAAATTACATCATCAATTTAATGGAAGTTTGTTATTCACCTAATTTGCCAACGTTACAAAGTAAAACAATAAGAAAACATAAAATGAAATTCATAAAACTGAGGTGTGAGACAAGCTTCACGTCTATTCATAAGATTATCACAAGGAACAGGTCAATATGCAATTTTGAGCGGAAACATATCGTACATAAAACTAAAGGACAGTTAACAAATCAGGATCCACAAAATAAGACGAAAAATATATTTTTCTTTTTCTGCACGGTTTTGTTTATTCCTATATATCTTTAGCTCTCAAAAATATTTTGGAAAAGTCACCTCTTTTGGTTAATAGAAGAAAAAAAAAGAGAAGGTGTGCATGGAACTGCAGGCATAAAATAGGATTACAAAGAAGGAAGGTTCTACAGAGACTAGGCAAAGAAGAATTTACCTGCATAAATGATTTCAAAAACGGCGATGTTATCCCGGAACTAGAATTTTCATCAATATCAACCTTTCGAGACAGTTCGTCATTTGTGTAACTTTTCCAGGGACTTCTTGATGAAACATCATCAATAGATGCTGAGATTGATGCCTTGGTTGGCCCTCTTGAAGACAATGCTGGGGCACTGAATTACAAAAATAAAAAATTACACATTGCATCAAAGGATACATGACAAATGGTAGTAACCTATTACACATAGGGAACATTAAAGAAGATCACTTTAGAGAACAAACTGTAATAACCAACATAAGGAATGCAATGTGATTTCTACATGTGTGTGAATTGTCATCCCTTTATCTCGATAATCAAGGAGGGAAAATCCTGGTACAAGGAAAAGAGTACCACAAACTGAACAGAAAATGAATTGAACAGTGTAATTTATAAAATTTAAATAAAATATCAACCTGATGGGGAGATATTTGAAGCGAGGTACTGCAGAGCAGCGCATGATGTTAGATTCTGAATTGGTTGGCAGTTTCTGTGCAGTATCTGTATACATCCGATTAAGCTGAACAAAGAACCCAAGGAGGACAGCATGCCTCAGGTATGACTGCCTCTCATTCTCCCAAAGATATGGCTCATAGCTGGAAATAAATCAGCCAAAGTGTCAACCAACTAGATTAAGAAGGCACAATACATCAATTTACTATTCACCCAATGGCACTCCACCTCCACCAAAAGAGGCAACAGAATCCGAGTAAAACCAATAGAATGTAATTTCATATATCCTTAGCAACAAAGTGTGCAGTTAAAGATGCAAAGACAGATGAAGCAGTTGATAAATGACATTCTAATAATATGCTCCTTCAGCCATTTTGCTGCCCAACATGATAAATAAAAATTAGAAAAGTATTCACACCAGTCCCATGAATTTTGCAACAATTACTGCTCAAGGGTATGGACCTACAGTATGAAGTAGACAGTTCTCAGGCAACAAACCATCTTTACATGGCATTCACCAAAGAAGTTCCATTATAACAGCACAAGCTTTTTTAAAATCCTGTTGCATCAGAAACGTTCCAGCTATAACTGGATGCAAGCAATGCATGTGAAATTTTTGTAGAGTGATCATATTTGGTAGAACTTTTAATTTGGGATTAGCAGTCCAGAATTTTTTACACCACAATTCTGGTATTATTTTTGTACCATTCGCTATGTGGATAACAATCCCGAGATTACAAACCCAGAATAAAACAACAAAATGACATTTGCCTTTCTCCGAAGTCTTTTTAGAAAGTCAAGATTAAACTTAGAAATAAAAGTTTGTCCAAGTTTATTTTCTTTTTTTTTTTTTAGAAGAAAGTGATTTTATCCAAGTTTATCTACTTTAAGCCAAACATGTGTTTCCTATTATACCCGGTATAATATCCCATTTTTTATCCAATAAACTTATACCCACTAAATAGCCCCGTCATTGTTTAATCCTTGTATTCTACTTTGATCTTTTCAAAATACTTCATCATTTCTTTTTGTGTAGAATGAATTAACCTTCTAATATTCAGGCCTAATAAAAAAATTCTCATTAATGGAAAACAGGGAATAGCATCTTGAAGATGCGGTACAAAAGCAAATTTATATAGCGGCATGAATATTTTCATCGAGTTTATCTGGTTTGGAAAAGCTTACGTGAGCCAATCAATAGGATCCAGTCCTTGTGCAAAGCTACTTATCAACCCATTGACACGCTCTTCGGAGACTGACTTGTTTAGTTGTACATCCTGCTTTCTTCTAAAAGGATGCTTTACCTTAGGCATTTTCAATGACTCTTCATTTGCACTACAATCACCACCAGAGAGGATATCTGAAGCAAATCTTAGATCCAATAGAACTTGCAACACCCCTTTCTCTGAAACTCGAGATCCCTGGGTTTCTTGACTGGAAAGGAAGTCTCCATAAATATGAATCATCTATCAATATTTGACAGTCATCAGAATACATAAGCATCAATTGTTATAAAGTGTAAGAACAATAAATTAGCTCTCTCAAAGCAAATCAAATACCAGTACCTTCTAAAAGGAAAAAGACAAACCAAATAGAAATTGTAGCTGAGAATGATAACGTTTTTGATGAATTGTTAAAAGAACTTTACAGACTTGTCTAGCAAACAGTAGGCAACACAGTTATCAACTAACCTGGATTCATGTCATTTGAATGGTTTTGACAATTGAGAAATAACCAAGTGGTAAGATCCCCCCAACTCTAATCATAATATTGGGAATCTGAGTGACCAGGGGATTAAAGTTGGAAAACCACTGTTAAGCTCCTGGATAGCAGTTTTTAGGTGGATTCTACCATATTAGAGAAATGTATTTGGTCTCTATGACAGAATCACTGGAGTGGTCAGTGGAGCAGTTTGAGGTTCTTATCGCAAAAGGTAGACACTACACATAATGAGGTAAAACAACAGCAAAGTTGACACAATCTATGTGCAAACATAGAAGAAACTTCTCATTGACTTTAGTTTACAATGTATAAGATGAGTCTTGGGCAATTTATAATATGAAAAGCAATCAATCCTATTCTTATAAGGTAAGTGAATATTCTATAGTTAAATACAGACTACCCTAGAGTATCCTAAAGAATAATCTATAAGATTTTCTTTGTTCAATTAAAATGAATTAAATCTAAAATGTATATGAATCTGGACACATATACACTTCACATTCTAACATAGCCTCTCAAACTCAAAGTGGGCAAACCAGCTTGTATTCACTTATTTTAAAAACATAGACCACAAAATCTCGTTGGTATAATGCAGAATCACCAAAAAAGATGATGTTTCATCCTCCAGATAGTCACTAATAACTACTCTCTTTTTCATTTATATGCATATCTTTCTTCTTTTTTCTTTTATTTTTTTATAATTGTGGTGTCCGGGCCAGTTTGCGCTTTGATTGATTCCACGTGATACCTCCCACCTCCAACAGCAACATATATGAGGTAACTCTTCTACCAAGGCAAGAACAAATGGAAAGAAATCACCTAGTGTTTTTGTCTATGTTGGGATGGGAATTGAACCTGAGACCTCATGGTACTCAACCCAAGTCAATGACCACTAGGCCACGCCCTTGGGTATCTGCATATCTTTCTTTTTACCATAGATTTATTTATTCATTTTTCAGCACACCTCATATTCTTCAAAACTAGTGAAAACCTTGATTTCTAACTACAGAACTGTGTAAAGCCTTTTAGCTGATCTACAAAAAAGTCTTACAGATCAATAACTGTTCAACCATATTTCTAAGAGACAACCAAAAGACTGAGTTGTTAGATGTGCCCAACTTTTTTTTTTTTGGATAAGGTGATGTGCCCAACTTTAAATGATATATCTTTAAATAAGAAATCCTTTTCCTTACTGCTTGATAGGGTAATATGGCTATAACAATCCAACTTTATAACTAGCTCAAGCTTTGAAGACCAGATATTCAGTAAATTCATCAGGAAAAGAAAATCAGATATGCAAGATAAACTTGAGTAAACATATTGGTTTCTTCCTTTTTTTTAAAAGGCTCTAGAGAGCAATGTCAAAACAGGTAACGTTACGAGGTCAACAAATAAAATAATTTAGTAGAAATTCAAAAAAGCTGAAGATTAAAATAAAATAGCACACATCTTTCCAAAACTATAGAGACGTAAACAAAATCTTTACGAATTGAATAAGATCACCAATGCTGGTGATTCATACTTCCAGGTTTTTATTAAAAAGAGATAAATGTATCATGAGCCAAATTCAAACATTAACAATAACAATCTCTAAGAAGATTTAGTAAAGCACAGAGAAATCAGCAACAGGAAATGAAAGAATGGTTAGTAAGAAATTGGCCTTAGCATAAGACAAGCAAGAAATCAAATTCACGGGAAGTTTCAGACAAACAGTGTGGTCATTTCAACGAGGGACCTTTTGGCGTCCATTAGATTCCAGCAGAAACTAACTCTGGAAAATGGCATCATACTTTCTTGCTTTTCATACCTTCCCACAACTATGGAAGATAATCCATATGATAAGATGACAAGTAATATTTCTCAAAAACATTGAAAATTGAAGAAAAGAAGCGCGTACTCTTTCAATACCTTATCTAACAATCTTGAGGCAAAGTTTTTCAGAATAGGCTTATCAAGCACAAGTCCACCTACTCGCTGAATTTCTTCGCAGGCTTGGAATAGAAAAGAGGTTATGTACAAAGAAGGCATAGAAGGAAGCAATATCTTCATCTCTGACTCGCCTTCATTTGACTGATCTTGCTTAACAACAGTCTCCTCCCAGCCCTGCCGACAAGTTAAGATGAGGAAGCTTGATTAAATCAACTTATAGCAATCAATTATCAATTAAGAGGAGATACAAACTTGATAAACTAATTTAGAGTAACTAAAGAAGAAGGGGATGAAGCTTGTATTGCATATTATCTGAGCATGAATGACTTGTAATGGTTCACTTTCCAATAAGCAGTATAATCTTTATTCATGGCGTAAAAGAATGCTGAAAGAGGACTATGTAAACCAGAAAAAAAGATATGTATACAGACAACTTTACATTCCCATCAAGGATAAGCATGAAAAAGACCTGGTGCCTTACATCCCCGTGCATGACAAGGAACCCGCTCTACCCAAAACCTGTAGAAAAATCAAAGCCTTGTTTTTGTTTTTTGGAATAGGCGTGCTTTCTTTTCTTTTTTCCTTTTCCTATAAGGATAGTGCCTGTGACAACATGCCTGCACCTTGACCAATCCATCGGCTACCTTTCAGCCAACACAAATATAATGTTCTTCTACCCACCAAGACTTGGAGATGGAAAGAAATCACCTAATCTATTTTTGTTTTTGTGTAGGCAAGTTCAGAGTTAGGAATCTTCTAATGTTACTTTATACCAAGTACTAGACAACAACAAGCAAAAAACCTGTCATTCTCTCTTGGAGATAAATTTGATGTCAAATCAATCCAAACAATTAAACTGGAATTTACAAACAGCATTACACCTGACAGAAGGATTGGGTGTCTTTTGTAGAGAATCATGTTTTGATGTAGATTCTCCACTTTTTGGTATTCTTATTGTATATGGGAGCTTTCATTCCCATTGTTAATAATATCATTTACCTTATCACAAAAAATTGGTAGTGAACACTCCCTGACTTTGTGAAAGTTGATGTTTTTTTTCTTTCCCTGATAAATTTGTGACATAACTTTATATGCAGCATAAGAAGTCATACAAAATTAATTGAGAATCGCCTATTGTTTTTAAAGGAAATCAAGAATTGCATCAGTAGATGTATAGGGCATGCCTGTTTATATAACTTTTGTGATATCCTGACTAGATTAAAAAAAACAACTTTTTTACCAAACTATAAACTAAGTAACCTCCTATGAAGAAAACACCAAACAAGTGTTCCTATACCATAACTAGCAGAAACCTAAGGCCTGTCTTTTTCTTGCATTGCCCTCAAAAATAGAGAGGGCCCTCACAAAAATTTAAGAGGATGCTAAACCATGGGGATGCTCTCTATTTAACATTTCCTAATCTAAAATTTAATGAATTAACTACCCCTGGTATTAAACTATGGGGTCTCAGCTATACTAATCCTCTATATCCATTCCAGTCTATTTGGGCCCATTGATTCATAATAAAACTTATCAGCAGAAAATTATACAAAATCCAGGATCAGAAGATGTGATTTTCAAGTTACTTTGATAACAAGTGCTGCAAAGTAATTACCAGGACCACTGACAGAAGTGACTAATATAATACAGGTATGATTAACAAACATCTAAAGGAAGCATAAGAATAAAAATGATATGTAAAGTCCTTTAGGAAACCCAGCCAGAACAGTTTTAAGAATAGCACTTACTCTCAAGGTTGTTGTTGCCAACAATGCATCATCCTGTTTGAGATTTTGGGATAAGATAACTGAAAGTTCATCAGAAACCCAAGATATCCACATATTATAAGCTCTGATGCAAAGATCTTGCGTCATTTTACTTAGCTCTTCAAGCTGTGGGCTTGAACTGTCATTCACTCCGAACAAAGCAGCAGAAGCCAATGAACTTTGTCTTCTGGGTGAATCAAACATTGTATTTCCAGGACCATCAGAGGTTGGGGAGTCAACAGATGGCATAGAGTACCTTAAAAGAGTTGGGGTCTTAAGCGAGCCAGCCCCTCTAGTTTCACTCACCCATGACCTTGGTGACCCAAGTATGACAGGAATGTGTCTGGAATGCTTCTGGAATGCAAACAAAAGTCGCCCTATAAATATTGACCGCTCAACAAGTATAGCAGGTGTTGGCACTGACTCGTCCATTGAGTTTTTGTTTTGAAGGTTATCAGACAAAGCATCCAACTCACTCTTCAGTTCCATTAGTATAGCTGACATACTTTGGTAACATTTATTTTGTAAATATGGGGCCAGATCTTTCAGTCTCAAGGATGCCTTGGGAGACTCCAGGAAGCTTAGCAGGTCTTTTAGAACACTCTCACAGCAGCTGTCCACAGCATCTCTAATCCTGCTGACTTCATCCCCGAAGTAAGCATTGAGACAACTTCGAAAATCATTCTCCTCGGGCTGCTGTGACTTGGCACCAGGAATGGTGGTAACTTTTTTACCATTTGGTTCCATGAACCAAACACCTCCACCATTTAAAGATCTATTCAAGTATGCCTGAAAACTGACCTGCTCACCAGGAGTTCCTGAGATGGCCCGCGCTGACGCTACAACATCAACCAATCCACTCAACTCATCAAATCCTTTATCAATAATTGCTTTCATCCTTCTAACAAAAGCATCTTCAAATATCTCGTCCCACAGGTCCGAATCACCTCCCAAGACAAGCTCACGTGTTCTCTTCCATGGCAACTCAATTTCAGACCCAAAAACACTCTTAAGCCACTCCAAACTCCCTTCCAAGACCTTCTTATTTTCCATGGTTTCCCGTACCAATGTCTCAGCAGATGCAAGCTCTTTTCCACAGCTGATAACATCGATCAAGTATTTGCCATTGATTTTGTTCATTATTTCCTTGCCACAATTCCTCAACCAATCAGAACATGCCTTCGAAACGAAATCCCTATCCAACATTACCATTTGTGATTGCAGATCATCTCTAAATGAGTTCCACAACCTCACTTCCTCATCCGGATTAGGTATTCCACCAAACAATTGAGAGGCAGGAGGTGAACCCAATACAGTCTTATAAAACAAAGGCATATCATTTAGCACTTGCAAGAATAATTCTCCTACTTGACCCACAGTAACTTGAATAATCTTTAATGCCTCGCAATAAACTAAAATCACATCGGAGCTAGTAGCATTACCACTGGAACATGCATTTAGTTTCTGAGAAATACACAATTTACGCGAATCAAGGAATAATGTCAGAACCTGTTTGGGAACAAGCTCATCAATGACAGCAACTGCAGCTAAAGCATCCGCATAAGCTTTTATCCCGAGGCCAAGTGCTTGATCCAACAATCTCTCTCTGCTTTTCTGCGAGATCTGAAATTTAAAACTCTCCACAATTTGCCATTGATGCTGAAGCAACGGAAATTTGGACAGTACACTTTTGTAATCCTTATTTCTATGCAAACTATGGTGAACGTGTTTAGCACGGGCGTAACGTGCAGAAGATTCTAAAAACATTGATTCATCGAGACAACCCCAGATATTCTCCGGCGTATCAACAAGATACTTAACCCTACAGGCAATTCCGTAAATCCGAGCTTTTGCAGGGTCAGAAGAAACAACGGACTTAGGGGATTCAGCAACGGTGGAAGAGAGAGAATGAATAATGCCGTGGTGTATCGCGGCTATATTGGCAGAAATTGACTCACATGAGGATTTCATTAGAACAATGGAATCAGCGGAATCGATGAGATCTCGATAGCGATTGCCGACGAGTTGCCGAAGCTCTTCGCTCTTGTCTTGGATCTGTTTCCTGGTGACCGCTTCCACATTTCGGATTTCAGCAATTGGCTTTGTACGGAAGAGTAATTCAGCATCTTGGTTTCTTACGCCGCCGGCGGATACTGCTACGGGGGTAGACGTCAGGCGGTTTTGATCGGCGGGTAGTGTCGGTGATGGGGATTTCGGTGTCACTACCCTCATTTTGTCGCCGGCAACAGAGAGGAGATTTCACAGTTGAGGTGACAGTACAGATACTAGAGATGAAAGGATATTTTCATGGACGAAATTGTAAAGCACTGAATAACTTCCATTTTTCGTCAAGGATGGTGTAGTATGACTTGAGTAGCGGGTACGTACCAGCTATACAGAGTTCAGCGAAAACGCGGGGCGGGTCAATCCTAACTCACAAAGCGGGGCGGGTCAATTTTTTAGTGGGTTGCGTTGTATGGGTTGTTTAAATGGATACTATAATAAAAACAAAAAGAGTGTAAATTGATGAATATAATTAATTGGAATATTAATAGTTCTAATAGTCGACTATCCATGTTTTTTTTCACTTTATCCGTGATGATTTGATTTCTCATCCTGTAGTCTTACTTTTCATTTGCTCTTTTCCTTACTCTCAATTTTGAAAAAAATAAATGAAGAAACAATAAACAGTAGGGGGGGAAAAATTGTCTTTGGTATAAATTAAGATACAACGCACTTGGAATTTTTTGACATTTGACGGATTGGGTTCTCTTAACTTTTTTCTTTTATTGGTAAATTAGGATTAGCATTGAAACAAAATAAATTGAACACTTCTTACAATATTTGCCTAATTTAAAATAGAATTGACATACGCAGAATGACAAATTGAATAGTTCTCTTAATAGAAGAAGGTGACTAAAATTAGCAAAAAAAAATAAAAAATAAAAAATTATTGAGTGGGAATATTGTTCTGTGGAAGAAAGAAAATTGGAAAGTTTGAAGGGATAAGTTTTACCAAAGCTGAAACGTAAAATTAAGGAATTACAGTGATTGATTTAAATTACTATAAAACAAAAAGGATTATTAAGTTGAATAACTATCTCAAGTGTCTTAAAATAAAATTAATATAGCGCTTATTAATCACAACGTGGATATAAAAAAAAAAATCACAACGTGGTATAATTTTTTATAAAAAAGAGGTACTTCTATTATTTAAATTAAAGCTCCAATTTTTTTATTTTATTACAATCATAGTTTAAAATCTTGTAACAGCATAATATGCGATCTTTTTTTAAAAAAAAATAAATGATGATTCAGTCAGTATATAAAGAAAAAGATATGGAAATCACGATTAAGTTAGCATTTATTAATAGATTTTGGTTCGAAAATTTCATTGTCAAATACCTGATTGATATGAAATTTGTTTTGATATTAAATATTTTTAAGTCTTCAAAAATTAATTCTGCACACCTAAAATTTCAAAAATATCTAAAGAAAATATATGTCCAAGCATAACTACAACTCTTTGAGTTTCAAATTTTAAACTTCTAACTTCAAAATATCAGGACGAAACAAGATGTAAGTGTTGTCCTTATTACCAACATGGGTTTTAGTGCAGTTGTGATACTGTTTCACTCTTACACTCTATTTGGATCATTGTTACCTATTGTATTGTATTGTATCGTGTTACCATACCTACGATGTTTGTTTTGATTGTTACTTAAAATGTATTGTATTGTTAAATTTCACT
This sequence comes from Solanum verrucosum, assembly GCF_900185275.1. NCBI lineage: Eukaryota > Viridiplantae > Streptophyta > Magnoliopsida > Solanales > Solanaceae > Solanum > Solanum verrucosum. Next base: position 507,288 of record NW_026020014.1, on the reverse strand, counting down.
GTTACGTAATAATGAAAACACTCATTTCATGGAACAACCGATTTGGTGTGTTCCCATTGTTACTTAATTTATTTTTCTAATTATATCCTTACATAATATTTCATAATACTTTTTTACCCGTTAACCTATATTATTTAATTCTAGTCAAACCTCCTACCCTAGAATAATTAAGGATATTTTAGTAAATTTATAAATTACAATATCAGTACGATAACAATAAAAATATTTTTAAACAACAACAAACAATATCGTCTAGTCAAACATTATATCTATTATACAGTACAGTACACTACAATACAGTACATTATGAAATAATGGATTATAATAATCCAAACAGCGTGTAATTAAAGTCTTAGGTGATATGACAAAATTCATACACCTAATGAGCCATGCAGTGTGATCTAAATTTAATCGAGGCTGCTTCGGAGACTGTGTCTGTCCTTATCAGCTTTTATCATTGTCCAACTAGGGCATGACAAAGAGAGAGACTATTCAAAAAATAGAACAACGTTTAAATGTGTTTTAGGTGAGTAAGGAAGAAGACACGGTGGTATGTGTCAGCACCAAGATGCTTATAAAATATAGTCACCATTACAAACATTTGCTGAAAAAAGGGGATTTGGAAAATCAATTCTAGTGTTCCTGTCTCTCGACTTTTCTTATTCTTGCTTAGAGAAAGAGAAAGAGAAAGAGAAAGGGGAAGATTCATTCCTTCATATCTTAATTTTGAACTTTTAAACAACAAAAATAGTGTATAAATTGGGATTTCTACTTCAGATCATTAAACCAAAATGTTAGAAGGAAAAGGTGTGATTGAAGATACAGATATGCCAGTGAAGATGCAGATCCAGGCTATGCGTTGGGCTTCTCAAGCTTTGGATGTTTATGATGTTTTGGACTACAGATCCATTGCTGCTCATATTAAGAAGGTAAATCTGCGTGTCTTTGAACTGAGTTGTGTGACCAATCTAAAAGTTTAAACTGTTTAGGGAATGTTATTTGTTTAAATTATGTTCATACACCTTCCAGTCCAATCCTGGAAGTGCAGGGTGTTTCATTGAGAGAATGAGTTGTTCTCCTCGTGAGATAGTGGTAAGGTCTGCATATCCTCTAACTTGCCCAGACCACGGGGATTTCACCGGATTTGTTGTTGTTGTTGCCATTTTATCACATTATGAGTTAGTTTTTAGAATTGAATTAGGTCAAAGATACATTTTCTTAGTATGCAAATGTTTTGACTGCAATTCATTAATCCATTTGTTATCAAAGAATTTTTACGTGCTTGATTCTTCACACGTGAGGGAAAAAAGATATAATTAAGAGGGACAATCACACAGATTGAGACGTGAATGTTGTGGAAAATGGTTAAAAGATATAATAAAAAGTAGTAAATTTTTCGAGTTTTCATTCAATTTTTTATGAAAGTTTATTGGTTGTATATATGCAGGAGTTTGACAAGAAATATGGGGGTGGCTGGCAGTGTGTGGTGGGATCAAAATTTGGATGTTTCTTCACTCATACTAAAGGAACATTTATCTATTTCACCTTGGAGACTCTTAACTTCCTCATCTTCAAAGGAGCCACTTCTACTTAATGAGCTTTTGATTGTGAAAACAGGACTTGTAATTACTCTTTAGCTTAAAATTTTCATTGTTATGACTTGTGGGAATTTGTAATTTTTTTAGCCAATTTCCGCATGCACCAGATGCAAGCTAGTAGTTTATATTGCACAAGTTAAATGAGATGAATATGGGCATATCTTGTTTCCCTTATTAAACTCATGCCCATTGTATCAAAGAGCTTTCTCAATACATATCAAGGAGAAATTTTTGAATCCTTAAAGAGGACAGAATTTGTCGCCACTTGGAATGAAAAGTTAGATTTCTGAAATATGAATTACACTGATTATATTATACTTCTAATAATGATGGTATCTAGACCAACTTGTGCACACTTTGGAACCAATTGGCATGGTTCAGGTTCATTTATATTTTCCTCTTGAGGTGTTAGCAAGCACATCCATCTGTGGTGGATCCAAACCTGCTCTTTCTGAGAATCTGAAAACAACAGGTACAAGGGCTCAAGTTTTACATTACCTTGAAGGCTTGAACCAGTATGAGAACAAAATCATCTATACAAATCAACCTTTTCATTGGCATTTAGCAACAATAGACTCTTCAAACTACTGTTGGTTGTGTGTCAGATCCTCCAAGAGTGTGACAACATTTTTGGATGTTCCAAGCAACATAGATTCATTACATACTTAGCATGTTACAAAACGACATATGAAAGTAGAAGAATCAATGATGACCAAGTCTGAGATCATCAGATTTTTTCTTTATAACCAAAAATAACCAAGTCTTTGCATGAATAGGATCCAAAACTCAAAAGGAGGGAGGCAACACGACTACATGAGGATTTCCCGGGGATCACCCATCCTAGTACTTCCACGATCATCAGACCTTTACCAGAAAGTCTCAAAGAACAGGAGTTAGTAATGGCTTGTTCGAAAAGTATGCCTCCAAGTTTGCAATGACAAGATCAGCCATTTCCTTACGGGTCTCCACAGTGCCTGCTGCAGTATGAGGTGATAGTACAACATTATCAAGACTAGCTAGTTGCGTAGGCACTTCCGGTTCATGTTCAAGACCATCAAGCCCTGCTCCTCCCAACCTGCCTTCTGCAAGAGCAGACACCAGCTCAGGTTCATCAATATGAGAACCCCTTGCAATGTTGATGACAACTCCATTTGGACCCAATGCATCTATAACTTCACGGTTGATGATGTGGTGAGTTTCATCAGTTAAGGCACAAGCAACGACAAGGATCTGGCAATTGGAGGCCAAGTCGATAACACGTGAATAATAAGTGTACGTTGACTCTGATTTTTGTGAACGTGAATGGTAACTGATTGAACATCCAAAAGCTTCAGCTCTCTTGGCAATTGCTGAACCAATTCTCCCTAAGCCTACAATGCCTACTGATTTGCCGCTAAACTGAAAGGAAAATAAAGAGCAAACTAAGATAAGATAGGTTCAAAATACACAAGATCATCATGAGAAGCAGGTAATGTTCCTTGGGCTCAATATATAGCATCAGACCAGCTTTAATTAAGGGAAAAAATGGTCAAGAAGACCTTCTGTATACGAAATATCCAAATTTTATCTGCACGTAACACTTCGGGGTCATTCATATCGTTGTCGTTAGCAAATAGTCTCTTAGCCCTAATGGAAACAGCCAACATGAAGTATAATGGAGGATAATTTTGAATTACAATCAGAAGTAGAGAGATAAAGTTGGACCTAAAGGCCAAAAAATGTACCTTAGCGGTCAAATTGAAATCCTTTTCCTTCCAAATCCCATTCCTGACGAAGCGATCAGCTACACAAATCCTCCTCAAAGTTGCGATTGTGAGTAAAATAGCCGTGTCTGCAACATCGTCGGTGGGACCATCGGGTGCGGAAGTGACCCTAATCCCTCTCTCTTTGCACTTCACCAAATCAATCTTGTCAAGCCCAGAACTGTGACTCGATACAATTTCCAATCTAGGCAGCGAATCAATTAAAGCAGAGTCGGCTCCCTGAACTCCATTCCCCACCACTGCTCGGATAACGTCCGAGTGCAGTTTGAGAGATTCAGATGGAATTTCCCAGTATTTGAAGAGTGTGAAACGTTTCGCTAGCTCTTGTTGGATGTAATTGGACAATGGACGCATCAATAATACCCCTACTATCTCATCCATTTCTGATTACCACCACAAAAAAACCGACCTAGCAAATTTGTAAATGTAGTCCGACCAAAGGAACTCTCTTTGAAAAAGTTTGGTTTTTTGGAATATCATAGATTTATCCTTACACAAATACCTATAAAATAAGGGTGGTGTTGTCTAAAATCTTTGTTCTCCCCTCATCGAATTTTTCAATAACGATCTTAGGGCTAACAGAAAGGATTTACCTATATCAAATTTAGCTACAGATATAAGAAAGGGAGATTGTGCTCTTAACAAAACAATATATAGTGCAATTGGCACGAAAGTTGGGGGAGTTCTCAACGAAATTCTAGTCCATTTCCAAATAATTTGATGACACCCAGAAAGTTTGAATAAAAAAAGTTAAAATATTCAAAGCAAGCGTCAATCTTCAAGATTGGATCGACAATCTGAATTAGTAACAGTATTTTCCCCGCATCATTGTAAAACTATCACAGGAAGGCCTCTCCAGTCTCCACCCGACAATACTGCCAGTTTGATCATGAATTCTCTACTGAGCTCTCCCATTAAACCGTCACTGTTGTTATTGTTAAAGTATTAATTACGTTACGGAGACATAAAATGGAAAATAGTCAGATACAAACAGTGACAGCAAGTTGAAACACTCAAACAATCATGAAATATTTGGTCGAAAGTTCAGGAGACAATGTGCTCCTACGTGAAGTGAGAACCTAGTTGCTGCAGCAAATGTAAGGTCTAAACAATAATTATTAGCAGCCATTCGTATACTTAAACCACTGGAGTTAACAGCGGTTTGTTCAGAAAGTGAGCTTCTAAGTTCCCAAGGACCAGGTCGGCCATGGCCTTGCGTGTTTCCTCTGTGCCACTGCCTACATGAGGCAATAGGACCACATTCTCAAGGCCAAAAAGCTGCTCTGGTACTTCAGGCTCATTCTCAAACACATCAAGGCCAGCACCCCCTAATCGGCCTTCAAGAAGAGCAGATACAAGCTCCTTTTCATCAACATGAGGACCACGGCCAATGTTAATCAGAATCCCCTTTGATCCCAAAGCTTCCATGACTTCACGGTTGACAATATGACGAGTCTCAGGAGTTAGTGCACATGCCACAACCAGAATCTGGCAGTTGGAAGCCAACTCAACTACACTTGGATAATACTTATAATTTGTATTTGGCTTTTCTGATCTCGTGTAGTAACTAATTGGACAGCCAAAAGCCTCCGCTCTCTTAGCAATTGCTAAGCCAATCCTTCCCAATCCTATAATACCCACTGATTTGCCACTAAACTGCAAAAGAGATGCAAGGCAATCAGGTAAAGATTAAAATACATCCCAGTGGTCAAAATTTCATACAATTTAGCCAAATACAACAACATACCCAATGTAATCCCACAATGTGGGGTCTGGGGAAAATAATAACTTAGAAATTTATGGGTTCAACATTAAGAATATGAGTGAATCTCTGGTAAATACATCATTGGATGAACAATATGATCGCATTTCTCTCAGTTCATTTACCAGATATAACCAGAGTGTTACTGCAGAAAAAGGCTCCAAAAAGTTCTATTAAGAACAACCAGCAATTTCTAGTATAGTGGCCATAGCTTCTCACAATTAATGTGGAACCACCTCCAAGATAATTACTTACAACCAAGATGGTGATATAAGATGATTTACAGTTTCATCCTAAGGAAACTGAAGTTCTCCGCTAGCCAAAGACTTACTGGTACTAATATCAATTATCCAAATGAAAAATTGCTTTAATTTGCTGCATGTACTCGCAGCAATACAATAATTAGAAGTACATCAAGCTGAAACATAATATGCAACAATAAAAGGCTATTATGGAATAGCTCCTCTAAAATGACCACAAGTTATGGACAACTGTTGAGCTCATCTAAAACATCGAGCAACTCAAGGATATTCATATTGCCACAGATGTGCTATTGAAGCAAAGAAGCTTTTTAGACATAGCAGTGAATGATCAAATAGTTAAAAAGGACAAAGGTCAATATTAAACAATAAGCCCCTGAGATAAATCAAGAAACACCAGATAATGAGAGAATTTACAGCAAAGACTCAACAACCTATATTTTTACACAGGATCCATTAGCATTCTTCATATTTTTCATGTCAAAAACAAAGTGACAACTGACAATACAAAAGCTATGAAATCCAGATAACCACTAGATACTTCATTGGCCTCAAGCACATTAATATCAATTAATACAAAGAATAAGATGCCTTGTCTGTCTGTAACCATACTTGGCACAATTCAATCCTACATAGGAACCAATACTGTTGAATTTACATCTACGGTATAGATAACTTCATCTCTTTTATATAAGCGGATAGGAAAAGTAGAAGAACTTGATTTCCAAGACACAAGCATATATTTCTAGCACACCAGTAAAACCAAGAATTCGCATACAGTAATATTTTGGTATATTTATAGCTAAATTTCCCATCTTTTTGCTTCAAGCATCAAAATTTCAATTACATGTGCCTTTTCTCATAGGCATCAGACTATGGGATACTGACATAAGATAGGAAATATAAAAGCGGCAGAAAATGAACAACAAAAAATGTATTGAAACTTGGCGAACCTTAGAAGTCAACTTGAAATCACCGCTCTTCCACAACCCTTTCCTAACGTAGCGATCGCATTCGCAAATCCTCCTGAGGACGGCCAACATCAACCCTATAGCCAAATCAGCCACGTCCTCAGTCAAAACATCGGGAGTATTAGTAACCCTAATCCCCTTGTCTTTACACTTGTTCAAATCGATCTTATCTAAACCAACACTGAAACTCGAAACGATCTCGAGCTTAGGGAGGGAATCGATGAGCTCAGCGTCAGCGCCGGCGAATGCGTTGCCAACGACAGCACGGATGGAATTAGCGTGCTGATTGAGGAATTCATTCTTCTGGGGAACATTCCAGAATCGGAAGAGCTTGAATCGCTTATCTAGCTCTTGTTCAAGGTAAGATGACATTGGACAGGCCAGCAATACTCCGATGCGTTCCATTTTTCTTCTTTCTTATTCTTGTGTGTGGAGTGATACTAGTGGACTCTTTTATTTTGCTATGAGGAGTAGATCGCTTGCGCAAGATGTGTGGTGACAATGCATAGAATGATACTTGGTATTGTTGGTGCAGGCCAATGCATCTGCCCTAGCAACCTGGATTTGGGCCTAGCAAGAATTAAAACTGTTAGATAAGGGATTAGAACCCACGATCATTCACTAGAATAAATCTATAGTGCACCTGAAGTCTTCAAATTTTGAATGATATTTTTTTTTAATTATAGCTGATAAAGTAGCTTTTTTTGGTTTTGCGTCTAAGAATGTAGTCCAATGATCAATAAGGTGAATTCAAATTAAGAAGAGTTGTCAAATTTAAATTCTTCGTTCAATCTTTCTAAGCCTCAGTGGATAGAATTTTTCAATATCTATACTTATAATTGTGGTAAAATTAGAAATTTTACTAAGAATATTTAAAAATTTAATACATATCTTAGCATCACACACTAGATATACTTTATTGCTGATTAAATAATAAAATTAGGGAAAAGGGTCAAAAATACCCTCAACTTTGATTTATAGTTTGACTTTACCCTCACCGTTAAAATGAAGTTAAATTTACCTCCCCCCCCCCGTTACTAATTTCACCAAAATTATCCCTCATTTGACAAAATCCCCAAAATTGACCCAAATTACCCGATTTTTTTATAAAAAAACCCTATTTCCTATTTTTTAACCCAACTTGCCCCGACCCCTCTAGAGGATAACCCATTCCCCTTTTACCCATTCTCTCAAATTTTCCTTATAACCCATTAACTTCTCCTTTCTTCATTTATCTTCCCCACTGATTTTTCTTCAACAATTCATACTTGTTTAGTTGTTCTGTACTACTTGGTCGACCTTTTGAAGAACTTTGAAATAGCAACAAGTCTTTGATTTTCCATTTTTTGGACTAGAGTGAGATCATTGAAGAAACTGAAGAAGACGAAGAGGAGGAAGAAGATGATGATGAAGAAGAAGAAATAGAGGTAGATTTTTTCGTGTTTTCTTTATTGCTTTTGTGATCAAATAATAAGTCGGAAACTTTCAAAGGTGATAAATTTGAAGAATTTTATTGGGGTTTCTCTATTCGGCTCTGTTTTTGTAAAGCTATAACAAATGGGTTAAAATCTTTCTTTTTGTGTCGAGGAGAAAATGTTTCCATGAACAATTTCTTCGGGGATTTTGGAGAATCCATGTGTTTTCCTTTGTACTGAAACCTTGGAGGTGGTTTCAAAGGTTTAATCTTTCTGTAATCAAAGAGCTCATCAGGTGCAAATAGCAAAATCCTCTCCTATTGCCCACTAAAATCAAAAGCAGAATCTTCATCAGGGTTATGTTTCTCTTTTGGGATTTCTTCCTGTTGGGTTCTGAAGGGTGATTAGGGCGTCATGTGGAAGCTTACAATTGCAAATAATATGATTGATAAATTAGATGACAAAAACTTATACTAAAAACTAATATTATTATATGAAAACTAATATAAAGAAAAATATTAAAACTGTTGAGAGATTAAATCTCTCCATAAACAAAACTCACTAAACGACTACATTGTGAATTCTATTGTGCTATGCTATGAGAATAGGAATCTTCAATTTATAGATCTCCAAACTATTCCTCTAAGGAAAGAATAAACCAATTATGGAAGAAAATTATATTTTCCTTTCAGAAAAAATTCAAGTATTTATGGTAATACTTGACTTTTCCTTAAGGAAATAAATAAACTTCAAATAAGGAAAGAAAATCAGGGCAAAACCCCAACATTTCCCAATTGAATCATCATAAAGACGGGAAATCCGAGTAGGACTAGAAGGTGCACTATAAAACAACGTGGCAGCACGTGGAGGACTTGATGGAGCAAAACAACCACTGTCGATGTTGAACGAAAGAGATGGTGGAAGAACAATTAGAGGGGAAGAGAAATGAAGAACAATGGAGGAGAAGTTAATGGGTTATATGGAAAAACAAATGGGTAAAAGGGGAATGGGTTATCCTCTAGAATGGTCGGGGCATTGGGTTAAAAATAGGGAATATTGTTTTTCTTAAAATTCGGGTCATTTAAGTCAATTTGGGAATTCCGTCAAATGAGTAGTAATTTTGGTGAAATTAGTAATTGGAGGGTAAATTTAACTTTATTTTAACGATGAGGATAAATTCAAAGTATAAACCAGAGCATAAATAAATGTATGGTAGGCCAGTCACCGGCCCATATTTCAGAATCTAATTCCCAACACATATAATACGTAGTTACGTACGTTAGGGCTGGACCAGATTGAAACTTGGCCCAAAAATCTTTAAAGAAAAAGACAGAAGAGACTGACCTTGGACGTCAACATGAAATCACCGTTCTTCTTCCAAAGGCCAATCTTAACATAGCTATCACATCGGCAAAGTCTCCTCAAAACCGCCAAAATCAAAGCAATTCCAGTATCTGCAGCGTCATCCGTGATCAAATCTGGGCAATAAGTGACTTTGATTCCCTTTTCCTTGCAATGCCCCAAATCGATCTTGTCCAGTCCCACACTGTAACTTGATACGATTTCCAGCTTCGGTAATGCTCCGATTAACTCCGCATTAGCTCCGATTGTTGCGTTTCCGACGACTCCTCTGATGGAATCTGAATGCAACTTCAAAAAGTGGCTTTTTTGGTTTTCGGGGAATTTCCAGAGCCGGAGAAAGTTGAAGCGCTTGTCTAGCTCTTGTTCAAGGTATGGTGACATTGGGCATGTCATTAACACTCCTATAGATTCCATTTCTCGTGCTTGAATTTGGAAGTAGGCGAATTTGCAGAGAGTGTATTCCTCTATTCTCTTGAATCTCACTACTTGTGTTGGTAGGCATGGTAGGTGAGAGTTCATAAAGAATACTTCAAAAAAATTGTAATATTCAATTAAAAATATGTAAAATATATCAAAATATCTGAAATATGTGTAGAAAAAACCTACTGACTATCAAAATATCCAGAGAAGATTGTCAAGATTTAGCAATTCTTTTTTAAACAAACTAAAAAAAAAAAGAGTAATACAACAAATAGAGTTGTTGCTTGCAAATTACATAATATTGCTTACTTTAAGAAGTTTTATGTAGCTTTTAAATAATCTAATAATTTAAACTTTTGCATTATTAGTGAATAGACGTTAAAACACTTTAATCATCCTTCATAAGATTGAGCTATTGTTTTCCCAGAAGCAAGTCGTGCGAAGCATTTGGGTTAAGTAAAAGGCAATTCACCAACCTTGGAGACAACTACTTTTTTAATTTTTTTTTTATCAACTTCCTATTTGAATTGAGTAGGAAAAATAAGTCATTTTTAAATTAAAAAATACAGATAATATACAAGTACACATTTTTTTTTTTAATTTTGCAGTAGATTTGCCAATATTTGACCTTATCGTGATTCTGATTTTTGGGAATGGAAGGCCTCCCACTAATATTCACCCATCCTTTGGTACCTTAGCTATTATTATTAAATTTTAACTTTAGTTACTGTAATATCTAATTAAGCATCTTCATTAAAATGTGTATTTTTTATGCTTTTGCTTATAAATATTTAAAATCATTAACCGTTTCACGGTTTAATACCATGCATCATGTTAAAAACTCATACCGTTATTCCATATTTGAGGTAATATACTTCTAAAAAATAGTCTCGATACCAAAATTACACATTCTAAAAAATAGTCTGGAGAAGAAAATTACTCATTCTATTTAATTGAAAGTTAAATGTAGGGGAAATTTTAAAAATTTAGCCAAACAAAACAAAGAGAAGTGAGCTGTCTTCATCCTTCATTGTAGAAAAACATGCACCCCACGTTTTCTCAACCATTCACAAAAACAGAGAGCCTAACATCAAAGACTCCTCTTCATTCTCCATCAACAAAAAAAACTTGTGTTTCTTTTTTTCTTCCCGTATGCGCCTGCTGAACCCCTTTTTCCTTCTCTAAAAAAATTCCATTTTGTTCATCATCTCCATATCATATTTCCTGTTTTATGGTCTCGAAGTTCGTCGTGTAATACACATTATATTAATTATTTATTTTGCTTGAATCAGAAAATATGGTTCGAGCAGTAGAGGAAGAGAAATTAGAGGTTTCTGCTGTTGAATCTCAAAATATTAATGGGTGGAAACTTACCCGTAAAGAGACCATCAAGGCACGTAATATTAATAAAGCAGACGATTCAGCCTCTGCTATCGCCAAAGAGAACAGCTCGCCTTCAGGCAAGTCATTATCTTCTTTTCTTTTGAAAATGAATTTGTATAATATCGTTTGTCCCCTTTTAGGCTTCAACTTGAAGAAAAAAAAGTTTAGAGGATTGAAATTTTGGAAATTGGCAAAAATATTTCAATTTATCAATCCATGGCAAAAAGAATTGTTCTGTTCCTAGATTTTTGCTTTTGTTTCTTCCCGCCCTATGCCCCTCCTTTATGTGCATTCTACAATTTTTGCCGGTAATTACAGAGTCAGAATTGTCACTAGGATGATTCAAAGTATAAAGAAACAAACACACTAAGAAGCCTAGGAAATTCAACATATGTTATATGAAAAAAAAGAATTTTACGTTGTATATACAATGTAATTTTTTAGTGAAGGAGGTTCAGATAGACCCCTTGCTCCCCTTAGGTCCACCTCTGCTTGCAAGGATATAAAGACATGCCACAATATATTGCCAGATTTGGGGTTTATTGGTGTTCTGTTTTTTATTTTTTTGGCTGAAATGATTTTGAATGTATTTCTATTATCAAAATTTGTTGTTTTTAGTCTCTTTTTTTTTTTGTTGGTCTGGCCATATTTTTGACGAACATCCTCTTGTAATTCCTACTCAGATATGGACATGATGAAGGAAAAATTTGCCAAGTTGCTCCTTGGTGAGGATATGTCTGGCGGAGGAAAGGGTGTTTCATCAGCATTGGCGCTGTCAAATGCAATTACAAACCTTGCAGGTATCTGAATTTTTTCTACAGAGATCATTTGAAGGTTTCATTGTTTACCTTTGTTTTTCTTCTGATGTTTTGTTTCTTTTCACAAAACACAGCTTCGGCGTTTGGGGAACAGAAGAGATTAGAACCCATGCAACTAGAGACAAAAGCCAAGTGGAGAAAAGAAATTGATTGGCTTTTATCTGTTACAGATTATATTGTTGAATTTGTTGCTTCTAAACAAAAATCAAAAGACGGAACAATTATGGAGGTATACATACATCTGTCTCTCCTCGAAAATTCCTCTTCACACCAGTCATTTATATTATGAACAAACTAACAAGAGCATCAAATGCTTACCTTTTCAGATTATGGTGACAAAGCAGAGAACTGATCTTCAAATGAACATTCCAGCATTGCGTAAGCTAGATACAATGCTTCTGGTAGGGAGAAAACTTCTTTTCTTTCTTTGCATTACTTTTCATTTCTCTTTTTTTGGTTAGCTTATATCATTTTAAATAATGTAGTTTACGCTTAGTTATGCTTATGTTTGGTTTTACAACAAACAGGATTGTTTAGATAGTTTTAAAGACCAAACTGAAATCTGTTATACATCCAAAGATGATGAAGGTAAAACCGCCAGGAAAGATGATAAATGGTGGATACCTACCCCTAAGGTTCCTCCTAATGGTTTGTCGGATACTACTAGGAAATGGCTACAATTTCAGAAAGATTCGGTGAACCAAGTTCATAAAGCAGCCCTCGCCATAAATGCTCAAGTTCTTACAGAGATGGAGGTTCCTGAAAACTATATAGAATCCTTACCCAAGGTACAAGAAAGTTTTGAAATCTAGAATCTCATCAGTTTAGCTAACCGGAAGCTTATGATCTTGATTTAATATCTACTCTTTTGTGTGTGTGTGTGTTCAGAATGGGAGAGCGAGCCTTGGAGACTCGATATACAGGAGCATCACGGATGAATACTTTGATCCGGACTACTTCCTTTCAACTATGGACTTGTCCTCCGAACATAAAATTCTAGACCTCAAGAACAAGATTGAGGCTTCCGTAATTATTTGGAGAAGAAAGATGACTGCAAAAGATGGGAAGTCAGCCTGGAGTTCAGCCGTTAGTATGGAGAAAAGAGAATTATTTGAAGACAGAGCAGAAACTATCCTTCTTATTCTTAAGCATCGGTTCCCTGGAATTCCTCAATCATCACTAGACATAAGCAAAATTCAGTACAACAGAGTAAGAAGGCCCCGTGTTGATTATCTTTCCATTTTACTGATGTAAATTTACAAAATGCTTCAGAACATCCATCTGCTTTTTCTTGGTTCTCAACATTGCTCATTGTTTCTTCTATGATTACGTAACGACTTTATGGAAGGATTCAACCTTAAAGAAAATCCAGTTCTTGGACTTCAAAAGATTATAACATATTATCTTTTTTATCTTACAGGATATCGGGCAAGCCATTTTAGAAAGCTATTCAAGAATAATTGAAAGTAGGGCATTCACAGTCATGTCACGAATTGAAGATGTAATGCAGGCAGATGATCTGGCCCATGATCCTTCAAATGGAGAAGTAAAGAGGTTTCCAATGGGAGATTCGTTGGGAGTATCAGATGGAACATTTAATGATAAGGAAGAAGTAGAGAAGCTTTGTTCTGCAGAAACACCCAATTCAATGACACTGCTGGATTTCATGGGTTGGGGAGAAGGAGATGAAGACACGGAGAAAGATACGAAGGAAGAAATCCGATTAAAAGAAAATGATGCAAAGCTCCTAAGCAAACCTCCAAATATAGTTACTAACAAGAGAGTTTCTTACCTAGAGAATTTAACTGGTTCCAGAAGTCCAACAGCACGCCACTAAATGACTTCACAGCAGAATATACTGATTGAATCATCAGAGGCAAGGACTGATGGACAGAGTTTCATCAGATTAAGAAAGCTCGGCGTCAAGTGTACATATCGAGATGAATCAAACCAATCTAGGATTTCACTAAAGTCATTCCTTTTGTAAGTAGGGATAAGTTAGTAGACCTAATGGGTCTGTGGCAGTTCTTGAAACCGTTTACTCAGTACACGTTGTCACTTTGTTGTTGAACAACAATGAGAATTGCTGACCTTTTATCTTCAATAACCTCTGGTTTTCAGATCTATTAATATATATGATCTGTAGTTTATAAGTTTATAAGTCTATCTGGTTTGCAGTTTAGTAGCTCAGTTGGTTGACTACATGAACTTTCCACCTTGTTGGTAAGGTTCAATTCCCCATCTTGTAATCCCCTCCCTCATTTCCCCTTCAAATTAAACTATTATCATAATTCCCTTTAATTCAACTAAAGAAAGTATAGGTGAGAACATATAAACAAATAATAGTTAATTGAGCCATAAATCAACTAAGAAAGCAAATGCTACAAATTCACCATAAGATATAAAATTGTAGTAATGGAAAGTCTTCAATTATACTTACACAAACTGGGAGCACATACATCAATTACAAATTGAAAGTTGAGAATTGGGTCGAAAAGCAATTAGATCTTGCCACGTGGCCCAAGCTTAGGTGGAAGTTGCGGGCCTTTCTTGATTGGTAGGATATCCCCTGATGCTGTGGAACTGAAGTAGGCGAGGGTAGAGCCACCTCCCAATATCAAGAATTTGAGCAACAGACCTCTCTTGGTGAATGGAGCAGCAAATGTCTCAAAGAACTTGCTCTACAAAACACAAAACAACAGGCAACACAGTTACTACTCAGGCATTTGCAGCATCAGTAGAACAGTACACTAGATAGTTTCACATTCATAAGATCATAATTTTGAAGTGTACTATTCCCAAAGGTTATGGAAAACGTTGATATTAGTATGTTATACTATTGCACTCCAATTGCTTTTCCAAACAGGTCATGTAAAATGTTAACTGAAGTACCAAACACCGATACAACAAACTTACAAAACAGATCAAATTCCATTGAACTACATGATTTATTCATCAACGATACAGACGAAAATAAAGTACCTGAAGAGAGTTGTATGGTGAAGGTGCATCTGATCCATACAAGTCCCACTGGCCAGTTGTGTTGCCCAAATCCTCCAAATCAAAGTATACACTCTTGTCACCATATTTGGCAACTACAGAACCAGCCCTATTATACAAACATGTAATTAGTCTCATCACAATTTATGCTTATAGGCAATAAATACATCCAGTATCATTTCAACCCCCTTTTCAGTGCCTATATGAACAGAGTAACTTAAATCTTTTTTAACTTCTTCTTTTGTTAAATCAACTAAATTGAACTGCCAACCAACATAACTAACAAAGAGATTCACTCTGAATGTCTTACTTTATCTAGATTCTACCATGAGTGTGTTTTACTTTGAAAAAGTTTTCTTGAAGGGAAAGGTTTTTCTTTTTTGTAATGCGATGACATAAATGAGACAAACTTTTAACGATGTGTCATTTCTAATAGTTTGATAACATATTTGAACCTTTCTCTCTTCATTAAAACTTATGTTTTTCACTAATGGCTTAAGCTTTTAGAAGAAGTGAGGATGGAACCAGCTTTAAAGCTACGAATAAGCGAAAAAGATTGTGGTTCAAAACTCATAAACTAAAAATCCTGGCTCCGCCTCTAGTAAGTTCAACTCACACCGTCATCCACTATCAAATGCTACTATTTTCGGCTTAGGAAAAAGAGCTAGACCGCCACGCGAGTATACGTATTGAAGATATAATTAAATAAATTAAAGTGTAATTATCTGTTGGAAATCACAAAAAAAGTATAGAAGGCATTACTTAATTTACCTGGATTTAGTGCGGTTAAAATTGAGACGAGATGATTTGAGATGAAGCTTAGTTCCAGTGATTGAACTTCCAGCTAGGCCCTTAATGTTGGTAGTTGGCTGCACTGCAGCAAGGGTTGCCAAAGATGCCATTCTTCTTCACTTCAACAAACTAACAAAACTACTACCTTCAGAATTCAAATTTTGGGCTGGCAATTGGCACAAATGTCGAGACGTTTCGGTTTTTGATCTTTTTGGGTGGATCCAAACAGGACATATGGCAAATTGGGTATCTTTCTAGAGATTAAAATTCCACTCGTATGGGGACACGTGTCATAGACTGGATAAGCCTATCCCTTGTGATTTTTTTTATAAAAAAGTTCAGTAAGTTATTCCTATTAAAGAGATAATTGATGTGATGGTGTTTGACTAGATACGGAATTTAAATTAAGAAAATACAGGGTTAGAAACAAATTAAGCATTAATAAGCTATATATATTCATGTTTCTCTATAACTGAAATATGTCTCAGACAAAAGTATGCTATGATAGGAAACTCAAAAAATTCGCTCTTACTAAAATTTCACTCGATATCTTGAGACGTGATGGACAACGATTTCAGGCTCTTGAGACTTGATTATTCCCCAATAAATAAAAGATTTGTTTTACCTTTTCCAAACCCTACTTATAAAATTTGTTTGTTTGTTTTTTGTTAATATAAAATGATTTTGAGCTCCCTTTACTGCTTTAGTAGAATTTTCCTTGTACAAAGAAATTCAACAAGTTGTATAGAGACTACTGACTAGAGTCTTGTCGAATACTTAGCAAGCTTACTGAGTGGATCGACTCACATACTCTCTACATCAATATGCTTATAAACATCACTTGAATAGACTTCATATATGTCATACGATCCACCACATTTGGAAGTAAACTTGGTTATAGGAATTAAGTTCAACAATTTAAATATAACAAAACAAAAAAAGGAAATCTTATACCAAGAAAATTCAATAGTTCAAATGTAACAACATAAAAGAAAACCTTATAAAAAGGGATTTCTACAACAGTTTAAATATGACAATTGGAACCCCTCTCCTCAATGTAGCTACATCTCCAAATTGGTCTTTTTAATAGCTGCACTCCTCGTCTCAATTTACGTGACACTATTTGATCAAACACAAAATTTAAAAAATCAGAAGACTTTATTATGTTTATCAAATTGTATTCATTAAAGTCACTTTAGTACTTATTTTCATTTGACTTTTCTTCAAAATGATATGTTAAGTGAAATCCAATAAAAATAAAATGGAGATGATGTCATTAAATAGTTGTTAAAATAAGAAAATATAAGCATGAGATTTTCATAATATGTGAGGGGTGCAGGTGTTTGATCTTATAATATAGAGGATGTATTTGAAATAAAATCATACTATAGGGGTATCAAATGTAATTAACCTAAAGTTTTAAAGGCAATTAAAAAAAAAAAAAGATAACAAGAAGAAGGGTATATCTATATCCTTCCTCTTTCCCTCATCTCTTTTGTGTTATCCTCACACAATGTCTGTAACTTCTCCTCTCCTCTCTCAATTCAAATCCCTCACCATTTCCACCCCTTTTCTCCATGGCTCCTCTTCTCTTTCTCGTCTCTCCACACCCTCTTCCTCTATCACTTCCCAAAAACCTTCTCCCCCTGCTTTCTTGCCTCCAATTCGAGCCATGAGATCAATGCAAGGCCGAGTCGTCTGCTCCACAAACGACAAAACAGTTTCTGTTGAAGTTACTCGTCTTGCTCCTCACCCAAAGTACAAACGTAGGGTTAGGAAGAAGAAGAAGTACCAAGCTCATGACCCATTGAACCAATTTCAAGTTGGGGATTATGTTCAGCTTGAAAAGAGTAGGCCCATTAGTAAGACCAAGACCTTCGTTGCTGTACCTGTACCTCCGAGGAACCAGCCCAAGGTTAAGGAGGAAGAGAATCAGGAACTTGGGCTTCCGCTTGAATCTCTGCAGACGAGTTAGAGTGAGAGCTTTCTTTTGGGCACTTTATAATCTTGTACTGTTCAGTTTCTTTTTGTTTGACTGTTGTGTTTTCATGATAATCATGTATTTTAATTGAGTGATTTTTAGATGATAATGAGTTTATTAGATTTCAATTGTGGTGATGCTTTTGTAATTGTTGCTGATTTTATCCTCTTTATCTGTGAACCCCGAATTTCGACTTCATTAGACCTGACCCGGAATTGAACCGTATTGTAGTGAGTTATTAATGTAGCTGAAGTGTTCATTTCGGATTTTAAACTACAGAGATTGTTAATCTGCAAAGACAAAAACTTTGAATTAGCTTCACTTTGGAAACTTTAGTATTTTGCTTCTTCATTTTACGGGCAGTGTATTGGAGTTCTAACTAAATAGTTAAATGCATAATTCTTGTGATTCATGTGGATTAATGAACAAGATCAATTGAGGAAATTAGTGATTTTATGATGGTGCAAGAATTTCAGAACTTGATGGCCATGTACTAGTCCAGTTTTAGTTATAACAGAAGTTCAACTTCGATCTGTTGTCTTGCAATGCCATTTTTGCTTCTGTATTGATTGGGATTTGGAACTATAAAAATGTACAACCAATGAATTTCTTGACCAACGTTGTTAACACATATCATGCCAGTTGCCACTAAGAGATAATATTAGTGATAATTATCTGAAAATGTGTCTTCTGAAGGTTGCATTCTCCTTTTGATTTTTCCCTGACTGCAAGAATGAACCATATGAAACCTATGATAACACTTTCATATTTTCTTCTTGTAATTGGAAATATTATTCATAGATTAGGTGGTTGCCTTTTTCTTGGCGGAGAGACTGGCATTGAATAATTGTCTTTGTTTTGCGAAGAAAACTGTATTAATGGTATGCTATGTGTTTTGCTTGAGTATAATTATCTATCAAACATTAATTTTTCAGCTCTTGGATAGAAGGATTAGGCTATGATCATTAAAGGCAATATGCTCTAGGCAACAATTTATCATAATGATTGATTTATGTAGATCAGGATATTTTGATCAAGTTTTTGCTCTAGCACAGTCAAGAAGCTTTCTACTTTAGCTAGATCTTTTATCAGATTCATATGCGTAAATGCTGTTCATCTTTGCACCCGTGAGAGAAATAATTTTTTTCCTCTTTTCACCGTCAATGCCTTAGCAACAGGCGAAAGAGGAAGCTGCATCAATGGGCATATCATCATTTGACTCTCATATTCTGAACCTGGATAAGGATACATAATACACACTATCTGCATATATCATTTAAGAGGCAACAAACATTCGATGAAGCTTAACTTACTCATGTGTACTTAACATCTTCTTTGCAAAAGAACTTGACATGCCTGAGATTTATTTGAAAGCCCTGAACTCTAATGATGAAAATAAACCATTCCTTAAGAATGCACCTCAGAAATCCTGTTTTGGGTCCAGTTTTAAAGCGCGAACCTGGTATTCCATATTTTGAATTACATATGATGTTTAAAAATGGGTAAATCTGTCCCTTTTTGTCCACCTTGTAGCTTCACTGCCTGATTTAGCATAAAAGTTTGTATATAATTTGTTGACGTTTTAATACTTTCTCTATATGCTTTATTTGGCAAAATGTTGTAGGTGCTCTTCGTTTCTTATATTCAGTTTAATATAGCTTGGCTGATTCTAAGCGGAGCCTCTCTACCCCACAAAGGTAAGGGTAAGGTCTTCATACATCCTACCCTCCCTAGACCCCACTAGTGGTATTGCATTGGGTATGTTATTGTTGGTTGATTCTAAGCCATTACGAAAAAAGGAGGGGGTGGGGGGGAGGGGGGATGTGTTAATGTTAATCTTTAAATTCACTGCACATAGAACATAAAGCATGAAGAAGAGAAGGAAAGAAAATTACACATGAGATGATGGAAATTCTTATAGTATGTAAACTTTTGTGTTTGAACAAGTTTCCTTTACTATCTGGATGAGAGGGGAATTACAATAACGGGGTAAGAACGCATTGTTCCTGAATCCTTTTCATCAGTCTATTTAGATGAAAAGGATGGAGGAGAACTATACTATCTGTATAATGAAATTAGCATCTCTCTACCTAGAAGAACTAATATCCATTGTCACATTGGAACCTTGTCTTGATCTTGTGCAACGTACACGACAAAAGGTTGTTGATGGATTCAACAGACTCCTTTGAAAGTTTTGTTGTTGGAGAATTGCTAGTTAGAATCTGAAAAGCAACTGTTAGCAAGGATCCTCCTTCTGAACTTCTGTCCTCTGGTCTAGAAGTGATAACAAAAGGCCTCGACTCTAGGCCATCAGGAAGGATTGAGAATCCTGAAGGTAACACAGCAATATTGCTCGAGTCACAACCTGTTATAACAGATTGCATGCCTGCAATGTCCGCTGGGGCATAGACCACTGCGGATTCATAAGCATTGGTGCAAGTATCTTGGAGGATCCACATGTTGTTTTCTCTTAATTTCACTGCCTGAATAGAATTCACAGTTCCAACCATTCAATTAGAAAGAAGGATTGAGGGGTAAACCAAAACGTCTTCTCTGAGAGGTACTTACTTGGATAGAGACTGCATTTCCTTTGTCTTGACCTTTTGCTAAATTTGCAACGGATTGCACTGGGCCTCCATTTGACATGACATCCCACTTCGATAAGAAGACATTAAGAATGTCAAAATCTCAAAGGTATCTCAGATGGTAGAACTAAATATGTAATTAAAGAGCTAAACGAAGTTACTAACCTCATGGCGATGGTTTTCATCTTTCAAGAAATCAAATAGGACGTTGCGAGAGACAGGCAACCAAATGGAAGAAACAGCACAGAGAATAAGGCCTTGGGGTTCACCAGGATCAGTTAAGTTCCTCCTAGAGGTCATCCTAATATCCTCTTGGCCAGTTTTGCTAGGGACCTTGTTCCATGTATTATAACTAGAGGCTCCAAGTACGCGGTAGAAACCCCAAGTCATTCTTTGTGCCAATGTTAGTATACTTTTTCTACCAGCAAGCGTGGCAACACCTGATTTGTTTACACAGTTTCCAAAGTTCGTCATGAAAATCGAGCTAATATTCTATCGCGTGGAAAAGAAAAGTGTGTTGATAAATTACCAGTAGTGTCCTTGGTAGGAATGTTGGTTGCCATGAAGAAGAGGAGGCGCTCACATTGTTGCTGAAGAGTAGCCATCCAGCGCCTTGCGCCAAAAGCTTGGCCGCTGTTGACAGTTACACGGTACAGAGAGTCTACTATGCTTTTTTGGCACTCCAAGTGTTCCACCCACGTCACCTGAACATGACAACGTTCAACTTCTATACGTTGATAGTGTAAAAAATAATAACTAGATCGTAATAGCAGTCATCCTTATAACATGTTAAAATACCATAAATTAATATTAGCATCTACATTCTACACTGTCCTTATTGTTATATTTATGCATAGCACAGCCCAACTATTTTCTCATTTTTTTGGGGGCTATTTCATTAATGTTTTGTGTTCATCCAATCTGCCAAAATGGTTACATTAAAGTTTCAGCGAATTACCTGCAGTGCTTTCAGGAATTCTTTAGAATTTAGCATGTCCATAAGAACTTTAGATCATTGTGTACAGAAAATCTAGAATATACTTCAACCACGAAGTATAATACATCTGTTAGTATAATTTAATGTGTATATTTTTTTTCATTTCACTTTTTTATATTTAATTTCATTATCTCATGTGACATGTTTAAGAATTAAGACTACAAGATTTAAAGATATTTGGATTTTTATAATTACAAAACTCAATTTTTTTTCTTTATTTGTATACGCTTCATGCTTAATCAAACTAAACACATAAAATAATAATAATAAAAAAATCATCTCGGTGTAACATGAGAATATATAAGTTGTGAAAATCACCAACTTAAGATACGAAGTCGATGCCACTGCACTACTATACTAGTATTGCATTTCTTGAGAATTGATAAGGGAAAAAAAGTTTTTTAATATAAGAATATAGTCAAAAATAAGTATGTATTACTTTTGTTTTGAATTTCTAAAGCTATACTTATTTCAGGACAAATATTATTTGCTAAAACGACAATTATTTTTGGACGGAGGGAGAATATATATATAATATAATTAGGGTTTAGAAAGAAAGAGACCTTGCAATGTGCATTGGATTGTTCTTGTAGAATGCATCCTGAGGGTAATTTTCTGCATTTGAGGAGAGAAGCATCAATGCTGCCTTCAACTTTGTCGACAGAAACGTCCACAATCCCCCACTGTGCTGCACTCATTTGTTTGCAATATCTCACAAAATACACTTCTCTCGTCCCCACTACTGGCGTTAACATCTGCACCTCTGCAAACATCTTTACCCCCCAAAAAAATATATATGTCATTTAAGAACTAACTGACAAAATCCTTTATTATCTTCCTTCCATAAACGAAACGGTTTCAAAATTTTGAATTTCAGAGAAAAAATTTGAAATATTGTTTTAGATAAAATCATAATTCGTCCAATTATTTTTTAAGAAGATATTTTTTTATTTGACATATACTCCATATATATAGTCATAATAAAAAAAATACGGTTACTTACTAGCTGAACTGCGCCATCCCAGCTGTTAGCACCTTCAGTACCATTGCAGATCACGTCTACTGTTGCTGCCTTTGAAATCATCGATGGGAACATTTCTCTCCATTGATTCTGAAAAATAAATTTAACATAAACAAGATATATATATTATAGCTTGTATTTAAAACCAAAGTTTTGGGTTTCAAACGTTTACCCAATTTAAAACTTTTTTATTAATCTATATTTTATATTTTAAGTGCTAACCCAAGAATTAGAAGAAGATGAATAATGATGAGAATTTTAAAAAATATATTGTTCATACTTAGTGTAAAATAATTTTTATAGGGGTGGATGTGTGGGTTTATCTAAATTTATAACTTTCGATTCATATAACTATATATACATGTAAAAACTATTACTATTAAAAATTTAACAAATATTAAAACTGAATCCATAATTTTAATATTATAATGAATTCAACCCTAAAAATCTTAAAAATTGAACCCATAAATCCATCTTTGTCGATAATATGTATTATTGTTAACATTACATATCCTGTTTTTTTTTATGGAGAGTTACTCGTAGACATTTTTCAGGTGATTTTGATAGTTTAAATTTCTTTTACGTTGTTGGTTTATATAAGTTATACCCATTCTTTATTTACAAAAAGAATTGTTTTGTTCAGAACGATCAAATTATATTTAATCTTGTTAATTTTCACTTTTAGGAGTTTCTTACTTAGACTTGGCTAACACACAAAAAAACCAACACGGCCTCTTTCTTTGTTTCGATGTAAGCTTCAACATTAAAAGCATGTCGATAGTTTGATTTTTTTTTATTCTATCAATATATAAAAATTAAACTCGCGGTCATGAAATAAGGATAATTGGATAACTTACTACGTCCATGAAAGTCTGAACAAGTCGAGGGAGCTCCATGAATACAATTCCTGCGTCTCTGGAAGCTTCAATACACATTCTTTTAGATTTTACGTCCCCAGGAGGAAACTCCTTGGTGTATTCGTCATAATTAAGTATTTCTCTTCCAGTTTCAAAGCTTTTAATCCACAGTGGTTCACCACTAGTAGCCATCTTTGTAAGTTGTTCCATTGCTTGAATAACGATGTGCATAATTCTTGGTTTTTCAAGCCCAAAAATGCCGGTGTAAAAATCTAAAGCGCTTTTATTTTCTTCATCATTTCCTCCTGAACATGAAGATGAACTATTTGGTGATGTACCTAATGGGTATTTTCCCAATGCTGCCCTAAGCTTTTCAACCTGCATTTACAAAATTAGAGCCATCAGATTAGCGTAAAAAAGTAATTAAAATTTTTGATTTAAAGAGTTGTAATTTGCCTGGTATTGGCCTGACCAGAAAGCTAGCCTTCAATCTTATGATTTTAAACATATGTCACGTGAAAATTCAGAATTAAAGAGTTTTCAAACCATGAAACAAATATTCTTTTTGAAACGAATTAAAAAGAAAAGCAACGCAAGAAAATTAAAAGGGTAAAAGTATATGTTTGAACTATTGAAATGTGTAACTATCTCATGCAAGTTATTATGGCATCAAAGACGGCAAAAATAATTAAATTCAAATTTTATAGTCACTCGAAAAGTAAAAAAGATAAAAATATTTGTTTGTGCTTCGCATCCAAATAAGAACTTGAAAAAATGTCATGTCCCTCGCAATGATATATATATATAGGTTTGTAAATAAATTTTAGTACATAATTTTAAATAAATAAGTAGATTTGATCCCTTATTTTTATAGTGAAAAATAAGCTAGCTCTCTTGAACACGTGAAATTTTTAGATTAAATGGTAATTGATTGATACAATTTAACATAAACATGTCGATTAAATAAATACCTGATATGCCTAAATTTATATGGTATTGTTCAAAATTTCAAAAGTCAAGCAATTTAAATTAATCGTAAATTCAGGAAATTTTTATATGTTAAAATTACCTCAGCTCTAAGTCTGGCGTTTTCAATTCGCAATTGTTGTTCTTCAGCAGGAAGAGTAGGAGCATTATTGCTAGAGCTAGCAAATCCACAATTAGGACAAGAAGGATTCTTTGAAGTTCCCCTTAATCCCTTATTTTCTTCACGAAGCTTTTCAATTTCAGCCTTTAACAATGAATTTTCATGGCGTTCCTGTATTGCCTGTAAAAATTAATTTAACATTTTCAACAATTAATAAGAGGACCTGACAAAACTTGACGAAGGACAAAAATTACATCGTCCCTGGGGTATACGTACGGTCTGTGAGCATTTATAATCATATCCAATAAAGATTCACTACTTCGATCCTCACTATTCCAGTATTTATATTTCATTTTAATAAAGTTGTATTATGCACTCTGTCGTTACATATTATTTGAATTAATACACCCTTAAAAATGGTTACATTAGAAGTAAAATGAAATGTCTTTTTTTTTTTTTATACGGGGGAAATAAAATGAAATAGAGGAATATATATACACACATTCCCTTTGTTCCTATTTATGTGACTCGTTGTTAGAGATTTAGAACTTTGATTTTTTTTTAATCGTAAAAATCATGAATAGTATAGTGATTCTCGACAATTTCACTGTATTTGTGACAAAATACATTTTTCATGATTAATAAGTCAGAATATTTTTAAAATCACATTAAGAAAATTGCGGTCAAAGAATAATTAATTTGATTCTCGGAAACTATCAAATAAATCAAACTAGAGAGAAAATAAAAATTACTGTAGTACCTTTATTTGGGTTCGCCGATTTTGAAACCAGAATTTGACTTGCCTTGGATGAAGACCTAATTGCTTGCTGAGCTGCTGCCTTTGCTTCTCATCTGGATGTGGTGACTCTTTGAATAAACTGTCAAATAAAATTCATTTTAAATTATGTCGAAATAAAGTTAATATTTTGAATTTATAGGTTCTAATTCTCGAAAATATAGTTTATTGAGTTCTGATTAAATCATTTATATAAAAATTCTAAACGTTTTTGTAAATATAAAATTTAAATCAGAGCTATCGAATTTCAAACCAGTAAGCAAAATTGCAGCTCCGCCCATCCAGTTTATCCATATATCCGATTTTAAGAGAAAAATTGTTCTCAAAAGAAAATAAACTAAGAACTCTATCACTAATTTATACCATGCATGCTTAAATTCATTAATTCATTGCATAATCCCCTATGCATGCATCTAGGTTGATCTAATAATTTTTTCTCAAACCTTACTTTCATTTTTTCAGACAATTTTTTGTAAAAATAATTAAAAAGACAATTGATTCCAACTAACAGCTGATCATTCATTAATTTGTATTTGACTGTTAATCCAATTATAAACAAATTGTAATGAAGCGTTATATTAGAAATTAGCAATTTTGTAGCGGTGAATTAAGACAAAAAAGAGATCATGAAAAGAGTTGTAATGAAATTTACGCTTCCATTTCTCTGATTTGTTGAACAGTGTGTCGGTGATATTTTTTCCTTTTCTTCTTACTGTTGTTGTTTGGATCTTCTTCGTCTTCGTTGCAAGTATCATCATGCTCCAAATCATCATCAGAACCGCGTGATCTCATTGGTTCCGAATTCTCACTGCTAATCTCAACCATCGACGTTTCTTCTCTCGGCCGACCTCCTCTGCTCGCCGCCGCACCTCCTTCGTCAACTTCCTCCGTCGCTTCCATATTTCCGGCACTACTCCTCGCTCCGCCGCCATCTCGGAAAATTCCGGCCTTCAAAAATTCAAATTCAAAAAAATCAATGGATAAAATAAAATCGAAAACACATGTACTCAGGACCGAGCTAGAAAAAACGGAACGATTTGAAAATTGAAATCACACTTTATATATATAAGATCAGTTTTGATGAATCTCTTCGTAAAAATTCTACCTCTACTGCTACACATATTAATTTGATTAAAACTTGAAGAGCGATTTTATGAACAAAACGGAAATTAAAACTTACGAGACTCAGAGAGAGTGCGGGAGAGGGGAAAAAATCTTTCGTTTCATGAGAAGGAGGATGATTATTCGACATGTCAACAACGCCCATGACGGTACTGTTTTTGCTGAGAAATTGGATTATGGTGAAAAGAGATTCATGAGAGACATAAATATAAAATGGATGTTGATTTTTTTTTTCTCTCTCTCTGTGAGTTTATTGAGTGTAGGACTGTGTGTGTATTGGAGAAGAAAGAGAGATAAAGAGTGGGGTGTACATGAATTAAAGGATATAAAACAAACAAAGAGGGGGGTGGGGGGGGGGGGGGTCGGTAGGAGTTGACTGTTAGATACGTGATTTTGGTCTTCAACTACTAGTAACTTCTTATTATTGAACGTTTTAGTATTTGTATTGAGATTTAATTAACTTAAGTTTATATTTAAGAAAAAAATATTCATATACCAAGCTTGATTAAGAATAAAAGGATAATATCTATTTGCCACAAATTAAAATTGGTTATTGATTTAAACATACTTAATGCTTCCCCAACAATTAGTGTGAACTGTAACACATAAACTTCAACAGTATTATCTGCTAGTTTAATTGAATTGTCTTTACGCAGAAAATGGGTAACATAACATCAGTGTAAAGGATTGTTGGTCATAAATCATAATGATGGATATGAATGGTAGTTTACTCTTAACTATTTTACACTCCTTCCTTCCGTGCTTATTTACTTGTTAAATATTTTCTTTTTTATTTATTATTTTTTATTAATTTAATTTTTTTCTTCTTATTATACCCTCAATTTATTAATATTGAGTTCATTAATAAAATATGTAGTTAGTAAATATGTTTAAAACTCTATGAATTAATAGAAGTAAAATGGTAAACTCATTATACCAATCATTGATAAGTAACAGAGGGGAAATTACTTTAATTGTCATAGTTTCCTTTTTTAGAGTCAAACTATGAAAATTTTGATTAACATTTTACGATTTAATGTTTCATCATATTGATATGCAAAAAATTGAAATTTGTAATACTTTTTGTATAATTTTTAAATATCTATTTTTTTGTTTAAAATATCGAATTAATGTAATCTAATTTAATTTTGAAAATTAGTTGAATTGACTTTTAAAAAATCAAAAATATAATATACTCCCTCCGTCTCATTTTATATGTCTCGTTTTTCCTTTGCACTTGCATTAAGAAATAATGTGACTTTATCATTCTACCCTTATTTAATGTTTTCTTAAGTCAACTTTATAATAAATAATGAATACATTTTCAAAATTAATTAACTATTCTATCAAGGATATAATAGGCAAAATATGATAATTTATGCATAAATTTTATAAAATGACAAATATTATGGTCCAGATATTTATAGAAAGAAATGATATATAAAATGAAACGGAGGGAGTAATAAGACGGAGGAGTACACTAAAACCATAATCCTGCTCATGATTGTCCGCTTCTAATTAATTCAAATGTTAATGCGGTGCTAGCTAGGTGGGAGTAGGGGTGTTCAGAAAATGTAATTAATTGTGATTTGTGAATCTCCCATTAATGTAACATAGCAAATTGAGACTTGTAATAGAACTCCACGTGGGAGACTACTAATTTTTTTTTAAAACAACTTTTACATATAACAAATATAAAAATTATATTTATATGTTATAGCTATAATTTGCATAATTGAGCTTCATAACAAATTTTATGTTTGTTATGGAGTTTTTGATTTGTATAATTCGTTAGATACATCTAATTTTATACAAATTGTTCAGTTTTGTATAAATTTATTTATACATTGTAATTTGTATAATAAGATCTGTAATTGTATAATTATAAGTGTATAAGACGAAAATATATGTATTTGTATTTGTATATACACTTTTCTCTCGCTTTATACAAACACAAACACATTTTATATAGTTTATACCAAAATGTATAAAATGGCTAATTGTATACCTGAAAGTATACCGAATCAGATGACAAAAATGGGATGTTTGCTGCGAATTACAAATAAAATAAACTATAACTATAACATTTAATTTGAATTAATAGTTTACTATTTTATATAATTTTCCCTTTTTTAAAATTGTTTTGGTTCCAAAATCCAAATTAATTGTTGTGATATTCTATCTGTTCAAATTATCTCTTCAAATTATTTATTGTGATTCTCTTTTACATGCCTTTTAAAAAGAAATGAATTTATTGATATTTAAATTATCATAACATTACTCTATAGATTGAGTTGTTTGTAGTTTTTACAAACAATAATACTGAGGTAAACTGAAAAAACAAGTTTTGATACAAAGTTTATCTTAATCTTTTAAAATAACGAATAATTTAAGATACGTATTTTTAAAAATTATGACAGATAATTTGAGAAGGAACAAACAGTATTTTAAATTAGGTTCCTTTCAATATTTACAATAGTACTCCCCCGCACGTGACATTTTAAGGGCCATAGATCAAACGTCACATATAGAGTATATAACTAATTTCTAAAAATAAGTTTGCAAATCATACCGGCCGGGGGGGGGGGGTTATATATTTTAAAGAAAAATTACTCCAATGAAGGGAATTATAAGGCAGAAGAAACCATAGTTATTAGGACTTGGGAGTAGTTAGGGAAGAGTCAATTGAACTCATGATTTTTAGGTAAATACTTATTTATACAGGGAGTTAAGGGGGTACAAAATCAAATAAAATATTGTATCAAATCACAAATCAAGTCAAATTAGGAAAAAAAATTCAACTAATAGTTTGGTATTGAAAAAGAAATTCGATTATACATGGATTGATTTGGTTTTAACTAAAAAAAATCAATCCGAGATAAAATCATCCGATATTTTATATATAATTTTTAAATTTATTTTATACATAAAAGTATTTGCTTTGATATAATTTCTAAATATTTTTTATACTTTTTTTTTTATAATTTTTTAGTATCTTTTAACATATTATTTCCAAGTTTTTGAAACTTAGAATTTTTGATAGTTCAAAAAATATTATTGTTCATAGATATTAGTAACTCTAATAAAACTCAAATCAATATTGATGCTAACAAAAAAAATTAATTCAACACTAAGAATGATAATAGTGTTGAATATTTGTTCTTTAGTTTTACATTGATTTAGACATTTAAAATACATAACATAATTTTATTTTTTCTATAATGTTTAATCATGTAATTAATATTTATTACACTTATTTTAACATGATTTAATACTTTTAAATTATAATCATTTTCATTGTGACTTATTAATTGCAATATTTATTTTATGTGATTTTGTTATTATTTTTTGTTGAATAGTTTAATGTCCTCACTCATTTCATATTTTGTGTTATTTTCTAAAAAAAAAACACCCTAGATAGTTGTATTTTGGTAGGACTAAAGAAATATTTGGAGCATAAATTAATTATAAGTTTGTACGAATACTTTATTGAAAAAATTCGAAAAAATCCAAGGTTGTAAAATCCGAATTGTATTAATTTTGTTTGGTTTATAAATTTAAAAATCCAACACAAATAATTTGGTTAATATTTAAAAAAATCGAACCAACCTGGTCATATATACAAACAATACACCCTACGGGGTGCTTAGATCAAACTGTTAGTAAATTAACTATAACTAAACAATTTAATAAAGTGAAAATGTACCTTAACTAATTAACTGTGGTCAAGTGTGTATGTTTTAATGCACGTCATGTCTACATTGATTTAATTTAAACACCCGATCGATGCAGTTAAGTTTTTAACCACCATGAGTTTTTATGTACATATCTTTTTGAACCCATGAAGAGTTATTGAGTTGTGGCCTACGCTGCAAATTTTAACCTGAAAACATGAACAAGAAAGTGGCTACTATCTCAAGAAGTAATGTATGTACGTATGCAAGTTCCAATCAATGGGTCCTCACTCATCAATCACATTAATGGACACGTGACCTAGCTAGGAGATCACTTGTTTGTTGTCTTTCATAATTTCTCACCAAAGTCATATGGATATATATTATTAGTAAGTTTTACTATTTTGAATCGTGGCGAGATAAATAAGATTTTTTATTTTTAATTTAAAGTTTTAGGTTCGCATCTTGAAATAGAGATCTTGATTAGGAGTGTACATGATCGGGTTGGTTTGGATTTTTCAAATATCAAATCAAATCATTTGTGTAAAAAATTTAAAGTTATAAACCAAACCAAACCAAACTAATAAAATTTAGATTTTTTTGGGTTTTTCAACCTCGGGTTGGTTCGATTTTTTCAAATACCAAACCAAACCATTATGTCGAATTTTTTAATTTATAAATCAAACAAAACTAATAAACCTTGGATTTTTTCGGTAAAGTTTGCATACAAACATATAATTAACTTGTTCTCCAAATATTTCTTTAGTCCAACCAAAATACAATTATCTAAGGTGTTTCTTAAAAAAATAACACAAAATATGAGATAAGTACCGATGACACAAAAATATTCAATAAAAAATAATAATGAAATCATCATATAAAATAAATATTGTAAAGTCATAATGAAAATGATCATAATTTAAAAGTACTAAATTATGCTAAAATAAGTTTAATAAGTATTAGTTACATTACTAAATATTTAAGGAAAATTAAAATTAGATTATGTATTTTAATTGTCTAATCCAATGTAAACACAAAGAACAAATATTCAATATTATTGTCATTCTTAGTGTTGAATTGATTTTCTTTTTGCATTAGTATTAATTTGATTTTTTAAAATTATCAACATCTATGAACTATAATCTTTATTGGACCATTCCGAATTCTAAGTTTTAAATTTGAAATAATATATTAAAAGATAAAAGCTATGAAATAGTATAAGAAATATTTTAAAATTATATCAAAGTAAATATTTTTATGTATAAAATAAAATTTTAAAATTACATATATAATGTCGGGTTGGTGTTTTTTAGTTAAAACCAAACCAACCCAAATATAGTCGGGGTTTTTTTTTCAATACCAAACCAAGTCAAACCAAACCACTAATCGGATTTTTTTCCGGTTTGACTCGATTTGCGATTTGATTCGGTTTTCGGTTCGGTTTTGTACACCCCTAATCTTGATAGTGAATTCTTCTCCCACTAATATATCTTACACTATGCAAATTTAAATTAATCAGGACTCCAACACAATACACGAAATAAGACATTTGAAAAGTAGGTTAATTTTTTTTTATTGTCATTGCTATTGGGAATTTATTTACAGAGTATTATAGAATTGAATCTGAATTTTTTTCATGTATATATAAGAGGAATTTTATTCATATCACCATTATCGATTGGCATTTATATGGTTGATAAATTGTTATCCGTGTCCTAATTATTTGTAGAATCAAACCGACATTGGTATTTAATTGTACTCTTTTGTCACCTTTTAACAACCTATATAAAAACTGGGGTACAAAATCAATTTTTGAAATTTCTAAGTCAAAAGCTAAAATTATTGTAGTACAGTTTTAAAATTCGTTTCAACTTGCTTTGATTAATTAGTCCTATGCGTACCTTAAGAAATGTATTTAAATCCCAAATCATTTAAATGTAGGCCTTAAGTTTATTTGGTTGAAATAATCAGCACTTAAATTCTTAAAGCAAAAAACATCGTAGTTGAATTCAAATTTGAAGAATAACAATATATTGAAAGTAATTTCATAAATGGATCAGGAGAAGGTAAAGGTATCAAAACCTTATGTAAAAGCTTGTGGTTCAATCGGTAACTCCCTAAGCTAGGTTGGGGAGGAAACTCTAAAATTCAAAACGTTGGTTAGGGTTCCTTTCCTTTTAGGCAAGCTACTTTGTTCCAAATCTTTCTCTAATAATAAGGTAAATTTGACAACAATAATATATTGAAAGTAATTTCATAAATGAGATTTGGAGATGATTGTATCCAAACCTTATGTTAAAGAGGCTTACGATAGGACTTGTGTCCAAAATAAGTGTAATCAGAATAGAATTGAAAGAAAAATACCAATAACAAAATAGCAAAATGAACAAAGCAAATAAACCGCTATAATAGTAAAAGTTAAAGAATAATATCAACTAAAATTGATATTGAGAAAAAAAATTCAAGATTCTCTTTGATTTGTCGGCACAACTACCTTTGCATGTTAGTAACCGATTAATGTGCATGATTTTTTTTTAACTGACGTTGCTGGTGGTACGTTATTACCAACTTTGTCATTGTCTAAAGATTCAATTCAATGTCATATCCAAAATTTTCTAATAATCTTTCAAGATTCCTTAATTTTTCAAGATTTTCTTAAAACTTTATTTCCAATTTTGACCGTGTGATATATACAAGTAATAGATAATTGTAGTTAAGGGCGGATCTATAACGTTGTCTCGAGTTCGACAGTAGAATTGATAATTTTTGTTCCTTAATATGATTTTTAAAATCCATAAACTCATAGCTTCACGTCTAATTATGATTTTTAGGCCAACTTCAATATACCTCAATCAATTCCACAAAATATTTGTTACCTCTTATCAACACATTTACGACCCACGGTACCTAAAGAGTTAGGTAAATATTTTGTCCAATGTAGAAAGTTAATTTTTCACCGACCTAAAAGTTAAAGTATAGCATGAAAATGATTGCAATGAAGAATATGAGAATGGAAATTATTAAACCTTGTAATTAGGTGCTTAAATTAACTTTATGTTTTTGTTCCTTTGTGTTTTATGGGACTAAGTCGGTTTATGTACATTTGATGGTTTGTTTGCTTTAGTTTCAAGTGTCAATCCAAGTATCATGGTTTTTTACTTTCTTGTGAATCAAGGTTTTGGAGTCTTTTGGAGCCTTTTCTAAGAGTAAATGATCAATAAAGGGTGTTATTTTTTTGTCTTCCCATTCGAGGTTTATCTATTGAAGCTTGACTAAAAATTTAAATTCGTACCGAAAAGTCCAACATTGGGGGATAAAACATTCCCTAACGAAGGCACTCCGTGTCCAAGAAGACTCGAACCCAAACATTTGATTAAAGATAAATGAGTACTTACCACTTAACCAGTTGTTAGTGGTGTTATTTTTTTCAGTTAAAGCCAGATACATCATAAAGTTGTAGAAATAATGATGATACCAAGAAATTGGAAAGGAAAATCTTTCTATATACCTTATCATGGATTGCAAATCATTATTCTCTTTGCTTTGAGTAAGGATTAAATGCTACCAAATTGCATCAAACTAACATCTCCTGTCCCAGACACATAAAGATATATACATTTCTTTCATAATGATAAACGGAGTACAATTTTATTTTTTTAAAAAAAGTATTCTAATGAAATTGTCCATTTGGTAATACCTAAAGGATTATGTTTTCATTCCCTCTTAACTAGAATTTTCGTCTTTGAGTCCTAGGAATGAATTTTTTTATTGGAAGCATTTCTCTTTTTAATGTGTGAATCAAATTAGTTAGGACCCTAATATATATGTATATTACGCATGACACATGTGATTTTTTTATTTAATTATCTGATATTCGAAAAGTATTTAATCTACGTATGCTAGGTGAGCCTGTTAGGAGAATCATTCTTTTTATAAGCCTTTTCGTATTTTATGCAATGCAATTATTATTTAGAGAATTATTGATTTCCCAACTTGAACTCGGAATAATTTGATTAAGAATGGAGAAATTTCAATTATCTTATCACGAGTTTCAATGGTATGTGTGTGTGACTCATTCATACATCATATATAGTACTTTCAATTATTTTTCTTGCTTATAGTTGTTTCTAAACAAATTATGGGCACATGTTAAATGAATGAATACAAAGTTTAAGTTAAAATTACTGAATTCTGCTAAATCCGTAGCTACTGCGCTACATCTCCACCATTTGTTTACCACACACATCGTTTGGTGAAAAAAATAAGTAAAGAGAAAAGACGTGCATTTATGAAGAACATATATACATGCAAATATATGGATTATTGACTTAGGGAAGAAGGTTGGTTGAGGGAAAAAAGTAGATGGGGAAAAAGAGTGGGGAATGTTAGTTTTGGAAGACAGGTGAAAAGTAACAATCAAAAAATAATAATGTTGAAGAGAAATAAAGGCACTAAAGCTGATAATAATGAAACAAAAATAAAGTGTAAGAAAACAAAAGGTCTCATGATATTGTTGGTTTGTGGAGTCTTAAGACAAGAGAGATATTAAAGATAATAGCTAGGGCCCCAAAGGCCAAAACACCCACACACACTATACATATAAAGAGACTTTCTTTTAATGTGGCCATTGCTTGTTATATCACCTTATTGTGTTTTGACAAATTCAATGCCTATTTTAATTTATAGATTTTCCCACCTCTATTTGTCTCTTCTCCCTTATTGAACTAAGCCCAAAAACTTTTCAAACTTTTTTTTGTCTTCGATAGTTATATTATAGGATCTAATTAAATTTGATTCATATGAAAGATAAAACGCTTATTAACAAAGTTAATTTCATATCCTAAAGCTAGAGCACAAAGCTTTTAATGAAATATGAAAAAATATTTATCATTTTATAACGATTTTTATTGGTTACGTATGACATATATGGAGTACTTTCTCTCTCTTCTTGGTACATAGGACTAGTTTATTTCAGGATGAAAACATGTCCCTAAATCTAGACTTAAATAATTGAATTTATTATGAATGGTCATATTCCACGCACCAAAATTGGACAAGCTATTGAAAAAGATATTAAGAAGAGAAGGATAATTTTAATTGGAATAAAATATAAATACTAGTTTTGCTGCATAGAATAAACATTTTAAATAGAACTGTCAATATGGGTTGGTCGTCCCATTCGAGCTAATCTCATATTGAAATGGGAAAATTACGTGGTTAAGCAAATTTATACTACTTAATTACTCATCATAGCTATAGTTTGCTATAATTATCACTCGCGATTAACATTATACATTAATTACGGGGGATGACTTCCAGTTTGTATATTAGCCACGTTTGTAGATGTATAATTCGTCATATTTGTATAAGTCACAGCTAACAATTCTTTGTTTGATTTGTATTTGTATACGATTGTTTATATTTGTATATGACGATGATTTCCTTTAGTTTTCCAGTTTTGTCATCATAAACATTCAATCTTTTTGTGTATAACTTTTTAAAGTTTGTATAAATGTGTAATTTTTTTATTTTGTATAATATAATTTATATAATGTAATTTGTATAATATATTTTGTATAATTATTTCAAGTTCATATGTTTATGTTTGTATCAATTCGTTATTTCGAGTTTTATTATATTTGTATAATTTCAGACTTTATATTACTCAATTATACAAAAATATGTGAATTATACACACGAGATGCGAATTATACAAATTATTGTCCAATCTCGCTCGCCTCTCTCCTCCCTCTCCCAATCTCGCTCGCCTCTCCTCTCCCTCTCCCAATCTCGCTCGCCTCTCTCATCAGAATATACAAATACATATGTATAATATACAATTATCTAACCGATATACATATACAATTCACCTCTTTCCCACTCTTTGCCCTCTCTCCTCCCTCTTCCAGTCTCGCTCTCCACTCTCCTCCCTATAACATGTAGCTATGAATCATAATTAACAAACTATAGCTATGGAGCGTAATTAGGCTATTTTTGAGTGGCTGTATGCGAAAGTTCATTGACGGATAGTCTAGATTGACTCATTTTTTTGTGGGCCAGTAAACATTCAGCCCAACCAACCAGTACGTGAGCTTTGGATTGTGCCGGGTCATCTCACTTTTAAAAAAGTATATTTTTAATATTTTTTAAAATTAAATTATAATTTAAAAATATTAACATAAATATCAACATGATATCTTCATTTTCATGCACAGTTTATATGCAATATCAATTAGCTAAATATTAAAAAAATAACTAAATTTAAGAACTACGTATAGTATTTAAATGTACAAAAAAAATGTTATCAATTTGAGATAAATCATACAACTGATTTCAAGTAGCTAAAAGTGTTTGAATATTTTCATGATGGATCCAACTTCTATACTTGGTGAGAACATGTCTATCAATATTGAATGAGGATTAGCAGTAATAGGAATATTAAGTACATCACGTTTGATGATTTTAAATTTTAATATTTCAAACTTTAAATAGTCTGTAATTTTTAAATGTTAAAGTTTGAAACATAAAGAATAACGTCATAACTAGTCTTATATATGTCAATTATAAAATTTTATCTTTTTAATATTCCATTTTATTGATAATTCTTAATTTTATTTTTTTTAGCCCACGGGTAGGCTCAAACCATATTGCACAAGCCCACAAACCAACAGGCTTATCCAGGCCGAGCTGATAAATTAGTATATACTTAAATTATCAGCTCATTAAATTCTTAACCATGGTTAGTTGGTGTGATTAGTATAAACACCCTATATGCATAAATTATTATTCCTTTCATCCCATATTAGATGAGCATTTTACTAAAAATAGGTGTCCCATTTTACTTTATCACTTACTACATTGTGATAAAATTAATTATTTTTTTCCTATTTCACCCTTACGATTAATATGACCTTCGAAAGTTTAAACAATTACTAATACTAGTTATTCCTATAGTATACTTTATCTAACTTATTTATGAACATTGATATGAACAAAGTCAAAATAGTAAAGTCGATCAATCTATTACTAATTTTAATCATCCTGTAAAATAAAATGTGCATCTAATTTAGCCCCCGCCAGCGTAATTCCAACCTTTCGGGTTTTTCCGGACTAAAATGTTGGGCTGGTTGATTTATTTGGTTCAGAATCATTTTAGGCCCATATACTATCATTATAGGCCCATGGCCCATAATCA
Organism: Solanum verrucosum; assembly: GCF_900185275.1. Taxonomy (NCBI): domain Eukaryota; kingdom Viridiplantae; phylum Streptophyta; class Magnoliopsida; order Solanales; family Solanaceae; genus Solanum; species Solanum verrucosum. Next base: position 470,429 of record NW_026020014.1, on the reverse strand, counting down.
CTAGACACAAATTTGGCCCAAACATTAATGGCCCGTCTAACCCGCCCCGTTATTTCCAGCTTCGCCATTGCTCCTCCCATCACAGGTATCTACTGGTTCTTTTTTTTCTTGAAGAAAAGCTTCAAACTTGGTCGGTTTTTCAATTTATTTCTATATTTTTCTTCCCCTTTTTGATATTTTTGTAAAGTTTATGTTGCTGTTTTTTTTTTTTTTGCAATGCTAAGTTACATAATCCATATATAGATGTCCGAAAATGTTCTTGACTGAAATATAGTGAAATCCGATGGTTGTTAAAGTTCGATCGCTACTTTATATATTGCATATGCTTGCTTGCTACCCTAAATATACTATTTGTGCATGATTGTGTTGTTTTGGTGTAGTTGGGTACTGTGCATGTGAGGTGTTTGATAAAATGCGTAGCTGAAAATTTGGATTTTCTTGATTAAGTTCTTATTTGGTTACGCTATCACTTGTTTACAGCTTGTTTGGGAACTTTGTTATTGAGCAGAAAGCTTGATTATATATTTCTATGGAGGGGGAAGAGGATCAGGTGACGAAAGAGAGGTTAGTAGAGGCGAGAGCAAGAAATATCAGCCACAATGTTAGGTGTACAGAATGTGGCAGTCAGTCCATTGAAGATTCTCAAGCTGACATTGCCATTCTCCTGAGGAAGGTATGTCTTATTATTACATTTCTCGCATTTGCATCACTAGTTTCTTTGATGGAGAGCCTTTTGGATCGAGCTCGTCGCACCGGGCTTGCCTAGTGCGGGTTACCTCTCCAATGTGGTTTGCGAGCTATTACATAGGAGCGGGGTTTTTACCTGCGGGTTTCCCTTGTCATAAAAAAAGTTTCTCTTAATGGAGAAGACATTTAATGCAAAAAGAAGAAAAACACAAGGAAGCTGCTAAAGTTGTGTTTTGACCATTGACACTCCATGCCATCTTTTTATGGTAATATAAGGCCCATAAAAAAACAGTTGTGAGGGAACTTTTGGTAGATTCCATGTAAAGCCTAAGATGTGTCTCTAAGCATAATTTGGGCTCATTGAATTTAATGGAATTTGGAAGAGGGACAAGGTTAGCACATGGACGAGGCCTTCCAGGCTCTTCTTCCCACAAAATTGGAATGGAAGCTGAAGTGTGAAGAGGGGTTAACATCCCTAAATCCTCAGCTGAATTTACTGAAAACAAAGGAAGTTTTAATTTTGGACTTGTTTCTGTCCCCATGCCTCTTTTTTTTTTTTTTTTTTTTGCTTTGCTGGTTTGATTTGTAGGTACAGAGGAGAGTAACATCAGTTATGGCCAATATTTTTGTACAGAGGAAAAGGTCAATGACTATAATGTATTCATTTTCCCCACGTAGCATTCACACTTTCAGCATGTGTTACATAAATTGCTTTGGCACAAAATAAGAATTGATCTCACGACCACATAAATGGTTATGAGTTTACATTGTTATGCAAGCTTAAATAAGCTGAGGTAAAGTGAGTAAACAAACAAGTTGCCCATGATATTACCTTTTTGAAGGCATTGAGTACTTCCTTTTACATTTAAGACAATAATAATTGTCCCCATATCGCTGACATTTATTTTCCCCGCTTCAACTAGTTCTTTCCGCTGTGTTCTTATAATGAGTAAACTGAATTCTTTCAATCGGTTCTTTCCTGTTCTATGGTCTGGTTTCTTGAACCGATTGAATATGCTATTTCTGGATTGTCCATCATTTTTTGAATAAAAAAGGAACTGTATTTTGAACTAGCAAGGAACTATTTTGTATGTGTGCACAGGAAACGATTTAATCTTCTTTGTTTGTGAAACTTGCTTTTGATTGATGAAGAGTTAATCCAAGCGCAAAAACCAAGACTTCCTGATTTTGTGGTTGACATTTCATTTTTTATTAGGTTTGCTCCTATGAGAGTGTAATGTCATAATTCTATGTCTTTTGGACCAACTTACTAATTACCTAAATTATCATACTGAAGTAGAATGTTTTTCACACAGAAGTGCATTTTTCATTTAGGACAAGTGCTCTTTGCTTTGCATCATGTGGCTTTAGGTACTTCCATTTATCTAATCAGATACTCTTTTTGCCAACTAATTGTATGTTTGTTCTAGCTATTAAACGTTTTTAAAAAATGAAACAAATGGAGTAGCTGCATATAAGTCCTTGTATCCATGCCTAAGTTTTTCCTACTTTTGGGAGTGCTTTTTGACTTGGGTCATCTTTTTAGCTAATTCGAGATGAAATTAAAGCTGGGAAGTCTGACAAGGAGATCTATACAAAGCTTGAAGATGATTTTGGTGAAACCGTACTTTATGCCCCAAAATTTGATATGCAGACGGCTGCTTTATGGCTCTCTCCGGTCAGTTGAAGTTTTTATCCACCTCTGCATTGGTATTTCAAAGATTGTATTGATAGACTGAAACACTGAAGTTTTTTGATATTTTCTTGATGCAGCTACTAGTTGCTGGTGCTGCTGGAGGTTTGTGGGCTTACAAGAAGCACAGACAGAAGACCAATGTGCACATTATGGCTTTGAATCTCGTTCGAGGAATTCCATTAACCCCAAAGGAGAAAGAAACCATGCTCGATGTCCTCACACCACCTCCTGGAGGAACGTCTTCCTTGAGTTGGTGGAGAAGATTGCTTCAGCAATGAAAACTCTATAACCCGTCATCACTTCCCTTGTATTCTATTTTTTTGCTAGAATATCTCAAATTGTCAGCTAGTCAAGAAACCACCCTTATCCATGTCATTTCGCATTGGCGTGTTTGAATTGGTCATCCGTCATCCTGATTATACAATTTTCTAAGGGTATTCCCTGATATAAGTTATCGATATCTTATTGTACAAAAGGGTACAATTTGGCTATGGTTAACTTCAATGTAATAATAATGCTTACATAGTTTTGTGATAAGAGCATCTTAGCATATATTATACAGTTAGTTTTTCATTCCTATCCTCTATCAAAAGTTGACTTTTGCATAACTAGCTTTTAGTCACAATCTCTTCGATAGAGGTGAGACTTTCAACTATTACATTCACACTACAGAGTGTTACAAAGAAGTTGAAAAAGGAAGTTGCTTCAAACTTACAGGCTGGGAACATTCTATCTGACTTTCCAGTGTGCAATTTGCCACAATTATCGGCTACTGACATGTGAACACCTTAGCCAACTTGGCTTGGAATCAAACTTATAATACTAAAGTTTTGATTTGAAATCCCCCTTTTTCCAATTCTGTGATTAAGTAAACGTCTAAACTCAAAACGAACAGTTGACTCCAGCAAATTTGAAGTGTCTTAATTGATTAGTTATTCAAAGTAAACATATATTCCTTTCTTATCAAGTACTATACGACCAGATCTTTCAAATAGCATAAGAAAGTATCTCATTTATCTTCTTCCTACTCAGACTCCAAAGCTTTAGATACAATGGGAAGAGTTGATTCCTCTAATGAAACTGAAAATCCTCAGCCAGTCGGCGGTGTGCCAGGAACTCCATGGAGCACTGGCTTATTTGATTGTCATTTGGACCAAACTAATGGTATGTATAGAATTACTAGTTTCTGACAACGTGCGTTGCACGTTTATTCCTTACTATTGTTATATAATTTAAAATTGTGTTATCAAATAGAAAATGTTTAAATCAACAATATTAATTTTACCAATTTTCATGTATTAAATAAAATACATAAAAAGGGATTGAGCATTTCACATCAAACAAGAAATATGTGAAATTAATTAAGATAATATAGTCTCTTAACTTTGTGTGCGTCTTTTTTATGATCTAAATATCATTGATAACCTTTTATAGCCATGAATGGATAAAAAAATCATGCACGCTTATTGACAAGATTGCCTATTTTATTTTAATGAGAAACTGAGCGTAAAATATGTGTATTATTTAAGTAAAGTTCTAGAAGGCTAATGAAAGAATACGTGAAGATATAGTTTCAAAAATTTACAAGATAAAAAGCAATTACATCTAATATATAAAAGTGACAGATAAAAAATTAACACATTGGACTTCATACATACATCTATTCCAAAAGCTCATAATAATAGCTAAAAGATCACGACACTACAATGAGTTCATAAGAAATGTAAAAGAAATTATAAAAAACAATACTCTTCCTAATGGAGAACCGAAAGAGATATGAGGACTTAGGCATATCTAAAAAGAAGTCTTCAAGTTCTTCTCCCATGTATTCTATTTACTCCTTTATACTATTTCTTGGATAATTTTTTTGATTATCCTCTTCTCAAGTTGAATGACAGTTTCTTTCATTTTTCAATAGCTATCATCCAGTTCTTAAATAGTAGTGAAAATGTCTGTTCAAATTCTATTTTCAGGTTCTAAATAATAGTCTTTTAATATATAGATGGGAAGATGAGAAATACAAATCATAATTAGACTAAGTAAGAGAATTAACATTGCCACTAATTACTGCTCTAAACATGGAATCTAGTCTATCTAGTTTGAATGAATAAGAAGATGAAAAATATAAAATCAGTGGCATTAATCGGGTAAATGGGGGCGGGGGGGAGGGGGGGGGGGGGTTTCATGTACCAGTAATTATTCTAGGCTATACATACATGTACAATCATTATTATGATATTATCTAAAATATATCTTTTCACATTCCATACACTTAATTATTTGCTTAGTCCTTTAGGTTTCTTTTTCTTCTGTTAATATAAGAAAAAACTGCACACCTTTAGAAAATGTGGAGCATTAATATAGAAATGCAAGAAAACCTAGAAATAGGGCTGTTAAATTTCTTATGTAATCTCTCTAAAACGTGTAATTAAGTCTTCAAACTTTTAAAATTTTCCTATAAACCCTTGAGGTAATTTTAATTTTGCTATTTACTATTAAATTAATTAGATGTTTGCTTATTAACTCACCCTAGAACGTGTATTTAGTCTTAGTTAATTTAAATTTTACTATTTATTATTTAATTAATTAAATATTTGATTTAGTGTAGGGGTAAAATGGTAATCTAACTTTTCACTTTTGAAGCTTCCCACTTATAATAATATATATGATAATCTTAGTATCAATTACTGTCTTATCATGAGGTGAAGGATTCATCATAAATTGACTAGTTTTACGCTGGTTGTCAGCCTACTACAACTCTCTTCCTTTTAGATACTGTAGCTATTATGTAGCAATGATATTAATATTAAACGTTGTTGTTTGTGCAGCTGCCATGACAGCGCTTTTACCTTGTGTGACGTTCGGACAGATAGCTGAAGTTCAAGATGCAGGAGAAATGAGTAAGTTATTCTCTAAATCTATCCAATTTGCCTTTTAAAAGAATGTTGGTTTAGCATTTTAATACTACTATTTTAATATATTAATTTGCTTTACTTTGAGTTAAAAGAGTGTTAGTGGGCATTCTTACATTGCATCCGTTGGTGAGGCATATATGACATTACTCACCTATCAATGCACATAGGCATTATTGCCCATTATATTTTGGTTACAAAAAACGTTCCACTGAACGTTGGGTCAACACCTTGGGCAGTTTTGCATTTGCACGTTGGTGCATTTGTTGCCCACACAATTACTTCTCCAAGTTATTCCTCCATTACACCTTGTAACCTATGTAACTCCTAAGACCATTATTTTCACTATTTACTACACCATTATCTTCCTATTCATTGCTAGGAAGACTTCTTGTACTATAAATAGTGGTGGTCTTCATTTGGTTTGTCACACAACATATAAGAAAAATATAGAGTGAAAGAGTTAGTCAAAAAAAGAGTTTTTATTAGTTGAAGGGAGGTGTTCTTGTTGTGGAGGTTTGGACTCAACTCTTGTCCAGAGTTGTTGAGTTATATTTTTGGTGATTAGGCTGTTGTATCCTGGAGGGGACAAGTCAAGAAGGACTATTGCTGGACCGGTGAAAACATTTGCTGTAGTGGGCTTGAATCTCCTTAAAGAGAACGAGATATCCGCGCCTCAGCCTGAAGAGATTTCTATTTCTTCATTTTATTTCAATTGTAATCTTGTATTTTTTGTTATCTTGTAAGTTTTTCATTAACAAGTGTGTTAGTAATTCTTTGTGATATTTGGATGGTGGTTGCAGCTTGTCCATTGGGGTCTTTTATGTACCTCTTGATGATGCCTGCTGTTTGCTCTCACTGGATCATGGGCTCCAAGTACAGAACAAAGTTGAGGCAGAGGTACAATCTGGTGGAAGCTCCCTATTCAGATGTAGTTGCTCACATCTTTTTTCCATTTTGTTCACTTTGTCAAGAGTTCAGAGAGCTTCGTATTAGGGGACTCGATCCAACTCTAGGTATAAAATCGTCTTTCCTATTAATGTTCTGCTTTATCATAGGCAAATCTAGAAACTAGAGTCAGTGAGTTCAAAATGAACGTAATCTTATTATATGTGTGCATTTCAAATGTTTTTCACCTAAGTACATATATAGTTCAAGTCGAAAATAATGAGATACACCTCTATTAACTTATAAGAGTGACATTTTAAAGAGAATCAAATTGTTAATATGGGTCTGTAAAACTTAATGCAGGTTGGAATGGCATCGTTGCTCAGCAGCAACATGGAAACCAGCAAATGAATCAAGCTCCCTCAGTACAATGCATGTACAAGTAAATTGAAGAGTACTGATTTTTGTTATTGTTTAAATTAAGGTTGTAATTTTTAATTTTTTACCAAATTCTATTCATGTTTGAAGTTTATATCCTTTTAATTCAAGCACCTGTTTGTAATATTGTTCCATTTCAGTTATAATGAAATTTTCTTTTTATTTAAAGAAAGTAATGCTCTAGGCCCAATTGCCTTCTTTTATTTTACTATTCAATAAAAGTCCATTTACGATTTAAATACTGAACTTTATTACAAGGAAAATAATCAAAAGTATCAAGAATTACACACAATTTAATTAGAGAGGTCTAGCCTGATGTGAAAAGTGGTAACTCCTTTCGGATAGAGAATGTCATTGCCCCGAAAATCAATAAGAAAATAAGTGTTGCATAAATTCTTCTCTCTTTTTCTTCTCATTCTTTTTTGTTGATCAACAACCAATTAAAGCGCTCTATACAAAATAAATAAATTAATTAAAAGGACTCATTACTACTACTACTACCAGTTAACCGTATCTGGCAGCAACATCGGCGCCTTGTGCAAAATTTTCCCGATCACCTGACCGGCGGCAGTATTGAATTGGGAGAAGTGAAGGGCAAACAGAAGAGTTACTCAACCACTTTCGTTTCAATTGCTCTCCCTTTTTCAATGCATATTCTTCATCGAACCTTGTCAATTTCAATAATTCTCACTCTCTGTGTTTTTATATGCGATCGCCCAATCAAAATGGAATTATTAATTTTTCATGTGCGTCATTCGCCTTTGTTGAGATTGAGAAATGGTAGCAATTTGAATTTTGTTAACTTTCAAGCAATCTCGTATGACATTTAGCTTATCTATAACGAAGATTTTGCTCTTGGCGATTGAATTTTGTGGCTAATAGTATTGTATTTTCTTATTATTTTATTCGGGTGGGGCAAGGAGAAACGAACATCGCCTTTTTGTTTCTATTTTTATTTTGTATGATATTGCTCTAAATGGAACACCATAGTGTGAGGATTCATTAGCCGATACCAACTTTTGGTAGCATTTAAGCTTAGTTGTTGATGTAGGGTGGGGTGCTAAAGACTTGTAGTAATCCTTTATGGAATAACTAATTCTGACTGTTAAATGAATCAGAAACAATGAAGGAAATAGAATGCATTTTCAAATTCTATTGTGTAGTTTATTAGGCTTCTTTGCTCTTTGTATTAGGTTAGACATTTTCCATTTGTGTTCTTATTCTTATTAATCTCTTAATGGAGGTTGATGGATATTTGCATCTATGACAACTACTTTGTATTCTTGGAGTACCATCTGTTCTGTTTGCTGAATATCTCACACAGCATACTCTGTTGGACCAGGATGCTACACACTCTCCTATTCCGTTGTCCTTAAAAAAGTTAGAGCTAGCTGATAGGTATGTTCATTGATACTTCTTTCAATACCAATCGATATTCTGAATATCATCTGCCTATACAATATCATTGTTATCAAGAGATTATGCAAACTTTTCAGAAGGCATATTCTTGCCTCATTCCCCTTTTGAATCTTTCTTAACGAGAATAGTTATTTCCATGACTTCTTTCTGCTTCCATTCCAGGGATAAGGAATTTATGCGCTTACTCTGTTGATATTGATTAACTATAACTTGGGACAGAAAGTATTGTTTTGTGATTTGGTTCTTATGCAAGATAAATGTAATACTCGAGTACCAAGATATGCCTGCTAAACTAATATTTGTCGTTCAACTTATGTAACAGATACCTACTCGCCTGTCTGTGTGGGACTCGCTGCCTCGAAATGCTATGGGGAAGGTGAGTTGTTCCAAACCTTGCTCACCTCCAAACCATAAACAGGCATCAAAACAATAAGTGAAGACCACACATCTTTTTCATAAGCTTTATAGCTTCATAAGTATATATTAGTATCTCAATTTATAATTTGACTGTGGTAAACTAGCATAATTTGGCGCATTTCACTGAGTTTACCTGAGTTTTTTCAGTTGAGTTTGCCTGGAAGATGATCATCATCATCACTAAGCTCCATCATTCTCTTAGTGATGTCAACATCAGCAGAAGGTCCATATTGCCAGCAACAAGCCACAAAATAAAGCAGATTAAAACCTGTCAATAGAGCAAGAAGCCAGTAGTAATACTCATAGTGTCCCTTGTTGATATTGCTTGAAACCCAACTTTCTGTTCCTTCTCCTTTGGTGTACTTATCCACAGCATTCAAAATCACACTTGCTAAAAGACTTGCCACTGCCATTCCCAGTCCTAAAAGAGCAGATGCAATACTTGACATACTCTTTGGGAGCTCCGAATAATAGAACTCTGTGGAGCCGATCGCGCTGAATGCCTCTGCGATCCCATTTAAACTGTTTGGTATAATGAGCCACAATGCTGACATCTCCACCAACCCCTGCGAGTTGTTCAACAGCCCTTCACTGATTGCTCTTCTTCGTCGAATATGTTCGATAATACCAGAGACTACCATGGACAAGCAAGACACGAATATACCAAGTCCCATTCTGACTATAGGTTTTAGACGAACTGGTCTTCCTTTGATCTTTGATGCCAATGGAAGCATCACGCGGTCATACAGTAATACCCAAATTGTTAATGCAATCATCAAAAACATCCCGAATGACCCTGCTGGAAGTTGGAATCCTTTAGTTAGATGTCTATTCATGGATTGAGCTTGTAGTAGTGGGAATGAACTTTGGCTCAAGTTTATTGATATCATGATCCCCGTTGACCACAATGGCATTACTCTAATGAGGGCTTTTAGCTCATCAACTTGCTCCACTGTGCAAAGGTTCCATGGATTGGCTGCACCTCCATTTAGCTTAACATCTTCAGGGCTTTTAATGATGCAAGCTTTGTTTAAGAATCTCAATTTATCCGTTGGCACTTGAGGTCCTGAACCATTCTTGTGATGGTAATCAGAGTTCTGATTGGGGTAGCAGAGTTTCCTATTCTTGCAGGCAACGACAAGTACTTGTATAAAGCTGGCAAACACGTTTGAGCGAACCTTTGGCTTGATATAAAACGGAGAAGCAATGAAGAAAAACAGCGCGGATAAGAACATGAGGATTGCAGGAACTCCAAAACCTATTTTCCACCCCAGTCTGTCTTGAAGGTAAACGATACCTGTCAGGGCAATCAGAACAGAGACTATGGATGAAGTATAATACCAGGCAAAGAAGCTCTCCAACACTGTATGCTTCTTGGGATTACTACCTCCCTTGTCAAACTGGTTAGCACCAAAGGCTAAAGAACACGGTCTTATACCTCCAGCACCAATTGACATGAGCAGAAACGAGAAAACCAAGAGCATGTATTGTGATGTCGTTGTAGATTTACAAGCCTGTCCTGATTGATAGCAAGGCGGAGGCCTTGCTTTCGGAATCATTGCTGTTAACCACAGCACTACTGTTCCCTGCAACAAGAGGGCATTCAAGTGTTAAAGGTAGGTAAGTTAACTACAATCCTCTTGTTTTATGGGAATAGCCACATATACTGTATAGTTAACAGGTCCAACTGAACCTATTTTTCGGGTGCACACTCGCAAAGAATCACTAAAATTACAACAAATATTTACTATTGTGCAAGCTTCCGTGGTTGATTTAACAGTGACCTATAAGATCATACAGATCACACAGACAAAGACAAGAAATTGGTGACCTCGACCCGAACGAGAAGAAGAAGATCGAAAACTATAAAACACTAATTAGCAACATATTAGTTTTAAGTTAAAAAGTTATATACCAGGAAACTGAAGATGGAACCAAGGCCAATAGTAAGGAATCGACCTAGATATGAATCAGCAACAACAGCTCCAACAATAGGCAAAAAATTAGTAGTAGCTGACCAGAAAAACAGAAGATTTTGAGTTGTAGTAATGTCCATCCTGTATTCTCTCATCAAATAAAATGTCATATTTGGTAAAAGCCCATAGCTCGCCACATTCTCCAGTGCCTCATTTGCTGAAATGATTCAAAATAAACTTAATTATAACATAACAAAAAAATCCCCAAAATATTTGAAACTACTCCAGTACCTATGATAAAAGGCATGGTAATTAGTCCACCCTTCTCTCTACTTTTAATTGGAATCAGAGAAAAATGTGAAAAAGTTTGCCTCTCTGAATCCTCCATTTTAGATCCTCGGTTTAGAGGAAGAAGCTCTGCCATTTCTTGCTCCATCTCCTCACTTACTAGAGGTTATTAATCAGAGGAATTGGGGATGAATGGAGAAGTAAAACAATGAAAAACGCAAAGTCAAAATGGAAAAAAAGACGAAAAAATCTACAGACACAGAATAATGATGGGGAAGTAGATGCAGCTGGGGAAGTGGATGCAGCTGCTGATTAGCAAATGCAAGAAAAAAGCATGACTCATCATCACATATTTCTATATCTCTTCCCATTTTTTATTTTTTTATTTTATATATATATTATAATTTGTACCATTGACCACAATAGACAGGCTGCCGAAAGATGATTTTGCTTGTGATTCCGATTTCCGCGTGTTAAGGTTTTCTTCTAATTTTTTCCCTCATTTATATTCGTATTAAAGTTTGACTTTCTAATTTTTAGTACTATCAGCACAAAAATTAAACTTAGGGCATTTTCAATTCTATTCTTTATTTTACTCTTTAAATATAATTTTTTTTATTTTTTTAGACAATCAATACTTCAACTCAATTTTCTATTTTACTCTCTAAAAAAATATTTTTTTCTCTCTCCTTAATATTATATTATTATTTCTACTTCATTCCTATTTTCTTATTTCATAATCATTCCTATTTTCTTATTTCATAATATAATGTATTTTTCTTTTTTTTTCAAATAATCACTTTGTATAATTTAGATGTAATATAACTTTTATTTTTTCAATTTTTTTATGTAATCTAAAATTTTATTTTTTCTAAATAACATAAATTGCAAATAAATATTATATAATATACAAATTAGTGGACATAAATTAGAACCAAAATTGTTGTGATAAATTATTATGTTATGTATTGTGTTATCTTGTACTTAAATTATTATATTATATATTGTATTTTAAAATTAAAATTTTTATCTTATCATTTTAATTTTGTGCATTCATCATAGTGACAACTAATAATAATAATATCAAATCATATTAAAGTGACAAAAAATTTAAAAAATAAAATATTATTAATTCGAGATAAAAAAAAGTATATATTAAATAATATTTTTTAAAAATATTATATTACATTTAAAATAATTACGTATATTAAATATTTAATTAATGGTCTTATATGAAAAATTATGTGTTAATTATAAAATAATAGAAATAATAATAAAATAATCAAAAAGTGAAATAGAGAGTGAATAGTAGTTCTCCAAATTTGGAGAACTAGTATTCAACTCTTTATAAATGGAGAATAAAAAATGAAATAGAGTGCGGTTGAAGAGCCCATTTTCTATTTTACTCTATAAATATAGAGAATAGAGACTAAAATAGAGATGGGAGATGATCTGATATCTAATTAAAAAATCAACCCATCCTTTGATCGTGATTCTGTGTCAAAGGTTGCATTTCTTTTCCTCGTTGCTGGTCCCATTATTTATCTTTCCACACGTTCTCAACTTACAAAAAAATGATAGTATTATTTATTTCGAAACTTCATAAAAGAAAAGAAAAAAATATGAGGTTTTTAAGAAGTTAATGAAGACTTTTCAAAGGTTATTTAAGATTTTATTTGATCTACTCATAAGTTATCAATTTGATTGCAAGCTTGAAAAAATTGTTTGCAATTTTTTGTTTGTTCTACTTGTAAATTTTAAAAAACTGATATAAGAAGCTACTTGCTTGAGTGTGAATTTCTTCAGGAAATTGTAGAAGTCTAAAATAAAAATTCACGATACAATATGTTTATACTACTTTCCCCCTTTTTATCATAAATTGTGTGCGAAAATACTCTTTTCATTTTTTAATATGTTAAAAAAGAAGGGAAACTAAGGAAATATCTTAGAAAAGTAAAATAATTACTCCCTCTATTTAAAAAAAGAAGAAGCTCAGTTTCCTTTTTAGTCTGTTTAAAAAAGAATGACTCATTTCTTTTTTTGGTAACACTTTAACTTTAACTTTTCACGTGACATGTTTAAGGCCACAAGATAAAAGAACATTTTGGTACATTTGACATAATTTTATTTTAGAACCACAAGATTAAAAAGTCTTCTTTCTCTTCTTTAACTCTATTCCAAGTTAAACTAGGTCATTCTTTTTTAAACGGAATGAGTACAAATATATACCCCTTTACATTTATATCTCACTAAATAATTACATTATATATCTTAAACTAATTTCGCGTAACTGATATTATATCATATATTGTATTGGTATCATTAAGGCTGGTAATCGTCAATCATACATATACTCTTATATTATCATTGACTAATGAGTAATTTCTGAACAAGAAACCTTAATGATACCATAAATATATATACTCTTATAATATCATTGACTAATGAGTAACATCTGAACAAGAAACCTCAATGATACCACAACAATATACATATACTCTTATAGTATCATTGACTAATGAGTAAATTCTAAACAAAAAACTTTAGTGATACCAATATATACTGATTTGGTATCAGTTAAGCAAAAATTATCAATCTTAATGAAGAGGGTTTGAGCTGTAATTATTTATGAGAGAATGAGTATTTCTTGAATTACTTTTAATTTGAATTTGGATATAAATATATAATTATTTTAAATTTTATGACCTATTTATATGGTTTTTCCAAAAAGAAACTCTTAAATTGCAGCATTATGTATGTTTAAAAGCCCATAGCTCGCCACATTCTCCAGTGCCTCATTTGCTGAAACAATTCAAAAATAAAGATGAACAAATGGCACAGCATGTAATCTCTTTTTATTTATTGACAATATTTAGCCCTTTTTTATTTGGAAAAATTACTTAAATACACAACACTTCTTTATCTATTCTCAATATTTCCCTACTCTTTTACTAAAATACAAAAATCCCTTATTTTCCCCCAATTCAACTTAACCGGATACTTTATTAGTTTAAGTATCTGCCCGTTATTAATTAAAGTATCCGCGTTGCTATATTATGCATCCGCCTGTTAATTAAGTATCCGTGCTACTAACAACTTAACAATTTAAGTATCCGCCCGTTATTAATTAAAGTATCCGCGCTGCTATATTAAGTATCCACATTGCTATATTATGTATCCGAAAAACACTAAAAAAAGGGATTTTTGGTAATTAATGAAAGAGTAGGGAAAAGAAGTAATTTCTTTCTTATACTATGTCATTTGCCTAATTTTTACTTTTTATTTTTATAACAAAAAAAGCTTTTTTAAAATTGAAATTGGCATATTTTAGCCCACGTTATTCTATGAGAAGTTATTTGAGTTTATTGGGTAGTGGGTCAGTTTTTCCTTCTTTTTTCCTCCTCTTTTCCACGTTAATTTTAGTTAGCTTTTAGTGGTATTGTAAATATTTAACCATTATTCTTCCATTCACTTATACAATAGTTGATGTTACTTTTTAGAATTCCTTCCGTAAAAATATACTATGTGTCTATTTTTTCTTCATCTTTGTATTTTGTTCTCAACTCTTTTCATTGTTTTTTAAGATTTAAAGATTCGGGTTTATATATTTTGGTGAAAATTTAAGAGATAGTAATTGTTTGTGGGTAGCAATTGTCATGGTTAAGAAAACAATTCCTAAAATTACTCCTAAAAAAGGAGATTCTGATTTTGATTTTGTGGATTCTCCACCCAAAACTTCAAATTTTAGCCATGCAAGTACTTCCAGGTATCCGATTCGTAGTAAGGATAATTCTAAAGGTAAACAACGTGAATCGATCGGTGTTGTTGATAAAAAGATCAAGAAAAGAGTTATTTCAGTTGAGGTTGCTAGAAGGAGAAGGATTATAGATAGTGAAGATGAGGAAGATGATGATGACAGATCTGAGGAAGCAAAAGTTTTAGTTTGTAATCGTAAGGAGTCTGTCCAAAAAACTGTAAGAAAAAAGAAAAATGCTAAAATTGGTAAGGCTCGAAGACGAGAAGTTGTTGAAAGTGTGGTTGATAATCGTGTCTTGAAGGTATTTTTTGTGTTCATTAGCATCGTGAATTTTTTTTGGGTACTTAGTGTAGTCTTCTTGATTTCTTTTTTCTTTCTTTTTAAAAAAAAATTCAATCATAGTGTATTTTTTGTGTGTATTATCAATGTGAATTTTTTTTGGGTCATTAGTGTAGTCTTTATTTTTTTTTATTTTCTTAATTTTTTTTAAAAATTCAATCATAGTGTATTGTATAGTGTGTTGGTAGTTCATATAAACAGTACTTGTTTTATTCCATGATATTCTTTGGTTCAACATTTACAAGACAAATTGAGGGAATGGAGGGAGTATGGACAAACAGAGCTGTAAATTTTAATGGGTCGTGGAAAAATGTATACTTTGCCTCTGCACTTACTATTCCTTAAGATTTTCTTTCACAAACCTACAATTCATGTCTTTGTAGAAATAATATAAACAGAAAAAATGTTCATTCTCTGCCCTTAGGGGAAGAAAAAGAAAGTCATGTACCACACAAATTACTTCTATTATTTTAAATATTTTTTATTGGTAATAATAAATTCAATGTCTCTTTACCTAAATTAAATTTACATTTTATTGAAATTAAAATAAAAATAAAAATACTAACCTCTATGGTTGCATTATATTTTTATTTTTCGAATAGTTGACTCATATATGTATTTCTTTTCAATCATAGGAATGAAAAGTAAAGTAAAACTACTTGTTTTATTTCATAGAAAAAAAAGTGTAGCATATGCATAAGGTGAATAAGAAAGCTTGAGAGAGAAATAACAGAGGATTCATAATAGAATAAACTGAACCTGATTTCTGGAGAGACCAGTCTGTTTTGCCAACATATGTTTATCAACATCAGTTAGATACCTGCGAAAAATCAACCACACAAACACAAACAAAAAAGAATTATATCATAATGTATACATGTTAGTTTATATTTAGTTTAAATTAACTAATTAAACTACATTTCTTGTTTGAACAATGGATCATTATTAGTGCTGTTTGTCTTACACATAGTAATAGATACTAGCTAGTTATTGTTGCTTTCAATCATATTAGATGGTTATGATTTGATTATTTTTTTTACTTTGCTTTTTTTTTTTTTTTATATATTGTAGTAATATGATAGACTACATTTAGAACAATGGGTTGTTGACAGTGTTGTTTGTCTTACACATAGTGATAGATACTAGCCAGTTATTGTTGCTTTCAATTATTTTATGAAGTTAAGCATTGATTTTTTTGACTTTGTTCTTTGTTTTTTTTTGATATTGTAGTAATATGATAGATTATAGTGTGAGCAATTTTTTTGTTAGTCCAATAGTTAATACTGTCAATTTTTTTTTTTAAGTGAGCAATTTTTTTGTTAGTCCAATAGTTAATAGCCTTGCCAGTATGTATGATGTTTATCTTTTAAACACTATTCTTTTGAAGTTTTTTTTTTGTTGTTGTTGGTTGTAGCTTGGGGAAGGATTTTCTTCTTTAAAGAAGTATGTTGAGGATTCTTTTGCTTCTTTATCTAAAGACCAAGCTGCCTCATCTGATCCCATTAATCTTCAACACCATAAAAAATGCTCCTTGTGTGATGCTAGAAGAGATGTAGAATGCCCTAAAGAGTTTGTTCTTAGGAGTGAGTTTGAAAAGGTTCGTGTTCTTATTATTTTAATACTTCATATATTTTTTAATATATTAATATTGTATTTTTTCTTTTACAGCTTAGCAGTGAATTTAATTTATTTAAGAAGCTTGTGGAACAGAAGATTCTTAATACATCTGTTCATGATGATACAAATCATGAGGTTTATTTTCTGTAATTTTTTTATTATTGTGTTAATATCTATTATGTTATAATTTATGGTTGAGTGAATTACACTCTTTGGACATTAGAGTGGTAAGAGCTACAAGAAGGGAGTTGATGATGAAAAATATATGGATGATGATATTGATGTATCCAGGAGTAATGAAATGCAGAATAATGAGGTAAATGTACATATTAATATTTATTTTATTTTCTGGTTCAAAATGAATTTGATTTAATTAGTTTTTTAAATTTTTTGTTCAAAATTGATAGTTTGTAGCATGGAGATGTTTAACTATAAGATGTATCCATAAATAAATGATATATTGGATGTTTTTTTTAGGATGTTATACAATTTGAAAATTCTAGCAATGGGAACAACACTACATGTCAATTTGATGTTGTTGAAAAATTTGAAGATAGTGTTACCTTGCCAGATAGAGGTATGTGGGTATAAAATATGCTCTGCTTCATTTCATGCTTTGTTGTGATATTAATTACATATTTCTTTAAATAGATTTGGCGTCATTTGGAGTGGGTGATTTTAGTATTCCCACTGATTCACAAGTGATGGTATTATATGATGAGACGATTAATCAGTGTAAGAAATTAAAAGAGATAAATTTACCCCAGCCTATTAATATTGAGGATCCTGTTATAATTGTGGATGATACTCCAATGCCCTCAAAAAGAGTCAAGACTTTGGGAAAGTTGCAAAGATCTCCATTTGTTGTTGAATTTGACAGTGAATCAATATGATAAAAGCAAAATTTATACTATCCACAAAACTAGCAAATTCAATCATCAATTCATAATCAACATCTTCATCAATTGATTCATTATGTCTGACATTTTTTATGTCTGACATTTTTACTTTGAAAGGTAGATCCAGGTATGAATAGTTTTATGTCTGACATTTTTACTTGTATACATTTGTGTTTTATTTCTAGTTTGTTATTAGTTTTACTTATAACATGCACTTGTATTTAGGAGTTGTGTTGATGCAGTATATCAAAAAGGAAAAGATATTTTGATGAAGGCTTTTGTTTATGGGGACCAATACATCAAATCGAGGGATTGGTTTCATAGACTGAACTATGGTGGAAGGACTTTAAATGATACGGTATGTCTTTTTTATTGTATATCGATTGAGATTTAATGCTTGAGTGGTAATATGTTATGTGATCATAATGTTATTTTAAAGTATCTTTTGTATATAAATATATTTTAGTGAAGTTGAGTGGTTATTTTATTTTGTTACAGTTGTCATAGTTAGTTAAAGTAATGAATTTGACATTTGAGTATATATAATTTTGAAATTGATATTATTTTGTTTAGTTGGAGCAGTATGTATAACCTTTAATCATATAGACTTTTTATGTTTTTTTTGCTATGGAATATTATTTTTAATCTTTTGAATGTGCAGTGTGTAGTTTAAATTAGAGTGTACTTACTTGTTGTTTACATTGGGCTACATAGCAACATCAATACGTGAATCGGTGTGTTTTGTCCTAACCAAAACCCACTTCTCATTGTTTGAATAATTTGTAAAGTTTTTCTTAGAGGAGGGGAAGATGATTATCTATTTGTGCACTTTTGAATCTTAGTTTGCGTTTACATTATAGTGTTTATATTTGTTTCTTATTTGATTCAATTATTGTTTATATTTTGCAGCATATTGATGTCATATTTTACTATTTGAGAAAGCTTTACAAATATGACAAGAATATTGAGGTCAAATTCACAACTACTAATTTTCTGTTTGGTGGTAAGATCCAACAGTTGTACAAGCAAGTTATTGAGTGTAACATGAATTTTGGCGTTGTTACTGGAGAACATGAAGTTGCTAATTATGTGCTTGGATCGTATATGGCTTGTGCTTGCCCTTGGTATTTAGTTGATCATGTGTTAATGCCAATCTTTGTGGAGGAATTAGCTCATTGGGTTTAGGAATTTTCACAATCAATGATAGGGTAATTCATGTTTATGATTCTATGCGTGGTGCTCTCATGATCGTAAAGTTCTGGAGGCATGCAAAGCATATGCGGTTTTGATTCCACATTTATTGTATGTTACTGGATTTTATATGAAAAAGCAAGGTGTAGCCTTTGATCAGCCGCCGTATTCAAGCACAAGTATGTTGAATCCTTTGGATGTAACATTTGTTGATAATTTGCCAACGCAAAAGAATCTGTAAGTTGTGTTAAGTTAGTTTTTTTTACAAATTATTTAGATTTCTATGTTAATTATATTTCTTTTTTATCTATGCAGGGATTGTGGTGTTTTTGTATCTGCTTTTGCAGAGTATTTCATTCGAAACCGTTAGTTTCCTATCAAGTTTGATGTAGATCAATATCGAAGTCGACTGGCATGTCTTTTATGGAATTATGGACTGAACAAGCAGAAAGAAGATGCTGAGAGTGAATCTGAGTTCCCAAAGAGAAAAATCAAAATTAAGGATAAAGTTATTAGGCAGCAAGTGTAGTTGTTGTTTTGAAAGAGACCATATTGTTTTAAGTGATTATTGTTAATGGGTTTGTTAAACCGTAAGTTTTATGTTTTGGTTATATATTTGTAGACATTTTGTTTTCTTGGCAACATGAATGCAGCATCTTGTTGTTTATAATTTCCGTCGCTCACATTCTTTATATATTCATGTTTTTGTTGGATTTTATTTTCTAATTATCAAATCTATCCATTATCAAAATAAAAATCTAGTATTTAGAGATTAGTCTCCATGCTAGCTCGATCAGTTACATAAATTGACTTACTTATTAATTTTTGTTATCTGACTATTGAATGGTATGAAAAAGCAGAAAATACATATATACAGTAATGACCTCAAAATGAAAAGTACAGTCAGTGCTTGCTCAACGGCTTCATGGATCTCCTCTCAGACACAAATCGCTATCACAACGGACCAATGTTGCAACATATAAAATGGATCAATTACTCAATTATTGATTACGATTTCTTGAATAGTTATTTTCATGAGAATAATGCAAGAAATGGAGAAGAGAAAAACAATTTTAAACTCAATTCCCATCCAACTCTTTTTAACAAAGTAATGCATATATGTAGTGGCATGAAATTTATATTACTGTGTGATGTGCTAAGTATCAGTTGACATGTCTTCAAGTATGCTTTACATGGCAGATGCACCATTTTGGCATTCCTCTCTGTTGCAAGCACATTTTGCATGTATAAAAACATAAAAGAGATGCAACAAAAACTCATAAGAATGTCAAATTCACATAGGTGAATAGTTGAAATGAGAAATCCTAATCTAATAAAAAACAATTACCAGGATTAACAACTATTGAATGCATTTCTGAGTACATATAAAAGAATGGTATACATAGACTTTGTTGGTCAGACAAAATAACGATTCTGATTTTTATTATAAGAAAAACCCAATTATATTCACAAGGAAAGAGAAATACACAATTTTCAAAATCTACTATTCTGAAATGGATTAGGATTTTAAGGGGGAAAAAGCTGTAAGTAACTGTAGAGTAGCAGAAAAAATTTGCGAGAAATTTTAATGATGAACAAAACGGAATGGAATTGGAGTTGTCGAATTTAGTAATTTAACTTCAAACTTCAATCAGATTAATTTAATTCTTGACTATTCCATTTATGTAGCAATGACCATGAAACTAAAGTGACGAAGCATCACAAATCACAAAGAAATCGAAATTCATACAAATAACAAAAAAGAGAGTACATTACTGAATCTGTGAGCTTCAAAGGAGAAGAAAAAGGAAATCGTGAATCAGTGAATGCCTATCAACAACAACATCTCATCAATCAACAACAAACATCTTATCAGTCACTATAATAATGTACATGACATCAATGAATTCATAAAATATTCTAAAGAAATAGATACACATTATATATAAGTATTATATGTAACTTCTATTTTTCTTTAGGCATGTTCCTGCATGTTCTGATGTTATGCCCTTCTTGTCCACATTTTCCACATGAAGTTTTTTATATTTTTTTTGTTGATTTCCAAGCTTTTTCTTGTCTTTTTTTTTGGGGTCTTCCTGGCACTTTGTTACCTATTGGATGCAATAAAATTTCTTCAGCCACTTCTTGGGGTAAGTCCCATGTACTTTCATCAGGCATTGGATGTACGGGGATATCATATGTCTTCATCATGTTCTCCTTGGTATAGTATAATGAGCTGTAATCATCTCCATCCAAGTCTTTTTTATGTAATACTGCTAAAACATGTGGACATGGAAGTTCATCGAGTTGAAATTGTTGACATGTACATGTTTTTGCTTTTATACAAACGATGAATTTTTTTTCCATATGTGTGATGGTATGTAGGTAATCACTTGAAGGTCGCACCTATTGAGGATAATTAATATGATTAGTATAAATATTTATGGTGTGCAATTTATATTTAGAATAATTAATATGATTAGCATAAGTAATAGAACTTACCATCATATGTAGTGCAATTTCCAGGTTATCAGCAATAATTGATTCATATTTTGCTGTAAGTTTGGTATTTGTATACATAGCTTCTTTTGACTTGTCATAGTTCCATTTCTCAATTAATTTACGCATCTCTTCAAGTAGCCTTGTTACTGGGAGATATCGTGCGTCTTTTGTTGCTGAGTTAAGCGACTCTACTATGTTGGATGTCATGGTCATAGTTCTATTACTTGTGGAATGTGCCCTTGACCATTTACTATAGCCAATTTCATACAAGTAAGTCTTCACTCGATGATCAATTCGATTAACTTCAACCATATAGTAATCAAAATCTTGCACAGTGTATGCGC
This sequence comes from Solanum verrucosum, assembly GCF_900185275.1. NCBI lineage: Eukaryota > Viridiplantae > Streptophyta > Magnoliopsida > Solanales > Solanaceae > Solanum > Solanum verrucosum. The sequence continues at coordinate 449,119 of NW_026020014.1, read as the reverse complement.
GAGCCATTGCATAATATATTTCCCTTAATTGTAGTTAGTTTCTCCTGAAATTTTCTTTGATGTTTTTCCACAGATGCCACATACATGCGTAATGTGGTAAATCTAAAAATATAACCGATATAGCTCTAATTATGCTTTGATGCCTATCTGATACAAAACACATTTTATCCCTCACTCCATACGCTTTGTTGAACTTTTCAAAAAATCATTGCCATGATGCATTATTCTCGGAATCAACAATTGCGTATGCCAATGGTAATATATGTCCTAAACAAATCGTAATGAACTGTAAGTGTGGTATAATGTTTTGAGAAAAAAATTATTTGTGGAGGCAATTAATGCGATCTGTATATGTGGAAAAATATATTGAAATAAGTAAGAGTTATATACATACCTCCAGCATCTTGACAACTAGCAGTTAGAAATGTTCCATGATAAGCTGCTTTGAGAAAGCTTCCATCAACAATTACAACTGGCCTTCAATTTACCCAACCTTGTATTGAAGAATTTAAAGCCACAAAAACATATTGAAAATGTCCATCGACTGATTCTTGTAAACTGACGATAGATCCTGGATTTGATTGTGTCAACATGTGCATATATCTTGGTATCTCAGTATAGGATTCTGTGGGATCACCCCTAACCATTTTCAATGCTTTTAACTTTGCTCGATGTGCTTTCCAGTATGTCAAATCAAGTCCAAATTTTTTATTCATATAAGTAATTATGTCTCTTGCATTGTATACAGCTTTTGGATCATGATATTTGTACTGTATTGCTCTTCCAAGTATAGTTGAGGTAGCAACTCGTTGCGACATTAGTCTATCATTTGCAGGACAAGTGTGTTTAACAATGAATCGTCTCACTTTGAATATTTTTGACTTGTGCAATGCTGAACATTTTAATTTCTAAGTGCAATCCTCATTTTCACACTGAATGAATACACGGATATGTATATATGAATGTAGTGTATACATGAATGTGCATTCACGTGATAAAAACCCAGTCATGATAAAAAATAATTCGATACTCAGTTTAATTTTTTGAGTGAATGAATACATGAATATGTATACAATAATGCATTGTATACATTACTATTCAATGACGTGATAAAAACCAATCTTTTGATAATATTAATTTCAGTCAACTTGTAAAATTTATAAGTAATTGGATTCATAAAGTATACCATTTTTGAAAAGGTATACATTGTAGTAGATATCATAGATTCATATTCTACTTATACTAATTGAATAATACCTTGATGAACTTAATCTGTTCACTTTAAATTGAAACTTCATTTGAATTGCATAATTTTCAATGACAGACTTCAAAATCTTCTTATCCTTATATAGTTGACCTTCTAAGGGTACGTTAGTAGCATCACTTTCAATAATATTGCATTGTTGAAAATATGTAATCTGTCGAGCAGCTATGTCATTATATTCAGTTACACTCAAATTGTCTGCGTTGGTGTTACTATGTGGTATGATTTGGGTATCGACCTCCTCATATTCTTCTCCAATAATTGAAAGTGTATGATGAATATCTATAGCTTTCCAAGTTATGCACAATGGATAGTCTTTGAAGTTTTCTGAACCTTTTTTCAATTCGATGTATACTTGTAATCCCATAGTGTTTCGTATCCACATAGGCATAGAATTTTCATCAATTTTATAATGAAATTCAAATGAATTCAAGGAAGTATCCACATTTAGATGTCTTGAAATCAAGAGAGTGAATCCATTGAAATCAATGTTTGTTGTAATAACCACCCCATCCATGGAATAATTTACAAAATTATTTGTGCTATCCCATTCTTCGCTATGATGAATCAACACTATCAAAGACGCCATTTATTTGTTGATTTTTATAGTAGAACCTCGTTATTTTTTTATTTTTTTGTATTGGACATGAAGTTTATGAATTTATGGAGTTATGGACGCTGAATCGCTTATTATCTCTGGGAGTTATGGGGTTTCCCACGTTCCGTCTTTAATGCCAGTTGAGTGTGGCGGTTAGTTTCTCCAAAAAAAAAAAAACCCTATTAGTTGCAGTATGTTAATAATGGGCTATTTCGTGCTCCTTATCTTTTGGTCTATTAAATGCATTTTAATTATGGGCTATATATTGCTAATTTTCAATAATAGTTGTATATATATGTCATTTACTCAAAAATAAACTTACTTAATTACAAATCAAAAAAAAAATCTCCAAAATACTTGAACTACTATTCCTACTTTCACTTTTTAAATATTATATTATTATTTCTACTATTTTATAATTAACATATTATTTGTTATATAAGACTATTAATTAAATCTCTAAAATTCGCAATTTTTTAAAATGTAATATAACATTTTTAAAAACATTTTATTTTATATATACTACTTTCATGTCGAATTAATAATATTTTAAATATTTTCTTAATTTTCGTCACTTTGTGATACAATTTGATGTTATTATTAATTTTCACTATGAAGAATGCACAAAATTTAAATGATAACATAAAAAATTTAATTCAAAAATACAATACATAACATAATAATTTTAAAAATCACAACAATAATTTAGTTATCCTGTAGGTCGTTTCTAGATTTAACGATATTCGAAAAATGAATTAGTGTATGATTTAGAGAAGTTGTAGTTGTGATCAGAGGCGTAGCTACATACAATTGGACACCCTTCATCGGAAATTTATACCGTATATACAATTAAAATAATATGCAAAGTGCTAAAATAACGTATTCTGGACACCCTTAACATAGTAAGGTGTTGTAGCCTAATGGTTTAAGGTGCCTTGAAAGAGCCAAGCCTTTAAGCGTTTGTGAGTTTGAATCTCGCTAGCAGCAACTTTAAGCTCTTTTTTTTCAAATTTATTCATTTATGTTACGTACTTTCTTCAAAAAAATTCATGTATATTATGTAGTTTAATTTTTAAAATTTCTAGTGCATTCTTTCATCTTTTTCCTTTTTTTTTCAAATTTTTTAATGTATATTATGTAGTTTAATTTTTAAATTTTGTAGTGCATTCATTCATCCAAAATAATAAATGTACTCGTGTACAATTTTTGGACACTCTTCGTGAAATTTCTGGCTACGCCACTGATTGTGATTGCGGTTGTGCTTGTTGATTTCTTTTTTCAATTATTCGTAGTGTTCTTTAGAAATTTAGAATAAAATATAATTTAATATTAAATAAAAGTTTCAAAAAAATTAAAATTTTATATTACATGAAAATTATATAGAATGATTATTTGAAAAAAGAAAAAAAAATTATATTATGAAATAAGAAAAACAAAAATGAAATAGAAATATTAAGACTTAAGAGTATAATATTAAAATAAAGAATTGAGTCGGAGAGATGCTCTTAGCTTTAGCTTGTTGAAACCATGAACTCGTTTAAGTTAGGGCCTGTTTGGATTGACTTTTGGCTTATGACTTATAAGTCATTCTAACTTATAGCTTTTGATTTATTTTTGTTATTTTAGCTTTAAAACAAGTGCTTATAAACACTTTTTAATTTTACTCAAACACTTCAAACGGACACTTAGTAGGCGTTTGGCCATGCGATACTATATCACGATATGGTGTCGTGAGATGGAATCAGTGTTTGGACATGCGATTTTACGTTGATTCCATCTCATGATTCCATATCATGAGATGTGATACCATATTCTCCAAAAACCATGATATGGAATCACCATGTGATTCCATATCATGATTTGAGATATTTTAATACAATAATTGATCCATGAGTTTATATTTTGTTAAAACAACCCACATTTATATCTACTAACCATTTGTTTCATATGTAAATAAAATTTATAATCACATCATTACTTTTTAAAATTTATTATTCTCACCAATATAAAATTTATTATTACTTTAAATTTGGAGAATATAAATGATAAAGTAGAAATTCATTTGGTGAATATAAATGAGAACGAAGGGAGTAATACTTTTTTGATTTTTCATAATAAAAAAAAACGTCTTAATCTTATGACTAAGCATAATATTGATAAAAGACAATTTCCATTGGTGGTGCCGCACTTTCTTAATCTTAGTATTTGCAAGATGTTCGTTCACATGACTGAAGGATATCAAGTCCAATTGATTGAGGACTTGGGAAAATTATTAGTTATTAATATTTAGTCAAGTGGACTAGTTATAATTTTTTTGATTAAATTTTATTAGAAGTGCTTTTGACTCAAACTTGTGGTAACTTTTTAAAATTTCGTTATTCAATAATATTTAACTATTGATTTTTCTTGTAAATAGTTAGAAGTTAGTGATGTTTGTTAATTTTTATCTTAGTGCATTTAACTTCTAAGTTAATATTTACTCACTAATGTATGTTTTTTTTCTACTTTATAGGTTATTTGTAAGAGTAGTTGAGAGATATGAGTATATCAAATACAATTTATGTTCAATTTTTTTAATTAAATTAAAGTTAGATGAAACAATTATTTAACTGAAGAACAAATAACTTTGTAATAATTTATTATGCGATTTTATAATTTTTGTTTATTTGATAAGATTGAATAAACAATTGGGGTTATTTTAATAGTTTTACAACTTGTGGGATTTTTATGTTTATGAAAAAATATACAACACAAAAATTTTATATCGCATGACCAAACAAACCTTCAATTTCATCTCATGATTCCATATCATGATACCATATCATGATTTCATATCGCATGGCCAAACGGGGCCTTACTCAACCACTTTGGCTTCATTTGTTTTTCTCCTCCTATAAACCCCTAGCTTTCGGCTTTTCTCTTCTGGTAAGTGAATATTGTTCTGTTCTTCATCGAACATCGTCAATTTCAATTATTCTCATTCTCTGTGTTTTTATATGCGATCGCCCAATCAAAATGGAATTATTATTTTTTCATGTGCGTCATTCGGCGTTGTTGAAATTGAGAAATGGTTGCAATTTGAATTTTGTTAACTCGCTGTGTGGAATTCAAGCAATCTCGTATGACATTTAGCTTATTAATAACGAAGATTTTGCTCTTGGCAATTGAGTTTTGTGTTTATAGTATTATTTTTATGGGGTTGGGTTAGGAGAAGGGAATATTGCCTTTTTGTTTCTGTGGCAGTCGAAATGTAGGAACTTCTAGTTTTATTTTGTATGATATTGCTCTAACATGAATTTTAAATGGAACAACATAGAGTGAGGATTCATATAGCCAATACCAACTTTTGTAGCATTTAAGCTTAGTTGTTGTTGTAGGGTGGGGGTGGGGGGTGGGGGGTGGTAAAGACTTGTAATCCTTTATGGAATAACTAATTCTGACTGTTCAATGATTCAGAAAACACAGAAAGGGAAATAGAATGCATTTTCAAATTCTAATGTGTACTTTATTAAGCTCCATTGCTCTTTGTATTAGGTTAGACATTTTCCATTTGAGTTCTTGTTCTTATTAATGTCTTAATGGAGGTTGATGGATAGTTGCATCTATGACAACTATTCTGCATTCTTGGAGTACCATCTGTTCTGTTTGCTGAATATCTCACACAGCATACTCTGTTGGACCAGGATGCTACACACTATCCTATTCTGTTGTCCTTATAAAAGTTAGAGCTAGCTGATAGATATGTTCATTGATACTTCTTTCAATACCAATCGATTTTCTAACTATCATCTGCCAATACAATATCATCGTTTACAAGAGATTATGGAAACTTTTCAGAAGACATATTCTTGCCTCATTCCCCTTTTGAATCTTTTCATGTGAACAAGTGGATACAAGTTTTGAAGCTGTTCTGTTGGAGGTTGTTGTTTATCCATCTATAATATAAACTGCTCTCTGAAATTCCCATCGCATTAGACTTTTTTCCTCGGAATTATCTAATTGAAAGAAAAAATAAATTCTCACTGCCAACATTTGATTTTGAATAAACATATTTCTGTTCCACAGAATCTGCCTATGGTGAACGAATTAGGCAAAACTCATCAATCATCATCATCACTAAGCTCCATCATTTTCTTCGTGATGTCAACGTCAACAGAGGGTCCATATTGGGAGCAACAAGCCACAAAATAAATCAGATTGAAAGCTGTCAATACAGCAAGAAGCCAGTAGTAATACTCATAGTGTCCCATGTTGATATTGCTTGAAACCCAACTTTCTGTCCCTTCTCCTTTGGTGTACTTGTCCACAGCACTCAAAATCACACTTGCTAAAAGACTTGCCACTGCCATTCCCAGTCCTAAAAGAGCAGATGCAATACTTGACATACTCCTTGGGAGCTCCGAATAATAGAACTCTGTGGAGCCGATCGAGCTGAATGCCTCTGCTATCCCGTTTAAACAGTTTGGTATTATGAGCCACAATGCTGACATCTCCACCAAACCCTGCGAGTTGTTCAAGAGCCCTTGATTGATTGCTTTTCTTCTTCGAACATATTCGATAATACCAGAGACTACCATGGACATGCAAGAGACAAATATGCCAATTCCCATTCTGACTATAGGCTTTAGATGAACTGGTCTTCCTTTGATCTTCGATGCCAATGGAAGCATCACTTGGTCATAGAGAAAAACCCAAAGTGTTAAAGCAATCATCAAAAACATCCCAAATGATCCTGCTGGAATTTCGAACCCTTTAGTTAGATGTCTATCCATGGATTGAGCTTGTAGTAAAGGGAATGAACTTTGGCTCATGTTTATTGATATAATGATCCCCGTCGAACACAATGGCATGACTCTAATGAAGGCTTTTAGCTCCTCAACTTGCTCCACTGTGCAAAGGTTCCATGGATTGGCTGCAACTCCATTTGGCTTAACATCTTCAGGTTTTTTAATGATGCAAGCTTTGTTTAAGAATCTCAATTTCTCCGTAGGTCCCGAATCATTCTTGTGATGGTAATTAGAGTTATGACTGGGGTAACGGAGTTTCCTATTCTTGCAGGCAACGACAATTACTTGTATAAAGCTGGCAAACACGTTTGAGCGAACCTTTGGCTTGATATAAAATGGAGAGGCAAGGTAGAAAAACAGAGCGGATAAGAACATGAGGATGGCAGGAACTCCAAAACCTATTTTCCACCCCAGTCTGTCTTGTAGGTAAACGATGCCCGTCAGGGCAATCAGAACAGAAGCTATGGATGAAGTATAATACCAGGTAAAGAAGCTCTCCAACACTCTATGCTTGTTGGGATTATTATCTCCCTTGTCTAACTGGTTAGCACCAAAGGCTAAAGAAGACGATCTTATACCTCCAGCACCAATTGACATGAGCAAAAACGAGAAAACCAAGAGCATGTATTGTGATGTCGTTGTAGATTTACAAGCCTGTCCTGATTGATTGCAAGGCGGAGGCCTTGCTTTCGGAATCATTGCTGTTAACCACAACACTACTGTTCCCTGCAACAAGAGGGCATTCAAGTGTTAAAATTAGGTAAGTTAACTACAATCCTCTTGTCTTATGGGAATAGCCACATATACTGTATAGTTAACAGGACCAACTGAACCTATTTTTCGGGTGCACACTCGCAAAAAAACACTAAAATTACAACAAATATTTACCATCGCATTGATTTTACAGTGACCTATAAATCATACAGGTGGTTTAATTAGTTTTTATCTTAGAAATAAATATTTGTAGCAGCAATTAGGATAATAAGGACAGTACTATTTTTCAAAACTTAATACTACATTGGATCCTCTGAGTTGTAATAACATAGTGCAGCAGTTTCTTAATTCCGTTGGTGACCATTACTTCTCCTCCATTCATTCTCCATTATCTCATTCTTTATTCCTTCATTATACCTTATAATATATGTAATTTCTACGTTATTTATCTTCATTATTTACTACCCATTATCTTCCTATTTATTACTAGGAAGACTCCCTCAACTATAAATAGTGATGTCTTCATTTGTTTTGTACATAAAAAAAATATAGAGTATATAAAAGTTAGTCAAAAAGATAGTTCTTATTAGTTGAAGGGAGGTGTTATTTTTGTGGAACTTTGGACTCAACTTTTGTCCAAAGTTTGTTGAGCTATACTTTGTGATAAGGTTGTTGTATTCTAAAGGGGATAAGTCAAGAAGGATTACTGTTGGACTGGTGAAAAACATTTGTTGCAGTAGACTTGATTTTCTTTAAAGAAAACGAGATATTTGCACCTCAGTCATAAAAGATTTTTATTTCTTCATTTTATTTTCAATTGTAATTTGTAATCTTGTAATTTTCACCAACACTTTATCTTTATATATGTTCTTCAATTGCAATTTCTTATTTTAAAAATCGACATCTTAATTTTAGTAAAAATAATAATAAAATTAACGAATAAACTTTAATACTTTATTAAAAATAATAATTTCTTTTTGAAAGTTTTTCTGTATTTTATGTGTGAAAATTAACCGACAAAATTGTGTTGGTTTTCTTTCTCAAAGAATCATCGACAGCCCCACAAAGTATGTCGAGTTTTAATATTTTTTTAGTAATGTTATTAGAAATGAACACGAGTCTCTTTTTTTACTCGTATCGATAGTATGATTTTTTTTCCGAATTGAGTTATATCAAAAACTAACAGCGAGTATTAGCGTTAAATTCAGATAGCCTAGATGATAAGAAAAAATAAAAAGAAAATCATAAAACTTTCATCGATTTATTTTCACGCAAAAATATTGAGAAAATCTAGAAAAAAATATATTATTATTTCAAAGAAATCTATGTTTGTTATTTAATCTAATTTATTTATTTTTTGAAAATTAGCATACGCACGTCAATTTTTAAAATAAGAATTTTCAAATGATGAACATAAATAAAAATTAGTATTTAGTGTTTAAATTATACATAAAAAAAATACAATTTATGGGTTAAAATGAAACAACATTAAGTTGGAGTATCAAAATGAAAAATGAAGGCATATTTGAGAGGTTGTGTATGTGTTTGGCCTTTAATTTAATACGAAGTTTAATAAAAAGACTATTAACTCATAATATAAAATTATAAATATATCAAATGTATTAAAATATTTTAAATCTTGTAGTCTTAAACACATGAAAAAAAGTGTTAAAAGAGGAAAGATTTATGGTTTTAAAAACAAACAAAAAAAAGGAAATATAGGTCAAATAAATTGAAATAAAAGAAATAAATTGAGAATCCAATTATCATGAATACTTGAAGTTGTACTTTTCAGTGTGTCAAAAAGACACCTAAATTATTCTTTTTTTTAGTTTATTACCTAAACTATCACTTATTAATTTGAAAAAACACATCTCAGTGGTGTGTATAATACACTTTTTCTTTCATTTGCAAAAATCTCGTCACATGGCACTCTACATGAATAAAATATTTCATATTGACAAAAATTAAATTAACTAATAATATTAGTTAAAACCTAAAGATTAAAGTATTACTATTCAAAAAAAAATTATTTTAAAAAAATAAAATTCAAAAAATAAAATTCAAGATATTTTTCTCACCCCACTCCATCATCTCCCCCCCCCCCCCCACCCCACAATCCCCCGGCCTTTAATTTTTATAAAATATTTTAAAAAAAGACCTCACCCCCTCCCTCACTCCTTTCCAAAAAAAATTGATATTATTTTTCCAAAAACATTAAATAAAATCTAGCCCACCCCGTCTAACCCTCCACTCCTAATTTGTTTTTTTAATATTTTTTTCGTTTTGTGTTAGTTGTGTATATATATTTTAAAGAAATTTTTTTTTTTCTACTTGCATAACGAATATAACCAAACTAAAAAATTTATTTTTAAAAAAGTCTTGCGGCAAGTAACAAAACACTTTTTTTTAAAAATATGTATATATTTAATACAAAACGAGAGAAAAAATTGAAATCAAACGATTATGTGGGGTGGAGTAGATTTTTTTTTAAAACAAAATTAAAATAATATCTAAATTGTTATTTGAAGGGAGGGGAGGAGATGAAGTAAGAATTTTTATAAAAACTTTCATAAAAGATTTTATTTTTAAAAAAAACCTTAAAATTTGGAATGAGGGAGTACGGTGAGAGGAAGGGATGAAATGGGAAAGAAAAATATTTTACATTTTATTTTATAATTTTTTTAAGAAATTGTAATATTTATATTTTTAACTTTAATTAATACTAATAATTTACTAAGTTTTGTCAAGGTAGAATATTTTGTCCATGTGGAGTGTGATGTGATTATTTTTTTAAATAAACGAGAGAGTGTATTACTTCGTCACGATAAGAGTGTAATAAAATAGAGAAATGTATTTCTCAAACTAATAAATGATAGTTTAGGTATTAAAGTCACACTCTCAATAGTTTATGTATGAAACTCACACTTTCAATGGTTTAAATATAAAACTCACACTCTCAATAGTTTATGTATGAAACTCAAAAAAAATAAGATAGTTTAAATATGTTTTTGATCTTTATCTCTTCAGTAAGTCATTAACTTGAAATTCTAGCTCCGCATCTTTATATATTTTTAGAAAATCTCTATATAAATATATGATTCCATTAATATTATAAGTAAATAATTCTTTAAAAGTACTAATATATCTAACACAATTTTATAAAATATGATTTTATTATGTTTTGTTATTGTTAAAATTCAAATCTAGTTGAAGCTCATCTCTAACTTTTTTTATTGCATCCAAAAGTTCATGTGTTGTGAAGAGTTCTAGATGCGATAAGTGATTTCTTACGCTTAATTGGTTTCAAATGTGTTGTGTAATCTTCAACTTCATCTTCAACATAGATGTATCCATTGTATTTTATATATAATAAATTTACTTTTTATGTGATTTTAATACATATAATGCATAAATTAGTAAGATATCTTACAATGATTTTGATGTAATTAAATTAATCTTCGTATAATCTCAAAACTCTCTTTAAATTAATAAATATTAATTTATCGATTAAATAATACCTCCACAAAATAATAATATTTCATAATTCCTCACATATAAAATTAAGAGAGTTAACTAAATCTTCTTAATTTTGAAATATTTCAAATTGTTAAGTATTTTAATTTATAATACTTTTAACCTAATTTTCAAATAATATATGTTACTCTCTGTGTCTCAATATATGGTGACACAAGTGAAAATTTGAGAATAAACTAAAGTTCTAATATATTTTTAAAAATATTTTAAATTGTTAATTATTGTAATTTATAGTGCATTTTTACATAATTTTTAAATTTCAAATAATATATGTTATTCATCTATACTGATTCAAATGGTATAGGTGAAATTTCAAAGTATTAATCAAATTTAATTAACATTTAAAGTTGTTAATTATTACTCTATTATTTATAGTAATTATTATTATTATTATTATTATTGAAGGCAAATTATTTAGGGCCTTTTCTCAACCCCACATAGCCATCAATGAAAAGCAAAAAGTAATAAATAGTTGCTTAAACGGTTGACATAAATTTAGTAACAGGTGAAATGACTTGAGAGACTCTTATACTTGACTCAGTTTGTAAGTTAGATCCTTGTATTTATGACTTTGCCAATTGAGCCCTTAAATTTATTCAAACACAATATTTTAGACCATTTCTCATCCAATGGATATGCGTTTAGTACACTCACTTTACACATGAAATACCACGTCATTTTTTAATGACACATTATTATTATTATTATTATTATTATTATTATTATTATTATTATTATTATTCTAATAACACATCAGAAATAAATTATTTTAAAATAAATAATATTAGAAAATACATTTTTTTCTCTCTCTCACAGTATTCATTTCACCCCTTCCCACTTCATTTTCTTTGTTCCCACCTTCTACCATTTTCATTCCAAAAATAAAAACCATTATTTTCATCTTTCTTCTAGTTCACACTTAAAAATTTCCTCAATCACAAAATGTGATAGATTATAATTAGTTCTTGCACATGCTTTAGGGTTCTATTTATTTTGATTTGATAAAAAGAGATATAAAAAAAACTTCAAATCAAAAAAAATATGTTTATGTATAAATTCAAGTAATAGGTCTTAAAGGATTAAGTTTATAAAAATGGTGAATGGTATATTTTCTTGCAAATTTTTTTATCAATTTTTTATTTGATAATTTTGATTTTGATAATGTGTACGTCAAAGAAGAAGAGAAAAGGAGTGGGGGTGGCGGCTGAGGTTGAAAAAGAAGAAGAGAAAAAGGGTTGGGGGTGGGGTGGGGCTGAAGAAGAAGAGAGAAGGGGTGGGGCGAGGTGGGGTGGAGTGAAGAAGGAGGAGGTTTTCAGTATTTCTTTTAAAAATTTATTACTATTGTTTTGTCTTATAATTTTGACAATTTTAAAATAACAATATTGTATTCACTTGCTTCAAAACGCGTGTGGTCACATTTTTGTCCAACTCAGCCATTTTAATGTCACATAAGTTTGGTCAATGGTCAGAGAGGTTTAACAAATAAAGTCTCGTCGAGTTAAAGGGTTTATTTGGCAAAGTGATTAATAGAAAGGTTCAACTGCCAAATGAAGCCAAGTACAGGGGCTTCCCAAGTCATTCCGCCTTAGTAAATTTCTAAACTTCATTCCCTGTTATACTATAGTAGAGGATTTTGTTTGTGATTCCGTTTGAAAGGTTTTATTCTTTTTTTCTATCTTGGGATTGATATTCGATTAAGAGCCTGATTAATTTAAATTTATATTGAGTAGGGTTCTATTCAATAACTAATTCAAATTTTGGTCACATAGCGCTTTATTTAAAGGAAATCACTTTCTATTAAATAATTTTTCATACTTAAAATTTGAACTTGAAACATTTAATGTGGAAGGTTGCATTTCTATTTCATGTGGAAGGCTGCATTTCGTTTTCTTGATACTGGTCCAACTATCTACTAACTTATAAGAAAAAGATACTTCACCGTTCAATAATAGTTATTAGGTATACTATTTTGCGATGTTCAAAACTAGAGTTCAAAACCTAAATAAGCCACAAAAACATAAAAGTAACCAAAATAAGCCACTACTTTAGTAAGTAACTAAAATAGGCTTAGTGGAAGAAAAAATTCCACTTTATCTAATATTCTAAACGTTTTCCGTTAGTCTTATAACGTGTATAAAATATATAACGGAACTATTTCCTACACTTTATAAAACGAAACTATTTCTTACACTTTATAAAGTATAAGTTTTTTTACACTTTGTAAAGTGGAACTTTTTCTTACACTTTATAAAGTGGAAGAAAAAATTTTGTTTTACAAAGAGGAATATTTTTTACGTTTTTATCTCTTTATGAAACTTTTGCAGTGTTTGTCATACAATTATATTGATTTGACATATCATAAAAATGGAAAAAATTATTACACTATGTATTTTTATTTTTTTATTCTGAAAAATCCTCCAATCTCTATTTAAGGAGGACGTTCAAACATAGTTGATAGCACCTACAACATAAAGTCTTCTATATTTGTTCATTTCAATCTAAAAAAAAATGTCTTCTAAATCAAAAATTAAAGTTTCGATTTATTGGGATGGAGAAATTATACATGACGGAAATACCGTTTATTATAATTGTCCTCCCAAACACAATGCTAAATATTCAATTAATGTCTAATATCATAAATTTCTTTCATCAATTCATAAAAGAATGGGTATAAACAGTACTGTTTATAATTTGATTATAGTCGAAAAATACCCTACTTCATTTTTATCAGAAGGACAAGTAAATTTTGGAGAGTGGATTATCTATAATGGCGAATCGTTGATCGACTTTTTGAGGGTTCCAGATGACTATATTGATCAAATCAAGTTAACAATACTTGAAATCTATGTTAGGAAGGAGCCTAAGACTAGTCAACAACGTTCTCCTTTATCGGTCGATGTCCATCCCCGATTAGAAATCGTATTAGCGTTGATGAATTTTCGATAACTCAATCTACTGATTTTCCTAACATGACTCATTATCAAAATATTCTTATCGGTCGATATGATTTTGATTTGAATGAAACTATCAATGAAAGTGACTGGTAATGCTCAATAATTATATTTCGATTATTATTTATTGATTTTGTCAATTATTTATTAATTTATATGATTTATTAGTATTATTATATATTTTGTAGCAGTTTACCTCAGCAAGATAGGAATATTGCTCCAAGTTATGGACTAGATAATTATTTTGGTCAGTCCTCACACTTTGAAATGACGAAAAATGTTGGGACATCCTCAAATTTTCATGTCTCACCTACTTTTGATGCAGATGATTATCGGTAAGTTCAACACTTGATTTTTTTATTTAAGTAAGTTAATTGCATGAGATAAATATTTATACTTTTTTACATATATAAGGAAAATATCACACAAAATGCCATTGATCCTGTGAATATCGATGATCGTGACCTTCCAAATTACGGCAAACCTTCAGCTAGTGATAGTGATAATTTGCCTAATGCCGAGGAATCAGGAGATAATGTTCCATTTGAGGCATCATCTAGTGATGATGATTTTTTAATACCCAATCGGTCGCCAAGACCAATGTCCATGAGTCTGTTTCGTAACCATGAGATTCTTTATCTTGATCATCTCCCAGATGGTCCAAATATCTTTGGCGATACACATGATGAATATTCATCACAACATACGTGGCGTGAATCGGAAAATTTCATGAATGGGATTATATATATTGAAAAATGCATGTTATTCAATTCAAAGAATCAACTGCAAAGAGCAGTTAAGCTTCTACATTTAAAGATAGCGAGGGAGTACTTTGTTATTAAATCGACAAAGAAATCATGGCGACTTGTTTGCAGGCGTGTAGAACAAGGATGTCGATTTAGGCAAACTTTTTTTAATGATAAACATACTATCATATGGAAAGTTGAAAGATACATTAAAGAACATACATGTGATATGGGTACGTGCCGCGATGGACATTTTAACTTGGATGTTGAGATGATTGCTAACATACTCTGTGTTGATATAGAAAAAACACCAAGGTACTATTTTATCCTTAGATGATTTTTCTTTAATAAGAAAATATTCATTTTTTATTTGATAATTAATATTATTTTTACTTTTCAGGTTTCCTATCAAATACTGTCAAGCAGTCGTTCTTAAAGCATATGGCATTTCGATAAGCAGAAGAAAAGCCTATCTTGGTCGCAAGCATGTTTTTGAAAAAGTTTATGGTACTTGAGAGGGTTCTTTTTCCGAGTTGCCGAGGTTCATGGAAGCTTTGAAACATTTCAATCCCGAAACAATAGTTGAATGAAAAACAGAACGTCGTGCCGATGTCATTGAAAATGTATTCAACTATGTGTTCTGGACTTTTAAACCATGCATTGATGGGTTTGTGTTTTGTCGTCCTATTATATCGATCGATGGAACACATGTCTATGAAAAATATGATATCAAGTTGTTGCAAATGAGAGCATGGAGACATGGAGTTTATTTTTGGATCATTTGCATTTGCACGTTGTCAAGGGTCGTAGAGATGTAACATTGATTTTAGATAGACATCACGAAATACTCTCATCCGTGTAAAATTCTCCCAATTGGCAGTCCTCTTTTGGGTTTCATTGTTTTTGTTTAAGACATTTGAAGACCAATTTTTTTTTTAAAATCAAAATGTCACTTTGAACAACCTTTTATGGGCAGCTGCAAATCACTGTTAGGAGAAATTTTTTTTGAAAAAAATGGAGATGATCAAGGAGATTAACCCGGAAGCATATGTGTGGTTAATGAAAAACGATCTTGACAAATGGACATTGCACAGGGATGGAGGTAGGAGATGGGGAATGCTGACAACAAATAGTTCTGAATCATTCAATGGTCTTCTTAAGTCAGCTAGGGGCCTGCCAGTTACTGCAATGGTAAGACTCATTTACAATCAGATTGTGAATCGATTTGTTACAAGATCAAAATTTATCAATCAACTAGTACAACAAAAGCAACAATGGATGTCTAAACCATTCAAGATTTTTGAGGATAATCTAAAAAAGTCACAGCGTCATACACTTATCAACTATCACCAACAAAGGGAAAACATATTTGAGGTGCTGACACATATGCATCATGGCCGTGGTGGTAATAAACACATTGTAAATGCATCACAAGGAAAATGTCAATATGGTAAATGGCAATCATACCACATTCTGTGTTCTCATGCAATAATAGAATTTGACCAAATTGGGTATTAAACATGGGAGCATATGGCACCAGAATTCAGCGTGCGTAGCTACAAAAAAGCCTACTCTGGACAATTCATTCCACTCAGCGGTGAAAAGTATTGGCCTAATAGCCCTTTTCTTATGATAGCAAATAAAAAATATTTACGAAAAATGGGTGTAAATAAAATCACCTGAATACATAATTAAATGGATGTTCCCGCAAGACACTTACTAGCAAGTGCTCAACGTGCAAACAAATTGGCCATGATAGGCGCAATTGTCCTTCACGAGCTCAAAACGCCTCATATGGTGGTAGTAGCTAAAGAAAGATGTTTAACTTTGTTAATTTATTCTTGTATCAATTTCTATGCAACTTTTTATTTGTATTTTTTGATCATTCTCTAGTCATGTTTATATTTTTAATTTTTTTTCATTAATTTAAAAATAAAATACATACACAAAATAATAACTATATATAATTAAAATAATAATACTATACACCCTAAAAAAAATATACATACATTGATCATGCATGTGGTCTCTGCCACTGTAATGCAAGATTGTGCAACTTAAATAGTCCTCTAGACATTGCAATGCTAGTACCAGCGGAATGAACAAAGCCTGACAGTACATCAACTTCTAATGCAGACTTACTTATAAGTAGTCTTTCATACCGCATGCACCACAATTTATACCCTGCTCCGCTAGTACCGTCATCTACCTCAACCGCTAAACTCTGATATCGATTACCCCAATCACGAAAATATTTTATCCAACATTTCAAGAACCTCCGATCAAAGCCTCCTACGCTGATCATGCACGTGGTGGTTGGTTCCCCAACTAGGAATCGCATGTACATGTTGGGGACGACCAAACTGACGCATCACTCTATCAGGATATACCTGATCCTTCGTCATGCGGTCTAGCTAATCTCTAATCGGGATAAGAACATGATGTGACTCAGTATCCTTATCAATTCCACGCGTCCATCTAGGTAGCATATGGAAGTAATACGCCATCATGCGGCGGAAGAGTTGATAGTTGTACAGGCAAGATCCTCTCCCAACACCAAACCTTAATGTGACAAACAAAATAATTAAACTATCATCATTAACAAAAAAAATTAACAATTACATATATCTATTTTTAATAATTTTTAGAAATTATTTGTATGTAATTTAAATATTTTAAAAAATTGAATATAGAAAAAATATTTTTGTACAGTGTAATATTAAAAGATTCTTTGTATTTGAATGTATTTTAAAACTTTAGTAAAGTTACCTGAAGGAGAGGAATAAATCCTTAAATGTAAACCATATTACCGATAGATGCCCGACAAAGTGCATAGTACAAGTAGGCCAACACTGCATTGACCAAACTGTACTTACCTACGTCGTAGATGGGATCTAGGAGCGCCAAGTATTGTAAGCTAATAAGGTTCCCTGACGTGTTCGGAAATAAGATGCCCCCCAATATAACAAGCATGTAAAATCTAGAAATTTTCTGAACCCGCTCCACTGGAGTAGCATCTCCTATCGAATCTACTTGTAACTGATCTC
Source organism: Solanum verrucosum (assembly GCF_900185275.1). NCBI lineage: Eukaryota > Viridiplantae > Streptophyta > Magnoliopsida > Solanales > Solanaceae > Solanum > Solanum verrucosum. The sequence goes on along the minus strand of NW_026020014.1, from coordinate 431,475 downwards.
GCAAGTAGCTGGTAATGCTATGTATCCTCACCCGGCTCGCACCATCCATATCAGTAGGTGCTATGGTGCATCATGTGAGTGTCTCTAATAAAGTACGCCATGAACGAATCATTCGTGCAGCATCATGCATGTACACAACATCACCATCGATGTGCAAATCAAATAAGACCTGCACATCCTGTAATGTAATCGTGACCTCACCAAAAGGTAAGTGGAAGCAATGAGTCTCTGGCCTCTAACGCTCAACCATAATTGTAACAAGGGCACGGTCATACTGCATCCTGCCCACACAAACTACATCATATAGTCCTGACCTACGTAAGATCTCTTCAACACGTTCATGAGGTCGATGCAAACGAAATAAATTTCAGGCATCATTCATGTGCACCGTCCTCATAAGGCTACTAAATAATATCTCACCTTTCCATAACAATTCTGATTTATGCTCATGCTGAGAGAGAAGAAGTGTACGATCAATCGGACCAGGATTCACAACACGCTTCATTATATTCATTAAGAAAAATTCTATTAATTCGTTTAACATAATTATATCTTGACAAATTAAACCGTGAACTATCTTCAAATGAATAATTGTACGAGAACTAAAGAATCTCTAACTTTAGCAAGTCAATTCAATATGTTATTTGTCAAGTCAACCACAAGAAAATAAAATAGAAAAAAAAAACAAAAGGAACATATACCTAATGAGAAACAGATGGAACCATCTATTGGAACAATTGAGGGATGACTATATGTTTGATGAATTTTGTGTTCAGCTTTGCGGACAAATTTAACCAACTGAATTAACATGAATATAACCATTTGTGCAATCTCAATTTATTGTCAATTTTTACAAGGATCTGGACACAATTTTTGTGCATACAAATAATACTCTACTATTATTTATTTGTTGTACTTTGATGGGATCTAAATGGTAGTTTGGGCACATTGCACATGGTAAAGTTAATACAAGCCAGCAAGAACAAATGAATATGAGTGTCCATTTAGAATAAAAAAAATATGAGACGAAAATGTGTAATTCAGTAATAGCCATATACTATTTTGCAATACCAATCCAACAGTGTAATTCCTTTTGTTTATTTTGAATTAAAGACTTTTTTTCTAACTCAATATTTAGTAATTGAATGCACATTGTATAAGACTTGCTGAAATTTTGAACAAATTACAACATCATTTTAAAGTAATGAAAATATGAGATGGAAAAAAATACCTAATTTATATAATTTGTAGGGTCGGATTGTTATGTTGTCGGGTTGTGCTACTCCAATCTTTCAAAATTTTAATTTTTTGGTGTAGGGCCGCTTCAATTGTCGGATTGGGACCATCAACTATTAATCTTCAAAGTGAAAAAAGTTTGTGAAAGCCATGAAAGTGAAAGGGGAGAAGAAGAAAGTGAAAAAGTAAAGTAACTTTTTATAAAGTGTAAGATTTTCTTCCACTTTATAAAGTGCAAGAAAAAGTTCCACTTTACAAAGTGTAAGAAAAACTTACACTTTATAAAGTGTAAGAAATAGTTTCATTTTATAAAGTGTAGGAAATAGTTTCGTTATATATTAAAATATACACGTTATGAGACTAACGAAAATCGTTTAGAATATTAGATAAAGTGGATTTTTTTCTTCCACTAAGCCTATTTTAGTTACTTACTAAAGTAGTGGCTTATTTTGGTCACTTTTATGTTTTTGTGGCTTATTTAGGTTCTGAACTCTCAAAACTACTTGTCTATGTTAACAAATTAATGAATAATTTTACACTTAGTTCCTAATTTATCATTATCTTTAATTATAGTTATTTCTCTATTATATTTTTCAAGAGATTGTATTTATTATATTAAAGGGTGATATAATAAAATAACCCTTATATTTATAATTTCTTAAAAAGTGTGCAAAGTCAATTTTCCTTGTCGTTGGTCCCACTATCTCCTTCCCACATTGTCTCAACTTAAAATAAAAAGATATTTTTTAAAATAAAAGGTCCCAAATGGACCCAAAAATTTATTAGAATAAATTTAAAAGGCATTAAAACAAAAACTGACATGTTTAGGACCTGATAACAATGGAAGAAGCAATTGAAAGAAATAAGAAAACATATGTGAAATTATCGAAATCTAATCAAATTTATGAGCAACAAAGGATTTTATACATTCATCTCTCAATTGAATCCGATCAAACAACAATAACCCAAACTCAAACGAAAACGAGAGAATCAAATTGAATCCACAAAAAGGGTAACTCGATGATCGATTAAGCTAGAAGAAGTTAACTATCAATTTTAAGAGTTAACCACTAATTACTCACTAATTCCTTAAGAAAATTAAACTAACACTAAATTAGCAACTACAATTTGAGAGCATTCAATTTCAACATTCAGCATATTCTAGGTCTTCCAAAATGAAAAAGACTAATATTTATATTAAGGAAATTAAGAAGACACTTCTTTGACAATTTTATCCTTAATGAGATAAGAGCCTTGTTTGGTTGTCTTCTTTTGTGAATTCTTGAATTCATGAGATGGTCATTTGTACACATGACTACTTTCTTCCTTCTCTTCACTTTGATGAACCCTTAACACATTATATGTTTTTATTTGGTATCCATCAAGCTCCTCTAAAGCTTTCACGTAATTTATGTTGTCCATGACATTATCAGGACCACAAGCCCCACCACTTCAGCAAGGAAAAGACGTTATAAATGAGTTGATTATACTAAAAGAAAAAAGAAGAAGCTGATTTAAGTTTCCGTGTATAAAAGAAAAGACAAAATGTTAGGTTTTTAAGAAGTTATTAATAATAAAGGCTTTTCAGAAGTTATTTATAATTTTCCTTGAGTTTTTTCTAACATGTCAGCTTGATTGCGAGCCTTGAAAACAGTTTGCAATTTTTTGTTTTGAGCTACTTCTAAGTCTTAAAAAAATCGATTTAAAAAAGTTGTTTGCTTAAGTGTAAATTTCTTCATGAGATTGTAGTAGGCAAAAATGAATATTCACGATACAATATATTTATAATACTTTCTCCTTTTTTTTATCATAAAACTTTTGGGTGCAAAATTACACTTTTTGCTTTTTAATGTGTTATTTTAATACGTTCGCAAAGAAATTCTTAAATAATTTCAGTTCAATAATAAGTTCACCATGAAAATTACACATTCATATCTTAGGAAAAGAAAAACAGAATTGGGGTCTTTGAGATTATTGTACTTAATTAGTTTTGTTTGAGATAAGTATTGAAATCTTAAATTTAATGAGAATTATTATTTTAGTCCCCCAATTATTGATAATCTTAAAAATATCTCTCTACTTGATTAGATAATGTCAAAACATTCATTTTATGTCACATGTCATCTATTCACATGTATATTGGAATTCTCTGCTGATAAAAATTAAAGATAGAGTTAATATCTCAGATGATCACTCAACTATGCACACTTCTCTCAGAAAGTCACTCAACTATGCACTTTTCTCTCAGAAAGTCACTCAACTTTGAATTTTTACTCAAAAGTCACTCAACTATCCACTCTTCTCTCAAAAAATGACTCAATCTATTTAATTGCTATTTTAATTAAAATTTGTTGATATGAATTATTTATATAACAAATCAAAATTTTAAAAACAAAAAATACCATTTAAACCATTTTGTGATTCACCCACTTGACCCGACCCAAGAGGCCCTTGTACTGAGCTCCGTTTGTGAGTTAGACCCTTATACTTAAGACTTTGTCAACTAAACCCTTAAATTCATTCAAACACAATATTTTGAACTTTTTTCTCATCTGATGTGTGTGCACTCGTTTTACACATGAAATTCCACATCATTTCTTAATGACACATCCGTATTATTATTATTTTTCAATGGCACATCAAAAATTAAATATTTGAAAATAAATAATATTAAAAAAAGTGCAATTTTTTCTTTCTATCTCTCTCTCACTATACTCATTTTCCATATTCCCACTTCATCTTCTTCCTCCCCACCCTCCACCCTTCACCCCAAAAATAAAACATCACTATGTTTTATCTTCTTCACACTAAAAACTTTTCTCAATAACAAAATGTGATAGATTATAATTAGCTCTTACACATGTTTTTGGGTTCTATTTATTTAGATTTGGTAAAAAGATATATCAAGAGAACTTTAAATTGATAAAAAAAAATGAATATGTTTATAAGTAAATTCAAGCAATAGATCTTGAAAAATTAAGTTTTAAAAAAGTGAATGATATATTTTTTAACAAAAGCTTTTTTTTTAAAAAAAATAAGTTTTAAAAAAGGTGAATGATATATTCAAGTAAATTCTTTTTGTATCCAAGTGATGCATCTAGTGGATTCTTTTCACGTACGAATGCAAGAAGATCCTCCGATTGAAGTAATCCAAATAACAATCAATGAAGTTTCGTCGTGCAATTGTATTAGTTAACTAAGTATAGTAATTGCTTGAATGGATGTAGTAGATCCTTTATGATAATGGTTGGAATGAATGTGGTTAATGTTTAGTTTTTGAGACAAATGATGATACTCAGGTTTGTGTTTAATCGTTGAAATATATGTTTGAGACTAATGTTATATTGTTTTAAGAAAGCAATTTGTATAATTAAATGTCTTATCAATTAGTTTGTAAAAATTATAAATAAATAAATAAAAAATCAACAATAGTATAACTCTCACTATTTGGTCTGCAGGACATTATACAAAGTTGGGTAGGTCTTAACCCCCAACTAAATGAGCATATTGCGGGGGGTTTTATACCCCATATCTTTTTAAATAATTAACTTAAAACATGACATGTGTTGATACTCAATTTTGGATCTCCACAATATATATTAATCATCAAATTTTTTAAATTTCAAAATATTCGAAATAATTGACTTTATAAAATTCAAAATATTTTTCAAGTTATTTTAAATAGTTGTCATGTTTTTATAATTTTTAAATTATATGTATGCTTTAGATAATTATGTGTATAATTAATATATTTTTCAAAAATTGTCTCAAAAAGATTTGGTTTATTTGAATACTTGGTTAATTAGTTTAATTATTCAATAGTTTATATTTTTGAGTTAATTAGTTCGTAATTAAATTAATTATTTTATTTCGTTAGAATTAAGAAGCTCATTAATTAATTTACATTAATTCGTCCTATTTTAATTTTGGCCAATTTCAACCAAGTACCTCAATTTGATCGAAATTGCAATTTTACATGATTATTTTCTTAATTCAAATCGACCACATTCTTGATTATCTTTTGAAACCCAAATTACTTTATTTCCAATTTCCAATTCTTAGCAGCAATCCAATTCAATTTCCCAAGCCCAACTCCACTAGAAACCCATTCCAGCAACAACATCATACATACAACGCATACCAGCCGACCCCATCCCTTTACGCGACCCAAAATCGGGAACGTGTTACGTGTTCTTCTTCCTCAGCCAGCAGCAAAATCGAAAACCCAGAATTTCCAGCGAACCCAGCTCAGAAAACGTGAGCCCACTCCAGCAGCGAATCGACCCGGCACCCCGACACGAGCAGTGCGTGTCCTTTCCGTACGAAGACGTTCGAAAATCATCCAGATGTCTCCATCTCCGCACCTCAAGCGTCCTTGTTCCGAATCGGATGACTTTCATTGTTGTTCCGTTGAGAAACTGTACAAGTGTGGTACAAATTCCAGCTCCTCAACCTTTATCTCTAAGAGGTTTTTAAATTTCGAATTCGAAATTCATCCTTATCCTCACTCGTTTCCCCCAAATTCCGAACACTAGAAAATCCCCTATATAAACTCTCTTCTTCTTCTTCATTGTTGGGTTGGAGAAAAAAGTGGGGGAAAAGTTGGAAAAAATAGACACTAGAGAGAACAGAAGCAAGGAAAAAGTGGGAGAGATAGAAGAGAAACAGAGAGAAATATTGATTTATAAATTGACTTAGATAGTAAAAGATTTTTAAGGTGCGAGTTTTTAAAGTCTTGCTCTTAAGCTTGCATCCAAGCTTTTCGGCAAAGTCTCGTGTAGTTGTGGAAGTCTGTCGTCCCTGCTCGTCATTGTTCCATTCTTTCTTTAGCAATTTTCAGCTCTGTTTTGTTTTAGTTTATCATTCGTGTTGTATTTTTGTATAGTAGTTTAATTGCATTTCTTTTTCTTCTTTTTGGAAGCTCAAATGATGTGTTTCTTCCCTGTTTTGATTACTATGAATGTGCAGTTTACTTGGTCAAATAGCTGAAGCTTTTTCCCTCCTTTCGTTTCATTATGGACCTGCTTGCTTTTTTGATTAAAATGGATATAATCGAGTCAAATAGTCATATGATTCAAGTGTGTAATTCTCTGAGATAGGATTCGTAGTCATACTTAAGGGTTCATATTAATGTAGAGTTGTTATTTTTCGCCTTAAGTTGTTATCGTTTGTATTAAGATACCTTTCTTTTTATCAAAAAACTAATTTCCTTAACCCGTCTTGTAAGTGTTGATAATTATCGATTTTCCATTTTAAAATAAGATCTTGGTGGTAGTATGAATTTAAGATGATTCTATCCAAATAGTGAATGTTAAGCAATCTTTAGTTTGTTCATGTGCTGGGATTGGCTACCAGTTCTCTCTGTTGAATTCATTTCACCATTATTTTACTTTGTTTTCGAATCAAGCTCCTTTTTTAATATATATTTGCTACTTGAAGCTAACTGGTTGGTATTGTTTTCGTTTAGGCGTAGGAGTCTTAAAATTAATTAATATGGTATGTTTGAGGCAATGTTGCATTTGAAATATTCGTATGAAGTGATTCTATCCTTTGAATTACTATTACAATCTTTCCTTTTGGTCCGTTTAGTTTTAAAATGATTGCTTAGTTCATTTCTAAGATAGCATGCCTTCCTCGAATGATTTCCTCAGCACTGTTCAGAATGTGTATTCCATGCCTACAGCTGACCATAAATGAATGTGCATATTTGGGGTAGATTGGGTTTTTTTAATTCAAATTGGATCGTATCTTGATGGTCATTTTGTTTTTAGTAGGATACAAATTGTTGTATAAGTTAGCATTTTCCTTTGTTCCCTTATTATATTATTAATGCATTAATCTCTCATTTTGCCTTAAGTTACAGAATGTTAAGTTTTTAATAATGGATATAGTGTTTTGTCTCTGTTTTTCTTTAGTTATAGAAAGCCTTGATTTTAATTAGCTTGTGTTTATTGTGATGTCTTCTTTTTAAACAATTGCTTCGGGTAGTGCTTTACTTAAATGTTGGCCCGTAGATACTTGTAGCAGTTTGGTCCATTTGCTTTTAGATTAAATATATTCATTTTCCTCATGTTATGATTCCAATTAAGGTTAGCTATTTTATTAAAATCTCATGATGATTAATTATTGATTATTATCATATTGTTCTTTGCATGGACTCCTTCAATGAGTCTACTGGACTCCACTCTACCTACATATCCGAGTTGATTTCCTATCGAATCAGCCTTGGTCATCGTTCAAAAAACGAAAGATGAAATATAGCAATTGGAAACTAAAACACGCAGGTGGAAGAGAGGCTGAGATACGGCCTGTATACATGTTGTATACATTGAATTCACAGGATATACAAGAAATATACAGCGCTATATGATGGTTGTATACGCTGTATACATCAGCAGAAATGGGCCTAAAAAGCCCCCAAATTCCAGCAATTGTATGTTGTTATAATTAGGCCTAAGCTCACTTGTTTATTATTAGGGAAAATTAGTAAACTAGTCAAACTCTCTAACATAATTATTAAAAATATCTACACTTTAAAATAATTATTGAAAATGTCAATATGTCAACATTTTAGCAAATAATGCATCCTAATATAATTAATTTTCTTTCATTTTATTTCTCAAATCAGACCCCACATTGGACTAATTTTACTCCCTATCCGTGAAAAAGAAGAAAAAAAACTATTATTACCCACTTTCTCCTCTTTCTAGGTTCTTACCCCAAATTCTTCCTTTCTCTCTCTTGAGTTTTTCACCATTGTTCTCTCCTTTCCTTGTCTAAGAAAATCACATCTTCTATTTTTCTCTAATTTGTTCAAGAAATCTCACAATTCCTTCAAAATATTTCTCACCCACCGATAAAGATAAATACATTGTCACCAAGTATCTTTTGAGATTTTCTTGTATTATGTAAATACACTCTTAATAAAAAAAATGGGCGTTGAAGATTTTGTAAAACTTGTTGAAGACCAATTAATATTCAAATAAGTATGTATGCTATTAATATTTGTATTCATTCAAAATCTCATGTTGCATAGTTTATTAATCTTGTATTTGTTCCTAATTTATATTCATCCCAAAGGTATGTCAACTAGATATGTATTTTATTTATAGGAAGAACAACTTCCTATTAGTTTGTTTTGTTTTTTTTTATAATTTTTTTCAGAATTTTGTATCCTTTGTCTATTTGTATTCAAAACCGTATGTATGCTATTAATATTTGTATTCATTCGAAAATTATGTTGCATAATTTATGAATATGATATTTGTTCCTAATTCGTATTCATTCTAAAGGTATGCCAACTAGTATGTATTTTATTTAAGAATGATTGCAACAAATATTCACTTATTTCTTTTTAGTTTTATATTTCATTCTCACTTTTTCATCACATTATTTTTTGTATTTTATATATTATTATACAAAATGCTACATAAAAACTAGAATGAATACAAATATAAATAAAATACATATTGGAATGAATACGACTTAAGAAATGATACAAGATTCTAAAGAAAAAAATACATGAATACAAATATGTTTCTTAAATAACTACAGATTCATTTGGCATACCTATTGAAATGAGTACAAACTAATAAAAAAATACAAGATTATACAAAATACAACATGAAAATTAGAATGAATACAAATAGTGTACATATTGGAGTGAATACGATTCAAAAAAAGGTTACAAAATTCTAGAAAAAAAACAAAAATACTTTGTGAGAAAGGCACACGTTTGAATTTTCTTTGAAAATGTACTGATGATATGATATTTATCTTTTTTGAAATATTCTCTCACTTGATTTTCTCTCTTATGTTATTAAATAATTGTATATTTTCAAATTAAACAAATTAAAAAAAAATACATAAATCAGATATGGAACATACTAAAATATTGACACTTTTTAATAAATATTGAAAATGTGACTAAGGGATTCTATTAAATGCTAAAATATTGACATTTTGAAAATTTTCCCTTATGATTATTATTTTGTTAGAGTTTAGGACATGTGGGAGAATTGGGCCTAAGGCCCAAAGGAAAAACATTTCTTTTATGTTAGACTAGGACAGGTACAAGTAATTCAAATCAAAACGAAATAGGCCCAAGTACTGGCCCAGGCGAACAGAAAATCAGACTTGGGCCCATTTTTTATTACTTATGTTTTTATATTTGCTCACTGAAAAATCTCCCCATAAACACATTTAAGAGTCAATATTATAGGTTTTAAATCTACTTTTAAAAAATTCTTGCTTATAACAGTTTAATTACGGGTTATAACATATCACTAATTATTTATAAATTAATTAAATTTTACTTTATTAAATAAGTAATTTTTTGTAATTTTATATTATTATTAAATTATTTAAATAAAGAATATCCCATAATTATCTCTTACACAATTATAGGGATTTTACATTGATTACACTTCCTTATTTAATGTTATGCTAATAACCTACCATTAGTCAATCTCACCACCCTTCCCCCACACATATCCAACTATACACACTATTACCCCACTTTCACCTTCTTCTCTCCCATTTTTCTCACCAGCCAACTACACCAACATTCAATCTTTCGTCTAATTTTTTTTCCAACAAAATTATGTCTAAGAAACCCATTGAAACGCCTCAAAAGAGTTCCAGATTGGGTGAAATTGTTGAAAATCTGACGAATATTCAAAATCCGGCGACGGATGGTTCATCTAAGTTGAAGGAGCGACAAAGAGAGAAAAAATGAAGAAAAAAAAAGGTCACCCCTGCAAATCAAAAGGGGAAGAAGATGAAGGGGAAAATTGTTGAAATCCCTTCTAATTCCGATTTTGATTTTGTTACTGAAATCAAAAAGAAAAAAAGAAAAAAAATGTAGAAGTTGGAGCATCTTCAAAACCATCAAGAAAAGGAACAACAAAAAGTTATTTTTTTAAACTTTTGAACAATTTTTTTGTGTTTAAATATTTGATGATATATAATATCATATGTTTTCTTTCAGGCAGATACCGTTTACATATGAATTACTGATGACCTATTACAATTTCAAGATACTATTTTGAAAATATTAGTGTGTTCCAAACTGTACATTTATTGGATGAAATCTGATTAATATGTGTATGACTACGCTTAAATGTTTTGATTTTGAAAATTTTATGAATTGTGATATAATAATAGTATACAAATGGTATGAATTGTGTTTGAACATTGGTGTGATTATCTATTAATTGTGTTTATGATATAAATTATTAAATTGGTATGAAAATGGTATGATTTGTCAAACTACTGATTTTTTCTAAAAAAAATCACATTATGCTTACTTTATATTCTAAACATGTTTTTTGGATGAAACATGTATGAAATCTGATTAATACGTGTATGCCTATGAGTTTAATATTTTATTGTTGGATATTGTATGAATTGTGATATAATATTGATATACAAATGGTATAAATTGTGTGATTATATGAATTTATCAATTTTTATACATATTGTTTGGATAAAACGTGTATGAAAATTTGATTAATATGTGTATGACACTAACTGAAGTTAGTGTGAAAATGAAACACTAACTGCAATTTGTTTTAAATTTATTTATAGTAGGCACCAGTTGAAAATCAAATTAATATTCATGTAAACTTACATTATATTAAATACTCAGGATACCATAATTACCTTTTATAATTATCACTAATATTTACACTATCTTATGTATTAAGCTGGAATAAATTTTATTTTTAACAGTATGCAATCTGTATGATTAATGAATGAACAATATATAAAGAATGAACGGTATATTAAACACTAAGTTTATAATGCACTTCAAATCAATTATGTTTCATATCAAAACATAACATTAATCTAAACGACAAAATAAAATAAAAATTATATATAGTCTAAACAAATAAACAATCATTAGTTTTGCACAGGATAATTTGAACATTCTTCATGTTGTGGCCAACTTGACAACATCTACTGCAAAACAAATTTCATACAAAACATTATATTTCACATTTAATATTCACTTAATACACATTTCATACAACAATCATCATTCACACCAAATTTATTAATACACATTTCATACAAAACGATTATTCATTCAAACTATATACATTTCTCGTCCCAAATAATTAATTACTGTCACCCAACTTTATACAGAAATAACAAAATTAATATAAACTCAACAATTTCACATTTAATACCAATTTAAAACACTTGTAATACACTTCATCAAGAATTCCAAATTTTTTTTACATATTTCTTAACACACTTTTCATACATAATTCACTCGACTTATACTATCAAATTCATTATCAAATAAAATAAATTTTCATAAATTCATGAACATTATAATTAAATTATTTTTACAGAATAATTAGCTCACTTTCATATAAATTTCATTTAATTTATTCTATCAAATTTATTCATAAAATCACATTAAATTTATAATTTAACAAAACAATAACCGTATACAAAATAAACAAATAAACAAAAAAAACACTAAATTTTTTATATTTCACAACAGTAAACATAATATGATATCAACAGTTAACAAAATATGACTCCACCTTCAATTAATCGACAGTTTAATCATTTGGTAGTATATTAAAACTTATCAAACTTTTGTCATATAATTTGGTAGTGTGATAAAATAAAGAAAAAAAGTTTGGCCTGCAAGGGCATCACTCCAGAATTGAGGAAAATAAAAAAATGTCTAGTATAAAATGAAAATGAATCTACCCTTCCTTTTGCCTGCAAGTGAATTCACGACTAATGAGGTATTTTGGTTAATATAAAATGAACCTTCCTTCTAAAAAATGAAATAATATAAACTAGAATAGTATAATTTAAAATAATTCCTCTTTATGACCTTCACGTTATATTAGGGCGGCTTATTATTATTCAACTGCTAGGTTATCAATTTATAGATAGACTATAGAATTATTAAACTATTAATATATATCGATTATTAGTTTATCAATTAGATCATTATCAGTTTGAATTAGTTTATATATTTTGATTCTTCAGATAAATAAATTAAATAAGCATACTGCTCAAATCATGCTGAATATTTTGGTGGCTGAAAAGAACAAATTAGGGAAAGTGGACTATATAATATACTATACTAGTAGTAGCTAAAAATGTAATAAGAGAGTAGTAGCCTAGCAGGAATTCAAGTCAGGTGTAGATTTTTTCTTCTGAGGCAAATCAATTTCATCATCATCGTCGGCCTCGTCGTGGCTAGGTTCCATCATTCTCACAGTGATGTCAACATCAACAGAAGGTCCATATTGCCATTTGCCAGCAACAAACCACAAAATAAAGCAGATTAAAACCTGTCATTAGAGCAAGAAGCCAGTAGTAATACTCATAGTGTCCCCTGTTGATATTGCTTGAAATCCAACTTTCTTTCCCTTCTCCTTTGGTGTACTTATCCACAGCACTCAAAATCACACTTGCTAAAAGATTTGCAACTGCCTTTCCCAGTACTAAAAGAGCTGATGCAATACTTGACATACTCTTTGGGAGCTCTGAATAATAGAACTCTGTGGCGCCAATCGCATTCAATGCCTCTGCTATACCGTTTAAACTGTTTGGTATAATGAGCCACATTGCTGACATCTCCACCAACCCCTGCGAGTTGTTCAACAGCCCTTCACTGATTGCTCTTCTTCGTCGAATATTTTCGATAATACCAGAGACTACCATCGACATGCAAGACACGAATATACCAAGTCCCATTCTGACTATAGGTTTTAGACGAACTGGTCTTCCTTTGATCTTTGATGCCAATGGAAGCATCACGCGGTCATACAGTAATACCCATATTGTTAATGCAATCATCAAAAACATCCCGAATGACCCTGCTGGTATTTGGAATCCTTTAGTTAGATGTCTATTCATGGATTGAGCTTGTAGTAGTGGGAATGAACTTTGGCTTAAGTTTATTGATATCATGATCCCCGTTGACCACAATGGCATGACTCTAATGAGGGCTTTTAGCTCCTCAACTTGCTCCACTGTGCAAAGGTTCCATGGATTGGCTGCAACTCCATTTGGCTTAACATCTTCAGGGGTTTTAATGATGCAAGCTTTGTTTAAGAATCTCAATTTCTCCGTTGGCACTTGAGGTCCTGAACCATTCTTGTGATGATAATCAGAGTTCTGATTGGGGTAATGTAGTCTCCTATTCTTGAAGGCAACCACAATTACTCGTATAAAGCTGGCAAACACGTTTGAGAGAACCTTTTGCTTGATAAAACGGAGAAGCAAGGAAGAAAAATAACGCGGATAAGAACATGAGGATTGCAGGAACTCCAAAACCTATTTTCCACCCCAGTCTGTCCTGAAGGTAAACGATACCCGTTAGGGCAATCATAACAGAGACTACAGATAAAGTATAATACCAGGAAAAGAAGCTCTCCAAAACTGTCTGCTTGTTGGGATTATTATTATCTCCCTTGTCAAACTGGTTAGCACCAAAGGCTAAAGAAGAGGATCTTATACCTCCAGCACCAATTGACAAGAGCAGAAACGAGAAAACCAAGAGCAAGTATTGTGATGTCGTTGTAGATTTACAAGCCTGTCCTGATTGTTTGCAAGGTGGAGGCCTTGCTTTCGGAATCATTGCTGTTAACCACAACACTACTGTTCCCTGCAACAAGAGGACATTCAAGTGTAACTTAACTACAATCCTCTTGTCTTATGGGGATTAAGTGGCCAAAAACATTCCTTAATTATAATCCAAACTTAAAACTACATTCTCATATTATAACAATGAATAAATAACATCCTTGAACTATGTTATCCCAATTTTAATGTTTAGATAAAGTAAATATACTATTGTATGTAAATGAGATGCATAATTTGTTTTTTTTAATAACAATAACATTATCTTTATAATATTTATTAAGTTGAATTTCAAGTAAAAGCATAAATAACTAAATAAAAATATAAATCTAATTGTTTTCCAATGATTATAATAAAACACAAAAACTATGACAATATTCCATAGGCTACGGCCTATGTAGTGATTCCTAGAAATTTTAGGGTATTTTTATTTTATGTAATACGTATTTTATAAACATAATTTGTATTTAAATTGTAATATTTCAAACTTTAAACTGATTTTGAATTTAGACTCTTGTTAATTTTAATACTCTATTTTCTAAAGTTCCCTACCATTTCAAAAATCTTTCTTTTTCTCTTTTTCTCTTCTTTTCCGGATACATTATTCACATCACTTCCAGTCCAACGATTTTGTTCCTATTTTACGCCAAAAATCACTCCCACATATCAACAATTACATCAATCACTCAATTTTTTAATTTTAAATCTATTCTCTCTCAAGTTCATCGATTTCAAGTTCCTAAAGAGGTAGAACTATTTCTTTATCAAATTTTTTATTCCAGTTCTTCAGTTGTCATTTTAAAAAAAAATAAAATTAACTTTTTCATTTACAATTTTCTGATACATATGAATTATGCTCTCTCTTTTTAGTATGGTACCTTGTGTATTTGATTTTGATGTCAACTCATTACGATTCTGACGATGATGATTGGGCTGAAAATAGATCCAAAAGGTTGTAGGATCCATTAACAATGGCAAATCACAACATTTAGAAGACGAAGTCGAAGAAGTATGAAAGTTCATCTTTTAAAGTTAATGTGGAAAAAACCCCAAAAAATGGTAGAAGAGTTGCATCTGCAATGTGGTGTGTTATCTTTGAAGAAAATGATCTAGGATTAACAATCTTTGAAGAAAATGATCTATTGGTGGGCTCTGGTAAGGACTTCAGATCGAGATTCATGGGTGATGTCATTTTGAAAAAAGGATATAAGAGTGAATGTTGAGAAGGAGAAGGAGAAGAATGATGTACATTCGTCTTCTAAAATGAATGTTGAGAAGGAGAAGTCGAAACATATCAGATTGTTGATTTTTTTTTTCAATTTTTTCTTGTTCATCTTTTTCTGATATATATGGGTTCAAATTTTTAATGTATAAAAAAAGTTGTTTTTGTTTCTTAAATAAATGTATTATGTATCCGAATGACTGATATTTTAGGGATTTTTTGTAAAATAGAAAAGAGTAGGGATATAATGTAATTTAAGTCTTACACTATGAGATTTATGTAATTTATACTAAAAAAAGTTCATATATTAAAAAAAGGGAAAATTACTTATATACACGCATTTACTTACCTTAATATCCATTTATCCCTACCCTTTTTAAAAAATTCAAAAAATCCCTTAATTCCCCCAATTCATAAAATCTTCCGGATACATAAATATTTCACTCCTATTATCAGCCTACACCCATGTTTCCCACTCCCCATTTCACTCCATTTTATCCCTAAATTCTCTCCACTTCTTTAGCAGTTACAAATTTCAAATTCATTTTGATTTTCAGAAGGTCTCTCTCTCAAGTTTATCAATTAATCTATTTTTGAATTTAAAATCTTTTCTATTTTCAATTAATGATTTCAAATTATTCAAGAGGTAGATTTCTTTCCATCACTTCAATTTTCGATTTCTTTTATTATTATTTTTTAATTTTTTCATCTTAAAAAATAAAAATAAAATTACCTCCGCCCCCTGCCCTCATTGAAATCTTATTGAACCTTTGCAATTTTAGTTAATCATATTGTCGTTGAAAATTTTTCTTGAAAAATATTTATTTTCTTTTAATATTTCTACTATTGAAAAACGTCCAAAAAAAAGAAGAAAAATGTTGGATCTGCCATAGCACGGCCATCACTATCAAAGATATAGATTTTTAATGTATCTCGTTTATTTTGAGTTTTAAATTAGTCTTTGTTAGTGTTATCATTGATCTGATACATCACTGCTACAATAACATTTGTTTTATGCAATGTTTAATGTTCATATTTAAGATATTGATACATAACTCTAATGTTGTTGAATTTTTGATTAATGTTTATCATGTTCAATATAAATGTACTTGATACATAAACTTTGTGTTATTTATCACACACCCAAAAAAGAAGCTATTTTGAAACAATTACACGTATAATGTATTTTTTTTATTTTAAAATATAGTATTTCTCAAACAAAATAAGATACATAAATAATATTGTATCATACACTAATTTTTTAGTTATGATACGTAAATTCAAATTTATACTAAATGTATCTGATACATAACAATTACCAAACAACAATGTATCGATCTCAAACTTAAAATCTTATGGGCAACACTTTCTTATTTAATGTATCTAGTAGAAGTACAACATTTATCAATTTAAACTGAAAGGAACTTCATGATCTCAAACAAAATAAGATACGTAAATAATAATGTATCATGCACTAAGTTTTTAGTTATGATACGTTAATTCGAATTTATACTAAATGTATCTGATACATAACAATTACCAAATAATAATGTATCGATCTCAAACCTAGAATCTTATGGGCAACACTTTCTTATTTAATGTATCTAGTAGGAATACAACACTTATAAATTTAAATTGAAAGGATATTCATGATGTATCTTCTCAAAAAAATTGATAATTTTCAATCAAAATTGAAAGAATCTTCAATGAACTAGGAGAATTATTTTGAAACTCAAAATTTTCAACAATTTTGAATCAAAACGGAAAGGATCTTCAATGAATTGGAGAAGAATTTTGAATCTCAAAATTTTTGACAATCTTGAATCAAAATTGAAAGGATATTCGATGAACTTGAAGATTCACAAAAGAAATCATTTGTCCAACAACAATTCCATCACTTTTGTATTCTTCATAACTCACTTCGCTTATCCAAAATTTCGACAAAAGTTTTTATGAAACAAAGAGAACGATGGACAAGAAGAAGAAATTTAATTTTTGAATTTTTTGGTTTGTTACACTATAGGATTTTGAATTCTTGACAATAATTTGGAATTGAATAACATAATTTATGGGATCTTAATTTAATTGTTAGCTTTTTTCCCCCCTTAATTAGAGCAAAAATAGATACTATGAGATTTTTTTTTTCTTTTTTTTGTTAATTATTTTTTTTCCCTTAATAAGTGCAACAGATTGATACATAATGTATCAACAATAATGTATCTGAATCCTTAATTATGTATCCAAAATGCCTAAAAAATATGGGATTTATGTAATTACAAAAATAATAGAGATAGAAGGTAATTTAGGTTTTATACTACGGTATTTATGTAAGTTATACTTTTCTTTTTGTCAAATTTTTTTTAGGCATATTAAAAAACCTCAAGTGAGATCTGAACTAGCAATCTCAAAATGTACATTAAAGGGTCGTTTGGTATGATGGATAAGAGGGGTTAATCTCAGGATAATTTTTGAGTGCCCTTTAATTCACCGTTTGATTGTAAAGGATGGGATAACTTATCCCAGAATTAACAATTGGTATTGGGATAAGTTATCCCTGCAGGGAGGTGGAATAGTAATCCTAGGATAACTTATCTAGGGATAAAGTATATAAAATAACAAAAATACCCTTCTTAAACTCTCTTTTAACTTTTACATTCATGTATATTAACATAATTTTAACAACATTTATAATAACATTCATAACCTTAATTATTTGTTATTTTATAAGAGTATATTTTTAATTAAAAATTACATTTTATAAATATAGTTTTTATTCATGAATATATTATGAGTTGGATTTATTTGCCTAATTCTAATGTTTATTTATACTTTGATTTCTCTTAAAATGTTCACTCCAATATTAAATTACATATTTTCAGATTAAATAGTTTATTAATCACTTAAAAATTATATTTTATATATCAATTAAAATGTGGATAACTTTAATAATAATTTTTTTTAACTATAATAAACTTAAAAATAGAAGTTTTATTTTAAGCTAAATAAGATGGAAGTTTTATTTTTAAACTAAATAAGATGAAAATTTCATTTTTAAGCTAAATAATATGAAAAATTCATTTTAAAGCTAAATAAGATAGAAGTTTTATTCCAAGTTAAATAAGATGAAAGTTTAATTTTAAAAACACACGGAACAGTCATGAAAATGCATATACAAAAAAATTAAGTTATACAAGATGAAAATTTTATTTTTAAGAATGAATAACTAAAGCTTGCAAGTAAAATGTACAAAAATAGATAGATAAGTCCTAAATATGTTAAATAGATAATAATTTATACATTTAATATAGAGACATATCTTAGTAAAGAGTTTTAAAACGGATTGAAATTAGAGATTGAATTGGGCTCAATTGAGGAATCTCTTAAAATGGGTTAGACTTGAATGGGTTGAAATTGAACCCAATTCAAATTATCTTGAGCTCAACCCTTAAAATTCTGGGCGGGTTGGACGGATTACCTATGTTTGGGTTCATTTTTGACACCCCTAGTTACATCGTTATTCCCAATTCTTTTCACCACTGAGGGGTTGTTTGGTTTCGGGATAAGATCAAAACTAATACATATATAATTATGTCATTTATATATGAATTTTATATCATGTTTAGTTTATAAATAGGATAGAAGTTATTCATGTATTAATTTTATATAATATTTATATTTAAATGTTGTATTTATAAAAATTATACATATATTAATTTTATACGGTGTTTGATTGTGTTTTTTGGTTTGATTTGATATGGTTTGGTATTGAGAAAAATATGGTTATTAGTTTGATTTTAACTTATAAAAGTCAACCCGAGACTATACCAACCCGACTGTCACGACCCAAAATGAGTCGTGAGTGGCACCCACACTTAACCTCCTAAGTGGGAGAACCAAGGAATCCAACCCCAACACATATCAATAATTTAACTATGAACAACAACAATAATGCGGAAGCTCAAAACTTATTAAAGTAACCAATCAAATAAACCTCTAAAGTCTAACACTTATTATCCCCAAAATCTGAAAGTCATCACATCAAGGACATCTAATCTTCAAATACTAAGTCTAAGAGTATTAAAGACACCAAAATAAATGAATAAAATAGGTTATGTCCGAAAACTAAGGACATCATGCCATGACCAAGAGAATCCAACACGAGCTGGAATGAATTGCTCACCCTGGAACCTGATGTGCTGGAGACTGGCTAGAGCTGAGGGCAAGTTGAAGTCACTGATACACTCGTTGCACTCCACAAAAAGAAAACAAAGAAAAATACAAGTAGGGCTCAGTACGAGGCAACATGTACTGAGTAGGTATCATCGGTCAACCCAAAATAGAAACTAATATACAATGAATAATAGTATAAAGTCAACTATAGCACTTAGCAGGTGATAAGAAACAACAACATGAACAAGTGACAGTTGAAGCAAGTACGTAATCAATCACAATATCAAGCACACACACGAGGACTCATGCCTCCACTTCACACTCGTTTGGGAAATGCGTTCATTGAGATTGAGTACATTAAGTTAATTCAATATCTTTTTCCTTTAATGTTACCGTGTCGGAACGTGACACTCCGATCCAATTATACCGTGTCGGAACGTGACACTCCGATCCAATAATACCGTGTCGGAACGTGACACTCCGATCCAAAAATACCGTGTCGGAACGTGACACTCTGATCCAAAAATATCGTGTCGAAACGTGACACTCCGATCCAATAATATTATTAATTTATCATTTATTATCACCACTTTTCAATTCATTAATAATATTACATCAAGCCTTCTTTATTCAAGGCATCACTTCGATAGAGAGGTTTTCAGATTATAAATCTCACGGTCTCAGGATTTTAGACCAATCTCAAACCACACAACCAAGCCACACAATCACACAGTCAAGTACATAGAAAACTTCACAATATCATTCAATGCATATCAATCGCTATTAAGAGTTTATCTATCAAATAGAATAAACCATAACCTACCTCCACCGAAGAACCGAAGTCAAGCAAGCTACTTCTCCAATACTTTTCCTTTCCTCAATGCCTCCGAACCTTTCCAATCTATCAAGTATATATGCATAATTTGTAAGTTAACGAGTTTATAAACACTTATATTATCTTATGTCTAAGACTAGACCCAAAAACTCACCTAATTCTATAATCAATTTCCTAAAGTTCAACCTAAGGGTAAGTCTTAATTCCTCCCATTTGGCATAACTTTAACGATATTCGAATAATATTATATACCTAATATTTAATTACATATATCAATGTATTACAACTTACCTTATATTATGATAATAAAATAATATTAATTAAAAATGGAAGCTTACTGGTGATGAACCAGTGGTGAGAACCATGCTAACTCTTAACACCTATGCCATAAGTAATAACCTGACCTATTCAATTGTATAAACTACACTTCACTGGAGTATGTCGCCAACTTCAATCTATTACTATATGATGGTAATAACTAACTCAATTGTCAATCATTAATTGATCATTAAGAAGTTGTACAATAATGCCAAGAACTCACGTGAATGACTAACCACGTTTTTCCATACAATTTTTAGTACCTCAACACTAACAAAAACAACCAACCAATATTATCTAATCATTGTAGTATCCACTCTTCTCAAATAACAATTTCCTACACCACATATTATAACCAATACTATGCCATAATTATTCCTCAATTATGTTACTGTCATTACCTAGACAAACCCACAACAATTTATTCCCACCATTTTCATGTACACAAGTTGTCATGTCGTCCTTCTAATTCATTATCCAATTACACCCACATATATATATAAATTACCTTCCCTAATTATTACAACAACCGAACCTTTCAAACATTATTTGTTTTATCGTACCCCCAATTTGACCAATCATTATGTTCCTCAACTTTGCACCTTTCAATTATTTAATCATTTCCCACTATTCATCATACAGACCCACTAACGATAATTAACCAATAATATACAATTAGAATGCTGGAAAAATTTCGGTGAAACAGTTACTTGAAGCCGTCTTTCCAATCTTTGCGACTCTTTTGGTTTTCCTTTCTTCTGCAGATTAATTACTAACCCTAATTATTATTAGGACTAATTATGGGAGTTGTAGAAGTGGCCCACTATTTGTTTTAATGCTATCTTCTATAACCATCAACTAACTTAATTATAAAAACTACCCCACTAATTTCATAATTGTAGTTACGAATAGTCCAAAACACTCATTTAAAATCTATCGAAAGAGTATTTTATACAATAAAAGCTCTAATACTCAAAACGACCAAATGGGTTGTTACACCGACATTATATATATAATTTTAAAATTTTCTTTTATGCATAAAAATATTTACTTGATACAATAATTTATAAATATTTCTTATACTTTTTCATAATTTTTGTCTTTACATATTATTTCGAGTTTGACTTAAAATTTTGAATGGTCTAATAAAATTTATAGTTCATAGATATTAGTAACTAACTCTAATAAAACTCAGATCAAATTCAAATCAATACTATTTCTAACAAAAAGATCAATTCAACATTAAGATTGACAATAATGTTGAATATTTATTTTAGTTTTACATTGGTTTAGATAATAAAAATACAATCCAGTTTTAATTTTAAAAATTTTTAGTTAAGTAATTATTTCTTATTTGATTTGTTTTTAGCATGATTTAATATTTTTAAATTATCATATCTTAATAATGATTTATTTATTTGCAATATTTGTTTTATGCGATTTCATTATTATTTTTTGTGGAATATTTTAGTATTATCACTCATATCATATTTTTTGTTATTTTTTTATAAAACAACTATAATAGTTATATTTTATTAGTTTGATTTGACTTATAGATTTAAAAAACTTGAATTTTATTAGTTTAATTTAAAAGTTTTAGTTAATTAGCAGGAAACTGAAGATGGAACCAAGACCAATAGTAAGGAATCGACCTAAATATGAATCAGCAACAACAGCTCCAACAATAGGCATAAAATTAGTAGCAGTTGACCAGAAAAACAGAAGATTTTGAGTTGTAGTAAACCCCATCCTGTATTCTCTCATCAAATAAAATGTCATATTTGGTAAAAGCCCACAGCTTGCCACATTCTCCAGTGCCTCATTTGCTGTAACAATTCAAAAATAAACTTACTTGATTACAAAACAAAACAAAACAAAACAAAAAAATCCCCAAAATATTTGAAACTACTCCAGTACCTATGATAAAAGGCATGGTAATTAATCCACCCTTTTTTCTACTTTTAATTAGAATCGGAGAAGAATTTGAACAAGTTTGCTTCTCTGAATCTTCTGTTTGAGATAATGGAAGATACTCTGCCATCTCTTCCTTCATCTTCTCACTTACTAGAGATTAGTAATCAGAGGAATTGAGGATCAAAGGAGAAATAAAATGGAAAAAAATATGATGAAAAAAATAAAATTTGTTGGTTCTACAGACACAGAATAATGATGGGGAAGTGGATGCCCCCGCTTTTTAAGGAAAAATTACAGAAATCCAACATTTTAGTTTACTTATTACCATTATTCCCTATAAGTTTTATAAATCTCCAAAATCTCTCATTTTCGCGCATCAGATTAGTGTATCTCGCGCATCACATTAATGTATCAACGCTTATATTATTGTATCTCGCGCATCAAATTAGAGTATTATGTATAAAATGTACATCAGATTAGTGTATCATATATAAAATGTAATGTATCTTACTTAACGATTAATGTATCTCTCGCATCAGATTAATGTATCAGCGTTTATATTATTGTAACCGTTTGAGGGATTTCTGTAATTATAAACTTTTAAGGGATAGATTGTAATTTTGTCTTAAAAGTATGTGATTTTTGTAATTTACCCTTTTATCAAATGCAAAAAAAAGGCACGTGTCAATATATATTACTCCTATTAGGGATCATTTGCCGTAAATGTTCAAATAATAATGTCACTTAATTTATTGTTTGGTCGGTAAATCTAGGATAAGTTATTTCGAGATTAATAATTAGTATCGGGATAAGTTATATCTCTGCTTGGATTTCGGGATATAATAAGTAAATGATAAAAATATTTCTTTAAATCTTTTTTATACATTATTATTTTCACATTTATGATGGATATTTTTGTAAACAAATAAATTGTTCTTAAAATTTATGCATATTATTTTGAATACAACAAATCAAACACTTTATAAAAAAATAATCTCAACATAACTTATTCCGTCATAATTTATCTCATTATAACTAATCTCATCTACATATCCTCTCATTAAGTATTATATTAGATTAGATATATTGGCATGATTTTGAAATATTTTAAGTGGTTTAAGTATTATAATTTATAGTATTTTTAAATAATGTATGTTATTGTTTCAATTTATGTAACACATGAAAATTTAAAAGTGTTTTAATATATTTTTAAAAATTATTTTAAATTATTAATTATTATAATGCATTTTACGTAATTTCAAATAATTAATGTTATCCATGTTTCCTTATTTAAATGACATAGGTAATAATTCTAAAGTTAACTAAATTTCCAATCAATAGTTAAAGTTATTAATAATGTATTGTACTTATTTAGTGTCCGTTTGGATTGACTTATTTTAGGTGTTTTTAAGTCAAAATAGTTTTTAAGCAGTTTTGAAGTGTTTTGATAAAGTTAAAAAGTGTTTATAAGCACTTATTTTAAAGCTAAAATAAGCCAAAAATCATAAGTTAGGAATCCTAGCTTATGGCTTTTGACTTATAAGTCATAAGCCAAAAGCCAATCCAAACAAGCCCTTAGTATAATTGAAATTTAATTAGTTAGGACTTTTTCTCAACCCCACGTGGCCATTAATGTAAAGAAAAATAATATGGAGCTACAATTTAGACATCACGAAAAATTCTATTGGCCCACAAATTTAATAAATTCCCAAAATAATATGGAGCTTCTCTCATTTCTTCTTTAAGGTATATACTGTATACATATAAGAAATAAGAAAATAAAATTTCCTCTTATATATAATAAATATAATATAGAAGCAAGCAAAGCAATAATATATAAGAAATAAGAAAGTAAAATTATTCTAATTTGTGCCATTGACCAAAATAAACAGGCTGAGGAAAGAGGATTTGTTTATGATTCAGTTTGAAAGGGTTTTTCCTTTTTTTTTTTTTAATTTGTACTCATTTATTCATATAAAAGCTTGATTAATTTAAATTTATGTTATGTAGACATTTAATTAAAGGAAAAACAACCTTATTCGGTATTAAAAGTTGCTTTTCTTTTCCTGGATGGTCCCCACCAAATACCCTCCCACACATTCTCAACTTAAAATCTATATATATATATATATATATATTGAAATACAGACTAGGTGATGTAACACCTCTCTATGACCTCCATTTACATTTATCTTTTTTCTCCTTTTTGACTTTTTTTCTTATTTAAATTTATTATTTTATTGTAAAAGTAAATTACTTAATTTATTACAAATAAATATTTTATTACTCCTAATTGATGAACATTTATGTAATGATCCGAAAAGTCATTTTTATAAAAAAATTTTACAAAATTACAGTTTTACCTATCTTGGTAGTTGCCTTGAGTAACTTTTGATCAGTTTGTAAACTTGGTTGAGAATTTCTAACTACTCGATAACTATAGTTATTAAGTTGACTGATATTTTATTAAATAATTAATTATTAGTTGGTGATTAATAGATCAAGCCCTTAATTTATTATTTTCCCATGTCACTTGATTGGCCCATATACATTAAAAAATGTTAGTAGGGTTTAACATTTTAGTCCACAATTTGAGAGAGGAAAAGAAAAGAATTGTACGAGAGAGGCGCAGAGACACAGTTGGCGTCGCAAGAAAAATAATTTGTGCTTCAGGTAAACCTCAAGTCTAATTCTTATTGTAAGTAGTAATTTCTAAGATAGGGGTATACATTAGTATAATAATATCCTCGTTGTTGGTATGTCGTTTAGTGATTGTTGTTTGGAAAGATTGTGGCCAGAGATAATGGCAATTATATGATATTTAATAATTATTTAATGAAGTTAATGATTCAATTTAGGTTTTTGTAAGTTTTTGGTTAATATAAGCATGTTACTGCATATTGACTCATTAATGAGATACTGTGTTCATGATCCTTTTAATATTATAATGTTTATTGCATTAGACATTAAATGATCCATCTTACACGATAGTTTTCGTTTTTCTTTCAAATCAAGTTGGGACAAGTTAATGATATATATGAAGGGTTAATGATGTTGTAATCATTGGAAAAGGGTATTTTTTACGAAGTTAGTTAATGGCTGCACATTTCTTGGTAGACTTGAATAGTACTGGCTCGTTGTTAAAGGACACTGGTTATATATTAAATTTTGGTTTAAGAATTATTTTTGAGGTTATCATATTAAGACTCAAGTTTGATATTTGAGATATATAATTAAATATCGGGTGTATTATATTATATGAAAGCTATTAGGGTTGTAGTGTTTGGAGAAATTATGACTTCACCCTAGGCTTGAATTTGAGAAATATGAGAGTTGACCTGTTAATTGATATCGAGCTTAAACTTGATTATAAACTTGGGTGAATTTTTGGGTCAAAGCTAAACACATAGTAATATGAGTGTTGTTAGTTTTGGAATCTTGTTGTGGTCATTTATTTGAATAGATTGCTTTGAGTTGGAAGTTCAACGAAAGGGGAAGGCTCAAGTTCCGGAGTGTATTCTTGATTAATTGAGGCAAGTGAATTTCTAAAACCTTGTTAAGTGTATGAAATTCGCGCATTTCCTTGTGATATGTGTTTGGGGGTAATGAGACTTGGTGATGGGTTGACTTGTACATATTGATTATTTTCTAATGATGAAAAAGGGGTAATAAAAGGCAATGTTTTTAATTGTTGATGTGTGATGTTTGAGACTGGGTTGAAAGGCTTGTTGAATCATTGTTGATGTTGTATTGTTGTGAATTGTGTATGGTTATGAAAATGGTCATCTCTTCATTATTTGTGTGAACATGTCATTTGCATTGGTTCTGAGACATGGTTGTGATAAGTGTTATGTGATAAGAGGATGTACCATTTTGACAGACGTATCACGCGCCGCGATGGATACTATATTTTGAGGGACGTATCGTGCACTGCGATGGATACTATATATCGAGGGACGTATTGCGCGCCGTGATGGATGCATGGATAGATATGTCCCCCATGGGTCCCGAACTGAGAGACAGCAGGTGTGTATCACTAGGTCAGACATGCATCACTATACTTGACATTGCATTCCATTGCATTGCACATATTTATCATTAGTGAACTTGATATTGTGTTTTGCTGATCTTGTGAGTGCGTTTCTGTGGAACTTTGATTGGTGAATATTGAGCTTAGAGTGTTGTTATTGAGTTGTGAGCTATGCGAATTCTGAACTGTTAGGTTGGGCTGGTTTTAAGCATGTGGTAGTCGTGGAGATTGTAATTGAGGAATATTGAGCTTGTTGTTGAGAATATGTGATTGTTAGAATGTTGTTGTTGAGATATGTGTTATGTGAATTGTGAACTGTTAGGTTGGGCTGATTTTATGCAGGTTGTAGTTGTGGAGGTTCAGTTGGGGTGTAAGGAGTATCCGTATTCTATCCCCTTAGCTTGTGTTTAGAGGTTTACTTGTTGAGTACAACGTGGTTTGGTACTCACCCCTTGCTACTACATTGTTTTGTAGGTTACTAGCCCAAACCTTTGTGATATATTCTCTTCTTTTCTGAGGCTTCTTGGAGATTTGTGATGTAGTTGTTCGTCAACTCAACAGACTTTCTTACTCCGGTTTATGATCTTGTTCTACTCTAGAAATAATGTCATATGAGACTTGTATTTTTCTTTTAATTCAATTGTAATACTTTAGGGGCTTGTACACGTGACAACCAGATTTTGGGGGTATTTTTGAGTTTATTATAAAAATTTCTGCATTTTATTTTAATGATTGAGTTTTAGGCTGGCTTGTCTGATGGGTTAAGATGAGTGTCATCACGTCTATTTTTGGGTCGTGACAATTTACAACAAAGACTCATCACATGCCAAGTAATTATTCATAACTCACCCCTCTAATTTCTACTCTTAATAAATTTATTTATTTATTCTCTCTTTTTTTAACCTTATTTTAATTATAAAATGACAACATATTTTGAATATTTTTCTCTTTATTATTTAACTTTTTACAATGAATAATTATCCATGAATCACACTTTTAGAATTTTTACTTTTAATCTATATCTATATATAATATAAAGTTAAGATAATAGAAAGTGATGTGGCACCTCTCTATGATCTTTTTTTTTTCTCCTTTTAAAAAAACTTGCCCCTTCTCAGTTCTCTCTAAAACCATTCCGTTAATTTGATTCATTTTGATTTGCCTTAATAATTAAAATAAAATTCCCTATATAATACTGTAACAATAAATGGATGAAGACTAAGGGTCAAGATGAAAGTGGATAAATAAAGAGAATAGACCATTTATATATATGATGTGATATAGGGCTGTTCAAAATCGATAACTTGAACCAAAAAAAAAGTTATTGGTTTATCATATTGGGTTATTGGTTTAGCGGTTTTGATAACGGTTTTGATTTTTTCTCTTATCGGGTTATCAATTCTTAACGGTTTGAGGTTTTTTCTTAACAGGTACCGATAATCCGATAGTAAATTAAATAATTATATATATACTATTTTGTATATAAAGTCCTTGACTTAGAGGGTCATTTCCTACTTTTATTTTTTGTCATCTCAAACACTTGGTTATTCTACAATGTGAAAATGTTTGTTTTTTAGCAAGATGTAACTTTTGAACTCATATGCATGGTTCATTTGGTTTGTCACCTTGTTTCTAAGTGATTTTCAATGGGTTTTTTTTGTGTCAAATCTTAACGGTTAAATCGATAATGATAAAAAACGGATAAACCAATATCTTAATGGTTCGATAACGGTTTAGTATCTCTACAAATCGATAACCAATAAGTCAAACCGATAAACTTCAAAACCGAACCGAACCAACCGATACGCAGCCCTAATGTGATATATTGTAGTTTTTGATTATCTAAATTATATGTTTAAAATATCGAATTAATGTAATCTAATTTGATTTTTAAAATTAGTCAAATTAATTTTTGAAAAACATAACATGATAATAAAAAGTGGACAGAAAAGTAATATTTAATCTAGAAAGAATAAATCCTCTTTAAGACCTTTACGTTATATTAGGTGACTTATTTCGGTTCCATTGTAATTGAATTATTAAAATATCAATTATTTGATCATAATCAATTTGATTATTGATTTAACCATTAAAATATTATAATTTTTTTAATTATGGTAAAACACATAGAAACAAGTAACAAACCAAATAAATCATGAACATGAGGTTACAAATTACATCTCATTCAAAACAAACAAATATGAGACAGTCATAAATAAAAGTATGAAACTAAATCCTGACTTTATTTACGCAAATTATATAAATATAATTTATCAATTTACTATCGAGTTATTGATTGGCTTGTCAAAAACGGATAACCTGATATTAAAAAAATTAAGTTTAGTATCAAAACCGCTAAAGCAATAACTCGTTAACAATTTTTCCTATAATTATTACTCTATAATTTTCAGTAGAGTAGTAGAGTATTTATTATAATTGAAAGCAAACTATTTAGGACCTTTTCTCAACCCCGCGTGGCCATTAATAAAAAGAAGAAAAAAAGTACAATAAATAGTTGTCTAAACAGTTGACTTAAAAAATGATTTTGTTTGAAAGTATTTTTTTTCTTTTTTCTATCTTGGGGTTTATATTTGAAAAAAGAGTCTGATTAATTTATGGTCACATACCGCTTTATTCATAAGAAAGCGTTCCTTATTAAATATTTTTTTATACCTAAAATTTTAACTCGGTACATTTAATTAACCGAGAAAGTCCCTCTCGTATTTAACATCCATCAGGGCTTATCCTGCTCATCCACTCCATTAGGCGGTTTTATGCAGGAAATAATATGATCTACTAGTTCCATTGGAAAAAATTCTTTCAAGATAGCTACTTCCCATTCACCATTTATAGCGTAATTCTTTCATAATTGTCGTCCCATTCAAAATTATCCCCTGTGATAGTGTATAAATCACTTAATCCTGTCCAATTATCATGCCATACTAAAGATGATCCCTTCCTCGCCTGCCATAAAATTTGATGTTCTATTAAATCTTTCTTGTATCATTCTCTTTCAGACATTGTGTTTATTATATTAAAAGAGAATGTAATAAAATTATCCTTTTATTTATGGTATTTTCTTAAAATGTGTGCAAAATTAATTGTGGACAAATATTTTTCAAACAAGACAAGTACTAATTTATTTTCCTTGCTGCTGGTCCCACTATCTCCTTCTCACAAGGTCTCAATTTATAATAAAAAGATTTTTTATTTTTTAATATAAGGGTCCAAAATGGATCCAAGAGTTTATTGGAACAAATTAAAAAAAGGCAATAAAACAAATATTGATGACAAATCGAATGAATCATGTACATGAGTTCAAAAGTTGCATCTTGCTAAAAAACAAACACTTTTAGATTGTAGAATAATCAAGATTTTGAGATAGACAGAAATAAAAGTAGGAAATTAAACTCTAAGTCAAGGACTTTATATACAAAATGGTATAAATATAATTATTTAATTTACTATCGGGGGGCTATTAGCTAATCCGTAAGAAAAAAACTCAAACCGTTAAGAATCGATAACCCGATAATAAAATAAATCAAAACCGTTATCTAAACCGCTAAACCAATAACCCATTACTAATAAGCCAATAACTTTTTTTTCGGTTTAGATTATAATAGCCCTACTCACGAGTATATATATTTAAAAATTAAATAAGTAAATGCTAAAATTTAACAATTAAAGATTAAAAAAATAACATTTTTAAGAAATTAATTTTTTTCCTTACTCTACTCTAACTCATCCACTACCCAATAACCCAACTCCACCACCCACCCCAGCCCTCTAGTACTTCCAATGATCTGCTTTTTTTAAACCTCTGTTCTCAAAAGATAATGACTAGTATATTAAAACTTAATTAAACTTTTGTCATATTATTTGGTAGAGGGATAAAATAAAGCATAAAACTTTTGCCTGCAAGTGCATCTCTCCAGAATTGGGGAAAATAACAAAATGTCAATTTGAGATTCATCTCTTCACGAATAATGAGGTATTTTGGTTAAGGCGACTTTTTAACAATTCGACTTGAATGGTTATCAATTTATAGATACGCGATTTATCGATTATCAATTTATCAATTATTTGATCATAATCAGTTTGAATTAGTCTTTTTATATTTTGATTCTTTAATTAAATAAATTAAATAAGCATACTGCTCAAATCATGCTGAATATTTTGAGGGGTGAAAAACAACGAATTAGGGAAAGTGGACTATATAATATACTATACTAGCAGTAGCTAAAAATGTAATAGCAATTCTGTATAAATACTAGTACTATGTATCAACAATGTAATAAGAGAGTAGCCTAGCAGGAATTCAAGTCAGGTGTAGATTTTTTCTTCTGAGGCAAATCAATTTCATCGTCGCTAGGTTCCATCATTCTCATAGTGATGTCAACATCAACAGAAGGTCCATATTGCCAGCAACAAACCAGAAAATAAAGCAGATTAAAACCTGTCATTAGAGCAAGAAGCCAGTAGTAATACTCATAGTGTCCCTTGTTGATATTGCTTGAAATCCAACTTTCTTTCCCTTCTCCTTTGGTGTACTTATCCACAGCACTCAAAACCACACTTGCTAAAAGATTTGCAACTGCCATTCCCAGTCCATAAAGAGCTGATGCAATACTTGACATACTCTTTGGGAGATCTGAATAATAGAACTCTGTGGCGCCAATCGCATTCAATGCCTCTGCTATACCGTTTAAACTGTTTGGTATAATGAGCCACATTGCTGACATCTCCACCAACCCCTGCGAGTTGTTCAACAGCCCTTCACTGATTGCTCTTCTTCGTCGAATATGTTCGATAATACCAGAGACTACCATGGACATGCAAGACACGAATATACCAAGTCCCATTCTGACTATAGGTTTCAGACGAACTGGTCTTCCTTTGATCTTTGATGCCAATGGAAGCATCACACGGTCATACAGTAATACCCAAATTGTTAATGCAACCATCAAAAACATCCCGAATGACCCTGCTGGTATTTGGAATCCTTTAGTTAGATGTCTATTCATGGATTGAGCTTGTAGTAGTGGGAA
This sequence comes from Solanum verrucosum, assembly GCF_900185275.1. Taxonomy (NCBI): domain Eukaryota; kingdom Viridiplantae; phylum Streptophyta; class Magnoliopsida; order Solanales; family Solanaceae; genus Solanum; species Solanum verrucosum. The sequence goes on along the minus strand of NW_026020014.1, from coordinate 400,081 downwards.
TGAACTTTGGCTTAAGTTTATTGATATCATGATCCCCGTTGACCACAATGGCATGACTCTAATGAGGGCTTTTAGCTCCTCAACTTGCTCCACTGTGCAAACGTTCCATGGATTGGCTGCAACTCCGTTTGGCTTAACATCTTCAGGGCTTTTAATGATGCAAGCTTTTAATTTTAAATCTATTCTCTCTCAAGTTCCTAAAGAGGTAGAACTATTTCTTCATCAAATTTTTTATTCCAGTTCTTTAGTTGTCATTTTTTTTTAAAAAAAAATTAACTTTTTCATTTACAATTTTTTGATACATATGAATCATGCTCTCTCTTTTTAGTATGGTAGCTTGTATATTTTGATTTTGAAGATGAAAACTTGCATGAAAATAGATCTAATCAACTCATTATGATTCCGACGATGATGATTGGGCTGAAAATAGATCCAAAAGGTTGTAGGATCCAATAACAATGGCGAATCACAACATTTAGAAGACAAAGTCGAAGAAGTATGAAACTTCATCTTTTAAAGTTAATGTGGAAAAAACCCCCAAAAAATAGTAGAAGAGTTGCATCTGCTATGTGGTGTGTTATCTTTGAAGAAAATGATCTAGGATTAACAATCTTTGAAGAAAATGATCTATTGGTGGGCACTGGTAAGGACTTCAGATCGAGATCCATGGTTGACGTCATTGTTAACAGTGAAAAACGGATATAAGAGTGAATGTTGAGAAGGAGAAGGAGAAGAATGATGTACATTCATCTTTTGAAGTGGATGTACATTCCTCTTCTAAAGTGAATGTTGAGAAGGAGAAGTCGAAACAGATCAGATTGTTGATTTTTTTTTCAATTTTTTCTTGTTCATCTTTTTCTGATATATATGGGTTCAAATTTTTAATGTATAAAAAAAGTTGTTTTTGTTTCTTAAATAAATGTATAATGCTTTCGTTTCAACATTATGATACATTACAATTTCATCATGTACAATGTATCGTGTTCAAATTACCAAATTATCTTACGACTATAGTTTGGGATACATTAACTAGATTTTTATTGTATTAAGTTAATTTTGTTTCTTAATTAATGTATAATAATGCCTTTCTTCAACTCTACGATACATTACAATTTTATCTCACAGTGTAGCATGCTCAAATATTAGTTTTGATATATAACCTTAATTAGTTTTGATACTTGATACAAAACTTCTACCAACTGTATCATTTATCATGTATCTAGGAGTGACTATGTATCTTCTACCTTATTCAAATTTAGAAAGATGTGTATCCGTGCACACTACCAAATCATATGCGTGATACACAAATCTTACTATTTTCATAGCTAAATATATGTGGTAAAAAAATTTGTATTTGCAAATTTGAATCCGTCGATACTGTCTTTTTCTATTTTAGATAGACATCTAATAAAGTGATTAACAAATTGATACATAACAACGTGTCATAACTACATAATAGCGATCTTGGCACACAACAATGCATCTAATACTTATTAACTTATATATATGATATATTAAAGTGCCATAGAAGTACGTATCAAATGCATAAATGGTGATACAAACATGTTATTATCAAAAGTTTGTTTAGTTTGAGGCAAAATGTGAAGATGTTGCAGCTATGTATCTGATACAATAAATATGAAGCACATTGATACATATTTTAAATCTGTCCAATTGATATTAAAAAGAAACGTAAGCGTAATTTATGGGATTTAATTTAATTTCCACATTTATTTACTGTTTTAGCGCAACAGATTGAAGGGCAACAATTATGTATCCAGACAACCAATTATGTATTCAGACAGTCAATTATGTATCCGAATGACTGATATTTTAGGGGATTTTTGTAAAATAGAAAAGAGTAGGGATAGAATGTAATTTAAGTCTTACACTATGAGATTTATGTAAGTTATACTAAAAAAAGTACATATATTAAAAGAAGGGAAAATTACTTATATACACACATTTACTTACCTTAATATCTATTTATCCCTACCCTTTTTAAAAATTTCAAAAATCCCTTAATTCCCCCAATTCATAAAATCTTCCGGATACATAAATATTTCACTCCTACTTTCAACCTCCACCCACGTTTCCCACTCCCCATTTCACTCCTCCATTTTATCCCTAAATTCTCTCCATTTCTTTAGCAGTTACAAATTTCAAATTCATTTTGATTTTCAGAAAGTGTCTCTCTCACGTTTATCAATTAATCTATTTTTGAATTTAAAATCTTTTCTATTTTCAATTAATGATTTCAAATTATTCAAGAGGTAGATTTCTTTCCATCACTTCAATTTTTGATTTCTTTTATTATTATTTTTTAATTTTTTCATCTTAAAAAATAAAAATAAAATTACCTCCGCCCCCTGCCCTCATTGAAATCTTATTGAACCTTTGCAATTTTAGTTAATCATATTGTCGTTGAAAATTTTTCTTGAAAAATATTTATTTTCTTTTAATGTTTCTACTATTGAAAAACGTCCAAAAAAAAAAGAAGAAAAAAGTTGGATCTGCCATAGCACACAGATTTTTAATGTATCTCGTTTATTTTGAGTTTTAAATTAGTCTTTGTTAGTGTTATCATTGATCTGATACATCACTGCTACAATAACATTTGTTTTATGCAATGTTTAATGTTCATATTTAAGGTATTGATACATAACTCTAATGTTGTTGAATCTTTGATTAGTGTTTATCATGTTCAATATAAATGTACTTGATACATAAACTTTGTGTTATTTATCACACACCCAAAAAAGAAGCTATTTTGAAACAATTACATGTATAATGTATTTTTTTTATTTTAAAATATAGTATTTCTCAAACAAAATAAGATACATAAATAATGATGTATCATACACTAATTTTTTAGTTATGATACGTAAATTCAAATTTATACTAAATGTATCTGATACATAACAATTACCAAACAATAATGTATCGATCTCAAACTTAAAATCGTATGGGCAACACTTTCTTATTTAATGTATCCAGTAGAAATACCACATTTATCAATTTAAATTGAAAGGATCTTCATGATCTCAATAATTCTCATTCTCTGTGTTTTTATATGCGATCGCCCAATCAAAATGGAATTATTAATTTTTCATGTGCGTGATTCGGCTTTGTTGAGATTGAGAATTGGTAGCAATTTGAATTTTGTTAACTCGCTGTGTGGAATTCAAGCAATCTCGTATGGCATTTAGCTTATCTATAACGAAGATTTTGCTCTTGGCGATTGAATTTTGTGCTAATAGTATTGTATTTTCTTATTATTTTATTCGGGTGGGGCAAGGAGAAACGAACATCGCCTTTTTGTGTCTATTTTTATTTTGTATGATATTGCTCTAAATGGAACACCATAGTGTGAGGATTCATATAGCCGATACCAACTTTTGGTAGCATTTAAGCTTAGTTGTTAATGTAGGGTGAGGGTGGGGGGTGCTAAAGACTTGTAATCCTTTATGGAATAACTAATTCTGACTGTTAAATGAATTAGAAACAATGAAGGAAATAGAATGAATTTTCAAATTCTATTGTGTAGTTTATTAGGCTTCTTTGCTCTTTGTATTAGGTTAGACATTTTCCATTTGTGTTCTTATTCTTATTAATCTCTTAATGGAGGTTGATGGATATTTGCATCTATGACAACTACTCTGTATTCTTGGAGTACTGTCTGTTCTGTTTGCTGAATATCTCACACAGCATACTCTGTTGGACCAGGATGCTACACACTCTCCTATTCCGTTGTCCTTAAAAAAGTTAGAGCTAGCTGATAGGTATGTTCATTGATACTTCTTTCAATACCAATCGATATTCTGACTATCATCTGCCGATACAATATCATTGTTTACAAGAGATTATGCAAACTTTTCAGAAGGCATATTCTTGCCTCATTCCCCTTTTGAATCTTTCTTAACGAGAATAATTATTTCCATGACTTCTTTCTGCTTCCATTCCAGGGATAAGGAATTTATGCGCTTACTCTGTTGATATTGATTAACTATAACTTGGGACAGAAAGTATTGTTTTGTGATTTGGTTCTTGTGCAAGATAAATGTAGTACTCGAGTACCAAGATATGCCTGCTAAACTAATGTTTGTCGTTCAACTTATGTAACAGATACCTACTCGACTCGCTGCCTCGGAATGCTATGGGGAAGGTGAGTTGTTCCAAACCTTGCTCACCTCCAAACCATAAACAGGCATCAAATCAATAAATGAAGACCACGCATCTTTTTCATAAGCTTTATAGCTTCATAAGTATATATTACTATCTCAATTTATAATTTGACTGTGGTAAACTAGCATAATTTGGCGCATTTCACCGAGTTTACCTGAGTTTTGTCAGTTGAGTTTGCCTGAGTCATTCTGCTATGGAAGATCATCATCATCATCATCACTAAGCTCCATCATTCTCTTAGTGATGTCAACATCAGCAGAAGGTCCATATTGCCAGCAACAAGCCACAAAATAAAGCAGATTAAAAGCTGTCAATACAGCAAGAAGCCAGTAGTAATACTCATACTGTCCCTTGTTGATATTGCTTGAAACCCAACTTTCTGTTCCTTCTCCTTTGGTGTACTTATCCACAGCATTCAAAATCACACTTGCTAAAAGACTTGCCACTGCCATTCCCAGTCCAAAAAGAGCAGATGCAATACTTGACATACTCTTTGGGAGCTCCGAATAATAGAACTCTGTGGAGCCGATCGCGCTGAATGCCTCTGCGATCCCATTTAAACTGTTTGGTATAACGAGCCACAATGCTGACATCTCCACCAACCCATGTGAGTTGTTCAAGAGCCCTTCATTGATTGCTCTTCTTCGTCGAACGTGTTCCACAATACCAGAGACTACCATGGATATGCAAGAGACGAATATGCCAATTCCCATTCTGACTATAGGTTTTAGACGAACTGGTCTTCCTTTGATCTTCGATGCCAATGGAAGTACCACTCTGTCATAGAGAAAAACCCAAATTGTTAACGCAATCATCATTAACATCCCAAATGACCCTGCTGGAATTTGGAATCCTTTAGTTAGATGCCTATTCATGGATTGAGCTTGTAGTAGAGGGAATGAACTTTGGCTCAAGTTTATTGATATCATGATCCCCGTCGACCACAATGGCATGACTCTAATGAGAGCTTTTAGCTCCTCAACTTGTTCCACTGTGCAAAGTTTCCATGGATTGGCTGCACCTCCATTTAGCTTAACATCTTCAGGGCTTTTAATGATGCAAGCTTTGTTCAAGAATCTCAATTTATCCGTTGGCACTTGAGGTCCTGAACCATTCTTGTGATGGTAATCAGAGTTCTGATTGGGGTAACGGAGTTTCCTATTCTTGCAGGCAACGACAAGTACTTGTTTAAAGCTGGCAAACACGTTTGAGCGAACCTTTGGCTTGATATAAAACGGAGAAGCAAGGAAGAAAAACAGCGCGGATAAGAACATGAGGATTGCAGGAACTCCAAAACCTATTTTCCACCCCAGTCTGTCTTGAAGGTAAACGATACCTGTCAGGGCAATCAGAACAGAGACTATGGATGAAGTATAATACCAGGCAAAAAAGCTCTCCAACACTGTATGCTTCTTGGGATTACTGCCTCCGTTGTCAAACTGATTAGCACCAAAGGCTAAAGAACACGGTCTTATACCTCCAGCACCAATTGACATGAGCAGAAACGAGAAAACCAAGAGCATGTATTGTGATGTCGTTGTAGATTTACAAGCCTGTCCTAATTGATTGCAAGGCGGAGGCCTTGCTTTCGGAATCATCGCTGTTAACCACAGCACTACTGTTCCCTGCAACAAGAGGGCATTGAAGTGTTAAAAGTAGGTAAGTTAACTACAATCCTCTTGTTTTATGGGAATAGCACATATACTGTATAGTTAACAGGTCCAACTGAACCTATTTTTCGGGTGCACACTCGCAAAAAATCACTAAAATTACGACAAATATTTACCATCGCGCAAGCTTCCGTGGTTGATTTTACAGTGACCTATAGATCATACAGATCACACAGACAAGAAATTGGTGACCTCAACCCGAACGAGAAGAAGAAGATCGGAAACTATAAAGAGTAAATTTTAGGTTTAGCAAAAACATAAAAATCATATTTGTATGTTATAGCTATAGTTTGTATAATTGCGCTCCATAGCAAACTTTATGTTTGTTATGGGGCATCATATTGTATAACTCGCTGGCATGAGCTTCAGGTTTGTATAATTTCGCTGGAAAGCCTCTCGTTTGTATAAAAGCGCGGCAATTGTATATGTATATCAGTTTAGATAATTGTATCTATGTAACTACTATAAAGCAAAAAAGAGAGAAAGATAAAAGAGAATTGGGCAAGGAAAAACCTGTATTTGTATAATTATAAGTGTATAGGAAGAAAATATATGTATTTGTATTTGTATATACAATTTTCTCTCGCTTTATACAAACACAAACACAATTTATATATTTGTGTTTGTATAAAGTGAGAGAGGCAAGTGAGAGTGGCACGCGAGATTCTCTAGGGGAGAGAGGCGAACGAAAAGAGATGTATATATACAGTTTTCTCTCACTTTATATAAACACAAACACATTTTATACATTTGTGTTTATTTATAAAGCGAGAGAGGCGAGGGAGCCAGCGAGAAACGAGAGTGGCGAGCACACATTTTATACATTTGTGTTTGTATATAAAGTGAGAGAGGCGAGGGAGCCAGGGAGAAACGAGAGTGGCGAGCGAAAATTTTAGGGAGAGAGAGAGGCAAAATGGCAACAGTTTGCTACGGATTACAATTAAATCAAACAAATTTAATAGTTTATTATTTTATACAATTTTTCCAACTATAAAACACTAATTAGCAACATATTAGTTTTAAGTTAAAAGCTATATACCAGGAAACTGAAGATGGAACCAAGGCCAATAGTAAGGAATCGACCTAGATATGAATCAGCAACAACAGCTCCAACAATAGGCAAAAAATTGGTAGCAGCTGACCAGAAAAACAGAAGATTTTGAGTTGTAGTAAACCCCATCCTGTATTCTCTCATCAAATAAAATGTCATATTTGGTAAAAGCCCATAGCTCGCCACATTCTCCAGTGCCTCATTTGCTGAAATGATTCAAAATAAACTTAATTATAAAACAAACACAAAAATCCCCAAAATATTTGAAGTAGTCTAGTACCTATGATAAAAGGCATGGTAATTAGTCCACCCTTTTTTCTACTTTTAATTGGAATCAGAGAAAAAGTTTGCCTCTCTGAATCCTCCATTTTAGATCCTCGGTTTAGAGGAAGAAACTCTGCCATTTCTTGCTCCATCTCCTCACTTACTAGAGGTTATTAATCAGAGGAATTGGGGATGAATGGAGAAGTAAAACAATGAAAAACACAAAGTCAAAATGGGAAAAAAGACGAAAAAATCGATGACTGCTGAATCTACAGACACAGAATAATGATGGGGAAGTAGATGCAGCTGCTGATTAGCAAATGCAAGAAAGAAGCATGACTCATCCTCACATATTTCTATATCTCTTCCCATTATATATAAATATATATATATATATATATATATATTCTAATTTGTGCCATTGACCACAATAGACAGGCTGCGGAAAAGAGGATTTTGCTTGTGATTCTGATTTCCGCGTGAAAGGTTTTCTTCTTTTTTTTTCTTTTTTTTTTTTGGATCTTTTCCTCATTTATATTCCTATTGAAATTTGACTTTTTAATTTGTAATACTATCGACACAAAATTTAAACTTAAGATCTCCGGTTAAAAATCAACACATCCTTTGATGGTTATTTTGTGTGAAAGGTTGCATTTCTTTTCCTCGTTGCTGGTCCCACTATTTATCTTTCCACACCTTCTCAACTTATAATAAAATGATTTTATTTATTTCGAAACTTCGTAAAAGAAAAGAAAAAATATGAGGTTTTTAAAAAGTTAATGAAGTCTTTTCAAAGGTTATTATGATTTATTTGATCTACTCATAAGTAATCAGTTTGATTGCAATCTTTTGTTTGAGCTACTTGTAAACTTAAAAAAACTGATTTAAGAAGCTACTTGCTTGAGTGCAAATTCTTCAGAAAATTGTAGAAGTCTTAAATAAAAATTCACGATACAATCTTTTTGGCCAGAATTTGTTCAGAATGGTAAAATAATATATTTTATACTATGTTATTTTACTTTTTTGAATATTTTTACTTTTTTAACTTTAATACATTTTAATTTAAAAAAAAAAAACAGTTTGTTTTAAAATAAAAAAAATATTATAGACTTTTAAAATTTCTGGCCATTTAGCATTACCGATGTTTATAATACTCTCTCCCTTTTTATCATAAATTTTGTGTGCGAAAGTACTCTTTCATTTTTTAATATGTTAAAAAAAAGAAAGGGGCTCTTAAATTGCATAATTTGCCACATCCTCCAGCGCCTCATTTGCTGAAACAATTCAAAAATAAACTTACTTAATTACAAATCAAAAAAAAAATCTCCAAAATATTTGAACTACTCCAATATTACTTTTAACATAATTTTCAAATAAGATATGTTACTGTATCAATTTATGTGAAACATTTGAAAATTTGAGAGTCAACCAAAGTTTCAATAAACTTTTTAAAATATTTTAAATCATTAATTATTCTGATTTATAATACATTTTACATAATTTTCAAATTTTAAATAATATATGTGAAATTTCAAAAGTTAATCAAATTTTCAATCAATATGTAAAGTTATTAATTATTACTTTTAATTTATAGTACTATTTATTACTCCCTTCATTTCAAAATAAATACTTAAATTGTTGAGGCATGCACGATCATTAAGAAAAAAAATTAGGACAAAAATTGAACACTATTTCCCACTTTTGCTTTTTAGTTATTTTCAAACTATTTTTTGAAAATAAAAGTAAAATCATAAATACGAGCAATTTACTAAAGCATATTAATTAGGACTTTTCTAAACCCCACGTAGCCATTAATAAAAATAAAAAAGGGAAAATTATGCGGTTAAGCAAATTTATACTACTTAATTACTCATCATAGCTATAATTTGCTATAATTACCACTCGCGACTAACATTATACATTAATTACGTGGACTGACTTCGAGTTTGTATAATTAGTCACGTTTGTATATGTATAATTCGCCAGAATATACAAATACATATATATAATATACAATTATCTAACTGATATACATATACAATTCACCTCTCCCCACTCTCCTCCCTCTCCCAATCTCACTTGTCATATATACATTTGCATATGTATAATATACAATTATCTAACTGATATACATATACAATTCACCTCTCCCACTCTCTGCCCTCTCTCGCTTACCTCTCTTTTCTCTCTCCCAATCTCGCTCGCTTCTCTCCTCCTCTCCTAATCTTGCTTGCCATATATACAAATACATATGTATAATATACAATTATCTAATCGATATACATATACAATTCACCTCTCTCCCACTATTTGCCCTCTCTCGCTCGCCTCTCTCCTCCCTATAACATGTAGCTACGAATTATAATTATCAAACTATAGCTATGAAAAGTAATTAGACTATTTTTGAGTGGCTATATGTGAAAGTTTCTCAATAAAAAATAATAATTGTTCACATTTTTAGCTTAGATTAGCTTGTTGAAAACATGAACTTGTTTAAGTTACTCAACCACTTTGGCTTCAATTGATTTTCTTCTCCTATAAACCCTAGCTTTCGACTTTTCTCTTCTGGTAAGTGAATATTGTTCTGTTCTTCATTGAACATCGTCAATTTCAATTATTCTCATTCTCTGTGTTTTTATATGCTATCGCCCAATCAAAATGGAATTATTAATTTTTCATGTGCGCCATTCGGCGTTGTTGAAATTGAGAAATGGTTGCAATTTGAATTTTGTCAACTCGCTGTGTGGAATTCAAAGCAATCTCGTATGACATTTAGCTTATCAATAACGAAGTTTTTTGCTCTTGGCAATTGAGTTTTGTGTGTATAGTATTATTTTTATGGGGAATATTGCCTTTTTGTTTCTATGTGCCAGTAGAAATGTAGGAACTTCTAGTTTTATTTTGTATGATATTGCTCTACCATGAGTTTTAAAATGGAACAACATAGTCTGAGGATTCATATAGCCGACACCAACTTTGGTAGCATTAAAGCTTAGTTGTTGTTGTAGGGTGGGGGTGGGGGGTGCTAAAGACTTGTAATCCTTGAATAACTAATTCTGCCTTTTAAATGAATCAGAAACACAGAAAGGGAAATAGAAGGCATTTTCAAATTCTAATGTGTACTTTATTAGGCTTCATTGCTCTTTGTATTAGGTTAGATATTTTCCATTTGCATTCTTGTTCTTATTAATCTCTTAATGGAGGTTGATCGATATTTGCATCTATGACAACTATTCTGCATTCTTGGAGTACAATCTTTTCTGTTTGCTGAATATCTCACACAGCGTGCTCTGTTGGACCAGGATTACCTTGGATGCTACACACTCTCCTATTCTGTTGTCCTTATAAAAGTTAGAGCTACCTGATAGATGTGTTCATTGATACTTCTTTCAATACCAATCGATTTTCTGACTATCATCTGCCAATAGAATATAATCGTTTACAAGAGATTATGGAAACTTTTCAGAAGGCATGTTCTTGCTTCATTCTCCTTTTGAATCTTTTCATGTGAATAAATGGATGCAAGTTATCAGTATTAGAAGTTGAAGCAGGAGGTTGTTGTTTATCCATCTATAATATAAACTGCTCTCTGAAATTCCCATCGCATTAGACTTTTTTCCTCGGAATTATCTTACTGAAAGAAAAAAATAATTCTTATTGCCAACATTTGATTTTGAATAAACATATTTCTGTTCCACAGAATCTGGCTATGGTGAAGTGGTGTGTGCAGTTGTTGTTCCTGGCGCTGAGCTCAAAAGAAAACAAGCTGAGGAATTGAAGCCTGCACTAAGCTTGCATGGACTATTAGATTGGGCAAAAGAAAGACTTACCCCTTATAAGGTATTTCTCCTTGTTTTGTGAAGTAATTTGACACAAAATCTTTATGCAAGAACTAACTAACTTCATGCATAATAGTTAATTTTATGAAATAAACACTTTATACATATATACGTTCAAGAATGTATTTATCTCTCTTTAAATTAAAGTATTATATATGTCAGTAAGGCAGCATCAAGTTTGCGACATATTTTAGCTTGAACTTAAAAGTTGTTACTTTTTCTTATATATGTTTTGATTTTATTTTTATAGTACAAGGAAAGTCGAATAATAAATGTACCTTTTAAATTTATTATTTACAATACAAACATTTTATCAAGTATTTTGAGGTGAATGTGTAACGCACATTCCGAGAAACTTGTTAAATAAATGCAATAAGCATACTTGTCGAATTATCCTGAATTTTTTGGGGCCCAAAAGAACAAATTAGGCAAAACTCATCAGTCATCATCATCACTAAGCTCCATCATTTTCTTCGTGATGTCAACGTCAACAGAGGGTCCATATTGCCAGCAACAAGCCACAAAAAAAATCAGATTGAAAGCTGTCAATACAGCAAGAAACCAGTAGTAATACTCATAGTGTCCCTTGTTGATATTGCTTGAAACCCAACTTTCTGTTCCTTCTCCTTTGGTGTACTTATCCACAGCACTCAAAATCACACTTGCTAAAAGACTTGCCACTGCCATTCCCAGTCCTAAAAGAGCTGATGCAATACTTGACATACTCCTTGGGAGCTCCGAATAATAGAACTCTGTGGAGCCGATCGAGCTGAATGCCTCTGCTATCCCGTTTAAACAGTTTGGTATTATGAGCCACAATGCTGACATCTCCACCAAACCCTGCGAGTTGTTCAAGAGCCCTTGATTGATTGCTTTTCTTCTTCGAACATATTCGATAATACCAGAGACTACCATGGACATGCAAGAGACAAATATGCCAATTCCCATTCTGACTATAGGTTTTAGATGAACTGGTCTTCCTTTGATCTTCGATGCCAATGGAAGCATCACTTGGTCATAGAGAAAAACCCAAAGTGTTAAAGCAATCATCAAAAACATCCCAAATGATCCTGCTGGAATTTCGAACCCTTTAGTTAGATGTCTATCCATGGATTGAGCTTGTAGTAAAGGGAATGAACTTTGGCTCATGTTTATTGATATAATGATCCCCGTCGAACACAATGGCATGACTCTAATGAAGGCTTTTAGCTCCTCAACTTGCTCCACTGTGCAAAGGTTCCATGGATTGGCTGCAACTCCATTTGGCTTAACATCTTCAGGTCTTTTAATGATACAAGCTTTGTTTAAGAATCTCAATTTCTCCGTAGGTCCCGAATCATTCTTGTGATGGTAATTAGAGTTATGACTGGGGTAACGGAGTTTCCTATTCTTGCAGGCAACGACAATTACTTGTATAAAGCTGGCAAACACGTTTGAGCGAACCTTTGGCTTGATATAAAATGGAGAGGCAAGGTAGAAAAACAGAGCGGATAAGAACATGAGGATGGCAGGAACTCCAAAACCTATTTTCCACCCGAGTCTGTCTTGTAGGTAAACGATGCCCGTCAGGGCAATCAGAACAGAAGCTATGGATGAAGTATAATACCAGGTAAAGAAGCTCTCCAACACTCTATGCTTGTTGGGATTATTATATCCCTTGTCTAACTGGTTAGCACCAAAGGCTAAAGAAGACGATCTTATACCTCCAGCACCAATTGACATGAGCAAAAACGAGAAAACCAAGAGCATGTATTGTGATCTCGTTGTAGATTTACAAGCCTGTCCTGATTGATTGCAAGGCGGAGGCCTTGCTTTCGGAATCATTGCTGTTAACCACAACACTACTGTTCCCTGCAACAAGAGGGCATTCAAGTGTTAAAATTAGGTAAGTTAACTACAATCCTCTTGTCTTGTGGGAATAGCCACATATACTGTATAGTTAACAGGACCAACTGAACCTATTTTTCGGTTGCACACTCGCAAAAAAACACTAAAATTACAACAAATATTTATCATCGCATTGATTTTACAGTGACCTATAAATCATACAGGTGGTTTAATTAGTTTTTATCTTAGAAATAAATATTTGTAGCAGCAATTAGGATAATAAGGACAGTACTATTTTTCAAAACTTAATACTACATTGGATCCTGTGAGTTATAATAACATAGTGCAGCAGTTTCTTAATTCCGTTGGTGACCATTACTTCTCCTCCATTCATTCTCCATTATCTCATTCTTTATTCCTTCATTATACCTTATAATATATGTAATTTCTACGTTATTTATCTTCATTATTTACTACCCATTATCTTCCTATTTATTACTAGGAAGACTCCCTCAACTATAAATAGTGATGTCTTCATTTGTTTTGTACATAAAAAAAATATAGAGTATATAAAAGTTAGTCAAAAAAATAGTTCTTATTAGTTGAAGGGAGGTGTTATTTTTGTGGAACTTTGGACTCAACTTTTGTCCAAAGTTTGTTGAGTTATACTTTGTGATAAGGTTGTTGTATTCTAAAGGGGATAAGTCAAGAAGGATTACTGTTGGACCGGTGAAAAACATTTGTTGCAGTAGACTTGATTTTCTTTAAAGAAAACGAGATATTCGCACCTCAGTCATAAAAGATTTTTATTTCTTCATTTTATTTTCAATTGTAATTTGTAATCTTGTAATTTTCACCAACACTTTATCTTTATATATGTTCTTCAATTGCAATTTCTTATTTTAAAAATCGACATCTTAATTTTAGTAAAAATAATAATAAAATTAACGAATAAACTTTAATTCTTTATTAAAAATAATAATTTCTTTTTGAGTGTTTTTCTGTATATTGTGTGTGAAAATTAACCGACGAAATTGTGTTGGTTTTCTTTCTTAAAGAATCATCGACAGCCCCACAAAGTCTGTCGAATTTTAACATTTTTTTAGTAATGTTATTAGAAATGAACATGAGTCTCTTTTTTTTCTCGTATTGAAGATGATTTTTTTTCCGAATTGAGTTATATCAAAAAGTAACAGCTAGTATTAGCATTAAATTCAGATAGCCTAGATGATAAGAAAATCATAAAACTTTAATCGATTTATTTTCATGCAAAACTTTTGAGAAAATCTAGAAAAAAATATATTTTTATTTCAAAGAAATCTATGTTTGTTAGTTAATCTAATTTATTTATTTTTTGAAAATTAGCAGACGCACGTCAATTTTGAAAATAAGAAATTTCAAATGATGAACATAAATAAAAATTAGTATTTAGTGTTTAAATTATACATAAAAAAAATGTATAATTTATGGGTTAAAATGAAACAATGTTAAGTTGGAGTATCAAAATGAAAAATGAGGGCATATTTGAGAGGTTGTGTATGTGTTTGGCCTTTAATTTAACACGAAGTTTAATAAAAAAGACTATTAACTCATAATATAAAATTATAAATATATCAAATGTATTAAAATATTTTAAATCTTGTGGTCTTAAACGCATGAAAAAAAGTGTTAAAAGAGGAAAGATTTATGGTTTTAAAAACAAACAAAAAAAAAAAGGAAAAATAGGTCAAATAAATTGAAATAAAAGAAGTAAATTGAGAGTCCAATTATCATGAATACTTGAAGTTGTACTTTTCAGTTAAGTGTCAAAAAGACAACTAAATTATTCTTTTTTCTTAGTTTATTACCTAAACTATCACTTATTAGTTTGAAAAAACACATCTCAGTGGTGTGTGTAATACACCTTCTCTTTCATTTGCAAAAATCTCGCCACATGGCACTCTACATGGATAAAATATTTCATATTGACAAAAATTAAATTAACTAATAATATAAGTTAAAACCTAAAGATTAAAGTATTACTATCCAAAAAAAAAAATTATTTTTAAAAAAAAATTCAAGATATTTTTCTCACCCCTCCTCCCCCCCCCCCCCCAATCCCCCGGCCTTTAATTTTTATAAAATATTTTAAAAAAAATTCAGACCTCACCCCCTCCCTCACTCCTTTCCAAAAAAAATTGATATTATTTTTCCAAAAACATTAAATAAAATCTAGCCCACCCCGTCTAACCCTCCACTCCTAATTTGTTTTTTAATATTTTTTTCGTTTTGTGTTAGTTGTGTATATATATTTTTAAGAAAAATATTTTTTTCTACTTGCATAACGAATATAACCAAAATAAAAATTTTATTTTAAAAAAAGTCTTGCGGCAAGTAACAAAACACTTTTTTTAAAATATGTATATATTTAACACAAAACAAGAGAGAAAATTGAAATCAGACGATTATGTGGGGTGGAGTAGATTTTTTTTTAAAACAAAATTAAAATAATATCTAAATTGTTATTTGAAGGGAGGGGAGGAGATGAAGTAAGAATTTTTATAAAAACTTTCATAAAAGATTTTATTTAGAAAAAAAAAACCTAAAAATTTGGAATGAGGGAGTACAGTGAGAGGAAGGGATGGAATGGGAAAGAAAAATATTTTACATTTTATTTTATAATTTTTTTAAGAAATTGTAATAGTTATATTTTTAACTTTAATTAATACTAATAATTTACTAAGTTTTGTCAAGGTAGAATATTCTGTCCATGTGGAGTGTGATGTGATAATTTTTTTAAATAAACGAGAGAGTGTATTACTTCATCATGATAGGAGTGTAATAAAATAGAGAAGTGTGTTTCTCAAACTAATAAATAATAGTTTAGATATTAAAGTCACACTCTCAATAGTTTATGTATAAAACTCACATTTTCAATGGTTTAAATATGAAACTCACACTCTCAATAGTTTATGTATGAAACTCAAAAAAATAAGATAGTTTAAACATGTTTTTGGTCTTTATCTCTTAGTAAGTCATTAACTTGAAATTCTAGCTCCGCATCTTTTAATCACCGTTAAGGGAAAGCTTACCATTGACCAGGGGCGGCTGGCAAGGCTTGTAAAAAAGTCCTTGGCTAAATTGGGGGCCTCATTTTTTAGTTAATTAGGTAAGATTAAATTAAAAAAATAATATTAGAACTAAGACAATAAATTCAAAGGCCCCATTTTTTAGTTAATTAGGAAAGATTAAATTTTTAAAAAAATAAAATTGTTAGAGCTAAGTCAATAAGTCTAAACGGCTAAATGAAGTGATAGTCATAGATATGACTATGACTTTTTAACTTTCCCATAAAAAGTTGAAAAGTTGTGTACTTTTTTTTTAACTTACAAGTTATCTTTTTTTTTTTATCTTTTTTTTTTTCTAATTTTATTTTTATATATTTTATCCTCCTCCCTTCTATTTCTTCTCACTTTCTCTTTTCTAATCTTACATCTTTCTCTTATTCAAAGCTAAAAAAAAATTTACTTGTTCTATTGATAATTTATATTTTAAATTTGGAGAAAATTATACTGCAGCAGCTCGATTCATTTTCGGAAATCAAGTCTTCATAGCTTTTGATTTTGGTAATATCATTCTAATTTCTAATATTATTTTTGTTTTGTGTCTTATGTTTATTATATTTTTTATTTGATATTGTAAATAGTGTTTAAAATATTTGTTAGATTTTAATATGTCAACTAGAAAATATGAATCCGGTCATTCAAAACTTAAAAGAAAAAGAAAAGTCGATAACTTGATAAAATCTCAAAAAGGTGCTCTTGATAAATTTTTGGGAAACAATGATAAAATTAAATCAAAAAAGGTAGGGGAATGCTCTTTAGAAGAACAAGTTACAAACTTAGTTGAAGTTGAGTTAGATAATGATATAAACCAAAAAGAAGAAGAAGGAGAGGAAATTAGTGAAAAGTCGGATGTAGATTCCCAAGAAAATCAAGAACTTATAAATGAATTAAATAATCATACTCCTAAAAATATTTATGACCCTAGTCAAAGGAATATTGTTGATACAAAGTTAAGAGATTTTTTAGTAGAAAAGGGACCAATTAGAATTACCGACACATGTTTTTCAAAGGATAAATTTTTAAGGCACTTTTCTACTACATATTATTTTCAAAAGTTGGCAAATGGAGAAAGACATGAAAGAAGATGGTTAGTTTATGCCAAAGATTTGAATAAGGTATTTTGTTTTTGTTGTAAGTTATTTAATACGACCTTTAATGCAAAGAATAATAAGTTAGCTAATGAAGGTAGTAGAGATAGGAAAAATCTTACTACTAAGCTTAGAACCCATGGAACAACTAGCCACATATTATTAATATGAGTTCATGGATTGATTTAGAATTTAGATTGCGTAATAATAAAACAATCGATAAAAACATTCAAGACCAAATTAATAGAGATAGAGAACATTGGAAAAATGTATTGTCAAGAATTATTTCCGTCATAAAAACTTTTGGAAGAAATAATTTGGCATTTAGGGGGGAAAATGAAAAAATCTATCAAGAAAATAACGGAAATTTCTTGAGTCTTATTGAAATGATTGCAGAATTTGATCCAATTATGCAAGAACATATTCGACGAATCAAACATGATGAAATTCATAATCATTATCTTGGACATAATATACAAAATGAATTAATAAATTTATTGGCAAGTGAAATTAAGAACAAGATTATTGAAAAAGTTATAAAAACAAAGTATTTCTCTATCATACTTGATTGCACACCAGATACAAGTCATCAAGACCAAATGTCTTTTATAATACGGAGTGTAGATATTTCGAAAACTCCAATAAATGTAACCGAATATTTCTTAGAATTCTTAAAAGTGGATGATACAAGTGGAAAAGGTCTTTTTGAAGTTATTTTAGATGAAATAAAATGTATTGGACTTGATATTGATAATTTAAGAGGACAAGTATATGATAATGGGTCTAATATGAAGGGAAAACACCAAGCAGTGAAAAAAAGACTTCTTGATATATATCCTAGATCATTTTTTACACCATGTGGTTGTCATAATCTAAATTTGGTACTTTGTGATATGGTTAATTCTTGTACGAAAGCTATATCATTCTTTGGAGTGGTACAACGTATATATTCACTATTTTCTTCGTCTACTAAGCGGTGGAAAATTTTAAAAGATAGTGTACCTAGTTTAACTCTTAAATCATTGTCACAAACACAGTGGGAAAGTCGTATTGAAAGTGTTAAAGCAATAAGATTTCAAACTCCACAAATAAGAGATGCTTTATTTAAATTAGAAGAAGTTAGTGATGATCCAAAAATTAAAAGTGAAGCTAATTGTTTAGCAATTTTTGAGCTTGAAAATTTTGAATTTTTATTGGGTATGACTATTTGGTATGATGTACTATTTGCTGTAAATTCAATTAGCAAAAGTTTACAATCAAAAGATATGCATATTGATGTCGCTATAGATCAATTAAGAGGTTTTGTTTCTTTTTTTAAAACATATAGAGAAGAAGGATTTACAAGTGCTATGATTTCGGCTAAGGAAATTGCATTAGAGATGAATATTGAACCTGTATTTCGTAAGAAACGTGTAATTTATAGAAAAAAACAATTTGATGAGAATGTTGATAATGAAATCACAAGATCTCTTGAAGAATCATTTAGAGTTGATTACTTCTTATACATAGTAGACCAAGTCATCTTTTCACTTCAAAATAGATTTGAACAATTTGAAGTATATGAAAATATTTTTGGTTTTCTATTTAGTGGGAAAAAATTGAGATCATTAGATGATGAGAATTTAAAAAAATATTGTCTTAATCTTGAATGTTCCTTAAAACATAATACTCACTCCGATATTGACGGTTTAGACTTATTTTCTGAATTAAAAGTGTTAAGAAAAATCATAAAAGTAGAAGACAATACTCTAATTGAGATACTCAATCAAATAAAAGGACTTGATTCTTTTCCAAATGCTTACATTGCTTATAGAATAATGTTAACAATTCCCGTAACAGTCGCCTCAGCGGAAAGAAGTTTTTCAAAATTAAAAATAATAAAATCTTATTTAAGATCGACAATGTCTCAAGAAAGATTAAGTGATTTGGCTATATTATCAATTGAAAAGGAATTATTATAAGAGATTGACTACACAAAAATTATTAACAACTTTGTATCTCAAAAAGCTAGAAAAATAGATTTAAAATAAAAACATTTATAATTTTTTTTTAAGGCCTCTAGTTTGATTTTGGCCTTAGGCCACCAATGGGTTTGAGCCGCCCCTGCCATTGACCCAAACGAAGAAGAAGAAGAAGATATTAAAGTCACACTCTCAATAGTTTATGTATGAAACTCACACTTTCAATGGTTTAAATATAAAACTCACACACTCAATAGTTTATGTATGAAACTCAAAAAAAATAAGATAGTTTAAATATGTTTTTGATCTTTATCTCTTCAGTAAGTCATTAACTTGAAATTCTAGCTCCGCATCTTTTAATCACCGTTAGGGGAAAGCTTACCATTGACCCAAACGAAGAAGAAGAAGAAGATGAAATGGGAATGTATAAGTTTTAGTTATATACCAGGAAACTGAAGATGGAACCAAGGCCAATAGTAAGGAATCGACCTAAATATGAATCAGCAACAACAGCTCCAACAATAGGCAAAAAATTAGTAGCAGCTGACCAGAAAAACAGAAGATTTTGAGTTGTAGTAACGTCCATCCTGTAATCTCTCATCAAATAAAATGTCATATTTGGTAAAAGCCCATAGCTCGCCACACTCTCCAGTGCCTCATTTGCTGTAACAATTCAAAAATAAACTTAACATAATTACAAAACAAATCCCCAAAATATTTGAACTAGTTCAGTACCTATGATAAAAGGCATGGTAATCAATCCACCCTTTTTTCTACTTTTAATTAGAATCGGAGAAGAATTTGAACAAGTTTGCTTCTCTGAATCTTCTGTTTGGGATAATGGAAGATACTCTGCCATCTCTTCCTTCATCTTCTCACTTACTGGAGATTAGTAATCAGAGGAATTGAGGTCAAAGGAGAAATAAAATGGAAAAAAATATGATGGGGAAGTGGATGCACCTGCTTTTTAAGGAAAAATTACAAAAATCCCACATTTGAATTTACTTATTATCATTATTCTCTATAAGTTTTACAAATCTCCAAAATTTCTCATTTTCGCGCATCAGATTAGTGTATCTCGCGCATCACATTAACGTATCAGCGCTTATATTATTCTATCTCGCGCATCAGATTAATATATCAATGCTTATATTATTATATCTCACGCATCAGATTAATGTATCATGTATAAAATGTACATCAGATTAGTGTATCATGTATAAAATGTAATGTATCTTACTTAACGATTAATGTATCTCGCGCATCAGATTAATATATCAGTGTTTATATTATTGTATCCGTTTGAGAGATTTCTGTAATTATAAACTTTTAAGGGATATATTGTAATTTTGCCTTAAAAGTATGTGATTTCTGTAATTTGCCCTTTTATCAAATGCAAAAAAAAGGCACGTGTCAATATATATTACTCTTATTAGGGATCGTTTGCCGTAAAAGTTTAAATAATAATGTCACTTAATTTATTGTTTGGTTGGTAAATCTAGGATAAGTTATTTCGAGATTAATAACTAGTATCGGGATAAGTTATTATATTAGATTAGATATATTGGCATGATTTTGAAATATTTTAAGTGGTTAAGTATTGTAATTTATAGTATTTTTAAATTACGTATGTTATTGTTTCAGTTTATGTAACACATGAAAATTTAAAAGTGGTTTTAATATATTTTTAAAAATATTTTAAATTATTAATTATTATAATGAATTTTACGTAATTTCAAATAATTAATGTTATCCATGTTTCCTTATTTAAATGACATAGGTAATAATTCTAAAGTTAACTAAATTTTCAATCAATATTTAAAGTTATTAATAATGTATTGTACTTATTTAGTGTCCGTTTGGATTGACTTATTTTAGGTGTTTTTAAGCCAAAATAGTTTTTAAGCAGTTTTGAAGTGTTTGGGTAAAGTTAAAGCTAAAATAACAAAAATAAGCCAAAAGTCATAAGCTTATAGCTTTTGGCTTATAAGTCATAAGTGAAAAGTCAATCCAAACAAGCCCAAGTGTAATTGAAATTTAATTAGTTAGGACTTTTTCTCAACCCCACGTGGCCATTAATGAAAAGAAAAACAATATGGATATACAATTTAGACATCACGAAAACTTCTATTGGCCCACAAATTTAATAAAGAGCAACTTACAAAAATGACTATAGTTATAGGGTTATTGAATTTTAATAGCTATAAGTATGATATTTACCAAAAATGACTACAGTTATATCTATATCTAGCTGTACTTTTGTATAACTTTTATTATTATTATTTATACAGCAATACAATTACAATTATAATTCACTAAATAAGGTAATTTATGTTACTATGACAGACAACCCTTTAATTACTTCCCTAAGACTCTCAACTTTCCATTATTTAATGTAAAAATTAGGCAAATCACATAGTAGAAGAAAGAAATTACTTCCTATCCCTCCTCTTTTATTAATTACCAAAAATCTCTTTTTTAGTGTCTTTCGGATACATAATATAGCAGCGCGGATACTTTAATTAATAAAGGGCGGATACTTAAATTATTAAGTTGTTGGCACGGATACTTTAATTAACCGGCGAATGCATAATATAGTAGCGCAGATACTTTAATTAATAACGGGCGGATACTTAAACTAATAAAGTATCCGGTTAAGTTGAATTGGGGGAAAATAAGGGATTTTTGTATTTTAGTAAAAGAGTAGGGAAATATTGAGAATAGGTAAAGTAATGTTGTGTATTTAAGTAATTTGTCCTTATTTAATTACCAACTAATATTTACCTATTGAAAACATATTCACTCAGATTCCAATTAAATAAACAAAAATATTGGGATACATTTTACTCCATTGTTCTCACTTCATTGTTCTTATTCAGGCGTCATAAAGGTATTCATAAAATTTTGTTTAGTTAAATTTATCTATTATATTTGATGAATTGATTGTATTTGTGAATAAATCTTATTTCTTTCGATTTTAAATAGGTGAACTCCATGACAAGCATAACTTGTACAGTAATTTTGATTTCTATAAATCTACATATGCGGCACTTCAAACGAACGATTCACGACATAAAATATGATTTCCTACTAAGAAAAATGTATTATTTATACAATTAGCATATGAATACTTTGATTTCAAATGGATGCAATGATTTATATAACTTAATGTATTAATATATCTAGGATACAAACCATCATAGAACTTAATGTATTAATATATCAAACTTGGTAAAGTATATCAATTTAGCATACGAGCACAACAATTTAAATACATTTACCTTATGAATACATCTATATAATATACATATGAATACCCTTGTTGTTAAACAAAAATTAGATACATTGGACAATCCAAAAATAAGAAAAATAGAACATAACACAATGTGAGTATCCAAGTGTATTCAAATATACTTATATACCCTAATCAACCTTTCAACTTGTGATGATATTTCAATACAATTGGGCAATTCAAAAAAAAAGAAAAGAAAAAAGACAATGGAATGCAATACAATACAAGTATTATCTTAGAACTTAATGTATTAATATATCAAACTTGGTAAAGTATATCAGTTTAGCATACGAGCACAACAATTTAAATACATTTACCTTATGAATACATCTATATAATATACATATGAATACCCTTGTTGTTAAACAAAAAATAGATACATTGGACAATCCAAAAATAAGAAAAGCAGAACATAACACAATGTGAGTATCCAAGTGTATTCAAATATACTTATATACCCTAATCAACCTTTCAACTTGTGATGATATTTCAATACAATTGGGCAATTAAAAAAAAAGAAAAAAGACAATGGAATGCAATAAAATACAAGTATTCAGATGTAAAATTATTTCACTCTATAAAAAATTGAAAATCCCACAATTCACATTGTATTACTTTTTTTTTTTTACAACTATATACATATGAATACAACTTGTTAATTTTTCCTCCTGTTTTTGTTGTACAACTAAACCTCAATCTCTTTTTCCTCCTGTTCTTGTTGTACTACTTATTTTCACTGCTATCGAAATCAACGAAGGAAGTTCATCCAACAATTCATCAAATAAATGTATATCGGAGTATTGATTTTTGCCATTATAATGAAAAAAATCTCCAATCAAAATCCTATGAAAATAGATGAAACATATAGATCTATACAAATATTATCTTCATAAAAACAAGAAACCTAATGAAGATGAATCACAAAAATCACTCCTGCAATTATGCAAAAGGATCGTGAATCAGAAGGATTTAAAAAATAATAATAATAAAACAAATTAGTGTTATAGAAATATTGAAAGAGAAAACATTGAAGATGGTAAACATAGGGAACAAGCACCTAAAATATGCCTAGCATAATTGATTAGGCCTGTACTAATTACTTTGCTATTTAATATTTCTTAATATACATATAAAATTGAAAAAAAATGATAATTCATGTATAATTAATTAACTTTGCTATTTAATATTAAAGTGTATCCATATGACACAAAAAAAGTAAACTATAGCTATTCATCTTAAATATATATTAATGTTTGCTATATTCTATAGTTTTTCCTTTAATAAATTCCCAAAATAATATGGAGCTTCTCTCATTTCCTCTTTAAGGTATATACAGTATACATATAAGAAATAAGAAAATATAATTTCTTCTTATATATAATAAATATAATATAGAAGCAAGCAAAGCAATAATATATAAGAAATA
This sequence comes from Solanum verrucosum, assembly GCF_900185275.1. Taxonomy (NCBI): domain Eukaryota; kingdom Viridiplantae; phylum Streptophyta; class Magnoliopsida; order Solanales; family Solanaceae; genus Solanum; species Solanum verrucosum. Next base: position 376,374 of record NW_026020014.1, on the reverse strand, counting down.
AGAAAGTAAAATTATTCTAATTTGTGCCATTGACCAAAATAAACAGGCTGAGGAAAGAGGATTAGTTTATGATTCAGTTTGAAAGGCTTTTTCCTTTTTTTTCTAATTTGTACTCATTTATTCATATAAAAGCATCAGATTAATATATCAATGTTTATGTTATTGTATCTCGCGCATCAGATTAGTGTATCATGTATAAAATGTAATGTATCTTACTTAACGATTAATGTATCTCGCGCATCAGATTGATATATCAGCGTTTATATTATTGTATCCGTTTGAGAGATTTCTGTAATTATAAACTTTTAAGGGATAGATTGTAATTTTGCCTTAAAAGTATGTGATTTCTGTAATTTGCCCTTTTATCAAATGCAAAAAAAAGGCACGTGTCAATATATATTACTCTTATTAGGGATCGTTTGCCGTAAAAGTTTAAATAATAATGTCACTTAATTTATTGTTTGGTTGGTAAATCTAGGATAAGTTATTTCGAAATTAATAATTAGTATCGGGATAAGTTATTATATTAGATTAGATATATTGGCATGATTTTGAAATATTTTAAGTGGTTAAGTATTGTAATTTATAGTATTTTTAAATAACGTATGTTATTGTTTCAATTTATGTAACACATGAAAATTTAAAAGTGGTTTTAATATATTTTTAAAAATATTTTAAATTATTAATTATTATAATGCATTTTACGTAATTTCAAATAATTAATGTTATCCATGTTTCCTTATTTAAATGACATAGGTAATAATTCTAAAGTTAACTAAATTTTCAATCAATATTTAAAGTTATTAATAATGTATTGTACTTATTTAGTGTCCGTTTGGATTGACTTATTTTAGGTATTTTTAAGCCAAAATAATTTTTAAGCAGTTTTGAAATGTTTGGGTAAAGTTAAAACTAAAATAACAAAAATAAGTCAAAAGTCATAAGCTTATAGCTTTTGACTGATAAGTCATAAGTCAAAAATCAATCCAAACACGCCCAAGTGTAATTGAAATTTAATTAGTTAGGACTTTTTCTCAACCCCACGTGGCCATTAATGAAAAGAAAAATAATATGGATCTACAATTTAGACATCACGAAAACTTCTATTGGCCCACAAATTTAATAAATTCCCAAAATAATATGGAGCTTCTCTCATTTCATCTTTAAGGTATATACTGTATACATACAAGAAAAGAAAATATAATTTCTTCTTATATATAATAAATATAATATAGAAGCAAGCAAAGCAATAATATATAAGAAATAAGAAAGTAAAATTATTCTAATTTGTCACATTGACCAAAATAAACAGGCTGAGGAAAGAGGATTAGTTTATGATTCAGTTTGAAAGGCTTTTTCCTTTTTTTTCTAATTTGTACTCATTTATTCATATAAAAAAGCTTGATTAATTTAAATTTATGTTAGGTAAACGTTTAATTAAAAAAAAAAAAACCTTATTCGGTATTAAAAGTTGCTTTTCTTTTCCTGGCTGGTCCCCACCATCTACCCTCCCACACGTTCTCAACTTAAAATATATATATATATATTATAATATATAGAAGAAACACAGACTAGGTGATGTGACACCTCTCTATGACCTCCATTTACATTTATCTTTTTTCTCCTTTTTTACTTTTTTTCTTATTTAAATTTATTATTTTATTGTAAAAGTAAATTACTTAATTTATTACAAATAAATATTTCATTACTCCTAATTAATGAACATTTATGTAATGACCCAAAAAGTCATTTTTATAATTACAAATAAATATTTCCCTATATAATACTGTAACAATAAATGGATGAAGACCAAGGGTCAAGATGAAAGTGGATAAATAAAGAGAACAGACCATTTATATATGATGTGATATAGGGCTGTTCAAAATCGATAATTTGAACCAAAAAAAAGTTATTGGTTTATCATATTGGGTTATTGGTTTAGCGGTTTTGATAACGGTTTTGATTTTTTTTCTTATCGGGTTATCAATTCTTAACGGTTTGAGGTTTTTTCTTAACGGGTTAACCGATAATCCAATAGTAAATTAAATAATTATATATATACTATTTTGTATATAAAGTCCTTGACTTAGAGGGTCATTTCCTACTTTTATTTTTTGTTATCTCAAACACTTGGTTATTCTACAATGTGAAAATGTTTGTTTTTTAGCAAGATGTAACTTTTGAACTCATGTGCATGGTTCATTTGGTTTGTCACCTTGTTTCTAAGTGATTTTCAATGGGTTTTTTTTGTGTCAAATTTTAACGGTTAAATCGATAATGATAAAAAAACGGATAAACCAATATCTTAATGGTTCGATAACGGTTTAGTATCTCTACAAATCAATAACCAATAAGTCAAACCGATAAACTTCAAAACCGAACCGAACCAACCGATACGCAACCCTAATGTGATATATTGTAGTTTTTGATTATCTAAATTGTATGTTTAAAATATCGAATTAATGTAATCAAATTTGATTTTTAAAATTAGTCAAATTAATTTTCGAAAAACATAACATGATAATAAAAAGTGGACAGAAAAGTAATATTTAATCTAGAAAGAATAAATCCTCTTTAAGACCTTTACGTTATATTAGGTGACTTATTTCGGTTCCATTGTAATTGAATTATTAAGATATCAATTATTTGATCATAATCAATTTGATTATTGATTTAACCATTAAAATATTATAATTTTTTTAATTATGGTAAAACACATAGAAACAAGTAACAAACCAAATAAATCATGAACATGAGGTTACAAATTACATCTCATTCAAAACAAACAAATATGAGACAGTCATAAATAAAAGTATGAAACTAAATCCTGACTTTATTTACGCAAATTATATAAATATAATTTATCAATTTACTATCGAGTTATTGATTGGCTTGTCAAAAACGGATAACCTGATATTAAAAAAATTAAGTTTAGTATCAAAACCGCTAAAGCAATAACTCGTTAACAATTTTTCCTATAATTATTACTCTATAATTTTCAGTAGAGTAGTAGAGTATTTATTATAATTGAAAGCAAACTATTTAGGACCTTTTCTCAACCCCGCGTGGCCATTAATAAAAAGAAAAAAAAAATACAATAAATAGTTGTCTAAACAGTTGACTTAAAAAATGATTTTGAAAAAAGAGTCTGATTAATTTATGAGCCAAATTGCTGACATCTCCACCAACCCCTGCGAGTTGTTCAACAGCCCTTCACTGATTGCTCTTTTTCGTCGAATATGTTCGATAATACCAGAGACTACCATCGACATGCAAGACACGAATATACCAAGTCCCATTCTGACTATAGGTTTTAGACGAACTGGTCTTCCTTTGATCTTTGATGCCAATGGAAGCATCACGCGGTCATACAGTAATACCCAAATTGTTAATGCAATCATCAAAAACATCCCGAATGACCCTGCTGGTATTTGGAATCCTTTAGTTAGATGTCTATTCATGGATTGAGCTTGTAGTAGTGGGAATGAACTTTGGCTTAAGTTTATTGATATCATGATCCCCGTTGACCACAATGGCACGACTCTAATGAGGGCTTTTAGCTCCTCAACTTGCTCCACTGTGCAAAGGTTCCATGGATTGGCTGCAACTCCATTTGGCTTAACATCTTCAGGGCTTTTAATGATGCAAGCTTTGTTTAAGAATCTCAATTTATCCGTTGGCACTTGAGGTCCTGAACCATTCTTGTGATGATAATCAGAGTTCTGATTGGGGTAATGTAGTCTCCTATTCTTGAAGGCAACCACAATTACTCGTATAAAGCTCCAAAACCTATTTTCCACCCGAGTCTGTCTTGAAGGTAAACGATACCCGTTAGGGCAATCAGAACAGAGACTACAGATGAAGTATAATACCAGGAAAAGAAGCTCTCCAAAACTGTCTGCTTGTTGGGATTATTATTATCTCCCTTGTCAAACTGGTTAGCACCAAAGGCTAAAGAACATGGGCTTATACCTCCAGTACCAATTGACAAGAGCAGAAACGAGAAAACCAAAAGCATGTACTGTGGTCCCGTTGTAGATTTACAAGCCTGTCCTGTTTGATTGCAAGGCGGAGGCCTTACTTTCGGAATCATTGCTGTTAACCACAACACTGCTGATCCCTGCAACAAGAGGGCATTCAGAGTTAAAAGTGGGTAAGTTCACTACAAAACTGATGCATGAATAGCATAGGTAAACTGGCATTTACAGCAATTGAATTTCACTACAAAGAAAGTCTAGTGCATCCCCATTTTCCAAAGTAGTGTAAATCTAAGCAATCTACCCTCGTCCAAGCATTATGGTTGATTCTACCGTGGCCTACAAGTCTGAGACAACTTTACCGTTGACCCAAGATTACCTTAACTAATTAAAAAATTGGTGGTTAAATTCATTGTTATCTTAAAATTAATATTTGAAGCAGCAAATATGATACTAAGGACAGTAATTTTCAAAACTTTATACTGCATTGGATCCTCCGACTGTAATAACAGAAGCTGAAACTTATAATATTTGTCAGGATTAGGAAGTTCTAAAGTAGTAAGGATTAGCACTTTCTTCGGAAAAATATTAAATTCAATTAAAATAGACAAGCGGAGATTCCATAATATTAGAAGTCGTTTGGAGTGAAGCGGAGATTCTATAATATTAGAAGTCGTTCGGAGTGAAGTATAAGTTATAAAAATCTCAAGATAAAATGGAGGATTAGTTTCACCATAGGTTTGGTTGGAAGGTATTAAGTAATCCTTGGATTATTTATCTCAGTATTTAAATCATAGTGATGGATAAATTATCTCATGATATACATGGTAAAATAATTTATCTCGAATTAACTTGTTCCTAACCAAATGACCATTAAGGTTAAAGTGTTGAACCCAAACAAGAAAGTACGTTAAACCCATTAATTATTAGGCCAACATAAAAGTTAAACTTAAGATTTAATCGTAAAAATTACAATAAATTTCAAACTAAATGCAAAATTAATTAAGTATGTAGGTGTTTGGCCATGCGATATCATATCACGATATGGTATCGTGAGATGGAATCAGCGTTTGGACATACGATTTTATGCTGATTTCATCTAATGATTCCATATCATGACATATGATTACATATTCTCCAAAAACCATGATATGGAATTATATGGTAATTGCATATCATGAGATGTGATTACATATTCTCCAAAAACCATGATATGAAATTATATGGTAATTTCATATCATGATTTGAGTTATTTTAATACAAAAATTGATCCACAAGTTTATATTTTGTTAAAACAACCTCACATTTATATCTACTAACCATTTATTTCATATGCAAATAAAATTTATAATCACATCATTACTTTTTAAAATTTATTATTTTCACCGACATAAAATTTATTATTCTCACCAACATATAGTCACTTTAACTCACATCAACCAATTGTTAAAGTTGTCACGCCCCAAACTCAAAGGGCGCAACTGACTCCTAAAGCCAAAACTCAGGCCCGAGCCGACCCTGCTGAACCATTTGCTATTAGCGCATGGCAGTCACATGCAATTAAGAAAACAAACAAGTATATCTCGGCTTAAAACTAAGCCCTCGGTCGGCAAGGCCCCTGTCAACAGATCTACAAAAGAACCAGCTACTCCCAAGAGTTTATATAAAGAAATATCCAACTAGCACAGAAGTCCTGATTGGGCCGTCGAGGCCACCATGATATCTATACCAAAACTAAAAATAGGTAAATATCAGTACAATACATCAAACAACTCACAAGCTTCAGCAAACCAACAACATAGGCCAGCATGGCCATAACGTAGCTATAAACCCCACACACTAGTCTGCAAGCCTCTAAGAGTAGTAAAGATTGGTGGGACAGGGCCCCAGCCTACCCATGAGAATATATACAACAAAAGTTAACAAACCTCCCAACTCTGGCAGCTCCGGAGGAAAGGGGCTGACCAACCGGATAAAAGTCAATCCTGCTGATAAGGAGGTCTACTCGGTCGTCTGTCAGGACCTGCATGCATGAATGCAGCGCCCCAAGGCAATGGGGCGTCAGTACAAAATAATGTACAGAGTATGAAAGGCAATAGACTATGATGAGGTATTCTGATATACTGGAATAATCTGATAAATAAATTAAGGATAAGATAATTATACTGACCTGCTTCTAAATCTAAATTTATCAAAAATAATAAAACAACAACCTAACCAAGCCCCCATAAGCTCGGTAGGTACAAACAGCACACAAGACCACCTACTCAGGCCCCCATAAGCCCGGAAGGTGCCAATCAGCCTGTATACCCCTATCGGTAGTCTCCTAGCCCCGCAGGCAGTCACATAGCCCTCTTAGGCATCAACATAGCTTATAGACATCTCATAGCCCTCTTAGGCAATATCATGGCCATGTAGGGAGTACATAACCTTCTTAGGCTTCAATATATATCCCTGTAGGCAACTCATAACCCTGCTAGGCATAGATCACATTCCTGCAGTTAACAACAATAGCCCAAAGGCAACAATAACAATCCAACAGCTAAAAGTGAGCAATTTAGTTATAGGCAACTTATACAATTAGCCTCTAAGTCATGTCCAACATACGAATGTTACTACTGAATAAGAATCCCGATAAGAGAGGATTATACGCACTAGAGCAACCAACAATCAACAATGATGGCTACAAGTATACAACGATAACATTTCAATTACATTGCTCCTAAGCTTTGAGGAACATGCCATAGGAAGAGAATAGCCTTAACATACCTTTTTCGCTAAATTCACGTCGCCTAAAGACTTTAACTCGTAACTCCCTCGATACTACAACAAGGTAGGACCGTAATCAACACATAAAATAAAAGATACCATGACAATACAATAAAAGATATGTGTTTCCGTCGCAAATTGCTATTTGGTGCTTATAAAAGCTAGAGTCGATGAAAGAAGGGTCTTACCTCGATCTTAGCTTCGTAATTCACCTCAAAACCTTTAAATATATTCAAACCCCTGCTTTCCCAACATTAAAATGTGATATGCTACGCAATCGATAAAACAAATTATACCACGATGATGAGCCCAACGCGTAGAACAACTTTCGTCAAGAACTTACGTCGAGAAAATCGATATTTTACTTGATCCTAAAAATGGGTTTCTATGTTTTCTCTGTATAATTAGCTTAAAAATGAAGAAAAAACGCGAAGAAGAAGATATATACACTTTCCACCGACCTAGGGCCCCACCTCGCGCGCCTGCTTGCGCAGTCCCACGAAAATGCGAATATCTCTCTATTCTGAAGTCGTATGAATGAACGGTTTGATGCGTTGGAAACTAGACTCGTAGACCTTCGATTCAATAGTTTGTGGGCCCCATAACTCTTTATAGATTGGGAGAAAACCTCCAAGACATTTGACCCAAATTTTAGAGAAATCTTTAAGAAGGAAATTACGATAACTTCCGCCAACTTTTATTTTGCCACTTACCTAACTTGAGATGCAACACCTGAACACTTAAAATAGGACATACCACATCATTCTTAATTTATTACTCACTCTCCTTGTCTTTCCACGAATATACGAGTTAATTTAGACGTTTTGAAAAGTCGGGGTGTTACAAAAGTGATGAAATATTTATGGTCTATGAGCATGACAATATAGTTGCGGATGATATTGACCAACAAATGACTCAAAGTAACAATGTTGGTTCGTCTTCTCGGTCACATGATCGAGAAATACAAGTTCAACGTAAGGAAATTGTCCGTACTATGTGGGAGGATTATATTAAAGACTAGTACACTATAATTTATGTTCAATTTTTTTATTAAATTAAAGTTAGATGAAACAATTACTTAAGTGGAGAACAAATAGCTTTGTAATAATTTATTATGTGATTTTATAAATTTTTGTTTATTTGATAAGATTGAATAAATAATTAGAGCTATTTTAATAGTTTTACAACTTATGTGATTTTTATGTTTATGAGAAAATATACAACACAAAAATTTCATATCGCATGTCCAAACAAAATTTCAATTTCATCTCATGATACCATATCATGATTCCATATCGCATGGTCAAACATGCCTAAGTATATTTATGTTCAAAAATTTACATTAAATACTCCTTTCAGTCTAAAATAAATTTAAACTTTTCAGATGTGACGCCATTAAAAAGCTAATTGACTACATTAATTAAAGTAAAAAAAATTCTTCTCAAATTCTTCTTAAAACTAGATAATTGAAAAACTCGTAAAGATATTTTGGGGAAAAAATAGTCAACACATATTTGAGCTTTTATTCATTTTGAACACTAAAAGAATGTGTCATAAATTTATTTTTGTGGATCGGCGAAAGTATTTAACTATAGCAAATTTAAAACTCAATTATTATTAATATTTATAGTAGTAAAGATTCACTAACTCATAAAACTGAAACATATAGTAAATTCAGAATTCAATTGTCATATATATATAAAAGAGAACCTAAGACTCGCTTATGTGGCGCCATCACAAACCAGAATTCCCTGTTAATTTATTTATTTTCAAAATTAGTATTTCCCTTCATGAAAAGTTGTGACTTTAATGAAAATTAAAGTTGCTACTTTAATAAAGAGTTGCGACTTTTATGAGAAGTTGTGACTTTTATGAAAGGTAGTGACCTTTCCGAAAGGTTACAACTTTTCCAAATAGTTGTAACCTTTCAGATAAGGTACAATAAACATGTATTAACAGTACCCTTTGTTATCTATAAATAGAGTAATTTTCTCTCATTTTAAAATAACAAAAATTCTGAACCTCCTCTTCTTCTTCTTCTCAATTAAATATTTGTGTATTTTGTTCCTGTTAAGTGGCTCACTGACACTATTGATTATGTTACAGATCCTGGTATGTATTTTTATAATTATTAATTTATGCTTATGTTATTAAGGATAAATGATAAGATTAATAATTTTAATTTTCCTTTACATTATTAATGTTTGTTACTACGTAATCTTGTATGTAAGATAATATAGTATTTTAATTTTAATGTCTGACAGGTTTTAAGTATTATTTTATAAATTTTATGACATAAAATTCCATAATTTTACTAGTTATGAATACATGAAGTTCGTACGTACTTTTTAGATTCCAATTGTAAAATTAAAATTCTAGCTTTTAACTCCGGATCACTATCAGATCAAGCTGTCGGTGGACCCAAACAATAAGATGAAGATAAAATGGAGAACTCTTAAACTTAAAAGATAAGTTAAAAGCTTTAATTATATACCAGGAAACTGAAGATGGAACCAAGGCCAATAGTGGGAATCGACCTAAATATGAATCAGCAACAACAGCTCCAACAATAGGCAAAAAATTAGTAGCAGCTGACCAGAAAAACAGAAGATTTTGAGTAGTAGTAAACCCCATCCTGTATTCTCTCATCAGATAATTTGTCATATTTGGTAAAACTCCATAGCTCGCCACATTCTCCAGTGCCTCATTTGCTGTAACAATTCAAAAATAAACTTAACATAATTACAAAACAAAAGAAATCCCCAAAATATTTGAACCTATGATAAAAGGCATGGTAATTAATCCACCCTTTTTTCTACTTTTAATTGGAATCGGAGAAGAACGTGAAGAAGTTTGCTTCTCTGAATCCTCCATTTTAAATCCTCGATCTAAAGGACTTGCTCCATCGCTTCACTTACTGAAGGTGAAAAAATTGAAAAGTGGATCTACAGTCAAATAAGTCTGAATGATGGGAAGGACTTTTTAGCAAGTGCAAGAAAAAGGCATGATCATTAATTACCACATATTTCTGCATCACTTCTCATTTATATATAAGAAAGAGTTTCTTATTTGTTAAATGAATTCCGAGTGAAATGTTAGTGGACCTGCTGCTCCCGTATCCATCTTCTAACACGCTTTCACTTTAGTTTTTTTTTGCTAAAGAAAATATAAGGAAAAATTATTATTTTTTTGTCGAAATTATAAAAATGAATTGATTTCAAGTGTTTCATATATTGTTGAAATAGGTGTTTGATTAAACTAAAATAAATGAAACATACTAAGAAAGATTGTTATTTTTCTAGGAATACTTATATAGAAAAATATGCATGGCTGAAACACTACTTTCATTTTGTTTTGATTTTCCTCTTTGGTGAATTTCAGTTCAATAAGTAATTGCAAGTAGAGTCACCATGAAAATTACACTTACCTGTTTTGAGAAAAGAAAAACAGAAATGGAGTCCTTGTTGGGGATGAAGTATATATAATACCCGCCTTATGGGCATTCAAGTGTTAAAACTAGGTAACTTAACTACAATCCTCTTGTCTTATGGGGAGTAAATGGCCAAAAACATTACTTAATTATAATCCAAACTTAAAACTACATCCTCATATTATAATAATAAATAAATAACATCGTTGAACTATATATCTCTCTTAGTTTTCTATCAAAAACTAGCAGCTTCAAACAGAAAATATGCCATGCACGTGACTTATACCTACAAATCTACCATTATTATTGTCCCCTCTCCCTAGCTTCTTCAGCAAATTAAAAGCGAAAACATAAGCTTATGTTTCTTTCATTTTTATCATTTGGAAAAATATAGACAGGAAAAAGTGGAAGATAAATACTCCACCCATACCTTGCTTTCCAATAGCCCTAATATAGCTATAACGAATAGATATTTGGTGAGATTAATTTAAGAAATGTGAAAAATAATTTCTTCTCTTTAAAATAGAAAGATTATTATATAGATTTTCTCATCTATGTTATCCCAATTTTAATGTTTAGATAAAGTAAAGGAAATATAATATTGTATGTAAATGAGATGCATAATTTGTTTTTTTTAATAACAATAACAATATATTCAGTGTAATTCTATAAGTGGGTATGAGAAGGGTGATGTGTACATAATCTTACTCTTATATTGAGAAGATTTTTATAATTAATAGTTAATATCGTGTATAAATGAGATACATAGTTCATCTTTTACCTTTATAACTCAAAGACTTTTTATATATAATTAATAGTTACTCATTTTGAATTCATAAAACAATTTAAAAGTTTATTAATAAATCAATTGATTACATGTTGAAAATAACAAACATATAGATATCCTTATCAATTTTTGGTAAGAATATTATTGTATTAATTTTTTATTTCTACAACTGAACAACAATGGATTGATTTGATATTAAGATTTGCTGAACCTTTTTAGCGTTAGAGTCCAAATGGCAGTCGTTTGGTGTGGAATAATCATGCGCTTTTGGTTGAAGCCGTTATTTCTTAACATAAAACTAACAGAGGGACGTAACTTGCAATATTTTGGATAGTTTAAGATGTTTTATGTTTATTATGATAGGGAAAGGATATAGCTTAAGAGTTGGGTATAATTGAAAGATGTTTTTGGCCCAAAACTCTCTTGTGAGCATAGCCAGATATACTGTTTGATTAACAGGTCCAACTGAACCTATATTTTGCATGTGCCCTTGCAAAAAATCGCTTAAATTACAACAAAAATATACCAATTCAAAGGCGGACCCACTTTTAAGGTAGTGAATGCACGTGCACTTTTTAACTTTAATTGTTTTATGTGTATATACACATATATTCCTAAATAAGGATCATATAATTAACTATGCACACTAATACACATAAATTGAGTTGGTGTAACTGTAATGTTCAACAATGTTTGTTGCGCTTCTTTGCAACTCGCATGTCCAGAGATCAATTGGAAAAGGGTATTTTTTTACGAAGTTAGTTAATGGCTGCACATTTCTTGGTAGACTTGAATAGTACTGGTTCGTTGTTAAAGGGGACTGGTTATATAATAAATTTCGGTTTAAGAATTATTTTTGAGGTTATCATATTAAGACTCAAGTTTGATATATTGAGATATATAATTAAATATCGGGTGTATTATATTATATGAAAGCTATTAGGATTGTAGTGTTTGGAGAAATCATGACATAACCCTAGGCTTGAATTTGAGAAATATGAGAGTTGACCTGTTAATTGACATCGAGCTTAAGAACTTGATTATAAACTTGGGTGAATTTTTGGGTCAAAGCTAAATGCATAGTAATATGAGTGTTGTCAGTTTTGGAACTTATTGTGGTTATTTATTTGAATAGATTGTTTTGAGTTGGAAGTTCAACGAAAGGGGAAGGCTCAAGTTCCGGAATGAATTCTTGATTGATTGAGGCAAGTGAATTTCTAAACCCTTGTTTAAGTGTATGGAATTCGCGTATTTCCTTGTGATATGTGTGGGTAGTAAGACTTGGTGATGGGTTGATTGTACATATTGATTATTTTCTAATGATGAAAAAGGGGTAATAAAAGGCAGTGTGTTTAATTGTTGATGTGTGATGTTTGAGATTGGGTTGAAAGGCTTGTTGAATCATTGTTGATGTTGTATCACGATTTTATTGTTGTGAATTTTGTATGGTTATGAAAATGGTCTTCTCTTCATTATTTGTGTGAACATGTCATTTGTATTGGTTCTGAGACATGGTTGTAATAAGTGTTATGTGATAAGAGGATGTACCATTTCGACAGACGTATCGCGTGCCGCGATGGATACTATATTTCGAGGGACGTATCGCGCACCGTGATGTATACTATATATCGAAGGACGTATCGTGTGCCACAATGGATGCATGGACAGATATGTCCCCCATGGGTCCCGGACTGAGAGACAGCGGGTGTGTATCACTAGGTCAAACATTCATCACTATAATTGGCATTCCATTCCATTGCATTGCACATATTTATCATTAGTGAACTTGATATTGTGTTTTGCTGATCTTGTGAGTGCCTTTCTATGGAACTTTGATAGGTGAAATATTGAGCTTAGAGTGTTGTTGTTGAGTTGTCTGCTATGTAAATTATGAACTGTTAGGTTGGGCTGGTTTTAAGCATGTGGTAGTCGTGGAGATTGTAAGTGATGAATATTGAGCTTGTTGTTGAGAATATGTGATTGTTAGAATGTTGTTATTGAGTGATATGTGAATTGTGAATTGTTAGGTAGGGTTGATTTTATACAAGTTGTAGTTGTGGAGGTTCGGTTGGGGTGTAAGGAGTACCCGTATTCTATCCCCTTAGCTTGTGTTTAGAGGTTTACTTGCTAAGTACCGTGTGATTTGGTACTCACCCCTTGCTACTACATTTTTTTATAGGTTACTAGCCCGAACCTTTGTGATATATTCTCTTCTTTTACGAGGCTTCTTTGAGATTTGTGAGGAAGTTGTTTGTCAACTCAGCAGACTTTCTTACTACGGTTTATGATCTTGTTCTACTCTAGAAACAATGTCATATAAGACTTGTATTGTTCTTTTGATTCAATTGTAATATTTTAGAGGTGTGTACACGTGACAACCAGATTTTGGTGGTATTTTTGAGTTTATTATAAAAAGTTCAGCATTTTATTGTAATAGTTGAGTTTTAGGCTGGCTTGTCTTGGTGGGTTAAGATGAGTGTCATCACGTCCATTTTTGGGTCGTGACAATTTACAACAAAGACTCATCACATGCCAAGTAATTATTCATAACTCACCCTTCTAATTTCTACTCTTTATAAATTTATTTAGTTATTCTTTCTTTTTTTAACCTTATTTTAATTATAAAATGACAACATATTTTAAATATTTTTCTCTTTATTATTTAATTTATAGATACGCAATTTATCAATTATTTGATCATAATCAGTTTGAATTAGTCTTTTTATATTTTGATTCTTTAATTAAATAAATTAAATAAGCATACTGCTCAAATCATGCTGAATATTTTGAGGGCTGAAAAACAACGAATTAGGGAAAGTGGACAATATGATATACTATACTAGTAGTAGCTAAAAATGTAATAGCAATTCTGTATAAATACTAGTACTATGTATCAACAAAGTAATAAGAGAGTAGCCTAGCAGGAATTCGAGTCAGCTGTAGATTTATTCTTCTGAGGCAAATCAATTTCATTGTCATCGTCGTCGTCGTCAGGTTCCATCATTCTCATAGTGATGTCAGCATCAACAGAAGGTCCATATTGCCAGCAACAAATCAGAAAATAAAGCAGATTAAAACCTGTCATTAGAGCAAGAAGCCAGTAGTAATACTCATAGTGTCCCTTGTTGATATTGCTTGAAATCCAACTTTCTTTCCCTTCTCCTTTGGTGTACTTATCCACAGCACTCAAAACCACACTTGCTAAAAGATTTGCAACTGCCATTCCCAGTCCTAAAAGAGCTGATGCAATACTTGACATACTCTTTGGGAGCTCTGAATAATAGAACTCTGTGGCGCCAATCGCATTCAATGCCTCTGCTATACCGTTTAAACTGTTTGGTATAATGAGCCACATTGCTGACATCTCCACCAACCCCTGCGAGTTGTTCAACAGCCCTTCACTGATTGCTCTTCTTCGTCGAATATTTTCGATAATACCAGAGACTACCATCGACATGCAAGACACGAATATACCAAGTCCCATTCTGACTATAGGTTTTAGACGAACTGGTCTTCCTTTGATCTTTGATGCCAATGGAAGCATCACGCGGTCATACAGTAATACCCATATTGTTAATGCAATCATCAAAAACATCCCGAATGACCCTGCTGGTATTTGGAATCCTTTAGTTAGATGTCTATTCATGGATTGAGCTTGTAGTAGTGGGAATGAACTTTGGCTTAAGTTTATTGATATCATGATCCCCGTTGACCACAATGGCATGACTCTAATGAGGGCTTTTAGCTCCTCAACTTGCTCCACTGTGCAAAGGTTCCATGGATTGGCTGCAACTCCGTTTGGCTTAACATCTTCAGGGTTTTTAATGATGCAAGCTTTGTTTAAGAATCTCAATTTATCCGTTGGCACTTGAGGTCCTGAACCATTCTTATGATGATAATCAGAGTTCTGATTGGGGTAATGTAGTTTCCTATTCTTGAAGGCAACCACAATTACTCGTATAAAGCTGGCAAACACGTTTGAGCGAACCTTTGGCTTGATATAAAATGGAGAAGCAAGGAAGAAAAACAACGCGGATAAGAACATGAGGATTGCAGGAACTCCAAAACCTATTTTCCACCCCAGTCTGTCTTGAAGGTAAACGATACCAGTTAGGGCAATCAGAACAGAGACTATGGATGAAGTATAATACCAGGCAAAGAAGCTCTCCAACACTGTCTGTTTGTTGGGATCGCTACCTCCCTTGTCAAACTGGTTAGCACCAAAGGCTAAAGAACATGGTCTTATACCTCCAGCACCAATTGACAAGAGCAGAAACGAGAAAACCAAGAGCATGTATTGTGGTCCCGTTGTAGATTTACAAGCCTGCCCTATTTGATTGCAAGCCGGAGGTCTGGCTTTCGGAATCATTGCTGTTGACCACAACACTGCTGATCCCTGCAACAAGAGGGCATTCAAGTGTTAAAAGTAAGGGTAAGTTAACTACAAAACTGACGCACGAATAGCATAGGTAAACTGGCATTCACAGCAATAGAATTTCACTACAAAAAAAGTCTAGTGCATCCCCAATATCCAAAGTAGTGCAAATGTAAGCAATCTACCATCATCCAAGCATCAGTGGTTGATTCTACCGTGGCCTACGAGCCTGAGACAACTTTACCGTTGGCCCAAGTTTACCTTAACTAATTAAAAAATTGGTGGTTAAATTCATTGTTATCTTAAAATTAAATATTTGAAGCAGCAAATATGATACTAAGGACAGTAATTTTCAAAACTTTATACTGCATTGGATCCTCCGACTGTAATAACCGAAGCTGAAAATTATAATATTTGTCAGGATTAGGAAGTTCTAAAGTAGTAGTAAGGATTAGCACTTTGTTCAAAAAATATTAAATTCAATTCACAAAACTGGAAAAGGAAAATAAAAAATTTGAGAGTGCAACGGACAAAACTTACACATCTTTTATATATATATATATATATATATATATATATAGACAAGCGGCGGTTCCATAATATTAGAAGTCATTTGGAGTGAAGTATAAGGTATAAAAATCTCAAGATAAAATGGAGGATTATTTCACCATAGGTTTGGTTGGAAGGTATTAAGTAATCCTAGGATTATTTATCCCAGTATTTAAATCTTAGTGATTGATAATCTAACTCATGTACATACTGAAATAATTTATCTCGAATTAACTTGTTCCTAACCTAACGACCCTTGAGGTTAAAGTGAATCCAAACAAAAAAGTACGTTAAACCCATTAATTATTAGGCCAACATAAAAGTTAAACTTAAGATTTAATCGTAAAAATTACAATAAATTTTAAACTAAACGCAAAATTAATTAAAGTAAAGAAATAGTGGATCGCCATAGGGACCGAGGCAGAAACTCAATAATGGGTTTGGTTTGCGCAAGTAGCTTTTACTTAAAAAGTATATTTATGTTCAAAAATTTACATTAAGTACTCCTTTCAGTCTAAAATAAATTTAAACTTTTCAGATGTGATGCCTTTAAAAAGCTAATTGACTACATTAATTAAAGTAAAAAAATTCTTTTTAAAACTAGATAATTGCAAAACTCGTAAAGATATTTTGGGGAAAAAACAGTCAACGCATATTTGAGCTTTTATTCATTTTGAACACAAAAAAATGTGTCATAAATTTATTTTTGTGGATCGGCGAAAGTATGTAACTATAGCAAATTCAAAACTCAATTATTATTAATATTTATAGTAGTAAAGATTCACTAACTCATAAAACTGAAATATTTAGTAAATTCAGAATTCAATTATTATTAATACTTGAAGTCTGTACTTTAAAATTCTAGCTTTGACTCCGGATCGCTATCAGATCAAGCAGTCCGTGGACCCAAACAGTAAGATGAAGATGAAATCGAGAACTCTAAAACATTAATTAACAAAAGATAAGCTTAATGTTTAAGCTAATTACCAGGAAACTGAAGATGGAACCAAGGCCAATAGTAAGGAATCGACCTAAATATGAATCAGCAACAACAGCTCCAACAATAGGCAAAAAATTGGTAGTAGCTGACCAGAAAAACACAAGATTTTGAGTAGTAGTAAACCCCATCCTGTATTCTCTCATCAGATAATTTGTCATATTTGGTAAAAGCCCATAGCTCGCCACACTCTCCAGTGCCTCATTTGCTGTAACAATTCAAAAATAAACTTAACTTAATTACAAAACAAAATAAAAGAAATCCCCAAAATATTTGAACGAGTTCAGTACCTATGATAAAAGGCATGGTAATAAATCCACCCTTTTTTCTACTTTTAATTGGAATCGGAGAAGAATGTGAAGAAGTTTGCTTCTCTGAATCCTCCATTTTAGATCCTCGATCTATAGGAAGATACTCCGCCATCTCTTGCTCCATCGCTTCACTTACTGAAGGTTTTTAAGCAGATAAAAAGTTGATTGAAAAAATTGAAAAGTGGATCTACAGTCAAACAAGTATGATGGGAAGGAGATGCAGCTGCTTTTTAGCAAGTGCAAGAAAAAGGCATGATGATTAATTATCACATATTTCTGCATCACTTCCCATTTATATATATATAAGAAGAAAGAGTTTCTTAAGTAGTATTTGTTAAGTGAATTCCGTGTGAAAGGTTAGCGGACTGTCCTGCTGGTCCCATTATCTATCTTCTAACACGTTTTCACTCTAGTTTTTTTTCCTTTTTGAAAGTAGCTAAAGAAAATGAAAGGAAATAATATTATTTTTTTGTCGAAATCATATAAATGAATTGATTTGAAAGTGTTTCATATATTGTTGAAATACGTGTTTGATTAAACTAAAATAAATGAAACATGCTAAGAAAGATTGTTATTTTTCTATGAATACTTATATAGAAAAATATGCATGGCTGAAACACTTTCATTTTGTTTTGATTTTCCTCTTTGATGAATTTCAGTTCAATAAGTAATTACAAGTAGAGTCACCATGAAAATTACACTTACCTGTTTTGAGAAAACAATGTTTTTTTTTCCATTTTTTTTTATTACTGTACTTAGTTAGTTTATTAACGAAGTATTTAAAACGCACTTAAAAGATGATTATGTTCCAAAAGGATCTTACAATAATTCATCATTACTACTATTTCGACCGGCTGAGTTGAACACGTGATTATGGATATTTACTCCCTCCACTACGATTTTTTTCCCTTGTCAAATTTTGACGTTTTATTTATCCTTTTATATTTGTCATTTTTAATGAGTAAATGGATTATATCTTAAATTTATTTAGAAAGTTGATGTTTTTGAAAAGGATAAATCTTTTTAATGAGTAAATTGATTTCGAAATTCTATCAATTACTCTCACCGTCTACTTTTAATAGTTATGGTTTTCTTATTTAGAGTTAAACTATATGAACTTTGATTAGTATTTTATGATGTATTTTTTATCATATTGCTATGTAAAAAAATACAATTATAGTACTTTTCGTATAATTTTTTAATATCTAAATTTTTTGTTTAAAATATTAAATTAATATAATCTAATTTAACTTTAAAAATTAGTTAAATTGACTTTCAAAAAGGCAACATAACAATTAAAAGTGGATAGATGAAGCAATAGGGTAAAATTATAAACATAGTATATCTATTAGTATTATTTTCTTAATAGTTCTGTTAAGTAAAAATGGATAAGTGCATAGGGACAGAGGGAGTAGTTGTTACGGATTTATTGTGCTTTTTAAGAGTCAATTTAACTCGTATTTAAAAATTAAATTGATCACATTGATTTAATATTATAAAATAAAATTTTAGATAATCAAAAATAATACGAAAAGTATTATAAATTATAATTATTTTTTGAAAGTTTATATTATTTGACTTTGAACAAAAGAGAGGGAGTATAATTTAATTCAGTCAACTTACCTTTTCAAATTAAGGTTTTAATTAAACACTTAATCTTCTATCTGTGAAAAAAAAAAAAACTTCTGCTTTCAAGTCAGTATTGAGGAAAATAACAAAAAATCTATACGAGATTTATCTCTTCACTAATAATAAGATATCTTTTGGTTATATAAACCAGAACCTTCCTTCTAAAATATTAGGATTTAATCCAGAAAGAATAATTCCGGGATTCCACTCTATAACCTTCTTATATTAGGGAGGTACGTGTTGGTTGGTTCGATTCTATTTGAATTTTATCGATGGCTTATTAATTGATTTATAGATATGCTAAATTATAATGATATTATTATGATATTAATTTATCATTTATTGATCATAATTGGTATGTTGATTTATTTGCTAATATTTTACACAATTTTTTTAATTGTAAATCAATTAGAAATAAGTGACAAGCCAAATGAACTATATATACATATGAGTTGTAGATTTTAAATAAAAGTATAAAACTAATTCTCGACTTAATATATCAAATATAATTTATTGATTTACTATCAGATTATTGATTAACTCATAAAAATTGACAATTTAAAATAAAATAAAAAATAAAATTATTTTCAAAACCCGTAAATCAATAATTTATCAGCAGTAAGATAAGAGAAATCAGATCAACTTACCAATAAGAAAAGAGAAATCAGATCAAATTATTAATTGAAGTTCGATTTCAAACAACTCTATATTATGCTGTTATTATAAGTAATAGAATCTTAGTTTTTCATAATTATATATAATCAATTTTTAAAAAAAAAACTTTTGCTTCTAATGAAACGTAGCCATATAAGTTATTCTTTATTAAAAAATAAAGTAATTTTTTAAAAAATAATTAAATTTTATGACGAATTAAAGAATATCGGAATTGCGATAGAAGGAGGAAAGAAGAGATATGGAAGAAGCGTGACACAATGAGAGTAATATATATGTTAGGATTATTCAGAGGTGACATTTGACATGACAACTGATCAATAGTGATGTGTCTCTTCATCTATTCTTCCTTCGAACTTGACAATTTCGAATTATTTTATTTATCTTTATTAAATATTAATTTGACACACTAATTAAAAATTAATTAGATAAGTGGACGAAGGAAGTATTTTTCTTCCTTGTGTATTTTTTTTAATTCGACGATGAATGAATGTAATGGGAACTCTTTGACTGTTATGTTTTTTTAAGTGAAATAAGTAACGTCAGAGACTTTTCTTATCTTTTAATTTGTGAAATTTCAAGTTTTTTCTAGTAATTTAAATTTCAAAATAATGTATAAATTTGTGAAATACTGCGAATACCAATTTAGCAAATAATTTTTCATCATTTATAAAAACTTTTTTTTGTTTTCAATTATTTGACACTTATCTCGCACGAATTTTATATTGTCGTGACTTATTTCTAATTTCAAGTTGTTTCTAGTAATTTAAGTTTCAAAATAATGTATAAATTTGTGAACTACAAATACCAATTTAACAAATAATTTGTCATCATTTATAAATACTTTTTTAGTTTCAATTATTTGACATTTATCTCGCATGAATTTTTATATTGTCGGGACTTATTTCTATTTTCAAGTTATTTCTAGTAATTTAAATTTCAAAATAATGTATAAATTTGTGAACTGCAAATACTAATTTAACAAATATTTTTTCATCATTTCTAAAAACTTTTTTGTTTCAATTATTTGACACTTGCTCGCACGAGTTTTTATATTATACACTCTTAGTTCCTTTTTATTTGTTGTAGGTTTTTCTTAAAGTCAAACAATTTAATCTTTGATTAATATTTTAAAATATTTTTTTTTATCATATTGATATGTGAAAAATTACAATTATTTATAATATTTATATCATAATTTTTAAATATTTAAATTTTTATTTAAAATATATTAATTAATGTAATTAAATTTAGCCACCTCAAAAGTTAATCAAATTGAATCTTGACAAGTCCACCTTAACTAAAATGAACAAGAGGGAGTATGAACTTTGACAAAATTTTAAATATAATGAGACGGATTGCATTTATTGTACTTATTATACACTTATTAAGATATTTAAAAATTTAACTATCTTAAGTTCATTTAATTTTATATAAAATTAGATAACTTAATTTTCGAAAGGTAAAAGATATAAATCAAGGCGAAAGAAGTATTTCTTTTATTTTAATTTAATTGCCTTAGTTTGACTTATCACCGAGTTTGAGAGAAGGTAGATAATTTTTGTAATTTATAATTTTTTAATTAAAAATTATATATAATTTATTTTATTTTAATTTTATGATCTTAACATATTGTATAACATATTAAAATTGAAGACTAAGATCAAAATAGATATATTTTTCGAAAAATAAGATAAATACAAATTAAAATAAATTAGGAAACACCTGTAATAATGCCATGAGAAGCTAACTTTATCGGAATAAAGTGTGCAATTATTATTTATGTGAGTTAATCAATCATTACTTTACTAACATGATACCCATATTTTGAAGAAATAAAAATATTTCTTGGTTTGTGGGGCACGTGGTCGTGTTTTACTTTACCCGTTCATTTTAACTCAAAACATTTTACCTTATGTTTACAAAAATACCTTAAAGTTCTACCATTATTGCTTAATTTTAACTTCAATTAAAAAAAATCATTGAGAGCAGATATTTATATCAAATTAATATTTGAAGTATTTATCGTTTATGACTTACGCACATACTCCGATTCCATATCAAAATTAACCTCCTTGTTTGTATTCCTTTCAGAGGATTGTTTTTTTTTATTATAAAAATAAATTGTTCCTTATAAAAAAAATCTCTAATAGGTGTGTTTGATATGATGGAAGATATTTAAAAAAAAAAAGATATTTCCTTATTGAAAAGTATCCTAATTTTTCTATTTTTTTGAAAAAATAAATTTCTTAATAATGAATCAGAAAGAAAGATTTTTTTTATAAAATTTGTTTCGTAAATTAGTCATAGATGTTTGTATTGTTACAAATCATTTCATTTACATTGAAATAATTATTTTAAAATTAAATAAATACTAACTTTTCAATTTATTAAGAATAAAAACAAATCAACAGGAAAAAAAAACTATTTAAAAAAAAAAAGATACTCCCTCCATCGTAGTAATTTATGTTACATTCTTTGAATTTTGAAATTTAAATAAATTTATCTTTGATCATATATTTTTTATATATCTTTTAATTATTATAAATTGTCATATAAATTATGACTTTATTTCGTTCGCCCACCAAAGAAAAGAAAATATGGAAAATAAAACATTGCACTTTTTTCAGTAGCTCATTTTTCAACAAGTTGGGGCAAAATTTTGTGAATGATTTAAAGTAATGCGCTGTCAATTATCATTATGGTGGTCGCCCATATATGGCTAAAAAGATCAAACATAAACAACATACAAAATAATAAAGTTATTGTACGATAATGATATGTTTGTTTTTTTATAAGGATGCGTTTGGACGTCATCAGATATGGACGTGTACAAAACATCGTGTGAAATCTCCTCACTTGCCTAATTTGAAAAAGGCTTAATCCATCGGTGGCCCTCTAAATTTGACACGAAAATTCACTTAGGCACCTCAAGTGGGCGATGTTCATTTTAGACACCTCATGTAGGGTCTTGCTGTGTCATTTTGACACTTTTTGCTGACTAAGCACAGTACGTGTGCTACACGAATTTTGAGCGCGTCAGAGACTTTTTTTGTAAATAAGTCAACATATTTTAAAAAATCTACAATATTTTACTAGGTTACACTCTTTGATTCTTCCATCTTCTTTGAAAATCGAATTTGCATCTTGATTCATATTCAAAAACAAAATCGATTTCAAGGGAACAAAAAAAGAAACCAACTTCTTTCAAATGGAAAAACTGATTTACATTCTTACCTTCTCCATTGAAAAATTAAATTGATTTCAAGAAATAAAAAAGAAATAAAGAACAACCTCCAATGAAAAAAATAAATAAATTATTTTACATATCCTTCATTGTAAATCTCAATCGTAGTAGCACAAGAAATCATTTTCTTTTAAATGTCATATAAAAACTTTTCGATTTTATATGATTTCCCTTATTCTCCAAAACGTATTTTACTTTGTAAACTAACCTATGTTCTTGTCTTTTTGATGCAGAAGAACAGATGAAGGGGAAGGAGGCGCAGGAAGAAGAAGAAAAGAGGTGGGGGCATGGGGTTTGGGATCTGGAAGAAAGAAAAAAAGAAAGTAAAATTGAGATTTTTAAAAATAAAATAAAAATTATCACGTGTCACATACCAATTCGTTTATTTTTCCACATAAGAGGCGTCTGGATGTACGCACTTAAAATGCGGTTTTGAAAATATAAAAGTATCAAAATGACACAATGAGGTTTAAGATGAGGTGCTTAAAATGAACAAAGCCTAGTTAAAGTGTCCAAGTGAAAGTTGGTGCCAAATTTAGGGGACCACCGATGGGTTAGCCCTTTGAAAAATAGTAAAACTACATAGTAGTAAGTAGTTCAACTGTATTTACTGGGATTATAACGGAGTAGTAAGTACTTTTTCATTTATATTTAGAGACTTGTGTTCGAATTTCTGAATATGAGATTAAAAAAATCAGAGACACCATTCTATATGATTTAGTTAGGCACTGATATAAATACTGATTACCAAATAGACAAAAAAATTAAATCAATTATCAAATAATTTGTAATTGTGAAAACATTAATTAGTGCCCCTATTTCCATCCATAATTTAAGGCAGTTTAAATGATCGATTTGACGCAGAAAAAACAGCACTACTATAGGAAGCAATATTCTCATTTATTAGTTCCGTGCATTTTTGTTTGTTCGTAATATTCAAATATAAATTCATTAACACTTGTTTTATTTAGAAAATCAAGAAAAAAATTATTTGATATTTGTTTTATTATTATTATCAAATATGTTTCTATTTGTTTCATATTAACTGTCTACATTATTAAAAATAATTATTCTAAATCAATTTCCATTTATAAATTAAATAAAAAACAATTACTTATCTGATTTTTATAATTAATTCTTTTTTAAAGGGTGAACAAATTTATAAAGTTAAAAATAAAATAAAATATAACACAGTTTATTATTAACAAGGATAATAACATTTCATAATCATTAGATAACTTATGATTAACAGGGATAATAATAAAAATGACTTATTTATATCTTTTTGAGTATTGTGTAAAATCAAATATAGACTAATAATAATAGTTCAAACTGATGTATATAACGTAGTACATATTCATAGTATGAGAAAATATGTACTATGAAGTGTACGGAGGAAATACATGCATTTTATGATATCGGATGGCGGAGATAGCCGTCTATGACACACGTTCATTAGAATTCAGTATTTTTAGTATAAAGGTTTCCTGGATCCACGTGTTTCAAGCCGGGCCTAAATGGATGAATGAAGAAGCGCGCCCGGGTAGACTCCTGAACAATCTCAGTACATATTGCGCAAGACGATTCCACATATTGAGATCGGAATGGGACCTTTATCTGGAAAAAGCTGGAAGATAGGCGAGAAAGAAAGGTTGCCTACTACTAATAAGGGCGTTGCGACTTTTCATCAATAAGAGCCAAGACAAGATCATCATAGTCGGATGAGTCGATGTCCACTATGAAGATCTGTACGAAAGTTTTTATGTCGCCCGGCTGGGGCGAATAGCCCAGCGACTCCAAGACACATCTTGCGGTCCGGATCAGCCGCCCTTCAAGAAGTAAAATTTATATTTAAAAACATATAAAATTATAAACAAATAATAAATATGAAATTTTAATATCAAAATACAATAAATTCAAATGTTAAAATCTTAATATTGAATCAATAAAGCTTTAATCACAAATCCACTTGTGTGATCATCAATTCTACTTCGATTTTTTAAAAACTCAACAAGTGAACAAACGCTATTATTTATTTATTGAAAATACAAACAAATGACTTCATAAGTTCGTTCGTTTAATAAATGTCAAATTCCAAGTTACGAGGTCTGAATTATTACAAATTTCAACATTGGCTTGATTTTAAGTGTAAATTGAATACTTCTATTCGAATGAAATGAAATTGCTCGGATAATAAATATTCTTCTAAATTATAAAAACGGAATAGTCTAATAGACTTTTATATTTGTGTGAGTTTATATTCTGAATCATTCTATTTAATTTTTTGTCATCTTAAATTTAGTGAAATTAAGCATTTTAAACCTCTTTCACTGGGAGTGAACTTCAAACACTTGACAAAAATGACATATCATCATTCACATCACATTTTAAATGACACATCAATTATTATTAATTTTTTTTAAAAAAAATCTAAATTTTCTTTCTTTTTCACTTCATTCCTCCTTCACCTCTCTCCAAAAAGTTTTTACATTAGAGATACCGCCACAACCTTCCATTCTCAGTAGTATCATTACATTCTTAAATAACTAACAATTATCATTCAATTTTTTTTTTTCAAAATTTCTTTCATTCACAACTTTTAACCGTATTTTTTACCAACATTTACATCTACCACTTGAACTACCATAAATCTCTTTTTTTCCCATTTATGTTAATGAATAGTCATTTAAATACATCAATATACTCTAATATTTGTACACAATTTTATATAACACATTTCACCTAATTTCACAAAAACATTCAACAATCACTTTTCATTTTTCAAGACTATTGAATCTTTATCACTTTACGAGTTATAAATTACTCTGAAAATAAGAAAAATACAGATCTACAAGAACAATACAATTTCGTTTCTAATTTTGGAGGAAGAAAAAGTGAAAAGAAAGAAGGAAAGAGAAACAATAAATTGGAAAGGGCTGGAAAGGGGAGAAAGAAGAGAAATGAGGGGTTTGAGAGTAGAAAGGAAAAAAGAAATGGGTAGGGGTGGGAGTGGGAAAAGAAGATAGAACTGGAAAAAAAAAGTAATTTTTTTTATTTTTGATCTTTTTATTCTAGTCTAAAATTTGATCTTTCACGCTCCTTTTATGTGTGACATCACGCATTTGTGCCAACTCAATAATTAAGTTGTCATATAAGCTTGGTCAACTATTAGAAGAACTTAAAACATAGAATTTCATTAAATGTAAGGATTCAGTTAACAAATAGTCAAATAAAAGGGTCCAGAATATAAACATATACAAATAAAAGGGTCCATCAAATCATTTCACCGTGATTCAAGTTAAGGAGAGAGCAAGGGAAGGGAAAGAAAAAAAACATTTTTTTATTATATTTATCTTTAAAAAACTAAATTATCTTTTAATTGATGGATCCGTAAAAGTAGATGGAAGTAGTAAATTGTGCCTACTGTTTGTCCCTGGTAATTATTGACGACGCACAAATAATTATTGGAAGTTAGAAAAAAGAGGGTAGTACACGTGGAGAGAACTCATCACATGTATGTGCTGCTTGGTTACCCACTATGACTTTATTCATCATGCAGCCTAGCTAAAATTTTTAATAAAGAAATTTAAAATTTTAAGAAGTCGATATCTAGTATTATATATATAATATAATTTTAGTCATGTATAAATAATTATATTTTCTATAAAAAAATCAAATAAATCTCTAATAATATTCTAGCTTCGCTCGTGAATGCACCTACTACAATCTCTAAGGCATATGTAATATAAATCAAATCAAATTACATTCCTATCTACCTTTGACTTATTCCTTTCGCTTTTGAGTTCTTCTTTTCGTCTTCTTCTCTTTTATAAATTTCTTTTTGTGCTAAACTGATGGAATATGCGTAACAGGACACATCTTTATGCTGCACTTTTTTAAAACACAAATTAAAGTAGACCGCTCAACAAATTTGTTTTGTATAAAATTAATCATTGTAGTAGCATGTCTTTAGCACTACAACGAAATTAATTTATGCAAGTACAGGGTATATTAAATTAAACTAAACAGGTGGCTTTCAAAGGAAACAAGGTAGTATTTTGTAATCGATTATTTGATTATCAGCTTATCATTGTCGACGAGAGCGAGTTGCTCGGATGGTAAGAACTCCTCACTTTCAATTCGAAGATTGCGAGCTTGAATCACCAAGAGAGCAAAAGGGGTGGGAGCTTCTAGGGAGGGATAAAAAAAAAAGAAAAAAAAAACTTGTCATTGTCATTTATATAAAATGAGAGATATATATTGAATCGAAAATATATATATTCAAATTGTTTCCAACAATACATGTGTATATTTAAATAGAAGTAACTACTACAGTACGTAATATCTCAATATATAAATTAAAAAATGATTCCGATACTATAACAAGGGAATAGGACTAAATTTTATATTTTTTCTTTGCGATTATTTTTTTAAACCGATCATTATATATTGGTTTCTTTCATTTTGTTATTATTAGCAAATCATATCATGTATTCATACTATACTTTGATGAAATTTTCACACGTGTTAGTAGAATAATATGGAAATTTGTACATATATAGTTTTGACTTTTGACTATGAATTATGATAGGGAAGTGGGAAAGTAGAGGGTTTTACCGCGTTGTCGGAGGAAAAATATTTATTTAATGATTGTTGACTATAGTGTTAATCAATATTTTGCCATAGAAAAAAACAAGGCAGCATGTCAAATCTCATCCCATCAAACTAGCTACTATTTCTCTAATTTTTTACTAAAAAAATGTGGCTACTCTGACTTTAATGACGTTTCACCAAGGAGTAATATTTTTAGAAGATATATAGGCCGCCCTTGCACCAGTTGATTATGAGTTTGATTGAATTTAGTAATTTTGTTCAAATTTTGAATTTGTAATAAGAATCATTAAATATGTAAAAAAAAAAAGAAAAATTATAAAATTTTAAAATCATGAACTTAAAGTTTTGACTCCGCTTCAATTCGACATTGATCGGATTAGATGTGTGTGGTGAATAAGGAAAGGACATATGAAACATAGGATAAGTTAGGTTCGATTCATCAATAATAGATACTAGATATTTCTTTAGCCATAATTAGAGTAAGCAATTAAATTTACACACGAGTCTTGGTATGGTGTTAATAAACTCGTCTAGTTTCGGAACCACGAGACCTAACCCAGTCGTAACGCAAATATCACGGACGAGAGTCTTCGTAGAATTTAATTAGACTATTTATCATCGAATCATTATTCATTCACTAAGTTATACATTATTCTCAAACTCTTAAATTTCATTATTTGTTATTTCAATTCATATCAATGAGATCTGGTGAGATATGTCAGCTACCAACACCTAATTCCAAATTCATTCTATTAATTTGATATTTATTGCTTCCTTTCTCTTATTCACATTGATCAAGCGAATTACAATAGACAAATTCGATACGTTCATCATATTAATCCATATGTTTTTAAGTCATGTTTATAAATTTAACCGTATCATTTTAGAAATAGACACACGTATTATACACTACAAATAAAAATATATTTGTAGAACAACCACTTGATCGATAAGGTAGCTAGGTCTTTGGCTGGTGTTTTTAATTACTCTTTCTGTTCTAGAAGAAAAGAAGAAGAAACTTTTTTGATCACATGTTCCTGGCAAAACATTATATTTAACTCATATGAGTCGTTAAAGTATAGTAATAATTATGTGGGATCAAATTAGGACAATTAAGTGAAGATTTAGGAAGAACGTTTTCTATCTCAACTCTGGACTCGTATTAATTAGGAGTAAAAGTTTGTCGTATATCCTTTTATTACTACTTTGAAATTAAAACTCAGGTAGTTAAACCTAGTAATTAATTCGTCTAAGTTTTCAATTAAAAGTTATAGCTTTCATTTGATCATAAATTTTGAAATTGAATTTTTGAAGTTGTGATTTTTAGAAATTAAAATTGTGTTTGGATATATATGTTTCATGGGAAAAATATTTTAAGTTTTATAAGTGGAAGTGAAATTTCTCAAACTAATTTTTGGAAAGTAGAAAATATTTTGAATATAAATTTTAAAATTTATAATTGAAGATAAAGATTCAAAATCGCATCAAATTTCATGGTCAAACATATATTTGACTACAAGATTCCAAAATCCAATTCACAATTTGATCAATTTTAATGGTCAAACAGATATTTGAAGATAAAAATTCAAAATCTGATCAAATTTCATGGTCAAACAGATATTTGAACAAAAGGTTCAAAATCTGTTTCACTGCCTGATTCAAACAATTTTCATGTATCCTTAAATGCTAACTAAAAGTACTATTTGGTGGGTTGCTTACTTATTTTATCGTGTTTGATATGTAAGAAAAATAAATTATCCTAAAATTATTTATATATAATCTAGACAAATATCACTATATAGAGTCTCGAGTATCTTTCCTTCGGAAACCAACTAAGACAAGTCCAACACCCCATCTGAATTCGAAATCATGCAAGCCATTATTTGTATGAACTCGTGTATCCATGACGGATATAAGCATCTGTGGGAGGTGGAGCTGGAGGTGGGCAAGTGATATTCGGTGAAGATAAAGTACGTTGGATGGTCAGGAGGACACAATCAATTAGCTAAGACCGAGCACTGGCCACCGGGACTCGAGTTAACTCTTTAGTCAAATGAATAGAATGGCCCCTACTGGGAGGCCCTTAGGGTAGAATTATGTTACCAACTCTCCTGACCTGCAAAATTTATTTTCGCTGGCACTGCTGTGCATTGCGTAGATGATACGAAACAGCAGTGGGGACTCCCAATAGTGTAGCTTAACGATCGATGAAATGAAAGAAGAATCATAAATTTGAGACACAAATTCAAAATTTGAACTTTATAGGTTTCAATTTTTCTGGTTTCTTGCATTGAGTCAAGTATAACTTTAAAATCATAAGTTCAAC
This sequence comes from Solanum verrucosum, assembly GCF_900185275.1. Lineage (NCBI taxonomy): Eukaryota > Viridiplantae > Streptophyta > Magnoliopsida > Solanales > Solanaceae > Solanum > Solanum verrucosum. The sequence continues at coordinate 346,691 of NW_026020014.1, read as the reverse complement.
CATTCTATTTATTGCAATTTTGATAAATATTATGAATATGTCAAATACTAAGTAATATCTTCATATCTGTCACTACCTGTAATGTTGTTTGTAATTTTGCCTGCTCGATCTTGCTAATACACTCATTTTTTAATTAAAAGAAAAAAAAAAAAAAGAGCAAAGTTCAGTGTGCCTAGATGGAAAAAATTAGTTCAATGTATCTAGAGATTCATTTTCTAAATTATAAATTGGGGCAGGTCAGTTGATTAAGGTACCATGTAATTTTATTCTCTGCACTTTTTAGTAGTACTCTTTTCTCAATATTTTTTTCTGATAAAGAGTACTTTTTTCTCAATATTTTGTTACCAAAAGTACATAGGTGCCACGATAAAAGTGTGCTCTGAGCTTAAACTTTTAGATGAAATAGTCACACATTTCAACATGGTATTAGAGCAGACAGAAGTCTTGAGATCAAATCTCACCGCCACCCAAATAAAAAAAGAAAAAATTCACATGCTTGACCCATGAATATAAGAAAATAGCTATATCTCAATTGTTAAACTCACTTTAATTTAAATACAATAAAATTTCTACATAGGCAAATGAAAAATTTGAGACATGAGGAGGGTAAGAGTAGAGGAACATACAGCCTATGTACAAAGGAAAATAATAAAACAGATTGAATCCAACAGATGATTATAGAGATCATGTCTGAACATGTTGCATATTATTTCTATTACATATGTATAAGCTTACAACAATAAAACAAACATGTGAAAGATATCTTTGCACCTGATTTAGCTACTTCTATTGCTCCTTAAGACTGGCACCATTCTTCTAATGTAGGAGTCGCCACGCCCACATTTTTCATATCAAATATGTTCGCTGCAATACAGAAAAAATCAGTGCACATAACAATAGCTCGAGATGAATCATAAATGAGTTGAACATCTACATGAAGTTGAGTTTAAAGTTTTGCTAGAACTTTAGTCGGAGCAGGAAAAACTATTTTCATTCAAGATCAAGTTTGCTAATACGACCAAAAAGAAACACAGCAGAACACATTCGACAATTAAACTGATAAGGATGGCTCGCTGTTCTCAAACAAGGAAGAAACTGATAATTATGCTTCTAACTTACAAATGGAACTAAATGAGTTGTGATGTAAGAAACTAAGAACAAAAAAATACAGAATCGCAAGGTACAAAGTCCTTAAAAGAACTACATAAATTTGATGGTCCTCTTAGAGGAAAAATTAGGCAACTTCAAAACCAACAAAATTAGCGAAACTTAGTTCAAGTCTTGAAACCAATGGCATAGTAAAACTGTTATTATTAAATACATGTAGTATTTCTTCAGAGAAATGATAACTGTCGGCAGTCTCCTAGTTCAAAGGTTTTGCAATTGTTCCAAGATCTAGATAGTTTGAAGGAGCAGTACCATGTCAGACTTCTCTATGACTTGTGCAAGCAGAGGTTACCAAGGACAAACTAGGATGACAACAACAACAACAACAACATGCCCAGTGAAATCCCACTAGGTGGGGTCTGGGGAGGGTAAAGTGTACGCAGACCTTGCCACTACCTCGTGGAGGTAGAGAGGCTGTTTCCGGGAGACCCTCAGCTCAAGAACAACAAATCTAAGTGGCAGGAGAGATATATATAAAACATAACAGCCAATACAAAAGATAGCGTATAATCAACAAATGAGACAATAACAGCAAGAAAGTAATGCGATGCGTGAAACGCAGTAAACAGCATAAGGCTAGGTCTACTCCAAACGCTAACAACCCATACCCTTGCAAGGGAAGACAACACGCTAACCCTACTAACCTTCAACCTTAATACGCGACCTCCACTCCTTCCTATCTAGAGTCATGTCCTCGGTAATGTGAAGCATAGCCAAGTCTTGTCTAATCACTAGGATGACAAATAGTGAAAAAGAGTTCATGTGTTAACTGAATTTTATAGTGCGAAACATGAATAAGTTTGAAGGTAAATGTTTGACGTACTTTCAGATTTTTTTCTGTATTTCCTGATACTTAAGGTTATGGCTTAGATAAGTAAGGATTAAGGATCCAAAATAAAGATTATGGCCTAGACAGGTATGTTTGTAAACGGTAATTTCCTCATACAAGCTTTCAAAATGCAGAATAATAAGGACGCCCTAGTGCCTGATCTTTCAAATATGTAGCAAATTCATCTATGAATCTAACTGTAAATAAACTTCACAAGACAGGACAAGACAAGGTTAAACACTAAAGCATGTATCGATAATGAGGAGATAGTCGACCTTTGTGGCCCAAACTTTTGATCTGGTTAAGTGATCAGTAGTTGTAATTCGTAACTACTTAAAATAAGATATAGCATGAAGTTATTTGACAGTCAATACTAATCAACTTGCCTAGTACCTAGATTAAAAGACAAATAAGTTACTAAAACAAAATATGTAAACAAGCACAAAAACGACTGCTTTGTGTTATCTGTTACCAATGTGTATATCAGGAGTAGCAGCAGCTGTGGCATCTATAATGACCGTCACACGTTGATAGTCCAATGCTACAGCATCAAAGACAGTCTGCCGTATGCAATTTGGAGTTTGAACACCTAAACAAAAAATATAAGTCACTTGACAAATACATACATACACATCAGTTAATCAAATCCTAAAGTCTATAGCCATAGAAAATCTCGATTATAAGCATCTAATTACCAATAACGACCAAGTTGGTAACGCCAATGCCCTGAAGATACGAATGAAGATTCGTGTTAAAGAATGCACTGAAACGTGTTTTCACCAATTTGTAATCACCTTCCTGAATAAGAAGCCCATCAACCAGTTCTGCTCCCACACACCCCTTTGATGTGGGTTTTGGTTTCCCATCACCGTACAAATGCCTACGAAACAATTCAACATCTCTTCCTAATGGGTCATGCTCGCGGACAACCTAACACAAATTGATTTATTGGTCAGAAATGAGTTTAACTACTCGTAACCATCCATTTTAACCTAAAATAACCCATTACAATAACAACTACACCTCCAGTTGGTATCGGCTATATGAAGCTCAATTTAGGTAAAAATCCATTAATATTGTAAAATTTAACTTTACAGTAAAATCATAAAGTTTAAATAAATACCCAAATAATGGGGATTCCACGGTTTCGTGCAACCTCAACGGTCTTGATAACGTTTGGGACAATAGCTTCACCATCTCTAACAAGCATAGGAGCACCTGGTAGTATAAAATCTTTCTGAAATTTAAGTTCAAACAGACAAATCTTCAACAAATGATTGTTACTATTATGCTGAATCAGAAGAAGATTAGAGAAATACCTGCATATCTATGACAACAACAGCTGTTTTGCTCCATTTATCACCATTTTCTGTGCCCATTTGATTATTACAAACTCAGAATTTCGTCCGACTCCACTTTATCTACCTGCTACTTTCAAGACTAAACAATATTTTGAGCGTTGACCTTATTTATTGGATGGGCCAGACTAATTGGGGCCTGGTATCCCAAACTCAACTTTTCTGTGTTGGGCTTTTGATTTAGTAACTGATATGTCTTCCACATTAGAAAAATTACATAAATACACATCTTATTTTATCATAATTTCTAAAGTTTTCTATTGTCATTTAGAAAAAAATTCAAAAATTTCTTCTTTGATACATCACTCTCCTCTCATTGATACATTTCTATACCTCTCAGATACATCCCTCTCCTCTCTGATACATCCCTACCCTCTCGGATACATCTCACCTCTATGTATCCAAATGTCCTATCCCTCTCTGATACATCTCTCCCCTCTTGAATACATCCATTCTCTATGTATCTAAAAGTTTCACTGATGTATCCGAAAGTCCAAATGATGTAACTGAATGTCCTATCCCTCTCTGATACATCTCCCCCCTCTTGGATACATTCATTCTCTATGTATCTGGAAGTCCAAATGATGTATCCAGAATTTATAAATATTAAGAGATTAATTCCATAACTCAATGAGTCAATAACTTAGAATGATCTAATTTACAAAATAGCAAGCAAATATTGTAGGGTATAAGTTAGGCACGATAATTTAAGTTTGGCCGAAGGGACATAAACCAAAGAATCCCAAAAATTATCCCCGACTTTTTTTTTTTAATGTATGCACATTGATTATAAGGAATAACAATACGCTTATATTGCTCTTCCACAACTCTGTTTTCACAATTTAGGTTACTCACACGGGAATTACTTTTGCTTTCTTTCCTCTAACTTCTAAGATGTTTTAGTTCGCTATGTTGTCTCTGGCCTACCCATGGATCAACAGCTCAAGGGCGGAGCTACATGGTTGTTAGTATCCAATTGGACACCTTTTATCGGAAAAAAATATCATAAATATAAGTAAAATGATATACGAAGTGATTAAATAACATATTTTGGACGTCTTTGACATAATAAGCTACTGTAGCCCAATAGCTGCAGATGCCTCAAATGGATCAGTGTTTGCAATTTCTAAACAACCTTTGTAAAATCACTTTTTTTAAAAAGCTTTTGATGACGGATGATCAAATAATTTCCACTACAAGAAAAGTGTGAATTACTTGAGGATTTTCCTGAGAATTAGTATGAAAATTTGGAGGAAAATAAGCTTCCTATAGATTTTCATACTAGTCTCCGAGAAAATTCACATGTAATTCACACTTTTCAAATAGTGTTCAATTACAAAAAATAGTATAGAATTTAACGATAAATTAATGACCAATTTTGACCCCACCTTAACATTTAGAAACCAAGTTGTTCTCTTTTCTTAGAGGATGCCTTTTGGAATATCCAACAAATATAAATATATTGCAATGCAAATTATGAGAAAAAAGACTTAAAAATCAATCAGTATTCTATTGAATGGAATATTATAGAACTTAGCCGCCCAGCCCATTACCAAAGTTTTTTTTTTTTTTGGTACACTCACAAAATATACTTTCTCCGTTCTAAAATAAGTGTCATTATAATTAAGAAAATTATCCTAAAATAAGATTACCCTTATATTAAAGAATTCATCTTTTTAATACGCTTAATTCTCCAAAAATATCTAATAAATAAAGATAGTTTAATAAATTATATATTATATTTATTTATTTATTTATTTATTAATGAAGGTGAAATGAGCTGATGTAATACTTATTTTAAAGAGGAGTATTATTTTTATTTAACTCTTTGGTTAGTGAAATCAAAATTGGTAACGACACCAGCCACTTGTCATTCCAAGCTGCCTCTCTCTGACTTTGAAAATAATATAAAATAAGTGTATATTTTATTAAACACTTTTTTTAATAAAACACAAGTAGACAACATAATGGTTCTATCTTCTTCTTTTTGATATTTATTCTAACATGATCATGAATCGATGATTGTTTTGACCTCTGTTTAGCCACATTTATCTTAATTTATTTCTTTTTTGCTCTTTCTTTTCTATTTTTATTTGGAGTTAAACTAATTTGTATTGGCTTTTAAGAAGTCTTATTTTAAGTGTAAATTAAAAATATGTCCTACCAACACTCAAGAATATGTTCTAGTGACGAAGGAGGTGGTTTAGAATTATGAGATTTTATATTCAATAGACATCACATAAAAATGATCTTTAGTAGCAATAAAGTAACAGTTAGCGGCAATCAATATACTTTGTATGTGTCTCTAAAGTCTTTAGTGATATTGGATATAGTGACACTTAACTAATGTTATTTAAGACTTTAGCACTCTTTATTAAGAATCCAGAGCCAAAAAGACATCTTTTTTCCTCTAAAATACATAAAGGAACACTAATTTATTTATTTTAAAACGAAATGGACAACTCGCTCCTGAGGGAGCAAGATCTATTCTGTTTAGCAGCGTTCAATTTTCTTTCTTTCTCGCTGCTCGGTCACCAAGAAATGTAATTTTTTGTTGTAATAAGAAATAAAAATAATAAGTGATTTCTTTTTATATATCAATAGATAGAATTATCTAATAATAATAAATTAACCACTCTATAACAACATTGTTAGAAGGTGTGTTGGTTTGACATTGGACAAAATGAACAATAGTACACCACTAGTCTTATCACTTTTTGCATTTAATCCTCTTAATTATTTTTTTAATTCAATTTATCTTTTTGCTGGTGGAAAAATGATAGTGGAGTGACCTATGCAAATCCCACCTTCAATAGTAGATCCCTCCCCTTACGTACGACATAATATAATATAAATTAGTGTCTATTCATATTTTTTTTTAAAAGTAAAAAGTAGTACTACTAACTTATAAGCAAAAGAAAAATGTATTTTTTTTTGTCAGGATAATTATTACATGATGATTACATCATAAAGGGAAAAGTGGTACAAGTCTATATTATTCTTAATTTGGAGGTCAGTTAAAAGATATACTACTAGCAAATAACTGGTTAATTTTCAGATAATCACATAATTATCTATGGTCTAAAGAACAACTTTATTTCAGATTTCCGTCACTTCTTATAAAAAAAAATTCTATGAGGATAGATTTTAGAATCAAGATTTAATTTTTTTCTCACTATTATTAATTTAATTATCACATTATTTTGTTGTTGTTATTGTTTTCTATATTGTTGTAATCATTTAAAATTTATTTAAATATAAATTTATTAAATGATTTGGATTATATTAAATTCATGAATATATTAGTCCAAATAAATATTATGGATTAATATAATTGATTTAATTATTTAAATTCAATAAATATGAATTTAATTAAAGCCCGCTCCATAAAGCCCATATGCCATGTCACTTAAATCTGATTGGCCGAAGAGAGTCCTCTTCTAAACACAACTCCTCTATTTTAAAACTATAAATAGGGGTCCTCATAATTCAGAAAAGAGGACCAAGAATTTTAACAAGAAGCTAGAGAAAGCTCGTGGGTCAAAAGCTGCAGATTTCTCTACAAGTTCAAGAGTTCAAGAATTCAAGCATTCAAGTTTCAAGAACATTCAAGATCAAGAACGATAAAGATCAAGAACGATCAAGATCAAGACCGCCGGATTCAAGATCAAGCTCGAAGCCCTTGGATTCAACTAGAAGTCAAGATCAAGATAAAGTTCAAGTTCAAGATCAAGAGAAAGTTCCAAATCAAGTCCAAATCCAAGTCCAAGTTCAAGATCAAGATCAAGATAGAGATCAAGATCGAGATAAATCTCAAGTTCTAGATCAAGCTCAAGAGCCCTTGAATTATATTTGAAAAGGCGAATTCAGAGGAATAATAGAGATTGTAACACTCGCATTTTGAAATAATAAATACGATTGTTGCTATAATTTTCCGTTCTTGATTATTGTTTTCTCGACGCGAATTTTATTGTCTACAAATTCTGGCACGCCCAGTGGGACAATCTCTACCTCTCATCTCAACTTTTCAAGCATCAAAGAATATCAAGATGACTTCTATGAAGAACAACTCCCGATCAACTGCCTCTAAGGCTACTAGCTCCAAGTTCTCTAATGAAGTTGAAGGCATTTTGGGTGTTACCTTTGGAAGTTTCGGAGCTGTTACGAGAAGCAAGACTGCTACACTAGGACAACAAACACTTCAAGTGTCATCCACATCAACTCCAATTTTTGGGTCTACTACTCAAAAAATATCAAGTGTCTCCGCAAACGCTTTAGAAGGAGGAAGCAGTGTTGCTGAAAAGATCAAGAAGACATTGGCTCTCCTTGAGCAATCTGGTTCCAAGAACTCTACCATAAGGGAGAGCTATGATTCAACGAATGAGTCACCTCCACGTGCATCGCGTAATGTGAGTCCATTGAAGATCAACTTACGCGACAATCCATGCTACTCTCCTACATCTCCAATGATCATGCAAACAATGGTGGCTGCTGCTTCTTCCTCTGAGGAACAACTCGCAAATCTGACGAAGTTGGTTGAAGGATTGACAAAGCATGTACAACACCAAGAGTCTAGAATCGATAAGTTGATGGATCGAATGGAAGGACTTTTAGATGGAGAAGCGAGTCATGCGCCCGGAAAATGTGTTGAAGTTCAAGAGATTGGAGATCCTGCAAAGAAAGCACCGATTGTTAATGAGATGCCAGTTTCTTCTGAAGGAATGATCCCACTCGATCGCTTGAAGGAGTTCATTGAAGGCACTATCAAAGATAAGTATGAAGTCTCCACCAAGTCTTCTCATATGTATGCCAAGCCATACACTGCAAGAATTGATAACTTAAAAATGCCTGCTGGTTATCAACCCCCAAAATTTCAACAATTTGAGGGTAGAGGAAATCCAAAGCAACATGTTGCACACTTTGTGGAGACATGTAATAATGCTGGAACATATGGAGACTATCTTGTCAAGCAGTTTGTCCGGTCTCTAAAAGGAAATGCCTTTGATTGGTATACAGATCTTGAGCCCAATTCTATTGATAATTGGGAACAACTAGAGCACGAGTTTCTCAATCGATTCTATAGCACGAGGCGTACTGTAAGCATGGTAGAACTTACGAATACTCGCCAAAGGAAGGATGAACCAGCCATAGACTTCATAAATCGATGGAGGAACGCGAGCCTGAATTGCAAGGATAGGCTTAATGAAGCTTCTGCAATAGAAATGTGTATCCAATGGATGCACTGGGAGCTTCTTTATATCTTACAAGGAATAAAACCAAAATCCTTTGAAGATCTAGCTACTCGTGCTCATGATATGGAGTTGAGCATGTCCTCTGCAGGAAAGGATATGACGTTTGTCCATGACCCTCGCAAAGGAAGAGATAAGCAGGAACCTAAGAGATGGAGCAAATTTGTGCCCAAGAACGACAACAAAGAGTCAATGAATGTTAATGTGTCACCTGTAAAGTTCACTACGAAGGAAGGGAAGAAGCAAAGTGTGAGAACAAATTCAGACCAAAAATCAATCCTAAGGGAAATGCAAGAAAAGGAATACCCCTTCTTGGATTCTGACGTTTCTGATATTTTCGATGAGTTGCTTGAATTAAAGTTCATTGAGTTGCCAGAGATGAAGCGGCCTGATGAAGCTGGAAAAGTTGATGACCCAAATTATTGCAAATATCATAGACTTGTGAGTCATCCTCTTGAAAAATGTTTTGTCTTCAAGGATAAAGTGATGCGATTGGTTAGAGAAAAGAAGATTGTCCTTGATGATGAAAAAGCTAGTTCTAATCAAATCTCCATCACATTCAGCTCGCTCAATCCGATCCAAATACATATCGCTAAAAAGCATGAAGAAGAGTCATTGGAGCTAGACAAATCTCAAGTTGATATAGATGGTGATGAAGGCTGGATTTTTGTGACTAGGCGAAGACGCAACAAGTCAAGCTTACAAAAAGAATCATGTGAGCAACCGAGTAGAAAGAAAATGGTGAAGAAACCGATGAAGCAGAAATCAATCAAGCGCCCAAAGAAGGCGAAGGTAGAAGTGCATCACTACCAGAAACGCCGACATCCTGTAACTCTAGAAGAATTCTTACCAAGTTGGTTGCGCACAAAGTCTACTCAAGAAAATGTTGGGGCATCATGTTTTAATGTTGATAAAGAAGAAACAATGAAGGTGTTTCCAACTGACAAAGAAGGAACAACGAGAGAATCCTCACCAAAAGTGTCTCCTAGTGGCGAAGAAAAAGCAACAAGGGAAATCTCAGCACTGATGACTCCTTCATCTTCTGAAAAGCCTATTGAACCTTCTTCCCAAGAAGCTTATACATGTGATACAAAAATCACATTCACAGATAACGATCTTCTGTTTGGTGAAACACTACACAATCGTCCTTTGTATATGGTTGGTCACGTGCGAGAGAAGAAGATAAATAGAATCTTGATAGATGAAGGATCTGGAGTCAACATCCTGCCTATCCACACATTGAAGGAACTCGGCATCACGACCGAAGAACTTAGTGAAAGTCGGTTGTTGATACAAGGATTTAATCAAGGAGGACAGAGGTCCATAGGCTCTATTAAATTAGAAATTCACATGGAAGATTTGCGATCAAGCGCGTGGATGCACGTGATCGATGCAAAGACTTCATACAATATATTACTTGGTAGGCCTTGGGTACATGAGAATAGAATTATCTCATCTTCTTACTATCAATGTTTGAAGTATCTTGAAGACGGGATTGAAAGGAAGATAGTTGCAGACGATAATCCTTTCACCGAAGTTGAGATGCACTTTGCCGATGCAAAATTCTACTTGAAGAGTTATGTTGTTAAAGGGACAAAATCTAATGATGTCAAATCAACCAAGTCTGACAAGATCATAAGCAAAATAATCGATACAGCTGTCGAAAAGGTAAAAGTTGACACTAAAGTACTTTGTCCCAATCTCAATGAAGGGAAGACCATGTCTTCAAAGAAGAATCTGACTTCTGGACTTCGCTATGTTCCAAAAGTAAAGAAAGAAGAAGTCAAATCATCTAACCTTCAAGAAGATCCATTAAGAGGACTAACTTTTCCTATCAGACGGATTGATGCAATAAACTTGCCCTCAAAGCTGTCAATAAAGACAATCGCTCAAAATCAAGTGCGAGATGTAGCACTCCCTACATTTAGATTACCTTTCTTAGGGCGGGGATGTGTATCCATCCTCTTTTCGCCTTAAAGAATACTTTTAGATTACCTTTCTTAGGGCGGGGATGCGTATCCATCCTCTTTTTGCCTTAAAGAATACCTTTAGATTACCTTTTTTAGGGCGGGGATGAGTATCCATCCTCTTTTCGCCTTAAAGAATACCTTTCTTAGGGCGGGGATGAGTGTCCATCCTCTTTTCACCTTAAAGAATACCTTTAGATTACCTTTCTTAGGGCGGGGATGCGTATCCATCCTCTTTTCGCCTTAAAGAATACTTTTAGATTACCTTTATTAGGGCGGGGATGCGTATCCATCCTCTTTTCGCCTTAAAGAATACCTTTAGATTACCTTTCTTAGGGCGGGGATGAGTATCCATCCTCTTTTCACCTTAAAAGAATACCTTTAGATTACCTTTCTTAGGGCGGGGATGCGTATCCATCCTCTTTTCGCCTTAAGAATACCATAAATTACCTTTCTTAGGGCGGGGATGTGTATCTATCCTCTTTCGCCTTAAGAATATCAGCTGCATGACAGAATTCAAAGTTAACTTCAAAAAAATCACCTGGAAAGATTCTGAAGGTATTAAACCTTGAATTTCGGATATATCGTAGATCTTTGTGTCTAGATTCTAAATAATCAAGCAGCTTGTGATTTCGTCGTTCCTACATCAAGACACAAGAGTTTTAGTAAAGCCACACAAGTCTGCAATTTTCAGCATGACAGAATTTAAAGCTAACTTCAAAAAATCATCTAGAAATATTCTGAAGGTATTAAATTCCGAATTCTGGATATGTTAGAGATCGAGAAGTCTAGTTTCTGGAAAATCAAACCGTTCTTGATTTCAATTTTTCTACAATGAGATATGAATTTTCTACGACAAACATGTCAAGCTGTAAAAAGGGTGACGAAAATCAGAAAAAGGGAGGGAAACTACCTTGAATTATGCCTCTTTCGTCACAGGCTCGTAGCTCACAATCTGTAATTGAAGACAAAATTGTGGATATAATGTGTCTATTTATAGATGTCATGTGATGGGAATAAAATCTTTCTCCTAGTTCAATTACAATTCTTTTTTGGCTAGGACAATAGAAAGGGACATGAACTTGAAATTGAGTAGGATTACAATTCCTAGTTCAATTGCAATTCCTTTTGGGCTATGCTAAAGTAATTGACGGAAATACTCTCCTAGTTGAATTGGTTTACCTATTGCCTTGTAACAAGCGTTTATTTGTCTCCTATCCTGATTATAATTGGTTAGATATATGGTTAAAAGTGGCAGGTAAGCCACATAAGATCAAATACTCACATTCCCACTCCAATTACATGTATTGGAGTCGGGCAATGCCTAAATTAAACATTACATGGGCATGACAGATAAATTACCATTTAATTAATGCTTCAAGTCTAGTCTTTAAATGATAAAATATTTTGACAAGCCTTGAAGCAGGGGGCATTTGTAATCATTTAAAATTTATTTAAATATAAATTTATTAAATGATTTGGATTATATTAAATTCATGAATATATTAGTCCAAATAAATATTATGGATTAATATAATTGATTTAATTATTTAAATTCAATAAATATGAATTTAATTAAAGCCCGCTCCATAAAGCCCATATGCCATGTCACTTAAATCTGATTGGCCGAAGAGAGTCCTCTTCTAAACACAACTCCTCTATTTTAAAACTATAAATAGGGGTCCTCATAATTCAGAAAAGAGGACCAAGAATTTTAACAAGAAGCTAGAGAAAGCTCGTGGGTCAAAAGCTGCAGATTTCTCTACAAGTTCAAGAGTTCAAGAATTCAAGCATTCAAGTTTCAAGAACATTCAAGATCAAGAACGATAAAGATCAAGAACAATCAAGATCAAGACCGCCGGATTCAAGATCAAGCTCGAAGCCCTTGGATTCAACTAGAAGTCAAGATCAAGATAAAGTTCAAGTTCAAGATCAAGAGAAAGTTCCAAATCAAGTCCAAATCCAAGTCCAAGTTCAAGATCAAGATCAAGATAGAGATCAAGATCGAGATAAATCTCAAGTTCTAGATCAAGCTCAAGAGCCCTTGAATTATATTTGAAAAGGCGAATTCAGAGGAATAATAGAGATTGTAACACTCGCACTTTGAAATAATAAATACGATTGTTGCTATAATTTTCCGTTCTTGATTATTGTTTTCTCGACGCGAATTTTATTGTCTACAATTGTTTTACTATCATTTTATCTTTTCATACTTTCCTTGATTTGTTATACTTGAATCAACTATCAAGGGTCCTGATGAAACCACCTTTCTTCTCTACGAGGAATGGATAAGGTCTACGTACATTTTACCATACTCAAATCTTGATCACTTGTAGAATTTCACTGAATATGTTTTTGTTATTGTTCACGATTAATACATATAACTATAAGTTGATAAAAAAAAGGGATACATTCGTAAATATGTTGTAAGGACATTTCTGAAATAATTAAGTTAAACTAGCTTAACCTAATTTACTTTCAAACAAAAGATGTACGAGCCCAATGCACATTTTATTTTTCACACCAATTATTACTACTAATATCCAATTATCATTAATTCACTGGTTAATTAGGGAAAGCGTTAAGTACTTAACTTCTATTTAACTCAAAATAGCAAACACAAAAGTCAACTCTAAACTATTCAATGAGTTTACCACACAATTTTATCGTAGTAACTTAAATTCCTACGCATATATGTTAGTCATTATATTATAGGCTAGCTTAGAGTTGTATCAAATATAAATGCTTATATCCGTTTTCAACACTTCTATTTAAACTCGTAATTATTTATGTATAAAATCAGCTTCAAACACAAAAACACTAGCATATATCAACTATATTTTTTTAATCAGTTAAAGCTAAATGAACTCTAATGTATATACAACAATTACAAACTAGCTTATACAATTTTATGATTATTCATGAAATAAAATCGCAATATTGGACCATACGATAAGACTTATATCCTTGTTCCTTCCTACACTTAATTAGAAATGCAAAATATAATATATAGCATCAGCAACAGTCAACCCTAACTAACTTATTTGAGAGTGACTGCTTCTGATGTTATATATATAATACCATCATCATCATCAACACATCAGTATATTATGGAACACTAAAATTGTTACATTAATTAATAATTATAAATATCCTCCTCCTCCAAGAGCTGGGGCCCAATAATCTCCAACAGTATTGTTATTGTCACTTCCAACATCTTGTGTACAAGATATAGGAACCAAGCACAATCCTCTACTCCTCAAATCCTGAAATATTTTTATTTCCAAATTACCATATTATAAGAAAATAGATGCAAAATGATAAATATATACGGTGCTGAAAAAAAAGAGGAAGCAATTAACATGCAATAACTAAGATGAAATGGATGGAGCTACATTTCTGCTTATGAATACGATAAAACTCAGTAACTCTAGCTTGAAACTATGGTATATATATATATGAAAGGACTCATTTCAAGAGTTTAAAGTTATTGAGAATAATAATAATTAAGATTTTATCCATAGGATCATTCAAGAAATTGAATTATTGTGTGATCTCATAAAGTTGGCAACTTCTGCACTATATATAGAGACACAACTTCTTTTTTGAATAGTAAATTTTGATGATAACTACTTTGATTCTGCTTTTTACTACTAATAATGCAAAGATAGCCTCAATCTCAAAGCTTGCTTTTTTTGTTAGGGATCCAATAAAGCATCAACTTCTTAATTAAACAACTAAGTAGTATATACATATTTTATTTCCTTGAATTCATGAAAGAAATTAGTTATTCATGATAATTATTAATCCAATATATATATATAATTAGTGAGATGCACGTGTATGATGATGGATGTGAAAGAAGATAATATTAGTGATTTTTATTGGAAAATGTGAAGGAAAAGAACTTACAGCAGATTGTTGTTGAGTGTGATTCATGCTTCCTGCTACATTGCCCATGTATGGAGAGCTCAATGCCTGCATGTTTTAGTGCACCACACTAGATTAAAGCTGCATATATGTCCAACTCCTTCCGTCTCATTTTATATAAGTTAGTTTGACTCGATACAGAGTTTAAGAAAGGAATGAATAACTATGAAATTCGTGGTTTAACATAAGTGATAGATATTTTTGTGGATACAAATCATTTCATTAAGGAAAAAATGTATATTTTAAAATTACATTGTTACTTAATATAAAAATATGTCATTTTTTTTAGGAGAGACTAAAATGAAAAAAGTACCACATAAAATGAGACGATAAGAGTATAAAGTAAGAAGCGAAAACAATGGTTAATGAAGTACACTAAGAATCATATTGATATCAATCCTTCAAATTTCAGTAGGTGATTTCTTTCTATTGATTCAAATTTGTTCTAGAGAGTTGCTTGGTGACTATGCTGGTAGAAAATAACAAATATCCCTTTGAAATTAGGTTAAGAGGATGTTCAAGATAACACGAACACCATAATTATAAAAAAAATGTACGTAAAATAATTTAGAAATTAGGTTTTGTGAAATCACCTGAATTTGTGCCTGAAGGAATCTGATGTATCCAATGGCTTCTGACAAGACGGAGGCTGTGTCAGTCTGTAAAAGAGAAAACATATATACCCATGCCTATCACTTCTTCTTTTTCTCATAATATATCACTTTAGTTAAAGACAACCCTTTATGGCTATTTTTTAAACAAAAATTAAAGTGCTGTTTTTGTAATATCATTTTTATTTGTTTCATCATAAACTACTAGTACTACAAAAAAAATTATAAGTCATAGTGTTTCAGTCATAAATATTCTTTACTTGTCTTCCTTATGGGAAGGAGGTAGGATTTAAATTTAATCGATTAAATTCTTATAATTTTTATCAATAAATTTATTATACTTTTGAAATTACATAATAATTTTAGTAGGTTTTCAAAAAAAAAATAATTAAAATTATGAGTTCAACTGAATTTATATACATCGATATAGTAAATTTTATTCATAACATCAACGTTTAAATGATATTTACACGTAATTAGTCTCCATAAAAATAAGACAAGTTACCTGTTGTAACAACATGTAAAAATAATGACAATATAAAAATTAGATGTGTATATAAAGTTAAACTCAGTTTACTTTACCTTTCCAAATGGAGAAACAAGTTGGTGGAGTGCTGTTATCCTATCTCCTAGTTTCTCTTTTCTCACCTGCAATTCCGAATATAAACAAACTAAATTAATGTTGATAACTAACTATTTTGGATACCAGGTGAAAAAAAAAAAAGAGACCAAGTTTTCATAAAACGAATTTTCATATTATATATTTTCTATAATAGTTTTTTTCTTAAAAAGGAAAGTTACGAATATATATCCTTCGACCAATGGTAAAATGGTTGAAGTATATACATTATATATACACTATCAATGTATATGTTGTGTATATATACTTAGTATATATTTTGTAAACTAGATTACTGAACGATTCAGACACGTAATTATTCCATAAAAAAAATATCTAGACAAACATGTTACTGTATATGAAAGAGAGAATTGCCTTGAGAGAGGGTTGAGCTGAAGAATGCTGAACTCTAGCCTTCTTAGTTACCCCACCACTGTCTGTGCTGTTACACTTTATTTCATGCAGCAAAGATATTAATTAATAATGGTTTAAAAAAAGAAACAGATTAGGCAAAACATACTAAAATGATGTAAAAATGTTTTCACAAAATCAAATCACTTATTAGATAATTACGAGTAAATCTCTTAACAAATACAGTACTTAATTAGTAACCTAGTAAAAATAGTAACTAGACTACTATCACATGTTAAAATTCACTGAGTAATTAAAAATTTACTATGACTAAAATTAGTTAGGCTAATCATGGATTATTTGGCTTTTATTAATCATATAATCACTTTTTTCCTTTTGGAATAATACTGATATTGTACTTATTGACTATGAAAAATCAATAAATATGAAAACCACTTTTTTAAAAGTAATTTTTTTTACTTACCTCAGATGAATGGTCTTGATGCTTGACTTCAACCACTTTGTTATTGTTGGTAATTTTATTAGCAGGAGATGATGAGAAGTTAAAAATATTATTATGGTTTAAATTAGTGGTAACACAAGAGCTAGCTGGTGATAAATCTTGATGGTAATTACTATACAGTCCTTGGCTCAGTAATTCTTCTGGTTTTACATTAAAAAAAGGAACCCTAAAACTTGAATTAGATGGAATATTATTATTATTATGGATGGAATTCAAATTTTGGATTTCTTCCCAACTCTCCAGCTTCTTGTATTGATGTTGAAAATGATCACTTATATCAGGTTTTTCTTGATCACAAGATAATCCAGACCTGAAATTTAATTAAAAAGGAAAAAGTAATTTAGAGGAGAATTAAAATTAATTAACACATAATTCATATGGATTCCAATTTGATAGAAAAGAAATATAAAGGAGCTATAGGTTTCTTTTGTAATGATTTTTCACTTTTTCTTTCTACTAGGTTTAGTCGTTGTTGTGGTCGGACTGACTCTATTATGAATTTCTAACCATATTCTATTTGTTTAAATTCTTTTACTTCTTCGAGCTCTAGTTATAGAAAAAAGACAAAGAAGAAGGTATCAACAACAAAATTGATTTTACTATGAGACAACTTATGATATTCATATCGATCTATAAAACTCATAGTATGAAATTTTTAGAAATAGGAAAGTAATTGAGCTTTTTGAATTGTTTGGTAAATGTAAAAGCTTCAATGAGTAAAGCTTGACACAAAAAGAATATTGCAAATACAAAGACTACTGATCTTTGAGCTCTCTACACAAACTCACTATAGCAACTACAACAACAAGAAGTCAACATAAATTACTGCGCCTCAGTCTCAAACAAGTTGACTGTATATATAACTAACTACTACGTACGAGAAAAAAAAGTAGAGAGAAGGAGATTTTACAGAAGTAGCTGGCTCCATGAGCGAGGTAAATGATCTTGACTTGGATTATTATCAGCCAAAAAATTTGAAGATCCATAGAAATGTTGATTTGTCGTCGTCGTAGAAGAAGAAAGCTCATGAGAATCATGTGGATGCATGCTTGTGTTCATCAACATGTTGTTCCACCAGTTATTACTAGGGTTTCCAGCCATCAAGAAGGATTATTCTGAACAACACATCATATATTATATAGTATTATTGTTTCTTACTTTAATGTAAGAGCCACATAATATAAAGAAAGAAGAAGAAGAAGAAGAAAAAAATAAAAATCCTTTTCAATGATTTTCTTTTTCTTTCTTTCTTTTTAGGTAGCTAGCTTTGTCTGTCTTCTTTCCTTGTGAGAGCACCAAAACGAAACTTTGTTGAAGCTTTCAGCCTTGTTTTTGCTTTTCTCATAAGAGGTTCAATAAACCAATGTCTTTTTCAACCAAAGTACTAGCCTTATATTTACTTGGTAGTGTTTCTTACTTGTGGGGTTGACAATTGCTTTGATGCTTTTTAAATTTTTATTTTTCCTCTCTAGTTACTTCTTCGATTTATGTGACACGTTTATTTTTTAGTTGGTTTTAAAAAGTCTAACATACTTATAAAGTCGAAACAAATACTTCTACACCTTCTCATTTTATTTTTTAACGAGGAAGTTTTATCCAAAATTTTACGTATATCAATATTGAATTATTCTCATTTTATTTATTGTTGGGCCAAAGTTATCAGGTTTTGTTATCCTAGACTTCGCTTCTGATACAAATGTTATGACATATTTAATATTTATCTACATATTTTTCAAAATATGTTGACATAAATGGAAAAGAAGGGGAGTATATCCTTGTTTGTGTTTTTAAATTTCTTGCTTTAGCTTTATAGTAAAGGGTGGGGGCAAGAAAAGGGAAAGTGGGGGAGTGTTTTCAGGCCATAAAAAAACAAATACTCGTGGGGTTTTAATTCCTTAATTTGGGGTGGTAACTTTGGGATTGTTATTTTTCTCTAACTTAGCTATATTTATATATATAGATTCTAAATAAAGGATAGCCTACTCTTTTCCCAAGTAATCATTAGTTAATTCATATTTTATTTCTTATGTTACCTTATTATTATTGCAGGTTTTTAATTTTATTTTTCAGTATCATATGAGGCTTAGTAGGCCATCTTAATTTGATAGCATAAAAAGTTACTATACATTATTAGGTCAAATTATACCATTTATTTTAGTTGATTTATGTAATCTTTACACAATTAAAACATGATATTTTTGCAACTTGATATGCAAGAGACACTTAGTGCAGTATATAAATTTAGAAAATTTGAATTAACTAACCAAAAGCAATTTTGCGCGTGCGATTGCCTTGCTGTATATGTGTGTGCGATGGATAATTAAAAGTATATATCCTTATGGTGGCCATCACATTTTATATTTGATGTTTGCCTATTTGGGAATAGGGGTGGGTCTACAGTATAATATATAAATTCACGTGAATTTATTAATTTTTACCTAGATTTCGTATGTATATTAAGAACTTCACTAAATATTTGATAGTGAATTGAGTCAATATATTTTAAATCGTGAATAGGGGTGGAACCAGCTTATAGTCAGGGGTTTATCTAAACTCCTTCAACGGAAAATTATATTATTTATGTATGATTAGTGTGTTCACTTATTCAAATTTTGAACCCCTTTAGTGAAAATCCTGACTCGCGTTG
The DNA here is from genome assembly GCF_900185275.1 of Solanum verrucosum. Taxonomy (NCBI): domain Eukaryota; kingdom Viridiplantae; phylum Streptophyta; class Magnoliopsida; order Solanales; family Solanaceae; genus Solanum; species Solanum verrucosum. The sequence continues at coordinate 327,440 of NW_026020014.1, read as the reverse complement.
TCGACATGTGTCTGGGTTGTTCTTGTGTACGTTGCAGTACTGATCAACTACTTTGTGCTGTCCTCTTTGGCCTATCTGGATCCCACTGACCCATCTATTTACCAACACTAGCAAATTTTATTCCCATTCTCAGCTGGTTGCTCAAGGATTCATATAAAGCCTTCCTTTTTCACTCTTATTGAGTTAAGTATTGAAATGAAACTAGCTATTACAGCAGGACCATTTATATTGATGTATTACAAAAACTAACGATTGATGATTTCAAATATTGGTCCTAGTAACTATAGCAGGTAAGACAAATTCAGATCCAATCATGAGTCTAATTGAACCTATAACATAATTCCAATAATTAAAGCACCCTTTTTATCTTAACTTGCGTTCGAGCTCAGACTGCTATATATATTTTCAAGGACAGGTGTTGTTTTTATTTGAGCTTTTTTGACCATGTAGACCCAACCTAAAAAGGGAGGACAAAGGAATTATGATGCTGAAAGAGAAAGATCTTACCTTCAATGCAATTCATTGGATGATTTACAGCCTTGGAAGTAGGCGGTTTTGTACTTTGGACCTCACTTTTCCCATGGGCAAAACTTCAAATTTCACATTTTATCTTGAAAGTTTGTCAATGGGACGAGCAGGGTCAAAAGTTCACGATCACTCATTTCAAGGTCATTGAGCATAATTTTCTACAATTCATTCACCTACAAGGCCATGGAAAGAGGAGGCCAAAAAAAACAAAAAGATAAGGATTAGTGGACTACAAGTCCCCACGAAATCATACGTTATGATGAACTTTTGTTGCTCAAAAATTACAACTGCTACAAACATTCGCTACAGTAACAGCAACTGGTAAATTTAGCTGCCAATTCTCAGTTAAAATAAAAGTATTATAACCTGCACATCACTTGGCAACTTTACATGCAGATTCAAAACACAGCAAACTGGCTTGCAATTTGAAACTATAAGGAAGTGAAGGATTGTTCTTACCTTTCTTTTCCACTGTTTCGTTTAACTAGGAAGTTACCCTGAACAAAGCTAAAAAAAAGGGACTGCTTGAGCCATCTGGTAAAAATATTGAATCAATTGTGACCTGTGACTGATCAAACTTTTAAGAGAATCTTCAAGATAGACATATAAATGAGATTATAGGAAAGTAAAGCTACATTAAAAAAGACAAGAAACTTTAACAAATGAATGCACTCAATAAAGCAGAAGAAGTTGCTTTATCAAGGAATCTTGATTCCTAGTTCAATTTCTATGTTATCTTTGGGCAACTTTTGATCCATAGTTTGACTGAAGCTTGCCTTTCCCGTCATTTCATTTCACCTTTCAAGAGAATTATTGTATCTGACTAATGTTGTGGACCGAACCACCATGTCGTTGCAAAGCAGCAATCGATCACCACATCGGGGGAAACAAAAAGACGGAGCACTGGAGCACCGTGTTTGAAGACAGTAGTAACAGTAGCTGTATAGTGATGAAGATACATAAAACTCACATGAACAACAGTTACTAACACTAAAGCAATAAATCGACACATGAATGACGTCAACCCAAATGGATGACAAGATGAACGCACAAGTAAAATATCCCCTCTGCAATATCTACAGATACAATGTCTTAATAGTTGACTGACTACCATAGATATTCGAGTTACTTCGTCTAAACTTAGTTTGTAAGCGACTACTTAGTTATACTAGGTAGTTCTTATAGGTATCAGATCTATCCCGATGTGCCATTTTTTCCATCATCCATTTCTTAGGTAAAGTCCTGACTCTTTTTGAAAATTAATTGGTAAGGTAAAGTTCTTTCTAGTTTCACTTCTTGTATTAAAATTTTAGCTAGCTCTAAAATTTGATGCCATGGTTGTTTATATAACACTGGATGTGAAGTTCATTTAAAAAATACAGGAGGATGTGAGGCTCTGAAAATATAAAATATTTTTCTAAACAGCCCTGAAGTGTTTTATATAGCTTGCAATCTATAAAATTACACCTATGTACAGCCCACGCCTCCATATATACAATATGCCTACATAAGCATAAGATTGTTATTCTGCAATGTCATTGAATTCAACTAATTCTTTTAAACTTCAATTCATACTTTGATTAAGTTTTGATATAATAGAGTTCTTACCAAATGCATGAACATTTGAAAGATACACTGTATCGCCATTCTACTGTAAAATTGTAAGCATGCAATACATGCACCTGTGCTGACAAGGAATAGCTAAAAATGGAATGGTTGGCTTTCCTTGACAGATTGGGCACAAAGTGTCATCCACTGAAGAATCTGAAGATTTATCCTTTGAGAATGGACGAAGAAAATTCTTGATGGATGATGAATTGAGAAGGGGAAGAAGCAAGAGCAGCAATTCCTGCATATTAGAACAGTTGATAATGTACTTCCATTCAGTTTTTTGAAAAAGATAACAAAAGAACGTACTTCCATCCATATTGTTTGCTAAAACAGATGCACTCGTCAAATTGACTATAAGCTTTTACTGCAAAAGACCAACTTCGAGCTCCATCACCATCCCCATACCCGCCAACAAAGAAGGCTGACACAAGTTGGAAAACAAGATCTGTTAGCCCTTTGGCAGCATGTACAAAAGCAAAGGGATGTTCTTTCTGGGCCCTTTCCCTTTTTTTTGTAAGGTGAAGGACCTCTTTCTGACAGATGATTGATAGCTAAATTGCAGACACAGATAGATAATTTGTCATCAATATTCCCCTCTTCGGGAATGACCATATAAAATCTGCAACACTCTGCTAATGGATGGAAAATTACCGAGAATTCATGCCACACCAATTGGCGATTCATGTACTCAAAGCTCATGGCTCTGTTCGTATTTGGGCTGCCATAAACGAGTCTTGCTCTTAAAGCTCTTTCAATGAGATTCCTATACCTGCATGTCATTGATACATGTAGAGTAACCAGTAAATCCCAAAATACACAGCAAGTGATATTCTTAAATCCTATCAATCTGAGAGCTATATGTACAGGACACTTGTAGCAGTCAAACCATTTTCAAATGGTCTCATCACTCATGAACAGTATCCTTACAGCAGTCAATGACCGGGTATGCTCAACAGTTAAGCCCTGCTACCAGTAATGCATCTAGGTTTTCTACCCTCTACTTAAATACCATGCTTTTGTCTGCGGCAGGGCCCAAAACCGTGATGTGCGCAGCGCGCCTTACCACACATCAAGCATTATGCTTTAATTACAAGATCAAATCCATGGGTACATTTTCTAACTTCAGTATTATATTTTTTTAATTCCAGTCAATCTAAAGATCAAATGTACAGAACACTCATAGAAGTCAGCACATGCAGGGAACACGCTCAACAGTTCAACCCTTATTAAAAGGTCACATGTACAGGACCCTCACAGCAATCAGCCTATGCATGGAACCCTTCTACCAAGAATGTCACTAAATTTTCTAACTTAAAGTCTTCTTTTACCTTTTTATTTTGTTTTCTATTTTGTGCAATTTTACGTTTTCCTCTATGTGAGGTAAAGAATGCTTTGGAACATCATCATTAACTTATTGTTATTGTGGAATCACCTCAATATTCTGTCTCTAACAGTTCCTGGACAACAAAGCCGTCCCAGAAAAAAATATTTGGTTTCATAGGACAAAGCAATTTCAAAAATGTCCAGCAATTTTTAACCAAAAACTTGGCTCGACTTAGTAGGCAGCCAATAACACAATCCAGCAAACACAGATGATAAAGCACCACACAGCCTTGCAGCTCTGCTTTTGTTACACGCATATCCATTGCTAAGCTAGTGCACTGATTTTCTTTTTGTTAGGTAAATAATTATATTAACAATTGGAGGAAAACCCCATATACAAGCCGTGTACCAAAAGAGAGAACCTACATCAAAATATGATTCTCAAAAAAGGAGACCCAATCTTCAGAAAAAAATTGGGGTCTCAAGGAAACACCAAATGAAAACTAGAAACAAAAGACTATTTTGCAATTTACATCTCTTTTATGCCATAGGACTTCTCTTCCCCCACCTGTAAGCCCAGCTATGCAATGCCTCCTTCACTGTGCTTGGAATCACCCAATGCACCCCAAACCAATTAAGAACTACTCTCCGCAGTCAGCTAGCCACTAGACAATGCAATAAGAGAGTAAGAGATGATCTTTTTTGATGAAATAATAAGAGATGATCACTGATTCAAGTAGCATAACTTCATCATTTTCTTTATTAAATGGTTAAATCAGTATTGTGCATAATGCAGCTGTATGCTATAGGAGTACGTCTATCCTTTATTTTCTTTTATTTGGTGGTCATGTCATACATCTTTTTAAGAAATACGAAAGGAATGTGCAACCAGAGAGAAATGCCAAAAATTTCCGAGCATGCTTTCGAAAGAAATAAGAATTACAGTCAGAGATATACCTTCCTGTAAAGAAAGAGAAGTAGATTACTAAAAGAGGCTGCTTTATAGATCCCTTCAATCCGTTGTATTAACAACCATGCTTGGCGCGCCATAGAACTCTGAAGAAGCCACAAGATTAACAAGTCAATGTTTCATCGTACAATTGACACTTGCAAGTAACTATTTTACCTGTTCAAATTTGTAGCATAAAATTACGACTGCAACAATTCTATTTTGGATGACCAAATTTGAATAGACAACATATCAACAAAAGATTCAAAATTGAACCATTTCAAATTTATGTAGCCTCAGAAGCAGGAAAAAGTTAACCTCTTTTTGACATTGAGCCTTCATGCTTCCCCAATATCATCAAATAGTTCTAAAATGAGCTCTGCGTTCCTTCAAAGGGAAGATCTACTAAATTACATTATACCAAATGCATGACATATTACTTCTACTTATCTCAATATATAGAGCAGTAATGAGTAACTTCTACTCGAGCATGCATGCAAACGAACAAGTGAGATAAGAGTCGAAGAGAACTATACCTGCTCAGAGTTGCCCCATCTTCGAAAAGCAGAAAATGATTAAAGACGGGCCAACATATATTGCCCACCAACAGTAGCGACACAGTACCATATCTTCTGAGCAACAGTAAGACCAGGTCCCTCCAATCCTTTTCGAACTAACATATGCCGAAAAGCAAAACTGTGGTTGGTATCATGAATGCTGATGCAAGAGGCACAAGATCAAAAGTGAAATTCAATTAAGTCAAGCTGTCAACCTTAGCAACTTCACGTACAAATTAAACGAGCAAGATTTTCAAGCCAATCACTCAAGTCCCTCATATTATACACTTAATAAATACTATTTGGACTTCTCAAAATTACTGAATATTAGAGCATTTATATAAAAGTAAAAATTTACAGATCTCACATATCTCAATCTATCTTAAGTAATCTATGAGAGCGAATCCATGGATGGTAATGAATGTGGACTTGAATGTTTTCAGATCTGACCATGGAAGAAGAAAATCTGTTACAAGTGAGGTGGAACCATTATCTGGTAAAAAGGGCTGAATGCATGAAATGGAACTCTTTTAAATAAGTAAAAAGTTCTAATTCATGCTATCAACCATGCACTCAGCCTCAAATCAAAGTGAATGCCTGAACGTTAACCTTAAGCATTTAATAAGTTTTTCAACAACTATTCTCTCCACGTCCCAATTCCCAAGACCTAGAAACATTAAATGTCCCAAATTTGAACAACTTCAACACCAGCAATTGAAGAAAATAGTGAAATTAGTGCAAGTAACAACATAGCATCCAACTGATTAATATAGAAAAAAAGGATTTTTATAAGAGCAACTTTTTTCGTTTTGAACAGTAAATAAAGAAGCGTTTGTTAGCTGCAACTTACACAAAGTGATAAAAGGATTAATTAAGAGACGATATCTAACCTTTCCTCTCACTTCAACCGCACGTTCATCTCTATACCTCAAATTCATTAGAGCATTACCAGTGTAGGCTTTATCAACCCAGATAGAAAAACGCCAGATAAGGAACTCCAAGAAAGCATCAAGTTCTGGCTCATATTGAAATAGCATTCCTGGCTAACCCCAAAGGGAAGAAACAAAAAGAAATTAAATGTATATCAAATTATTATCAGATCACAAATAATGAGAGGTGAATTCTCTGGTAAGTTAGAAAGTTGCACTACATGTACCTTCATCAAAGAGAAAACCTTGACCAACTGTCCCTTTAGCATTGCCGACATTTCAATGTCCAATCTTGCTGCATCTACCTGATTAACTCTTGATATTGAAGCTGGAATGGCAGACTGTGAAAACAAGCAAGTAATGGAAACATATTAGTGGGAGATAAAAGTCAGTTACTAATACATCAAACATACTCCTCCTTAATTCATCTCTCACCCATCCTGGGACCCCAGAAATGATACAAGACAAGGGGAACACTTCAACATTTTTTTTTTTCAAAACCTTTATACATGTAGATAACAAAATTTTCCATAACAAAGTAGGTTAAGAACCATGAAGCCTCATATTCAACTATGCAAAAACATTAGGTGATTTCTTCCCATCCAAGCCTTGATAGACAGAGTTAACTGTGCTGATGGGAGATAATAGGTTTCATGAATTAGTTGGCATGCACACAAGTTGGCCCGGACACACGGTTATCAAAAATAATAATTAAATGAGCTATAAATAAGTACAATTACTACAACGAAACACACGCTACATAGTCATTAAAGGTTTTTATAGAATGCCGCAGTCTATTCCCACATAATATGTCTTTCCTTTTAGCTGATTATATTGCAGCTAGTTCAAAGCAAACTAGCAATACATTAGCATTACAACGAGAACATTAACACCAATTCTGAGTACCTTTTCAACCCTTGCAAAAACATACAAAAGTCAAAACTAGAATTCGCTAGTCAGCCTTAACCTTATCATCACTCACAGCATTGAGTTGAACTCATTGGATGTGACTTAACTAAAACTTAATATAACGTGCAGAAAAGGAAGATGGATAAAAAAATTAAAACGAAGATAGTGATGTACACCTGATGAGATGAAGCAAGAGACCTTATAGTAGGTGGTGAGCCAAGCATCTTCTTGTGGCTGTAGATCACCGGTGGACGAGGATGCTGATGAAACTAGGGTTAGTCCATCCATCTTCTATTACCACAACACAATTTCACCTGAATTTCAATGGTCCCGGAAAAATTGAGAATCTCAGCTGGCGGTTCCAGACGGCAATTTCACAGACTAATTCTGGCGGTTAATTTACAAAATGTTATTCTTATGGGGAAAGGGTAATACACAAACAATAGAGTCCATTAGTTATACATAACATAACATAACAATGTATATCAAATAAGATATTTAGTAATATACAAAATTAATATATATGCATTATAATTTGCTAATATATTATATCAAACGACCTCTAAATATATATGATAATATTAGTACAAAGCTACATATTGCATCTCATTTAATATCATTTTGTATCTAACAGGGGATCGACTATTATTATTAACATTTTGAAATTTTGGCTATGGGAATTTTGATTGAAATGTTATTTTTATATAGTTCATTAATGAAGGACATTATTTGTACCTTTTTTCTTTTCTTTTTTTAATATTATTGTATATGTAAAGAGTTAGTTTAATAAAATTGATATCGTAATTCTCAATTATATAAGCATATATAAATAAAAATTGAATAAATTATGATTATTAATTCATCATATTGAAAAATACTAAACAAAACTCAAAAAATACTAATCTATACCAAATAATTTAATATGATAATGGTATAATATTTTTAAACAACAAAATTATCGAATTAAATTTTTATATCATATACTCACCCCTCTTTACTGTTAATCACCACAGTTAATTATTCCTCCATTATCCATTACTCATAAGTATCATCATCAATCAGCATTGTCACAACAAACATTGAAACTATTGTCAATCCACCATCAACAACAATTATATATCATCAATTGTTATATATTATTCACTATTTGGTATTTAACGTAAAAAAAATTAATCTTTATCTTTTAATAAAAGTAACCTCGAATCTATTCTGGTGTTATCGAAATAACATTTTTTCGTATTGATATAAACATGCATTCGACCATAAACAATATTCGTATTATTATTATATAGTTATGACACAAATCGAACTTGAATAAACATAAAGTTGAGTGTGTAATTGCAAGTTATTAAAACTTTGCGGACCAAACTGTAAAGAAAAAACCTACCCAGGCAAAAACAAATACGGGTTGATTTTATGAAGACCCGTTTCTTATCTTCTACGAGTGGAACTCAAATCCACCATTCATGGCGTCCTCTCTATCTACAACCCTCAAATTCACCTTACAACATTTTTCAGTAACTCTTCCACCACTAACATCAACCACCAGAAGAAAAATCTCAGTGCGATGCGGTCCACGAAGCAACCGTGGACCTCTAGTCAAAGGGCGAATACTAAGCATCGAAGCAATCCAAGCGATTCAAGCTCTAAAACGAGCTCAAAGAACTGACCCTTCCCAAATCGAAGCTCAAGTCTCAAAAACCCTCAATCGTCTCATCAAAACAGATCTAATTGCTGCCTACAAAGAACTTCTACGACAAGACCTTTGCGATTTGGCCCTCAAAGTATTCCCAGCCGTTCAATCGGAATGTGATGTCCCTGATTTGGGGCTTTATGCTGATATGGTCTTAGCTTTGACCCGGACGGGTTTTGCTGAACATATCGATGAATTGATTTGTGATTTGGAGAAAGTGGGAACGATTGAATGTGATGATAAGTCGCTGGTAAGGTTGGTGAGGGCGTTGGTTGAAGGTGAACAGGTTGAATCTACTGTTAGGGTTTATGAGTTGATGAAAAAGAGTGGATGGGGTTCTAGATTTGAGATTGATGAATATGTAGCTAAGGTTTTAAGGAGAGGGTTTAAGAGATTTGGTAAAGAAGAAATGGCTGATGAAGTTGATCAACAATTACAGAGATCGTCGCGATTAGTTTAGGAGAAACATTCACAGATTTTGTTTACTTCATCTTATTGTAGTTCTAGTAAGTATACATTGTTGTTTGCTTCGATTCTATTATATCGAAAAAGATTGCCAAGTCGAACATTGTCATCATTCATCATAGATAGTAATGGCAGAGTCGGTGAATGAGTTTAAAATTTGAAAAACTAAACACAAGAACTAGCCAGCCGAAACATCTAGCCCAAGCTGGCTCCGCCTGTGATCAGGATAATTTCAAATACCCACATAGAAGACGAACGAAAAAAACAAATAAAACCTATCTTATTATCAGTAGGAATCCAGAACTTGAAAGGATTAGTTACTTAAAAAGAATTCATTTTGGCAACTTTTTGTGATGTCTAATACAGAGAGCACAACTTTGTTAATTAAGTTGTATATGTTTTACATCCCAACCACGAAACAGTGTGATTAGTCGATTACTGGTGAACTCCCTCCTATAAACAGAAAAACACAGTTCTTCATTAAGTTATCGAGATATGTGAGACTAGCTCAAGTGGTTGAGTACCTTGCGGGAACACTATTGACCCTTCAATGAGTTCTACAGATGGAAAAAAAGCGTCGACAGCAGGATTCGAACCTGCGCAGGCAAAGCCCAACAGATTTCGAGTCTGTCTCCTTAACCACTCGGACATATCGACCATTTGCTTATATGTTTAATATCTTTCTTATATGTGAAGCAACACCAATATGTTAGTTGGGGGGTGAAAACTATTAATTTGGATTTAGGAAAATAAATGTTGTCTAATAAAATTATCCATTAACAGTGGCTAAATTTCATTTCATTTCATTTAGTTCGAAAGTTAAGTCGGTAATTAAAACAGAAAAGGCATTTGATTAGATACAAAAATACACGAAGGAAATAAAAAATCTTGATTAGATGGGATCATTGTCATTATGTGCGCACTCACATAAAGCATGAAAAAAAGAAACATGATTTGAAAGTTCTTATCATAGGCTTAAAGATAAGCTTCAAGCTGGGGCTAGATGCTTGTCATTTGCTAATTGGATACAAGTTATTTCCACTAGAAAAATATTCCTTCCGTACTGCCTGACTTAACATAAAATTTAAGAAATTAAAAAAAATTAAAATTTCTGATTTAAAACAAATTAACCTTAAATGTGATTAAAAATCATTTCATTAAAGGTAAAAAAAAAGAATTTCAAAGTAAAGTTATTTCTAATTATAAACAATGACATTTTTTTGTGACAAATTAAAAAAGAAACCACTATATAATGACATGACATACATGAGAAGTGCAACAATAATTTTTTTTATTAGTATTCATTGATTTGACTAATTCATATTTATGCAAACATAAAATTTACTAAAGAAAAAATGCTCTACCAATTTTTCTTTTAATTCGCGGAATTGAAATTTGAAATATATAATCAAGAATATCAGTACTCCTTGAAATAGGAGTGAAACATTATTTGGTCACAATTTATGTAAGACATGATAAAGTTTCAGCCAAATTAATGATTAATCATCGGACCATTAGAATTTTCTTGTAATTAATAATGAGCATCAAAATGTGGTGGACCTTAACTTATTCTACAATTGACAACACTGAGAAAAAAAAAATAAACAAGAAAAGTAGTAGTAAGTTTAGTGATACAAAATTGCACTGCATAGAGACAGGACATGTTAAAGGATAAGACCAAAGTTGAATGCTACCTACTGTTACAATATTATGATGGGCAATTTTATTACTCCCTCCGTCCCATTTTATGTGGCAACATTTCCTTTTTGGTCAGTCCCAAAAAGAATGTCACATTTCCTTATATGGAAAGTATTTAAATGTACAATTCTTTTTTTATCCTTATTGGTCCCACTTAATCTTAAAATAATACTCCAATACATTTATGAGGAGAGAGAAAAGTGAGTCTACTTTTTAAAGGGCAATTTGGTAAACATTTCAAAGTCTTCATTTATTTCTTAAACTCCGTGCCCGGTCAAATGTTGCCACATAAAATGGGACGGAGGGAGTATATTATATTATATTATTTAATTTATCATTCTGTTAAAAGTTTTTTACCGATAACAATAATCTGGTGTGATTATGTCATTACTATTTTTCTTCTTTTCATTTTTTCCTTTGCTTGTTATCTAATAAAATTTATTTTATCCTTTAAAATCTATTTTCATCCCATATCATACTATGATTGAAAATATTATTAATATATTACATTATATAACTATTAAAATAATATAATTTATTTAAATGTTATAGTTATCAAATAATGTAATATGTATGTTATAAAACGATAGGTAACACTTCTTCAATCTAATCAAAACAATAGAATTTAGGCATAATACATAAACATGATCTTTAACTTGGCTTCAGCGAATAACTATGCCCTCCAATTTTGAATGTACACAAGTAGACATTTAAATTTGTATAAAATTAAACAAGTAGACACAAGTGTTCTACATGGCATAATACACGTAGGATGACATGTAGGATACAAAATTGTCATGTAGGGTGCCACGTAGGATGAATGTGTTCATTTGCTCAATTTTATATAAATTTAAGTGTCTACTTGTGCACATCCAAAGTTAAAGATCATAGTTGTCAATTGACACCAAGTTAATGGTCATATTTATGTATTATGCCTAGAATTTATGTGCTAAAGTATGGCACATGAAAAGCACATGACAAACTTGTTGGATTTTATTTCTTTTTTATTTTATGATTATATTAATAAAAAAAAATCTTTTTACTATAAATATATTTTTAAACAGTTATTTTTTGACAAGTCTAAAATTTACTTTCATTACAAAATAGTTAGTTTTTTTGTTAGGACAAGTGACCCTACAAATTTGAGTGGTTTTATAAATTACTTGGATGATTATCCTCTCTGACCAGCTTAGCTGGCTAGCACCTTCTCCTTTTATCACTGAGGCAAAACAGTTTAATAAATTATAAGGAGTTGTTAAAAATCGAAAAAATCGCGGAGGAGTATTTTTATTTTTCAATCGGTATTAGAGTTTGACTAATTCAAAATTCGTACAGGTAGAGCCCCATTCGGGGGATAACTCTTCCTATCAAAGACTTTTCAAATCTAATGCCCAAACCCAAAACTTCTTGTTAAAGAAGGAACAATCTCATCCACGTTGTACCACATTCTTTAATGAGTAAATTTTAGGTTTAGTAAACATAAAAATTATATTTGTATGTTATAGCTATAGTTTGTATAATTGCGTTCCATAACAAACTTTATATTTGCTATGGCTATTAATATGTATATTTCGATATATATATATATATACAAAAAAATCAATTATATAATTTGTTTCGGTATACATATACAAAAGAACCAATTGTATAATTTGTGTTTGTATAAAGCGAGAAAGACAAAAGAAAACTGGGCAGGAGAATATTTATATTTGTATAATTATAAGTGTATAGGACGAAAATATATGTATTTGTATATATAATTTTCGCGCACTTTATACAAACGCAAACGCAATTTATACATTTGTATTTGTATAAAGTGAGAGAGACGAGCGAGATTCTCTGGAGAGAGGCGAATGAAAAGATATGTATATATACAGTTTTCTCTCTCTTTATACAAACACATTTTATACATTTGTATTTGTATAAAGTGAGAGAGGCGAGGGAGAGACTGCCGAGCGAGATCTGGAGAGTGGCAAATGAGAAATTCAGGGAGAGAAGCGAATGCCAATTATTTACTATGAATTACACTTAGATCAAACTGTAATTATATCATTTAATTTGAATTAAAAATTTATTATTTTATACGATTTTTCTTTCTTTAATCGTGTCGGAATATTAAGCCCAAGTATATTGAAGTGATTGTTTTTTCTCAAGGCCACAAAAAGTGAAGTGAATAAAATAAAATTTAAAAAAGAGTAGCCTTGCCTAGTTCGACTGTCGGAGTCAACTTAGCAGGTCAAGCCGGAAAAAGCAGTAACAATATTCCTCAGTTTCAATTTATGTGATTTACTTTTATTTTTAATCAATTTAAAAAAAAATGATATATTTCTATATTAAGTAGCAATTTAATTATAAAATATCTATTTTATCCTTAATGAAATAATTTATAGTCACACAAATTTTTATTATTCATTTTGGACCATAAATTTTAAAAGTCTTCTTTTCTTTCTTAAACTTCGTATCGAATCAAACTACCTCACATAAAATAAGACGGAGTGAGTATTTTTTTTTAATGATTAGCTGTCAACCCACCACGGCTTAACCTGCCGGCTACGAGCCAACACAGTACCAGGTTAAACTGTAAAGCCAACATGTTAATTAAATGTCGAGTTAACAGTAAAAAATAGTGTTTCTTGTTCTCTTACACCAATTGTATTTTTTTATTATTTAAAAATGTCCACTTTTTATTTTACTTTACATTTGATTAAAAACTCTACTTTGCAGCATAAAGATTAAAGTGTGTGTTGGTGTCTAGGGAAGCAAAATCATGACCATCGGCTGATTCAGTAATGTTGTTAATCTAAGTTGCTTATAGGGTTTGACTTATATATACTATCGGACCAAAATATATATCTTACATCATTAAATCATTTTTTTAATTTCTATTTGGTGTCGATTGCGATATCCACATTGTAGCCAACTAGGTTTGAATTTGTGTTGAGAAGTAAGCTCTTTAACAAAGGTGACTCCGTATCCAAGGAGGATTCGAACCCGAAATCTCTTGATTGAGAATGAAGAAGTACTTACCATTCCACCACAACTTTAGTAAGATGAAGGATAAATATAGCAAGATATTTATCTTATTTTAAATATTACAATATGTCGGGATGATTCGGTTGATTAGAAAGTCAGGGTGATTATCTACACGAATGATTTTCACATAGGGCTTATCCATTGCGCACAAATTACTCATCCGAAGAGCCGATGTTGTAACAATTGCGGATTAATTATTTTGGGTTTCAACTTTTTTTTTACAAATTTCTAATTTTAAGGACTTACCAATATATATTGTAAGATTGACTTGCAAGTATAAAATTCTTTATAAATGATTATGTATATATAACTTAAACTCAATATGAATATAACTATTCGTAAATCGTACGTGGACATCTCTTGGACTTTAAGGGGTCGTTTGGTTACTGTATAAGATACATCTTATTCATGTATAAAAAGTTGCATTAGCTTTACTATGTTTGGTAGAAGTTTTGTATTAGGTATAAAAGTCAACATAACTTATACCATGTTTGGTTGGTAAGAATTTAAATGTTGTATAAAAGTTATTCATGTATTAATTTATACGGTGTTTGGTTGCATTTTTTGTAGTCCTACATAATTAATACCAACATAACTTATGAGAGAATCTATGTATAAAGTTATGCAGGGTAGAAGGTGAAATAAGTTATGTGGGTATTAGTTATACATGTATTAAAATGATAAATTACAAATTTACCTTATTAATTTGTTTTTTTTTTAATTGGAAACTTTACTGTTTTCCTATCTACGTTTGTTGTTTTTATTTCTTTTTATATACAGACCATTTTCATTTCTTTTAGTTTATTTATTTTTAATTGGAAACTTTACGTTTTTCTATCTACGTTGTTGTTTTTATTTCTTTTTATATATAGACTATTTTCATTTCTTTTTATATACTTATGGTTTTTATTTATTTATGCAAATATAAATATTTTTTTAATATTAGAAATTTGATTGTATATTTTTTACGGTACATATGCTAATCAAATATTAGCATTATATATTATTCAGTATATTCCACATTTTATTAGCATGTATTATTATTTTGTAAATAATATATATTAATAATTTACAATAAGTTTAATATTCAATAGTTAATAATTCATGTATATTAATCTCTACATAACTAAATAATACCTACATAACTAATATCCATATAGCTAATACATGCATAATTAAACCAAACATAACTAAACCCTTCATAACTAATATCCATATAGCTAATACATGCATAATTAAACCAAACATAACTAAACCCTTCATAACTAATACATGCATAACTAAACCCTGTATAACTAATACTTGCATAACTAAACTCTGCATTACTAATACCTGTATAACTAAACCCAACATAACTAATATCTGCATAATTCTAACCAGTAACCAAACAGCCCCTACGAACACACACACCTTTAATTTGGTAATTAATTAATTAATTCATTAGGATGGACACAAGCGTGCAATAAAGAGAGCTAGAGACCTCAGTAAAAGTTATGAAGAAAAAAAAAGTGTTACTATTACAAGAATCAATAAATCATTCCCTTTGTTTAAAAAGAATGACCTAATTTAACTTGGAACGAAATTTAAGAAAAGAAATAAAACTTTTTAATCTTGTGATTATAAATAAAAGTTATGTCAAATGTACCAAAATGCTCTTTAATCTTATGACCTTAAACATGTCACGTGGAAAGTTAAAATTAAAACGTTACCAAAAAGAAAATGAGCAGTTCTTTTTAAAATGGAGAGAGTAGTAATTAGTAAGTAGGAAATGAGAAAGGCCCCTTTGAACAAACAAAAGGAAAAAGAAGTAAAAGAGAGAATCAACATATACTTTTTTCCTTGTTATTGACAGTAGATAGACAGATTTTTACGTGTAAGCAAAAATAGCAGAAAAGGCCTTAAGCGGCGTCAATTAAAGAATCCTTTTCCTTTAATGGATGATTGTTCTTACGTTTTATGTCAGCTTTCACCAATTCTTATAATTAAATGTCTTCTTCAATCTTAATTTTATTTCATCTGTTTTCCACTTCATAAGAAAATGACAAATCTGAGATAATTTAAATCATTATTTTGTGGGCCGTTTTGATATATCGCTTTCTCCATATCTGATGATCGGATCGACCTACAATATCACTTCACACAAATCACTAATTTTTATTTACATACGACTCAATATTTGGTTTACATTCTATGTGTGGTTCATTTAGTGTGCACAAAATACTCACCGCATAACGTTCACTTGAAGGACAGAAGCTATGACAGAGATGGTAGCGGCTACTAAAAAAACGAATTATAAATTTACTAACACTCATAAACTTTATATCTCAATTTCGTCCATTATTTATATTATCTCTAATAGAGTGTTTTACAAAGTATGTTTAGTTACCTCAAGCATGGTGCCAAATGAAGTGTGTTAGTATAAGATTTGAGTTTAGATTTTTGGGATCTTTTTTAGTGAGATGTATAAAAAAGTAATATTAAATATGATATATTAGTATATTAAAATTAGTAATAATGAAATTAGTTATGCTAAAAATTGAGGATTGTCTCGCTTATTTTTTTTAAAATATTAGTAGTCGTAATATTATGATTATAGTTTATTATTTTTTGATTTCTATTACTTACTATTTAGTGTTTTTTGTATTTCAATTATCATAATATATGTTGCAATTACTGGTTTTTTTTCAGAATATATTGTCGTGCTTTCTTTAATATTTTGTTATCCCTTTTTCACTTTCGCTAAAAAAAATATTCCAAATGGTTTTAGAATAATTTTTCTTAATCTGAATGGTCTATCGAAATAATCTTTCTATCTCACAAAGTATGAATAAAGTTTACATACATTACGCCCTTTCCATACCACACTTGAGAGACAGTAGCAAAATGAAATTTACCATAGTTTAGAAACACTAGCAAATAAAACTCATTATTTTAAAGTTAATACATAAATTATTTCTTTTAAAGAAATAGATGATATAGGAAAAACAAAGGAGAAAGCACTTTATTGGTGAGTCTTTGGCAGTATTATTATTAAAAGACAAATAATTGTGTATTTGCAGCAAAAGATACTGTATTTTCATAAAAAAAAATAGTAGTACTACTTGTGAACGGACTTTGTCTACCACAGAGTTGGTTCTAAGTGGACTAAAGTTGAAATCATCATCATTACTTTTTCCGACCAAAGATTCTAAACACAAAATGTACAATTACCACTACCTAATTACTTTCTTTTAAATAATTCCACTAAAAGTAATTCTTTTCTTTCGTGGACCCCATAACAAATTTTGTGGTCGTTATTCTTTGAATGCACATTACGTAAATTTATTATACGTAAATGTTCATATAAATCATACATACAAAAGATATAGACTGCCCCAAGCAAATTCAATGCGATGAACCAATGGCAAAAGATGGTTTGGTGCATATTCTTCATCGAAAAATTATTTGGTGTAAGAAAGTTAGATGTTAACTAATGTGAATGTCTATTTAATTTTGCAAACTCATAGCACAATCGAAAAAAAGAACTGCACCTTATTCGATGGTGGAACTAGAACTTTTACTAACAAATGTCTAAATATAAAGAAGTAAATTCACGAATAAATCAAACAATGTCAATATGATATATATATATATATACACACGCTCCTCTACAATAACTCACAAATCATATAAGAGACATAAATCGTATTAGACAAACTCACTACAACGAGCTCAATCAAAAAGATGTTGACAAGATAAATCAATTCTTGACCTCCATGAAAATACTACCTGCTACATAAAATCGGCCTAAACTATTTTCTTTAACTACTATTTCACAGAAAAATAATTTCTTGATAAGCATCTGGAATAGTAGTTCCAATATTACTATAGTACACACTACACACTACACAGTTCATTTATTCCAAAAAGAAGTCTACAAAAGCACCAAAAGAAGTCTCTTTTCTGCATCAACAAAATTAAACCACCTTCCTTTCTCTTATAACTTTAAAAAAAAAAAAAAGTTCCTTTCTTTTTCATCTCTTCCATAGTTTCTTGAATTCTTGTTGAGAAATTCATCTTGTCTGTTTACTTATTTGTGCTCAACTTTCCATGTCTGTACCATTAGAACATGATTATATAGGTCTATCAGAACCTTCTTTAATGGAAAAAAGTTCTGATAAGATTTCTTCTTCTTCTTCTTCCTCTGTTCTCAACCTGAAAGAGACTGAGCTGAGACTTGGGTTGCCTGGTTCTGAGTCTCATGGGGTTTCTCTTTTTGGCAAAGATTTGGACCCTTTAAGCAATTTTACATCAAGAACAAAAAGGGGTTTTTCTGATGCAATTGATGCATCTGGAAAATGGGATTTGTCTATTAATTGCAGATCTGAAGCTGATGGGGAAAAAGGAAACTTGTTGTTTTCCCCAAAAAGAGGGAATGGAGGTTCAAAGCCTGTTGAAGAAAAAAAATTTACCCCTCACACTTCAAAGTTAGTAACTTTTCTCTTTTTCTTAAATTCTTGAATTTTTGTTAGTTTGGGTACAATTTTTTTTCTGCAATTATGGGTTAAAGTTTGGTTATTTTTTGTGTTGTGGAATTAGGGCACAAGTGGTAGGATGGCCACCAATTAGATCATTCAGGAAAAATACACTGGCTACTAAGAAAAATGATGGTGAAGGAAAAACAGGTTCAAGTTGCCTTTATGTTAAGGTTAGCATGGATGGTGCTCCATATCTGAGAAAAGTTGATATCAAAACTTATAGTAACTATGCAGAGCTCTCATCAGCACTTGAAAAGATGTTCAGCTGCTTTAGTATTGGTATAATTTCTCCCTTTACAGTTTACAGCATGCAAACAATGTAGTATTTGTTTAAGCTTTTCAGAAACAAGCTAGAATTTTGAGTCTATGGGTTGTGTATTTTAGAAAAGATGATAGCTTAATGAGTTTCAAATACATTATTTAACACAAATATAGGGTCTAGAGTCAAAGCTACCGGGTTCTCCCGAAACCCTAAGCATAATTGTAGCTTCACCCCTGGAAGCTTTTAGGAGGACAACTCAATCTCTAAAGAAAGAGAATTTACCCTTACAAAGGTAGCGGTAAGGTTTGCGTGCATCCTATCCTTGTCGGACTCCAGCTGTAGGATTACACTGGATATGTTGTTATTTGGTGTATTTTTCCAAGACTAAGAATAATGCATTCAAGTTGGCTTGGATACCACGGTTATAGGAGGAAAAAACAAGAATAATTGATAGAAGTATATTGAGAAAAAGAATATAACCCTTTGAATCCTATCTTTGAACCGTAGTTTCTTCTTGTATCTTTTTAATCCATGAATTGAAGAGTCTTTTTTCATTTTTCTGATAGGCACTTTTGAGAATTGTTATTGTTTGTGGGTGTTTATTTGGTTTGAGTCTTGAGATTGCGTATGTCTTAAGTGATACTACAATTTTGTGACTATTATTCAGGTCAGTGCGCCAGTGATAGACTTCCAGGGCAAGAGAAACTCAGTGAAAGTCACTTGATGGATCTTCTCAATGGTTCTGAATATGTGCTGACTTATGAAGACAAGGATGGTGACTGGATGCTAGTCGGCGACGTTCCTTGGGAGTAAGTTACTACGCTCCAACATTTTGTGTCAAACATCTAAGTCTGAAGACAACATTATGATTGGTTGCATTTACTCATTGTTCTATTTGGATTTTACAATAGGATGTTCATAGACTCATGCAAGAGATTGCGGATCATGAAAAGCTCAGAGGCAATTGGGCTAGGTATGTCCTGTGATCATGTTTATGCTATGTATTACTTCTTTTTCTCTAGTGTCCAGTTGATAAACTATATATGCTTCAAAGTAGGTTTAGAATGACATTTTTTCTCTTGCTTTGCAGCTCCAAGGGCCATAAACAAGTGCAAGAACCAAAATTAGCGACTGAAAGACTAACCGTCCAAGGGTTTTCTACAACGTCAACCATCCTTTTTTTGCCCTGTTTGTATCTGGAATTAGACTAGATGTGTAGCATCCCCTGAAAGGGAGAGAGCTGGTTTAAGAAAATATAACCGGTGATAAATTGTACTATGGTTACTGTCTGGAATTTGAGTGGCAATTTTTGCTTGCACATGCAACCTGCAAGATTATTTGCAAAACATAAATTCATTTTTAAGCATATAACTAGCTATTATTCTGATGAAACATAATAACTTCCAAGTTCTAACCTACTAATTACTAGTAACTGATCAAGTTATATTCAAGAATTCAAAACAAGCAGGATGGAATGGAATGTTACTCCAAACCCCGAGTTTTCCATGCTCGTGTTTTTGGAGTGCCCTGTCAAAGAGAATGAGGACATGGCTAAGGTTTGAAATAAATTGACTATAGTTTGAACCTTGGATTAGTTTGTTCAAGGGCCATCAATGTTAGCAAGTCTGGATGGCTTGCCTTTGATCTGCCATTTCCAGTTCAATCCCCAAGAGAAGCAGCTCATTACTGTGTGCTCAGTTAGTTGACCTACAGAAGCAAGAAGGTTATGGTGCCAGGAGTTTCCCTTTCATGGACTCGAGCAGAAAAGCTCAATCTGCACCCATTGCTCATCTATCGACAAATACTGAACCATCTAGAGAAGCTTCTGAACTGCTCAAGCACAGTTACTTCTCAACCTCAGTAAAGTTGAGTAGATGTACAAGTGGGCAATAAAAGGCTAGGAAAACATCAGGAGTGGGTCTCAATCATTCTAACATACTAGTGATAAAGACTAAGATATTAGCAAGCACAAGGAGAGTTGTTTCAACATAAGCTATTTTCTAGAATATAATTTACGAGCACATTATACAGATGGGATAAATTTAACTCATCAGACATCCGTTACTCTGCACAAACATCAGAGTGACCAGGAGACAAATGGACATCTGAAAGATTGTAAGAGTAAAATCTATTGGCAGCATAGAGACAGCCTCTCAAGAGTTGCACCAGAAAGAACTAAAAGAACAGTTAACACAGAGATCGCTAATACAAAACTACAACTTATATGCAGTGGCAACCAAAATCTCATTCTTGTGACACCTGAAGATAGACCATTTGAGTGTAACCATTGAATACAGATGCCTCCAGTCCAGATAACCCAAGCCTCCGAAACAAGCCATACCTGCCATCTTCAACAATAGGACTTGATGCACGAGCCGGATCGTATCTCGTCTGATGAGTTAATGAAGGACCAGCCACAGGTGGAAGCTCCCAGTAAACATCTAACACTGACTCTACAAACCTGCTATTTTTAAAATGTTCTGCATAAGAAATGGCCTTATTGCTGTGGTTAAAATCATCCCGCATCTGCCCTCTCACACCCCACCAAGCTTCACCAGGACCGCAAAGTTCATCAATATCAACAGCCTTCTCCCAGAATTTCTTCCTTCTTGCTCTGATCCTTCCTTCATCACTGTCCTTAATGCAGCTATGGCCTCCACCTGGAATGAAATTAGAAAACATGTCATGTAGTAAGAACTAAGTATTGCACTGACTATAAAAGTCGACGAATAATTTCACAAATTGAAAAGGCATTCATATACTGAACTGGCATGGTCTAAGCATAGCATAACTGCTATTTGATCTGTCGACACTCTATACTAGAGTGTATTTGTATTCGTTTTCTTCATATCAAGATCTCTTCCTATTATTTTCTACATATATCTCATCTGTTTACCTTGGTTTTCCAATCTCATAATCAATTAACTGATTCTTTACAAATGCACTAGATAAAGGTGGCCTAAACAGAGAACAATGTGTTTACTTGGTTAGACAAGCAAAACAAACAAAAGTTTCCACGATAAAGTATGGAGTAATACACATTTTGGAAGTGATCTCAATATTCTATAATCATGATTTGATCTAAATTTGAATTCTCTGGTTGGTACCACTAGGACAATTGATTTCCTAAAATTAGGATTTTGGGTTGAGATGACTGAGCTAATTGACAGGTTAATATCACATATCAGATGGCACTTACCCAAAAAACTCCCAACCTGCAGGGTTTAGATTTGGATAGATAGCCGTTAGCAACATATTTAGCATTGTATTGTTCTTCCAGCACACTGTATATTTAAAAAAACACAACTGTATATTCTAATGAAACATCATGCCACTGACTTCTTGTCCTTTAAAAATATCAACATCCTTAAGCTTTGCATTGCAAACAAATTTCTCATGGGAGAATAAATAGTTTTACTGCTCCATTAGGAGTTTCATGGGAGAAAAATACTTCAGCACAACAACAACATACACAGTGAAATTCCACAAAGAGGGGTCTAGGGAGGGTAGAGTATACGCAAACCTTACCCCTACCACATGGAGGTAGAGATGCTTGATCCGAAAGACCCTTGGCTCAAGTGAAGCAAAACAAAGGAGTAATGAAAAGGAAAAATGGCAGCGGAAAAAACATGGAAACTAATAAAAAAGCATTGCAGAGCATACATGCAAGGAACAACAACATCAACAAAATAGTGCAACCTAACATAAACAACAGATGGTAACATATAACAAAAGCAAGAAACTACATGAATAAGGCTATTACTATAGCACATGATCTCTATTTATTTGTTACTCCACATCGGAGTCAACAAAATCTCACCACGATTTTCCAAATAAAAACAGAATCAACTTAGAAAAGGGAAAAACCAGAGAGATACAATAATGACCGGATAATGCTTGCTTTGGCTTGACAGAGGAAAAACAATTGTTTAAAGTCGAGGTGAAAATATACCTCTAATATAAAATTGATCGCACATCTGCCTGAAAGAATAGTGGTCTCCAGTACCAGTATCATAATTGTCCTCAAACACAAGATGCCTAAACCCAGCTTTTAATGCTTGCTTCAGTCTGTCAATCAAAGTTCAGATTTCAAACAGAGAACAGTGAGACATATTTGCAAAACAAGTGGGAATCGGCAAAGCCATAGCATCATTGAATACTGCTATGGATACGATGACATTAGACAGAACAAGTGACTGAAGGAATTACTCCTTTAACAAAACTCAAAATAAAGCTATAGAAGTTATACCTTTTCAATTCATTTTGATGATCATCAAAAAAGACAAGAACCTGGCTACGATCCTTGATTCCATGCTTCTTCATAACTTTCCCCCAATCAACATTTCCAAAATCAACAAAGTCTTTTCCAGCGAAGTATGTGCAATTCTCATCAACGTAGGCAGGCCCTTTCTTTAGATACTTCTCAGGATGACGGGGTGTAAGTGAGATGATTCGTGTATCTGGCATTGCTTGTCTCAAGACCCAAGTTGAGTGTCCCTTGAATGCACCACTCTCAATCATCAACTCTGGTTTTAACCACCGAGTGATAAACCAGAGCCCGAAGCTGTGATCAAAACCCATACCATACATGTTATTCTTGATAGGCCGTGTCTCATATATGGGCACAAACTCCTCCAAACCTTTGATTAAATCCTTTGTGGTCCATTCAACAGTTCTGTCATGTTTCGTTCTGCCTTTTGACAAGAGTAAAAATTAATTAAAGGTGCATTGGACCATGTGAATTTCACTGCTTAACAGTTGAGTTTCACAGATAAACAACACAGGAAGAATCTTTGACATTCCAGAAAAGGTGAATGACATGCATACACACATGTCTAAACAGTTGTTTCATTTGTTGACCATAGATCAGAAGTGCTGCTTAAGACTGTAAAGATGATAAACCATTTTACTTCTGCTATGACTGTATAACAGAATGAAGCCACTAGAAAGCCAATTATTCTGGTTTATGCCATACTCTGGAGATTATAATCATCATATATGAAAGAAAATTTTAAAAACTACAAAGTGAAGCAGGCTATAATTGATCCAGATTATGCGACACTCATCATCTACAAATGATGCAAGGAAAAAATTCTTGGTCTTGGTCTTGAAACTAGATGTAATTTCTGGACATCGGAATAGGATTTTCAACTATAGTAATGTCTTGAAACTCAATGTGCAGATTTTGGACATGTATGTATGATTTTCCGTTATAACAATGAACTTCCACAATCAAATAGGAAACTATCAGTTAGATAAAAACAATAATCTGTACCACTAGAATTATTATATACACCTAATTCCTCCATTAACTATATGAAGCAACAATCTATGCCACTTGAAAATTACTCTAACACACCTGATTCCTCCATTAACTTCACATGTAATAACAATGTTGTTTTGTTTGAATCAAGCCATTGGATCCTATTACGAAAGTGACACCAAAATAATACAAAACGTTAATCCAGTTACTTGCACCTGGACAAATCCTACAGATGAACCATGTACAACCGGAAAACCGTAGGTTTCGATTTCACAAATCAATAAAATCTACAAGAAAATAAATGTACCACCGTTCCTCCGAAGGAAATCGAGATGTGTTCAATTGAATCCATTTAGAGAAAATACACTATCACGCAATGCTCAACGAGGAAAAATGAAACCAGATCTGAATATACACTAAAACTGAAACGCAATGAACTTACACCAAGGAACGCCGAGAGATCCGAAGTCCGTTTCAAGGCCTTCGAAGCCAAAGAATCGCAAACGAGAAAGGTGATCGGAAGAGGAAGCGGAGATACATACTAAGTCGCGAGTGTGATAGACGAAAGAAGTTACCAACACAATCACAAGCCCTATGAGAAGGCATGGCCAGAGATGTCCAGTTCGAATCACATAATTTGTAACCCTCGTCGCCACAGATATGTGCTTCCGAGTTTTGGATTCGTCGCCAGCTTCATCGCCGTCGTCACTGACCGGCGTCGCCCTGCGAGAAGAGAGCACCCTTTCCAGCATCGTCCTCGTTGTGCTCTACTCACTCTCACTTCCCTGCTCTGTGAAGAATCCTTTTTTATTTGCTCAACACGGAACTTGGGATTACTACTAGTAACTACTCCAAGGCACTGAAATGCTTAAGTTTTAAAAATATACACTTTGACCACTCAACTTTTCACAATGCCCTTGAATGATTGATATTTTATATCAGTATTTTCATTTTTAAAGTCCTTTATAATTAATAGCGCACGCAATATAATTATTTTTTCCTTCATTATAGAACTTAGGACCAATTTAATCACGTTTTGAAATATATCAAAGAATATTTTCAGCATATTTATCACTTAAAGGACCAAATCAAATCAAAGCTCATACACTAAAGATTATTTTGATCATTTTTCAATCCCCTAAATTTTCAAGGTGAAAATGACAAAAATAGTCTCTCTTTTTTTTTAAAATTTTGGGATAGATTCATAATAATTTTGAAAATACTTTCAACAATTTTAGTCTTTTAATAAATATTTAATAGAAAACTCATATTTGGAGGTATAATTATTGAATTCATGCTATTTCTAATTTATTTCTAGAGATTGATATATATATTTTTGGTGCAATTTCTGGTATATTTTGTCTATATTTTAGTACTTCCTTCGTTTCAATTTGTTTGTCTTAATTTGACTCAGCACAAAGTTTGAAAATTTTAATGAGATTTTTAAATCTTGTGGTATTAAATTAAAGATATGTCTCGTGTAACAATATGACATACAAAAAGTTAAAATTTAAAGGTAACTAAAAAGAAAATTCTTTTTAAAATCGACTAAAAAGGAAAGGTGGACAAACAATTTGAAAATGGAGGAAGTAATTATTATAGTTTTTTATGTTATAGTTTCTAAGATTTGATTAGGCTTTTATTTAATGTTTATGTTGATATTTTTCTTTACAATCTTTTTCAAATCTAACAACAACGATAAAATATTTAAAATAATCACACAAATGGACGCAAGATAAAATTTCCATAGAACATACACAAATCTGACCATTACCTCCTAGAAGTAAAAATAGACTGTTTCCATATGATTCTAGGCTCAAATCTAACAATTTGTATCAAATGTAACAGATATAATTTGCCAAATATTTGATGAAAATTAAAATTAATTTTTAACAAACATAAAAGGATCAAAACTGTCAAAAAAATTACTTTAAAAATTATTTTGAACCTACTCCTAAACACAAGGGATCGTTTTGCCATTTTCTCACTTTTCAAGCCAAAACTACACATTTTGGTCAAAATATCATTCTTCCGGCTGGTGAATTTAATTTCAGCGCCACCGCCGTCGATAGAGATAAAACAAATGATAGCTTACCGGTCTTTTTTAAGGTG
Source organism: Solanum verrucosum (assembly GCF_900185275.1). Lineage (NCBI taxonomy): Eukaryota > Viridiplantae > Streptophyta > Magnoliopsida > Solanales > Solanaceae > Solanum > Solanum verrucosum. Next base: position 301,591 of record NW_026020014.1, on the reverse strand, counting down.
CACACTTACCATTTGCAAGGTCTTTTCATTCTCTCAGTGAATTAGAGATTTAATACGTAGCTTTTTTACTTACCAATCGTCTTCCACAGCGTTGATCTTGCTTGGAAATTCACAAAGGTTCATGTAGTACCGAAGCGCACACAACACTTCCAGGTACACCAATCGCTATTTCTGTATAGAAATTAAATTTAACAAGGAACCGAAAAGGTGATGTTGAAATCGGGTAATTGTAATTGTTGCAGAGGTGTTTTTCTTCATGCGGTTTCAATTATAACTCGAGGACGCATATTGAAGGAGGTTTACGTGTTGACATGGACCGGAAAAAACAGAAAATGGTTGCTAAAACATGGAGACCTGTTTCTACTCAATCAAGGTCTACTGAAGGTGAGTGTTCCTCACTTGTTAATATTAGATTGAGTTGTATTGGAAATTCTAGGTCGTTAAGTTTTCTGTACTTTCACGTTGCTATTGGAAGTTATTAGGTATCCGAATAATTGAAAAAATAGTATATTGTTATGTCAGGAATATGATCTTATGCAATATGTAGAATACACTGTTAAAGATGTGGAAGATTAATATTGGGATTTGGAAGTTCAGGTGGTTTAGGTGATGAGAAGCATGATTTTGTAGGTCAAGTGCAAGAAATTAAATGCACCGTCTCTTCGTATGAGTCAACAGTTCAGAAGGCAGTGCAGGTTAGTGAAGGCATTGACCTAGAAGGACGAGCAACACCTTCTGCTGATGATGAATCACTTTCAGCAGCTCAGAAGCATTCAGTTACAGTCAAGGTAATCTTGTTGGGTTTTTACAACTTGACTAGCTTTTGATGTGTTTCTGTTTGTTTTTTTCTTTTGAATCTTCTTCATCCTGTTCTATCAGTCAATTCATTGTCTAGGACTTTAGGTGCAAGGGTTACTTAAATGCAACATTAATATGCTTTTTAGCTATATTAAAATTGAAAAGAAGAATAAAATTTTCCCAAAATAAGTGGGAATATAGATTACTTAGAGCATCATGGTTACTTTTCTTAAAGCAATGTCTCTGAGCAGCTTCTGTCTGAGCATAGACATCAATGTGCTGGTCAAGTTGCTAGACAAGAAGAGGCTACAACATACCTCATGGAAAGATCAGCGAAGTGTATCTTCTCCTTTTCTGTACGTATTAAAAAAAATACTTGTAAAAATTTGAAGGAAAGCTATAAGCTGCATTCATTCCAAACACACAACAAACCTGCCTGCCAATCTGTCTTTAACTTCTTATGTACACATTTGCCCATAAAACAATACAACACGTGATGAACATTCTTTTTTGAAACTGGTAACAAGTATATGTATATGTGTATATATATATATATATGAAAGACATTACAAAAACCAACCAAGCTTAGCTCGAGTGGCAAAAGGTGGAGGATTTGTGGTTTAGGTCGCAGGTTCAAACCCCACACCATGCAAAGTGAAGCCTGGTATTTAAGTGGAGAAGGGTAGAGGGGCGGACCCATTATCCACCGAATTTAGAAGGTTGTGATTGGTCCAAAGGGCGGGTCATAAACGGATTTCTCGGTTATCAAAAAATAAAATAAAAATAACCAACCAAGCTTAGGCTATTGCTTCACAAGGATTCTATCATATCAACTATTTGGTTCTGCCTCCTTGGCATAGCTTTCTTTACAGCAAAAATTAAACAAAAGAAGACAATTCATCTTCATTTTCTGCACAAAATTGTATTTGTCTTCAAAACCTTTGTAGGTCCTCTCCTTCCAAATTGTCCACCATATACAAGCAGGGACAACTTTCCATCAATTCTTCTGACCAACTGCCCAACACGTGATTAACCTTCTAATATAACAAGTTGTTAACCTAACTAAATGCTAACACTCTTTTATTATTGACTGTTTCAAGTTTCAAGTTTCAAGTTTCAACTCTATCTGGATCTTTGAAATTTCAGTGCATTCCTCAAAAGGGTTTCCAGTTTTTGCTTTCAAGTGATGGTAAGCATGCAAGTTCATGTGTTGCATCAGATGGAAATCCAGAAGAGGTCCATTATCCGTGAATGATATGGTACTGCCATATGCGTATTTTGCATGCCTTGGGAGGACACTAAACTCATAAACAAATGTTTTTAAACTACACTATCCTTGATTATAGAAATATCTTAGTTAATTTTTCTTACATCACTAAATCTGTGTCTGTATGGAAGAATCAGTTGTATCCACATGAATTTGCGACCCAATAAGACTTGTCACGTGGCTAATTAGAAGATGAAAGATGTTAAAGACCTGTAAGAAGTGTTCAACTTTTCTGATGTATGTCTTTCGTTTTATCAGTTTTGTGTCATTATTGTGATTAATTGAGTTCTTACCCGTACTGCTCACCCTTTTAATGAGTAACTTATTGAATAGGTCACATTTTCTGGCTGCATGTGCAGTGTGTTACGTGGTTGTTGTTCTTTACGCGATCTTCACTTTGCACTAATGACACTTGTTATGGATGGTTTTCATCATAAATTCAGAGTTCTCCCACTAAATTGGCTTTCAATTTTCTGCTACCGTTATCATCTCATTTCCAAACATATCTGCAGGCAGGGGCTTCCTTGATGCGTTTTATCAGAGGGAAAGGGTATGACTTTCTGTGTGGATTCTTGTGTATGCTAAAAATGAGGGGCTAATACGTTGCTTTGATATTCTGCTTATAGAGGTGCAACACAGAGGACAATTGAGGAGGAAATGAAAGTAAAAATCATACTTCCATTCTCGCGGAATGAGGATTGCCTCAGTGGGTTGCTTCTTTATTTATGGCTGATTTTGATTGATTCAGCTTTTGTTATTGATTAAGTTATTATTCAATCATAATGATATTTGTAGCCTGATTTTTGCTTCTGATAACGTACTGTATGATTTCTATGACCTACTTATGCTGTTCCTGGACCCTGGTATATTAAGTGATCAGTTAGTTGATCAATCGATGACGTGTCAATCTCAAATTAGTTGTGTTTGGTGATGATTTATGTAGTCTGCTCCACTTGGGCAATTTTTTTTTGAGGCTGCTCCATTTGGGCAATTTCATTCTATTAGGCTGTCTTTTAACACCGCTTAAAGGTTCATTGTAACTGAAAGCTCTCTAAATCTCGTGCTCATCCCTGTGGACCTAATGTAGGTGTAGAAACAATGGTTAATCCTTAAATCACATAGTTGATCGTCTGGATGGATCCTTTGTTTTATTCTGCATTGATTTTTAGAGATCATAGATCTTTTTTTTTGTGATAACCTTCATGTGATTTTAGATCTATTAACACTACCAATCGCCATAGTGTTGCACCTACAAAGTAGTGCATTTGGATGTCTATGTAGGGGAGCAAAACCATCTTGGTTACCCTTCCTCAGTTATTCTTCATGTGTCCTACTTGTATCCTCTGTCTGATGTAGTTATTTGTAATCTTATCAGTATTTAGTGATATTACGGTTTTTTATTTTCCGATTTCCAAGCTTAAGCTCCATTCAGGTCTCCTACCATAGTTTGTTGGCCAAAATTTTGGAGGTATGCTTTGATAATGTGCTTTGATCTATTCTTTTCACTAGTTATGATAATTGGCTTTTGGTCTCTCCTTTGTGATTGATTCTTTATTAGTAGGTCTTTCAATTGGGGGATTAGCATCCACTTCTCTTAATGTTGTTACTACTTGTGAAAGCCACTATTCCATGTTTCTACAGAGTAATTGGAGCTATATTCCTTTTGTATTGGTATATATTGAATATGGGTCAATACTAATTTGAAATCCAAAACAGCTATGTTCAACTTTTTTCGTTTTTAATGTAGTGTCCATAACATATTGCAGTCATAGAAGGCAGTTCTGCTGAAAGTGTGGCAAGAGCATCAGATAGAGTCCAAGCTGTAATTGATGAGGTATGCACCAACATTTGATTTTTTTCGTGCTAGTAGACAAATAAGGCAAAAAAGGAATATTACTTTTTTATCTGTCAAATTTTCTAGAGCCTATAAACTGTGGTAACATGTAAGTATCTGTTTTTGCTCAGAGCTTTTAATTTTATTGTTTTTACTTCTAAAAATGGTCATGCTAATGATTATTGATGAAATGTAGCTGCTGCATTATGGGACCAACACGAAGTACCCAAAATATATCTTACTGTATGTCATGCCTTGCCTTAGGAGCCTTTTCCTGTCATACTATTGGTCCAGGTACCACTTGATTTTGACCTAGAATCTAGTGTGAGCATTTGAAGTTGCTTTTCAATTACCTTTTGAAGGCTCCCTCTCTTTCTCTCTCTCAACTTAAACTAACATATATGTGTTTACTAGAACTCTTAGCTTTTCATGGCACTCACATGCAACTAGTAATTCATAACTTTCAAATAATATTATTTATATCTAGAATGCTCAAGTGTGATCCGTCATACTTGCTGTTGTCATGAGGAATCTCGCTCAACTGTAGCTTGGCGTTCTTGCTTGTGTTATGAAGGATCTTAATATTTTTTTATCTCATTTTTTTATTTGTTGTCACTCAATAAGTGTAATTTGTGCCTCCTTTTCCTGTAGACAGTTAAAAGCCGAAATCTTGACTACTCTCACTTTGTATCACTTCCATTGGCCATACATCCTGAGCTGGTCAACAAGCTCATCAACTTCCAGAACTCAGTTCTTGGAATTACAGTAGTTAATGAAGATGAAAATTTGGAATGTGATTCAAGTGGTAAAACTTCTGATTCGGAAGGTGAGCAGAACTTGAGCGAACCACAGATTGCAGTGGAACTCAAAACTGAAGATTCTAATGATCGTGTTAAAATGGATAAAACCAACATACCACTCGTGAGTTACTCGCCTAAAGTATCTAAGTCCTCTACCTCAGAATCAAAGGCTTCTAAACTTTTAGGTATAAAATCTAAGTACTATGCTACTTTTATCAAAAGATAAAAATGGATTTGTGTACTGTGTTGTTGTAAAAAACTTCTGTGCTGAAAATTCTTATCTCTGCTTTTCCTTCTGAAGTTCATTATAATATCTATCCCTAATGGGAGCATTATTTCCTTCTTTATGTCTTAATCTGTGACCAAATTGACGAATGCTTTTCTTGTCAACAGATTTGGGAATTGAGAAATCCATCTTTATTAAACCAAAAACATTCCACTTGACTGTGCTCATGCTGAAGCTTTGGAATAAGGACCGAATTGAAGCTGCTGCTGAAGTTTTGCGGGTAGATGTTTGTAATTACATGGTCATTTTCTTTTGTTGTAATATCATTTTCTCTGTCTAACTTTTCAAAATAAAATATTTGATTTCCATCGTCTTTCCAGAGTGTCTCACCAAAAGTAATTGATGCTTTGGAGAGCCGACCTGTGTCTATAAGACTGAAGGGTTTGGTAAGTCTTATTCCAAGTTATACAATTATGGATTTCAGGCTGTTAGGTTATACCTTATAATCATACACTTACTCCTTGGCAGAATAGTCATTACACTTGCTCTTTATGATCTTTTTTTCCAAGTTTACTTCTTATGATCTTTTATTTGTCTGTGAACATTAGGTAATGACATCTGAAGGTGTTGCTTGAATATTTGTGTTCCTCCTAGGTTATATCATCTCTTAATTGAAGCTAATTTTGTTTCTACACTGAGCTAGTTGATTATGAAACTTTAACTAGCATGGCAACTCTTTACCCTGAATTTTTGTCTGTGGAGTTTATATTTGCTTTAGCTGTTCTTTGGGTGAATCATCTTTTACTAAGTGGCATAATAAGTAAAGGCTAATGCCCAAGAAGTGGATAACCTATCATTGGTGGGCATGAAATGTTTGAGACTAAAATCTCTAGAAACCCTTTAACTTTTACTGAAGTTGCATGCAAGTTATATTACAAAATAATTACTCATGGACATAAAAAGTTCAGATTAAATTTATAGAAACCCTTAAACTTCTACTGAAGGTTCATGTAAGCCCTATTACAAGATTCAAATATGTACTTTAAAATTTCAAAAGACATGCTAAGAGAAGTGATCAAAACACATCTGCCACTACTCATCCCAGCTCATGTCAGTAGAGGCCAAAACATGAAAATGAAAGGATGCTGTAAATTGAGCAAAAGATGATTAATTGTTTTCTTGCTGTCGTGGACATACTTCACTGTGAAAGTATTAATGGTTATCTCGATGCAGCAAACATATGTCGAATCTAGGATTCATTGATTAAAAGTAAGAGATGAGTGACAGGAAACAAGGGAAGGATAGCCCTAGCGGTAAGGATTCTTCATCTACCACAAGATTGTTAGTTTTAGTCATGATGAGAGCAAGGTTGGAAAGGGTCACTGTTGGGATCCTTTGTAGGGGAGGCGGTGGGCTCCATTTGATGAAAGACATCTTAGAGCAAATCACCTTTCAGTACTCACAGTTTTTAGTATTATGAGCCTAAGATTATTGAAAGATTCATATAGGAAGTGTTAGAAACTAATGGTTTTTATTATTTAGGTTCATACGGATGTAGATCATCTATATCTTTTTTTCCCCAGTATTAAACATTCTTTAAAATTTGACTTTCACTCTGTCTTTTACTTCAAAAGTAAAATGATAGATCTCATACTAGAGATATTTGAAATATCCAACTTTAAGGGTCAAATCATCTAACATGCTTGTTCTTTTTTTTCTTTTTATTAGTATACATGTTTTGAACGTGATACTCTATGTAATATTGCCATGCACCACAAAATTTCAATAGTTGATTTTAGTTGTTCTTCTCAGTAACTTTGTTGGATTTTCCCATTTATGAGAGTAATTGCCAGGCTAAGGATACAGTATTACTTGCTCAGATATGCATATTATCCACTCAAATTTTATTGTATGGATTCAAATGTCTGTTATTGTGCTATAATAGTTTGCTAGTTTCAAATATTTTCTTGTGGTTTGATTATTTCTTATCATTGGCAGTGACTAGGGATTTATTAATAAGCTAATGGCTTGGGGGAAAACACTAAAAAAAACTTGCTTTCAAACAGGATACAGGGAATGAGTAGTCATATTATTGTTAATATATTTTAAAGAAACTGTCACAAGTGAAGAAGAAACATAGATCAGGCCTGCTGACTTTATACGTTTAAAAGGAAGAATTACCGAAAATGACAACACGTAAGAGAAAGTGTAAATGTAAAATAGCAAAATGACTTTTAAAAAAAAAAAAAAATTCAGAAACAACCCAAGGGTAAATGTGTATTAGAGCCTTCGAATATGCCACTGGTAGCAATGTTGACCTACTTGGAATTAGGTGAAAGCAAATGAACAAAATGATTAAGTACTGCAAAAAGAAGAACATTTGCTCTTATATTATATTTAGAACTCCTTTTCATGGGACACCATTCTCTTTCTATAGATGCTTCTTCAATTGGTTGTTGTACGTGTGTGTGTGAGAGAGAGACTATATATCATGTATGCTGGATGTTTCTTGACTGTAGCTTCTAATGAGATTTCACAAGTTCACCATTTTTTTCTGGCTGGAACTCAGATTGTTTTTATTCTGTAGGAGTGCATGAAAGGTTCTCCAGCAAAAGCTCGTGTTGTATATGCTCCTGTGGAAGTAATTGGTGGTGAAGACCGACTTTTACGTGCCTGTCGTATCCATAATTTCTGGTGTCTTCTTCCCTCACCCTACCCATTTCTTGAATCTGTCTGCTATTTCTAAGGGAATTTTTTACCTGCGTTTGATATTCCTTAGCCTTTCTAGAGGTGATCACCAATGCGTTCATTGAAGCTGGTCTTGTTCTTGAAAATGATTTAAACCAGAAGTTAAAGGTATATCTTTCAAGGTGTTAATTCTTTATTCTGGTTAATTTTGTCGGCAATTTCTTTATTGTTTGTCTCTGTATTTTCATTGATGCTGTGTTCAAATACTTTGACTGTTCGATCTAGTGCTGCTGCTTCTTTGCTTTTCCTTCCCCCACTGACCCCTCCACTTTCTTTTCTCATAAAAAGCAATTTATTCATCGCAAGCAAGGGCCTAAGAGTAATAGACACCTGGTAGAGAATCTGTTAATACAGTCAGAAATGGTGCAAACCTCTTTTGAAAAGTGAAACAGTTCCCTTCTCTACCAAGAGTAAATATGTCTACATCCATTTTACTTCTGACACCTTCTCGAACTCAGCATCCTCAAACCCTAACTCATTCTCACCTTTTGCATTCCAACTTTATATGTTTGGAACTTGTTTGTTCTGTTGCATTATGCTTGCTGGTGCTTTCTTGTGGTGGTCATTTGTTTTGTTCTGGTATCAAGTATTTAATAATTGAAGATTATGCTTTAGCTCATTCGAGTACGTTTTATCTTTTATAGTTACTTTCAAGAAAGGCTTGACCCCCTAAAACTGTTTGTGGACTTGCACTTGATAGCAGTTACTTCTCTAGATGTATTCTATTGTCGTTAGTGGCCTTTCTCCTTTTACATTTCTAATACCAGAATGCTTGTATAGCTTATCCATGACTGTCGTGGTGAAAATTGCTAAACTTGTATTGTTTTTATTTTTGTTATCTTCTTGTTTGATAAGTTCCTGATAAGCCTTTTCTGCCCCTTATGCAGTTGCATGCCACCATAATGAATGCGCGGCACAGAAAAAGGTGTCATTTTTTTTATCTTTTATTGCATATCTTGTTTATTTGTTGGCTTAAAGTCTCTATCCATGATTCTATCAGTTGCATAATTTCATTACTTTTAAGGTTAGCACTGACTTACTGTTCTCCAATTGATAGCAAAAAAGGATCAAAAAAGGTTGATTCCTTTGATGCACGAAAGATTTTTGGTCAATATGGCTCGGAAGACTGGGGGGAGTATCTTATCCCCGAAGCTCATCTTTCACAAAGGTTTGTGTTCGATGACGATGGCTATTACCATTGCTGTGCTTCCATCCCATTTCCTGAAGAGATGCAACTTGATTGAGTTGTAGAATCTAGGTTTATAGTTTGTTTGTTTTCTGTTATTGGTAGTATGTTCTTGTAGTTAGTTGTGTTGAATCGCCAGTATACTCTAGGCCGTTTGATTGAAGCTGAGAGTTGTTATTCTGTGTGTGACCAATGTACCCTGAAAGCCACATATGCCTCTCTTTTTTCTTAACTCAATATCATCTGTAGAATTCAATAAATTCATGTCCTGCATTAAGCAACATGATGTACTTTTTTTTTTTTTATATAGTTTGGACAATGATATTTTGTGCTTGAAGATGGTTTCCCATGGACTAGCACTGCTGCTTCTCTTCATTTAACTAGGATGAACTGCTTGTTCCTTTAGCCTCGCTTCTCTTATTATCTTCTTGTTATTTTTGCTTCTGCTACTGCCTTTTTTTTTCCATCTCTTTGAGCCGAGGATCTATAGGAGACAATCTCTCTACATTCTCAAAGTAGGGGTATGATCTGCATATACACTATTCTCTTTCAAGCTCAGCTGTATTTCCCCACTATAGGGGGTTGAAGTTTGTTGCAACCTTTTTGTATTTATTTAGTCGATACATTTGCCTAGCGAATTCAGATTAATCAGACCACGAGTTATAGATACTAGATGATTAAACTAAGAAGAAGGCGCCAGCCTTCAAATGTTCCAAATGGCTCACCTTCCCCGCCATATTTTTTTCCTAGTTAAATTAGCAATTAATTATTATTTCTTAACAATCGTGTAAAGTTTAAACTTAACAGGATAAAAGTAGGGGTGTACATGGCCGGGTTGGTTCGGGTTTCTTAAATATCAAACCAAATCATTTGTGTCGGATTTTTAAATTCAAGACCTAGGGGAAAGACATTCCAACCAAAGATATTAATGATTATGAGATCAAGTGAAATTTACGTTGAGTTTCAAAACTATTACTTCCAAAATAGTAGTTCATTTAATTTGAACTTTCGCTGAGTAAATCTAATAAGGAAGTATTTAAAGTGTTTTTAACGAATTTTTAGTTATTACATTTGAAATTTGAAATTCGAGATCTTTAATTAAGAGTGAAGAGACTTTAATAAAAATATAATAAGTGTGATAACTGACTATGAATTCAATGAAATTCAATATTTCCGGTATGAAGCATAGATGCATATGCAAAAAGATTACCTTCAAAATACTACACTAGTTTTGAATCCTTAGGTGTGTTAGGTAAGGAGGAAGTTGAATGTTATTACATTTTTCATGTTTGATTAGTTAAAAAAATGGAAAAATATTTTTTTTAGGAACATAAGTTCCTCATAAATGAGAAAAACGATTGTCATAATGAGAATAACCAAGAAAAATAAGTTTGACATTGATTGTGTCATATCCACCCTCCAACACACCCCATCTTCACTCTCTCACTCTTTGTAGCCCCCATCACCACCATCCTATACACCACTTCCACCTCCTATAATATTTATCTAGATTATACATAAAAAAATATTGTTTACATGTCAAAACAAAAAAAAAATCAATTATTTTCTTAAAAAAATCTATTTTTCATGAAAAATATTTTTCCCGGTACCTATTAACATACACCCTATTAAAAATTAGAGTAAATTTTCGAATATGCCTCGGATCCAAAAATCATACCCATTATTGATGTTTCAAATCACATGGATGAAGACTATTTATGAGCTTTGAGACATTTCAAAAAAGCATATGACTGCCAGCTAGGATTTTTAATATTTAATTTTAATATTATTAAAAATAAACATGAATAGATATGCATTGACCCTTGTACAATCTCATATTCCCCTTATCATGTTTTATGCTAGAGTGAAAAATCTCATGAACTTCATTATTTCCCTATATAACTTTATTTATACTCCTCCCGTTCCTTTTTATATTTCATTTCTACTATAAATAGTTGGTTCATAATACTTTATTATTACATAAAATCATTGCATTAAGCAACATGATGTACTTTTTTTTTTTATATATAGTTTGGACAATGATATTTTGTGCTTGAAGATGGCTTCCCATGTACTAGCACTGCTGCTTCTCTTCATTTAACTAGGATGAACTGCTTGTTCCTTTAGCCTCGATTCTCTTATTATCTTCTTGTTATTTTTGCTTCTGTTTCTGCTACTGCCTTTTTTTTTCATCTCTTTGAGCCGAGGATCTATAGGAAACAATCTCTCTACATTCTCAAGATAGGGGTATGATCTGCATATACACTATTCTCTTTCAAGCTCCACTAATAGAGTTGTATTTCCCCACTATAGGGGGTTGAAGTTTGCTGCAACCTTTTTGTATTTATTTAGTCGATATATTTGCCTAGCAAATTCAGATTAATCAGGCCACGAGTTATAAATACTAGATGATTAAACTAAGAAGGCGCCAGCCTTCAAATGTTCCAAATGGCTCACCTTCCCTGCCATATTTTTTTCCTAGTTAAATTAGCAATTAATTATTATTTCTTAACAATCGTGTAAAGTTTAAACTTAACAGGATAAAAGTAGGGGTGTACATGGCCAGGTTTGTTCGGATTTCTTAAATATCAAATCAAATCTTTTCTGTCGGATTTTTAAATTTATAAACCAAATCAATAAAACTCGGGTTTTTTAACCTCGGGTTTTTTCGGATTTTCGGATTTTCCCGGTAAAGTATTCATACAAACATATAATTTACTTGTACTTCAAATATTTCTTTAGTCCTATCAAAATACAACTATCTAAGGTGTTTCTTAAAAAAATAACATAAAATATGATATGATTAATGTCATTAAAATATCAAACAAAAATAATAATAATGAAATCGCGTAAAACAAATATTGCAATTAACAAGTCATAATGAAAATGATCATAATTTAAAAGTATTAAATCATGCTAAAATTAGTTTAATAAGTATTAGTTACATGACTAAATATTAAAGGAAATTAAAATTAGATTATGTATTTTAATTGTCTAAACCAATATAAAACTAAAGAACAAATATTCAATATTATTGTCATTCTTAATGTTGAATTGATTTTCTTTTTGCATTAGTATTAATTTGATTTTGATTTAAGTTTTATTATAATTACCAACATCTGTGGACTATAATCTTTATTGAACCATTCAAAATTCTAATTTATAAGTTTCAAATTTGAAAAAATATATTAAAAAATAAAAACTATGAAAAAGTATAAGAAATATTTAAAAACTATATCAAAGTAAATATTTTTATCATAAAATAAAAAATTTAAATTATGTATATAATGCCTGGCTGGTTTGGTCTCGAGTTGATTTTTTTTAGTTAAAATTAAATCAACCCAAATATAATCGATTTTTTTTTTTCAATACCAAACTAAGTCAAACCAAATCACTAGTCGGTTTTTTTTCTGGTTTGACTCGATTTTCGGTTACGTTTTGTACATCCCTAAATAAAAGTAAATTAAAAGTAAACCGAGGGAGTACTATAAAGTACAAATATACCCAAATAGAAAGTTTTGGGTCAAAGATAAAGATCCAATAGAAACTCATGAGGATCTAGCAATTACTACTGGTTTGTTATAAGTCACTGTCGTTCAGTAAGGATTCAAATGATATCGGCAGACCAAAGAATCAATAATAATGGATATGGGCGGTCAAATAGCCGCCTCAAAAATTAGACTTCACCTTCAAGAACCAATAATTCATATAATGTCGTTTTTGCTTATAGTTAATTGTCGATGAAGACATATAGACGCCTTCTCATTTATTGCTCACTATCTTCTCATTCAACACAACTAACCATTCAAAGTTTGAATGTCTTTCAAATTTCATTCATTCCTATTTGTGTCCACAAGTGGGGGTGGAGGTAGCAGTTTGATAGAATTAAAATTTTGAATCCGCTTATTTTTGGAATATAATTTGCTACCTATTGAACACTATAATTTCTTAGTAATTTCTTGTCATGTATATGTAATACACATGTTATGTTAATGAAGCCTTTTTAATATTTCCAATTTGAAATACAAAAGTAAGGGAAATGGTGGAGAAAAGAGACAATAATGGATTAGCTAAGAATCACATTATTATCGATCATTAGAAGATGTTTATATATAATAAGACATTTCATTATCTGAATTCGTCCAATATTTCGAAAAGAATAAAATAACTTTAATAATATATATCCAATCTTTTAATCACAAAAAGAGAGAGATTAATAAATTAAAGTAGGCAATAATTGTTGGAGAGAGACATTAATTAACAATTAAAGAATATACACACCAAAAAGCTAATATTCCACAATGGCAAATACTTTAATTCAAAAGTATAGGCAACTACCAAAACACGACAAGAAGTTTCGACCAGATTCCTAATCTATCCATCCCTGCCAGTGCCAGCAACTAATTACCATTAATATTATTAAACCCCTAAGTATTCAATATAGCATTAGCTAAACTAACAACGACAATAATAATATACTCAGTGTACACAATTTCTCACAAATAGAATTTAGAGAAGATAGAGTGTACATAGATTTAACTTCTACTTTGTATTATTATATTGATAAATTTTTTATTCAAATAAATTATCTTTCAATTTGAAAATAGAAATAGAAATAACGAAATAAAATGCTATTAAAAACTATACATGATTAAGTCCACTTAAATTTATATCCACACATTTCATAAAAAAAAATCAAAGAAAAACTAGGCCCCCCCATATTCTCAAGTTTATAGTTGGTCGGTGTATTTGGTGGACCAAACTTTATTTGTCTCAGTACTCATGCCACCATAATCTCTACTTTTCTTTTTTTTGAAAAAATAATAATCATTATTTACCCCTTAGAGGACCCCTCCACCGTTCAATGTCCTAAAAGTCGGGTCACATGTTTTTTTTTTAATTATTTTATATTTTATATTTGAAAATTATTGATTCGATCAGCTTGAATTTGTATTAATAAAAATGAATAAATGAGTAATTTAAAGAGCATATTATAAGTTATGGTCATTAGAGCTGGAATTCAAGACCTAGGGGAAAGACATTCCAACCAAAAATATTAATGATTATGAGATCAAGTGAAATTTACGTTGAGTTTCAAAACTATTACTTCCAAAATTGTAGTTTATTTAATTTGAACTTTTGCCGAGTAGATCTAATAAGGAAGTAATTAAAGTGTTTTTTTAAACGAATTTTTAGTTATTTCATTTGAAATTCGAAATCTTTAATTTAAAGTGAAGAAATTTTAATAAAAATATAATACGTGTGATAACTGACTATAAATTTTTCGGTACGAAGCATAGATGCATATGCAAAAAGATTACCTTCAAAATACTACACTAGTTTTGAATCTTTAGGTGTGTTAGGTAAGGAGGAAATTGAATGTTATTACAGTTTTCATGTTCGATTAGTTAAATATTTTTAAAGAAAAATAAGATTTTTAGAAATGAGGAAAACGATTATCGTAGTGAAAGTAGCTAAGAAAAATAAGTTCTACCCCAATTGTGCATGTCATATCCACCCAACACACCGCCTTCATTTATTATAGTATTTGTCTATTTTATATACAAATTTTACGTCGTTCATGAAAAAAACATTCTCCTTGTTACTAAACTCACCAACATGTTAAAAATACAGTAAATTCAATCCTGTTAAAATTGATGAATACACTAAATTTAAATTTTCTAATATACCTCAGATCCAAAAATCATACCCATTATTGATGTTTCACATCACATGGATGAGGACTAATTATGAGCTTTGAGACATTTCCAAAAAAGCATATGACTGCCAGCTAGGATATTTAATATTATATCATTAAAAATAAACATGAATAGATATGCATTAACCCTTGTACATTCTCATATTTAGGGATGACAATGGGGTGGTGTAGGGCAGGCGGGGCGGGGCGGGTTGAGCTTAATCCATAAAATTTTTAATTCGCTCCGTCCCGCCCCGCATAACAATTCTTTTCATTTTCAACCCGCTCCATTCCGCTCCGCATAATTTTTTTAATATTTTTTTTTCTAGTTATGTTTGATACTAAAAATAAAATTCATAAAAACAAATTCATTTTTCCATTAAGTTATATTAATTTAATAGGATAGTGACTTAAAATTTTATTTTTTAGAGGTCAATTGGGAAATATGTAAGAAATTGTATTATTTTTTATTGAACCATTTTCATTTATTATCTTGAGTACTTTAGTAGATTTAATGAAATTATCTTAATAAATAATGTTCTATCACTCTTATAACATGTAAAAAATTAAAATTAAGTTTGAACCCACATAAAATCACATATACCCGCAATCCGCCCCGTCCACATTAATTTTTAAAAACCTACTTCAGCCCGCACCACACAACCTTAAACCCGCCCCGCCCCACATAGCCTTAAACCCGCCCTGCCCCGCATCCGCCCCGCCCCATTGCCATCCCTACTCATATTCCCCCTTGGCATGTTTTATGCTACAGTGAAAAATCTCATGAACTTCATTGGTTAAACTTTATATTAAAATATATTCCTACTACGTATACTTGCTATATATATGTGACAAAGAAATGCCTATTTGTGTCATCCAAAAGCAATTTTCTCTCTAAGTCTATTATTAGTAGTGAATTAAATTATTTTTTATAGTGAAAATGGCTGGCGGCGTAGCTATTGGAAGTTTTAGTGATTCATTCAGCGTTGTGTCTCTTAAGGCCTATCTTGCTGAATTCATCTCCACACTCATCTTTGTCTTCGCCGGAGTTGGTTCCGCCATTGCTTACAGTTAATAACTCCTCCTATCCTATCCGATCCGATCCGATTTTTCATTTTAATTGTCTCACTCATTAGAACAGTTTCAACTTTGGTTTTATTGCTTCTGACTCGATCGAATTACGTCCATATATAGGCACATAACATGGTTAATGCTTATTCTGAATTCATATCAAATAGATCGATCTCATGATTTTAAATTTATTAGTTCTAGATCATAATTAACTCCTTTTGTTTATTGTGTTTTTGATAGCTTATTTATAGGTGAGTTTTTGATACAAATACCGTGTTTAAAGTCAACTTCTACCAAACTCATCATAACCTTTTACTAGTATAGATCCGCTTCTGATCATGCATATTACTAATGCAACTATATGCACATGTAGATTTTATTTTTGTGCGTTTTCACTATTGATGTATGAGAGATTTTAAATTTAGTATTGTTTGGATATATACAGGCAAGTTGACAGCAAATGCTGCACTTGATCCGGCTGGGCTCGTAGCTATTGCAGTTTGCCATGGATTTGCTCTATTTGTGGCCGTTTCAGTTTCAGCTAACATCTCTGGTGGTCATGTTAACCCTGCTGTCACCTGCGGATTAACCTTCGGCGGCCATATTACCTTTATCACTGGCTCCTTCTACATGCTTGCTCAACTTACCGGCGCCGCTGTAGCTTGCTTCCTCCTCAAATTCGTCACCGGAGGATGTGTAAGCCCTTCAATTTTTACCTATTTATCGATTTTTTTTTTTTAGATTACTAATTTCACTTTTTACGACGATCTCAGGCTATTCCAACCCATGGAGTGGGAGCTGGTGTAGGGATAATTGAAGGACTTGTGATGGAAATAATTATCACATTTGGTTTAGTGTACACTGTATTCGCAACAGCCGCTGACCCGAAGAAGGGTTCATTGGGCACAATTGCACCGATTGCTATTGGTTTCATTGTTGGAGCTAATATTTTGGCTGCTGGTCCATTTTCCGGCGGATCAATGAACCCAGCCCGTTCATTTGGACCTGCAATGGCTACTGGTAACTTTGAGGGTTTCTGGATCTACTGGATTGGTCCATTAGTTGGTGGTAGTTTGGCTGGTCTTATTTACACCAATGTGTTCATGCAACAAGAACATGCTCCTCTATCCAATGAGTTCTAAATTAAATTTGTTTGAGTTTGATTTGTGGGTCTAAAAAAAGCCCATTCGAATTTCGTTTTTAAAAAAAGAGGGAAGAAAAAGCAAATGTTTTTTTGTTGTTTCTTTCTTTGTTTTTTTCCAATTGTTATTTTGTTTTTCTAGTTATTGGTTTGCAGTTGTATATGCATTATCTTTTGGTGAGATGTTCTTGTCATGATGCTTTAATTTGATGAAATCGTTCGCAATCATTCATTAGTGTCTAGCTTTTTATTATCTTTTTGTAATTCCATTATTGTCCAGTAGTATGTGTGGATAGTTAAAACGTAAAGTGTCTAATGAACAAATTTGATTAACATAAAATATACTAAGTTAATGAAATAATTATGAATATCAAATAGTCTAAATTCGTGCGAAATAAAATAAACTAAATTAATAAATATATGAATCATTTTTAGATCGCTTTCCCAAAAAGGAGAAAAAGAAATCATCTTTTCACTTGTAGCGATAAAAAGTGAAGAGAATGATTAAACTATAAGATAACTAACCTAAAGCAAGCATTTTATTTTTTTTAATTATAAAAATAGGAAAAGTTATTTTTATCATGCAAAGACAAAAGTGTAGATCAAATCAATTTGTTACCAACCTTTCACGTATAGCAGTGTTGACTTTTGGGCGAGTGATGCCAGATACATATACTATCATTCTTACTATAATTCAAATTGTCGAAGGCGGCTATTTATATAAGTGACAAATTGTACTACAGTTACTAAAGCCAAATATATGGTCTGATTTTCTCATTGAGAATAGGAAACAAGACTTTTTTTTGGTTTCCTTTTGGGCCCGTGGTCCAATTAACATCAGCGCTTCTCTTCCTCCTCCTTGGGCCTGCAGGAGCTCAGGGGAGTCTTCATTAATAACTCCATTTAGTGGGCCGGACACTTCATTTTGAAGTTTTTGTATGGATAATCTTTAGTATAAATTATAGGAACCACATATTATAAGTACTAAATAACATTCTATTCCTTTTAGTTTTTTATTTACCAAAAATCCCTTAAAAATGATGGTTGCAGGATACATTAGGTTTGATACATTCCACATAGCGGGATACATAGCGTTGTGCACGGGATACATTAGGTTTGATACATTCCACATAGCGGGATACATAACGTTGTGCACGGGATACATTAGGTTTGATACATTCCACATAGCGGGATACATAGCGTTGTGCACGGGATACATAGTGTTTGATACATTTCACATAGCGGGATACATAACGTTATGCACGGGATACATGCGGAATACATAGGTAAATAAGGGATTTTTGAAATTTTTGAAATAAGTAGGGATAAATGGATATTAAGGTAAGTAAAGGAGTGTGGTTAAGTAATTTGTCCTAATCTTTATTTTGAGGTGATGCTGAATTTTTGCCTTACATGATGGTGTTTTTGCTGCTTATATAATCAAAGTACCCTTATCGATTGGCCAATTTTATTTTTCTTCGCTTGACATTCAATATCGGTTTTGAATTTAGACTAATGATTATTCATATCCATAGTATGAATAGATGCAACATTGTGGAGTAGAAAGTTCACTTAAAGTTGGTATGAATAGTAAATTTAAATTCATAAATTTGAAAATAAGTTAAAGTTTAGGCAAGATTCACTTGTTTTCTAACCCAAATTTCATGTTTCAGCCCAACGCTTAATGTTGAGGCTGGTATTCATTTAAGGTATCAAAAAATAAGTGTATAAAACCTAAAGATATTTTTATTCAATTATTAATTTCTAGTTAATTACATTTGAAACAACGACTAAACTTCAAATCCCACCAATTTCATTTTTCAAATTGGGTGGTAGTGAACACCAACCCGACCCGACCCGGTAACATGCAATGGCAATTTGCAAGTGCAAATCTTTTCAGACATGGGCGGGGTTTTATGTTTGGTGAACCTAAAACCCTGTGTATAGTACAAATAAAATGCCCCAAATCTCAAGCCTTCGGCTCCTATTCTCCTCCGCCAATCACCACGCACTTCTCACTTCCCCTTTAACTCCAAAACCTCCGCTTTCTCTTTCTCATCTCTTCAAAATCAAACACCCATTTCTCCATACTTACACTCACAAGCCCAGCCGTCTTCTCTTCGCCGCATATTCAAGAAAACCCAAAAACATCGAACGACCCGGTTCGTTGAGCGGTTCAAGAAGGCGTAGTAGTAGCAGTTCGAAGACGGAGAATAAAGGGAAGTCGGCAATGGAAGAAAGTAGTAGTAGTGCGATTGCTGAGTGTGTTGGGTTTAATAAAAGAAGGGCTGAAGGTAAAGATAAGAATGATGGTCCCAGGAAAAACCTTCAACTCAAAGTTCGCAAACTCAACCCTGTTAATACTATTTCATACGTCCAGGTACTTAATTAATCCTGTTAACAAGTTTCCCTTTTTTATCTTGTTGTAAAGAAATCATTTTTATTGAAATGAATGGAAAAGGAAAGTAAGGCAAACAAATTGTAACTGAGGGAGTAGTACATGTTTGTTTCACTTCTAGGTTTTGATCCTGGTTTGTTATGTGGTTGAATGAAGATGATTTCCATGTTTGTTTTTGATGAAGTAATGATATATACTATTGCTGTCATTGAAGAAGATGGAGAAAAAATAAATACAAAATGGTAGAAATGAAAAAACTTTGTTAGTTGCATTGCATAAAAACACTATGCTAGTGTCAGGGAGCTAACTAAGTTCTAAAAGATTTATAGTTCCCATGTTTTTTTGGACACGAAGTTGGTACATGTAGTAATTGTGTAGGTCTAGCGAGTGGGTCGCAGGTGGGACATGGTGGATTGTTTAACTAAATTCAAAAAAAAATATGTTTGTATGTTTTAAGGGAACAAATGGTATGGATAGAGTTATAAGGTATATTGGTGAGGAAAATGTTTAATTTAGAACTTTTTCTGAATCATTTCTAGTTTTAGTTGGGTTTAAAAGTTGATGACACGTGTGCAGGTTCAGTAGGATAAGACAAGAGGATAGTGTTTTGACAACTATAAGTGTAGTTTGAAGCTAGTGATATGGAGTAGGAGTGAGGACATTGATTAAAAAATGTCTTCTTTTTGATGGGAAGTATTTTTCTTCGAGAAAACGTTTTTTCACATTTTAACACCAAAATATGTTTTCTTCAAGTAAAACAGTTTTAGCAGAGGGATTCCAATTCAATACTAAAACAATCAGTATAACACACTAACAGAAATCAGCGCGATGGTTATGTTAGTCCTAGAAAGTAACATAACATGAACTAGCAGCCCCAGTAAGGTCCTAGTCCTATTTATAATTTTTTTTTGGTATGTTTAAAGCAGATTTGACAATTTATTTTTGCATTAAGGGACTCTAAAGTTTCTATGATTTTGGTCAGATACTTGAATGCGCAAAGGTTTGTCTGGTTGGATTGAAATCTTATTTCCCAAGACATGCCTAAATTTATGATTATGTGAATCTAATAACTGATATTGTTCCTCTCTCACTTCCTTGCAAAGAAATTGAAAAGTCATTGACTTCTCTTCCTTTAAATTCTCACAGATCCTTGGGACTGGCATGGATACACAAGATACAACACCCTCAGTCCTTCTCTTCTTTGATAAACAGAGGTTTATTTTTAACGCTGGAGAAGTAAGTATGTTACATTGTCGAATTCAAATCCAATGTGTATGGCACCTAGTTTCTCTACTGTTTCAGATGACACCGAAAGGATAACCTAATCTTATTTGGGTGTTGTATTGTTAGTCAAGATGTACATTTCATATTTTGGAACAGCCTCCCTACCCCACAAAGGTAGAGGTAACGTCTGCGTATATCTTACCTTCCCCAAACTCAACTTGTGGCCCTTGCCAGACCCAACTTGTGGGATTACTGGGTACATTGTTATAATGACATTGAAATCTTAGGGCCCTTCTCTTATGGGAAGCAGAATACCAACTTGAACCTGAAAGAGGAGCTACCTATTAAGTTAATTTAATTTCTTGCAAGGGTTTCCTTGAATTTTTGTAATTCTATTATTCTCATGACTAAATTACTGCATAGATTAGATCCATAGGGACCAACTGGCTATTAGATTTTGTACAGGAACAGATGATAAGACCACATGCAGCAATTTTCAAGTTATGATGAATAGCAAGTCATACTTTTTGTTTGGTATTAAGAATGTTTTTGGTTATTGTATTTGACAAACTCCTAATGAGGAACTGTGCTTTTTAATGATGGGTTAATTGGTTATCTACTTCCTGCATCACCATTATCCTAGTGGGTTTTCGTTCCACAATGCTGTTCTGCAGATTGTTTCCCATTCATATGCATTTATTGCTCTCTTTTGGTTCTATTTCCTTTGTGAAGAAACAGAAAAAGTACACTTGGACTTATTTCTTTGTATCTAAATCTGTTCTTCTGCTTCAGGGATTGCAACGCTTCTGCACAGAGCATAAAATTAAGCTATCAAAGGTATGGAACTATGGATATGTATAATCCATTTGTTCGTAATCAGGTTTATACTTCCGAACTGTTCTTTCAAGTATGATGTTGATCTTATTGTGGAAGATGTATATACATTTTTTTTCTTCGTTCTTCTTTCCCAGATTGATCACATATTTCTGTCGCGAGTCTGTTCAGAAACTGCCGGTGGACTCCCAGGTCTGTTTCTATAGCTTTTCTTATTGAGTGACTAGATTAATCAATGTTGGAAAGATGCAAGTGCTGGCTTAATGATTGGCAGAGGTTGTTTAAAAACCACTGAATATGTGAAATTCTTTTGCTTGCAGGTCTTTTATTGACTTTGGCTGGCATGGGAGAAGAAGGAATGTCTGTGAGTGTCAGATTAACTTGGTTTACTTGTAAAATATCAATCAGATAATTGGCTGATATAAATTATTATAACAAAATGATACGAATTACAACTTTATTTTGAAGGTCAATGTATGGGGTCCTTCTGATCTCAAGTACTTGGTCAATGCAATGAAATCATTCATCCCAAATGCCGCCATGGTCCATGCACGCAGTTTTGGTCCACCTGTTGATTCTTCAGGGGCTACTGATGAACTCTTCGTTCCTATTAATGATGAGGTTGTCAAAATATCTGCTGTTCTGTTGCGACCACGCTACTCAAAAGTGTCTAAGACGACAAAGGAAGGATCCTCTGAACTTGATGATTCACTAGTTGGTGTCAATCATTTGGAAAAAAAAATTTCAGCAGAGAGGATGCAGTCCACAGCTGAATTTGCATTGAAGCCTGGGGATCTTGCGGTAGTCTATATTTGTGAGTTGCCTGAAATTAAGGGAAAGTTTGATCCAAAAAAGGCTGCTGCTCTTGGGTTGAGACCTGGCCCAAAATGCCGTGAATTGCAACTCGGGAATTCTGTACAGTCAGATCATCAAGACATCATGGTAAGAATAGGATTATTATTTGCTGTTACTTTACTTCGTACTCATCTCATTGTTTCAGTGAGCATTGCGCAGGTTCACCCTGGTGATGTATTGGGGCCTTCTGTTCCTGGTCCTATTGTACTCGTTGTTGACTGCCCAACACCATCTCATCTGCAAGAATTGTCTTCTATACATTCTCTCACTCCATATTACTCAGATCCATCCGAACAATCCAAGGAAATGTGCAAAAAAGTTGATTGTGTGATACACCTCAGTCCTGCTTCAGTAACGTGTACAACTGAATATCAGCAATGGATGTCAAGATTTGGTGAGGTGCAGCACGTCATGGCAGGGCATCAGCTGTGAGTAACCTTATAATGCTCTCTTCTTTTCAGGCTGATATACATCTTTTTGCGGTTTATGTGTATTTCCTGCTTATATACCAGCATGATTTTCTTGTATAAATCGCAGGAAGAATGTTGAAATTCCAATTCTGAAGTCTAGTGCAAGAATCGCCACAAGGCTTAACTACTTGTGTCCTCAATTCTTTCCTTCGCCTGGTTTTTGGTCTCTTCCGCAGTTGAAGAGCTTACCCTCAGTCTCTAGAGGTCCAAGTGAGGTACATTATATTGGAATTATGCTTGAATGGAAGATAAGTTTACTTTGGACAGTGAATCAATATTGGGTATGCTTGTTTAATTGAGAAGTTTATCTTTATATTTTGTTTCTGCAGTTCTCTCTTCCAGCTTCATGTCAAGTTATTACGGCAGAGAACCTCCTCAAGGTGAGAGTTTATATATTTGATCCGGTTGCTACTGGCGTAAAATTAGAATCTAGAAACTGTATGCCATGTTTGGTTAGGAATGTGTTTGAGCTTTTCTGTGGAATTGACTGCAATTTACCTCACGCGTTGTTTGACTTTGATTCTGGGTTGGACATCACTCAAAATGAACAATTTTTTTGTGGAACAGTTCCATCTTCGCCCATATGCACAGCTTGGTTTAGACAGATCTGGTATTCCTGAAGTTACTTCTCGGCCAAAAATCATAGAAGACTTAATTACAGAAATTCCTGAAATTGTGGATGCTTCTGAGCATATTACCCAACTGTTGCATCATGGTAACAACATTGCAAATGGAGGCAGCATGACATTGCAGGCCAACAATGTTGTGATAGAAGAGCCCTGGTTGCATGAAACTGCATTACCTAGTTGTTTGGAAGGTATAACAAGAGAGGATATGGAGATTGTTCTTCTTGGAACGGGCTCTTCCCAGCCTTCAAAATATCGAAACGTCACTTCTATTTTTATCAATCTTTTCTCAAAGGGAAGTATTCTGTTAGATTGTGGTGAAGGAACATTGGGACAGCTAAAAAGAAGGTAATGTATAAGCTCATTAATATCAATTTTACATATGGTTTTTGTTTAACCGCAGTTTGGGGGATAATGTGCTTCTTGGTAAACAGATTTGGTATTGAAGGTGCTGATGAAGCTGTAAAAGGTTTAAGGTGCATTTGGATTTCTCATATTCATGCTGATCATCATACTGGTATTGCAAGAATACTTGCTCTCCGACGCGATTTACTCAATGAAACTCCTCATGAACCTTTAGTTGTTGTGGGACCACGGCAGCTTAAGATATTCCTTGATGCATACCAAAAACTTGAGGACCTAGATATGCAGTTCCTCGATTGTAGGCAGACTACAGAAGCTTCATTGAAGACTTTTGAATCAGGTGAAAACAAGGATGTGAATGGGAGTGTAGGTGTACAAAATGACCAAAAGGATGGTTCTAACTTATTTGCTAAAGGGAGTCGTATGGAGAGTTATTGGAAGAGGCCAGGCAGTCCAGCTGATGCATCTGCGGCATTCCCATTGCTGGCAATGTTGAAGAGAGTTCTGAGAGAAGCAGGATTGGAAGCATTGATCAGCTTTCCTGTTATTCATTGTCCACAAGCATATGGTGTTGTCCTGAAGGCGGCAGATAGGACTAATAGCACTGGGAAGAAGATACCAGGGTGGAAAATTGTTTATTCTGGCGACACTAGGCCTTGTCCAGAACTAGTTGCAGCTTCCCATGGGGCCACAGTTCTTATTCATGAGGCAAGTTGTGAAATGTCTTTATGGTTTCCCTCCCCTTCTGATTACAAATATTCCTCCCAAGTTGTCAATAGAATCTTACAACATGCTATACTCTTGGCCTAACAATTCTCATAAAAATTTCAGTTGCCACATGTTCCCCATTTTAGCATATATAAAAATTTTGGGTGTTTAATGCAGGCGACCTTTGAAGATGGCATGGTGGAAGAAGCCATAGCAAGAAATCACAGCACAACACAGGAAGCTATTGAAGTAGGGGACGCTGCTGGAGCATATCGAATCATCCTCACTCATTTCAGTCAAAGATACCCAAAAATTCCAGTTTTTGATGAAACACACATGCACAAAACAAGCATTGCTTTTGATATGATGAGTGTTAACTTAGCAGACCTACCCATGCTTCCAAGAGTTCTTCCATATCTTAAACTGCTATTTCGTGATGAAATGATTGTTGATGAATCTGATGATGTAAATGTTGCTACAGCAGCTGCTATTTGAGTTATTGAATAACACACATTGATTAGTTTCTTTTTATGCATTTATACGCAGGAGTTAAATCATAGTGAATCTGTTGATGCTAAAGTGTTCTTGTTCTCTTTTAAGTTTTCCGCATTCACTGATCAGTGCATGAAAGCTGAGATATTAAGTTGGCGTTGGTACACAAATTGAGTAATATTTGATACTCCCTCCGTCCCATTTTATATGTTACCTTTTTAGTTTGCACTTGTATTAAGAAATGATGTAACAATGTTTTCAAAACTCAATTTTATAATAAATGATGAATACATTTTCAAGATTAATTAACTACTCTATCAAGGATATAATAGGTAAAATATGGTAATTTATCCATAAATTTTATAAAATGTCAAGTATTATGGTCTAATTATTTATAGAAAGGGATGACATATAAAATGGGACGGAGGGAGTACTTCCTTTGTCCAATAATAGTTGTCCACTATTGATTTGGGACACCTTAATGAACGATTAATAATAGGGTAATATTACCAGAGTATCCGTTGAATAGATGTAGTGTTTTGGAAAATGTATTAGACATTGAATAAGTAGTATTCAATAGCAATGATAAAATCAACGAAAAAAAATGAATTATCTCTTGATAGACACCATAAGATTAAAGTTTCTTTAAAATTTATCCTCGTTAAAATCTGATGATAGATAAGTACTTAAACATTGTATTAGATCATATTTTGACCAAAAAACATAGTATTAAATCATATTATTTGACCAAAAATAAAATCTAAATTATTTGCCAAAGTTTGAAAAGCACCAGCACTACAAAAGAAAACCAGAGTAAAGGCAGAAGCTGCCGCCAAATAAAACGAAACAAACCTAGAAACTTACTCAATTAGGAGGAGAATTTATTTTGAACAATATTATCATTGCCGAAAAATTTGAATGGTTTTTAAGCTCTTCACTGAGTTATGCTTTGAGCCGCCGCCATGAGAAGAAGAAGAAGCAGATAACCTCAG
The DNA here is from genome assembly GCF_900185275.1 of Solanum verrucosum. Taxonomy (NCBI): domain Eukaryota; kingdom Viridiplantae; phylum Streptophyta; class Magnoliopsida; order Solanales; family Solanaceae; genus Solanum; species Solanum verrucosum. Next base: position 275,860 of record NW_026020014.1, on the reverse strand, counting down.
ATTGGGCTCAATTTGAAATTGCTGTGCTGAGGTGAACTGTTCCAATCTTTTTCAGTTTGGGTGTACTGTTAAATCGAATTTAGCTCTAATATTCATTCTTGTGGTTCCCTTTTTCAAGATTCTTTGAATTTCAGACCAGAGAGCTTAGAAACCATTAGAGCTTGTCTAGGGGATCAAATATTATCTTTTTGTTCAATGAGGGTTGAGATTTTGAATAAAGGTGCAAACTTTACCCAAAGAAAAAGAAAAAATGTAAGATTTTTCTTGGGTTATTTGTGATAATGTAGACTCTGTATAATTGTTGAGAAGTTTTTCTTCTATGGGTCTAGGTTTGTTACCAAGAAAGTCCTTCAGCTTGTTATTCAAGGATTTACATGAATTGGGTTTCTTTAAGGAGCAGAGAAGCCTTTGTAGGAAGTACTATCATGGTGCTTCTTCTTCATTACCCTTGATGTATGATTCTGATAAAGCTGTTATACCAACAAGGAATTCACTTAACTGGAAAGGTCGCAAGGTGTATTCAGTTGTAGTTACAGTATGCAAGTCTTTGAGTTGGGAAGTTGCGAAAGAGATTCCTTTTGAGAAATCTCTGAAAAATTATGGCTTGTATCATTCAATAAATGGCTATAGAATGATGATACATACATTTGCCTTTGCTGGAATGGATTTGGAAGTGTACACACTTCTTAAACAAATGATTTTCTACTTGCAGAATGCTGGTGTTGACTTATTGAAGGTAATGCATCTTGTTCTGCGTTCAAGTAATAATACAACACCTTCAACTCTTGTAGCTGATGAACTCATCAAGATTTTTATTGCAAATAAACTGTTTGATCATGCTATTGACGTTGTTAATCAGGTTAAGAAAATCGGGCTTGAACCAAGTATTTATTCATGTAATTACCTACTAAATTGCTTGGCAGTAGCAGATCAAGGGGAGAATCTTGCTAGACTATTTGAAACAATGAATAACTTTGGACCCTCACCTGATGTGATGACATACACAATCATGATGAATTTCTACTGTGAAAATTATTCAGGCACACAGAAGGTATCTATAAAAGAAGCCTATAAGATTCTGAAAGAAATGCGGGAAAAAGAGATCAGTCTTTCTGCTGCAACATATAGTGTATGGCTCCTTGGACTCTGTAGAATTGGATGTCCTGATGTTGCTTTGAAATTCATTCGGAGACTGAGGTATGAGAACCAATCTTTGAATTCTTATTGCTACAATGCTATCATTCATGGATTCTTTTCTGAAGGCGAAGTAAGTAAAGCTATAAGTGTTTTTGAAGAGATGAGTAATTCTGGAATAACACCAGATATATATAGCTATAGCATTCTTGTCAGCGGGTTCAGCAAATTCGGGATTATTGATGAAGGTTTATGTTCTATTCAAGGTATGCAAGATAATAACATCAAGCCTACCCCAATTAACTATAACTCAATTCTTCAGGGTTTGTGCGCAGCTGGAGCAGCAAAAATTGCAAAGGATTGTTTTCATTACCTTAAGAATTCTGGGTACAAAGTTGGCCAAACAGCTTACAACATTTTAATTACTGAATTTTGTGCTCAAGGAGATCTTAGTTCAGCCGATGAGCTACTGGAGGAGATGATCAGCAGTGACTTGGCTCCAGATGCTTCAACTTGTTTGAAATTAATTCGTGCTTCCTGTGACATGGGGTCTGTTGATAAATCATTGAAGTACAGGATTATGATGGTACAAAAAGGCTACCTGTCTGATACCATTACCTGCAATTTTATTGTTAAGCAGTGCTGTACTGATGGGCGTGTGATGGAAGCTTTGCACCTGATTGATGAAATGGTGGATCAAGGCATCATCCCCAATTTGTTTACCTATGATGTAGTTGTTCAGCAGTTGTGCAAAGATATAAACACAAAGAAGGCATTGGAGTTAATCACGGTGATGCTTAAGAGGGACATGTTTCCCAATGTTACAATTCTTAATACTCTTCTTGATGGATTTTTTAAAGAGTCCCATTTTAACAAGGCTAGGATGCTTTATATGGGAATGCTTAAACTTGAGATGACTCCTAACATCATCACATACACAATTCTTATTGACATGCTATGCAAGCGGGGGAAAGTGAAAAAAGCTGCAAGACAGATAAAAGTGATACAGGCCCACAAACTATTCATGAAAATAATCAGGGAGGGTATGAGTCCCGATAACATCTATTACACCTCCATGATTTCTGGCTTTTGTGAAATTAAAGATATGAGCATGGCATGTGCTTTGCTCCTTGACATGCAAAAAAGAGAAGTCTGGCCTACTGTTGTTACTTATACTTGCCTCATTGATGCATTTTGCAAGTTAGATCAGATGGATGAGGCCAGGAGGTTGTTCAGAATGATGGTAAGACAGAACATCTCTCCTGATGTCTATATTTACAATTGCTTCATCCATAAATATTCCAAGTTACATCGAATGGATGAGGCCCAGAGGTTGTTTGATGGAATCAGAGAAACAAACATCTCTCCTGATTTAGTCACTTATAGAATAATGATCAAGGGATATAAAATGGTCAGAAATTATGATCTAGCTTATGACATGACTGATGAGATGCACAGAGTGTTTAACATTCCTCACACCTTATCAAAAAAAGAAAAGAAAGATCCTGACGATGCATTGTTATAGTTAAATATGGTTAGTCATATAGTCGATCTCAACTTGTTTGAGACCGGCGCATAGTAGTATTGTCAAAGTTAATTTTTCTTTTGTTACTTTCTTGACTAGTTTGTAGATGTCATCATTTTTGTGTATTTGTTTTGTTGTTTCTATGGAATGTTTTCTCGAGTGAAGAACATGTCTCTATTACTTTTTGTTATTCAAACTTCATAGTGAACTTTCAGTCAGTTGCTATTACAATCTTACATTTGAAAATTGAAACATGAATAGTCAGTACATCATGGATGATACTGTCTAAAATATTTAGTGTTAGTACTGATATTTTCTTCAGATTAATACTACAAAACAACATATTCAACATAATTTTACAAAGTTATTTTGAAAAAAGTAGAGTGTAAGCAAATCGTAGCCCTACTTTGAGAGGTATAAAGACACTTGGCACGACAACACTCAACTACCTAATTAATCTATCCGTAGCCCTACTTTGAGAGGTATAAAGACACTTGGCACGACAACACTCAACTACCTAATTAATCTATCCGTGTCCACCCACCATTAGGGTCCATTGTGTTGGTATTAGTTCGATGAAACAAGCAAATCAGGCTTGAGAAATGGATTCAACAGACCCACGGTGCGTACATGCGCGAGCCATCACAACAGGGGCCGCAAAAGCTAACCGTGCAGTGCTAAACAACCTCATCACTCTCTACTCCAAATCTGATCTCCGGTCAGACGCCGCCCGTGTTTTCCGGTCAATCCCATCGCCCAATGTCGTTTCATGGACAGCCCTCACATCTGCATTCTCCAACTCACCACTTTCCTTTCATCATTTCATTTCCATGCTCCGTCACCCTTCAAGAATCCTACCCAATAGCCATACTTTAACGTCCCTTCTCAAAACATGCGCCACTCTTCCTGCACTCACCTTTGGGGCACAACTTCATTCTCTTGCTGTCAAATTGGGTTTCTCTTCAGAGCTGTTTACGGCGTCAGCTCTTGTGTCATTGTATTTTAAAACTGGGTTGTCGAATAATGCTAAGAAGGTGTTCGATGAAATGTCTGTGAGAGATGAGGTTTGTTTCTCCTCGGTTATTGTTGGGTTTGCTCAGAATTATAAGCCTATTGATGCTTTGTCGTGTTTTGTTGAAATGAGGAGGAGTGGTATGGCATCTACTATGGTTAGTGTTTCTGGGGCTTTGCGGGCGGGTTCTGACATGGCTATGCTTGAACAATGTAGGATTATTCATGGGCACGCGATGGTAACAGGGCTTAATTTGAATGTTATTGTAGGCAGTGCATTGATTGATGGGTATGGGAAATGTGGGCTTGTGGGGAACGCTCGTGGAGTGTTTGATGAGCTTGAAATGGAACTCAATATTGTCGGGTGGAATGCGATGATGGCAGGGCATGCTCAACAAGGGGAACATGGAAATGTCATAGAGCTTTTCACTTTAATGGAAGAACGGGGAATGGTACCAGATGAGTACAGTTTCTTAGCTACTTTGACGGCATTATACAATGCAGGTTTAGTTGAAGAGACTGAGATATGGTTCAAGAGGATGACGGAAGAGTATAGTTTGGAGCCGTGTCTTGAGCACTATACGTGTTTGGTGGGTGCATTGGGAAAAGCAGGACGTCTGGAGGAGGCAGAGCAAATTGCTTTAACCATGCCTTTTAAGCCAGATGCAGCTTTATGGCGAGTATTATTGTCTAAATGTGCATATCATGTGAATATGGATATTGCGTGGAGGATGAGTGATAGGTTGTTGGAGATTAACCCAATGGATGATTCAGCTTATGTAATTTTGGCTAATGCTTATGCAAGTGCAGGGAGGTGGGATGAGGTGAGGGAGGTGTGGAAGAAAATGAAGGATAAGAAAGTGAGGAAGGAAGGTGGGAAGAGTTGGATTGAAGCGCTGGGTGAGGTTCATGTGTTTTTAGCTGGTGATAGGAGGCATGAGAGAACCAATGAGATTTATGCTAAGTTAACAGAGTTGATGGAGGAGATTGAGAAACTGGGTTACGTGCCCGTATGGACTGAAATGTTGCATGAAGTAGAAGAGAAGGAGAAGAAGAAATCACTTTGGCATCACAGTGAGAAGCTGGCATTGGCATTTGGATTGTTGAATGGAACAGCACCACCTGGTAAAGCTTTGCGGATTGTGAAGAATTTGAGAATTTGCAGGGATTGTCATGAGGCATTTAAGTATATTAGTAGACTTGTTGATAGAGAGATTATAGTGCGGGATGTTAATAGATACCATAAGTTCTTGAATGGAAGCTGCAATTGTGGAGATCAATGGTAAGACTTTATTGAGAAGAAATCTGAGTAAGGAGAAGACCTCAAACTGACGTCTTCTTGGCTTTCTCTTGCACAAAGATCTTTGCCTTTTGTTGTTGATACTGACAAAGCCGTTTATTGAAAACCTTAGATCTGCTAGCACTCAACCCCTCAGTTGAACTGAAGTTGTGGTCTCAAATAATTCGAGGTGTATCATTCCTTGCATTCTTTTCAACTTTCAAAATGCTGGTATTGACTTGCATAATGTAAGCTGTCTTGCTCTGCAGACTTCATTCACCTAATAATGGTGCAAGATCAAATCTTGTTGCTGATGTATTAATGAAAGGCGTTTACTGCTAGATCATGCTATTGACATTGTTGAGCAGGCCAAAGAAATTGGACTTGAAACAGAATATTTATTCATGTAATATCTTACTAAAATACTTGGCAGAAACAAGCCAGAGGGAGAAGGATGCAACTCTTTTGAAGCAATAAAGAACTTTGGACCATCACCAGATGTAAGGACATTCACAATCATGATGTACTTCTCTGCAGAAATCATCCAGGGCAACAGGAGGTGGATATAAAAGAAGACTACGAGATTCTGAATACATATCTCCAAAAGTTGTAGAGGAGATTGAACATGAAAGAGAGATGCTCCGTTTAGCTGACAGATTGGGCGGGGAAATGAACCACATGAAACTCTTAGAGGCCAAGAATCAGTTTGAGGAGAAAAATTCCGCTATTAGACAAGGAAACGACATCAAGAAACTAGGCCAACAATCCCTGCCAGAGACAACAGTTCAAGCCTTGGTAGACAGAGTTATCTGGTAACTATTCTAGTGGGAGATAGCAGGTAACCTCATGGAAGCAGTCAAAGTGCGCACAAGCAGATCCAAACACATGTTAGATTCGTGTAATTTTACATTATAATCTGCTTCAATTTGTTTGCAATTACTGTCACTCATCCTCACATTTTGTATCTAAAAAGCATAAAATACAAGTGAAGTGAGTAAGTGATGATATTTTGTTCCAAAATCCAAATAATAAGAGCACCAAAAATGTAATTGTACATTTGTACTATATCCACAGTGATTACCACTTTGTTGACAACCATGGAAAAATAAACTCATGTGAATATCGTGAAGAATTCATATAAAATTGCATGGAACACGACACTTATATGAATTGACCAGACAACTCTACTAGTAGAGCATTGTCATATATTTCATGTATCTTTAATTTAAAACTACAATATGTTTAAGAATCTTTTTTTGGTATCAAATCAAAATCAGGTAAATAAATTGAAACGCGAAAGCGTAATATATTATTCATTCAGTGTTGTCGTGAAACTAGGAAAAGCAAAAGAAGTGGTCATTGGGTGTTAGTCTTATCTCCTACCAGCCTTTTTGTTTCTACCAAACCTCATTGATTAGTATTCCCTCCCTCCATTTACAATAATATTTTATACCCAATATATCCTAGAATAATTCAAAGGATACTTTTAATATATTACACTCTTTCTATTTTAATTTATTTGTTTGCTTTAATACTTGATATAAATTTTAATTACTTTTTTAGTTTTAAACCAAAGATATATTTTAAAATACTGATTTAAACATGTAAAGTTAAAAATAAAAAATTATAAAAAAAGGACATATTTTAGAAACAAGCTAAAAAAAATTAAGACATAGCAAACTAAATATATATTTTTATTTTAAAATAACACGTTAAACTTTATATCAAATCAAATCCAAAAAAATAATTTAAAATAAAAAGCATTTATTTCTAACCATATTTTTAAAAGTTCTTATCATGAATTCACACTTTCATAGATTCTCCTAGAAGAATAAGATAAAATAAAATAATTGAATGTACCCGGAAGTTTCGCACTTCAAGTCTTATTTGTTTCCTAAACAACAATAAATAAATAAATAAATAAACTATACAAGGTAATGATGGGATAAATAAAAATGAAAAAAAAAATTATTTTCTCTTTCAAAAATTCTATTCGTATAAGGGATGAATAAATAAATAAAAATTCTATTCTTATAAGGAATAAATAAATAACACAAGGTAGTGATAGGATATATGAAAAAAAATTATATTCGTATAATGAAATACTTCTCTTTGAAATGCATCTTACACCTTTCTAATTCAATTTAATCAAAATTCAAATGTATTTGCGGGATTGAATAAGAAACTGAAAAATAAAAGTAATTGCATGCTCTTATTACTCATTCATATGGGGTAACTTTGTCCATCTTATTTTCGTACAATGATTCTTTAAGAGGTCATTTCATACGAAGGATACAAAATAATAATTTCAGAACAAAATACAGGATGTGAAATTTCATTTTTTTTATTCTATTATTTATATTTTATACTACAGTAGTAGAATAACTTCATGAAATATTCTCAATCAATTATTTCATCTCGATATCATACAATCCCATAATATTTACTATATCAATGTTAATTTATTTATCATATTTTTTTCGTGTTAGACCAAGAATTGGATAAGTTGGTGGGGGAGATAGGGTCAAAGAAGGCACTAAAAAGGGGAAAAAAAACAGAAACAAGAAGAAAGGCAAAGAGAGAAACGTGCTTCGTTTTCTCTACCAAAATTAATAATGGAAACTTCAACTTCTAACAGTCAAAACAAATTCCTAACATAAACTATATGCTATAACGTGTATGAAACACAAAAATACAAAAAGGGGTGGCTTTTGCCTTTTGCCAGCTACTACTATATTATTAATTCCTACTTGCAGTTAACAGTTTCAAGGGTTGTCCGTAGCAGTCAAATTTATTCATTAATTTAACAAAAAGATCCAATTTTTATAAGTATTTTTTACGATCTCTTTCTATATAAGTTCCAACCTTTTTGTAAGATTTTTCAGAAAGGAAAAAGGCCTTTTTTATGCTTTCTGGGTAGGCGGATAAGAACTCTTTTCTTCGAAGGTTGTGTTTATTTTATTGTTTTAGAGAGAAAAGAGGAAATGGGGTCTTTTGGAATGCTTGCTAGAAGAGCTGTGCTTACCGAGACACCAGTTATGGTTCAGGTAAATTTCAAGAACCAAGATTGGATTTGTTGTTTTTTGTTTGTTTGGTTTAAGTTTCTGTGCATTGATGGGATGTGTTGTTGTTGTTGTGTTTTTGCAATTGATAGATACAAGAACTGGTTCGAGGTAATAAAGATTGTATTTCTCTAGCTCAGGTTTGTTTACTTTCTTCAATGTTTGTTTCATTAGTTTTATTATTCTAATCTCCATTGAAAGGTTCAAAAAGTTGAGAACTTTGATAAAATTCATCTGTGTTGTGATGACTTTGACGCCTACAGATCATCTTTTTGTGCCTTTCGAAATCTTGATTAGATTGACTTAGATTAAATTTGTCTGATTTATTCTTGGGGTTATCAATTTCAATTTTTTTTGGTTGAAATGTGGATTCCTTAATATTTAAGCTAGTGATGGAAAAATAAATAAATTCCAATTGGACCTCTCTCCCATGTAAAGAATGTATTTGCAGATGATTTTGAATGTGGAGAATGGAGATTATGTTCCATAGTCGGTTTGTCCTTTTCCTGTGAAAAAAGAGTCATAATACTTTTCTTTTGATCTGTTTTTGTTTGAGTTAACCAAGAATACTGTGATTCAGAAGAATATCTGCAGCCCTGCCATGCTGTGAGAAGTTATCCCTAAGTGTTATCCGTCTAGTATTGGACTATTTTACAAAGGACTGGTACTATTACAATCTCTGAGGACCGATCTTTTGACAAGCAAGTTTAATCAACCTCCATATAAAAAAAAGTTTAATCAACCTAAACCTACCAATGGAAGTTTTAAAAGCTGTCTAGTTTGCTGGGGTTGGGGCCTGGGGAATGGGTGGGTAGTTATTGCTTCTTATGCACCTTCCAGAAAGAGTAAACAAAAGGAATAGAGTTATCTGTTGTGGGTGGATCTTTCTGTTAGATTGAGAAGTTATATTGGTTTTGCCTGAATATGGTTTGTCCATGTTTTCCGTCCATATATCTTGGTACCATCTTATTTCTTCTCTGTCTTGCAGGGAGTAGTGTACTGGCAACCACCTGCTCGAGCACTTGAAAAAGTGAAAGAAGCTATCTGGGAACCTTCAGTTAGTCGCTATGGTGCCGATGAGGGCCTTCCTGAGCTTAGGGAGGCGTTGATTCAAAAGGTATGGTTTATCAGTTGGATTACTGTGGTACTCTGGTTTGCATCTTATAGGCTGGGTAGTGGAACAAACATTGGAGTGGCATATGGTACTTTGCCTAGTGAACCAGTAGTTACTGTCACATACATTTCATGTTTTCAAACTATATTATTCACTTGTTGAGATTTGATTTTTACATCTTTCAGTCTAATACTTTCTTTGTGCTCTTCTCCAGTTGGGTCGTGAAAATAACCTACATAAATCCTCAGTGATGGTTACTGCTGGTGCAAATCAGGTAAAATGATACTTTATTACTTTTCAGTCATTAGAGGGTATAGGTGCCAGTCAGCTCGCCTCTCTTTCTTACTTGTCCTTAATAGTAGTAGGCTACCTTTCTTTCTCGCCTTTCTTCCAGCTTTTTCCAGATAAAGGTTGGACGGTGTAGAATGAAACTGCATTTTGGTGATTTGTTTGCATGAGTTAGAGTGGATTGAGATTGATTCTACTCCACCTTCATACCAGGTTCATTTGCTTTGACAAAGGACCAGTATTTCGGTGCATGCTTACTTCACCTTCCTTAGCTATTCTTCAGTTCCCCTTTTCCCTTAATTTATGTTCAGAGTTGGCTGGTTCATACTAGAAACGCGGTAGGGCTCCTCAAAGGAATTGCAATTTTCTACTATCTGCATTGTCATCAAACTAAGAGATTCATCTCGTGAGTGGATCTTTTTCCTTTCTTTTTACCCCCCTTTCTCTCTCTCCCCCTCTTCGGGGAAGACTTGTTAGAGTCTATGTAGTCAACAAAATGCTAGCTTCCATATAGTGCTTTTCCTGATAAACGGTATGGAGGACTTATGAAAAGACATATAGAACTACCTCACTCGTGAAAATTTTCTTCTTTGTATATCATGATGTGTACTGAAAGGTTGGTGTGCTTTTGAGATGTGGATTTTATTTTCTTCTGCTTCTACCCATCTAAAGATTATTCTTCTGCTTATGTATATTTTTCTTGATAAAAGAAGATTACTCTTCTGTTGTGGGCTTATTCAGCTCCATGCTACAACTTGATAAAAAAAGTTCTCTATTTTTTTTTATAAGACCTCTTTTAGTTCTTGCATGCTATCACTATATTTTTGTATGTTGTCACTTTCATGAGATGACAATCTTGCAATGCGAACATCTGCAGCAACAAAACTCCCCATTTAGCATCATCTGTCAGAAACATATTAGAGAAAAAATCTACCGACATACCTAAAATGCTCAAGCTCAAGCACTTGAACCTCAAAATTTTGTCTGCAAAATTGAACTTGGGATTACTTAGGGTATTTTGAGATTTAATCGGCTAGACTTTCCATGACTGATTAAATGATGGTTCAATGGGCTCACAAAGTATGAGTACAGAGTACAGACATATCATTACGTACCTGTCCATTACAGAGCAGTAGTCTCTTTTTGAATAGGAGAGTGGTGTCCTCAATAGTGCTCCAAATTAAAATCACTATTTACTACAATAAACAAATTCAGATGCTATCTTAAGCTGAATGAAGATAGTAGAGCTATATTAAAGAGCCATTTGTAGTGAAATAGAGATGCTACATTTATGGGTAAATTAATTTGTGTATATGTCTATGTTCTTTGTTAGTGACTAATGGACTAGCTGTATCCCTATCGCTGAGAAATCTCTAATGGAATCTTACTGAATCGATTTCAGGCTTTCGTAAATGTCGTTCTCACACTGTGTGATGCTGGCGATTCGGTCGTTATGTTTGCACCATACTATTTCAATGCACACATGTCATTCCAGATGACAGGTGTTACTGATATTCTGGTGGGTCCTGGTGACGCAAAGACACTCCATCCTGATGCAGGTTTGTACTTTCATATGATGTTCATTTCGTGGTACCCTCCCCATTATTAAGACACTACTATTCCTTCCATTAGTTTTCCTTAAGACTGATTATACTAGATGTTGTGGTATACATCTCTTTTGTGCTAGCATGCATGTTCAAGTTTTAGTGAACACGTTTTATCTTTGTCGCCTGAGCACTTGGGAATATATCGTAATCACTAATCACATTTGTACTATGAGTTACTTTTTCCCCCTTTGCTTGAAATTTATAAAAAAACTCCATCTTCTCTGAATCTAACACTATTTGTGTAGAAATCAACTGAAGATGAGGTTGCTGCAGAAGTAGTGTTCTGCTTTGTGTTGCAAGTTGTGTAAATCATTCATAATGGTCTTGATTTGTAGAATGTTGTCTGGAAAACAATTGTTCTGCATTTTTTCTTGTATTGGATGTCCACACCCCATCCCCACCAGAAAGAAAAGAAAAAGAAAAATGAAGTTAGTAAAGTTCACTCCCGATTGTTGACCTGATTTAAGTGTGTTATAACTTAAAAGTTTGACACTTTGATGCATAATGCTAACCTAAATATTGCAACTGTTTTGCAAAATGGACTTGAGAGTTTCAAAACATTATCTGCCTTTGTTGTTTGATTGTCTATGGGTTGACATATTCCATGATTTCTCAATTTTCAGACTGGTTGGAGAGTACTCTAAAGAAGACTGTACCAACCCCAAAGCTTGTCACTGTTGTTAATCCCGGCAATCCATCAGGAACATATATCCCTGAGTCCCTTCTTAAGGTCTCTTATCTCATCTTTATAGATATGATGGATTATTGAAGTCATCAGTTATCAAAGTGCATTAGTATTCTCTTGTGATTTTTACTTTATTAAAACATTAACAAGTTGCATTTTTGTCATGTAGAGGATATCTGATATTTGTAAGGAAGCGGGATGTTGGCTCGTAATTGATAACACATATGAGTAAGTGACTTTTTCTGTTGTATACAAATCTTTTAGTTTCTCGTATTGAATTGAGTACTTGCTGTTAATGACTGGTGCCAATTTGTTTTTTCGTCCGTGGACGAGTGATGATGGTCTTAGAACTAAAGATGATGAGGGAAGTAGTTGTTGAATTGACTAATCCTGGAATACATGTAGTTAGACCAGCAAGAGACTTTTGAATAAAACCAAGGATACAGGTCGTTTGTGTTGGCATTGTGAGGAAATATTTATGATTTGTGAACTTTTAACTTACACTAAATTTGATAGGCAAGAAAATTTAGGGAATAAGGACAAATATACCCCCAAACTATCATAAATGGTATGTGTATACCCTTCGTTATACTTTCGGTACATCAATGACCTTACCGTCCAAACTTTAGAGCGTATATACCCTTTATACTAACGGTGATACACGTGTCCTAATCCTATCTACCGACCCGAAATTTATTAAATTTTTCTACCAAAATTAAAATCCCCACCCAAATACATGATACCCAGATCCAAAAATATAACCCAAATTGCTCAACTGGGTAGCGGAGAATCCACATGTGCTTCTCTCTCACACCACATCGGAAATGAAATCAAGGAATAATCATTGCTTCAACTCTTTTTCGAGCTCTGAAGAATCTGTCATCGTCAACAACTTGCCTCTACTTCCTTTACTACTCGTCCCTCCAGCTATTCCTCTTCATCTTCGCAATCGATTTTGTCAGAGATTATCGCCGACGAAATCCCATCATCTGCCTCCTCCAACTTCATTTTCTCTGTTTGTAGATGTTATCTGTCATCTGTGAAACATAACTGCAATTCCTATGCTAAACACACACCTAGGGTTACATTGTGCACGCCGCAATTTTCATCGGCTTTCAAGCCGTTACTAGTGTCGAGGTATGCCGGAGTTCAACCAAACATTGTCGTCGCATTAGACAACCTCTAGTTGGCACAAGTCAACAAAGTGAAAATTGTTCCAGCTGGAACTAACATCTCTGCTAATTAATCTTCTCAATGACAGCTCCGAGGAGACCAAAGAACACACGCGATATTCATCTTGGCCTGGAAAATGACATTGACTCGTCATTAGCTCAAAACCAACGATATGGCTGGTAGGGTAATCTTGGTGGTGTGCAATTTGGCGGTGTGTCAAGAGGGGAAATCAACATTGCTGGATGCCAATGTAGTGGATGTACTTTTGGGGATAGCGAGAGAAATTGGAATAAATTGGATGCGGGTATTTTTACTTGGGTGGGTTTCCGGGTGGGAATTTTAATTTTTGGTAGAAAAATTTAATAAATTTCAGGTCGGTAGATAGGATTAGGACACGTGTATCACCATTAGTATAAAGGGTATATACGCTCTAAAATTTGGATGGTAAGGTCATTGGTTAGTATAAAGGGTATATACGCTCTAAAATTTGGACGGTAAGGTCATAGGTGTACCAAAAGTATAACGAAGGGTATACACATACCATTTACGATTGTTCAGGGGTATATTTGTCTTTTTTCCCAAAAATTTATGCTATCCTGGGATCTGTTGCAGAATTTTAATCGGTATGAAGGGGAGGAAAGGAAATAGCTAAAGGTGACAGAATGTTCAGTCTTGAATTTATCCTTATTGGCCAACTTGTTGCTGTTTGTTCTCAATCCCTAGATGACAGATAGGCCTAGAAAGTTGTTTTCTCAAGGAGTTAGATAGTTAAGACATGTATCTATTGAGCCTTTGCTCCTCCATGATTGCAAACATCTTGTTCTGTCAAATATCGTCTCTGTTCCTTCTTTTTCTTGCAACTTTTTTCAGTACACTCTGTTTGTGGTTAACTATTTTCCTGGATGATATGTTCTTATATATATGTTGCAAGTTATTTGCAGGTATTTCATGTATGATGATCGGAAGCATGTTTGCATAGAAGCAAACCACATTGTCAACATTTTTTCCTTCTCCAAAGCATATGGGATGATGGGATGGCGAGTTGGATATGTAAGTGATTCTTGTTCCAACTTATATCTAGAAATGTAATGATATTGGGCACACAAGTGATTATTATTCTGTTGGGCGACTCTTGACACAACCAGAAAAATATATCTCTGGTTAAAAGATGATTTTTCTATGTTTTCCCCAACTGCATCTTCTTGCCTCATAAACTCCCTCGTCTTTACCTTTATCCCAAATAAAACCGCTTCTCTTTACTCACACATCTCTTTTTAAAACCAGCATGTATGACACCTCTAATATATCTCTCTATACTTGTTATTCATTAGCTTTTATAAAAACATGTGTGCCTGGCTGAGTAATCAGCTGGGATTGGATATAAAACTGGTCTCAATAGCAACCAAATACAAGTATTCTTTTGCAACAAAAATGACTTGTTCCAACAGCTAATTATTGCGAATGAGGCATGATTGCTTTATAACATGTTTTTGCTGCAATGTTAATTTTGCAGCAGAATTCCTCAGCAAACTTTTGTACTGGATATTTACTCCTGAATTGGATAAGTTGTTTCATCTTGTGAGTGAGCTAAACTCATGTCTTAATCGATGCAGATAGCATACCCATCGGAAGTGGAAGGGCTCGCAGCTCAACTCCTTAAAGTTCAGGACAACATACCGATTTGTGCTTCAATAATCTCACAACGACTGGCTCTTTACTCAATGGAAATGGGACCAGAATGGGTAACTAATCAAGTTAAAGACCTTGTCAAGAACAGAGAAGTGCTTCAAGAAGCCTTATCTCCTTTGGGAGAAGGAGCTGTTAAAGGAGGAGAAGGTGCCATTTACCTGTGGGCAAAGCTGCCAGATAAATACATGGACGACTTCAAAGTAGTTCACTGGCTAGCTAAGAGGCATGGAATAGTTCTGATCCCTGGAAGTTCCAGTGGTTGTCCAGGTTATGTTAGGATCGCCTTTGGAGGATTGATTGAGAAGGACTGTCGAGTAGCTGCAGAAAGACTCAGAAAAGGTTTGGAAGAGCTGGTAAATAGTGGAATGGTTTCATGATTCTCTCAGACTAAAATTTAGTGTCAGCTGGTTCTCCTTGACATCAGTCATCAACAAAACCATGAAAGACACTTTCTATCCTTTAATAAATAATTGAAGGGTTTTAAGCTTTGCAATTTGATCATTGGAAATGCAAGCTAAAACTTGCCATTCTGTATAGTTTGAACTGAAGTATTTCAGACACCTAATTTTCTTAAATGGATGATGGAAGTGTCTCATTTTTCTCTCTGAGCATATCTCATGCATCCATTATACATATGTGTCTCATTTCTTAAGTGCATATATATACCTAATTACAAGCTGATGTATATAGCTAAGCTATGACCATGACTTTCAATTTAGTGGACATGCTATGGTATATAACTGAAACATGGTACTAGCATCTCCCAAGGGGGTGACCTAGTAGTTGCTTAGGTATGAGAGTTATTCAGAAATATTAGGTCTGAATCCAGTTACAAGCAAGTTGCTTCATGTTAATCGAGATACACACAAATTGATACATCGAAACTCTTATATAAAAGATTCATGGATTAATCGAGATATGCACAAATTGATACATCGAATCTCTTATATAAAAGAGTACAAATATGCCATTATTTGAGTCACTTGAGTAGGGTAAGTGAATGATGGTTTTTCTCAATTAATCTCTCTTTGCATTGTAATATCTAGCTATCGTTACTCCTCTCGGGACCATAGTTAATACAATGAGCTACTTAGTTGCATAAATTTATCTGCACTCATCACGAGTAAGTACCTCATATTATAATTCTGGTCTCATGAGGTGTAACAATAACTAGGTTACAATGTGTATCTAGGGAGTTCCTCGGATTCACGTGAATTCATCCTCCCTCCGATCATTAGACCTATAATTTTAAATGTTTAACAGGTTTAGTGATTCACCTTTTCATAATAACACATTTTTTACTTCATATTTTAAGCAAAAAAATACAAGTATACATACTATAATAAAACTACTATAATCGACAAAGGACTAAATGTGTATAATTTTCCAAAGTAAGGAGGGTAATTCAGGAATAAAACAGCCAGCTAGGATGTCCTTGTATTTTACATTTTCGGACCGTGTTTTACCTTATAATAACCAAATTACAATATTAATTTGTTCTATAAAACCGTTTTAGTCAAACCAGTCAAACCTCTCTCTGTTTTTTTTTTTTTCTCTTTTTCTCAGAGGCCATTACTGTAAACCCAAGATAAAGAATTACTCCCTAATTGAATTTCTTTTTTTATCATTTTTAACCTTCCTTCAATTTTCTTGAATTTGAACTTTGAACTCAATATCCCGCCTCTCTTCCATCTCAATCTCCATTTTCTTTCATCAAGATCCTGTCTTGATCACATTCTTGAATGTTCTTGTAGCTGTTGAATGCAGAAACAAGGTTTATTAATCTACATTCTTTGTTCAATAACATTTTGCTGATATGATATGGTCTTTGGGGTTTCTTGAAATTATCAAATTTTGAATCTTCCTTCTTACATTGTTAATTTTTTTATATTTTATTGAAGTGGGTCGTTGGGTTTGCCTGATAATTTTGAGTTCTTGGAGTAGAGAAGAAGAAATGTAGAGGAATTTCCTTTAATTAGGCATCTAGATGTTTGGTAAAAGACGTATTTTTAAACGTTTCTTGGATTATAGTTCGATTTTGAGCCACATTGGTGGTGTCTGTCTGCTTCATTGAGATTTTTGTCTTGTTTAAGTTTTAGAACATTTACATTAGTGGAGATGTAAGTTCTTTGCATTGTTTAATATTTTGCCTTGGTTTCTTCACTCCTATTGTTTTCTTTGAGCTGAGAGACTATCTGAGACGACCTCTCTACCCTCACCAAACCCCACTTGTGGGATATGTTTGTTGTTGTTTGAGAAATAAGTTCTTTCATATTTGTACTTCTTTTGATGGTTAATAGTTTAATGTTCATGCTTGATATTAGTAGGACATGTGGACGTGTTGTTTTGATGAGTGGAGTATTATTTTTGTGAATATGGATCCGGAATATTGGGCGTTTCTTATGCACATTTCATTTTGAATGGTATTATCCTGTGAACTGGAATCCTATGGAAAGATTTATACATGAATTCCTTATTAAGTGTTGGATTTAGTGAAGATGAAGCGAAAGCTTTCCTTGTCTATAAATCATAATGGTTGGCTTCCATGATAAAGAATGTTAAGTTTCAATGTTTCTTGAGCTTCATTATTCTTGATATGACATGCACATTTCATTTTGAACGGTATTATCCAGTGAATTGGAGTCCTATGGAAAGATTTATACATGAATTCTTCCTTATTTGGTGCTAGATTTAGTCAACATGAAAGCTTAAGCTTGCCTTGGCTATAAATTATAATGGTTGGCTTCCATGATAAAGCGTGTTAAGTTTTGTTAGTTTCGTTGTTTCTTGAGCTTCATAATTCTTGATATGTCATGTTACTGACTTTGAGAAGTTTTGCAGGTAAATGAGGGGGTTCAACTAAAAGTAAATTGACTAGCTTAATTCCATGCCCCCCACACTCACTATGAAGAGAGAAAATTCAGTAATCTCAGCTGCAATTGAGCCCATGGTTCGAGTTACAAGATCTCGAGCTGCTGTCCCTGAAAAATCCATGGTTGCTAGCACTGCAGAACTGCCAAAGCAGCGGGGCCAGAAACGTGCTCTGCAGATAAGTTCTAACCCGGCAATCCTCAGGGTGAGGAACAAGAATGTTCCACTTACTTCCTGTGTGGAGCAGAAATGCCGGCCAGTGCTTAAGGATGTCACAAATCTACGTTGCAACACTTCAAATGGAGATTGCCTCAATGCTGTGAAAGTCCCAGTTAGTAGTTCTTCCTGTTTTACTTGTATTATCTGCATTGTCATTGACACCATGCGAAACAAGTTTCATAAATTGACTGTTGTAGAGTTCCTTAAATATCAATAAGAGGTTTGAAATATCTGAAATATTGCAAGTAGAGAATAGTATTGTGCATTAGCGAATTCAAGGATTCATGTGTTGAATGTGCTTCTATATTATCCCAATAAAGCCTTGGTTATAGTGTATACACTTTCCTGCTGGCTCATTTTATCCCTGTTATTATCTGATTTAGTTTATTTTAATTGTCAGAAGAAGAAGAAGATCATGCGGGTTGGAAACAGCTCAATGAATGTGTCTAAAGTGACCACTTCTGTTGACCCTGAAGTCTATCAATTTCCAACCAAGTTACCACCAAGTATGGGTCAAGATGCTGAAAGCATGTCTTTCTAATCTGAGAAGTACTATTTGAGTCAGTTTTATGAATATTCACTTGATTTGTCTAACTACAGGGAGTAGCCTTAATCAAAGTTGCTCAGACAGAAAGTCCCATGAACAACAAGGAAATCCAGTAGAAATCAAAGGTTTTCCAAGAAAAGGTTAGTTTCCTTTTGAACTTGTTTCATAGAGACAATATAACTTTTGACAAGCTTGTGGTTGTTCTGGACTGGATGATTAAGAAAATGAGATGATAATAACAAGATTTCTCCGTAGTAAAATTTATAAATCAATGAGGAAGCCTTGGTCTTATCCTCTTACTTTATTCTTGAGTACTTAGTGAATATGTTTTTGACCTAAATAATGATTGTAATTCTCCATCACACTTTCTTTCCTTGACATTTTTCTCCAGAGAAAGGATTCATATCTACTAGCTTTCTTGTGTTCCATGTAATTGCGACCATGTTGTTCTGTTATTGTTTTTCTTTTTGCATACTAAACTAATTGAACTTTTTCCCAGGCATGGTTGGGAAAGCTGTTCGTGATGCAGCACCATCAACATCAACAAAGTTGGACTTCATAGACATTGATTCTGATAAAAAAGATCCACTACAATGCAGTCAATATGCTCATGATATATATAACAATTTACGGGTTGCAGAGGTTCGTTTAATTGATATTCTTGCACAGTTCTTCTGGATTTCTTAGTTGAAGAAGTAATTGGCACTCTGGCAAAGGTCATATTTGCACAAGCACCTCAAGGATGCTTTTTCACTGTTTTATTCAAAATTCGGGTTAGACAAATCAGCAACAATGCTCAACTTTCGTTATAATTTCAGTTTTATCTGTAACCACTTAGGTTCTTTTCTTTGTTAATCCTCCTTCATACATTCAATATATGTTCACTTATGAAAGAATGCTGGATACTTTAGCTCAAGAATACTTTCCCACTGTGACACCTACTTATTGGAATGTTTTCCTCTGCATATTAATAAGCATTATTTGCTTAATTTCCTGAATCCAAATCTCAACTTGTATAACTTCTAAGATTTCCTTGTTTTAGGATAATGGCGTCAAGTAGTAGCCGTAGTCTTTTTGAGTTGCAGTGGATAACTGTAAACTTCTCCTAATGCAAAGTCTAATTTGTATTTCTCCAGATAATTAGAAGGCCGCAATCAAATTTCATGGAAACACTCCAGCGAGATATCACAGAAAGTATGCGTGCAATCCTTGTCGACTGGATTGTGGAGGTAAGTTGGTGTTTATCTAAAAAAAAAGAAACTGAATAGTTGAAGCATATTGTGTTATGTCTTCCAGTGCTGACATATTCTAATTATTAGTACTTGATTCATCTTGAACAAATAAATGTGAAACAGATCAATTTCCTAACAGTATTAACTTGGACAAGCAACTTACATTTTCATTTTGGGTTTTCATCATCTGGTGCTGATTCATCTTAGATCAGTTTAGAATAAGGCTTGTAAAGATCGTATGTGATTTTTTGCTTATGATAAAATATAAATCATTCGTAAGATTCTTGTGAATTTGGTGCTAGTTAAGTCCGTATAATTTCAACTTGATGATGGATTCGTCCCGCCTCTCTGGCCCTTCCTTTACCTTTTCAGCTCAGAATGGTTGTTAGTTGCCTGCTGATTTTAGAAATGCTTTATAAGAATGCTGGTTGCTAAGGTCATTGTCTAATCTTGTGTCAGGTGTCAGAGGAATATAAGTTGGTGCCAGATACACTCTACCTTGCTGTTCACTTTATCGATCTATTTCTCTCTCAAAACTATGTGGAAAGGAAAAACCTGCAGCTCCTTGGAATCACTTGCATGCTAGTTGCCTCGTAAGCTCGACACAACTGTTTTTACTACTATAGGTTCTTTGAAATATTGCTTTTTGGGGAAACATTTTCTTGAAATGCTTAAAAGAGAAAGAAACTCAAGTCGAAGAAATACAGGATCCTTTCTTTCTAAATTAAACAGAAGTCTACTTCAGAATCTTTGGATCGGTTGGCCATGCCTAATAGTTGGAAGCGTCTTAGCTACAAAGTGCATATAGGGCCAAGACTAAGGACTCCACTCATTTTAGAATCTGACAAAACAAATCTCATCATTCCATATATATGTGTGTTTATGAAGAAATGCTCCTATGTAGCCACATTTGCAGACTGCAGTGTGCCTTCACCTGTAAAAAAAGAGGACATCAAGCATTTTTGCCATCACTTTGCACTTTGTATTAAAAAATCTTCCCTTTTATCCCTGAATAAAGAATTACATTTTATCTGGCTGAACGTGGATTTTTCTTTCAATTTTGAAGGAAATATGAAGAGATGTGTGGTCCACGTGTTGAGGAGTTCTGTTTCATCAGTGATAATGCTTACACGAAAAATGAGGTAGAATACTGCTCTTTCAAGTTCTCACTATCAGGATCTTGAATTTCTGCATTACGTGACGAGAAAGGGTAGGAAGGACAAGCATAGTTCCAGCATAGTATGCTATTAGCTAGTTTAAGATGATGTCTTTGGGTTCTGTTCTGTACTTCCCATGGAGAACCTAATTGATGAACTTGATCATTCATATATCTCTCCTCTCTAAACTTCACATGCAGTTTACGTTCTCTATATGTGTTATTGTGTAATGTATATCATTTAGTATAATTATCAGGGGGTCTATTCCCCTTCAAGCTTTTGAGGTTTATCTTAAGTTCTAGAACTTGTAGGTCTACATGAATCTCTATGCTTATTTCAAGCTTGCAAATATTGGAAGTAGATCTGTGTCTTCTGTTTCATTAATATTTATTAGTGAGAGAATCTCGTCGAACTCCTACAAGAAATGCAACTCTATGCAGCATACTGTCAACAATGATTTTATGGGTACAGTTCAGAGGAAATACTATATCTGCATGAAACCTCTTGGTTACTAAAGAAGACGTCGACACCTCCCCCTTCCCCTTTCCTTCTCTATCATTTTACAGAACTCCCAGAAAAAAAATGGTTTTCAGATATTATTATATACTAGTTGGACAAACTGAAGGTTCTGATATACTAAAGTGTGGAGCAGGTCCTGGCAATGGAGATTCTTGTTCTGAACTTTCTAGGTTTCCGACTCTCAACTCCAACTGCAAAGACCTTTCTCAGGTACTTTTGTTTCAGCCATGGTTTATTTTTACACGTGTATAACAGCATAATGTTTCTTTTTCTTTTGTCTATGTGAAAACTGAAATTTTTCATCTTCATATGTATGATGTTATTTGTAGGAGATTTGTAAGAGCAGCACAAGCTTCTTACAAGGTAATGAATTAATGTGCATCACTTGAATGATAACAGAACTTTTCTCTGTACTGAAGTATAATCGTATTGCTTAATGATACATAATTTCAGAATCCCAATCTGGAGCTAGAGTTCTTGGCTAATTATCTCACCGAACTGACATTGCTTGAATATGGCTTCTTGAAATTCACCCCATCTTCTATTGCTGCATCATCTGTATTCCTTGCAAGATGGACACTAGATCAGTCAAGCCACCCATGGGTTTGCTTCTTGAATATACTGGTTTTCTTTTACTTTAATTCGTTAGCTTTTGCGTGCCTCTGGTGTGTAGAACTTATGCCTGCAACTTTGACAGAGTCCAACACTGGAGCACTATACCTATTACAAGGCTCAAGATCTGAAAACCACAGTTCTTGCACTACAAGGTCTACAGTTGAATACAAATAACTGCCTTCTAAACGTCATACGTGCTAAATACCGACAAGATGAGGTACTTGTATGTTATTATTCAAAAGTAGCACATTTGAGTTGTCATTATGTGTAGCTCCCTAATAAGTGTCTCTTTTTCCTGTGCCAACAGTTCAAGTCAGTCGCGTGTTTGTCTTCGCCAAAGCTACTTGAGACACTGTTTCAGACATGAAATTTGAAGATATAAGACTAACCAAATGGAGCAGCAATGCTGAAGCAGATGACATATTCTATAAAGGGGCTTTTTTGCAACTTGGCTCCTCCCTAGGCTTTTTTTATGAGAGTAACTGATTCAAATTCACATTATATTGAGTGTTCCTTTTGTTCACTCTTCTGCTGTAAAGGATTTGACATACTAGGAATATACTTAAACTTAGCAAGTTTAGCAGTAAAAAATGAGCAACTTTCTCAGTTGTAATTCAAGAAAATCATGCAGGTAATTTTGTACATGCTATTTTTTTCAACTCTGTTACCTTTGCCAGCTTTTGTAATTTAGAATGATTTGTCTTAATCTTCTATATCATTTGCTTATAAAATAATTGTTTCCCATAATATATGGCACTATTTCAGGGAGTCAAATGTTTTTCTTCCTACAATCTTTTAAAAAACTACTATGTATGATTTCTAGTATAACATACCCAATATGGTCTCACAAGTGACATCTTGAAAGGTTAAGTGTACACAAATTCTATCCTACGTTTGTGAGGTAAAGAGATTATATCTCGTAAACCCTCGACTCAAGAACTATGTATGATTTATATCAGTAAAAAGTGAAATCAACTTTATGTTATGATCCATGTACTTCAAATTTTGTTTTTTCTCTATTAAGGGGTGGGGTTGAAGAAGGCAGCAATCCCTCGATTATATTTAAGTAACACTATTACTATTAGGAATATCAAATAGAGTTTCTTTGGAATCTTGTGATCTTAAATAAATATTAAATATTTATAATTTTTTTTTTTTTAATCTGGATTCACACTAAAGATTTTGTCCCTGTACTAAAGCCTATAAAAAATATTATTTGAATTTTGTGATCTTAAATGTATGTCCCTATGTTAGTTATTGTTTTCCTCATTCTTTTGTCCCCATAAATAAAATCCAGCTTTGCTTTCAGGTCAGATTCCTTTTGGCCAAATCTTAACCGATCGTTTTGTAACTGTCGTATCCACAAAAAGCTGCAACACACACACACTTGCTGAGAACTTCTCTTACTCACTGTGTGTATGTGAAAGAGAGAGAGAGAGAGAGAGCCGACAATGGCGGGATTGAATATATTATCTCAGACTCCGTCGCCATGGCAGCTGCCAGCTTCCTCCACATCATCATCATTATCATATTCTTTACGATTTCCACATTTTTATGATTTTAATAATATTTACAATTGCGGCGATTTCAAATGCTGGAAAATCGGGTCGACAAATTCTCCCCTTTCTGGAAACCCAAGAGCAAAGCGTCCAACTTTATCCTCTCAAATGTTGCCTCACCTCTCCAATTCATCAGGTTTTGAATTCCAGCTCTACTTTTGTTTTGCTTCAATTCAATTTTCAATTATTGTAATTTGGTTCCTACTATAATTTTTCCTTGTTCGAAGTGGGTGTGAACTTATTTGGCGAGATTCTTGTAATTGGCAGATAATTAGCTGTTCTTGCACATAAATGCTTTGTACCTGCTTATATTAGTTGATCGATCTTGCAGTTGCTAAAATGGGGTTTTTTCATAGGACTGGAAATATTCCTGTTAAGATAAGGTGACAATAACTTGGTTGAACAGATTAAGACTAGCTTTGGTCCGTTTGATAGAGTGTATAAGAATAGTACTGAATATGTTCTTTTTTCTTTTCCTAAAAGATCGTGGGTAGGGGAAGGGGAAATGGGGGAGGGGATTGCAGGATGGGAGAATTGAATGATACATGATTAGTTACAGGTCCATTGGTTAGTTAGCTACAGTGAAAGTTAGCTAAGAGTTCAATTACTATATAGCTTGTAATCAAATCATTTTACAATCAGGATATGAAATATACAAATTTCTCTCTCTCGCTCAATTCTTCTTCTTCCTTACTAACTGTTTTCTTGAGAAACTCCTGAAACAGTGCTTCGATCCTCGAGTTCATTGTGAATTTCTGCAATCGAGTAACATTGAACCCTCACCAATAAAGTGAAAGTTTAGATAGTCAACCAACTGAGCTACTAAGATTCCCCAAAATAGGGTGTATTAGTAATGCGGAGATTATTTCTTATCCACTGTTTGGAATGTTGTTTTAACGACCGCTTTGTCTTTAACCATGCTTATTTATATATTAATAGCCTTTGTATTACTAATATAACATGGTTTGCTATGTATTAGTTATAACTCTATATTACTGAAATTGAGTGTGTATTAGTTATACAAAGGCTGGAAATCCTACCAAACAAAGTATTAAATAAAACTCTGAAGGTTATTCTTGTTTCCCTTTTTTCTTCTGAAATGAAAGGAATCAACTTTGAACGAAGGTTATTCTTCAAATTTCAAATCCATATACAAAATTTGTGATAGGTTTTGGAAATTCAATTTTTACTTTATGAGATGAAAGACAAACACAAGGTGTAAGCCTAGATGCAAGTTTTGCTACATAGTGAAAAAGATGAATAGCTAACTGTATGCCGTGGATCTTTCTTTTTTACTTCTTGTAATCTATATGGTTTATTTATTGTGTCAGTTGATGACCATTAGTGTTACTTCCGTGAAAATGCTGCCCTGTCATGTTCTTTCACCCTTTTGCATTCATGGCTGATCATGGTTGTGCAGGCAGTGGATATTCATGGATGCAAGATAAATCTGCTTCTTGTGATAATTTTTCCCCTAATGGAAGGAAGCAAGGTCCATTGAACGCTGTGTCTTCAAAAGAAATAGCACAAGTTTCTTCTGTGGACGATCTTTATGAATTCATATGCTCAGGCCCCCTCATCAGTAAGATAGGTCTGACGTCGGAAAAGGTGGCTGAGTCCATTGACAAGTGGATAGAGTATGGGTTACGGCTTTGTAGATTGTTTCAGCTCAACCAGTTGTCTCTCAACGAGGCCCAAAAAATTCGAATCTACCACTACTATATTCCAGTCTTCTTGTGGTGTGAACAGGAAATTTCACAGCATAGTTCCAAGTTCAAAGAAGAAGAAGAAATCCCTCCATTGGTGGTAGACACATTTTTATTATTCTCTTGGTTCTTGTGTGTTTGATTTCCATTAAGGTCAATATCATGCTGGTCTGATTAGAAAAGCTAGACATAAACACACCTAAGATAAGATATATTCTTGGCATGTAGATTGGCTTCAGTGCGCCTCAAGGATGTGGAAAGACAACGCTAGTATTCGCATTAGAATATCTTTTTAAAATCACTGGGAGGTAAGTTGCTTTCATGAGTTTTTGCTTCCTCTGTGGGACAGAAATAACCAAACATTATGCTCACACATAACATCAGGAGAGCTGCTACAATATCCATTGATGATTTTTACTTAACAGCAGAAGAACAGGTAAATGTTTCATGAGTTTGCTGCTTGCTAGTTTCCGTCTGTGTATTATCACCAATGCTGACACATTATGTGGTTTTAGGCGAAATTAAGAGACAGCAACCCAGGGAACTTGCTTTTGGAGGTAGAAAATGACGAATTTCACTTCTTCTTTTCTCAAAAAAATAAAATAAAAATTTTCATCTTCACTTCAGTTTCGTGGAAATGCTGGAAGCCATGATCTTCCATTGTCTGTTGAGACACTGACAGCACTAAGTAAATTGACGAAAGAAGGTGAATGCACCTTTTTAGCTTGTGCTACTTTTCAATTAGGCACTGCATCTATATGCTTAACTAATATTCAACTCCATCCAGGTGTGAAGATGAAGCTTCCTAGATATGATAAAGTAAGTAAGAAAGACTAGTAAACATTTAAGTCTCAGTGGGTTATTAATATTATGTGTTACTTATTCTGAAACTCTATTTCCAGTCTGCTTACAGTGGTAGAGGTGACAGAGCTGATCCCTCCGAATGGCCAGAGGTTGAAGGGCCTCTACCGGTAGGAAGTTGTTTTTATTTAGAGCAGGCAATTAGTGGTTTTCTGTTCATCTAATGTTTAATGATTCAAAGAGTGACCCCAATTCCATCATTTCCACAAAGTAAAAGTTAAAATTCTAAAATGATATAAAATGTGAGAATGTCAGCATCATGTTCCCTTCTGTAAAAACACAACTTTTCTCATAGATCCAACTCAAGCGAAATGGTAAGATTGCCTCACGTCATTGTCAGTACTTTGGATATTAGGTAATTCTGTTTGAAGGTTGGATGCTTGGTTTCAAACCCCTTCCACCTGAAGTTGTCAAAGCTGTTAATCCACAGGTTCAAATACTAGACTCTCTCTGGATGCTTGTGCCTTTTATTTTGATCTATCTTCTTGGATCATTGAAACTTTAGAAATTGCAGCTAGAGACGGTCAACAAGAACTTAGAAACTTATTATGATGCATGGCATAAGTTTGTCAAGTCATGGATTGTCATCAAGATTCAAGACCCTAGTTATGTCTACCAATGGCGTTTGCAGGTTCATTATGTGATATCATCTGCATTTTGCTCCATATTTATTCTTGTGCGATTTGTTTAAATAGTCTAGTGGGATGTTCTTAGGCGGAGATTGCAATGAGGGCTGACGGGAAGGCTGGGATGACTGATGAGGAGGTAAAACTTTATGTGTATTCTTTCTCAAAAAAGAAATGAAAACCATCAGTTAATGCTTTAGAGGAACGTTTTCCAATTTTTTATTTTGTTCCACTTTTCACAGGTGAAGGACTTTGTATCCCGCTACTTGCCAGCATACAAGGCTTATCTTCCCACACTGTACTCAGAAGGACCTTCTGGCTCAGATCCGGAGCATGTTCTTCTCATTGATATTGATGAAGGGAGAAATCCCATCCTCGGTTGCTAAGGTAAATCTGCAGTAATGGAGTTACTTTTGATCCTTGATAGATTATTAAGCAAAGATCATAATAATCTTCGCAAGCATCATTTCCTCCTGAGAATGTCTTCAATTGTACATTCAAATGTACTACTGTAAATTAAGCCACATGTGAAGGTAAAATGTTTGAACAAAATTTTGCTCGAGTTTCATTGTTTAATTTAGATCCTCGATTGATTTTGTGCAAAAATTAAACCCTCACAAGCGTTCTTTCCACCTGAGTGTGTCTTCAGTTGTATTTCAAGTTTAATACTGTACATCAAGCCATACGTGAAGGTAAAAATGTCTATTATTTTGTTGTTGTTCGAGTTACTTTCTTTTGACTTGGTGTTTATTGGGCCTATCTTTTGACCATAAACCTTCTCTGGTAATGACTTATATTTGATGCAAATATGCCAAAGACCTAACTCTAGTAGTCCAAAAGGGAACTGTATTTATAACTTCTTTGCGCTAACCATTTATCTAGTTTAACAACTCTAGTGTGTTTGGTATGACAGAGTTCATGTTTCATCAAAATGGAGAATTTTTGTACTCACACCAAACAAACAGATAACATAAAATGTTCTACGTTGAAAGAAAAAAAAAAAATTCAATAGAAAATGACTTAAAAGCACAAGTTTATTCAACTTCACAGTTTTTAAACATACAGTGGAAGGTAACAAAAGAGACGTGGAAGAAACTTAGTGTGAGAACAAGGAAACAAATTCCATTTTTAGCTTATGTTGCTAACATAGTAACACAGGGTTGGCATGGCTAGGAGGGACATCAAGTACAGCAGCAGAGCATGTCCAGACAGCACTCACAGGTCTCGTAGTAACAGAAGCAGCAACACATTGTGAACACACTGCATTCATTCACTCAAGTAAATCTGTCTTACTATCCATATTGTATTAAGGCCAAATAAAATTAGAAGAAAAACGCTACGCCTCAAATCTTGATCCCTAAGTTAGAGTTAGTTATATCGCTCTATTCAAGCTCATCTAAGTACGTCAGTGATGAAAATTTTAAGCTTCTACACAAATTTGTCAGTTTCTTACCAAAGTAAGTCATTATTAAAATCAATTCACCAAAATAATATGTTTTTTTTTTAAATTTTACAAAACTAGTATATTCGTAGTTCTCAGTAATGTTTTAGGTTATATTTTATCCAAAAAAAATCAATAACAAAAAGACAAAAATCTGACAGAGTAAACAGACATAAAACGTTATTGTCAGTGACGTTTTATAATTCGTTACTCTGAGGCACGTTTTACAGCTAAAACGTGACTCACAGTAACGTTTTTGTAGAATGACTGAAAATTGAAATTCAATCTTGTACATGTCTCATTCATTATTCAAATTTCCACTATTAAATCGAATATATATATATATATATATATATATATATTTACTTCATACCGGATGTAATCCATGAGTGGTGTCTAGGAAGGTTTAAGTAAACCAAGACAAGCATTTGAGGAAAATTCTCCACCTTCCGAAACATTTTCACTTGATAAAAATTGGTAAAAAACTTTCAATATAAGTACATACAATCTGAAAATTTACATCCATTAGAACATCATTGCAAGGTTCAACCTTAGAAGGAAGATGACCATGCAGAGACCATCGAACAAAGGAAACTGCTTAATTACAGAGTACGAAATGCAAAATAGTAGCTACTGCAGATGCTAAAGCGAAACAACTGTAAACGAGACGTGGAGATCCAGCAGCAAATTTCTGATTTGTTCTTAATTAGCCAAAATATATCTATCCATTTTAATAGTAGAAATTTGAATAATGAATGAGGCATGTACAAGATTGAATTTCAATATTCAGCCATTCCAGAGAAACGTTACTGTGAGTCACGTTTTAGCAATAAAACGTGCTTCAGAGTAACAAATTATAAAACGTTACTGACAATAATGTTTTATGTTTGTTTATTCTGTCAGATTTTTGTCTTTTTGTTATTTAATTTTTTTGAATAAAATACAACCTAAAATGCTACTGAGAACTACGTTTATACTAATTTCAAAAAAACGTAATATGTTGATGAATTGATTTTAATAATGGCTTACTTTGGTCAATCAATTCCAGTTCCTTATGCTTCCAAGTTTTAAACCCCATAAACATGTTGATTATTCAGTTTTTACTTCTAGAAAAGATTACCATCAATCTTTCCCTTTTTTAGTCTGGTGAATAAACAACATATCCAAAACTAAAACAAACAAAAAAGAGCATCCCTCCCCACCCCCTGCAATATTGGGGGATCAAAGCAGAATAAGGTCAGAAGATGCCTTTAGTGATCAAAATAAGGTCAAAAGATGTCTTTAGAGGCCTAGCCAAAGTAAAAAAGATAGGTAACAAAACTAGCATATTACATAAACATGTCATCTCACTTAGCTTTTGGCATATATGCCTTCCAAGTTTACAAATCACAAGTAGGCACTTAAACTTGTATAGAGTTGAACAAGTAGATACACGCATCCTATTTAGCATCCTTTGTAGCAATTCACGTCCTACACAACATCCTACGTGGCGTCTTACATGTATTGTGTGTCACGTAGAATATGTGCATCTACTTGTTCAACTTTATACATGTTTAAGTATATACACACTCAAAATTGAAGGGCACAGATGTCAGTTGATATCTAAAACTCGTAAATGCAAAAAAATCCATAGATGTGAAAAAGTACAAACCAAGCGTAAAGGCATCCTTTTTCCTCGCGTCGACGTTTGACATGTTCAAGATAAGACATCTCTTGATATTGTGGTGCATCCATTTTTCTACTACTTCTCTAATATTCAACTAAAGAGAGAGAGAGCTTTTGCTTTATAGCTTGACAAGATTTTTAAGAAAAAAAAAGAGAACACTTTCAGTATATGGTTTATAAAGACAACTCAAAAGTTTCTGTAGAGTAAGACACATGATTTGTCTCAATTATAATATATCAGGCATTAATTAGAAATTTGGATTTGGTCATTTTCAGTATTATACTACTTGTCTTCTCATAATTGACCAATGTACATATCTTTCTCATTTTTTCAGTAGACATTGTTAGAGTATCAACTTACTCATACATTACCAAAAAGACATAATGATTTACACTCAATATTTGTTGAATCCCCTTATATAAATTTCTAGCTCCGCCATCTTCGGAGAATAAAGGAAGTAAAAATTAGTAACAGCAGTATGATAGGAAAGATTGGTATTAAGTCCCTGTCGTAGGGTAGAGAAACATGAAACGTGTGGCATTAGTTGTTTCCACAAAACCTAGAAGGATCTATCAAAGTTATCTCAAATGACAGAGATGTGAGGAAAGACTACAGGTTTTTTTTTAAACCTGAAATCATGTTAAAATAACAGGTACTCCTACTAATCATCATTTCAACAAGACTGCAACTTTTTATATAACCGAGAAATCCACGAGGCCCAATGGGATCACAAGTAACAATTGTTCAATGAACAACTACAACATATCTAGTGTAATCCCACGAGTGAGGTATGGGGAGGGTAGACTGTACAATCGCTCAATGATTTTACAAAAATTGCTCATTCAACAGACAGATGATCTCATCAGCAAAAAAAAGTAGTGTAGCTGGATTAC
Source organism: Solanum verrucosum (assembly GCF_900185275.1). NCBI lineage: Eukaryota > Viridiplantae > Streptophyta > Magnoliopsida > Solanales > Solanaceae > Solanum > Solanum verrucosum. The sequence continues at coordinate 245,381 of NW_026020014.1, read as the reverse complement.
TACAATGAGGGTACTGCCAAGTTCAATCATACACATGTAGACTTCATCATGAGCTACCTTACATTATTGTTGTACATTACGTGATCTTCTGAACTCGATTTTCACATTGAAACCTCAATAATTTGAGCATATTAAAGGATTCCTCTCTTTTCTGTTGCAGTTACCTGAAAAAACACAAAAAGTTAGCCTAACTTCATTCTAAAAATATTGTTTCCCTCCCTATCAGGCTCATGAAGTTACAGTACTACTAATGCCTCATTAATAAGCACCACAATCATCGTAGTGATATCATTTTCAGGATTGTTGACATGTTACTGCTTATGAGGAGTTTGAAACTGATACAAGTTTTCGTTACAAGCTAACAAGTTCGTAGTTGGAATTGTGATTATTGTTTAGGTTTGAAACAGAAGCAAGTTAGTGCAACCAGTAATAACATAAGAGATCATACTCTTCAGCCTTAAAAAAGAAGCAAATGAACTCAAGAATTATGATAAATTGACTCCTGAATTAGGAAATATGGGACATATCAGGTTGTAAAAACATTATCAATCCCAATCCAAAAATAATAAGGGACCGACGATGAGTCCACAGGTGGAAAAAGTATGCTTCATACCCATATGGCGCCAGCATAAATGTTGAGTTAAATAAAGCTGCAGTATGTGATACTCAATGAGCTTCAAAGGCACAAACAGGTTCGGTCAAGCCAGCTTATCTGTAGTGTTCCAAAGTAAACGAGAAGTTTATGCTGAATTGCTCGGACTCGAGTGTGGATCTAAAGGTTGGCTTCTCCATCATATAAATTTTAGGATTCAGGGTATGGATCTGAGTGCAGATGCGGGTGTTGAGATAAGAAGCCAATAAATGCATAATATCATATAAAGTGTATATCTTGATTAATTAAACCTATCGAACTAGAACTAATAGAAGTTAATTCTTAATAATACCTAATATTTTATTCATAAAATATCTAGTAACAACCAAACATTCTCATACTTTATATGACTACATGACATAAACCCAAAAATCAAACAAAATACCCAATCAATCTACACATTTGGTAATAAATGAGTCAAAAAACACCCAAGGTAAGTTGACCAAATCTGGTGTGCCACATCCATGTCGTATCAACATGGGTGCGGCAAAGATTTTGAAGAGTAAGAGCAACATAGATTTATCTATACACACTAAACCACTGACTTATGCTGATCAAACTAATACTAATAATCAGAAGTTATAAATGTTATCTGCACAAATGTAAAATTCCTCACATCCAATGTAATGCTTAATCAAACAATCTAAGGGTAGGATACCTAAATAAACCCTTAAACTATGAAAATAAGTAAGTGCACTGTAGAATAATGATAGATATGTTAGAATTAGGAAGTTCAAAATCTAGGAAAGGTAGATTTACCACATTGAGAGGTAGAATTCTGAGGAGAAGACTGGCCAGTGGCCAACAATCCTCTACAGCATCTGATGCTTATGCAATCAGCAGTGTTAATCAACTTTCACAGAGAAATACCACTGCCAGCAGAAAAGTAAGTTTGAAACAAAGGTCAGTCACTCCGCAAATCCAAATACGTCTTCCGGGAAACGGAAGGTAAATATAAGCTATGATGTCTAGTACAAGCATATCTTTAGAAAGATGTTAGATTAGATCAATGTATGCTTACACATTAAGAAGTGATATGCATAGAAACACTTATTTTCTCTTTGAATAGACTATTGTTTTACATTTATTACCTGGAAAAAACTATCCCAAAATAGCAGAAGCTAGTGACCATAAAAAAGAACAAAGGGACAGAGTGCCACAAAAAAATCAGTTTAACCATAGACAAAGGGGAAGTATAGATTAAAAAGGAAGTAATGAGTGTTGGCAAATAACATCTCAATCAGTGCAGATTTAAGTGACAATGATACCCCATTGTTTAAGAGAATAAAAGATAAGAGATAGCATCATTTCTACCAAGCAAAAAGAATTAGAAGGACAAGCAAATTGTCTGAGAAGAATAACCACAAGGGCAGATGGACATGAAGGCAACGGCTTCTAATTTAGCTGTTAGGCTAAAGCACAGACATGATCAGTCTCACTATTGTAAGTTGAGGCAGCACAAGCATAAATGAGCAATTATACGAACAACCCACTACTTCAAAGTGCTTTCTTGAGCAACATAAAAGAAAAAGTTATTGTAACGCGCACCTTCCTACTCAACACCATCCTCCCCATAAGAAATCCCAAAGCATAAAAAGATGACAATGATACCGTCAAAGTGATAGATAACTCAAACTAAGAAAAGTTACTTTTTGCTCAACACCTTATGATAAGCTCAAGAAGCTTCTTGAAAACACACCAATGCTCAATACAGAATTAATTCTCAAAAAAAACATCTTGCAGGAAGAGAGGGGAGAAGGGGCATTTCCTAAAACCAAATTACAGAAGCAACCAAACCTCCATCGTTTCTCATTAATGAAACCAAATTACAAATCCAGAGCAGATATCAATAATAAATTTGTAGATCATCACACAATCTACTACCTTCTATACTAACAGACATCTATTACAATTATAATACAACTCTATATGACTTAAAAGTCTGCTTATCAGATATAGCAACACAGAATAAATATTGGCTTGAATTACAAAGAATCTCGAAGTGAGAAAATACAAAATAAATAATGTGGAAGATTAAATTAATGGCATAACCTTCTAATTACTGAACACACTTACAACAACAACCACCAGCTGATTACCTTAACATACACCCTGCGATTTAAACAATGTTGTCTACATTGGCTTAAACCACCTTCTCCTTTGCCTTCTTGGACTCTTCCAATTCCTTCAACCACAATTCACCAAATTCACAATCTTTCCACGCCTCAAACCAGGGTCCACCAAGTGTATAGTGAATCGCCTTAGGAAATGTAGCTGGATCACCTTCAACAACCTTATTATGCCCCACAAGAAAGTTCCACACAAATGGAACCTCCCCAATCTCCTCATCCTCCAACCACATGAAGCGATGAAGAAATGCCCCGGACTCAGAATTCACCACCTCAGGTGTTAGCCCCCGGTTCTTTGGATGTCCACAGTTATAAAGAACCATGGACGACCAATTCTTCCTAGGATAAACCGTTTGCACTGCACCGTCCATTTTCGTAGTCTCTTTTGGAGTATAATCATGTTGTACACACATTAAAGCATATTTATCATCAACCATATCCCTCAATTCTTTAATATCCCCTAAGTACAAGAAATCACAATCAACAAACATAGCCCAACCCTCATAATCTGCCAAATAAGGCGTCAAAAATCGCGAAAATGAAAACTCAGTACTTTCCAATTTCCCTCTTTCACGCCAATACAGACCCTGCTCCCTCAACTCACATTGCTTAATGGGTGTTATCTCAAGTGGGATTGATGATCTTTTCAGAAGGGAATAACGACAAACCTCATACGCAACATCTTCTCGTGGATCATAGCCTACGAAAATCTTGAATGGCCTCAAAGGGGTCTCAGATTTCTCTACATTTGAATGCAAATCTTTCACCACAGACGACATTACAGTCTCTGCAAATCACAAAATCAACAAAATTACAAATCCCTGAAAAACAACTTATTTGAATCTTGAAAAAAAAAATCGCATTTCTGTAAACAAAATCGAATCTTGGACCATAATTATGAGTTGAAATAGAAAATTTGAAAGCTTGAAACATACCTTTTTAGAGCGATAACAGATCTGGTTTGGACTGAAAAGAGAAAACAATATTTTTTTTTCCTTTTCTGGTTGAAGAAAAAGAGTCAAAGATTTGTAACTGAGAAGTAATAATTGTGAGGGATCCCGAGAAGAACGTAAAGTATTTATAGAACACTAGTTTTCTAAATACATGGAGTAAAATTTATTTATTTTTTTAAAAGTTAGACACGTGCGTCATATATGACATTATACATACGATGTGAGTTATGAAATAGAACGTCATTAAGGATGAATATGTTTACTTGCACAATTTTATATAAACTTAAGTGTTTATTTATGCACATTCAAAATTAGAGAATGTAGGAACGGAAGACTTTTAAAATTTGTGGTTTAAAATGAATGATAGAAATTTGTGTGGTTATAGGGTAAAATAGACATTTTATAGTTAAATTGTTACTTAATATAGAAACGTGTCATTTTTTTTTTGACTAAGTAAAAAGGAAAGTAAGTCACATAAATTGAGACAGAGGAAGTATTATGCTTTAAATTTAGTATCGAAATTCAATGAGGAAATGGATAATTTTGCCTAATCTCTGACTAAACAATTTGTATGGCTATGTGTTTGATAAGATGGCCCAACCAAAATGACAATTAGGAGTACGATAATACAATGGCTTTTGTTTTTTCTTCTCATGAATTCCTATGTCATTTTGTTAATGTTGTTATTAATTGCTATAAAAGAAAAAGAATAATAGTAAATAAGAATGTCAAATGGACAGATTCAGGTGGGTTAATATGAACTAAGTTAATATTTTAACGAAATATTAACTTGTTTAAATAGTACTTATGAAGAAAAAAATAATACATTATAGCTCAATCAACTAAATTATTGTGTGAAAAATATGAGTGTTTACCGTTCGCAATGCAGATGGAGAGTGTTGGCATGTGTTACACTACTTTTTTTTTTCTTTTCATATTTTATAAAAGAGAGCTTCATACATGGCATACCTAGCTAAGACATAAAAGTTAAGTACTTATTACCTCATTAGTCATTATTTAAGATAATTAAGTTATTAGTAGTATTTTATTTTTTTAGTTTGTTTCAATTTATGTGGTATAGTTGAAATTTAAAGATTTAAATTTCTATATTTTGATTGTTAATTTGGATATAGAATTTTTAAGTTCTTTAATATAAAATTTACATAAAAATACTATAAATCACAATAATTAACAACTTAAATATTTAAAAAGTATATAAAAGAAATTGATTACTTCATACTTGTTTGACTCTCAAAATTTAAATTGTGCAACATAAACTGGGACAAAGGGAGTATTAACAATATTCCTTTAGCAATCATTATTGAAACATATTGAAAGATTAGTTTGAGTAGTACTTTAAGCAAAATAAATTTGTTTCCTCGACGCTCTCCTTTTCTTAATATCTTTTACTCTTAAAAAAACTGTTAATGGTCATATAGAATGTTATTTAGGACGCATATATGTATTTGTTCAGTTTTATTCAAATTTAAATATTTATGTATGCAAATTCAAAATTAAAGAATTTAGATGTCAAACAATTCTAATTTAAAAGACATATTTATATATTATACTAATCTCTCCCTAAACACTTTGTATGGCTATGCTGTTGCCTGTTTGATAAGATGCTCCAACCAAAATGACAATTAGGAGTACGATAATACTAAGGCTTTTGTTTTGTCTTCTCATGAGTTTTCTTTATTATTTATTTATTTATTTATATTTGTTAATGTTGTTATTATTGCTATAAAAGAAAAGAATAATAGTAAATAAGAATGTCGGACAGATTGAAGTGGGTTAATATGAAGTAAGTTCATATTTTAACGAAATATTAACCTGTTTAAATAGTATTTGTGAAAAAATAACAAATTATAGCTCAATCAACTTAATTATTGTGCGAAAGACGCGGGTGTTTATTGTTGGCATTGCAAATGGAGAGTGTCGCTATGTGCTTGACTACTTTTTTTCAGGATGTGTTTGGTATGAAAAAAAATGTTTTTAGGAAAATATTTTATTGGAAAACAAGTTGGTTTTTAATTTATTTTCTCATACTTGGTTGGTAAATGAAAAATATTTTCTAGCGTTTAGTTGGTGAATGAAAAATATTTCTTTAGGAAAATAGTTTCTGACTCAAAAACCAACTTCGATAATCGATTCAGGACTCGAACCGACACCCAAATAGGGAGACGACCCCAACAACCAATTTGAGACCCGACCCTCAATTCGGAATATCTTTCATTCAAACTAGGACTAACCCTGACCCTAACGACTGATTAGGAATCTGATCCAAGACATGACACTGACTCATACATGGCATGTTAATGTTGAATGTGAATTGCCATATAGGATGCTATTTAGAACACATATGTTTACTTGTTCAGTTTTATATAAACTTAAATGTTTATTTTTGCACATTCAAAATTAAAGAATGTAGATATCAGATTATACTAATTTAAAAGACATATTTATATATTATGCTTTAAATTTATTATCAAAATTAAGAATTTGAATCTCGATGAAGAGAGGGATTATTTTGCCTAATCTCTCACTGAACACTTTGTATGGCTATGCTGTTTGATAAAGATGCTTCAACCAAAATGACTATTATGAGTACGATAATACTAAGGCTTTTGGTTTTTCTTCTCATGAGTTTTTATTTTTTATTATTTGTTTAATTTTTTTCATTTTGTTAATGCTGTTATTATTGCTATAAAAGAAAAGAATAATGGTAAATAAGAATGTCGAACAGATTGAAGCGGGCTAATATGAACTAAGGTAATATTTTACGAAATATTAACTTGTTTAAATAGTATTTGTGAAAAAATAATAAATTATAGCTCAATCAACTTAATTATTGTGTGAAATACGCGGGTGTTTACCATTGGTAATACATGTCGTCATGTGCTTGACTACTTTTTTTCGGGTGTGTTTGGTATGAATGAAAATGTTTTCAGGAAAATATTTTCTTGGAAAACAAGTTAATTTTTAACTCATTTTCTCATGTGTGGTTGGTAATGAAAAATATTTTCTAGCGTTTAGTTGGTGAATGAAAAATATTTTCCAGAAAATATATTTTACTTTTTGGCTAGAGAGTAGAATTTTTTCTTTAGGAAAATAGTTTCTAACTCAAAAACCAACCTCGATAATCGATTTACGACTCGACCCGACATTCGAGTTGGGACACAATCCCAACGACCAATTTGAGACCCAACTCTCAATTAGGGATCCGTCATTCAAATTGGGACCCAACCTGCTTGACCCTGGCGATTGATTAGAAAATTCGATCCAGAACATGACACCGACTCATACGTGACGTATTACATGTAGAATGTGAATTGCAACATAGAATGCTATTTAGGACACATATGTCTATTTGTTTAGTTATATACAAACTTTAAGTGTTTATTTATGCACATTCAAAGTTACAAAACATAAATGTTAGATAATATCAATTTAAAGGACACATTCATATAATATACTTTAAATTTATTATCAAATTTTGAAATCTGAATCTCGAAAGTTTAATCATGTCATATGAAAATAAGGAATATTCACGGCACCGACAAAATAAATCAATGAAGAGAGGGATTATTTTGCCTATTCTCTCATATGGCTATGCTGTTTGATAAAGAAGCTCCAACCAAAATGATAGGAATGGAAGAATACAAAGGCTTTTGTTTTTATTCTCATGAGTTTTTTTTTTTCATTTTTTAAATGTGGTTATTATTGCTATAATAGAAAAGAATAAGTAGTAAATAAGAATGTCAAATAAACAGATTGAAGTGGGTTAATATGAGCTGAGTTAATATTTTAACGAGTTATTAATCAATTCAAATATTATTTGAAAATAAATATTGAATCATAGCTTAATCGACTTAATTAATGTGTGAAAGACGCGGATATTTATCGTCGGCAAAATAGACAGAGAGTTTCGACATGTGTTACGCTACTTTTTTTTTCTTTTAAGCTTCACACATGGCATACCTAAGACATAAAAGTTAAGAACTAATTATTATCTCATTTTATTTAGGGAAAAGGATCAAAAATACCCTCAAACTATTACAAATAGAGCAAATATACCCTCCGTATGAATTTGGGTGCAAAACTACCCCCACCGTTACTCAATAGGCTCAAAAATGCCCTTGGCTAACGGAAAAGTAAAAAAAAGGAATTTAAAAAACTTTTAAAATAAGAAAAGGTTGACTTTTTCGTTTGTTGCCTCCTCTCTCATTCTGCTCGCTGCCCCCAAGTTCCATCCACCAGCCTATTTTATAAAAAAAAAAAGTTATTTTTTCTCAAGGCATATTTATCAAGAACTTGCATGATTTTTCCATATACGGGATAAATTGCTAAATTCAAGTTATGCCATCTCATTGCCAAGTAGAGCAAATATATATCAAGCAAAGGATATGTAGAAATCTAGAGTACTCTTGTCAAAAAGTCTAAATCTATTACTCATTTTCTATCATTAATACTGCACAAAATTGAGTTAAAATTTCAGTGTACGCATATTAAACTGAACAATTCAACATATACACTGGCACTAATTGTTCTAGTAGAAAAATTTTGCTCTTTGTATCATTCCTACATGCTAGTTTTCTCCGTTCAATATCCTATAATATGCAATTAGTTCATGTTTACTTTTAAGTAACTTATATGCATACAAAGAGAAATATTAAAAGGTTGCAATTTATCTTGATTGCAATATATGTTGCCACTTGTTGAAGAATAATACTTGAAGTTAGTTTGTTTTGCAATATTAACCAGAAATGACTTCAGTACGATAAAAATCATTTTTAACGACAATAAATATACGTATTAATAAAGAGGTCTTTACCACATTAGTTAATTATTATTGGATCAAATATCGCTATAGGGTTTAGACACATTTACGAAGAGTGTTAATTGTTGTTCAAAATACACACATATATTTATATATATAACTGTAATTAAGTTGTTGTTGTTAATTAATTGTCACTAAAGATATTTTTGATGTCGTGCTTATATACAAATTTGTTTACTTGACATCATAAAATTTCATCATCGAATACAAGCCATGGTCGTGGGTGAAACTTGAGTGTAGATTAGTCAAAATGCGTTCAGTTTTGAGTGACAAAAGAGGGATTTAAGTTTTTTTTGTTTGGGTTTTGGTTCGATCTGATTTAAGAGGTAAGGAAGGAACAAAGAGGAAGAAGAGTGGCAGCGGGAGAAAATTGGAAGGGGCAGGTGAAAAGAAAAAGTTGACTTTTTCTTATTTTAAAAGTTTTTTAAATTCCTTTTTTTTACTTTTCCGTTAGCCAAGGGCATTTTTGAGCCTATTGAGTAACGGTGGGGGTAGTTTTGCACCCAAATTCAAACGGAGGGTATATTTGCTCTATTTGTAATAGTTTGAGGGTATTTTTGATCCTTTTCCCTTTTATTTAAGATAATTAAGTTATTAGTAGTATTTTATTTTTTCAGTTCGTTCCAATTTATGTTGTATAGTTGGAATTTAAAATTTAAAATTTCTAAATTTTTATCGTGAATTTGGATATAGAATTTTAAGTTCTTTAATATAAAATTTATATAAAATTATTATAAATCATAATAATTAATAAATAAAATATTTGAAAGGTATATAAAAGAAATTGATTACTTCATATTTGATTGACTCTCAAAATTTAAATTTGCAACATAACTTGGGACCACTACAAAAAAAAGTGTGAATTACATGGGGATTAGTATGAAAATTTGTAGGAAAATAAGTTTCCTACGGATTTTCATACTAATTGTCGCGCCCCATTTTTCTCAAAACGGGTTCTGGTGCACGACCTAACAACTCTTTTGGGTTTTGGGTGATGAAGAGTCGCCACCTAACGAATTAAGGCGCGTTAGGGCGCCTATCTAACCTAACTAAGTCTAGCTAAGGTCAACGAACCAGAGATCAGGGTAAGGGTTCAAATTACCTCGAGGGGAAGGTGTTAGGCATCCCTCGAGGTCCACAAATGTGGGTCCCGGCCGTGTCTCATGCAATATGTGGGGGTTACAAGTAGCAAGAAGGTCACTTCAATTATTGGTTTATTTAATTAGCATGATTACTAAGTGATAAATAATATTAAACAATTAAAGCCATTTTAATTATTTATTTAATTAATTAAGCATGCGAAAACTAGGTGATAACAATATTAAGCAATTAAGAGCACTTTAATTATTTTAGTTAATTAGATAGGCATACGAGACTAAGTGATAACATAATAAATAAATATTACACAATAAATAAAGAGACGAGCAAGGAGATAGAAATTTGCACAATTAGATAGAATAAACACTTTTTATTTTTTATTAAACTACCCCAAATAATTATAACAAGTAGAGGGAAAAAAGGAAAGGGAGACTCTGAAGGACTTTAGGATCAGCACTCGACATTATTTTTTATTTTTTGATAGGCTTCCGTGTAGGGACTGACAAAACCGAGGTTTGTCGCTTTAGCCTGAGTCGATGTCATCATCTCCATAGGGCCTAGACTACCCCTACCCCACCACCGCATGCTTTTCGTCTCTAAAAGATGTCTAGCGTCCCCACGTAAGGTTCAAGAGGCATTGGACTGCTATTAGGGTGAATTTAGACAACAAAATATAATAGGCCCACCTAGACACCAAGTCAAACGATTTGGACGACCATTTAGCACATAGGGTCTCATATTAGCCTCTAGATTTTATTAACATGCTTGCAAACAACAACATAATTAATGAAAAGGTCGCATACTAAAGCGTGTGCATAGACAAGCAAAACACTCAATATAATAATGGATTAATTTTAAAATGGACAAAAATGTTACAAGTCAGGTAAAGCTTATTAGACTGATTTAGTTATTGATTAATTTAAAATGAGGCACTTTATAATAACACAAATGGGCAAAATATTTTAAAGCAATACCAAATAATTAAGGCTAAAACTTAATTTTTATTTGCAGCAGTTTAGTAGATGCAGAAAATAACCAGTAGCTGATTTTTCTTACGTAGCAAGATTATGATGCAGAGGATAATATTTAAAATAGACCTGAATTAGAGCAGCAAGTAGCAGATGCAAAGAAATGACTTGATTAATTTATTATTAAGCTGTTATGAAGCGATAGCAGAACAATGCATAAAAGTAGCTCAGTTATTTAATAGGCTGCCAATCGACGTATTTATTTATGGCTGAAAATTATTGTAAATGCAGAAAATGTTGAACAATGAACAGAAAATATGCTACAGATTTATTTCAATTATTTAACATGCTGGAAGATTATTATCTTATTATCTTATTTTAGTGTCAACAATAAATACATTGCAGAAACTATTCAAAACAAATTTATTTTAATTTTTAAACATGCTGAAAAATTACTAGTGGTCTATAGACGTACTATTCAAGTTAACATGCTGACAAAATTTAAACTATTAACATGCTACAACTTATTAGCAGACTAAAATTAATTAGAGCTCAATTAATTAACAAAAATTAAGTTAATAAAACATGCTGAAATTATTTATTGATTAACTAGCATCAATTTAATTAGTTGAATCCTATAGGCATGTTTTTCTAATGCCAAACTAAATTTATGAGCATTTACGGGCAATTTATTGACATGCAAATATTTAATCCAATCCTACAGGCAGTCATCTAAATGGCGAAAAATATTCTTTGTAGGTAATACTGAAAATTAAGCCTATATGCATGAATTTCTAACCCTTTAACATGCTGAAAAAAAATTACCTATGGGCATGATATCTAAGAAGTGGCAAAAACAAACTGGAACAAACAAGTTGTTATAAATACCAATGTTTAATCACTATTTTATGCATAAAGAAGTTGATCAATGGGTCACATAAAGCAAGGAATATGCATCATTTATTAGTTAGATTGAGTGGGTATACAAATTAAGTAAATAAATTACAATGGATAGTTAAAGCATTTGAACACATTATAAATCTTAAACTATAATTAGACAAGTTTAAATGGGTGATCAAATAATGATAACTTTATTTTTATTTTAGTTAAGATCTAAGTGAAACTATTAAAACGAATTGTCAATCAATCACAATTCTATAGGCGTGCTTTCTACCACAAATAAATTACAAAAAAATAAAACAAGTAGCATATAAATCCCCCTCCCCTTAGGCGACGCCCAAGTTATATTTATATATAGAGAGGGTTAGAGAGTTATACAAATATTACAGAACTAAAATAAAACCAAGAGATAAAGTAAACTAAAATCTATCGGTATCCCCTCCAAAGCGACTCTTCAAAACCTTGGACTCTAAGATCAAGGTCCTGCTCAGAGAAAATATAGTCAAATACATATAAAAGCAAACATGCATAATAAAATAACATTCACATACATGTAGACCCACAATACTTAAACAAACCACTCACGATATATCACACATAAAGGAGAGAGGTGAAGAGGACTAACCCGAATGCTTCCCTTGTTATTCATACACAATATTCAAAATAACACATGCAAAGATGAAAATAAACTAGTGAAGTAGAACCAACCGATTATGCAGAATATAGTTATCAGCAATGCAGACGAACTTAATTCACATAGACCCGTACACAGCAAAACAAAATGGATAAGTACTCCTTAGAACTCACCGGAAATTATTTTTATAGCAGAGAATATTAATCTTTTTTTTTTTGTTCAAGTGTTTCATCCAGTTGTTGGGATGTGTGTTAAAACGTCAGAAAAGAGTGAAAGGGGGTCTTCTTTATATAGTGGGAGGGGGGTCAGCAATTAAGGGAAAGGAAATAATTAAGCAATTATGAAAATATTATTTCCTTAACAAGTAGGGAGCAAAATAAGTAAAATTCGTTTACCTTAATCAAATATCACTTTCTAAAAATACAAGTAAGAATATATTTAAAGTCAAACAAGGTAAAAGAATCAATTAGAGATAACAATAATGTATTAAAGTCACAAGGAATCTGCAATTATCTTAGTCACCCTTGAGAATCAAGAACTTGCCATAACAAGTAGCTTTAAAAATTACAAATCAATCACAGCGGATACCAATATACTTACCATAAACACATTCCAAAGTCAAGGTTTCAATTAATTAATTTAAACTATAATTAAATTTCAGTACTATAACAACCAAATAAATAAATAAAAAATATACGCATGGCAACTACCATACGCAATCACATAATGGTCCCAAAACATGTCAATTAGTAAACCCATTTATGCTCTAATTGATTTAAACATGCAAATTGCTTCTAAATTGAATGAGAATAACCACGTATGAGTTAAAAATCTAGATTAACAAGAGTAACCAAGATAACATGCAAATTCAAAGACAAGTACGAGATATTCATACTAATCTTGGGAAGAACAATGGAGCATATGAATTCTGAACAGGAAATACCATTAGAAAACTTGATGACAATTAATTTAAGCTATTTTATATTAACAAGTAAAGATTTTCTGAGTTGTTTCATGAATAACAACAAACCATAAACAAACATAGAATAGACATTTAAAAGGGCGCACCTGGACGGATCATTAGCTAAATTCAGAAAATTTATCGGAGCTTCTAGCTTCTTCTTTTTTTTTTTCACTTGTTCTTATAGCTGCTGGTCGGGGAGCGATTTTCCAGAGATCGCTGACCGGAGGTTGCCTGGCTGTTCCCGTCGGCTGGAGCTGCTGTTTCCGCCGGTGGAACCTGCTGCTACGCTCGCCTGGCAGCCGTCACGCTGGCTGTGCCATCCGCGCCGGCAGCTGCTGTTGATTCCAGTCGGAGTGCTGCCAGCTGCTGGAGTTGCTGTCCAGATGCTGCTGGTGGTGTTCCTGCGAAGAGAGGAGAGAAAAAAAAAAAAAAAGAGAAAGGGAGAAAGGAAGGAGAGGCGGAGGGAGATGAGAGGGAAAGAAGAGAGGCGGCTGCCACCAGCAGGTGGTAGCCATTGTCGCCGGAAAAAAGGAGATGGAGGTGGGTGAGGCGGCTGCTGGTTTAGAGAGGAAGAGAATGAATGAAAGTTTTTTTAGGGTTTCTTTTGGAGTCTTTAGATATTAAAATAGGAAGGTTAAGGAGAATTGATCTGAACCGTAGGATTAGTTTAAATGAGCGGCTAGGATTTAACTTAAAAAAAATGGACGGATGAGATTAAATGGAATCACAATTCTGAAAATTAGATTGAGAATTGGAATGGCCAAATTTGTAATAAAATTAGCTAGAATTGAAATGAAAGGGTGCCTATAATTGAAATAAAAATTTGAAATTGAATAGGCTAGAATTGGTGCCTATAAATGATTTTGAGGAAAATTTAAGAAATGCTATTCAATTATAATACTACAAATATTATAATATTTTTTTATATAATTAACATCACTTAAAATTTAAAACATTTGAATAAAATAATTACTTTGAGTTTTAAAATATCTTAATAATATTTATGATAATTTTATAAAGCACACATACTAAAATGTACAATTTTTAGACAAAATCAACTAAAATTTAGAACTCGAAAATATATTTTAAAAAGCGTATTTAATCGGATAGCATTTCCAAAATTGTTAAAGGTCGGTCAAAATTGGGTGTCAACACTAATCCCCAAGAAAATTCTCATGTAATTCACACTTTTCTTATAGTGGACATAGGTAACATCAACGATATTCCTTTAGCCATCATTATTGAAACATATAGAAAGATTAGTTTGAGCAGTAATTTCAGGGCCGGCTCTTGCCTATGAATTTTTAGGCCAATGCCTCCAATTTTTGGGGCCTCAAATTTCTATTAAAAAAAAATTATGTTTAATTTTTTCATGAAAAAATTTGATTATTTATAATAAAAAGTATATATATATATTCTTCGCTAACTCACATTATTTGTCCTTTTTAACTTCGTATGTACTCTATTTTTTCAATTTTTTTATAGTTAGAGTAATATTTTGTAAAAAAAAATCAATAGCCGAAAAGTGTTGAACAAAGTAAATTACAAATTATTTTTTTTATTTCTTCGTAACTTTTCATATTAAAGTAGGGTATACCAAGTTATCAACTTTTTGAATCAGATTCTATGATTCTAAATCTCATCTTTATTTAAAATTTATCAACTTATTACTTATAAAACTATATTATTGATTCATATAATAATTGTCTCAATAAAATGATGTTTTTCAATGTTGAATTGATAAAGTCTTGCTTAAAAATAATAAGTAAAAACAGTATTTGAAAAAATCATTTATAAAAAAGATATTAAGGAATAGTTTGCATCTAAAAATTTAGAAAAATAAATAAATACAGATAAAATTTATTTAAATTTTAGGCCTCTAATTAAAATTTCGCTTTAGGCCTCGAATTATGTTGAGCCGCCCCTGAGTAATTTAAGCAAAATAAATTTGTTTCCTTGACGCTCTCCTTTTTTTTTTATTTTTTACTCTTAAAAATTGTTATCTCGAATATCTTTATCGATTTTTGCTAGCTAGATGGCGGACTTCATGGATGCCAATGACCATGACGACCCTAAAGGGTTATTTACTTGCTATCCAAAAAATTCAAAATTTAAATTTGACGAATTAAATTTTTGATTTGTTAGTTCTTGAGAAAATGATCAAATGCCCTCCTAATCTATTATCGAATTTTCAATTACACATTTAAAATTTACGGGAGTCCTATCACCCCTCTGAACTGTTTTAAAATAGAATAAATAAACCCTTAATGCTGAGTTGGCTGAGAAAGTGTATTTCACTCTCTTTGAGAGAGCGAAAAGAGAATAAATAGGGATACTTTTATGTTTATTTCATATTTTTATTTTATTTTCTTTCTTTTTCTAATTAAATTAAAATAATCTCCCTCACCCCACCCCACCCCAACCCAACTGCCCCACACTTCTTCTTCTTCTTCGGAAAAACTACCTATATAGACATACTTTCATACCATAAATACATATATTCTTACTAGTTTAAAAATATTACTTATAATACCATTTTTTTAATAAATATACCGTATCTTTTAAAAAATTTAATCAAATACACAATTCCATTAAAAGTGGTAATTAATAATTATCCTAACATTATACTTCCTTAATTATTGAGACTTTTTACAATTTAAATCAATTTCTCTCTTTCCAATTTCACTGTTTCCCTCCCCAGTCACACGTCTCCTTTGTATCTTTACCCATACCTACACATTATTATCCCTCATCTTCCATTACCCCTTCTTCTCAACCTACTCAATGCATATTTTGGATGTAAAAATTTCATACCCAACTTTACAAAAGCAGCATTATATATAGAGGTGAAGTATTTTATTTTTTTTGGTTGATGTATTTTTGTTTGACACCATTTTCATGTATCTAATTCACAGATGTAGTAGTTTCAAAGTTCAAATTTAAGATTTTTTCATTGGTTGAATTTGTTAGTTCTTCATACTATTTTAATGGTTGATTAATATTGACTTTCATTTTTATTTGTATGTTTTCGTTAACAATGTTGCGATGGTTGCAAGTTTTGACTATTCATCTTCCAACATTCGAGCGGAGAGTAGAACTAAGTTTAGGAACAAATTAAAATGGTTGACTATTCATCATGTATCTCGCGAGTAATGACACATGTATCTCAATTACTCCGTTGATTAAGGAAATAAGTTACAACTAATTAATTTAAACAAATAAAATATGTATCTCAATTTTAAAATTCGGCAGGCGCCTGTATCTCCCAGATTCAAACTCATGTATCCTAAGTACAAAATATGGTAGATACTTGTATCTCAATTACTAATCTAATTTAGGAAATCAGTTACAACTAATTAATTTAAACAAATAAAATATGTATCTCTATTTTAAAATTCGGCACATACATGTATCTCGTAGATTCATACTCATGTATCCTAAGCACGAAATATGGTAGATACTTGTATCTCAATTACTCCTCTAATTTAGGAAATCGGTTACAACTAATTAATTTAAACAATAAAATATGTATCTCGATTTTAAAATTCGGTAGATACATGTATCTCGCGGATTCATACTCATGTATCCTAATAAGCATGAAATATGGTAGAGGAAGTAATATTTGAAACTATTGGGAATTTTAGTAATTAGAACCTAAACTAGTGGGATTTATGTAGTTTGCCCTTCTTCTTCTTCTTCACACTCACCCTACACCTCTTCTTCTTTTCACACTGTTGCTTAATTTTTATTTTTCATCACAAATCTCTACAAAAAATTTCAGGAATTCTACATATTAACCGTCTTTTACCCATAATCAAAGAACCTTTAAACAAATTTAGTTATTACTCCCAAATCAAAGTAATAAAATAAAGAAGTTAAAAAATCAATTTTTTTACCGAAACATTTCAAACAAACATAGAATTTTCAATTTTCAACACTTTCACAAGCTCTTCTCTCAAACGCTAATTCTAATTTCACATTCTTGAATTTAACCACAAATTGGGATATTTTCGAAATGGGACATAAAAAATTCAATTGGGTCATAATTTTTTCAATTGGATAAATTTCAATGTTTTAATTTGGTTTGTTACTTTCACCAACATTAAGAAAAGAAAGAAATTGAATTCAAAATTTATGGCATGCCCATATACTACTTTGGGTAAATCCCTTCATAAGCCCCCAACATAAGTAAAATGTGTAACAATGAACTTTGAGAGAAATTGTGGGGAATAGGATAAAGATATTGGTCATAGAAATTTTTACTCGTCGAAAAAAATTTACCGTCTTTTCTCTTGCCGGAATGTTAATGGATGAGAAGTGGGTTTGACAATGGTGATGTTCTTAATGATAATGGAGGGTTTCTAATGGGGCATATAATAATTTTAAAAAAAGTAGGAAAAATAATTCATTTATTATATTTATTAGGTGGCATTGACATGGCGCTGACGTGGCACTGACATCGCATGTGCATGTGTTACACCACAATACACATGAGTGACTATGTCATTTTAGGGTGAAATTTATTTCCTTATAAAATAGTTCAGGGGGTAATAGGACCCCCGTGCAGTATGAGTGCATAGTTGGAAATCCGACCATAGGTTGGAGGGATTTTTGACCATTTTCTCTTAGTTCTTTGTTCGAAACTATTACGTACAATATGTATACCTCTAGGAATTAGAGTATACATGATATTGTTTTTTTCCTTTTAATTTTTTTAAAGGAGAGTATGGATGGGCTTCTGTTGCCCCTAAATAGACACAGATTCCAAGCCCATATAGCTTTCATTGGGCTTTGAATAAAAAAGAATTGGGCTTTAGCTTTCATTGCTTATGTGCTTTGCTCTCAACTAATTTGGATTCAAAATGTTTTATTGCATTTTCTCCATTGAGCATATCTTTAAAGTATCTTTAGTTTGCACCAGCAGTTTCCTTTGAATTATAGGAGAAATCAATAAACACAGTTAAACTATAATTTCTTTTAAGTTTCATACCTCAATAATTCATTGTTCTCTTTACCTACTTATGTCATCACTCCCTTTATATTAACACACCTCGATGCTGACTTGACCAAATATTGTTCCCACTTGACAACAAGTGTGTGTGGGCCAACTTAGTATCGAGGTATATGTGTTTTATTACAAAGAGAATCAAAATTTAGGTAGGTAAAATGAAATAATGGATAGTTGAGACATGAAACTCGTGAAAATGTATTCTTTTTTAAAATCATTAACTCATTTACTAATCCCAAAAAAATAAAATTAACCTCTAGTCGTACCAGGAAAAAGAGAGGCACTCGACTAGAAGGAGTGGATGATAAGCACAAAGGAAAGACTGTGCATGAATTCTTCTTTGATTGAAGGAACGAGACAGAAGGAAATCAGAATTACATATCCTTCACACATTATTTTATCAAGTTAACGACATTTTTTTTCCTAATTTAATTTTACTCTCGTTATCCTTAGTATTAATTAGTTAAAAAAATATTTGAAGTTTAATTGAAAGAAAAGATCCAAGCTTTTCAAACTAATATTGAACAAAAATATCATGCAAATCATGTATTAGTCTACTAGATGATCTCTCTCAACATGTGATCCATTTCCATGTTTTCTTTTCATAATTATCAATTGATTCATTTCCATATTGTATTGTCATAATTATTCAATTGAGTTTATTGTTCAAACAAATATCTTAGGTTAACGATTTGTAAATTCAACTTCATCATTTTCATTTTTCACCCTTTCACAAATCGTACAAAAGGTTTTTTTTTTTTTCCGTGGCATTATTCATGATTGAGATCTACAATCGTAACGACAAAAACATACAAGCAAATACAAATACAGTAATAATAATTAAAATCAATCATCTTCACTCACACGGGAAGCATCGTAGCACAAAATAAACTTCTAAGTAATTGCCTAATTATATTCCTGCATATATATATATTACATATCCTACAATTCCTAGAATTAAAGAACGCAAAAGGTAAATAAATAAAAAAAGCCTTGTTCCCCCAAGCCAGTTGGTATTTGTACATGCAGTTATCTTTAGATTAAGCTTCTTTATTTAACTTGAACTCGACGATCTCCCAGGTGTTCTTGGAGCTACACAAACAATTAACAAAAGAAGTTAATACTTAACAATAATTATAATGTAATAAGAAAGAAGTTAATTAGATTAATTACCTAATCCAATAGCCTCCGTGCTCTTCATCAACCTAATTCTCTTACACGTATCAACAAACATTCTGTATAGCAAAAAAAATAAAATCATATAAATAAGCAAAATTAAACATCTATTTCCATGAGAAACTACACAAATCTTAGCAGTTTAGTTAGCTAGCTATCAAAACTGTTAAAAAATAACAAAAGTCCCACATCGATGGTTAATGGGTGGACTCTTTATAAGGCATGGACAATTCTCCTCCCTTTGAGCTAGTTTTTGGAGTGTGAGTTAGGCCTAAGACCTAATTTAACATGGTATCAGAGCAGGGCCCGTCTCACCCGATGTTGGGGCCCCCAAAATAAAAATTGTCCACGCACTAGATGCTAAGCACTGGGCGTGAGGTGGGTGTTAAAGAATAACAAAAGTCCCACATCGATGGTTAATGAGATGGGTGGACTCCTTATAAGGCTTGGACAATCCTCCTACCTTTGAGCTAGCTTTTGGAGTGTGAATTAAGCTTAAGACGTAATTTAACAAAAACTATTATCTTGTTGGTAAGGGTTTAATTCCCCACCTTGTAATCTCCTTCCCTATGATCTTACGAACAAAAAGAAGAAGGGAAAAACATACTTCCATGGAACATCTCCAACAAGCATCCAGTCTCCATCTTTATCTTCATAAGTAGGTACATATTCAACACCATTTGTAAGGTCCATAAGCTTGCTTTCACTTTGAGAATTACCTGAATTACCAATCGATTCATACAAATCAACGAAATTTATTAATTAAAGGAACAAAAAAAAAATGAATCGTCAAAGTATACTTACAGATTGTTAGGCAAGTAAACATGTTTTCTAAAGCATTTAACAGTTTCTGGTATCTGTCATACACTTCCAGATCTACTTTTCTCAAGTAAGGAGCTCCGTCAACTGCTACCTTCACGTATTTGCACTTTTCTATCACGTTTTTTCTGTATGATCTCACCGGCGGCCATCCAACTACTTGTGCCCTAATATCATAATTCACAATTAAATTGTGCATAAATTTGGGAGAGTTAAAAATTACGTGTCTACATGACTTACTTTGCTGGTGGTTTGTTTCCGGTAGAGATTTCGTTTTTCGAGTGATCGTCTTCGCAGATATCACAGCGGCGTTCTCCCCAAGTTGAGGAGCTTCCTAGGCTTAATTCCATACCGTCGGAGATTCCACGTTTTGTACCGGAGATTTGCTTCCGTGATTCTCCGGGTAAACCAAGAGTGAGCTCAGTTTCATTGAAATTGAGGCCGGAATTATCGGTTTCCGTCAAGCCGTTTGCTGATTTGGCTATCTCCGATGACATTTTCCCCCTTTTAGATAGTTTGGTGAAATGAGATATCTTTTGGTGCTTTGAAAAATGCGGTTAGGCCACTATATATATGCTCTCGGGTAGGTGGACGGAGGCTTTCATGTTGGCCATTCTTATTGCGACGCGTGTCTACATATGAACGGTTCAGATTTCTACACGTTCTAAGGGAGTGATTGATGGAAAGGGGAGGAGTTTTTTTTTCTTTTTTGGACAATGTTTCGTATTTACATTAGAGTCCGATTCTTTAAATTTACACTAGATAGGACCTCATTCGAGGAGGGAGAGGAATTTGAATAGAAAGAAAGAGACGGCAGAAAATCCCTATTCATGAAAGCACCTTGTTAAGGTTAGGGGGAAAACGATAGTGCGCACCAGGGGATACAGACTCGACCCGACCCTACCCACTCTGGGGTACCATAGCATGTCAGGAATAGGGGGGGACAAACTGGACGTAACCTCTCCCTTGGTTGGGGGCTGAGTCGCCCTGCCTTTCGATCGATATACAGTTGAGGAGGCCGATCACGAACGCTCATGGGTTCTGTCGAGCTTCTCATAGAAATACAAAAATGTATCACCCACTTCCTACAATCTGGCTTGAACCTTTGGATAGACTCTGCAGGATCAACAGTCATAGATGCACGGAGTGCGGTAGAATTCCTCGATACGGTCATTCGGGAAGTCCCTTCGAGTTAGTGATTTCTATTAAGAATTTTTTTTTATATTTAGAGCTTGAAACTGAGACCTCTGATTTATAAAAGGAATAGTCTCGTCTACTGCATCAATGATGGTGAAAGGAGTGGAGTGTCATTTTGTTTATTTTCTAACTCTGGGGAGTTGTGGTAGGCTGAAAATTGTTGCACATCAGAAATTTGACACCTTTTATAGGTTTAATAATAGTAATATTGTAGAAATTTGTACATGAACCCTTAATAGAGAATTAGATACGTATTAAACATAAAGTCTCAATTGTCATGACACGTCTGCCCATACATGAATATGCACGTGCTTGTTTAGTAGATTATTCAATCAAAATTTGATAGTCTCTCTAAAATCCAAATTGCATATGCATGCATATATATTATCAAGAAAAAACTTTAAGTTTAATGCTTTGCATCGAAATATTATATAAATGGGCGTTATCTTTAATTCAAAGATAACTTTATAACGTGTGATTAACTGATTGTACTCTTTGAACTAAGTCCGGATAGTTTTTTCTGAAAAGAATTCATACTATAAACTAAAATAAATAAATAAAAAAGTTGAGATGACAATACCAAAGAAAAAAAATTGACAACAAAAGTAGTCAAAATAATCAATATAAAAAGTAAATAATAGTAGTATTACTATCGAAGAATAAGGTAATGGTGGAATAATACTTTTTCCGTCATATAATACTTGTGTCGACATCGTAGCATATAAAAATATATATCTCACAGTATTGTTAATTTATAAAATTAAATTAAACTAATTTATTTTTTTTGCTCTTAAAATTAATTCTTCTTTAAAATATAAATATAGTAAAATATCATAAAATTTCAAAAATTTCTCCATTGATAATTTTGTAATTGATGGATAGGACATGAAATTAAATAAAGTGTATTAAAAAGAGTAAATTAATAAAAATATCTTTTTTATTCATGATTTATTAAAGGACGTATAAAATTGAAATAGTACAAAAAAAGTAATAACCATACCAGTCACTTGAAAGAAACAAATCACTCGATTTCTAACTAATTAACTTTGTATCTCAATCATCGACCTCCAAAAAAAATCTATCGACTTCCTACCTAAATTAACACAAAGAAAATATATCGAAACTCGAAAGTACATTTGTGGATTCCTTTTATACATAATAGGATCGTTTGGTAATATCCATTAAATTTTAATTTTTTTCATACATTAATTTTATGTGTTAATAATTAATATTTAATTTGATATTTTCTTATTTATATTTAACTAATACAAATATTTATTATTTACTCTACTATTTTTTAAAATGCTATATATAATTGATTTATGGTAAATCATATTATTACTTATTAGTTATGCAATAATAGCTTTTAATGCATTATTAACATAGTTGTTTCTCAAATCTTTTTCACAGCATTTTCATTATATTTGTAAATGACACTTTTATAAATAATAAACTATATTTTTTTTATAAAATATAGGCATAATACATAAATATGCCCTTTAACTTGACTTCAAATCACATTTATGCTCTTCAACTTTGGAATTGCACAAGTAGACACTTAAACTTGTATAAACTTGAAAAAATATACACACATGTCCTACGTGTATTGTGTCACGTAGGACTCGTGTATCTACTTGTTCAAGTTTATACAAATTTAAATGACTACTTGTGCAAGCCCAAAATTAAAAAGTATAAGGGTGTGTTTGGTATGAAGGAAAATGTTTTCCATGGAAAATGTTTTCCTAGAAAATGTGTTCCTGGAAAACAAGTTGATTTTTGACTTATTTTCTCATGTTTGGTTGGTGAGTAGAAAATATTTTCCGGAAAAGATTTTTAGTGTTTGATTTATGAATGAAAAATATTTTTGAGAAATTTATTTTTACTAGAGTAGAAAATAATTTTTGAAATTGAAAATAGTTTTTAACAACAAATTTAAATTTTTTTTGGGGGTAAGGGGTGGTAGGGAGTGGGTGAGGGGGGGTAGGGGGTGGGGTGGTTGGAGGTCGAGGGTAGGGGTGAAAAAATGAAATTTTGAAATAGAAAATATTTTTTAAAAACAAACTTGAAATTTTTTATTTTTTTGGGGGAGGGGTGTGGGGGGCTGGTAGGGGTTGGGTGGGTGGGAGTTCAAGGGGTGAAAAAATGAAATTTTGAAACTAAAAATATTTTTTTAAAAAAAAACTTAAATTTTTTGTGTGTGGGGGGGGGGGGGGGGGGGCTGGTGGGCGTGGGTGGGTGGGGGGACTGGGTAGGAGGTGGGTAGGTGGGGTCAAGGGTAAGATGAAAAAAATGAAATTTTGAAGTTGAGAATATTTTTCAAAAACAAACTTAAATTTTTTTCTTTTTGAAGGGGGTTGGGGGCTGATAGGGGGTTGATGGAGGGGGGGGGGGCAGGGTAGTCGGTGGGTGGTAAAAAAATAAAAAATTGAAATTAGAAATATCTTTTAAAAACAATTTTTAATATTTTTTTTGGAGGGGGTGGGGGTAGGGGTGAGGGTGGGGTAAAAAAATTGAATTTAAAAGCAAGCTTTAAATTTATTTTTTATTTTTTTTTGGGGGGGGGGGGGTTGATTGGGGGTGGTTTGAGGGTAGGGACAAAATAAATTAATTTTTTCAACAAAAAAATAATTGTAATTTGAAGTTGGAAGAGAGTTTTGGAAAATGTTTTCCTTAAATTTAGAAGGGAAGTCATTTTCCTTAAATTTGAGGAAAATGAGTTGATTTGAAAAAACATTTTCCAAAACATCTAGCCCAACCAAACATGAGAAAATTAGAAATCATTTTCCGAAAAATATTTTCCTTCATACCAAACACACCTTAAATGTGAAATGAGATCAAGTTAAAAGACACATTTATATATTATCCTAAAATATATATACAAATTATTTTAAAATCACCGTACCAAGCCATGGTTAGAAAATAATTTCAGCATAACATTAATAAGGTGAAATATTACTAAGAGCCTGTTTGGATGGGCTTTTAAGCTGGTCAAACTGGCTTAAAAACCAGTTTTTGACTTATTAGAGTGTTTGGCAATTATCAAAGTGACTTATTTTAAGTCAAAAATGACTTATTTTAAGCCAAAAGCTAAAAGCTAGGGTGGGGGGGGGAAGATTTTTTTTTTTTTTAACTTAAAAGCCCTTTTATGTTGACCAAGTATATTTACCTTTTTGCCCTTAATTCTTTTATACAATTTCTAAATTGCCCATATTGAATTATTATTATTATTATTATTATTATTATTATTATTATTATAATAATAATTATAATAATAATAATTATTATTACTATTATTATTATTATTACTATTATTACTATTACTATTATTATTTTTATTATTATTATTATTATTAAATTATTATTATTATTATGTTTATTATTATTATTATTATTACTATTACTATTACTAATACTATTATTATTTTATTATTATTATTATTTTATTATTGTAACTATTATTTTTTTTTTTATTTATTATTATTATTATTATTATTATTATTATTTCTGAAATATGAATTTATATTCCTCTTATAAGGTGGTAAAGAAATATGTGAATGATAGAAAAATATTATTACTTATGGATGCAAAACATAAATTAATTTTGTTTTAATTTTATTTTTAAGTGTAAAAACCTTAAATTAATCAACTTTTTATCATGTTAACAGCTTAAAGGGTATTTCAGACATTTTGATAAAAAAAAGTGTTTACCAGCACTTATTTGCCAAACACATCAACAACTTTTTTTTCAACTGCAGCACTTTTATCCAAACACATAACTACTTATTTTAAAAATAAGTTTCAGCACTTTAAAAAATTACTTTTTAAAAGTTATTTTTTTTAAGTCAATCCAAACGGGCTCTAATTCACCCTTTTACCTATTTTTATGCACCAAAAAGGGACACCCGTGTGAGTAGGGAGAGAGAGAGGGCCCACATGTTGGGTTGTTAGTGGGACAAGTCAACCGTTGAAGAAGGGCATGTTCGAATTTTGATTGGCTAACACACTAACCCACCATGTGAATCTGTTTCTTTGTCGCCTTTATCATCAGGACCGTACGATTATTTATTACTGACACGTGGCATGCTTTAACGTAGCCGTCACACAAAGTATAATCACACGTCATGTTTGGATCTTCCAATCATTTTAACGATTTTTTCCCCAATTCACTTTCTTAGTTACTTCAATTAATAAGTTTTGATTAAATCTTCGTTTTAATTTCTTTATCTTAGTTTTTTTTTATTCTCAATTTCAAGTAGTATAATGTGTAACATCATTTATATCGATTTCAAATTATGTTAGATTATTAATTTAAGATACTTAAACTTTCTCTCTTCTAGATGACTTACTTCTGTCCTTAATTACTTGTCCACTTTTGAATTGACACACATATTAAGAAAACAATGATTGACATATTGAGTTTATTATTTTACCCCTATTAAATATGAAGATGATGAATTAAAATCTTAAGAGTTTCAAAAAGTTCTACATTTTTTAAAGTAATTAATTGAGAGTATAATAGGTAAAAAAAATTGTCCTTTCTTGATTTGTCAAAATGGACAAGTAATTAAAGACAACTAAAAAAGAAAAAGTGGACGAGTAATTAGGGACAAAGGAAGTATGTATTAGCCTTCACTTTTATTTATACCTCGTCAGTTACATTAGTGAACTTGCTTTTCAAGTATTGATATGTCTTAATCTTGTTCAACTTGAATTTCCGAACGTTTAAACCTCCAATTAATCATTAATTCGTCATATTTCTCATCAATCAATACTAGGTCATTTACAATTAATATATCATGACTTTAAATTTGACAATTATATTTTACTTAATAAAAATCATTTAAAACAAAAAAAGGTTTAAAAAATACCAGACTTATAAAAAAATCTTTATTTTGATTTTGAACTTTTACCATGAGTACTATAAGTCTATAACAATAGTTACAAGTTATGTTGTTCAGACTCTTCAAAAATATCGACAGATGTGTATCGGATACTCTAAAAATAGTGTATTTTTGAAGTATCCGACACATGCGGCAACATTTTTGGAAAGTCCAAATCTAATCCCAAAATAACCTAGGAGACCCTGTGAATACTCACATTCGATTTAAACTCAATTTATATCTAAGTTGATCGACCTTGTAAATACACACTATTCCATTTAAACTCAATTTATGTCTTAGTTTCACAAAATATAAAAATAAAACATTCAATATATCTAAATTAATATAAGGAACGATAAGTTAAAAAGAACAAAAGATAAAATACTTGGAAATGCCCCCATGCAGGATCGAACTACAGACCTCCAGTTTACAAGACTGGCGCTCTACCACTGAGCTATAGGGGCTTTGGATATTAAAGTAAGTTATTTTAGTTTATTTATCTATTATCTACAGAAATGGGGAAGGGAAAACAACTTAACCTCATATATTACCAACAGTTATTTAATTAGGCATATATTCAATTTATATAACAAAATGCATCTTCTCCTCATAGAAGACGACGATAACAACAACAATATATCTAGTGAAATTCTACTAAGTCAAGTCTGGAAAGGTATAGTGTACACAGACCTTACCAATTATCATATCTCAAAGAGGTAAAGAGATTGTTGCTCAAGTGCATTTTCCTCATAGAGGAAAGCAACATTAACACCGATGTGAGATGTTTTCCATTTTTTTAACTCCCCTCCTTAAACTCAACATATAAAGAGACCACATATCTCATTAACTATAAAATGCGAGATTATTTTCATTGTTCAACAACTACTATCAAGCAATAAACTTTGAAATGATCTTTTTTCCTTATAAAGTGACTTCAAAAATAAAATACATTGGACAATTTTTAATCAATTCTAGAAATTTTTGCTTTGAATATACATACATGTCAAAGCTAAGTACTTGTATAGTACTATCCATTACCGTATAAAAGCACATGCATCCACATGAATTGCATATGTATCATGACCCCCATAATCATTAGCTTAATTTTGTTAAACATGATAAGTTATGTAGTGATCAAATAATTTTAGTGTCTCCAAAATTAAGTGTATAAATTTTCAAAAAAAAAATTGTAAGAAAACTTGTGTTAGGCAAGAACATTATTCATGGAAAAGTGTTTGTCGTGTTTCGACTTTTAAGGTTTATTTTACTACAAGTGATTAAACATATGCATTGGAATTTGGTTGTACTGTCCTTTTCTTGAAAGAAATTCAAAAGTATAAATTGACCTTTCTTAGTAATGTCAGATCAACTTTTGAAACGTAAGTGAATAAGCATATACATAAATATAGGATGTGGATGGTTGAGCTAGATCCAATTATCTTGATAGATAGATAGATAGATGACTCTTGAATTTTCAATTAATAGAGATTATACTCTTTCCTTACGACTGATCATACCATACTTGACTGGTGTTATATATGTACAATGATAGATTCATAATTTGCATTAAGATATATTTAAAGTATGAAATAATATCAACACACAAATTAGCTACAAGAAATCTTCAAAAGTAATTTTAGATGTGTTACACTATCTGTGTTTATAACAGTACTACTGATTACAACAAACTTTGCAGAATCACGAAGTTATCAAAGTTTAATGAACCAGTGAATAACAGAAGAACAAAAATTAATTCACAAAACTAAAATATGTAAAAACCTACCAGAATCTGGAAAAGCAGAATGGAAAGAAGATCAAGCCCACTGAATGCACAATGTCCCCTTAAGGAAATTATTCCCCTCTAGTATCCGAGGTTTGATTTGAAATATGTCCTCCCAGGATAGAATGATCTCAATCACCAGTGTATTGATACCCAAACCGCTGGTGTCAGCGAGCCACTCAACGGCAGTAAAGTACACGAAGAAAATTTGTGCAGAAGAAGAAGAAATCAGAAATTGTCGTAAGTAAAAAATCTGAAGAATTACGGATATTTATAGCCAAGAGGAACTGATTCCGAAAGGTTGCAACCTTTCAGAATCCACACGACCATTCATGAAAGTTTGCAACCTTTCAAACGGTTGTTCCTGAAAGTTGCAACCTTTCAGAACAGTCATCTCCAACGGCGGGAAATTCAAATAAAACGGGAAAGTATTTTACATAAAATGGGTCGCGCAGATCTGAGTCGGGTCGGAACGTTTCGGTTAATTAACTAAATAATTGAAACGGTTTGGCCATTTAATTTAATTTAATTTAATTAATTAAATAAATAACTAAATAACTAAATAATTAAAACAAAACTTTGTCCAAAAATTAATCTCTCTATCATTTTCCAAAGCCAAAGCCAAGTGATGACGACGACAATGCGAAGGGTCCCTCTTTCCAATCCTTTTAACAACTAATAGAAGTGTTCTCTATTTAAACACTTCTATTTTTCTTTCCACCACCAATGAGGGAGAAATGTCTTTTCTTAAAGCATAAAAGAATCTTTTTCAATTCCTCTTTTCATCTTCCCTACATTTTTCATTAAATTTTGCTATACCCAACAAGATGAACCTCTAATCCCTATTTAGCTTTGCCTCTAATGCTACATTAGTGGAGTCACAAACTCACAATTTAGGACGAGGTTCAATTGAATCTTTTCGTTTTAAGAGGTTATTGCCCAAATAGGACAATACTTTTCATCATGATTGTGTTTTTATTAAAAATGGAATATTAATTCTTTTTTGGATATCTTTTTTATATTTTTATAATTTATAAACTGAATAGACAACAACATAATATGGTATAGACAATTATTATTTAACGGAGAGAGTACTATATAAATCAGAATATTGGACGCAAGAAGTATTTCTTATGGACCAAAGAGTTTTTCTTGGTGAAGGAGAATATAATTGAAAAACGTAAAAGAAAATTAAAGGTAAAGTACTGATATGATTTGATGCTGAAAAAGTAAACATGAAAACAATTGATATATACGTTTGGGTATATGCTAGTTGTGTAATAAGTGAATTGTCTGGTGGTCATTTGTCAATTAATAAATAATACTATCTGAGCAGGTAGATGTACTCTCAAAATCCGACATATTCCACGCTTCTCATTTATTGAAGAAATAAAAGATCGAATGGGTGTTATACTGTTATATATACACATCTCATGGTAAAAAAATTTGTTGTATTTACGTCGAGTCAATAGATGAGTACCATATATTTGCATAACGATGGAGCCACATATATTTGAAGAGTTTCAATCGACATCTTTTTATTAGAAAATTATCAAGTGTAGTTAGATAAAAATATTAAATATACTCCTTGTTAGTGGAAATTCTGACTCCGTCGTTATATATTTACTGGAAAAATGTAATGAATTTAATATGTACTTAATAATGTGATATTGGATTATTTAAAAGATGCTATTGCCGAACATCAACAAAAATAATGCCTTCTGTCGGACATGCTGATTATGGGCCAATATTTCAGTTTAGTTTGTTGATATTAATATAAAAATAAATTATGTATCGGTTGAAGATTCTGCATCTACCAAATTAATACACTCTTGGACTTTATTAAATATGAATATACATATACCCCCCACCCCACCCCACCCCACACACCCACACACACCCCTCCAGTTAGTGTTGCCTTGTTGGTATTTGTTTTTTTAAGTTCAATTAATTCAGATTTATACTACAGTATTTTTCACTCTAAAAGATAAAATGTTCTCTACTATATAAAGGTGATCTCAGTTTCATGACTCAAACTGAAAATGTCTTGATTAAAAATGAATGAATTTGTACATTTTACATATGATTCACGAGTGATCTCTATGGTTTATTTTAATGAAGTCTGTTTGGAATAATGTACAGGTACATAACACATGATTTGATTAATAATTAACTATTTGGAGATTAATTTCGGTGGAAGTAAGAATTAGTCCGTGTGCATGTATATCCACACTGAATAAAGGTTGCATCGATTAGTTAAATACTGTGATATGTAGTTAAACTAAAGTATATTCATATGGTACATCACTGCTTTATTATCCCCCAATAAAAATAAAAATTAAGGTTCATCAGTATTTCATGATCCAAGAAAAAAAAAAAATACACAGTTAATACATTGGACTTATAAGTGTGTTGGAGTGATACAGGAATCTTTCCATTTTTACACAAGTATGCATGAATATGTATAACTATGCTTTTCTACTCGATATTATATATATTGTTCACTTTTTTCGAGTTATACATATTTGATAAATCCAACTTCAACATGGTGAACAGATAAGGAGAACACTAGCTAGAAAAAATAAATTTTAAAAATAGATAAGGAGAATTAATAGAAATATGAATAATGTAAATTGTCAAGTAATTAATTTGAAAAAAATACTTTTAGTAACATGGACAATTGATATGAGACATTAGGAGTACTACTCTATTATCTGATTAAAATAGTCGTTCATCGGGTGTCTTTTTATATAATCTTTGTGTAATCGGAATTCACTAACATTTCTAGAATAAAACAGAATTTTAGCTTTGGCTAATTAATTGATTTTGGGATTTCAGATGTAAGCAGAATTCTTCAATTTACAAAAAACACAATTAATTAAAACAAAAACCAAAAGCTAACCAAAAAAAATGAAATTGAAACAAAGGGAAAGTTAGCTGGTAGCCACAATTTCAGCACAACATGTTGGTTACACATATAGCCTTATTATACATACGAAAGTTGTCATTTACGAGCAAATAAGGTACTGATCACTACAATAATTAAGCTAATTAATTAAGAGGAAATCAAATCAGAAATTGATTAAGTCTAGGGTGTCTTATCACACCTAAGATTACAATTACAATTATATATTAATGTAAAAATATAGCTTGAATCATCCACTCTATTTCTCTTGAGACATTCCCTTGAGAAAGTCCCTTGCTCCAAGCCCTATCACTTTTGCCTCTGATCTCTTCATGATCCTTAGCCTTTTGCATGATTCACTGAACATTCTGCAAAATCAAATTTAAATTAATACAACTTCTTTAGATTTTTACTAACACAACAAAATGTTGAGTAACTAATCAGAGTTATGGTAGAGTGGTAAGTACTATTTTATTCTTAATCAAGAGGTATGTTCTCTTGGGTATGAAGTTGTCTTTGTTTGGAAGTGTTTTACCCCCAATATAGGATCTTCCTAGCACAAATCCATATTTAGCCGGGGTTTCAATATTCTAGTTTATCAACATGATGATATTTTGATCTATGCCTTAAAAAAGGACCAAATTAATGCTAGTTTAAATCACCTAAATTTGAGTAAATTGGTCAACTTATATACTATATAAGCTAAATTTGACACCCCTTAACACATAATTAGTTTAATTTTACAATTAATTAAAGAAGGTTCAATTAGGGATAAGGTGCCCAAGGGGCAGATCTAGAGGGTAGCAAGGGTCACCTGAACTCACTCAGTAAAAAATTACATGCTATATATAAGATAATTTTCTTATGCATATATATAAATTTTGAACTTCTTCAACATAAGATTAGAGGTTGAGTGAATCCAAAATTCACCTTGAATTTTCAAATCTCAAGCACTATTTTTATCTTCCAAACTTTCTTAATGAAAATTCTGAATCCGCCGTCTCGAGAGGGATATAAAGAGAAGTGAAATACTTACTGCCATGGAACATCGCCGACAAGCATCCAATCTCCATCTTTGTCTTCATAGATTGGAACGAACTCTGACTTGTCTGCATCCTCCAATGCTTCTCCTGTTGACACATTTATATTTAATTAAATACAAATTTAACATATAATTAACACTAGTAATTAAGTAATTGCTTAGATTTATGAAGATCCTCTATTTATGTTTAGTATAGTATAGGAAACGTACATTTCATAATAACAAGGTTTTTTCAAAGAGAAGTTTCAACTACTTAAAGCGAGGGTTCGATGGCTCTTTATAACTCTACATTTCAACTAATTATGCTTAATTAAACATGAGAACTTATCAATATTAATTTCACTTGCCTAAATGCATGCAATGCTTTTAATTTAATTTAAATTAAGAAAAATTAAATACTAACCAATTCCATAGCAATCAAAGAGCTTCTCAAGAGCCATAATAAGTTGAGCATAACCCTTATGAGTACTCAAATCAACTTTCCTCAAAAATGGTGCACCATCCATGCTAACTTTCACGTACATTTTATTATTGGATCCGGCTTCACGTCCGTTAAAGCTTTTCTTTTTCCGGTAAACACATACCGGAGGCCACCCCACAACTTCATTCTTGTTTTGACACTTATAATTATTTGCCTCAACGCCGTCGTTACCATTAACATTGTTGCTGCTGTTTCGATCACTAGTAGTAATTTCCGAAAAAACCCTTTTCTTCTCATTTTTCTCCAATTTTCCTCCTGGAAGTCCCAATCTTAGCTCAGTAATTTCCAATTCTGTTGCCATTTCGTATTTATTTGATGTGCAAAACGTATAACTTCTTCTTTTTTCTTCAAATGCGTTTTGAAGAGTGGAAAATTAATATATTGTTGTTTGATGAAAAATTGAGTATATATATATATTTGTAGGAATTTAATTTAATAATTGAGAAGACAAGGAAGGAGCAATGGCAGGTAAATTAAACTTAATGGTCGGTCACATGAGATACAAAGGTAGGGAAAGTATGTATAATATATATAATGTTAGGTATGTAATGTAAAACATTAATAATTTGTGGAGATTTATTTGTGACCGTTTGATCATATTGTTAACAAAAGACATGCCATGTGATGTCTCTGATTTAAGTGTTCCCAATATGTTTGTAGACACATTAATATACGCGTGCAAATAAAGATACATATATACATGTACACAATGTAATTATTTCGAATATGGACTAACTTCCGAGGTATGAATAAGGTATGTATACATATAATTAGTCTCTTCAGATCTTATTTATGGCCCTATATTGGATATCTTATTGTTGTTTAGAGGCAAAGCAAGCTAGCCTTCGAGATACGGTCGGTCAAATTAAATTTGGTTCAAAAATTCTATAAAGAAATTCATTCAATACGTATAAATTATAAATTTTAAACCCAATAACTTAAAAGAATTAGAATTTGAAATCCATAAATACTTTAAATTCTTATTATGTTTCTAGCTACACAAATCTTTTAATTGAACGAACGCCTTTTTGGGACCAAAATCAAATGGGAGGGTATACTTCTTCTATTTCACTAGTTAAAAGGGGCAAACGAATCCTTTTGCCAAAACTAATACAGGAAAATTAAGTGTTACATTGATTTCAAAATCTAAATACAGAGTAATACCTCACTAAATTAATACTCGATAAATTAATAATCTCATTGAGATAATATTTTCTTCTGGTCTCGAGTCAAAGGAAAAAATCACTCATTTCAATAAGATAATGAGATAATGTATTTTCAGAAGACCCCTATATAATTATATGGTCTCATCAATATTATAAATTAATAATTCTTTAAAAGTACAAATATATCTAAGGCAATTTAGTGAATATGATTCTATTGTGTTTTTTTTGTTAAAATTTAAATCTAGTTGAAGCTCATCTCTAACTTTTTTTATATTATTGTATCAAAAAGTTTCGGTGTTGTCTTTTTGAACTTCACCATAAAATTGTGAAGAGTTCTAAATGCGATAAGTGTTTCCTTACGCGTAACTGGTTGCAAATGTATTGTATCATTTTCAACTTCATCATCAACATTGTTTTTTTCCGATGGTATCCACAATTTCTTCTAAGTAATAGACCTCTGAACATGCATCACTTTTCATCCTGGTAATCCAAATGGCTATTGATGTCAAATTTTTTTCGGTAACCGGGATCATTAATCATGAACTCAAATTCATGAATGATGTTTTCACAAAATACTCTTTATATTAATAAATATTAATATGTCGATAAATAATACCTCCACAAAATAATAATATTTCATGGTCCCACATATATTTAGTAAGGTTTTATTGTATAATCATGTATTTGAATTAGGTTTGACAATTTTGAAACCAATGAAAGCCATGTTTCTCTTGAAAAAAGAAGTGAAAAAAAATGATAGTTTACGAAAAAGAATATCATAAATAAAAAATTGTCTCCGTTATAATTTCCTATTACATAGACAATTAATTTTTTGAGGAACATATCCAATTATAATAGGGTATGTGGATATTTGATTCTTGTAGCGAAGGCAAATTTCTGCGGGATAATATATACTTCAAACATGATAATTATTTACATATATAATAAGTAGCATGTTAATAAAGGAATATAATTTCTCCAATTATAGACAATCAGTTTATATTAAATTATAACAAGAAGATATTATACTATACCCTGAGAATATTTTGCAATATTGGGACATAGAAATCTTACGTTGAATCCCTTAGAAATGCAAATTAATACATAAATATAACTATAGTCCAGTCAATTATTTACCAATTATATAGTTGGAAATTCAACATTTTAATTAAGTAGACATTCTCTTGCATGTGCACGTATCTTATAATAATTGATACGACTGATTATTATCAACTCCAATATCATGTAATTAACTCAACCAATTAACTAACAAATTTTACTTAATTCATATTGCTATCTTTTAAAAAAAAATGCAATCTTTAATTTGGGTAGTTAAGAACTAAAACATGTTAGTTGACGTACGTTTATTCATGTCGGTTGCAACTAAAATGTCGAATTGACCATCCTCTCGTTACAAGTGGTAAAATGTTTTGTTACATTAAAAAATTTAATGGGGGAAAACCTAAAGTTAAAATTACGAGTTCAATAGAATTCAATATAATTGTATTTTAGAATGAATTCATTTAATATATATAAATTT
This sequence comes from Solanum verrucosum, assembly GCF_900185275.1. Lineage (NCBI taxonomy): Eukaryota > Viridiplantae > Streptophyta > Magnoliopsida > Solanales > Solanaceae > Solanum > Solanum verrucosum. The sequence continues at coordinate 210,249 of NW_026020014.1, read as the reverse complement.
TTTATCTGAATCCTAGAAAGGAAAAAAGGATTACAATCATTAATTTAAAATCTTAAATCCACTTTTATTGTATTTATAAATAGCGGAAAATTGAAGCCTATAGTACAATCTTCTCTAAAAGTTTAAATACTTTAGAGTTACCGCACTATATATATATATATATACATAGATCTTCAACAGTATCCCTCATTGCTTATAAGATTTTCTTCTTTCAACTCAATAATGTGTGCAATAGTTTCTTAAATGAGTGGGGGAGATATGCAATCGATATCATTTTCATCTCCACCCACCCTACTAACATACTTATTGAATTGTATAATTATCTCATTTAAAGTAAGTGCAGGAGGGGGAGTAAATTAACTTTTCCTTATTTAATTTTACATCATTCCAATATTATTCCTTATAAATTTGTGATAAATAAAAATCATTGGGAAGAAAAAATAAAAAGTTTGAAGGTATAGGCATATTATCTTCTGATTGATGACCAACTAATATAATCAAAATCATTTGATGAAACCTCCCAATCATTTTTGACAATTACCAATATAATCTGAATCATCTATTAAAGCCTCCAATTATATATTCTTACAGAAAAGAAATTCAATATATATATATATATATGGATCGAGGAACAAAATAATAAGACTTAGTTGCATTGTCCTTAGGATAATGTTACTCCCCAACCGAGCATATGTTTCCTTAGGATTGGACAAGGAAATGAAACTACAAAGAGGACACCCCACACGTGATAAAGAGTTTAATTTGTCCCCAACATATTTTAGACAAACGTACCCACTAATCCATCCTATGTACCCTTGTTACACTCATAAATAAAATTATTTCCCTACTCAAATGAAACATATATAAAATAGCAAAAACACAGCCCTAAGTGGACTCATATTGGGTAATATACAGCTAGCTTCACACTTTCCATCACTACATTTGAGTAATATATAATCTATTATTATATTGTCATATTATTTTGAGGTCGTTATTGAAATTTATTTATAAATATCACAAAAAAGGTCCATGCATGGGTGCAATGGTTTTTGCTACAAGTATAGCCTAAAAAGAGTTAATCACTGTGGACGTTTTACTTATAGTTAGTTGAAGTGTGTAAAAAAAACTTAAGATGTAATTAGAGAGCTTAAAAAATAATACTTTTTGATCAGTTTTAATTTGTTTGACTTGATTCAAAGTATAAATGATCAAACTAACTTATGTTCAATGTGTATTTGGACATATAATCTTCATATATTTTAAAAGGCTTAAGTCGTCTGCGGCCACTTAAAGTTGTCCGCATATTTCACTTGAACACCTCAACTGAAACTTGTACCTATTGAACACCTCTAGTACTTCAGATTGATACCTATTTGACATTTTTTTAAAATCAGCCCCAAATATTAAGTGAGTGAGATACACTCTTGATGACATGGCACAATAACAAATTAAATTATGACATATGTCATGTGGGTCAAAAATATTATTAAAAAAATAAGGTAAAGAAAAAATATATTTTGAGATTAAAAAATAATTATTATGTGAGCCCTTATACAACTCACCCACCCACCCACCATACACTCTTCCCCTGCTGCCCATCGGAACCATCCATCCTATTATTTCTTGCTCTCTAATTTTCTTCTTCTTCTTTGGATTAAACAATGTTGCTTATTGTGATTCAAAAATAAACATTGTTATACATTTCACCCACTCAAATTCTTTCCCTGCTACCCATCGAATTGCCGACCACCATCGACGACATTTTTCTCTTTCTTTTTTTTTCCTTGTTCTTTAACTTAAATAAACATGGAAGTTTTAGATTCAAAAATATTTTTTTAAAAAAAGAAATAAAATTTTGAGAGTAAAATAATGTTCCGTAGATTAATTCAGTCCTAGATTTAAAGAATAAAAAACACGACCAAGTCATCCTAAATCTGAAGAAAAAAACACGACCAAGCTATTCTAGATCTGAAGAGAAAACAACGACTAAGCAGCGGCGTTAATGGCAGAGATAATAGTGGCTGCTTAAATGAGGAGGAAGAGACGAATGTGCAGGTAGCAATAATGAAAAATCTGAAAAAATAAAATGATCGTGATGGTAAAGAAAGTGAAGTGCCTAGAGAAAAAAATGAAAGAAGAAGGGTGTATGATGGCGGCGGCGATGACGGCTGCCGGAGAAAGTAATGGTAACCAACCCAAGGAAGAAGAAAGAGATTTTTTTTAAAAAAAATTAGAAAATGTCTAATTATTTGTTTTCACGCGCTCAGCAGCGGTGAATCACACTTAAAGTGCCATGTAGGCAAAAAATGTTCAAGCGGTATCAATTCAAACTCGTAGAGGTGTTCAATAGGTACAAGTCTCTGTTGAGGCGTTCAAGTGAAATATGTGGACAACTTTAAGGGTCCGCAGATGACTTAAGCCATTTTAAAATGAAATTTACATATTTAAGAACTATGTATGAACATACATAAAAATTAAAGTGATAATTATATTAACATAACTAATTAGAATCCAATCCCAATCTAAATAGAGAAGATAAGCTATAATATATTTATAATAAGGTCATTGTCTCACGTATAGCACCAACATAAAGTACTAAAAATCACAATTAACAATTCAAAATATATCAAAAGCATTTGAAAAAATCATGATTAAAGAAAATATTCTTGGAGTGTCATCAAAATAGGAACCATACAAACAAATTAAAAGAGATGGAGAGAGTAATAATTAAATTGTAGTGGTAGGTCCACATAAGTTGCCAATTGCCATGCATTCAAAATCAAACAAGTTACTGGTTTCCGTTCGTTCCGCTCTACCATTTAATTATAAGTGAAACTTTGGGGTACAAATATTTATTTATTTTATTCATTCATGAAGCTTCTAGCTAGGTAGAAAAATCAAAAGTAAATAAATTAGTAAAACATTTCATTTTCACTGAATAATGCAACATTGTCCATATGTGCATTATTAATATGCGTTTGTAGAAGACTCATCATGATGAGCAAGTGTATTGGTACGTAAAAATGCACGCATAATAGTAATTTGTACGTCAAGCAGATTTATTATAAGTTGTCTGATGCATTATTGTCCGTTCAAAAATTTGTGACTAATAATAACAAGGAAGAGTCCAGAAAAATATAAGTGAATATAATTATTTTGACCGATCGATCTATGGCCGGTGACATCAATATATTTTTGTATTAAAAAAGAATATCCAAAGAAAAAATTGTGACTAATAATAACAAGGAAGAATCCAGAAAAATACAAGTGAATATAATTATTTTAACCGATCGATCAATGTGTAACCGTATGGCCGGAGACACACTGACATCAATATATTTTTGTATTCAAACAAAAATATCTAAAAAAATTGTATAGTAAAACTACAATTTTAAGAACCACATAAATTGAATTGAACCGACACAACCACACCTATTATATACCCCTTTCGTTTTAATTTATTTGTCTTATTTGATTTGATACATAGTTTTTTAAAAAGTAAAAAGGACTTTTAAATCTTATGATCTTCAATTCAAGATATATAAATATACTCGTAAACATGTTTACGTGGAAAGTTAGAATTAAAAGAGTTGCTAAAAAAATGAAAGAAACATTCTTTTTGAAATTAATTGAATAAAATGAAAAATAAGACAAACGAATTGAAACGAGAAAGTAATAAAACTCTTCTCACAAGTACATTATTGGTGGTTTCTGTTATCGTTACTTGTCTTCCTTAAATTTCAATGTTGATGCTAACTTTTAAAATTACACATTTGTTTGCTCGACCAAAAATATATAACGGTAGTTGAGAAAAATATTGTCTTTTACTAATTTTTTTTTGTGAAGCAACCTATTTATGTCAATTTTCCCTATTTTTATGAGACTAATTAACTAGACTAGCAGCCCAATGATGCTAACTTTTAAAATTACACATTTATTCACTCGATCAAATTTTTTTATATACATTAGTCAAAAAGTTGTTATCGACTATTTTTTATGACGGAGCGGCTATTTATGTCAATTTCCCAATAAGAAACTAATCAACTAGACTAGCAGCCAAATTGGGCTTGAGGTTGAGAGCTGAAAGAATCAGGTGGGCCTAAGTAAAATGGGCCAAGGCCCAGTACGGCCACAAATGATTCAAATGGGCCACCTTAGTGTTTCCTCGAGGCTAAACAAGAAGATGAATTTGAAGACAAACTAAACTTTAAATTGCAAAATGAATAGTCAATTTCCAAGCATTAAATGTAGAGAGCAAAGAAGATATTATTAGTTGTGGACAAGGTTAAACTTGTCTTTAGATAACTATCCAAATGGGCCGTCTTTGTGGTCTAAGCTGGACCAGACACCAGATGGGCCCATTGGGCCTCCCTGTCCTTGAAATTTTTAAAAAATTCCCAAAATTGCCCCCTCCCATAATAATTCCCTGAATGTCTACCCCACCGTCTTAGCTTATATGAGTTAGTTTGACTTGACACAGAATTTAATAAAGAAAGAAAAACTTTTGAAATTTGTGGTCTAAAATGAGTGATAGATATTTGTGGGGCTAGAAATCATTCCATTAAGGGTAAAATCGATATTTTAAAGTTGAATTATTACTAAATATAGAAATGTGTGATTCTTTATGGACGAACTAAAAATAAAAAGTAAGTCGTATACATTGAGACAGATGGAGTAATATTTTGGAGTAATGATAAACTTATCAAAAAGAAAAACTCAGGTTCTACCTATGATTTATTTATTTGATATGGTGATGACATGAATTAAGCATAAATAGAAAAGACAGAATTCATATAACCGATCTTAACTTGTTTGAGTTTGAGGCGTAATTGTTTAGAAACAAGAATATTCTTGCACCTTGCTCAAATTAAGCAGTGCTTATGAAGCAATGATATGACAAAAAAGTAAACATTAGGTGATAGCAATTAGTAGGAAATAAAGAAGGATAAAGAGGAGAAAAATCCTCTGTTGTCGTAATTGAATTGCAATGCTTCTGCTAAGAGAGTTGATCTTCTTCTGTATTCAGTTCTTCTAGATTCATATGCAGTTTGGAGCCAAATGACTCAAGAAATGAAAACAGTTTCTTATGTAAAGGATAATAGAACTCCTAGTAAAGGATCATAAGTACTGAGAAATTGGTAGGGTCATTCAAAACACCAGGATGCTCAAAGAAGGTCATGGACTAAGGACTTCTTGAGGTAACTGTTCAACTTGGCCTTCGAATCTGCAAAACACTGCATGATCTTTTCATTTTCATAATGAGCAATGCCAATCTCAACCTCTTTTTTGTGGATTCTTTCTTGCAAAGTGGCCAACTCCTCCTTCAATCCTTCCAGTTCTTTCTTGTTCGTCTCCATCACTACAAGGTTCCTGGTTTTTGCCTCATTTAATATGCAACTGTCCTGGACAAGTTGCTTGGCCTGAGAGATATCATTCAGTCTTCGATGGAGCCACCCAACGTCTACTTTGACAGACTCAAGATCTTTAACTTCAGCAAGCATAGATTGGAGCTCTGTGGAAGTTATGCTTAGAAAATCTGTTGCCTCCAATTTGTTATATATGTCGCAAACAAACTCCAGGAGTGATGAAGAAAAAGTCACTGAAGAGAAAGAGCTATTCATTGCAATATCTCCGTACTTAAGGAAGATTTTCTGGAGGATAGGTGCTGCTTCCTCCTTAACTCTATACCCATCCACCATGACTGATAGGTGACCTGCAGGTTTAGATTCAACCTTATCAGCATAAGAAGAATAATCAGTCACCAGTGCAGCTACCCTCGTGAAGTTGAGACTCATGGATTTTGTAGGAAGGGGGTCACTTCTGGTTTCCGGTTTTGTTGCATTAGCATTTGACACCACATCAGCCTTCCTTAGTGTTGTGTTTTTCTCATCCACAACTTCAGGAAAAGAAGGAGCTGTTTGAGTGTGTTGCCCCGGTTTCTGATCTTCCACATCTAAGACGCCACGGTTAGTTAGAACAGACTGATGTTTATGCCCTGCATGTGCGGACTCAACCACCCTCCCTTTTGTTGGAAGTGCACCACTCTGGTCACATTTGGTTTCCAGTTCTGTGGCATTAGCATTTAACACCACATCAGCCTTACTTACTATTGTATTTTTCTCATCCACAACTTCAGTGAAAGAAGGTGTTGTTTGAGTGTGTTGCTTTGATTTCTGATTTTCCACATCCATGACATCATGGTTAGTTAGAACAGAGTGATGGTTAAGTTGTGTGCGCGTGGAGCCATCAACCTTTTCTTTTGTTGCTACAGAAATTCCAGTGGTAAGATGAGCAGGAGAGTCACAAATAGCACATGAAGGATACGACGACTGTAGAATAAGAAAGAAGCTGTTAATAAACTAAAAGTTCACATTGTAAGTCATTCTAACTTCATTAACAAAGACTATTTTCTTGAATTTGTGTCCGAGCAACATAGGACAAAGCTGAAACTATTTTCTTGAATCTGTCCTTGGTTAGTAGTGTGTACTCTTGTGTGGACTTCATAGACTCTCTTACTTGAAGAGTAATTCTATATATTTTGGCTGTACATATTGATATGAACCTGCCTATCCATATGCCATCACAGATTTAGCACCATCTTGGTGGTACTATTAATGAAAGTCCACTCTTAATTATCAAGAGAGTTTGAAAAAAAATTCAATAGAGTACCTTAACATGTCGAATTGGAGACGTTGGTGTTACAGTATTAGACTCACACCGACCAAGTAATGCCCTTAAAGACATTCGAGTTTGATACCTGGGATAGGAAGGTGAAGTATCTGGTGGCGCAAAACCCTGTCAAAACAAATAGGAATAGGCAGCTAGTTGATGCAAGTCTATTTGTCTATGTAGGGGCTTAGGAAAACCAAATAAACCGACAAAGCCTTTCAACATGTCATGTAATCCAAGTGCTAGAATAATACTTTGATGATCAGCAAGCACTATAGCTCTAAAAGTCCAAACATATATGTGTAGGCTTATGTACAGTACAAAATAGTTCGCAGCAAACATGCTAACGACAAACTAAATAAGACCACTTCATTACAGACAATGGCTTCTAATGATTAATCTTAAAACACCATTACCTGCCTATAGGAAAGAGCATATCTCTTCAAGAACACATAACTATTTTTTTTATTTATTGACAGAACATGAAGTTGCTTTGTCCTAAACCTCTCAAATCTTTATCTCTTCTCAACTATCAAAGCAGAGTGAATATATAACCTGTGCAATCAGCTAATCATGCTTAAGTATTTATGTGATAACCCACTAGCCAAACAACATGTCTCATATTCATTCTATAACTCTTGTAGTTCAGAATTTTTTTAAACAAAAGTCATTTGCATTAGCCCTACCACAAATCATCAAAATATACTTTCCTCTTCAGCACCTCTAAACATAGGCTCACACATTTAAGATAATACAAGATGCAATACAACCTTAACACAGCAAAATAAAAAAAAAACACCAAGTGAGTGCAGTAAGCCCTTTGTTTTATTTTACTCTGAACAAAACAGAAAAAGAGAGGACATGATCACCAAAATGTAGAGCTGAAGTGTTTACCGGATGCGGCGATAGAGCTGAACCATCGTCTAGTTTGGGTTCTTGTTTCATCCTCAACACTCTTCCACTGCTTAGAGAAGCTACTGCTTCTTGCTGTTGAGATTCTTGAGAAGGGGTGGCACCTTCAACACTTGTATTCTTTTGGGCTTCATCTTTTCTTGTTCTCCCTCTCTTCCCCATTTTCTATCTTCAACACTGTTTTCTTCAAAGATGAAATCTTTTTTTTTCTCTGTGTGTCACTCAACAAGAAGCTTCTGAGCTATGAAAAATGATACTGCAGAGTACCCTGCCACTGAAAGAGAGTTTGTTAATTCTGCAGCCAAGAAAGATGTTACACGTGTCTATTGCTTGTAATCAGGACATGTGTCACTAATTTAATCATTGTATTTGATAAAACGTTTGTTAAGGATGTGAAATTAAATGAAATGTTATAGCCATGCTCAAAATGTTTGTTTATTTGGCTACTCAACTTTAAGCTCCTTGTTATGAAATTTGCATGCAGTATTAGTAAGTGTGACATATGAGAAATATAAAGTACTATTAAGGGGGAGAATGATGGTAAATCTTGGTTTATGGGAGACACAAGTTGTTATAGAAATAATTAAAGAAATGTGGAAAAAGAAAACAAGAGTTATAATTCAAGGGTTGATAACATTTGTTGATTATTTTGAGTAATCCTCCACAATTAGATGATTAGCAGGAAATAAAGAAGGATAAGGAGAAAAGAACTCAAGTAATTAACATTAGTTCTCTTAATTGAATTGCAATGAAGCTGCTAATAAAGTTTCTACATCTCTGCTCATTCCATTCCGCAATAGCAAATAAAACTAGTCTATCTGATTCTGTTTCAGTTCTTCTGCAACTCATATGCAGTTAGGGGCCAATGACTCAATGGTTGAACATAACAATTTGTATATTATGGGATAACAGAACTAGTTAGGGATTAAAAATTAGTGAAAAAGATCATTCATATGGTCCTATCCAGGACAGAACAACTACAAACGCCAGGCTGCTCAGAGAAGGTCATGGACCAAGGACTTCTTCAGGAAACTGTTCACCTTGGACTTCAAAGCTGCAAAGTTCTGCGTGATTTTTTCGTTCTCAGAACGTGCAATGCCAAACTCATCCTCTTTATTGTGGATTCTTTGTTGCAAAACGCGGCATGTTGCAATGCAAGCAGCCAACTCTTCCTTCAATTCTTCCAGTTCTTTCTTGTTTGTCTCCATCACTACAAGGTTCCTGGTTTTTGTCTCCTTCAGTTTGCAGCTGTCCTGTAGAAGTTGCTTGGCCTGAGAGATATCATTTAACCTTCGACTGAGCCACCCAACATCTATTTTGGCAGCCTCAAGATCTCTAGCTTCAGCAAGCATGGACTGAATCTCCTTGGAAGTTATACTTAAGAAATCTGTTTCCTCCAATTTCTTACAGATGTCGCAAACAAACTCCAAGAGTGATGAAGAGAAATTCACAGAAGAGAAAGAGCTATTCATTGCAATATCTCCATATTTAAGGAAGATCTTCTGGAGGACAGGTACTGCTTCCTCCTTAACTCTATACTTATCCACCATGACTGACATGTGACCAGGTCTTGATTCAACCTCATCAGCATCAGAAGGATAATCATTCATTAGTGCAGCTATCCTTGTGAGATTAAGACTCATGGATTTTGTTGGAAGCACACCACTCTGGTTACTTCTGGTTTCCGCTTCTGTGGCTTTAGCATTTAACACCACATCAGCCTTACTAACTGTTGCATTGTTCTCAACTACAACTTCAGGCAAAGGTGGTGTTTGAGCGTGTTGCCCTTGTTTCTGATTTTCCACACCCAAGACACCACAGTTCATTAAAATAGATTGATGTTCAAGTTCTGCGGGCACAAAGTCATCAAGCGTTTCTTTTATTGCTTTAGAAATTCCAGTAGTAAGATGAGCAGGTAAGTCAGAAGTAGCACATGAAGGATATGACGCCTGTAGAATAAGAAACGAAGTTTAGACTGTTAATAAATGAAAAGTGTACATCATAAGCCATTCCAACTTCATTAAAAGGGACTGCAGAAAATGTTAAAACAATCTAAAGATTAAAGATAAACACTCTTTCTTAATTTAAGGAATCTCTGTGCATTGTGACATTGTTGCTGGTTGAAGTGCTGGAGACCAATTTTAATGCCATTTGACAAAAACGATGTAAGTTAATAGTCTCTGATTGATGGATGATTTTGGCTAATCTAACCTTCTTGTTTCTTATAGTGATGAGCCAACTAATGTCCAAGTATGTTCTTGTTTTATCTTTTTCTTACTATGATACATATATCCCTTTCTTTATTCAAGAAATCTCTGTGCAATATTCTTAACGAGCAACATAATTTATGTTTTATGTGCATGCATCTCGAAAGTTATTCTGTCAACATATCCATTTATGCTTGGTAGGTCTTCAGTTGCATTTGTTCCAAGTTAGTTTTGGGGACTGTAAAATGTAAATTTACTCCCTTCCTTTTACAGCATTAGTGCAAGGGAATAGTGGTTGTCACTAAAGTAACTGGCTTATGCCAACATTAAAGATAAATACGCATCACGAACCTTAATTTACAGTCGTGCCAAAGTTATATACTCCAGCTTTGGCATGTCAGAAACTGAACTATATTTCTCTATCTTCCATAATAATTTCAGAAGGAATATGTTTGACTAGGAAACTGACGAGTGGTACAGTTACTGTGCAGTTTAACAAAGCTAATAATGGATGAAAATAACAATGATTGCTGCAGAAGGGTCCCAAGCAATGATAACATCTTTTCAGTTAAAACATGTTATTACTCTCTATTCAGATTAATGGAGGAAGAACAAATCTCAATGGAAGATGATCTGGAGAGGGTAAAACGGAGTTAAGAAAAACTCTTGATTATTAACAATGAACAGTAATGACAGTATCCAAAGCACCTTTCGGGGCAGCATGCTTCAATGGATAGCCCCTCACAAGGCTTTTCTTACTCATGATAATATGCAGAAGAAAGCAATGAAGCTGCCATATGCAACTATGTTTGGGAAATATGATTTCTATTCCTAAGCATATCAGGAGTGAAATGGACTATGCCAGAATCAGTTAAAGCAGTTTCAGTTAGATGGCAAGGATGGAAAGTTGAAAAAGGAGGAAAAGAACCTTGGGAGATCATTCCAACTAGTATTTTTTTTGGATAATCTGGACGGTGATACACAAGTGTACACACCACAAATATTTTTTGTTTTATGTTTAGTTGTTTACAGATATTGAATCTTTGGTTCAATATTTCCTTGGATAGTGGTGTGTACACCTGTGTATCACCTCTCTATGTTGAGAAGTGTTCTGTAAATTATTGATTGTACATATTTTGCACCTTCTTGGTGCTACTATTAATGAAATTTCACTCTTTCATCAATGGAGTTTGAAAAGAGATTCATTGGAGTACCTTAACATGTCGAATTGGAGACCTTGGTGTTGTAGTAATAGACTCACACCGACCAAGGATTGCCCTCAAAGACTTGCGAGTTTGATACCTGGGATGGGAAGGTGAAGCATCCGATGGTGAAAAACCCTGTCAAAACAAAAAGGAATATGCAGCTAGCTGAAGCAAAATTTATTTGTCTAGATAATAGCTTAGGAAAACCAAATAAGCAGCTTTGTAGTAAGCAAAATTGACCTGAACAAACAGAACATGTAGGCTTCTGTACACTACAGAATAGTTCAGAGAATCATGCTAACAAAAACGAAATAAGACCACAAATATCTTTTGCATTACAGAAAATGACTTCCAATGATTAGTCTTACAACATCATTACCTGCCTATAAGAAAGAGCATATCCCTTCAAGAACACAACTATATTCAGGTTGCTTTTTCCTGTTTCTCTCAAATTCCTCCCCACCCCACCCTTCTCAACTATCAAGGAGTGAATATTTTACCTTGTGCAATCAAAATATCATGCTTATTTGAGCATTTATGTAATGACCCACAGGCGCCAAAACTCACCTGAAACCGTTATCCCCTAACAAACAACATGTCTTTTATCCATTCTCTAACTTCCGCAGTTCAGAATTTTTTTGAACAGGTCTTGCAATTTTAGCCCTATCACTCTACTACAAAGCATATATCTTTTAACACTTTTAAGATAAAAGTAAGTAACATGCAATACAATCTTAACACAGTAAAATAAGAAAAAATGATTGTTAAGAAAACGAGAAGAAAGAAAACAAGCGAGTGAAGCAAAAAGAAAAAAAGAAACGATCTTCAAGTTAATAGGGTTTAGAGATAACAAGCCCCTTCTTTTTCATTTTTTCTCTGAACCAACAACAAAAAAAATATGATCACAAAAATGCAGAGGAGTAGAGTTTACTGGAGGTGGCAATAGAAGAGCTTGTTGGGGTTCTTGTTTCATCCTCAACACTCTTCCACTCCTTCTAGAAGCCACTGCTTCTTGCTGTTGAGATTCTTGAAAAGGGGTGGCTCCTTCAACACTTGAACCTTTTTGTGCTTCATCATTTCTTGGTCTCCTTCTCTTCCCCATTTTCTCTTCAAAGTTGAAATCTCTCTCTCTCACACACACGCAACAAGCAGCTACTGAGCAGCTTGCTAAAAACGGATTCTGCAGAGTACTCACCTCTGCAAGAGCATTCTGCAGCCAAGAAAGATGTTACACGTGTCACTGTCCTTTCAATGTTATTGATTTTGCCTCCACTTTTATTCTCATAATTGCATGCCACAGTTTTCAAAAATATTTGTCATTATGATATGGTCTTTAATATTTTACCAAAATGTTGTAGAGATATTGAGAAATTTGTTTATATCAGTGGTCTATCGTATGAATTTGCATGTCACAGGGTTTTGGTTTTTCTGAGAACATATTCAAATGAATAACCAAAGTGTATTGAACCCCACAGACTTCACTTTTAAGATTATACCGAAAATATTGTTGTTATCAAATAGACAACCAACTATTTTGACCAAAAGCTAATCTATCGAAACTAAACTTATATAGCAATATCTCTATCTCCAGTTTAAAAGTATTTAAATAACATCTTCTTCTTTTTCATTTACAAAAGGAAATAAGATGCACAAAACTAACAAGACAAGAATTTATTTCAAGGTGTCTAGCAGTCGACCTCCTACCTCAGATATGCTACAGCTTATCTTGCCCTTCTATTCAGAATTTCAGACGGTAAAAAAGTTCTCAAGATAAACAAACAATCACACACAATCTCCTAATGATTATTTGTCAGTTAAGCTTTCTTAAAGAAGAGATCACATATCCACCTCGACCAACGTTCTAATTTTCAGTCTAATATCATCCTTTATCATAAGAAATGCATCACTGCAGCCGTATGAGTTTATCATTTTCTCTGAATACTATGGCAAAATTTCTTTCACATAAAACAGCATTTGTACATTAAGAAAAATGGAGAACTAAATGAAAAAAATACAACATGCACTTTAAGTCATCCTTTTTCTATGCTGACGGAATGAAGGATCCGACTACTTAAAAAGACTTCCAAGAGCTCAAACTTCAAATCTGAAAGTTGTTGAAAATGCTTCGCACCAAGCCACAAACTCTTTCCTGGTATTTGACCTGACCCTTGGCAAGACAAGCATGTACTACTATCTTCATGTCAATGATAATCAGATCAAATCAGGGGTGGAGAACCAGTCCAGAAGCAATAAGAACCCTCGTAGAGCTGAAAATTTCCTTTAGAACCATCCTAATGTTGTCAAGTGTATACTCTAGATGCTCGATATAGTTCCACTTAGCTTCTCCAGCACTCTTCCAGAGAGATTACACTTCAGCTCGAAGTGTACAATTAAATTTGTAGATCCTTAAGCGCATTTAGTTTCTCCAATCTCCCATTTGATGAAAGAGAAGAATTTTCACCAGCATTTAGGCCTACAGCTCCATTTGCAGGAGATTTCTGTATCTGATTGTTAGCTGAACTTTGAATACCTCCAAAGTAAGTCGAGTACACAAAGTACTCAGCACAACGAACTTTCCATCCTACAACAATGTCTCAAAAACATCACTACCCATAGAATCACCAAATATCATGTAAGTAGGTTGTCACTGATGTATTTGACAGAAAAGGATCATCTCATACATAATATAGACAAAATAATATATCCACCAGCCACCCAAATCAACAGAAAAGGAATGGATGCATGAAAAAAAACGAGCAGGCTACAATAGCAATATACCAGAACCAGAGTCAAACATATGCATGCAGTTGACTTCAACTCAACTTCAGGCCAAGGGAAGACTTAAGATGTACAATATGAAAAGACAGAGGGATGTGTGCAATGGTAAAGAACTTACTGGATGCAGCATCATGGTCAACCAGAGTTGTCTCAAGGAGTTTGTGAACAGTAATGCAGTCGTTCAATTTCCATGACCTGACAGTTCCTTGTCCTCCGTCCCTAATTTGGAGAAAAGTAAAAACAGAGGTGATTTATTACTATTTTGCAAATAGAACGAAATATTATCAGCTATGTAATGAGAATACAAATTAATGTGATGAAAACAGGGTCTTACATAGAAACAAGATCATTAACAGAGTCTTCAATTAATTTGATAGCCTCAGCCTTCTTGTTTGGTTCCAGAACATGTAGCAACTCAGCCACAGCAGCCCTATGCATCAATGATTCTGCAAACACCACACAATGAGAAATCATGTTTTCTTCAAGAATGAGAGGAGTAACGATGCAAAATAAACTAATAAAAGTATGTTACTGTTAGACACTGACCTTTATGTTTCTCAAGAAAAGTGTTGTTTGCCTCAATGAGAGATTTACCATGCAACTGGCTGGAAAGGTCAATTAGAAACATACAGAAACCTTAGTATAATTACAATCAATAACATCATACAATAATAAGATCCACAATCCCAACTAGTTGGAGTTTTTGTGAATTCCCAAATCAATGGAAGTACTATGACTGGTAGAGTATCAACACTGATAGCATTTAAACATGAGATATATAGAGAAAAGAGAAGTGCATTGAAGATGACCTAAAGGCAGGTCGCTCTGCTTCCAAGACACCCCAGATGAGCTTTTCAGTATCAGTTACTGGAGTAGGCAAGGAGTCAACTTTATGGAAGAACTTCATCTGCAAGAGATCATAGTCCATATGAGAGAGAAGCAAATATGAATACTTCGAGAAATAGAGCATGACGTGTTTATAAAACAATAATATCACTGGAAGTATTGATGCCATAAAAGCATACCAAGCACAGATGTGATTTTGGATCATCTGCATCCAACCGCATTAAATGCTTTATTGCCTGGAAAAAGACAAAGATCAAAGTGATTGTTTGTCAATATTCCTAAAACCACTACTACTATGACTACATCTCAATCTCAAAATAGATGCAGGTCAACCAAACGAAGCCTCAATAACCATTCTGTTACATCTAGAGGCCCACCGTTTGATTCTAACACAAAAATTCGTGAAATAAGGAAATACTATTAAACATCATAATTATCCTGGCACTGGCATAAGATCCCTATCCAAACTAAAAAAAGCCCATATCAAACACCAGACCTGGAACAAAAGTACCAACTGACTACCCTTAGTCCTTGGTATCTCCTATAAAATCAATTTGCTTCCATGCTTTCATAATGTTCTATTTAAGTCTTTTGAGAAAACTATCCTCCATGCGATTAGAAGTCAACCTCATCCTTTTTAACATCTTCGATGGCAGTGCTTTTGAGGATCTAAGTAAAACATGAGCCCAACTATTTTTAGGTGACATTCTCTCTTCTTTTTTTCATATGAGTACCACAGCAGAAAATGAAGATTAGAATTCCTGAATCTAGATACAACTAGCAATGAGGAACAAAACAAAGGGGGAAAGACAAGGAAGCATGGTAATCTCAAGCAACTAACTATATGCATGGCCACTACTATGCCACAAAGATATACCAATATAAATATAACTGAAATCAACTGAATTATAAAGGATATTACCTGCAAGGCAAGCAAGATCTTCTGCTTCCTCATGTTTACGTCAAAGGACAGCAAATGTGTCTCCAAGAAATCTGGTGAGTGCTTAAGGAGAAGCTTGAGGTACTTTGAAGCTTCTGCCAGAGGATCTTCAGTCTGAAAGGTTTAGTGACAAGATAGTACTCTTATCAAAATCAGAAAATACCAACTGGTAGAAATTATTAAAACACTGTTCTTCCCATTTTACTGGAGATGTTTGGATTTTCATCAAGCATTCCAAGTGTTTGACACGATATCCAAAGTAACAGATGTTTGATCACTCAAAAAAAAAATTGAAAAGGTAACAGTATATTAAAACATCAGCACAAATGAAGTGCTGGAATCCATATTAACAGATTACAAAAAGCAAAATATCACCTGTTCAGCTCACAGGGATTCTATGATTGATGCTACTTCATCTACATTTTTTTTTCTTTACACCAAAAATGACATTACAAAATACAATTCATCTTAATCTTCTGTACTGAGCTACTTTTATCTTCAAAACATCTTTGCATGGATACTTTACAAATTTAAATCCAAAGTGCAACAGCCTACCCATCATCATTAACTCCATTAGAAGATAATGGAATAGTCTTCATCAAAATAAAATAAAAAATCTAACAGTTACTCCTGACTACTCTAAATTCATACTAGAAATTGTGCAAAGAGTGCATTATCAAAAAAAATTGTGCAATGAATGGATGGATACTTTATACTTAAAAGATGTTACAGATGGCAGAAAAGGAAATACCTGAATCAATTTTTCACCATGTGGATCAGGATCTACAGGCTTCACATGGCGCTTTCCAGATTTAGTAGCACTAGTTGCATTGGATTCCTCAATTTTGACTTCTGCATCCTAAACACAATTCAAAAGATTAAGGCACCTACACTAAAATGAAATTTTCAAAGAACAAGAAGAAGCAAATTTGAGTACTTTCTTAGCTCGTGCTTCTGCCTTCCTCAGTTTTTGCTTTAATTTCTTTTTCTGAGAAGGAGGCAACTTGGACATTGCATCATCCTCTTCAGATGCTGACTTCAAAGGAGAATCGTACAGCTTCAGATAGCATCTAATGTAGAGGCAAAACAAAGAATAAAAACATAAAAAGTTTCAGCAAAGCAATTCTCAGTAAGCTTGAAAGTTGCATGTAATCAAACCGGAAAGCTAGGATACTATAAGCAGAAGAGTTCCAGTCTTCTATTGTTCCACTTCAACAGAAAGTTCACTTATAATGCAAAGTAGAACCACATAGTTGAGAGCAACCAAAAATTTGAAGATTGAGCGAGTCAATATTCAGTACCTGATAGCACCACTAGCTGCTTTGCGAAAATACGCATGTGAATGAAGCCGATCTTGAAACTTCAACATTTCCACGTAGGCCCGCAAAGTCATTTTTCTTAGGCAGTAGGAGTGAAAATCAAACTGGTCCTCCGTGATATCCGCGTAATGCTTCTCCACTGCCAGAAACTTCTTTAAGGACCTTCCCAGCTCACCTTGGCGAAGATAACTTTCCCCTGATGCTAGTTCATACCTTTCATATAAAAAATTAAACAACGCCAGTAAGACACTCACACACAGAACTTCTGACCATGATCGGGCTCCAGTAAGAGACTTACCACATGCACTGCATATCATAAAGGTTATTGTGTTGCTCCCCGTCTTTGGTGAATAGTACAGCAGTCTTTTCAGCCAATGTGACCTTCAGTCATATGTCCACAAAGTAGTTGGAAGACAAATTAGGAACCAAGGTAATTCATAAGAATTGACAACAACAAGAGAATACAGTCAAGTGAAAGAGATAACACATAAGAAAGCACCTGATCTGCCTGAAGCATGCGCTTAACACATTCGCTATTAACATATCGATCTGCAAGATCCATACACCTAGCTTCATCAGCAAGTGCAGCAGCTGCTGCCAAGTCACCAGCATGCTTTAGTATGCGGCTCTGTTTTGAACAGATAACAAGAAAGGTTATTCAAATGTAAATACAAGAGGCCAAAGCAATGATCTATTTAAACAAATCTTAAGTTACTCCAGGTAACAAAATCCAAGAACATGATTATAGAATTTGAGTGGAAAGAAGAAAGTTGCAAATTTGTCTCTGGTTATTATGTCAAAAGAAATTGTCACAGTATTAGATAGGCTTTTTGTCAATATGTACCTTGCAAGGTTAATTTTTGGTTTTCTTTTAATAAATAATTTTGATTACAAAAAGTAATGGAGAATCAAAAAATACGCAACAAAATGCTAATCACTAAAAAGGCGGGGACAAACCAAGACACACAATTTATCATGTGTTTATAATAGCTTTAATTTAATTGATAGTAAACAAAAGGCCCAACTTTGAGCAAACGAAAGAAGGGGAGATGAAAATGAGTTCAAAATCATAGCAGATTTTCAAAGAGTTTGGTGCCAAAACTAACCTTAAAAGGAAAATTTGGAAATACAACCAAAGTCCATACTTGGGTTGAAACAGGAAAGAGACGATCTATCTTTTATAAAGGAGAGAAGTTACTTTGTAGCAAAGCTAGAGCTTTGACAAAATGAATTGTATTTAGCTATTTCATTTTTGGTGTAAAGACATAAAACAACAAATTTTACTTCTCCTTCATCATACAGATCCAACTTCAAGCAGATAACATCATAAACAGCAAGAAATAAACAGAAATTCAGAAATCTGGCAATCATCCTAAGAGTCAAAATTAGTTCCTCAGAAGTCAATTTGAAGCTCTATCAGCTACATAAGAATT
Source organism: Solanum verrucosum (assembly GCF_900185275.1). Classification (NCBI taxonomy): domain Eukaryota; kingdom Viridiplantae; phylum Streptophyta; class Magnoliopsida; order Solanales; family Solanaceae; genus Solanum; species Solanum verrucosum. The sequence goes on along the minus strand of NW_026020014.1, from coordinate 191,940 downwards.
AAGAAATGGATAACTATTATTCATGATCCTTCCGCTTTCCTACATTTAATAACAGGTTTTATGTTATTGGATAGGGTGTAAGGGTTACTGATCTTCAGCATATCAATCAGTCAACTATACCACGATTCCAAACTAGCTGAGGTCACTGTATAAATCGTTTGTTCCTATTCCACTCACTCATGACCCATTTGTGTATAAAAACAATTTGCATTTAGGTGCTTCTAAAACCAGAGGTTTTCTAAATCTCACCCACTTACTTAAACTAACATAACATCTCTAACGAAACAAAAAAAAGACCCACCAAACACTGGTGGTAAACTGGTCATGCTAGTGTAACAACTACAAAGAATCAATCCCGATTAGCGCCTATATGAAAAAAAAAATTCTTCTCTTTTTATAACAATAGTGTCCAAGACAGTTTGTCTTCACCTCAACTATTCTACCAGATACATTCTATCTCCCACCAACAGAATTATGGGGGCAACTCGGCCGACTGATGCTTAGGCAACAACAACATACCCAGTGTAATCCCACAAGTGGGGGACTGGGGTCTGGAAAGGACATCAAGCCACACCCTTGGGTGAAAAATTAAAAGGGGCACTTAATTCTATTGTAAGAGAATGGAAAGAAACTGGATAGCCCACTTTTATTTTAGAATCTTGACCAAAAGCAACTTCTTACCAAACATTCAAGTCAAAAGGATGCAAAAAGGTGACCAGAGAAAATGATAATAAGCCAATATACCTTGACAGAGTATAAATCTATTACAGTTGGAGTGTGCTCAATTGCCTCGTCAATTTTAGTAAGAGCAATGTCATACTGTTCACGTCTATCATAGTGCTGCAGGAACATAGTTTTTCATCAATTTGGAGATTGAAAAGTAAACACAGAAAAGGTTTGACTAATACGGAGACAAGTGAGCAAACCTGAGCCAAATAAAATAAAGTCCACATAAGTGTTGAAGGGGGTTCCTTCTCCACTCTGCACTTAAAGCATAAGGTTACATCTGTAAGTATATAACCCCATAAAAATAGCAAATCCCAGAGACCATAAAGTATTACAATAGGCATTGAATACAGCAAGCACATAGTACATTTACGCATTAACCAAGGCAAATTCTGTCCCAATTGAGTTGGTTACTTAGTTTTAATTGAATTCTCAACTGCACCCTGGCTAATTATTATGGCTTTGAGATAAGTCAATCACCATCACTCCAAGTTAGATGGTTACACTGTTTTTATATACAGTTGTCGATAGATAATAGCAGTCAACAGTGCATTCGAGAATCCTGAATAGCAATTACTATACCAACACGGCATCAGCAGGAGGATTTATTAAATTTGACAAAAGAAGGCAATGTATCCCCACAAAGTATTTGATGCTAAAAGTATTTATGCAAAAGAAATTCTATTCATGCAAAATGAAAGATTTCATGCGGTCTGACCCTCCCCCGGACCTTGCGCATAGCGCCATTTTAGTGCACCAGGCTGCCCTTCATGTAGATTGAAAATAAGAATGAAGAAGAAAATCATATAATTAAACACCAAAAGGGGAACCGCTTGGTCCTCAAAGGTCCTCCGTGAAGCTGTATTGACTAACAGATGTACACCACCCCTAAAATAAAACTTGAGAAAAGAGGAATAAGACAGTTTAACATAGTAGACAACCTACACACTGCACTAGTTCCTGGACTATCAACAAATCAAATTACACAATTGTTTGAGCATCAAAGATAATAGTATTCTGAAGTGATAACTATGTAGATTTCAATGACTGATGTAGTTCACTTCTAATTTTTATTTATAAAATATAGATGTCACTAAATTTTTAAAAGAAGGGAGCGCTCAGACGCACAACTATATAATGTGATCTTTCAAAAACAGTGAAACCCTACACCACATGACCATATGTCACTAACTATTAACATCCTGTCTGCTCTTTCACACTCTCAATATAACATGCATTTATAAAGGTTACCAAAGCAAAGGAAAATAAGTTCTGCTAAAATAGTTTCTGGAAACCTTCTCAAAAAATAAAAAATTCCTTCTCAAAAAATAGTTTCCAGAAAAGAAATAGAAACTGGTAAAATTATTAAGAAACACTGTGATCTCAAAATTGTATTTAAGTATCTTTTTGTTCGGTTCATAGATAGAAATTTCTTCAGAAACACCAAACTACCTTCCAAATTTGCACAACACTTAGTTGCTAATCCCAGGAACTTCTTCAAAACAGGTCTAATTCTTGACTCAAAATACTCATCAGAGACTGTGAAGTGTCAAGCCCTCGAGGTGGTTCAGAAAGGATGAGATAGTACAAATAGAGAAGCTTCTTACTGACATGAAACGTTACCAAGAATAACAAGTAAAAATTAACTCAGTTCAGGTAGAAGTGGTTAAATAAGGTTAGTACAGCAATTTAGTTAATCCTTCATTAGAATCAAGAAACATGCCATAGTGCAACATAGACCAAAAAATTAGGCGAATGTATACCTCCCAGGGTATCCACCAGTACTCTTAAGTGATTGTTCAAGCTTCAAAACAAATTCCCCTAGAATATCGGCCTGTAAGAGATTAAGAGAACCAGAAATCAATCAAAAAAAATAAACAGGCTACAATAATTATGCAATACTCTTTAAGTCAAAGCACATCAAGGAGCATCTGCACTAACCTTGCCAGGATGATCATACAGTGGATAAAGATCAGAAAACAAAGAAGGAACCCCCTACATATGCATCAGTAAATAAAGTATCAGCTCAGCTCTAAGACCAAGGAAACCTAACGGAGTGCCAAGAATAAATACTTTTGTCAGAAGAGGTCGAATATAATTATCTGCAGCTTCTCGAAACTTGTCATCTTGGAGAAAATCAAGTGGAATTCTCTGCAAAAGAACATGGAAAAAGGAAACAGAAGAATAAGACAAAGAAACAAACAAAGAAGTCTATTATGCATACTGAAAGAACATCCCTTTCCTACATCAAAAAAATGGGATAAAGACTTCTCCATAACCAAACAAAGAAGAATGTTTTTGGCTACTAAACCACAAGAACTTCATTTCTTTGAACATCTGAGTAATCTCCAAGGCCAGTTGCACAATGAGCCCACTACACCCTTTTCCGCTTAAATACCTCATTTTTGTCTGCAGAAAGGTTTGAACCTGTGATGTGCCCCTACCCACACATCGTACTGCGCACTTACCACTACTCAGCACTGGATCAAATCCGGGGGCTACTACACAAGAACCTCATTTATGGCTCTCAGTCACACAAAGATTATGAAAGGTCTAGATTGATAATAAAATGTCACTTTTATCAAACAAAGGGGTAGAATAACAACAAATGTGCACATGCAAGTCATAAAATTACAAGACAAAACAGCCTGATACATTCTATGGGTAACAAAGACTGATGGAGGGACAAGTATGGGACTTGAATCCAGGAGAAGTTTACCAGACGGACGGGAGGTAAGGGAACTACAGAGACTGATGGAGGTGGTACTTACAGAAAGAACATCACCTAACTGAAACAGGATTTATGCAAGTGGAAAGAGAGGGGACACGGGTTGTTCTCAGTGATGTCCTTCTACAGCAGGCTATTGAAGAGGGAGGATCCTGGATTTTGGATTTCTTCAATCACGTCCTTCTACAACAGGCTATTGAAGAGGGAGGATTCTGGATTTCAATACCTATCAGTGTGGATGCCGAAAGGGACACAGGAAGAGGTTTGCTTCTTTACGTGGTTGGCAGCTTAGGAAGAAACATTAATGGCTGAGAATTTGAGGAAAGGAAAATTTATTAGCTGTGCCATTGTTCCGGTGAAGACCTGAACCATTTTACTAGTTTACTACAAGATGGCCAGTCAGTTAAGGTGGACAGTCCTGACTTTGGTTGGAGAACAATGGGCAATGCCTGAGACAGTCGAGGGAATGACGCATACCACTAGCACTTATTTAGGTGCTTTGGGAAGAAAGGAAAAGAGAGAATTTGAAGGGGAAGAACATGATCTTTGATTACTTGACATCACTAAGTATACACAGCAGTTTCTTCAAAGTAGATGCTTAAGTCACAACTTCCTGAATATAAATGAACAAATATAGATGAGGAAGTATATTTTTTTTTGTTTTCCCACCCGGTGTCCGGTACCCACATAGGAACCCGACTAAATCCAAATTTGCGTTAGGAAGTCCCACATTGGGGGGTAAAGAGCTCACTAACAACAGCGACTTCGTACCAGGGGTACTTGAACCCGAGATGAGGAAGTATTGCCATAGAAGAGGTTGACATTTATTGTCATGAAACTAAAGCACCTTCTGTGGTCTTCATACCGTACAAGAGAACTGGAGTCCTCCATTTCCATGGTAAAATATAGAGATAGAGCACAAGCCTTAGGTCTTTTTCTTTTTTAAAATATATAAACACCCTGACTTCAAGGAATATAACATTTGAAAGTGAGGAGCCATGTAACAGAAGTAGAACTAAAATCTCCAAAGAAGACCAAGTTGGAAACTCTTCACCAGGAATGCCCCCTCGTCTTAAGTTCTTCGATTGCGTGTGACATAAACTATACTATTCAGAAAAACGTAATGTTTAGGACATATAACAAAATGCTAAGCCTGTTGTTGCAACATTAGAATATCAACAGAACGTTGCTGGTAAACATTAAATGTATAATGCTTAGCACGTTTCTCTTTGTTTTCTCAATCATGTTGAGAAAACAAAGAAAAACGTGACATAGAGGCTAGCACAAGCCATCAACGGGAGATCATTTTTTTGAGAAGGATAAAGTCAATTACCTTTACAGCAGATGATCTACTATACTGATGGGCAAGTACTCTGTACAAATTTTCTAGTCTATCAATTTCATCAGCGGTATATTGCCCCTTTTCAGAATACAATCCCAAACATCTTTGTAAACCATCATAGTATCTGAAAGTTATACACAAAAAATCACGGGAAATAGTTACTTCTTCAACTTAAGAGTAAAGGCAAGCTAAATGTCATGTTGTTCAAGTAAAATAGAGTCTAGCAACATAATAAGCAAAAATGCATGCCTCCAATTATTAGAAACCAGCACATAATACCCGAATTAGGTGTGCGGAAAGTGGGAGATGAAGAGAATCCATGTAAAATTAAAAGAACGATTTCATAAGCCAATCCAACCTAATATTGATTCCTTTCATTGACTCAACTGAGTAATATAAACCAAACAGGCACAAAAGAAATTTCAAACTAGCTTCCCCTTTCTCTTGCTTACCTTGTACCTAACGCATACGAGCTATGATGATTCATTTTAGACCTTAGATAACAGAAAATACCTATATCCCACCTTACGAAAGTTCCTATTCGTTGCCAAAACCTTTAAAATGATGCCCCCAAGCACTCATATGAGTAGTATGGAGACAGAAATTGGAGAGTTTTTTGAGGGATAGAGAAAGACTCGTACAATTGAGGTCGCCTCTTATCCCTTGTTTCTTTTTGGTGCACCCATGAGGGAACTTGTATAGAAGTTTGCCTTTTGTGGAAAATCATTTGTTGTACTAGGTTCTCTACTTTTTGGCTAAGTAGCGCGGACTCTCCACTTTCTATGCCGCACCCATGTCGGATTCTCCAAAAGCACACTACTTTTGGCGAATCCGACACGCACTCCTTGACATTTTTGAAGAGTCCGTGGCAACATAGCTTTTGGCATACAAGAATTTTCCCATTTTCTTGATAAAATTATTTACCTAATAAAAAACAGGAAGAACACTTAACCAGGACCCTGAATCATGAGGTGAATAATACTTTTTTAGGTTATTTTGCTTAATTTGGTCCACTTCGCAAACACAGAAAAACAGATATTACGGAAAAAAAACAACTAATTAAGAAGTTGGGAGACTTGAAGTTGCATGTGTGTGTATTTCTTTTTCAAAAAGAAAATGGCCAAAACAGAAGGGACTAAATAAACACGAAGACAAACATTTTGAAAGGACGCAGCTAAAGACAAAAGCTACATATTTATCACTAATCAGTTTCTTTCTGATGTTCCAAAACAGTGTACCAAACAACAGAAACCTGAATTTAGAATTCCATTTTGTACTTGGCATAAATATTGGGGGGAAATGCCTCAGGAGAACAACATGTGATACTAATCTTGTGACGAACACCTGATTTTGAAAAGAAAGATTTACACAAATAGAAATGATTTAGGTATAGTCTCACCTGATGACACTGATTTTATTACATGAAGGCATCTACCATAAGTTACAGCAAAGTTCAAACAAACAAATTAGATAATTATGTACCTGTAATTATCAGGATTCATGGTGAGAAGCATTCTGAACAACTTTTCACCTTCCTCAAAGCGGCCAAGCTTCAAAATAAGTAAAGCTTCTTGCTCCTTATAGTCCAATTTGTCAACCTGAGGTGGCATAATATTAGTCAATACCCATTCCTAATTTGAAAACAATTTCATGGCACTAAATTATGTGTACCATCTTCGACTCCTTCTTGTGTAATTCTTCAAGAGCCCTCTCAGGAAATCCACATTCCTCTAATAAAGAGATCTGAAATAGTCAAAAGCACATGACACCGAAGTTGCAGAATTAAGCAGCAGCATCCTAAAGAGGCAATTCATATCTAAAATCTCCACAATCAACAATGCCAAGTGAACACCATCAAATAGTACATTTCATCAAAAGAAACACCACCAAGTTAGTACGAGAACCTCCCCCCCCCCCCCTCCCCCAAAAAAAAAAACTTGATCTATGTTAAATTGTTAGCTAAGGATGACCAGCGACTACAGAAGCAAAATGTTTTCTGACAACTCATGAGCATCCTAAATTTCCTATCCAGATATAAAGCAACTTAAGTATTAGGCTTGACTATAACACAATGCTGTAGCTATCCTAAGCAGCAATTTCAGGTTATCTCGAATAGTATTGATCAGAAACACTACAACAGATTGGACCAGTCACTTTTTACGTGTGCAACTGTGGACTACACTTCACTGATAGACAACTTTCTGAATATGGAGCTAAATCAACTGCAATGTATACTCTCTTTTTTTATGACAATTTCAACTGCAATGTATACTTTTCCAGCTTGAAAAACCACTCTCATACTAAATTTAATTTCTGAAAAAGGGGAAGTGCAAATAAGTGAACTTTGGGAATTTTCAAGCCTGAAAGTGCAAAACCTTAACAGTACCAAGCTAAAGCAGATTGGTATTTGCACAAGTGTCTTGGCTGCTACCAAACACAGTCCCTCAGATAAAGATAAAATCTTAAACAAAAGTAATACCCTCTTCCTAGCAGTGACAGTTACCTTGTACAGGAGCATCTCCCCATGTTCACAACGTTCATTCTCTGGAGGGTAATCATCATCAAGAGTCCCTTCATATGCCTCAAGGATATCAACAGCTTTTGATCCACTAACAAACAACAAAGGGAACTACCTCAACATCCACGGATTAGATAATAGAACTGAATGATAACGAATCTCAAGGGCACAAATATTTGTGAAATAAACGATGATAAGCACTTAGCAGCAGCAACAAGAGTACCCATTACCCCCATGAATGATAATACCTAAACAACTTAGAAACTTCAGGCAAAGGAAACCCACTGAAGTAACAATAATGAAAATGCTGAACTTTTTCTTAACACTACAAAGTATAAGTTCTGAAGATGCAACACATTCACACCACTGGTTATATCAAACTTCAAGCGTTATGCTGATTTTTGATTTCTTGGCACTTCTGATTTATCTTATTGTTTTTCAACAACATAGAAATCCATGTCAATAGTGATAAGAAAGACTCAAACAGTACAACATAGTGATAAAACATCTCCGGCACCTTCATGCTTCAGTTATCTAAGAGTAATTTTCTTTTTTCTACTGAAACAAATTAGCTAAATACTGAATAAGACTTGATATCAACTCACCCACTCAAGCAACCTAAATCCTGTCCACACATAAACTCAAAAGAGGTGCTATTGGTGGAATCTAACAAGAGAAATGAAATTAAAAGAGCAAAGGAACTAAGAAAGTCGACCAACTGCCAATTTCCTGTTTTTAGATAAGAAAAGGGAATGTCAGTTTTGTAAAGTCAAATGTTTTCAAATTTTATATTTGGTGAAGGAGAAGCATTGAAAATGTAAATGGAGATAGTATTGGACTTGGACTCCATCATGTGTTGAGACAAGTCCGCATTTTTGCAGTCTTTTGCTACCTCCTTGGTAGTTGATACCGATTAGTAGAGAAAGTCAGCTGTAAAATTTCAATCAGGTGAATTTAGGTGCTGATATTATTCCCCCACATGGATGTTTTAACATCAGAAAAAACATATAATGCAGCAGTCCTCAAAGAGGTCAGCAAAACAAAGTAGATATCTCTACCATACTAGAAGCGACGCATACTTTGAGTTTAAATGATGAGCAACGGCAAAGCCAATCCAGTTCATACGATGATTTGGTTTTAGAGTGAGCAATTGCTGTCTTGTTTCAACAAAACCTTCCAAGTCGCGCATTTGTGCCTGTAAGAAAACACAAATCAATGCATAAATTGGACGGAGCAGGATAGATGAACTTCACAATGAATGCGAAAAGGTAGTCAGAGCAATTCATTGAAGCACATATTAAAACAGAATATGCAATTGGTATGGGCCAGACGTGCACATCTACATGTTTCTGTGAAATCAGCAGCTCCGTGTAATAACACTGTCTTAAGAACCCAACTGAAGAAGATGACTACAGATATGCCACATCAAAGAGCACACAATGAATTGTTGAAATTCTATGGACATAATTATATGAGCATAAGTACATGTCAAAAGTCAAACTGCACTTGGATCAACAAGAGAAGGCATGGAAATCAACACTGTATAAGACTTCAAAAATAACACTCGCATTAATGAAAGAAAGAATAAAATACAAACGGTCTGCACTTCCAAAAACATTTTTTTCACAAGACACTTTAAAATGAAACTAAGTATCAACGGAAAAATAATGGCAAAAATCATAACTATATATGATGAACTTCTTGTCCGCCCTCTTCTAAATACAATAACTTCCTATCCAATCTGCTTACTATACTATTTGTGGAGTAAAGAACTCCTCAAGGAACACAACTGGGAAGAACATAAGCACATAACATTGAACACTAGAAAACACTTCAATGAGGCTTTAGGTTTGATGAGCCGAGCCAAAGGGGGGAAAGAAAGATAATTGAAGTGCACACAACAACATCATACCCAGATTAATCTCACAAAAGGGGTCTGGGGAGGCTCTACAGTCTACGCAGACCTTACCCCTACCTTTATGGAATAGAGAGATTGTTTCCGGTAGAACCCGTGGATCGAAAGAAGAGTAATCAAAGCAAGAATGAAAAGAAAATAACGACAGCAAAATAACAAGAAGTACACAGCAAAAAAAGTGACAGGTACTAGTAAAGATAGGAGGATAAGATACTACCTGAATTACTAACTAATACTACCAAATAGGGAGAAGATTAGAAGAGGAGACTAGCTGAAGTGCACAAATGGTCAGAAAGAAAGAAAGACGAACAAAAACTGAAATATTTGGTACAAAGAAGACCAGAAGAGTCCCACCTGTAGAAGGGATAGGTCTCGTAATATCTCAATATTGTCAGGATCAATCCTGAGGGCATTTCGATAGCATTTAATTGCTTCTCGGTACTCTCTATCAGACCGGTATAGGAGACCATAAACATGCCAACAAACATGGCTCTTAAGGTCATTCTGCAAAGAGAGGAAGACAATTAATTCCAATACATCACAAATAAGAATCCAACCTAAAGCCCTTATCAAAATAAGGGAATCCAATCTAAAGCACTACGTGCTTTTAATTCCAAAAATGAAAAAAAAAAAAAGAGGAAAACTACACCTTCAATCCAAGCCGGACAAGTTCATATGCTTCTGACTTCCGGTCCATACAATTCAATGTTAATCCTTTCATTGACAATGTTTCTGGTAACCACAAAACGAAGTAAACAATAGCATCAGCATCCGCAGAAAAAAATGGCAATCAACAAAGAATGTGGGTATCTTATTGATAGCCCGTACATCAGTTACTGCATCGTCAAAAGCCACGTTGATGATAATGTCAGTGTTATCAAGGCGAAAAGCGTGAAAAAATGCTCATGTGTCAATCGGGACTTTTAACAGCAAAGCGCAATTAACATGTGGGCTTTAGTTCTAAAAAATGCAATGAAGCAAAAGTAGGAACATATATGTAAATGCAATAAAAAAACAACTTCATACATACTGATTGTCCTTAACAATTAACATATCTCTTTTCCATGTATTTATTTTTTTAGTATTCCTCTATTAACGATACAACTTATTTCAATGGGGACATACCTTAATACCTTTCCTACACTGAAGCACGGCCTAAGTTAGGGGAAGCACCTACCCTAGTCCTACCCTGAGATTCAGCTCTCAAGTGTGTCTCAAATGAGACAAAACCAGTTAATATCAGGAGAGGAAAAATAAATTATGGTTTTGACATGGTCTTTAGGTTCTATGGGAGACAACAATGGCATTGGAGAGTGAACAGGGAATTAGGATCAAGGGTACAGTGAGGTGGTTCAGTGCCGAAAGTTTCAGTTTCATTGCTCCTAATGATGGTTGTCACCAATCTGGTATCAAATCTAAAGGCTTACCCAACTTAGTCGAAGGTGAAGCCCTCGAGTTCGATGTTGATCCCCAGACAACAGCCACATGCCAAGATTTTCAACATCGTCGCAGGCGGTATTGGTGGTGCACCTGTCCAAGGCAGCTCCAATAACAGGGGCAGTGGCGATCGTTGTGGTGAGGGATTTGAACATGTGAGAAATTCTTACCTCCTTTACCACTTCTACTGGAATTTTTCCTTATGTCGAAGCAGCTTATATGTAACCCCAAAAATAATTTTTCATGGATACTTTAGTGAATTGAACCCCCTTTCTCCAAGATAGCTCTACCCTTGAATTCATGGATACTATTTTAACTTAGACATCCTCAGACTTATTTAAGGTGTAAGCAGGAGCACAGTGAAACCACTGTAGTTGGTGTCAGCATCTACAGTGCAATTTTATTGGATGTCCCCGAAGGACAACTTCATCGATCACTGCTACTTAATAAAACCAGACAAGGTCTAAAAACACCTAAATATTTGGCGCATGTGTTTGTTTCTCCAACCCTCATAATATTGGGAGCAACAAAAAGGAGAGTACACAGCACCGACTAGAAATATGCCTCCAGTTAACTTTGGTAGCAAATGCTTGTTGCTCAGATGGAAACTTATGTCCTACTTCCTTCTGGCATATACCACTGAGAGAATAAGTTAGATGCTTGAATGAGTGAAGCTAGTTAACTATTTGAATCTAACATGGTAGAAATGGCTATAGAGTTGAATTCATGCATATAGATGTATCAAAGAATTTTAAAATGAACAAACTGATGTTCCTGTCTAGTGGTACCGTCAAAAGGAACTAATGCTTTATTTTTAAATTCCATTTTTGATATGCTGCAATAAAATTGGACTTACCTCCATGATTAGGAAATTTCTTGAGAATCGTATCAGCAGCTTTTATTCCTTTCTTATACTGCTTAGTCTCGTAAGATTTCTGCAGGAATTGAGGAATAGGGTATTAAATTAACCATGTCTTCAACAACTAACAATGCCAGAAATGGATTAAAGATAAAGTCAGACCATATCTTCATATCAAGTCATGGATAGTCAGAATGAGGACATACACTCGCAAATAAAATTAACTTAATTGTCTTATGCAGTCATCTAAACAATGTCAATACAAGTCAGATAACAATATGTCAATCTACTAAAAGAAAATAACATATTTTGGCCCCATGAACTACATGCTAGGAAAGGAAAATCTTGTTTATGTGACTTGGTAGTTAAATCCAGCAAGGACTCCTGCCGCTTCACAACCATTACTTGAATGATTCAGGATGCTACATTGAAGACTGAAGGGAACAATTATCAATTACCACAAATGCTATGAAATAAAACTATTCAAAACATATTCTGTGGAAGTGTTACTGCCGGTCTGTAATCATGATCTTCTCCACTTCACATGATCAGATAGGATAAAGAGTCGTCCTTAACAAAGATCCAGAAAGGGAATGCTATCCAATTAACTCAAAACTAATAAAAAGACTGACACTTGTGTAAATGGGCAGACGAGTAAAAAAGCACTTGCATTAATAAACAAATCAAAAAAAAATCAGTTCTTGATGATAACAACATTATTCAGTCGGCCACTCATTAAAAACAGACACTTGACATGAATAATGTAATACACATGTATGATGTTCCATCCTGACAGAACAAATAAATTATGTCTCCACCGCCACGGGATCTTGAAAAAGTCACAATCTTTAGTTCAAATTCACAAAGCTAAGTAAGGATTACAGTAACATTCAATCAGACATCCAATTCAGTGAAAGTAATCGTCATGAATTCTAGGGCTAAATCAACATAAACGGAAAAAAAAATATTAGATGCGACCAATAAAATTCAAGTGAAAACAATTCACGGTGAAGAAAGCATCGATTGAAGTAGAAGATAGGAAATAGAATTGAAGACTTACAACTATGAGTTTGAAGAGGTTGGCCTCTTTTGGAGGAAGTGAAGCCCCCATTGTTGCAGAGCGGAGATTGTTGAGATATAGAGCGAATCGAGTGAAAGATCGATAGATTGGAAGTGAAAAAAGTGAGGGCTTTGTATTTAAGGGCTGCGATAGAGAAGAAATACCATAGGAATGGTGGCTTTTATCTGCTGCAACCCTACTCAGAGTAAGGAATTTAGGCAAGTTGAAGCTGTGGGAACCTCGGCGTGGGTCTTTCGGTAATTTCTCTTAATTCTTCAGAAATTTACATAAATCTTTATTCTTTCTTCCTCCGATCGATTTTTAATTTATTTATTTTTTTGTAAAAGCGGTCGATCGATTAGTAGTGTGATTATAATTTTAAATAATTAATTTTGAAATAAAATAATATTTTATATTTATAGGCAAATGTCTCTATTCTTGTGTAGAGATAAGGTCTATATATATTTTATCCTTAATTTCACTTGTGAATTTTTCGGGTATATTGTACTTCTTCTTCTTCCTCTTAAATTGCTCTTTCAACAATAACAACATATTCAATGTGGTTCAACAAGTAAGATCTGGAAAAGATAAATGTATGCAAATCTTACTCTTGCCTTGTATAAGGTAAATATGTTATTTATGATAGAACATCAACCCAAAAAAAAATGTTTTCAAAGACAAATTGACAAATACATAATGAAAGTTATGAAGAAGTGTGTTCTCGTGAAGTTTTTTTAAAACAAAAATCAAAACAACTATCTTCAATCTACCAAGTTTGCATATCCAATTTCAACTCCGATATATATATATATATATATATATATATATATATAAACCAAAAAATGTATCTTTAAATCAATTATATCGAGTCAACAAAATTACAAAATTTCTATGATTTGGGATAGATATATTATTACCCATAAAATATATAATTAAAAAAATATAATACGTTTAACATTTTAGCTAGTTCCTTTTCTTTTTTTTTGTATGTGATGCTTCTTCTTCGACGGTGTTGTAGCCAGGAATTTAATGAAGAGTGTCCAAACTTTTAATAGTATTTTAAAAAAAACGACGATTTAAATTATCAAAACAAATAATTAAGTTAAATATAGGAATATTTTTAATAGAATTACAAGTGTATAATTCAAAACTAACATGAAGAAAATAAACTACTATTGAAAACATAATTTAAATATATTATTACAATTATACTCGACGAGGTTTCATATCCTGGAACGTTTTTATAATAGACTCATTAGAAATAGTACGAAATACTTTCTTTTCTACATAAGGCACTATACAACCGTCTAAAAACTCATCATCCATTCGATTTTTAGAGTATTTAAATCAATGCTTTGTTTTTGAGAAGAATGTGACAACATCTCTAATTGATCTACCGTTGTTTCTTTATTTGGTTGACTTAGAGAAGTCAAACTTTTTTGGTACTCTATTATAATAATTTCTCATGTGTATTGAAACTAAAATATTAAGTTGGTTATTTTTGTTATAAAATAAGAGAACGAGAAGAAAAAACAGAGAGAGAATTGTTGAGATTCTATTCTTAATAATATTGTGATATAATTTGGGTAAATGAGTTTCCTTTTTATAGAGAAAGAAAACATTATCCCGTAAGGGAAAAGTTTTAAAATTTAAGGAAATCTTATTCCATAAGGAAAAGGTATTAAAATTTAAGGAAATAATTAAATTTTAATTGAAAAAAATCCACAAGAAAAAGTATTAAATTCAAGGAAATCTTATCCTACAAGGAAAATGTATTAAAATTTAAGGAAATAGTTTAATTTTAATTGAAAAAAAATAGTTAGTAAAGGAGGAATTCGAACTTGGGTCTTGGAGACCTTCATGATACTATTAACCACCAAGCTATTGAACTTTTATGTTAAAATTATGCATGTTTATTTACTTAATTGAATTCAAGAAATCAAAATAATTACAAAAAAAATACAACCCTGCGGAGAATCGAACCGGGACAAAAAGTAGGATTGCACAGGCTATTGCCAACTCCACTGCGCATCACTTTGTTATTTCAGGGGGTCCAAATTCTATATATACCAATATAAAGTCAAAATTTTACGTGTATATATAGTATAATTTTTCGATGAAGGATGTCCAATTGGATACCCTGGAGCCTACGTGGCTCCGCCCCTGATTGTAGCAATAGCTTTAGTTGAATACCTACCATGACACTATGGAAAAAAAGATTGAAAATTATTTTTCGCATGATGCATCACTAAATTTAGTGAAATACACTATATAACCCCCCCCCCCCCTGCATGAGATAATTTCAACAATAAGAATATTAATACTAGAATAAATTAGGATTATTATGTGAACAAACCAATGATCACAACAAAATAATTTCCTTTAGTACTTTTTAGGAAAAGTTTAAGAATTGTCCGATGCTAGAAGTTTGGTTAAAATGAGTTGCAATAAATGACAATCTAATACTCCCTCCGTTCCTAATTACTTGTCCACTTTTGAATCGACACACCTATTAAGAAATTAATTAATGATATAGTGAGTTTACCATTTTACCCCTATTAATTATGAAGAGGATGAAAAGTTCTGCATTTTTTAAAGTAATTATTCATTTAATTGAGGATATAATAGGTAAAAAAAATTATCCTTTCTTGATTTGTCAAAATGGATAAGTAATTAGGGACAACTATAAAAGAAAAAGTGGACAAGTAATTAGGGACAGAGGGAGTAAATGACACTCTTAAATTATACTCCCTCAATTTCAAATTAATTGAATTATTGAGTCATTTTTCATTTTTTAAATTAACTTAATTGTCCAATTTTCAAGATTACTTTTAGAATATTTTTCCAATTTCACCCTTCATTTGTTAGTATTGAAATTAGTTATTAATTAATGTTTAGTTATTTTAATCATAAATTTGTCAATAATTAATAAGGATAAAAATGGAAAGTTATGTCAAATTTATGTCTGAATTTTCTTTTCTTAAAGAATATGAAACCCCTCAATAATTTAATTAATTTGAAACGAAGCGGTAAACTTTTAACTATTCCAACTAGCACAATAGCTTGCCACATGGCTAAATAATTAATTCTTCTCACTCTATTCTGCATAGTTTTCATCACAATAATAAAAAATTAATGTTACATATTGTACCAATCATTCATCGTCTTTGATCCTCTAAAATTTTGGTCCGACAATAGTTGTTTACTATTGATTTGACATATTTCTTAAAAAAATATAAATTAAAGGTAATTTTATTATATTACCATTTGAATATAATAAATACAATGTCTTAAAAAATGTAATAGGGATATGACTATAATAATGATAAGGGTAAATTAAGAACTAAGTGTAAAATTATCTATGAACTTCATAAAGTGGACAAGTATGGTTGGACATCTATTTTTAGTATAGTGGACAACTATTGTTGGACGGAGGGAGAATAAGTTCTCGTGACATGATTCATGATATTTGCTTCGTACAACAATAGTTGTCTATTATAGTAGTTTGGAATGTTCAACAATACTTGTTTACTTTATAAAATCAATAGTAGACAATTTTACATTTAGTTCTTAATTTACCATTATCATTAATTATAGTTATTTTTCAATTACATTTTTCAAAACGTTGTATTTATTATACGGAAAATGGCCACAAATATCTTGGATTATTAGAAAAAGTTTATATATACCCCTCATTTACCTATTGAGCTAAAAATACCCTTCAATCCACCTTTTTATTCATTTCTATCCTCAATTCTAACGGCCATTTTCTTTTAAAAAAATAATTATTATTTATTATGTGACATTTTTTTATTGGATAAAATTAATTCACAAGCCATTTAATTTTCTCCCTTCCCGCATTAATTTTAAAAAAAATCCATTTTAATCCGTCCCACACAATCTTAAACTTGTCCCACTCTTCATAACCTTAAATCCATCCCGCCTCATTGGCATTCCTCATGATGGTGATGAATACAACCAGTATCAACCGGTATAAAGATAAAATTAGAACGGAGGATTGACCAGTGGATGTTAACCATTTTGTTGGGGGCATATGTGCAAATAAAGAAGAAAAATAATTTGCGTAGGGTACCCTTCGTTTCGTCCATCGTCATTCGTTGTCGTCCCTCTCTCCCGCTCAGTCCCAATTTTCAAAATTAAATAAAGAAAAAATAATGAAAACATCCGCTTCACACAGTTGGTGTGCCCTTTCAAGTTCCTGAAACTTCCAACCCCTTATTGGAAGATGGTGAACGAAGCTCTTATCTCCGATCCGGTGGATCCTCTCCATAGCCTTGCCGGACTTTCTCTACTCCCAACAACAGTTAGGGTTTCCACCGACGCCTCTGTATCAGTTAACCCCAAAGACCTAGAGTCAATTCACAACTTCATGAAGTCCATGGTAACTTTTCCGTTTGTTTTTCTTCACTTCTTAAGATTTCTAGCTCTTTTATAGACCTTACATGTTAATTTAGAGGAGAAACAGTGTTAATGTTGTTACTATGGAGTTTTCGCTGTTCTTCGATTCTTGCACTGAACTCCAACTTACAATTAGTACAATTAAAATGGAGTCTAACTTACATAAATATTGTAGTTTGTCAGTTTTCATTTGGCTAGTTATTTGATTTTGGATGATGTTAATGACGATAATGTTGTTCTCCTTCATTATGATATTAAAAGGAAGCCAAGGGTCCTGGGCTCTTGGAGGAGGCAAGGGAAATTGTGGATAATGGTGCGGAGCTTCTGAATACCAAGTTTACGAGTTTTATACTATCTAAAGGCATTGATGGGGATCTTGCAATGAAGGGAAAGGAGAAGCTCCAGGAGAGAAGACCAGGACTGGGGCGTAAAAGGGCTCGATTTTCTCTCAAGCCTAGTACAAGGTAAATTATAGACAGTCTTTCTTTTATTCTCTAAATTAGATCCTATTGAAACTATGGCGTTAGCTTACCTTGCTATTGTTTTGCAGTCAACCTACTGTCAGCGTAGCTCCTCGTTTAGATATTGATCAACTGTCAGATCCAGTGGAATTTTTCTCAGTTGCTGAAAAGCTAGAAGGTGATTTTGTTTCTGTTGTTATCTCTTAACTATCTGCTTGCAAAGTTGATCCATCGGCAACTAAAAAAAGTATATATTATACTTAGAAAAAGAACAGTTTTAGTGTTTTACATATGGTGAATTTACAGATGCTGAGAAGGAAATAGAAAGACAGAAAGGTAGCAGTATCCATGATCCAGATGTGAATAATCCACCCGCCAATGCACGGCGTCGTCGACCAGGCATCTTGGGGTACACTTAGTTACTCTTTGTTTTTTCACATGGAAATGCCTGTCTTACCTTTATCATCCTCTCAACTCGTTGTTGCACCTTCTTAGAGTTCTCTTTTCTGTCTCAGCAAATCGGTGAAGTATAAGCACCGTTTCTCATCCACCCAGCCTGAGAATGATGATGCATTTATATCATCTCAAGAGACATTGGAGGATGATATTCTGGTGGAACATGGTTCTCAGTTGCCAGAAGAGCTTCATGGCCTCAATGTTGAACTACAAGAAGTAGAACTCACAGGTTAGTGGGTTTAACTAATCAAAATAGATACCTTCTGATTTCTAGATTATATTTTTAACTTCTCTATGAGCAGATTGTATTTCAGAAGTGATGATTGCTTTTCAATTCAACAGGGTCAATAAAGAAAACAGAAAACAGAATAAACAAGATTCTGGATGAATTACTGTCCGGTAGTGGTGAAGATCTAGATCGGGACATGGCAGTATCCACATTGCAAGAGCGGTTGCAGATCAAGCCCATTGAACTAGGCACTTTATGTATTCCTGAGTTCCCTGTGACTGGAAAGCTTGATGGTAAAGCTTTTGGAGAGAGGATTCAGAAGCCTAGGAAGTTTTCATTGGAGGTACGGGAGTTGGTTAAAAGTGCAACCGAGGGAACACCTTCCTCTCACAAACAGCATGAGGAAAGTCCTGCCAGTAAATTAGCATCACCCACTCCACCAAAAAGTCCATTTGGTTCATTGTCTTTTTTGAAAAAGAAACTTATGCAGTCAAATCCACTGAGAGATCCTTTTTCGCCTCTCAACATTGATCTGCAATCAGAGCTTCCAGATTGGTCCGTGAAGAAGAAATCACAATGTGTAAATAATAATGTTGGACCTACTGAATCTCATGGTTGTGAAAATACGAATATTATGGTCCCTTTAAGAGGTTCAGACTTAGTGCATGAGCAACTGATGGAAAAGAATCCAGGCAGAGATAGTGTAAAAACTGGGCCAAATGGATCTCGATCTGGAATGGAGCAACATAATGGTTATGATGATATTGATGTCAATACTAACGTCAACTTAAATATGAGAAATGTGGATTCCCGCCATGAGTCTGATGGGATTGACAAAGTGAAAGATGATTCAGTTATAAACAATGTTTTGAAGGATCTACAAGGTCTTGAGACCAAATCCTACATTAACTGTCAAAAGCTGCAGGATAGCGAAGTTCTTGCTGAAACACTACCTTCTCTTCAAGCCCAAGGAAATGCTGTCGATACAGCCAATTATACCATTGAAACAGTTGTTGAGGATTTTGGATCAACTGAAATTGATCAGCTGGCAAGTCTATCCACTTTTTACTATTATATGCTACATTTGATACATTATTCCAGGAGTTATAATTCCAACTCTGACATTTTTTCATTCATACGTCATTAGCAGGTTGACAATATGCTACCAGAAACAGCGCCTTCTGCAGAACAAGATCATTACTTTGAGGATTCTGTCAAAGACTTAAATAGTGGTGAGATTCTATTTTGGATGATTTTTTCATGTCAAGTCATCATTTATGAAGATGCGACATTTGAGCATTGTCTATTTCTTGCTAGATTCTTTTGTATAGATAAATTTTTGTACGTATTCAAAATAATCCGTGTCTTGTTTATGTTTAACACATCATTTGAGTTTTACCTGGAATCATCTGCAGTCAACTATTCGTTTTTTGACCCACTTGAATTTTCAACTCTTAACTGGGTGATTCATGATATTGGGAAACTGGAGATTTCTTAGGTCTGCTACAGGCTATAGATTAAGGTGTGAAGTGTTGGAATTTAGTATAGGAAGAAGTAACTGCCCATGTTTGCCAAAAATTGTACTGCAGCAGACCAATACCTTTGGTTGCTTGGAATGCTCTATCATAACTTTTCTTTCCTTTTCCTTTTCATCTCGGTTTTTTAATGGGAGGATGCATGTGATGCATCTTTATAAAAAGAGTAGATGTGTAGAGTTTTGAACTTGTAGTTGTCAAGAATCATGACTTTTGATCTTCACTTTTTTTTTTTTTTAAAAAGGTGATGATTTAATATAAAAGATGGGGATAACGCTCCATCACTGTATACCATATAGAGAACCTTACAAAAGATATGGTTCTCAGCAAAAAGGCACTCATCACTATTTATCAGGATGTTTAAAGTACTCCAAAAGTAACAAGATTTATCTAATATGTTTGAACTTCACTTCTATCTTTCGAGCATCCTGTTAGGTACTAGATATAAATTAACATGACGTAAGTTTGATACTGGTACATGCAAGTTATTGCTGTATTTTGATGTTCTATTGTGGTTAGAAGCATTAAGGTGTCAATAGTGTCACTAGCAAAGCATTAGGGATGATTAATCATTAAAGTAACCCATGTACTGATAGCATAAGATCGTATGCCACATATTGATACCTATTGCCTAGTAACAAACTCAATCCTGCTCTTCAGAGTCAGAAAGCGCTTCCACTTAACCCAGTTTATATTTGGTTACTTGCTTTACTGTCTTTTATGTATAAAGTAATCTGCTACCTCCAAATATAACCTACAGCTGCTGAAATCATTCTCACATTGATCACCTTCTCTTTTGCAATGGTTCTTTGAGCTTCTGTCACTCTTTACATTATAAAGTTGTCATAGTTACATCGTCAAGGAAATAGTCGTGGGCCATTTTCACTTTTCACCACCAAAGACTTTCACTGCAATTTAGTTGCCTGTGCATTCTGAATTTATGATGTTTTTCTTGAACAGATAGCTAGTTATTTTAGCCACTCTACTTTGCATATCTTAACTAGTAATAACTGTCTAAAGTTTGGAAAGAACTTGAGAACCTTGGGTGTCTTTATACAGATCAATTGAACTCAGTTGCAGTTGAAGTTCCTTCTAGAGACGTGAGATATAAATTTCCTGAGATGAGCCCTCAGCATCACACCCAGGTTGCCTCCTTTCTTGAATGCTCCTTTATTATTTTTTATTTATATAGCAAACTCAAAGTGCAAAGTTCTATGCTAGGTCCATTTTTCTCTGGCAAGTTAATCCTTGGATACACACACACACACTCTTTCTCCCAAAAGCAATTAATGATGGCAGGGTATAAGGGGTCAAAATACTTGCCACATACAAAAGCCTGGTATTTGAGTGGAGAAGCGAGGACACTATCCAATATCCGTAGAGTTTCAAACCATTTGCCATTGGTCAGAGTTTTTCGGATCCAAAACAATTATTGTTAAAGAGTCTACGATATCAAAGTCAGTAAAAATCGTTTGATTCTCCAATTGTAACTGTAAATTAGAAGACAGTAAAGCTGATTGCTTGTATGTAAACAAATCCGTAGATGACTAAACACTAGGATAGGGTTTGTGCAAAAACATATTGCAATTCCCAAATTTAACACCAGCATGAACTGCGTTTGATAACCATGATTATTTTATTCTCTTGAAAAAAGTGCTATGATGTCACTGATCTAAGTTGCCAAATGTTTTGATTTCTGTCTAGGGTTAGGACATTTTAAAGCTTTCTACTGAAATGACCCTCTGATATTATTGGTGTAAAATTTGACAACCAATCTGTATAAGAGACGATATTTCTGACGTGACAGTGGATATTGACTGATATTAATTGAGCACATTAGAAGTTTTAGCCCATGATGTCTCCTAATTTTGGGTTTACATGTGAATGCTTGTGCTCTTTGCAGTTGGATTTCTTTACCTGTATTGGTTATACTGATTGATATGCAATATTTTTGATGCATTAGGCAAAAGATAAGCAACAGAAAGCAAAGAAACTTGCTGTTGGAAGGCGTGAAAGAAAACATCTTTCTTCTAGGCCAAGTCTAGCAGGTTTTTACTCTTGCGCCTATGGGGATGTCTTTATTTGAAGTCTTTCATTTGTGTTTCTGATAAAGAATTTCATGAATTTGACAGATGCTGGTACATCATTTGAAAGTGGGGTTAGACGAAGCAAACGAATGAAGACAAGGCCTTTGGAATATTGGAAAGGCGAAAGATTATTATATGGACGGGTTGATGAGGGTGAGTATTGTCTTGTAAATTCTTGTGTTGTTGCTTTGCTGGGTTTCCGTTCTTCAGTTTGGATTCATTTGTTAGACTTCGGTGATACGGTAATAATTTATTTTGATCCTCAAATCTAGTTTTTTTTTTTTTTGGCGTGTGCGTGTGAGAGAGAGAGATGTGTGAAACTAGGTCACAACATGCTAGACATTATACTTATAGTCTTGGGAAGGTAACTACTCACGGAGATTTTCTTGTCCTTTAGATGGGATGTTTATCAAACTATACGACCTAATATTGGAGAGGTTGTTGGTAACATATGCACATTTTGCATAGAACTCTTCAAGACAGGGAAAGAAAATATTAGGGACGGCTTAGCTATTAGAGAAACATGGTAACTAGATTACTTGCATGTCTGCTAAGAGAGTGCAAGTTAGAGTATCAGAATCTAGTTTTCAGGGATTTGTTTCGTACTTGGTCAAGTCTCTTCCAGCAGGAGATTAACTTAGTTAAGGCTCTCCTAGTTGGTGACTTACTAGCTCAGAATACTCTTTAGAACTTGAATTACAGGAAATTAGGTAATTTGATCCTCAATATTTCCGTGCTTGAAAATCATCACCGAGATAATGTAGTAGACTTATTTCCTATATCAGCCAACATGCTGAATTCCATAAATTGTCCGCACAAATTTGAAGTAATTTTTGAAAACTAATCATTTCAGTTTTGGATTTTTCATTTTAGGGATGTCTTTAGTTACTTTGGCAAGTTTATTCTAGTTGAGCACTCTCTTCTAGAAAGTAGAAACTTGAGCCATAGGACTTAGGTAATTTAACCCATCATATTTTCTTGCTTGAAAATTATCATTGAGATAATATATCAGACGTAGTTCATATACCAGCCAACTTGCTGAATTCCATAAATGGTCAACAAAAATTGAAGTAATTCGAAAGTGATTGTTTCAGTGCAGAAGCTAATTGCAGCCAACATTGAGTAGCAGCTTTTGGATATTACTTCTATTGTGACTTGCAATTCAATAAATCAAAGCATATGCTAAACACAATGAACATATCTTTTTGACTGGTTGTTTCGTTGTTTAATCTGTGGAGAAAACAACAGATTTAGTGTATCTGTGTGTTCTGTTGCAGGTTTGAAGCTTGTTGGCTTGAAATACATCTCTCCAGGAAAGGGATCATTTAAGGTGAAGTCTTACATCCCTGATGACTACAAAGACCTAGTTGATTTAGCAGCTCGCTATTGATTTTCTAACAGCATTGGTGGATGGGCTAGCTTTCTGGATCTTGTCCCATGCTTCAGTTTTAAATACAAATGTAGCCATTGTATGTAATGTACCCGAGGTAGATTTATAACATTGTGAACCTTGATTTATCATCTTTAATTTGTTGAGCGCTGTTGGTCCATCTATTGATTATCCCAAGAGCAAATGACTCCACAGTGCTTCAGACACTTTTGTTGACTTGTTAATGTTAATTGAGGAAACTACGAGGCCAACCTGTAATAGCAAAGGGCTCTGTTTTGTTTCTATGTTACTTTATCATATTTGTTAGTTGTTAATGTCGTCTATTTAGGAAATAGAAGGCTCATTATAAATATGAATCACCCATTAGACTCTGGAGCCAAATGGCCACTTTTCCAAGCAAAAATGCACAAAGGGATCCGAAGATAGACCAAAACGGCCAAATCGATAGTGTGTCCCTTTGTGCATATTTGCTATGGAAAAGTGGCCCTTTTGGCTCCAGACTCCCTCTATTACTCCAATGGCCAGAATAGTGCTGTCAGCAACAAATTATAAAAGTTTTTACTAAGTTTATCTAGTATGTCAACTAAGTTTCGTCATGACAAATTTTAGAATATATTCCCACTGTAAACTTATTAGTTAAAAAGTATCCGAATGTCTTTTTGTTCCTTGTTTTTGGCCACTAAAGAATGAAATATAAGAGAAATGCTTTGATGTCTTTATCGTCCCTTGTCCATTTTGGGGTGTGCCAAACATCTCCAAATTCAAGATTGTTATCAAATATAATAAATTTAAGAAATAATATATAATGTTATGTTTAATCTAAAGAAGGCTTGCTCTTCATTTTTTTTTTAAAAAAAAATTATAAGCTCATCTAGATTTGTCAGCACAATGATTTTTCCAAAATAAAATAAAATCGAGGAGTTGCAATCACCAAGGGGGTAAGCATTAGAGCTAAAATCCAGAGTAAAAAAACTACAAAATATTACATGAAAATTAGTTTACTCTACTCAAGATGGAGTATTAGTATTAATAATAAAACTAACTGGTTCTCATTTTTTTTTCTTTGAATTTGAATATGAACCATTGCTAAGGAGAAATCTTAGTAGCTCAGTTGGTTGACTATCTAAACTCCCATCTAAGGGCTGAATTTTCGTTTATAAAGAATGTTACCTTTTATATTTAGTCGTAAACCTTTGGTTTTCATCAAAAGGAATGTTTCTATGAAAAAGAAAAAGTCTAGAATTAATGAAATGAAATTTCTAATCATTTAAAGAATTTTGAACGTCTCTTTACATATTTCGTGAGGAAAGTTGCTGTCCTTTTCTTCGTTGCTTCTTAACCTGGAGGAAGACTATATATATAAAAAGATCAATTCAATAAGACTATATATATAAAAAGATCAATTCAATATAATGATGTTCAATATCCAATTTTTTTTTTATGATCGTGCACTTTGAGTAATTTCAAGAATACTTCCCACCAGCAACATGTATCAGGTAACTCAAGAATCACTCAATGTTTTTTATCTCCGCTAGTACCATTATGCCACACCCTAAAATACTTCAGCGTACAATTTATGTTTAAGAAGAAATCGTCTAGTAATTATTAAACCAATCAATGTACTATTAATATAAAATATGTTTAACTTATTAAATTTGCAAGTAGAATTATTGTACAATATTTATTTGTACTATATATTCTTACATGAAACATGCTTTAATTAGCGTCCTTGAAGGAAAAGACATGATTATTTGAACGATAATATAAAATATGAGTTATGGCCCATGGGTTACTATACATGACGCACATACATATTTTTCTGTTTTTTTTTAAAAAAATATTTACTCTTTTTTTTTTGTTTTTTCTTTTACGTGTATACACAAATAGACATTTTGTGAATTTAATTATTTCCTTCTCATTTGTTTCTTTATATGCTCTGCAATTATTTAAGTTCGTATCAACAAAATAGAGCCATCACTGCATATATATAATTAGCTATATGAAGATATCCAAGTATTAAAACATTAACAAAGAAAACTCTAGATAAACTTAATTTACGGTTTCTGTATTTGTCTTTTACTATCATATACTTCGATTTTAAAATCACATGTTATTTATTTTACTTCAGTTATCATATTTATTAGGTGGAGTGTTAACATGTTGCCCTAGATCTGATATATTTAGTGGGATATGCTGAATTTTTTGCAAGCAATATTAATATTAATTTAAAGAAGTGAACAAATTAATAGATCACTGTAATAATAAGCAATGTCACATCTTATATTTATACACAATATTGTAATTTTACTTATTATATATAATTTATCATAATTAAGTGTTTAAGTGAAATGAATATACTTGCATGATTATTTATAAAAAAATTGTCATTATATTTTATTGACATTCGAGCTAAATTTTGTTTCAACTTTATTTTAAATACGTGTTTTTATTTATCTATTACAAAATTAAATTAATCATATAAAATCTATTATCTGCTTTAATTATATGCATTTTCCTCAATAAATCCGATAAAAATAAACCGACCTCGTTAATATCTCTATCTTGGATACTGGGACGACATTGTTTCCTGTTTTTTTGGCCCTTCTTGTGGCGTAACCAATAATCCCCCTATCCCCTATCCCCTATCCCCCATCCCCCAACTCCAAAACCTTCTTTTAATTCTTATTGTTTATGGTTCCACTCGGTTACTTTCTCCGTTTCTTTTTATATGTCATCCTTATTATAAATAATAATTGGTTTATAATACTTATCATTTTATAAAATCAATGCATGTATTATAAATTTTTTTTCTATACCTTTGATAGTTAATTAGTCTTGAAAATAGATATTTGATCAATTTAAAAAAACTAATAAGTAATTAATATTTATTATAATTACTTTATACATTAATTAGGTACTCTCACCATTGCACTACTACTCTGTAAAATCTGATGTTGTCATGTTTTTCTTTGTCGAAGTAGAAGTAAAATTCTTCTCAGGCTCTTTGCAGTCATATCTGCAATTATATTAAGATAAGAAATTTTTTACTTAATTTTATTATAAATAACATCAGATTTAGTAGGAATAGTTAGATCAATTTGAAGTAATGAAACTGATGTTGTCATGTTTGCTTTAAAAATTTATAAAAATCATTTTTACACAAAATATATAGGAAATTGAGGTGGAAAAAAATTAATTTCTACAAATTTTGGATCAACTCATATTGAAAAAATTTTGTTCCAGAAACAAACTAAAAAATTTAACTAGTCATTTAAATGTATTTCAATTTTTGAAATCTAATATATTTATCATTTATTAAAAAATTGACTTTAAAAAAACATTAAATAATGATAGAATTGTAATCTTACTTAATTTCTCAATGTAAGTTAAGTCTAAAAAAATGTGACATATAAAAAGAAACGAATGAAGTATTTTTTTCAATGTCTCCTTCTTCTTCCTACTTGAATTTGTTACACTTCATGTGTGATTTGTTGCATTTGAGCAAAAAGTTATTCGGAAATCACCTCTTTATCTTCATAAAATAGTCCGGGTATATTGGTGGTCCCACAAGAGCACCAAAAACCTATAATTTGTCACGATTCTGAATCGTCAATGAATATTTATGCATGCGATTAGAAAGAGGAATAATATTTGTGTTCTCCTATCTTCTTCTTTATCTCTCTATATATACACACACACTCTATCCCAATTTGTTAATTTCTTCTATCTTTTCTTCATGGATCTTCTTCCGGGTCTTCCTAATGATATTGCTCTTGAATGTCTAATTCGTCTTCCTCTCCATCAATTCTCTAAAGCTGCTTCTGTATGCACCAACTGGAAAACCGAGATCAAGCATCCCCTGTTTCGACAACGTCGGAAAGAATCGGGTCTTACCCGACCCGTTTTCGTATTAGCCCAAGCCATGGTTACTACCATTCGAAAACCTTATGGCATTACCAGCCTTTCATCTACTCAGTTCTATAGACTCACCCTTTATGATCCGGAAAGGGGATGTTGGTACGATTTGCCGCCGATACCGGAGTTAATTGATGGATTGCCCATGTTTTGCCGGGTTGTAGGAGTCGGGTCGGATGTAATGGTGATAGGCGGGTGTGACCCGGTTAATTGGAGGGTTATGGACTCTGTTTTCATCTACAATTTCGTATCCGGTTCGTGGCGTCGTGGGGCGGATATGCCGGGAGGACAGAGGCTTTTTTTTGGATGTGCGTCGGATTCGGAGAGATTTGTGGTTGTCGCCGGCGGACATAACGACGAGAAGAATGCGCTGAGATCGGCTCTGTTGTACGACGTGGCGGAAGATGAGTGGATTACGCTGCCGGAAATGGCCTTTGAGCGTGACGAGTGCAAGTGCGCATTTCACCGCGGTGAATTCCACGTCATCGGAGGCTATCCTACGCATGCACAAGGTCAATTCCAGCGCAGCGCTGAGGTGTTCAACTCCGCCACATCCCGGCAGTGGCACCTGGAGGAGGACTTCCTGGGTGCCGACACGTGTCCCCAGACCTGCATAGAAGGCGACGACGGGAGACTATACATGTGCCGAGACGGTGCCGTGGTCGTAAAGATTGACGCCACGTGGAAACACGTGGCGAAACTGCCAGGTGGAGTATCCAACGGGGCGTATCTGACAGCGTGGCAGGGGAAGTTGTTAGCAGTGGGAAATTCAATATTAGATGAAATTCAGAGTAGTTATGAACTTGATGTGAATAGTGAGAGTAAAGAGAAGACATGGAGAAAATTGGATACTCCAAATGAATACTGTGGACATGTTCAATCAGTTTGTTGTTTAGAGATATGAATCTGTCAAAAAGAATAGTACTATGAACTTTGCTTGTTTAGCATCTTTTTTTTTTGGATTTTCTTATGTCAGGAAATCACATGTAAGTAGTACCAGATGAAGCTGTTTCTCCGTCTTGATTTTGAATTTTGAATAAGCTGAATAGGATGTAGGTGGTGTGAATTTGAATTAGTTCGACTTGAATGTGAATTTCGAATACCAGAATGAAAAACAAAACAAAAAAGAGGTGATTTTGTACATAGTTGATTCTTCTTTTATCTACTAGTTATGTTTTCTGTTACATTACGTATGTCAGCTGGCAAGAGTTTGTTGTTTATTTTTGGATTTTCAGCCGAAGTTACGTTTTCCTTAACTATTTAAGGCATATATATAGTTGAGTTTTATAAATTTAGCCACTTCAAAAATTAATTTCTTACTTACGAGATTAAAGTTAAAAAATATTTGGATATAAAGTTTGTTACAAACTATTTGAAAGCAAGAAAAAAGCTTTGGTTGGAATCAACAATTTATTATTGTTTAGAAGAAGAAGCTAGCAGAGGAAGAGTGTGTAAAGTTTGTCAATATTGGTTATAAATAATTTAAATAGTAGGGAAAAAAATAATTATCTTCATCGTTTGATTTTAAATTTTAAAATTAAATTATTTCTACTTATAATAAGGTGATTTTATTTTTTAACAAAGGGAGTATAAGATGTTATTTCAACAAAATGATTGTAGCCCTTGGGCCTACATATTGTCATTTGATTGACAATATTTGTGGTCATTGTCAGCATCTTGACTTGTAAATTACTTGTATTTAATCAGTGATTACAACATAATTTATCATCTAACAATCTTCTAGAATTTGTCTGTAATTATATATTAACCAATATGTTAGGCCGATTTCTTACATCTTTAGCTAATATCTTATTGGCATATTATTGTACAATGAAATGATGGAATTTATTAGTACTACTAGATCCTTCTCCAATACTTATCTCAACTATGCAATGTATGAAATTTTGCGAGTTTATCGAATTTTTAATATTTTTAATACTATTTCTATTATGTTTTAGTACTATTTATGTAATTTTTAAATAATATATGTTACTCACTCAATTCTAATTATGCAATACATGTGAAGTTTTGAGAGCTAACCAAATTTTTAATATTTTAAATTGATTTTATTACTATTTTTATAGTAATTAGAGGAAGTTAAAGGAGACAAAATATTGTAATTTTAATATTATTGTAATTTAAAAAGTAATTTTTTTCGTAATTAAAGTATATAACAATTAAATATGAAAGTAAGACAAATAAATTGAAACAAAACTACTCATTCATTATACAAATAGTGAAAATGATTGGAATACAAACATTCCACAAAATAATTACTATGTGAGGAGCTTGGGAAATGACTAAGCTGCTAGCTTGACCCCAAGCTCCTCACATTCTCATTTATATTATAGAGTAATACTTGAAAATGGAAAGGTTTAAATAATTACGTGTAGAGAGTTGACTTTATACAAAGATACACACTCTTGAGGGGTGGGGTGTCCAATTACACAATATACATATCCACAACTATCTATTTAATGTCTTAATTAAAACATTGACAAAACTAGGATTTTAAATATTAAAAACAAATAAATCTCATACTTTTAGACGTTGATTTGCTTATTTCACGTTATGTATAATATGTCTACCTATATTAGGTACGTAATAAATGTTGTTGAATTTCTCAATCTTCTAACTAAAAGTTTTTACATTTAATTGGGCTAACCCATCTGTGGCCTCCTAAATTTGGCATGATCTTTCACTTAGACACCTTAACTAGGCTTTGTTCATTTTAGACACCTCATGTCAGGTTCCGTTGTGTTATTTTGACACTTTTTTCACTAGCACATGTTGACTTCAAGTGCGTGTTAACCAAGCGTGTCCATGTGGATTAGATGCCCAATTATATCATGCCAACTCATTAAAAGACTATCATATTAAAGAGGAAAAATAAGAATTAAAATACATGACAAAGTAACCAATGAATAAATGACATGTGGTCTTTTTATCCCAAAAAATTAAATTAAATATTTGACAAATTTAAAGAAAAATGCAACCTCCACAACATCCCCAGTCATCTTCTCCATTGTATTGCTCCATTTTTATTATTTTTGAGTTTTATTCTTTCTGTCATAACCCCACACCCACACAATCTACTCTATCATATTCCTTCATTTTCATTACCTTTTCCGTCACACCCATAACCACACAGCCATCTTCTCCGTTTTATTCCTCTTTTTCATGATTTTTTTCTGCCATATTCCTCATTTATTGCACCCTCCCTTAGGGCTAAAAGGTGCAAATGTATAACAACAATGGTTCATATTTTAAAGATTGCGTCTCTTTTTCTTTAATTTTGTGATATTTGCAGTTTAATTAGGGCTCAAGGTTAGTAAGATTAACATTTACATAGTAAAAATTGAGATTTTTTGGCTCCTATTTTAGGATTATTGTGGGTGAACTTTACATGATTTAGGGTGTTGTTGATACGAGTTCGATTTCTTGTTTCTTTTTGGGTCTATCTGAGTTTGTAGTGCGAAATTGAAATTGAAATTATTATAACAAAAAATTTAACCTCCATTGAAGTACTTTAAGCTTTGAGAAATAATGGGAGAGATAATGACTATAAAATGGGAAAGAAGAAGAGAAAAAATAAAATAAAATAGACTAAATAAGTCCCTCACGCATCAATAGCGAGTGTATAACACTCACTTTGCCATGTCAGCTGAAAGTGTCAAAATGACACAACGGAGCCTGACATGAGGTGTCTAAAATGAACAAAGCCTAGTTAAGGTGTCTAAGTGAAAGATCGTGTCAAATTTAGGGGGCCACCGATGGGTTAGGCCAATTTAATGATGAGAGCATAGCAATTTCTGATACTCGATAGAGTGTACTTTTCTTCAATGATCCCAATTCAATAAATGGAAAATTTTTATGGTGGATGAGATATGTCGTGTAATAATTGTATGAGAGATTTTTTTAATAGAAAAAAAAGTACATTTTGTGGTCTCATGTCTTTTCAACCTCTCCCTTTCTCTTCTCACTCCTCCACCCCACCTTCTATTTACCCCTCTCTTTAATATGAAGTACTTGATATTGTTATTTTTTAATTTTAATATATTTCATTATATAAATTTAAAATAATACAATAACAAGATCAAAGAAAAAAAAATAGTACTATATTAAAATTAGCATTTCACGATTTCTTAAAATTAATGTTTATTTTCCTTACATTTTTTATAGTTCATAATACTCATTTGCCAAAAATCAAATAGAGATAAATATATCGATACTAATTTATATTTGAAGTCAAATAATTACGTACTTAAAAAAGTTAAACTAAGATGCGTGCACTTAACCTCATAAAAAATTAACTGTTTAGTTTTAGGATAAACATAAATAGTTATTTAAATTACATTAATCAATTTGTTTTTTTTCATTTTACTCTCTCTATCATTTTATTCGATTATTTTTTTCTCAAAATTCAAGCTATAAAATGTATTTTTTTCATATGCTAACATGATAAGAATTGCAACTTATAGTATTTTTGGTTGAATTGCAACTTAGTGGGAAGGATTATTTATGAACAAACGTTATAAGTTGTATTTCTTATGTTAATATAAAAAATAAAAATATATTTTAAAATATTAATTAAATTTCACATTGCTTGATTTCAAGAATAAAAAGATATCATATAAATTGACGGAAGAGTATGTATATATTTAAGTGTTTATGAAAAAAATTCGATTTTGGGTTACATTAAGATAGTACAAAAACTTATGTAATTATTTGTCAAAATTATTGATGCTCTTTCCATTATATTTTCTTGTGAATATTTGATGAATTTAAGTATATATGAAATTATTGAAAGAGAAAAAAATAATAATTTATACCCCTTTCGTTTTTCGTATTAGTTATTTATTTTTTCTTTTACGGATTCTTTATGAAATTATAAATAAAAACGATACTTTATTAATTTACTCCTTAAGAATTGTTTTTGCAATTTTACCAATTTTGTTTATATTTTTAAGAAAAAATTATTATTAGTGTAATGAAAATAAAAATAAAAATATAATTTAATTTGTTAATTGACAAATAATTTTTAATAATTATTTCTAGTAATGTAAATAATCAATACATGAAAGCAAAATAATATCAAATGTTAAAAGTACGATGAATTAGGCTAAATTTCACATTTTTTATAAATAAAATTATTTTTTAAAAAAAGAAGAAGAAGAAGAAGAAAAGATGTTAAAAAATTGAAGATTTCAATCAAAGAGAAAAAGTTAAAAAGGAAGAGAGAGAAATGCATTTGGCCCATTTTTATGAAAATGAAACTCAATAATTCACTTGACAAATTCTAAGAAGAGCCTCATACAATTTGTGTCTGTCATATTATATCTATCCCTCATTCATTATAAATTTTTTCCCAATAAATAAATCTAAATTAGTCAAATCAATAAATACTAAATAAAAAATACCTATAATAATAATGAACTTTTTTTGCCTTCTAGAAGCTAATGCCATGTTTAATTTACCCCTTGTATATATTGATGAGTCCTCTATAGTCATTTTCATTTGCTACATTGTAAACAACCGATATTTATATTTATATACTTAAAAATAGTAATAAGAAAAAAAAATGAAGAAATATCTAGCTCGTAATGATATATTAGTATTTTAAAATTTCTATTCAATAAACATCGGTCCCATGTTTCTCTCTACAATTTGTCAATTTGTATGAATTGCAAACATTAAAAAATGTACGTCGGCGAGTGGATCAATTAACTCAAATTATTAGCCCATGTTTGTCTGGTACTTTGGGTTGTGGCGGTGACCGATCTAGAATTTCCATTTAAGAGGTTTGGAAAAAAGTAATCATGTTAATAGTGTCGATAAATTAGCAAGTCGATTTAGATATAAACAGGTCGAATCAAAAACGAGTTTAAATTCAATAAATTTTTATTTAAATTAAATATTTTTATTAAAAAATTTATTAAATATAAAATAATATTTACTTGGAAATTAATTTCGAACTCATCCTGATTTAGGTTTTTGATGTTGAACCTACTATCTTATATTGTCCACACTCCAGATGTTCATATTGGTGGAGTTAGAGTTTCTTGGAGGGGCGGATCCTCATAGAGTATTCTGGGTGCTCGAGCACCTATTAACCTCGTCTCAGAATATATATATAGAAATTAAAAATATTTATATAAAATTAATATAGAACACCCAATGAACAAATGATCTGATTGGTCCATTGGCTCTTGGGATCCATACTTAACATTCTTTTTGTGTTGTTGAGCCCGAGTTAAGCTAGAGATACATTTCATTATCAAGAAAGGATAAGCTTTTTGTCCACACATTTAACAAATTACTGTAGATGAAGCATTTCCACAAATCTGTTACGTCACGACGGTTTTAAAAAAAAAGAATTTTTATCCAAATAATGCCAATTGCCATTTTCCAGTAAGTTGCCCATATCCTTGATGTGTGTGTTTTTCTTTCTTTTCTTATTTGTTTCATCTTTTTAATAAATTTCGGATAAAATTTCTTCAATTTTAATATAGAGATCTCAAATTTAAACATTAAATATAAAAATATTTTAGTAGAAACATTTTTATTTTAAATAAATCTTATGGGATGTGAATTCAAAATTATTGTAGAGAATATGTGGTAACCCTAATGGGTGGAGGGAGGACCAATTTATAGAGGTTATGACTTAATCTGATACATCCATCAAGTAACCAATGTACGGACGAGATCTATTCCTTATTAAATATTATTTATGGTATTACTTTGATTCCAAGTAAACCTGGGCCATAAGTAAGAAATAATTAATAGTAAATAAATAATAATTCTTACACTATATAGTCATTTTCATTTGCTTAATTGTAAACAAACGATATTTATATTAATATACTTAAAAATAGTAATAAGAAAAAAATATGAAGAAACATATAGCTCGTAATGATATATTAGTATTTTTTAATTTCTATTCAATAAACATCGGTCCCATGTTTCTGTCTGCAATTTGTCAATTTGTATGAATTACAAACATTAAAAAATGTACGTCGGCGAGTAATTAACTCAAATTATTAGCCCATGTTTTGTCTAATACTTTGGGTTCCAGTGGGCAGGGGACGATCTAGAATTTTTATTTAAGAGGTTTAGAAAAAAGTAATCATGCTAATAGTGTTGATAAATTAATAGGTCGGTTTAGATATAAACAGGTCGAATCATAAGCGAGTTTAAATTCAATAACTTTTTATTTAAATTAAATATTTTTATTAAATATAAAATAATATTTACTTGGAAATCAATTTCAGACTCATCCTGATTTATATTTTTGATGTTGAACCTCCTATCTTATATTGTCCACACTTCAGATGTTCATATCGGTGGAGTTAGAGTTTCTTGCAGGGGGCGGACACACATAGAGTACCCCGGGTGTTTGAGCACCTATTAACCTCGTCTAGAAATATATGTGTAGAAATTAAAGATATTTATATAAAATTAACATAGAACACCTAATGAACAAATAATCTAACTGATCCATTGACTCTGGGATCCGTACTTAAAACTCTTTTAGTGTTGCTGAGCCCGAGTTAAGCTAGAGATACATTTCATTATCAAGGAAGGATAAGCTTTTGTCCAGACATTTAACAAATTACTGTAGATGAAGCATTTCCACAAATCTGTTACGTCACGACGGTTTTAAAAAAAAAAGAATTTTTATCCAAATAATGCCAATTGCCATTTTCCAGTAAGTTTCCCATATCCTTGATGTGTGTGTTTTTCTTTCTTTTCTTATTTGTTTTGACTTTTTAATAAACTTTGGATAAAATTCTTTCAGTTTTAATATAGAGATCTTGAATTTAAACACTTAATATAGAAATATTTTAGTAGCAAATATTTTTATTTTATAAATAAATCTTATCGGACGTGAATTTGAATAATTTGAGGTACCTATGTGAGCATACATTAAATAAGGAATAAAAAAAGAAACTCCAAAATAGATTTTTATCCATCTGATGCAGTTGAGACAATTACTATTTGTGTATGCTATTAGTATACAGTAAGAAAAATACAAAGCACATTTTTTTGGAAAAAATAACAGGAATTACTTGAGCGCACTATTTGTAACCAAAGTTCAGTGACGTACACACTATATGAATATGATCACTTACTATTTTTCGACATTTGTTTGGTTTATAAAATGAATGTATCCATTTACTATTTTTGGACATTTGTTTGGCATATAAAATGAAGAGTTTTGGGCTAAAATCATTTCTGAAGTATGACATAAACTTAAAATACATCCTTCTATTATATAAGTGAACAAAAAATATCCTTGAACTATACAAAAAGTTGCAAGATTCATCCTTCTGTCTATTTTTTTTTTTAAGAAACTCACGCCACCAACAAAAAATGTGTCAAGTCGAATGAATATATGTACACATGGTTAAGCTAATCAAGTTAGGTGATTTTTTTAATTTTTAGAAATTGAGGGTTTAAATCATATTTAGACAAAATATATTCAAATTCTAAATATTCTTTGTAAAAACATGGCAAAATACTACTCCAACTTCAAAATTTTCAAATAAAGTAATTATTTTTTTATTTTCATAACTAAACACCTACGTAATTTCACTAAATTTCCAGCATTTTTGTACATTGTATAAAATATGAACTCTATTGTATATATAGTATATATACGCCCTAAATATTTTATTAAAGAAAATCTCTTATAAATAGTTAGACGTAATATTTTTGAAATGGATTTTTTTTACATAATCTTTCTAACAATCGGAACGTATTGTATAAATATTTCAAAACTTATGTATTGTTGCAAGTCAATTTACTTGATGATGCAGGAAAAACATATAAACTAACAACACACAAAATTTAAATTATGAGAATGAAAGATTCATTTCCTATCCATATCCTTATCCTTTTTAGGTAACTTTGATCTTCTCGTCGTGGTCATGACGTGACCAAATTAAAAATTATTTTGTTTATTGGTTCAATCAGTTTCTTAACAAAAATAGACTGAAGGATGATTCTTGTTATTTTTTTGATAGTATAAGGATGTTTTTTGCTCACTTAGATAATATAAGGATGTAAATTAGATTTGAGTCATAGTTGAGGGGTGATTTTGACCAAAAACTCTATAAAATGAATGTATCGCTTTCCGTTTTATAGTGATGGAGTTAATATTTTTTCTAATATGAAAGAAATAAACAAAGAAAAAAGTCGAAGGGGTTCAATATCTATTATATAAACATATTTTTTTAACCATATATAAATAATATAATTTTTCCTTGAGGGTTTATTTATATTGAGGGGTTTTCAAAAACTAATATCTATCTTCCCAAGGTAAGACGACGATTTAGGTCCAAGCCAGAAAACAAAACAAAATAACAGCCCAATATGAAACAGCTCCATACAGGAGCGGAGCCAACATATTGTTAGGGGTTCATCCGAATTTTCTTCGGCGGAAATATCACTATTTATACATAGTTAATTATTTTTTTTATGTATATATAGTAGATGTCGAATCCCCTTCGACTAGTTCTTATTTTTACTTCTTTAAATTTTAAAAATCTCGTGACCCCAAACATTATGTGATGGGTATCTCGTGGACTTGCTCTAGTCGTTTTCCTTCTGGAAGAACTGAAAAAGTGATGTAGATAATAGTACCAAAGTTTATGAGTCATGAGTTGGAATATAATACAGTAGTGTAGTTGGTTACCACTCTTTTAACTTACTCTATTATATATTAAGAGTACATATATATAATAAATATTAGTACTATTATATTGAAAACGATTTCAATTTAAAAAAATTGTTACAAACGACTAAGATTAAATAGACGGCGTGGGGTGACAAACGTACAGCCACAGACATATTTTTATTTTATCTCTATCTAATGAACTTCACGTTTTGCTACGAGATCAAAGAATTTAATAATTTTTTATTTGTACAAAAAATTATTTAAATATATAGTAATATTTACTTATGAAATAAAACTAGAGAAATATTACCCTCACCTTCTAGAATAATATATATTTGTAACGGGCGGCTACGCGTGCTAATCCACGCGAATATGTCGATCTTATAAAAATTATAAGGTACATGTTCTCTTTATTTACAGTAAAAATAGTTTTTTATTCGTTTGTTTCATTGAAAAGAAGTTTAACTCAAACTTGTTTTTCTTAACATAAAAAATAACGCACAGTAAAAATAGTTTTTTTTAGATGTTTGTTTCATTGAAAAGAAAAAAATTACTCACAGTAAAATAGTTTTTTATTCGATGTTTTTATTTCAGTGAAAAGAAGTTTAACTCAAACTAATTTTTTCTAAACATAAAATTAACTCTTTCACTATTTTTCATAAAAAAGGTTACTTTGATAATTTTTCGGTTAAAATTGACAAGGACATTTCTATTCTAATTAAAAACGTTTTTTAAAACTTAAGAAAACTCCAACCTACTTAATAAACTTCATATGACCGACCCAATCCAACCCCCAACTTCTAACTTCATTTAAACTTATTTAGAATCTCCTATATGATCATGTAATATTTAACTAGTGGTATTTATTTTCACAAAGTCATATAACTATTTATTCTGATAAAAAAATTAGATACAAACTAAAAAGTCACAAATACATCATATTCATATAACTCGATAATTTAAAACTATCGAAAAATGTAATGAAAGAATACATACTTTATCCTTCACTAAAGATCTCGAGTTGTAGCAGAAGTAACTTTGGTGGAGTAAAACGGAGTATCTCATATATTTGACCTGGTCTTTTTTAATTCCTTCTAGAAGAACTAAAAATAGCTTGAAGGAGTGTCTTATCTATAGAATACTCACTTTATAGTCACAAACATCAATTATCTTTCTAGAAACTTACTTTCTCGTTTTGCGAGTATTTCAACTTTAACAATT
Organism: Solanum verrucosum; assembly: GCF_900185275.1. Taxonomy (NCBI): domain Eukaryota; kingdom Viridiplantae; phylum Streptophyta; class Magnoliopsida; order Solanales; family Solanaceae; genus Solanum; species Solanum verrucosum. Next base: position 153,963 of record NW_026020014.1, on the reverse strand, counting down.
TGGAATATCTTCCTACCCTTTTAACTTCCAGCTAAAAAGTATGCTAAAATGCCCATAAGGGTCCCCTCCATTAATTCAAGATTTCTTGTTTCTCTTTCTCTTCTTCTTCACATATAAAAATCCACTACCTTATCCTTCTTTTCTCTGCGCCTTTCATGGAGCTTATTCCCACTCTTCCTTACGATATCGGACTCGAATGTCTTATTCGAGTTCCTTATTATAATTTCTCATCGGTTACTTCCGTCAGTAGAAACTGGAAGCTTCAGATTGAGCTTCCCGAGTTTTGGAGGCGAAGAAGAGCTACTGGCTCCACCCGCCAGGTAATTTTAATGGCGCAAGCCCGAATTGACCCGAGATTGAAACTCGGGTCATTCAAGTACTCTGCTTTTTCGTTTTACAAGCTTACGCTTTACGAACCGGAATCGGGTTATTGGGCGGAACTACCACCGGTTCCTGGTATTTCCGATGGGTTGCCGATGTTTTGCCAGCTCGTCGGAGTTGGATTGAATCTGGTGGTGATGGGCGGGTGGAACCCTCTTACTTGGGAACCTTCAAACGCTGTTCTTGTTTTTAGCTTTGTATCCGCCACGTGGCGACGTGGAGCCGACATGCCTGGTTGCCGGAGATCCTTTTTCGGTTGTGCGTCGGATTCTGAACGGACGGTGTACGTCGCCGGAGGTCACGACGAGGAGAAAAACGCACTTAAATCGGCGATGGCGTATGACGTGGCAAGGGATATGTGGGTCCCAATGCCTGACATGGCAAGTGAAAGAGATGAATGTAAATGCACTTTTTTTCAAGATAAATTCCACGTCATCGGCGGATATGACACGAGCATGCAAGGCCAATTCGGTACAAGCGCTGAGTCATTCGATCCTTCCACGTGGCAGTGGGACCAAGTCAACGAACATTTCTTTGAATCTGCCACATGTCCAAGAACCTGCGTTGAGGGTGGGGACGGAAAATTGTACTTGTGCCGGGACGGTGATGTGCTGGCACTCGGAAAGTCTACGTGGCAAGCTGTGGCGGCGATTCCGGTGGAGCTCCGGAGCGTAGCTTTTGTGACAGCATGGAGGGGTAAAATTCTGATGACTGGTTCTATGGGATTTAATGAACCCCACAATACTTATGTTCTTGATTTACAGAGTTATAAATGGACAAAAATGGATACTCCGGTGAACTTTTCCGGCCACGTTCAATCCGGCTGCTGCCTGGAGATGTAAAAGAGTTTCTTTTGAGTGTCATAAGTTTGTGTTGATTGTACAGTTATAATTATCAGAATAGTTTTGTTGCGTTGATAAAACATACATGCGCATAAATAAAAAACATCAACTAAAATTTCGACAAATATAAAATTTGATACTCTTTAAAATTAAACTAAAAACGACTATTCTACCTCCAATTCTAAAATTGTGGTTTTCGAGTAAGGGAGCTTAATCAGAGATCTTGAATTTGAACTCTATATATATAGAAAAATCCCTGCTAGGAGCACGGATCCAAGCTCAATGCGGGTACCATGCACCAGGTGAGAGATAAGAAAAACAGGTAGCACGACAGGTAGACAGTAAAAAAGAAGAACACAACTAGATTTCGTACTGTACACAAGTCTGATTGTTGATGTGTGTTTTCTAGGGGAAGAAGAGGAACAGCAATACAGGAAAATGAATGAAAAATGGTCTTATTCTATTCTCATGCAGTCGTATAGTACTTCTCCGAATCTCTTGTACATGTGCATCTTTAGGTACATATCCTTTACTTTCTTTCTTCCATTGCTACCCAATCGCTGCCTTTCCGAGGGATTGTTCAGTAAATACTGGAGATTGTTGGCGAGGTTTTGAGTGCCTGGACGTCCCAAAGAATGAAGAAGACCTGTTACGTTATGTTCAACGATCTCCTTTGTGCCTCCAGCATCTGTTCCCAGCAACTGTAAAAAAATTATATGTTAAATCCACTTTATTTGGCCATATTACTTGTCAACAACAAACTTTGCATTGTGTTCAAAGCCAGTGCATATTATCGCAAAATTTAACTAATATGTGGCAGATTACCATACACTCTGTAGCTCGACATAGCTTCTTGCCAGTGTATTTAAAAGAAACAACTACTTTCTGTCTCAAAAATGACTGATTTGATGGCATGCAAAAAGTACATGCACATGTTATACTATTGGCAGGACGGAATTGAGAATCTTACAGGAAGACCAAATGCCATTGCTTCAATTGTCACTCTCCCAAATGTTTCTCCAAGTCCCTGCAAAAATTAAACAGCCATTACTCGAGATAAATAAGTACTAACTACCAAAATGAAACTAAGCAATCATTTAAGTATCAAATGAAATTACACAATGGCATTGGGTATAGCTCATGGTGGGTATGTTCTTTTTTTAAAAGAACGTTACTCAGGAAAGTGCCAATACTCAGGAAAGAACCATGGGGACCAATATCAGCAGAGTAAACCATGTGACAAGGAAACCAATAGTAGTCCGAGAAGTATAAAAGAACCCATATGATCATTGTAACCATTCCAGGAAACTAACCATTATGTTTCAATGAGATGTACTTTATATGACTCTTTTTTCATACATTATCCGTCACTGTGCACAGTATGGTCTCATTCAACAGCAAAATACTTCAGAATCCTTACTTCTACCACCAGACTAATATATGCCCCATGCTCCCTAAAAAACTGAGATAACTAATAGGATTAAGCATTAAGTAGTTGCTGAGGGACTGCTTTCCCTTTCTTCCCAACCAAAAGACCAAAGTCAAACCAACTTTCATGCTCAAGGTTCAACCTTTTCCTCGCACTTCTAGTTGACGCTAATGAAGAACCAATTCATTCTATCTCCTACCCTCTAGAGAACCACTGAAAACCAGAATAGCATAAATTCTCTGAAGTCATGATTTTAGTATAGTTCCTCATATAAATCCAACTCGAATTAATTAATAAATGGATACAAGCAAACCAACTAACAAAGGTTCTCAATTTCATTGGGAGACCCATAATTTTGTATTTGCTAGTTGCTAAAATGTATTGACTTGGTACTTATTACTGAAAATAATTTCACATTGCTGGGTAATATTTACATTTATTGAGAAATCTTACAAGAGGTAACACAACCTTACGATGCTTTCACGTTTCAATCTGAAATATCACCAATCGCGAAAATAGTTTAGATTTGCACTTATCACAGGAAACATCTACTCTCTCATATCTGTCTATTTTACTTGACCTACATTTTTTTTTTACTCTGTTCTGATTTACTTAAACTCCCCCATAGACTCTTATATAATAGTATTAATATCTCCCAGAAACATTAACACTGTACATTTGCTGAACTGAACAATAATTGAATTAGATACAGTTGTAAAGGCTAACCTGAGAATTCATTACATAAGCATCTGCAGCAGCATAAAGTGCAGCGACACGAGTGGTTGATGGAGTCCATAGTACTGTGTTTGACAAGTTAGAATGCTGATTTAGAAAGTTGAGAAGTGCTTTAACATAAGGCACCTTATTGCTCTTGGATCCGACTGAGCCAATAAGAACCTTAAGCTTTTCTCCCTGCTTCCCTTCAGTTAGGGAGAAAAGCTTTCGAGTTCCTCTATCATTTTCAATTCCAGCTGTATAGTTAACCCCCTTAATGAAAAGCTGGGGTACCTGCAACGCTTCAGTTTGTGGGTTATTTGACAAGGTGGAGGATTCTTTTTTCCATTCACCAAATTGTTTCCAGTTATAAAGCAATGTCCTTTTCTGATATTCTCGTCTTTTAACAGCAGATCCATTTAGAGGAGGAGCTCCCTCAATCAGTAAGCGTGTTGTTTCAAGAAGCAGAAACTGACCCTTTCCAGGGTTTATACTACTCAAGGACATGACAAGCATATCATTGTCTGTCAATCCCATTTCTTTCCTCACAAAATCTCTTAGTAGCTGCCTCTTTTCCAGCATCTTCTCAGGACTGAATAGTGGAGTGCTCAGTGAGCACGGGATGCCTGCTACAAAAGCCAGTTCATCGCTAATAGAAAGTGGAACCAGTGCAGGCTGAGTTTTGAGCTTTATATGTTCTTCCTCACACCAAGCTAACCAGCGCTTAGACTGTGATTCAGAAAGAAAGATAAGTTTCTTCACTCGGTTGAAAGCAAGTTTAGCCCGATCGAAGTATTCCCGCCGGTTTTCCATGATCCACCAAGTAATTTGACTTGAACCTAGCACAGTACGTGCTGCATATTGTTCTGAAAGCGAGATATTAATCGTTAGAAGTTAGCCAAGGCCCACAAGGAGAAGAAAAGAACATAAGCAAATTCATAGAATTTATGAAGGCTAAAATCAAGAAAATCAAAGACTAATCCTAGCACAGCCAAAAGGAAGATTTTTTCATGAAGCAAAAGAACTGATTAATATTACATCATTCTAGGAAAATTCAAATCTCACTCAAGATTTGCAATAAAGGTCTACACAAAAGGTTGCACTGAGAACTGGCAAAAATCGGCTCCTTTATTGAAATAATGAGAATCCACAATTTTAGATTATAGCTAAGAGCATAACACATGTTTGGTTCAGTGTTATATAAACTGAATTATAGGAGATCTATCAGTTGAACATGATATGTTGCAGCTATGCTATCAGTTGAGAATGAAGATCACATTACGAGCACAACTTGCCACATTAAAACTCTATAGAAGATAGATGCAGTGATCATAGATAGCAAATGTGGAAATGCTCACCTATCCATGATGCACACACTGCAGAACCTGCAATAATAAGATCTGCTTTCATGGCTGTTTTGAAACTGAGGTCTGATTTGTCTTCTAGCACTTTGATCTTTCTTCTAGATAGTTCTGACATTAAACCCCCTCTTTTGCTGAGAGGTACTACATAAACTGTGGCCCCACAGCTTAAAAGCTCCGTTGCCAATTCCAACATGGCAAGTGGAGCTCCAGTCATAGAGAGTTCATGTAGTATCAGCACAAATTTCCTAGACCAAACAAGACGTGCAAACTGACTTTTTCTATCACAGGTTCCTGACCGCTTTTCAGGGCTCCACTCCAAAATTTTGTCCTCTATTGACCCAAATGGACCAACTAGCAGGCCATACGTAGTATTTCGCTTGGGTATTTCCTCTTCTTGAACTTCAATATCGTCATTTTTTACTTCTGCCACCACCTTCTTCTTACCACGAGTCTTCCTACGAGAAGCACGTGTAGACTTCTTGCTCTTCTTCTTAAAAGATGAAACCTTGTCAGATACCACACTGTTTCCCTGTTTAGCCAAGACTACATCCAGGTCCATTGAATTGCCCTGTGTTTTATTACTTGGAGGCTTGACTGCTAAAGACTCCTCATTCGCAACTAGAATTCGTTGATTTTTTTCCTCTGGTTGAGAAGTTCCATTGGCAACATCACCTCCAGATCCTCCAAAAATACCTTCCTTATTGTCTCCATGAGCCCATCTTGACTGAACATAAAATCCTCCATAGGCCCAAAGAGTAATCAGAAGCAGCCAAAGTAAAATGCGGTTACTTCTAAACCACTGAGAACCAAAAGCACTACTTTTACCATCTCTTCGCGGTGTTCGTCCAGAATTCAATCTCCTGAAGGAAGGAGATCCTCCTCTAGGAGTTGATCTTCCTGACAATGTTGACTTCGCAGGGACGGGACCATTCAACCTCAAGGGTGATAGTCTTACTACATTCAATTCCTCCATTAGTTTGACATGTATGCTACAAATGTTTATTCAAAATCGCTAGCTACTGAGCCAATTTAATGAAACAACACCGTTGACTAGCTAGCTTCTTCAATATCATATACCTAAACAAGGAACAAATCTCAGATTCTTTTTTTTATTAGTTTTTAAGAATACATTAATCACTTTCTTGGATTTAGTACAGCGAAAAATACTTCTTTTCCAACTTTCTTGAACCCAAAACCCTTCTTCAGCTCCAAGAACAAACATACAAGATTACAAAATTAAAGCTTAATATATCAACAATCTGTCAACTACCCACAACCCCAAATTAGATAAGAAGATTATAAACTTACTACAAAAAGAAAAAAAAATACTTACAAGATTAAAGAAACTGATGATTACAGAGCAAATGCTCTTCCAAGATCTCAACTTGAATTGACAGAGATATTGATGGGGTTTTGGATCTTCTTGATAAAACAAGAATTAGTCCAACTGATTACTCACTCTTATTAAAGTCGATTTCTTTCTTACAGAAAGTAAGCATTCAAGAAAATGGAAAAATGGAGAAAGTGGCAAATGGGTAGTAGAAGAAGAGCAACATCAGTTAAAAATGATGAAAACGGTGAAGCTTATACCCCACAGTAAAGACCCCAGAAAGAAAGAGAGACCAATGTCTGAAGAACACTGAATTGAAAGATTTTCTAGTTTTTTTTTTTTTTTTATTGAATTAGTTTTTATTTCTTAATGAAATAAATTACGTGTCACCGACGCTTTATCTTTCAAATGTGCAGTTAAGGGATGTAAAAATGAACTCATCGCCTTTTTTTTTAGACATAAGTTGAGAAATAACGCTTCTTAGCCTACGTGTAGTGACGTCATGTGGGTGCCTTTGAAATTTGGAAGAAATAATTTCATGAAATTTAGCGTTGTTATATCATATATGTTGTTTGATTCCCCTTTTTTTTTTTAAATTATTATAAATATACTTGTATAAGTCATAACTTATAGGTAAGTTTGTATATTATGAATAATAGAATGTGAATTTAATTAGAAATTTATTGAACACTAGATAAGATTTACGAATACATTATTTTTCTCAAATTCCAGCTATCATATTACTTACTCTTGGGTAAATAGAATGTGAAATAAAAGTATATTATTGGCTATATGATTTAAAAACAACTTTGATTGCAAGATAAAATTCTAGCATTATTAGATCTTACATTATATTTCAATTTTCATGTATTAGAATACTTATCCTAGCTTAATTTGTCGCTTAACTAAATGCTCATCATGATTAATAGTTCCTTTTTTTCCTTTTTCATTCCAAATGTTTGTAAAACGGCCAAATTTCACCTCTGAGAAATTTATACCCCTTCATTCAACAATACTTATCCACAATTGACTTTGCACACTTCTTAACAAATTATAAATAAAAAGACAATTTCACTATATCACCCTTAAAATATAATAAATACAATATTTTGAAAAATGTAATAAAGAAATGACTATAATTAAGAATAAAAATAAATTAGAAACAAAGTGTAAAATCATCTATTGATTTCATAAAGTGGACAAGTATTGTCGAACATTCCAAAATAGTATAATGGACAAACTATTATTAGACGAAGAGAGCAAATAAGAATTATGCATCTACCTAACTCATTGACTGATTGAATTTTCAAATGAGTCTTCGAGCTTGGCATTATTTAAATGCTCGAGCTTTGTGAATTGTAAAAATTTAAGGTGGATGTGCTGTATGCACAGCCAAGAGAGAATCTATTCCACTTTCAAAAACCTCATCAATATCATTCATTGCAGGAAAATATAGTAATAAACAAGTAGAAGAAGATGCATATTAAGTAATCTTTTTTCCAATAGATGAGTGCCGTTACGGCATTTACCTATTAGTCTCAGTTTTCCACAACACTACACATATTTAAAGAGCTTGTTATTGACACTACTCTGTGGTTTCTAAGGTCTCCTTCACATGTCCAACCACAATTATTATACAACACGACGAACAAAACGATCAGGTCAAATGTCATGACAAGCAAATATAAAACATAAAACTGAAAGTCGTGCAACACATAATGCTTGATTGGTGCCAGTGAAATGGCGTCATCTGTAACAAAAAAGAGAGATGAAAAATCTGGACAAACCAAAGTCTCTTTGAAACAAAATTTATTATTCGATGTCTGAGCAAGACATGCTCTCTTGTTAACATAATATTTAACTACAAAGCCCAGAAAATATCCACCAAATAGTAGTAACTTAAGGACACTTAACAGAGAACTTTAAAAGACACTAGAGCCATCTATTTAGAAGAGAAAAAACTTCACATAATAAGAAAACAGATGCAACTGCTTCTGGACTATTACCATTATTTTCCATCACCATTTGAAGAAACTCTATCAACATTTTTTACTTCCTTCAGTCACAAAAACCCCAAGCCACAAGAACCTGAGATATAAAAAACAAAAAGTAAGAAACTTATTACTGAATTTAGAAGAAACATACACTAAGCATGATGACAAGAGTACTGTAATGGTACCATATATTGAAACAAATAATTGCCACCCGTCAAGCTGCAGTGTATCCCCGAAAGTGAAGCAGCATGAGCAGGCGTTTGTCATGTAAACCTGGGGATAAGAAGTACAGAAGGACGAGAGAATACAATGAACATAAGTCCACGAAAAATGAAAAGGAAAAGATGTATGAATAAGTAGTACAATAGATGTATGAATAAGTAGTACAATAGATGTCCCAAATACAAAGACACTTTAGAGCTAGAGATCAAAGAACCATTAGACAAATTCCTTCCAAGTTCAAAATTGCCACTTGATAAACCAGTAATAGTGCTTTTTTCTTTTCTGTTCCCTTCATATTTTAGGGGGAGCAATTCCCACAGTAACGAAATATGCACAAGGATTACGTTTGGTGGAAATTCCAAAATGCTGAATCATTTCACAAGAAACAAAAGACGAGAAAATATGATATTAAAAGTCCTGAGCAAAATCATCATTACCTAAAATACATCACAACACATGAGAACCCTAGATACTCCAGAGCAACACTTGGAGAACATAGGGTCTAGGAGAGGGCCTGCAGCACCACAGGTTTTAATAAGAAATTTGTGACACTCAAACCACTGATGGAAAATTTTAACAGTAAATTGATGAAAAAAAGAAGTTTCAACAAAGTTGACCTTAATCTGCTTATTCAAACAGCTTCAACCTACAAACTAGCTCACTGATCGAACTTCATCTCCGTATATCTGCAAGGAACAATAAATGAATTCAACACTTGCAAAGGTTACTAAACCAACAAATACATGAACTTAAGCAAAATGGGAAGGTTGGAAATAGCACATCTCATTTCAGAATAAGCTTACCTGCGAGGATTCTTCTGACGCTGGCCTAAGTCATCATTTGAGAGCTCTGAAAGATGGAATGGGGCATAAAAGATGAGTGATATAGAACCACAGTTTTGCAGCAGCAGAGCAAATTATGCAAAATTAGAACATGCATATATCTCACCTAGCCGCTGTTGGGGATTGCTTTCATTATTTGGCTTACTGGCATTGTTCTCTTTGCTGCACAGAGAAGTGATTGTTAAGTTTCTTTTTGATTAATTACAAGAATTAAAAAAAATGCCTGCTACATATAGCAATATTTACAGAATCAAGAAATCATTTTCTCACTATATGTAATAACAATTATTATGTTTAGAAGTGAGAAAAATGGCAAAATCACAACCAGTAACTGTCAAGCACATAAAGACACTGCACAAGCAGAACTCTCTCCAAGACAGTGCTCCTCAGACTAAAATTTCAATAAATATCCATCAACAGCCGAAACAACAAAATGGATCTGTCAACTTTTGGCACAATTGTACAGGCTGTATTTGTTTTCTCGAGCAAACTGGTCAAGCTTTTTCATAAGAGAAAAATATGGGTCACACTTTTCTAGACACTCATGAGATCACACAACATGAGTAATTGCTCACAGAATAAAAGATAGTGACATCTCTACTAAGCAAAATGCAGAAGTAACTGGAAACTAATGAAAGAAGTGTGTAGAACAAGTATGACACCAACATGCCAGCACAAAGATAAATACTAATGAAACTGGAATATACTGAATTGGAGGTGAGACCTTGGAGCAGCAGTGAGAGAAGATATTTGCCCAGATGGACGAGCATGATAGGCACCATCCATAGCAATATATGGCGAACAGTATGTTGCACCTAATGCTCCAGCAGCTCCAGCTAAAACTGGCAACCTGGCAATTGAAAAGCAAAATCATTTAAAAATAATATACACAAACCAGTATATCAATATTTATGATCTTTAGCTGATTTTTGTGAACTGATCCAACATATATATAACAATTCAGAAAGAACGCATGGCTCCACTCCATAGACATCCACAGCTCGGTCTATGGTCAGGAATGCCTAAGCAATAAGATCGCCATACAGTACATGAAAATTACACTATTTTTTATGAGGTTGCCACATTGCCATAAGAACCTTACCATGTCATCTCAGAATTCCCCAAACCAAGTTGTGGCTGACCAACATATCCAGGAAAAGCCATGCCAACAGCAGGAATGCCACCGCGGTGCTGGCCGCCAAATTGCATGACTACAAATTTCAGAAGAAAGAAATACAAAGTGTCACTGGGGAACTGGAGGTACAAAGATGATTTTCCTTTAGGAAGATGCACCAATATGATTACCATAATCTACTAATCACACAGACGAACATTCTTCATAGGTATCGCATCTCATAAAATTATAGCATAATTTCTAGAAAGAAAATCCTAGCCACTAAAAACAAATTGAGTGAAAGCGTACCGAACAACATCCTATCTGAACCATCCTAAGGGGTACACATGGTTGATTTTATAAAGAATTTTTTAGGATGAGGTGGCCAATATAAAAGGTCTACCTGGCAAAAAGGCTGGTGTTGTAGGAAAGTTCTGATCACCACCACCCATGCTTCCAGGTGCACCCATAACCTGAGCTCCGCCATAGAGAACTGATCCCCTTCCAGTGCTCTGAAGAGTGCCTTTTCCTTTTGCAACCATAGCACTCTTTGATTTACTTACATCTGAAGAAGATTCAAACTCCCCAGTTTCAGAGATAGATTGTGCAGCTTTGGGTGGAGATGAACCTTGAGATCTAGTACCAGATCGCTGAGCAAACTGGTGACCAGTAGCTTGGAGAGTAGGTTGCCTTCGACCTAGAACAGGATTCCTCTGAGTCGAATGGAGATTTGTTGGCTGAGGAACTCTGTTGAATTGGTTGTTTATCACAGGAGATTGGTAATTCACATTTGGCATTGCATTAAATCCTCTTCCTTGGCCTCTCAATGGTTGTGACTGAGTAGGACTTATTGTCGAGGAACCAGGAGCCAACTGCAAGCCGGGTGAAACCTTCGAAGCTACTGCAGTAATATGAAGTTTGTCAAGGCTAACAGAATCACTGGCATTCTTCCCTAGTAACACTGAATTTGATTGTGACGCAGCAGAACTATCTCCTAAGACAGAAGGATGAACACTGCGGCTACTTGTCCCAGTTTGCAGTTCCCTCTTGTGAGTCACATTGATCTCTTTAGCGGAGGAACTAGAGGGGTAAAACGGAGGAGAAGCAGAATTCAAGCTTGACACAAAACCTTGCTTTGCAGCTGTCGCTGCATCATTCTCTACATTTGATACAGGAGCAGATGCTTTGGCTGTGCTATGATATGAACGTTTCTCAACTGACAAACCAGATCTGAAAAATACGACTCGATGAACATCAAGAGTAATTATTACTGATGAGGAAAAGGAAAAAGTTAACTGACTTGATACTCACTGTTTGTTTGGTGGAGGGGGTGCGTCGATATTGTCCTTAAATGAGGGTCGATACCTTCTTGGACCCCGACCTCTCATACCTTTTAGAGCATTATCCTGAATCTTCTGGATGTTGTTGTTTCTCGGATAGCTGTCGTTGACATATGCTTTCGGTCTTCGTCCTCGCACAGTTCCACGCTCAGGCCCAGGCCCTCGCCCTCTACCTCTACCTCGATAACGACCCCTTGATCCCCTCCTACCCTAAGGATTTTGATAAAATAATATTGATTAGCAAAACAAATCATGCAAAAGACTAGGATAACAGATGAGCAAAAATGAAGAAACACGTGGCTAAAGCATTCACCCCATCATAATGCCTCTCCTCCACAGTCAACTCTTCAAACTTGTCATGTCCCCATTTCCTCTCATCTTTGGATTCCCATAACTTCCTTCCACCAAAAGTTCGCCTTAAAAGACAATTATACAACAATATCAAAATATGCTCATCATCCGAAAAGTGGTATGTACAAGAAATTTTTTCTTTTGAGAATGGTAACTCAAAGTGGTTTTGTACAAGCAACTTAAATGCAGTTTATGTTGTTCGGCAGATTACCAGACCTGTACTCAATATCAATACACTTGGGAAGAGATTAAAAAAAATATGACAATTCTGACATACTCTTATTGTTTAATCAAAATCTTCAACATGAGAGGAGTGAAAAAGATACAGATTGAACTGATATATGATTAGTCATGGCATACCAGCATGATTTTAACATTTTATCAACCCTATATCCTAAATTTTAGTATTACTTTTGGCCGTAGGCAACATAAACTAGCCTATCTATATCTCTATTGTGACACCTTCTGTCTTCGCGACACAGCCTAGTATTAACTTCTATCTTTTCAATTTTAGATTTGAATGTGACAAATACAGACAATGAATGTTGTTTCTGCAATTTATTGCATGAGTTTATAAGGAATTCGAACAATTCTGTCTTGAACAAAAATGATCAATGTAGAAACTAGTGTTGCAATTCTATTCTAGCTACTATTTCTATTTTTTGAACATCGCGTGTATATATGATAATATGAACATCTTCTTGTCGGTTAAACCAAAAAATCAATCCGCTAAGGACCAAATAATAAATATCTTGTTGGTTTGGTTATCGATTTGGCATGTTCACAAACCAAGAACTGATAATACATAAAATTGGACCAAACGGACCAATGCACACACCAACATCAAAGGGTCCAAATCGAGAAGTTCCAATAAAACAAAGACAAGAAAAAATATCAGTTAAGGGTCAGGCAAAATATGGTAGAAAGAAAGCTCTGAACATGTGGGAATAAAACCAAGATGTGCAGGGACAGAAGATGGTTCTGATAATCAATATTTTTATACTAAAGAGTGGTGCCCTATAATTGTATATGGAAATTGGTCACACGGAATGCAATAAAGAGTGGTTTATAGAAATTTTGATCATTGGAACGATCGGCATATCAAGGAAGTTATGGGTGACATCAAATGTGAGTGAGTTTGATTTTGCAAATTAATGGCGCAGATGGACTAGAGATCAGGATTAGAATTGTGCAAGGCCAGAAAAGAATCACACTTTTCTCTTTTATTTCATAAATAAATGCAGATATCTATAGTACATTTTAGTAGCTAACTCAACTATCATGGTAAGTTTCTCCTTAGACAATTTTTTTTAAGAGTTTAACCTAGTTAGGAGTCCATGGTCCATATAGCTTTAAATTCTTAAAACACCTGCTGATTATCAAAAATATCTGCTAAAATACATAACTATTAACTATACACATGTAGGGTGCAAAACAAATAAAGTCAGATACCAATGCACCATCTGTGAGCATAAAGTATGTCCAGTACCTGTGTCGCCCACCAGCATTGTCTCGAAACCTGTCATCGTGCATGTAGAAAGCTCCAGCAGTGGGCACCGCATAGGGTTCATTCTCTTTCTTGCCCTCCTCCCCCTGCACATTATTCTCATTGTCATCATCAATCGCTTGACCCGACCCTGTTCCTTCTCCCACAACTTCCTTCACTCCCTCTGCACCCTCCGCTACTGCTTCAACCTTCTTAACACTTTCCTCGTGACCTCCGCCACTAGTTCCACCTACTTCCTGGTACTCATCCCCCTCATAGACTTCCTCGTCCTCCACATACTCTTCATCATCATACTCTTCTTCTTCCTCCTCTTCATCATAATCAGCAGCAGCACCCTGTCCTTCCGATTCACCATCAGATTCAATCATCCTAACAGACTTGTCTCTCTCCTCCACTTCCCTTTCTTCCTCCTCATCATCACTCGCTTCTCTTCTCCTCATCTTCAAGGACAACTTCGCTTCCTCTGGATCACTCTCGTACTCTGCTTCTCCAGCACTCGCCATCCTTCAACTCGAAACGCAAACCAAAATCTCGCAATAATTCACACCAAAAACAGAACAGAACGAAACTTTTTCAAACAATTAACAAAAAAAAAAAATCGATAATTTATCAACCAGTCGAGGTTTTTGGGATTTGATCTGAATTTTGGTAGGGTTAGATTAGGGGAATTGAAAACCCTAGAATTTTAGATGGTGAATTAGTTGTTCTATCACCAACCCCGGGTGATTAATTTGTGGATATTTTTAGACGTTTTTTTTCTCAAACGGTGTGTGTCGTCAGCATTTTTATATAAATAAAAAAAGAACTCTGTATGTATATACATACGGATTCGGATCCGGGGCCGTAGATTTGCTGGTCTCTTCTAGGTCGGTGGTCAATGGTCATTTAGCCATTGGGCTTCTACATTTTATATTATTTAAATGTTGTGCGACAGGGAAGAGGTATAAGAGGTTGGTTGTATGAGGAGTTAAAAAGAGGTAGATTGATGAAGAATTGTAGATAGAATAACTTTGGTTTATTAGACACATGAATTTAGATACAAGGATATGAAGATCGAGAATTATAGTAGAAATTTGATAGGTAGTTGAGTATTGTCGTACTTCTAGTAGTATGATTTAGATATTGTGTAAAAAACATTATATGTGTGACTAGAGAGGTATTGTGGGTACTGGATAGTAGCAGGTGGTAATGGTGATGGTGGATAGATGTGGTGGGATAATAATGATTGTTAATGGTGGAGTTGAATGAATCTAGTGGTTGGGGATAGTAGCAGATGGTAACAGTGATGACGGATAAATGTGGAGGAATAATTATGATTGTTAATGGTGGAGTTGAATGAATCTGGTGGCTGGAGATATTTTAGCGGTGACTGTCGGTTGTAATTGACGATTGTTATAATAATGTTGGTTGATGGTTGTGAAAGGTGGCGTATTGTGATATGGTTGATTGTAGTGATTAACACTGGTGGCGATGGTTATGGCTAGAAATGGTGATAATAGTTAATAATGGTGGGTGACGATAGTGATTGATATTGTCGAGGCAAAATCAAGGTGGGTGGTAGTTATGGCTAAAGAGGTGCGAAAATGCTAGTCATGTATGCAATACTTTTTTAGTTTGAAAATTATTATTGAAAAATAATTTGCGAATTAAAATTAAACTTTGCGGTTAATATCAGAAAATAAAATAATGAATAAAAAAAAAAAATTAGTTCAATTTTTTTATCAACTTATTGATCAAATCCAAAGCTGAACCGAGCGATGATGATGAACCGAAGAGAAACTCTCCTTTCAACTCTATATGAATTAGAAAATATGATTCTGTATATTACTATATTATAGAAGAGTCTAGAAATGACTACCAATGTTCCAATAAGATCACTACTAACGTCCAATATATTTATAAAATATATAAGTGGACCCCACCACCTTTCACTTAAATACTACATATTATATATTATTAATTACTATACTATAAATCACTACTAATATCCAATATATTTATCAAACTATATAAGTGGGTCCCATCACCTTCCACCTAAAGACTACATATTATATATTAATTACTATACTATAAATGACTTAAATACTCCATATTATCTATTACAATAATTAACAATTATTTGACACTTTAAATTCTATCAATGCCATATAAATTAGGATAAAAAACCTAACATATAATATTTAAATATATTTAAAACTAATATAAGTAATACTATACATTACAATAATTAACAGCTTAATTATTTAAAACTTATATAAAAAATTTAATTGACTCGCTAAATTCTATTGGTACCACATAAAATGGATTATATAATAAACATATATTGTTTGAAATTGACGAAAAAGAAACAATAAATTACAATAATTAATAAAAAAATAGTCCACTCCAAAAAATCTATCAATTAACAACATATATTGTTTGAAATTGACGAAAAAGAAACTATAAATTACAATAATTAACAAAATAAATCTCTCGACTCCAACAAATCTATCAATTAATGCCACATAAATTGGGACATGGCAAATAACATATATTATTAAAAAATTAGGTTCAAAATGTACTAAAAAATACAGTAATTAACAACTTAATATATTAAAGAGACATATAAAAAAGGGTTAATATTTGAAATTTTGCGTGTGCTACATAAATTAGAACAAAGAGAGTAATAAATATTATTTTCAAAATTATGTTAAAAAAAAGTACTACAAATCACAATAGCTAAAAATTTAAAATATTTTTAAAATCATATAAAAATTTCAAAAACTTCTCAAATTCCATAATATGACATAAATAAAAAAAAAACGGTTATAAATCATAATAAATAGTACAATATTTCAACTACTTTAAAAGTATTATAAATTGTAATAAATAATACAACAATTTAAATTACTTAAAATTTAACGACTTAAAAATATTTTTTTAAATGTATTAAAATTTTGGTTAATTATCAAAACTTTACATGTGCCACATAAATTGGGACATGGAGAGTCACACATATTTTTAAAAAAAAATTACATTAAAAGTATTCTATCAATTAACAACATATATTGTTTGAAATTGACGAAAAAGAAACTATAAATTACAATAATTAACAAAATAAATCTCTCGACTCCAACAAATCTATCAATTAATGCCACATAAATTGGGACATGGCAAATAACATATATTATTAAAAAATTAGGTTCAAAATGTACTATAAAATACAATAGTTAACAACTTAATATATTAAAGAGACATATAAAAAATGGTTAATATTTGAAATTTTGCGTGTGCCACATAAATTAGAACAAACAAAGTAATAAATATTATTTTCAAAATTATGTTAAAAAAAAGTACTACAAATCACAATAGCTAAAAATTTAAAATATTTTTATAATCATATAAAAATTTCAATAACTTCTCAAATTCCATAATATGACATAAATTAAAATAAAAAATATATATATATTGGCCCCGTGCTGGCACGGGGTCCTATATCTAGTAATTACACAAGTCTTTTCCCTCACAATTGAGTAGAATTAAATAGAGACAACATTAACTAGCAACAATACTAGGAATAAGTAGTGGTAAGTAGCATGAAGAATATATATATATATATATATATATATATATATATATATATATATATATATATATACGTTTTTTGATATGTGTATTGCACGTGATTACCAATTTCAAAAATATATGTTATAGTAAATAGTATTGTTTTATTTAAGCAAAAATTTGAATAATAAGCTTAGCAAAAAATAATATTGCAGATTCGTTTGTGAATGTTCAATGTGGATCATCATATATATCTCTTATTCATGCAAACCTATAAAGATGGCCAATGAAAAATTGTATTAGTTAAATGCAATAATGTATATATTTAATTCAATTTGATGAGGTTCAATCATGTAGTTAGTCTTATCTCACTAATATTATCTTATAGACATTATTTGTTTTGTATTTTTCTTGTCATCTAACAGATGTGCTTTGTATGTGTATTCCACGTTAAATTGTTTAGATGTCATATGAACATGTGAAGAGAACAAATATATTTTATATATTAAAATATTTTCACATTTGTTGTGAGTTTTTTTTTTTCAAA
Organism: Solanum verrucosum; assembly: GCF_900185275.1. Classification (NCBI taxonomy): domain Eukaryota; kingdom Viridiplantae; phylum Streptophyta; class Magnoliopsida; order Solanales; family Solanaceae; genus Solanum; species Solanum verrucosum. The sequence continues at coordinate 136,443 of NW_026020014.1, read as the reverse complement.
AAAAAAAGTACTCGGAACATTTTAAAATAATATATTTTGAAGTTAGAAGATCTTGTTAACTTGATAATACATTTTTGACGTATATAATACTTTAATTTAAATACAAATTCCTAACCAAATATAAATATATATTTTCATTAATGAAAATATTTATCTCATAAAATTAGCTATTAAATAAGTAATAAAAAATAAACTAATAGAAACTTCAACTAGAGTTATTACAAGTTATATGAACTTTTCTTCGTCCAAAATACTGAACTATTAAGAAATAGTAAATAAGTAAAACAAAAGGGCAATGTTTAAATAGTAATAACTATTTTGAAGCAAACTTCCTTAGGGGTCGGTTGGTTTGAAAATGAGTTATGATGGGATAAATTATGTTGGGATAAGTTATGTTGAGATTAGTTATGATGGGATAAGTTGTGTTGGGATTATTTTTTATTGAGTGTTTGGTTTGTTGTATTCAAAATAATAAATTTTAAGAACAATTTATTTGTTTACAAAAATGCCCTTCATTAATGTAAAAAGTGATATAACAAAAGGGTTGAAAGAGACATTTTTGTCATTTACCTATTTTATTCCGGGATAAGTTATCCCGGGATTACTATACCACCCCAAGAGAGGGATAACTTATCCCGGTATTAATTATTAATCCAGGGATAAGTTATCCTGAACTTGCCAACCAAACAACAAAATAAGCGGTACTATAATTTAACCCCGGGACTATTTGGTATTATCCTTTACACCAAACGACCCCTTAGAGTCTAAATTACATAAGTAGCATTGATAAATAAAGTCATTCTTTTGTCTTGAACATAAAAAATAAATCGTGGCAATTCTCTAAATTTTGAAAAAAGATATTCAAAAGTGTATATCTATATCACCGGAGAAATTGTTAACAAAAACAAATGAATTTAGACTACATCATGTTAACTTCGTTATTGGAACATTACATACTAATTTATATATGAAGCAAAAAAATAGTTATATATCATCAAAATTATTTTCACTCAAGGGTATGGAATGTACCCTCTTAGGATAAAATGACTTACTTCATCAGAATAGTGGTACATCATATCCTGATACACTTCGAACTCACTGAACGACAATAAATCACAAAAAAAAAAAATGCAAGAAGAAGAAGAGTAGAAGATTAAAAAAAATCGTGGTTGAAAAATGAAAGGAAGCCATTCTATTTATATTCAACAAAGGGTAGTATGAACAAATATTTTTTGTGTCTTGTCTGAAAAGTCATGACTTTTCCGAGAAGTCTCAACCCTTTGGAAAAACCACAATTTATTGAAAAAGTCACAACTCTTTGGAAAAGTCGCAACTCTTTGGAAAAGTCACAACTCATCGAAAAATCACAACCTTTTGAAAAAGTCACAACTCATCGAAAAAAGTAACAACTTATCAGAAAAAGTCACAACTCATCGGAAAAATCACAACTAAGTTAGGGATATTATAGTAATTTAACATTCAAGTTAGGAGCTCATGCTTTTAAGGTAATATCTTTAGAGAATGTAATTTCTTCTTTGAATCTAATTTAGTGAGTCTCTCTTTGTTATGTCTTTTCTTTGGATCAGAACTAACTCGATAAAGAGTTTCACTATTTTAATTAAGATTGTTATAATCACGACCATCGTTCATTGGGGCTTTGATCCCCGATTTCTCATATCATGTTATCAACTTTCTTGACCTTGACGGAGTCTTGTATTTTTTTCTGATTATTTTAATCCCCTTTTGAGGAGGCACCTCTTCTCCCAAAATAACAAGTTTACTTTCCTAATTTTTTGTAAAAAAGTTATCTCATGCATTTAAATATTCGTTAACTATCTACCTATGTCTATTTTGGACACCAATAACTTCTTGCTCAAAGTCGTTTGAAACATAAAGGTAATCACATATTTTTCTAGGACTAATAGTGAATTGGAGGACACGTATCTGAGCACTAAATAAGATCATGGCTCTACACAAAACTCACCAAACAATAGCACTAATAAATAGGCACTCACAATTCATCAAACATATTATTATCTACACTGCCCACTACTCTATCCCTATAATAAACCCTTCATTCTTTAATTGGGCAAGCACAATGCACGCCCAAACACTTTTTTTAAAATCTTTCTTTTATCTCTGAGCCCGTTTAGCTTAACTTTAAAAAAAAAATTATTACACAGAATTTTGACTATGTGAAAACTGTCAAAAAGCATAAAAATATTGTGTATAAAATTAAAACTTTGATATAAATACATTTTTAGTGCTTAATTGTGCAGTAATGCTCCCAACACTTAAAAGACTAACATTAATCTCATTATCATGAGCAATAATTACACTTATTTCTTAATTAAAGTCTTCTCTGTCTCTCTCACAATCTTGCTGTACACCATTATGGTTGAGCAAATGATGGTTTTGTGTAATAATTAGTACTATTTTATTTATGTAAGGAGGATATACTTATTGTAGCTGAGCTGTTAGGCTATTCTTAAATCTGAAAATTAACATTTAATACATTTTCCCCTATTTGATATAAAGAAGAAGAAATATTGTATTAACTTTAAGCAAGTACTTTCTCATGTTGTTTGTCCTTATTTGACATCCTATCCTTAATTTTATTAAGGGACCATTGGCAAAGACAAAAAACTAATCACATGTAAACCCAATTTCAATCCACATCAAATTCTCATTGAATTTATGCTTATATATCTTTGATAATATAAAAGATCATTTACACTATCAATAGTGCAACTTATTTATGCTATACGTTGATAGGTAAAGATTTTCACCCTATCAGTATATTTGTAGTAGATAAGATGCGTTAATTTTCAAATTATTTATCTCACATTTTCTATTTACGATCGAAAAATTCCTTTACAGCCAATTATTTGGGCCAAAAACAACTTTCGCAACTCGGAGATGATGAGTCCGCCTCTCTATCTTTCTCACTTAAATGTTGAACTTTCTTCGCTTGGTGCTAACCCTTGCGAGCCTAATCTCACTTTCTATAAACAGTGACTTGTATCATTAGATGATAGCACCAAGCGAGCCTAATCTCACTTTCTATAAACAGTGACTTGTATCATTAGATGATCTAATAGTGTAAAAATATAGGCCGCTAACTTATAAAAGATACACTCCTTTTTTAATCAACACTAAAGGGAATATGTTGTTCTTTTGTCTCATTGCTCATTATATATATGTGGCCACTAGTTGTTGAGTACTTCCATAAACCTTTTTCAAGTTCTCCATAGGCTAAAAGTTTGTAGTTAAAACAGAGAATATGGAGTCAATGAAGTTAAGGGCACTTGTTATGGCCTTAATGTTTTTGGGAATTTTTGTAGGGCAGTCAAGTGCTGCCTTCACTGACTGTTACACTAGATGTTTCATTTTCTGCATGATTGATCCTTCTGAGACAGTATGCAAATGCACTACTAAATGCTTAAAACAATGCATTTTCAATTCAGATTCTGATTCTGGTTCTGTTTCTACCAATAATGTCCATAACAAAATAGACAGTAGTAACCTTAAGTTCTGTAAATTGGGCTGTGCCTTGTCTGCTTGCTCCACTCTCAGCAAAAAACATCAACCAAGTAAGTATTTTTAATTCCTCCTCTCTATGACTTATATTTTTTTTTTCAGTAACAACTATGTGTTAGCATGTTTAGACTGATTATATGAATTCTTGTTGTCTATATGTCGCTAGCTAGAGGCGGAGCTAGAATTTTAAATTTATGGATTTCAAATTCTAAAAAAGGCAATTTAGTGGGTTGAGGATAAGTTATTCGTATTAAGCGAATTTCTTAACACATAACTATATACAATAGCTTTTTCTCTAACTCCGCCTCAGTGTATTAATGCTTTTTTTATTATTGTTCTTTTTTTTTTCTTCTCTGAATTGATTTTTTTTTTTCTTGTGACTTTAGATGGTGAAAAGATGGATGACTGTGTTGGATCTTGCTCAAAGAACTGCACCAAGAGCTACTGATGGCAATAAAAGTGGCATTATTAGTGGGGTTTTATTATCCCTCTTTTTATCTTTATGATTTCTCTTATTCTCCTTTTTTTTTTTTTTCTTCTCTCCCTTTTTTTTTTTTTCCAAATTAAGGATGGAAAATCATCAGCAGAATGTAGGTCTTGTACCCTAGTAAGAGCTTCCAAAGTGGGTATGTTATGTATCAGTATTCACCTACTCATATAACAATCCATTTGTGATTTATCTACGTTCTTATAGCGCTTTAAAATCGCATTCCCAAACGCCTACTTAGATTGAATGAGTATTTGTTTGCTTTGCCAGTTTTGGCGACAATATATCATGTGTAATCATTTATTATTATGCTTTGTTGAATTGTTTGTCTTCGCATGCCTCTCAATGGGGCTGATAAAAATTTATTCGTATCGGATATTAAATTGGAAGAAGAGAATTATCCCCATGGAAAATACATTGGATCATAAAAATGGGAACAAGAAATATTGACATTTCAGGTACAAGGGGCAAATGTACTTTTTTTAAAAGAGTACACGGACAAAGGGAAATATCTAACCCTTTTTCATTTAAAAAAACTAGCACTGTCTAAACACAAATGAATTCAACTTCAAAAAACTCTTTTTTTTTCAACTATTACTTCAAATAATCCCTTTTCTCAGTTTAATTCAAATTCTAACCAATAGTGTGTTGAATTTAGCCTGTTCTCAACCACTCGATTAACCGGCATAAACTATGAAACAAAACCATAATAGTCTAAGCAACTCATCTATCTCGATGACTTGCACAAATTTGGACCAACCCCTCTACTCTTCTCCCAACTAGGCGGTTCGAGCATGTTGCATGCACCTAACTAAAAGATACATTAGGAGCTCATCAACTAAAATTATTGAACAGGTTCGCGACAAGAAGAAAACACAATGGCGATAATTCAACATCCCACAAAAAGAGAGTAAACACATTATAAGTTACTCGGACAAAGTCTACAACAGATGAATAAAGAGCGCACTGTAATGGATATAGTCAACTCAGTATGTGGGCTTACAAGTCTCGGACAAAATATTCTCTCATCCTTCCTATTCTTCTCTGCAACTAAAAGAAAATAGTAGGGCACATTCCATGAGTCTCTATGCAACTATACTGCAGTATCAATCATCTGAAGCTTTAGGAGAGTTTTCCGGTGTCTTCAAAGAACCAGTTGTAGTACCTTTATGTTCCACTACAGCAGCTCGAAACTCTTCGACTATGGAGGCATCCTTGAACTTCAGAGCAATTGTAGAAAGTCCTTTTCCATCAGCAGCACTATTCAAGCAAGCAAAAGTGACCCCTTTTTTGTCCATATTAGCGAGCTTCATTTCTGGAAAAAGGTTGGCATTCAAGATCAATCTGTAATTTCCTTTGCTCCTCATAACAAGTCTACCTTTTCCTTCCCCTGTTGTAGAAACATTGACCTTTAGTTCTCCCTTTCCCCGCTCTTTCCACCCTCCATTAAGATATTCAAACAGCACGGAATCAGCTGTGAATACGGGTTTTTCATTTTCCTCCCCTGTTTCAACAGTGACCTCTTCTTTGGAAGGAAATCCAGCACCCTCACTCTTGTTCACAAGGGATGACCCTGAGTTTCCAAACAGAGAAGTACTTCCATTGGTGGCAAGATTAAGTCCAAATGGTGACTGGTCACTTTTTGCTCCAAAGAGAGAACCAGCACTTGATTCAGAACCAAAACCTAGAGAAGATCCCTCTTTTGAAATACCTCCAAAGGAGAACGTAGTGCTGGAGAACCCAGTCCCTGCAAATCCTGTGAAAGCATTTTGGCCACTTGAGAGTTGTTGGAATGAGCTAAAAGAAGCAGTTTCTGTACCCTTCTCACATTTCTCACCACCGGCATCTTGTTCTTCATTCTTTGTTTTCCCAACTTCCACATCCTTCTTACTGTCATTCTCGCTCTTCTCAACTACTGTGCCTTCCTTGGTTTCAACCTGGATTTTCTCATCATCTGCTACCTTCTTTTCAGCAGATTCAGCTTTGTCAGGCTCATCAGGAGTTTCAACTTTCTCATTGACAACATTAGATTCATCAACATTACCTTCTGATGATGGCTTAGAAATTTGATCAGGTTCCTTCTTCTCTTCCTTACACACATCACTTGGCTCCTTTCCGGTTGCCTCACCAACGTCATTTTTTTCTTCTGGATTACCTGAACTTGTTATCCCACTCTTAACTTCACTTGTTATCACATCAGATGAGATACTGGACTCAGTGGGTGGAACCAAGCGGATTGCTGCAAAGGGATTAGCCGAAGGTGTAGATGTAGTAGTTTGACTGCGACGAACTTTGACAATTCTTCTACTTGCCATTACCTCCTCACTTGCTTTCTTGAAAGACCCAGTCTCTAGCTCAGCTTCATTCTCATCATCATCGAGACCAGGATTGTCTCGTGATAATTCCTTTATAGCTGCCCTTTTCTTTGATGGTTGAAGAGAATTCTCAGCATCTCCCATCGGAAAATGAGGAAAGAAACTTGAAGAGTTCTCAAGAAAGATATGTTATCTCTGCATGAAATTGTATAGTAAATATCAGTCACCAGACAAACTAGAACTTTTTTATCACTTTGAACAAGGTTAGGTTGGTAATAGGCAACACAATAGTTTTCGTGTGTAGTTGCTTGGTGTCAAAGTTCAAACTAGGATACTGGATATGCAATGGATATTCCAAAAAAAATTTCAAAAAAATATTCAACTTTTTTGGACAAGTTCAGAGTGAATTCTATGTCTTTCTCCTATAAAACAACTCAATTGCGCACACCTACATAACTAAGAAGAAGGCAGAGTTTAAACACTAAAGGGAATTTCTCCTTGCTTCGTAGTTTCTTAACCATTTCCTTCTTTCTAAATCTCACAACCAACAAAGAAACGACTAGCTAAAGCAATACATTGGACTTGAAACATTATAGTCAATAAAGCAGAAGTGTTTAACAAATGGTGGAAGCAAACATCTACCGGAACTCCACTAAATATATAAAAATCATATAAATTAAACAAACACAAAAAGGCAACAAATTTTGAGAAACCAAGATAACATTCACTTACATTTGGAAAAATGAATCTGAGCTTATAATTTTTTCAATGTAACATCATAACATTCAATCAAATCAAACTTCCAAGAAGAAAAATAAACAGTAAGAACTACCTCAAAAAACCTCATACTAATTCTTGTAACACACAATTCATAACACTATTCATCACTCTTGCAATAGCCAGTTCATCAAAGTTCAAATTACATATTTAACTACAAGTCACCGACAATACATATTGATAGAGACAGCTGAAAATTAACACACAATTGGGAGTCTAAAGAAACAGCTCATCTCAGGCAAAGAGAAGATCCACACTTAGTATCCCGGATACTACGATTGACTAAGGTCAAAATTATTGCGTTAAATCCACTTGATTTATTCGTATGTTTATCTCTTCATATTTTTAGCGGTTGTTCTAGATTGACATCGCTTACACATCACTAACTAAAAAAATAATCTACAAAATCAATTTTATGAACCCAAAAATAGAAAAAACTATTAAGTTTAAGGAACTAGGAACCAAAAATTCAATGAAATTGGACAAATATGATAGGCAAAATATAAATTGAGACAAAAAAATGGAAGTATACTAAGATTAAATGAGTGAATTTACCTGAGAGGATTCAAATTTCGTGGAGTTTCGAAAAATGAAGTTACGCTGTCGAACCGAGCACTATATAAAAACCCTAGAAAGATCTAATATTGATTAGGAATACGAGATAGGGACGGGTGTCACTGTAATATATATAATTAAATAAATAAGGGCTTTTTAGGATGAGAACAAAAAAGAAAACATATATTGGGCCGAAAAGAAAAGAGGCCCAAAAGAGTGGACCGCTATGAGAGATCAGAAAAAAGTAGCAATATTAATACTAATAAGTAGTCGGCTTTAACATTGTTAGTATTTAAACTATATTTAATGTTGAACCAACGTGGGTTGTGGTGCACTGGTGGGAGTGTTTCACCCTTAACCAGAGGCCTTGGGTTCAAGCCTTGGATATGAAGAAAATCCTGTTGGGAGCGTCACCCCTCAAATGGGCATTGCAGAGCGCGATTCGAATTTAGTTGGAGCTCCAATATGGGCTCCAGACACTTTTAATGTTGAATTTTTGAAAAGGAAAATTTGTATGATTTAGCATGTTCTATTCATTTATTATTCATTATCGGATAGACGGATACTCTAGTTTAGAGTAGCCAAAGAAAAAAATGATTTTCATAGTAACGATTAGCGAAATATGAGCAGTTTAAATCGTGAAAATGAGATTGTGGAAAAGTAATATAACTATCCTATTGCTAAGCGAGGGAGTTTTAATGTTTTACTTTTCTCCAATTTAAAATGGAAAAATTACGCGGTTAAGCAAACTTATACTACTTAATTACTCATTATAGCTATAGTTTGCTATAATTACCACTCACGACTAACATTATACATTAATTACACGGGCTGACTTCAAGTTTGTATAATTAGTCATGTTTGTATATGTATAATTCGTCAGAATATACAAATACATATGTATAATATACAATTATCTAACCTATATACATATACAATTCACCTCTCTCCCACTCTCTGTCCTCTCTCGCTCGCCTCTCTCCTCTCTCTCCCAATCTCGCTCGCCTCTCTCCTCCCTCTCCCAATCTCGCTTGCTATATATACAATTGCATATGTATAATATACAATTATCTAACATATATACATATACAATTCACCTCTCTCCCACTCTTTGCCCTCTCTCTCTCGCCTCTCTCCTCCCTCTCCCAATCTCGCTCGCATCTCTCCTCCCTCTCCCAATCTCGCTCGCATCTCTCCTCCCTCTCCCAATCTCACTTGCCATATATACAAATATATATGTATAATATACAATTATCTAACCTATATACATATACAATTCACCTTTCTCCACTCTTTGCCCCCTCTCTCTCGCATCTCTCATCTCTTTCCCAATCTCGCTCGCCTCTCTCCTCCATATAACATGTAGCTACGAATTGTAATTATCAAACTATAGCTATGGAGAGTAATTAGACTATTTTTGAGTGGCTATATGTGAAAGTTCCCCATTTAAAATATGGATGACACCTAGAATTGAGGAACATTCTTTGATGCACGGAAAAGCTATTGGTTTCAGGCTTTTAGAAATTCATGGGCTATCCTAATAGAATATTCACTTTTTAAAAAAGAGAAAAATTTAGAAAAAACAAACACAATAGACATAATAAGGTTCTATAGCTATAGTTTAGATAGTTGCACTCCATAGCTATAGTTTCGTTTGCTATGAAGGCTGTGGTTTGTATATTTCTGTCCGTTTGTATATTTTGCTTGCGAATATATAGATAAGGTGAGTATACATACAAATTCTGTATTTATACATTTAGAAATTTTTTAGAACTCCGTTTGTATATTTCACTTGTCAACATACAATCATGGTAATTTATTATGAAATTTTCATAAATTGTACACAAATAGCTAAGATAAACATATACAAATTTCTAAATTTATACCATCAGAAACCGAATTATACAAATTATGGATTTATAAAAATCAGGCGAATTATACAAAAACATGTGAATAGCAAGAATTGGGAAAATTGTAGTTGTGAATTACAAATTTCTTAAAATGTAGATATAGTGCTAAATGTTTGTTATTCTGCATAATTTTCTTCTTTTAAAAAGAGAAAATTTCAAGAACTAAGGCTAGACCCACAATCAGACTCCTTAGTTATAGTTTGCTTAATTGTGATTTGTAGCTACTTGTTAGAAAGAGGAGGAGACTCAAGTGAGATCCGGGAGAGAGAGTACAGAGATACACAATTGATTTCTATATATTGATTGATAATTGTATCATAAATAGTGTTTTCAAAAATATTTTTGGGGCGAGTTTCGGGGCGGGGCTAACCAAAAACGTTTCGGGGCGCAAATTGAATACGTAGATCTATAAGGCATCAGTCCTATAATTTGAGGCATAAGTCTTGAGCGTAAAAACGTAAGCCTTGTGCGTATATGCCCTGGCGTTATTTTTATTTTTATTATTTGAATTTTTTTGCTTTAAATCATATTTTTTATTGTTGATGTAATGGTATTTCTCAAAATAGTAATTATAATACTTTTTTTCTTCATTATTGGTTATTAATATTTCTCAAATAAAAATCATAACACTTTTCTATATATTATAGGTTATTTATTAAAATTTATTTGTAAAATCATTGAAAAAGTTTTACTTTTGTTTATTTTCTTAGTAATAAAATTATAAAATTGAATATAAATGAGATTACATCCCGTAGATTCATGAGACTTACACCTCATGTCTCCGGGCATATGCCTCGCCTCGAGTGCATAAAACATCTTGCCTCATGCCCTCGCCTTTTAAAATACCAATAATGAATACAATTGATTTGTATCAATAACTATTATATTCATATATAAATCAATTGTATTAAGTATATTAACGAATACAATTCATATTGACGAGTACAATTGTATCAACAAAATACAATTATCTCATTGTTGTAATTAGTAACAAATTGTATTTGTGTCAATGTACATTTGTATGCATATGTTTCCTTGTGTAATATGTTTATGTGTTACTATTTTGTATTTGTATTGCAGAAACAGGGAGGAACAGGTGAGGGAGGACATAGAGGAGAGAGAGAGAGTATAGAGAGAGGAGAAGTGAGGACGAGAGAAGAGAGGAATTTGCAATAAAATTCTTAACTAACTATGAATTGTAATTCTTTTAAATTGTAGTCGGGTACCACAAACACATTTCATATATTTGCCTTCTTAGGTAATAATAAATTAACATTAAAATATGAGCTTATATTTAAAAAAATATATTTTTCTTTCTTTGTTTGTGAAATAAAGGTCAATTTCCATTTTACTCCCTATAAATTCCCTCCGTCTTCCCTCCAATTCCGCTTCCCCCAAATTCACTCATCATCGCCGGCCACCAGGTAAATTTGGTCTTCACTCTATCACTTATTCTGCAACTGAGTTTCCTCCTGATTCTGCAAGAACAGTGCCTGCTATATGATCTAATTTCTCCCTTAGTTGAATTGTTTCATTTTCTCAAGTACACTTTTGGCTACATTTGTGATTTATTCTGTGTTTTTTGACCTATGTCAGCCTGCAAATTCATCTAGTTGATTTGGTGTTACTTTGCTAGAATCTTCTTGATATCTGTTTAGGTTGAGATTCAGATTTTTCTTTATGAGGTGTATCTTAATCATCTTCCTGACATAGAAGAATTATGACCTAAATAGTTGTTTACCCAACCGATTAAACTAAAATACGATGGATGTATAGATATATGTATAGTTCATGTATAAGTTTGGGTGTGATAGTGTTATAATCTATGTATACGGGCTAGAAAAAAAAAGTAAATAGTAAAATCTGTTCGGCTATTCATGTAAAGATCCCTTTGCCATATGAGATTCAGGTTTTTCTTTATGAGGTGTCTCTGGATCATCTTTCTTACCATAGAAGAATTATAACCTAAATAGTTGTTTACCCAATTGATTAAACTAAAAATCACCGGCGGATGTGTATATATATATATATAATTCATGTATAAATTTTGGTGTGAATTGTGATAGTGTTATAATCTATGTATACTGGCTAGAAAAAGTAAACAGTTCAGCTGTTTGTGTAAAGATCCCTTTGCCATATGAGATGTCTCTTAATCTTTGTAGGTGAATTCTCAGGGCTACTTGGGGTTCAGAATCAATTGTCAGGGGTCACCTTTAGATGTACAATCACGGACCTCAATTCTCCTTTCTATTGATTTCTTGACCTGCGAAGATTTATTTAGCAAATTCAACTAGAGGGAGATGAATTTCCAGAGCACCACAAGAGGTCTGAAGCTTGTGAAACCAAAGTATATGGGGCTGGTTGAGTTTGAGACTGAATATATTCCAGATTGGTTCTTGGAGGAAGTCCTATCAAGATTGCCTTTGAAATGTGTTTTTAGGTTGAAATGTGTATCAAAGCAGTGGCTTTCGTTTATTTCGGCTCCTTCTTTTGTCAACTTGTACATTTCTCGAGTTTCTTTGTCACATAAGCCACAACCGTGGACCGTGCTTAGTCACCGTCTGCATGTTAAGGGCACAAAGTTCTGTCCTGATCCCCCATTAATGCTGGATGACATGTTATCTGCAGACGAGAATGATCTGATTGAGTACCCTATTTTCTCACGTTATCTTTATCTTCCTCTTCCTCAACGATCTTCTTGGCGCAAACACTATGATATCGTAGCAGTTAGCGATGGACTAGTGTTGTACGGACGAATTGTGTTTATGGAGAATAGCATCAATCACATGACAGATTATCACTTGTATAACCCTATCACACATCAGTGTGTTGCCCTTCCTCCACCTTTTTTGTGCTTTCGGTTTGTCAGTACTGGTTTTCTAACCCAAATTGAAGGGGGAACATTGAAGAACTATAAAGTGGTGCGATTTGGTTGTCAATTATGGGAGTGGCATAACCTCGAGTTTGAGATATTCTGTTCTGAAACTGGGAGCTGGAGGAGAGTTGTTGTGCACAGTGACCAAGCAATTCAGATTGCCTGGCTGAGGATGCCTTTTTCCTTCAGTGGAATGTTGCATTGGATTGACCGTTGGCTTGGGATTGTGGCATGTGATCCTTGCAGGGATTCCAATCAGTGCCGCATCATTGGACTTCCATCTGACATTGACAAGCAATGTAACAACTACAAAAACAATGGATTGTATAGCCTGTGTAATGTGCATCAGGGTCGATTGAGGTACTTTGAGGTGTCTCTAGCACCCTCGGATCCCTTTGGATTTTCAGGTTTCTCTCTATGGGTTCTTGATGATTATGACTCTGCTACTTGGTCTTTGCTGCACAGAACTAAGGTTACTGATATCTTGTTTGATGATATCTTAACTAGCCAGGGGTTAACTGGATCATGTCCTGCTCCTCTTGCCTTCCATCCATTTGATGGCAACATTGTTTGCCTGAGCTTAGGGGCCTATATTGTCACATACAATGTCAAGACTTTAAAATTGGAGGCTCATGGTAATCCAGTCGCTACTGAATACTTTTACGAATCAACAGGATGGTTGTCCTGGTATGCACAAGTACCTCCGAGGTTAGCATTCTTGTACGTTCTTCCTCCATGGCCAGTTTCTATCCCAAAATATCTTTCCATGGGAAAGAAGGAGGATGGTGTTTAGTAGACCTACTTAAAAATATAGAGATGGCTGAGCCTGAGTATATAATGAATGATATGTGCTTCATTTTTTTTAATGAGGTGCGACCACACGCTTCAATGGAAACACACAAAAGGAGACGCATGGTATCATTAAGAACAAGAAGAAAACGCCGATATATTATGTTATCTTCATTGTTGCAAGTTGCAACTATTGTCAATTTGGGCTATGCAACTTAATGCTCTCATGTGTGTGCGTTCATCTGTTTTCTTTTTTCCTTTTTCTCCATTTGGTATTATGCTATATCCTTGTACACCTGTTGTGAATTTTTGGTCCAGATAAATTTTTAGCCTTTTTTTTTTGGAGTGATAGAATTGGTAACTTTTTCTCATTATCCACCAGAAAAAAAGAAATCTATATTGCAAAACTCATAGGCATAGACACTAATAAATGAAATCTTTCTTTCATTTTCAATTCCTACCATCTTCAGAATTTCAGTTTCTTGTCCATTTCAGTTGTCCCTCTTTCTTACAATACATTTCTACAGCTTCAAAAAAGAGCGCATACGTTAAGGGTGTGATTTTCTCTTAGTTATCAGCAACCATCTAGTATTGATATAAAGTCAATATATACATGATACAAGATATATGTTTTATACACGCATTAATCATTAAATTATGGTTATACATATTTTTATTTTAGTTTATAACTGATGATGCTAAATTGCTTGATTTTTATTATAATAGAATACCAAATGCGGGTAAATATTTATCATACTCAACCTCATGGAATGGAGCATGTAAAGAGACGAACTAGTTATATGAATCAGCAATCTACCAGCTTTCTGATGTAATTTTAAAGTACCTTTGAACTTGTGCGTTTGCATGCTATTTTAATGAGTTGTCAACTCTTTGGCTAGGTCCTTTCTTTCTTTTGAAGATATAGAAAATATAACATCTAAAGTATACATATTAACATGGCTAAACATATTCTTGATTAATTGGTACCACTCACATAGATCTTAAACTGAAACAAGCGAGTTTATATCTGTCATATAAAAGGCATATTAATAGTCTTTCGTATCCTTGTAAAGTTTCTTCTTTCTGTCCATCGTTCCACAGTAATGCACCAAACAAAATATCCTGATTATAATTTTCATTTCTTCAGATTGCAGTTTTTGAGCACACATCTGCATTACCTCCACTTCCATATATGGCTTATAGTGTTTCTACAGTGGACAATGACATATGAAGATATTGAAGGGTGAAAAACGTATGCCTCGAAAGAATATGATAAAGCAACTATGAGTGACTAAAGCTAACAAAGAAGCTGGAAACATATGTCCAGTATGCCTACAAAACTCATTGCTACAAAATCACACCACTTGCAGAACAGACATGCCCAGTCCGTTGATCGCCCCCTTTAAAGGAAACACCTATTGAACCTGCAATATTTAACAAATATCAATATTTAGATGAGCCAGGACCAAAAAAAAAAACGTTTATCTTCTGTAGAGCTTTCCTAATGTGCCTTGAAGATAAGAAATTAATAATATACAGATTAGCGATACTTTCTGCAAGTACAAGTTGCCACTTGCCCAACTACCAATGCCAATATACTCAAATATTTAACTAACATCATGCAGGTGTTAAGCTACAGAACGCAATAATCCTACATATCCTGACAAGCCATGAGAACCTGGCAATATGACCAAATTTTTTGGGATGAACAAAGGAGTGTTCAGCTTCAATAATAAAGCCAGAATTTCTTCAGCTTTATCCCATTTGAGACAGAAAACAATGAGGTTTATGAACTAGAGACACCTAACCAAGCCTACATATAGATGAGCCTTAAACAGACGTACACTTTCAACAGTTGATGGAGAAAAATTGTAACATAAGAAATGATTACATACAGATGGAACTGTCTTGAATGAGCCTAGTGGCGTGGTGTAAGCACTGCAAAAGCATCAATAGTAAGTATGAGAGTTAGAAGGAGAAAGGGACAAAATAAAAACAAACAATAGTAGGGATAATTAGATAATAGTAGGTGAAAACAGTTGAAGAAGAAACAGGGTGAAAACTGCATTAATTTGTGCCAAAAAACAAATGAATGCCAAATCAAGGATCCCGATAAAGGACTGAAATATCTTCTAATCCTCACTTCTTCCTGTCAGTTAAAGCTTTGAAAAAATCAATGCTTAGAAACTTCTCCATAGGGAAGAAGGGAACAGACTACAAAATTTTTCTATCTTGAATTAGGGTGAAGTTCATTAAGTCAGAGTTTATTCAACATTTTCTAAAGACAAACATAATGCAATATGATAAAAACAGGGATATACACAATAGAAACACCAGAAGAATATGATATGGTAGTCAAAAACGCAAATAAGAGAAATTCAATAATCACCAGCAACAAAACTAGGATTTTCACACCGGCCCAACCAATTGCTTTTAGGCTGACGGTTTTCCTTCAGTATTCGTACCCCACTCTTCTTCTGCCTCAGTTTCATTAATGAGTACCGCACTGTCAGTAGAATCAGCATCCACAACTACGGGCTCTTCTTGTCCCTCATTTTGTGCATCATCTTGCCCCAGTTCTTGCACCTCATCATCACTCTGTTCTGCAACCTGAACAGTTGACACAGACATTTAATTGTTAGCATCAACAAACACCAATTGATAGAGTCTAAGCTGTTTCAATACGGGTATAAAATAACATCGAGAAAGGACTTCTCCTATCATGTACAAAGATATGGTTATTTATTTTTTTCTTTCATGATAGGTATACAGAATGTTAAATCAACCCAAACTAGAAGGCAAATAGCAAAACCATCATGTCATACCTCGTGGTCTATATCTCCATTTTCAAGTGATTCTTCATCCATTTTCATGTGGCTGAAAGCTTCTACAAGGTTGTTAGTTGATCTATCAGCATGATTAACATATTCTGTTGCTGGTGGGTAGCCACCCCTACATAGGAATTGGAACAGAAATTACAAAAGTTATCCAAACTGGTGCAAATTTGTCCTAGAAAGAAGAGAAAAGAAGAAATGGGGAACTCCCATGAATTTTCAGAAAGCCACCAGGGTAGGCTGAGAGAGTATAGAAGAAATGCATAGGAAGTAGATAGAGCCATTATCAACACCTTTCTTCTGCAACTTTAGATTCAACAGCACATGCAACTTGCCAGTGCTCAAACATATTAGGATATTCTTCAGGATCAGCCAAAGCTTCTGCTGCTTTCTGGTTAACCTGAATGATCCATTCATGAATAAACCACATTAAAATACAACAATTTTCTGCTACAGGACTACAGATAATATAGCAATGTTCCTGCATGAAGCCATATAGTCCGTATTGAAAAATGATTACAACCTTCACTCTTCTTTTTTTGAGAAGGGATTATACCCTTCACTTCTGTGTTCAAACTATATTCAATATCAAATCTTTAGATTAAGGCATGACATAATTCATAACAGAATAGTCTGCTTCCTGAAAACTCATTAAATATATTTCTTGTGGTCATTCCATGGAGATAATACACAAATGCAAGTGGAACAGAAAAATTGTCCAATAATATTACTTTTGATGCCTATCACAGGAGTAAATAATAAGTCCGAGAGGTAAAGAGCTCCGAAGTTTCTTTGCACCAGAAACTTAGGTCAAGAAGCTTAATCCCACTATGTTAAATGAAAATCAAATCTAGATGGTTCTGCAGCTCCAACAGATCTCTCAGGTGACCATCCCGCCAAATATTTGGTCCTAAGTGCCAGAAATTCAGAAGGTGTATACAGATAAGAAAGCTCAAGATCAGAGAAACACCGACCTTACTGAGGTCCTTCTTCCAAATTGCAACTATTTCAGAAACCTTACTTGGCAGATAAGATCTAGCCATAAAAGCAGCCTCAGGTACCCGATTGCTGCAAATAAATTGTAACTCTATATATCAATCTGAACCATTGAAAACACACCTAAACAATATGTTCTTTAGCAAAAAGAAATACCTATCAACCAATAGCTGAATGCATTCCTCCACTTTACCCAAAAGGAACATGCAAAGGAATGTGACATTGTTTTTCCCCTGCTCTTTGGCAAGAGTTGCTAGTTCAGTTATTCCTTCAGCATCTCCTAGTGAAGAATAGAGTAGCAACAGACCACTCAAGTCGTTGGCATACTTCAGACATTCCTCTGCCATCTCCAGCTACAAAATGTAGCAAATGAGCAAAAATTCTGAAGAACTCAGGAAAATACACACGTGCATTTCAGAAAAGTACTGCTGACATCTGAAGAGACCAAATTACAAAGCACCTCAACCACTTGAATACAAAAACAAAGAGCTGGAAAATTTCACTTAGCTCTGAATGATATATTTAGCAGTAGTCCCAGTTCAGCTTAAAGAAAGAGTTTAAACAAGTACAAGCTATGGCATCATTCCTAAAATCTGAACCATCCATTTTCTCAGTAAAAAAACTAAATGTATGCGGCAAAAATAAGATTTCAATTAATGGTAGTAACAGTTACCATTCCGGCAGACATGGCTAGTTCACCCAACTGCTTCCATTTGGACTCACTTTGAGCTACCACTGCAATATCCTGCCAAGCCACAAGCCACAAGCCACACTTCTAAACATCATATGGTTCTTAAGAAACAAACAAGTTTAAAAGAAGATATGGAAGTTCAAACCACATGCATTAAAGTTAGGATCCCCCACCTTTGCAATATCTAATTTTCCCAGCTGTATGGCTAGATCAAATCTGTAGTCAGGCTCTGTTGCAACTTCTAATGCTTCCTCTACCATACCTCGCGACTCCAAGAAATGTGCAACACTAGCAGGGAAACATTTTATGACTAATTAGGAAAATTCATATAAAACAAAGCAACCCCCCCTCCCCCTCCCTTCCGAAGGTTTAGATATTGCAGAAACTATGTGATACCTCATACCAACATGAAGCATCACATATAAAATTTTCAGAGGAAAGAGATATTTGATTAATCAAACAGATCTGAAGTATAAAAGACACATTAATATAATCCACAGAAATTACTATCTATACAAACAAATGAATACAGATGCCAATCCCTCCGAATCTAAGAGCAGCATGCTACTCCGAAATAACCCAGAACTAGAACTATTTTACAACAAAAAAAGCCACATTAATATAATCCAGAAAACCCAGTTCATTGACATACTACAACCATGTTGATAATTTAAGTTGCAAGCATGCACAATATATTGGACATGTTCCCTGAAGACATTTAAACATGTGATTTACCTATTATGGTGCTCCTTAGGAATCGATGGCAGCACCTCATTTGCTCTGTCCCAGTCACCACGCATCACAAGTGTCTTGTACTCAATCAGGCCGAGCAGTAAAGTATATCCAATGACACTGCACAAAAAGGAAATGAACTCATTTATCCCAGAATCATTATCTCAAGCTGAAGTTTCCAACATCAGAATCTCCCAGAAAGAACTCACTTGAACTCTTTGTCAATCAGAAAAACCCTACTCTGGTTCGCTAGATATCCGAGCAGGTACATAGGCCGGTCTAAATGAAACATTGTGGTTACCTAAACATACAAAAAATAGTTTTGCTGATTCACACACAGATATAAGATGTCTCCAGATATATGTGCAAGAAGAGCAGCATGCACAACAAATCATACCTCACCACCAACACAGTAGTTAAGTCTCCAGGAAGAATTATTGTAAATGAAGCAATCACCAACCCAAATTCCGGTCCTGACCCGTTCATTTATCTCATAAAGAAGTTCAAAAGCTTCTTCTACGCCCTGCTCATCTACTGATCTTCCACTGTCTAAATGGGCAGAAACCACATCACGCTGCAGGTATGACACAAGCAAACAGATGACCGTTAATAGAATTATGCAAAGAATAGAATAACAAACTTGAGCACGTGTAATTTTGATTTTGGAAAGAAGATCTCACATTATACTTGAGTATGTAGAAGGATGTATCACTTGCAATTGCTACCAGATCGCCACTGTCCGCCCAGTAGAGATTCTAAAGAAATTTAAAAACAACATAGACAAAGTTAACACTTCCGAGAAAAACAACCTTACAGTGTATCACAGTCAAGCTTATGTTTCTCACCTTCACACTAACATCAATTCGCCGTATCAACCTGCAGTCAGCCCAATCATAGAAACAAATAAACTCATTTGAGCACATCGCCATTAGAGTACCTCCATAGATGCGCTCAGCTGAGAAAGTAGGGCGGATACTCTTCTTCTCCTGGAGATATCAACATAATTCACCTTTAAGGCCACCACATGGACAAGAAGAAACCATGGCACATTGCATGTTTCAGCTTCGAGAAAGAGAAGCCAATGTGTTTATTACACTATAACACATATGTGAACTAAAAACTCACTTAAAAAGCTCTCTAAGAAGTAAAAGCTCATCACTAACAAAGACATTAAATAGAAGGGGGCAGATAGGGAAGAAACAGTTGATTTAAGTCAAATATATAAAACAGTCCATCATTAGACTCAAATGTAACACATGATGCAATCAATTTGCTTGTCTTTTTTCCTTTTGATAGGTACGTGATGCAATGAACCTTTCGAGACAGCCAGTTGGAGGACGAATGTGAACCTGAAAATTTTTGCTGAAGATCTTAATCCTTGACGTACTTTCTCTCACAGCATATTCTCCATCAGAAGACCAAACAAATTCCAGAGCTGAACCAAATGACCTATTTCTCCATGCTAGAGCAGTATATATGATATACTCTCCATCTCCACAAACAACAACAAACCTTCCATTTGGATTATGCTTCAAGCTCTGTTAAGAGAAAAAGTATGCAATTTTAATAAGTGACCTCTACATATTTTCTCCAAACCAAAACAATGCAGATAAAAAACTGCAAGCTACAATAATCTATCCACACTCTTTATACTGCAAGAAGATGACTGCATAAGAAATTTACGACACCTCAAATAACAACAAGATGACAACAGTGAGATAAGCAAAGGCCAAAAAAGATTTAAAAAATAAAAAAGACCAGAACAATAGGAAATAACCCATCAGTCTTTACAGCATCAATACAGACAATGGCACCCTAAATAAAGTATGATAATAGAAACACCGACACACGATTAAATCAGAAAACAGATCAATGGTGGGTGAGGTTTCGAGTATATGTATTGCCTTTCCCCAAAAAAGAGATATAGTAATATAGGATTAGCCTCTCGCTTGTAAAACATGTACACTAATCAACTCCAAGCAGAACGAGGATACGTAACTAACAGCTAAATTATGGCAACCACATAATTCTTGCTGACCAGGTTGTCACCATATTCTGGTTTTAAGATAATGCTCACTTACTTGTGGATAGAGGTCACAAGTTCCCAATTCCTTGACAGCCAAAGGCAGCCTTTCTCCATCAGTAACCTGAGAGATAAGGCAAACATGCACTAAATTAAACAATATTGAGCAGTGTAAAGAAACAAGTGAGCAATAGAAAAGTCAGGATGACATACCTCGTAATCCGCCCCAACACTCTTGATGTTGACAGTTTGAACTTCATTGTGCTTAGCCCATATAATTTTTCCACTGTTATCCATGCTGGCAACGGGTTCTTCTCGGCCAATTTTTACCATGATAGTGCCCTCATCATAACCTATTACAACCCTGCACATGTATCAAATCAGCATAACTGCAACTAGATGAATAAATGCAATACAAAGCATGAGATGAAATGATAATCCAGTTCATTGCTACTTTGTTTCAGAATTTTACTATTTGTTATGCCCACAAGTTGTACAAATAAGTAATTTCCTTCTTTCTTCATCCATAATAAGAACTCTTCTTACTTGGAAACAAAAACAGTAAAAAATAAAAAGCAAAGTAGAATTGAAAGGAATTGCAAGACTTCCTAAGAGAATAAAGACACAGCGATAAACTTATCATAGAAACTAACCTTCTTGAACTTCTCATGCAACCAACTGCCCAAACTCTTTCAAGACCATAATTCAAAGTGTTCTCAAGTCTGCATACAGAATGCAGTGAAAAAAAAATTAGGATCAAATAGCCAACTTAAAGAGACGATATATTTTTGACCTATTGGCTAAAATATCACTGTATATGCCTAGCTATTATCATATGAAATCAATAGAAAATTACCCAAGTAATAAAGTAGTTCTGAGTATAAATCTACCTATAAGTGGTTGCATGCCATATACGAACTGTACCATCTTCAGACCCCGTAATTATAATAGGAAGCTCAGGATGAAAACATACGGCGGAGACATTGTGTGTATGGCCTTCAAGAGTCTGGACACAACTTTTAGTCTGATAGTCCCAGACCTGTTTCACAGTTTAGCAACACCTAATTCAGATTCTCTATATCTAAACTAACAGAACATGGGAAAGTAATGATCAGCATACCTTAGCAGTGTGGTCATCAGAACCACTGATCAAATAAGGTTTGTCACCACCAGTGAAATAGTCTACACAATTGACTCCTTTTAGATGCGCATCCAATGTGAAGTTTGGGTCAGGGGAGCCGAGGTTCCAAATCTGAAAAACCAAGCATGATCAATTCAATTATTTCAGATTGGTTCATGAAAAGTTATAACGTTGTGAACAAGTTTATGCCAGGAGGAAGCAAAGAAGATACAGAAGGGAAAAAAACCCTTACCTTTATAGTTCGATCAAGAGATGCACTGGCAAATGTATTGGTGTCTTTGGGATTAAATGTGACTTGCATCACATAATGGGAATGACCCTCAAAAATTTGAGTGCATAGCCATCCTTTCTCCCAGTCCCATAGCTTTATAAGCATGTCATCAGAAGATGACAGCACATATGGTAGAGAAGGATGGACAGCCACACACCTAATATAATCAGTGTGCGCTTCGAATACTTTGACCTTGTCCATGGTATTGTAATTGTATACACGAATGTACATATCATCAGCACCGGCAACAACCCATTGCTTGCGTGCTATAAACTTCGCTGACCTAACTGCAAAGAATGAACTAGGTGTTTAACAGAACTGAATCTTAGTTAAAGCAAAAGAGTGCTAGTTCACAGTCCTGGCCAAACAAAGATTATTCAAACTCCATCAACATACCTGGTAATTCAGTCGCCTCGAAAGATTTGACCATTGTCTGCAATAGTAAAGATGGGTTAGCTCTCTGTTGATGATACTGTTACCATGTAACTTTTGCTCTATAATTATGTACTTGCTCAATAGCTTCTCATGACTCATACACAGTAAGCTAAGAAGTCAAATTGGCAAATAAGTGAAGAAGATTGAAGTCTAACATGATTCATCTTTGGTGAAAACTTCAATCTGCTCCTAACATGGGATGTTACAGTAAGAAATATCACTAGGAATAATGGAGCAGTAACTCCAAACGTGATTCACCGATGATGAATACTTGAACATATTCCTAATACAAGGCATTACAGTAAGAATTTTTTTGTTACAGTCATTGGAGGGCAGAAATTCTACTAAAGTAACTTGCATAGTCCAATATCACGGTTAAAAGAGATGTTATTGCAATGAAGATAGGGAAGACAAAGTAGGAGAAAGCAACAATACAAGGAACATAAGACACTCCCACTTCAGTTCAATGGCTTTTCAGCTCCATAATCTTGAAATTCATTTATCCAAAAAAAACATTATCTTGGCTGAAAATTGTAATACTTTTTATTTGGCATAAGATGAGCGACATGGTTCGTAAGGACTCATATAAATGACTCCCACTTGCTTGGAATTTGAGGCGTCGTTGTTGTTGTATCTTGAAATTTCAAATAAACAACAAATATCAACCGGTAGTAGATTGTTGAAAGAATAAATGTGTGTTCTTCCAGTGGATTGCACTAATAGTAAGTCCAATTCTCCCCAACTAAGTATACATAAAAACAATTTCAAGCATTCATGACGACACCAAATAATCAAAAGTTAACTCTAGCTTATTCATCCAAGTATGATAGGAACTAAGCTTCCCCCAAACCAGATCACATTTAGGACACACTTGTAAAATACAGTACACATCTTTCAAGATTTGAGAATTCCATAATCCAGGAAAAAAAATACAAGTGTCAATGTTACTTCCCATACCTGGGTCTGGTAGTTCCAGATGCAAACAGCCCCCGAATACAAACTTGTCAATATCCTGCGAGAAGTAAGAACAGGAATTAGCTGGAAGTAACTAGGTCCATGATGTAGGGGTAAGGTCTGCTATACTCTACCCTCCTCAGACTCCACTTTGTGTGATTTCACAGGGTATTAAGAAATAAATAAAACATGCAGCTACAGTGATACTAGCAATAGGTCACTCCGACATTAAATAATTTAAAATGGAAAGCAAACATATCAGCTTAAAACTGAAAAGATAGGGAAAGTCCAATTACCATGGCTCCGTAGGATGTAGATCCACACACTTTACCCTTTCTGATCTTTGAGCAAGTTTCCTCTGAATCAATAATTACAGTCAGCACAAAATGCATTAGTGGCACATATATGAAGTATATAAACATTTTCAAGTACGCCAATTGAATAGTACCTTAATCTCCAATCTCAGAGGCTGAGTCATCATATTCAATTCGAGATTGAAAAAACACAAACAGGAAACAAAATTAAGTTAGTGAATAACAAAGTGACAGATCTCAAATTAACGAATAATAGACCTAACACTCAAAACTCATGAATACGAGACAGAATTTTGTTATCCTGGAGACGGTGATCAGTTACCGCAACCAAACCGAATCCGATTTGAATCAGATCTAAGCCGTAACGTAATGTTGAACAGATTGAAACTAACAGACTCACCATTTTCAGCGATGAATATGAGAACTCTCCGAAAGAGGAACCGAATCAGTGATTGAAGTAGCGGTAGAGATTCGCGTGAGATCAAATTGAAGCACGAATTAGCAGCAGAGATCTTCGAATTCCAATTGTTGAAGTGAGAGAAGGACGAAGAGAGATCAAGAGAGAGAAAATTAGTACTCCTAGAGGTTTAGCTCGTGTAACAGCGCAACCCCTGTAAAGCGAATGCAAAAGGGGGAATTTTATGAGGATGATCCTTTGTAGTTAAGAGTTACTTAATATTATCTGACCGAAAAAGAAAAAAAAGTTAATATTAGAATTTCCAATTTTGTTTTTGCTGTTTTTCACGTATGAGGTATACCTTTTGATCATTCTACGAGTTGTTTGGATTTATATGCTTTGTTAAAAAGAAAAAAAAACAATCGCAATCTTGCGGGACTCTACAAGGGATGTCCAACTGAGACTCTACAAAGAGTGTTCAATTTCAATTAGAATTCTTGGAGGCTACTCAACCCTAAATCCTAATTCATGATTATATATATGTTAGTACTATATTTTTTTTGAAAAGTCATCTCGAAATTCCACTACAAATTCTTGAAATATTCATAAAGATATCAAATTCAAATCATCTGAATTTGAGAAATACGCTACTAATGACCCTCGAGTTATGAAAATTAAGTTCAAATCATCCTAATTCGAGAAAGACACCACTGACGACCCTCGAATTATCGAGTTATGAAAATTAAGTCCAAATCATCCTAGTTCGAGAAATACGTCATTAACAACCCTCAAATTATAGAAATCAAGTCCAAATCATGAATTAAGAGAGGAACAAAATTGTACCCGCACTATCATTAATAAAATATTCATGTTTCTTAGGATTTTATTTATGTGGCTGATTCATTTTCCATATGTTTAAAATTTGTTGCAAACAATTTATTTTTAAATTAAAAAATATAAAAATAAACCAAAGATGTAAATTAAAATTCCTAACTTGTAAAGTTATAATAATAAACACATCCAAATAGGCTTTGGAGTAGCTTTTTTCTTCTCTTTTATATCATTTGGTAATTGGTACTATGAATATATATATGTTAATATTTGGCAATACAATTATGGTTAGCATATGAAAGACGCCACATAATAAAGCACTTGGGCTTAAATGTGTGAAACCAAGCTTTGACAGCAAATATGTGTTTAAACTTTATCCTTAAAACTTTTAAGTCTCTACAAGTTTCGCCATAGACACGGTATTATCATGTTAAGAAATTTGAGATGAGAGAAGATTGACTTGTACTCTATGGGCACCATACGAGCTCAGTGGGGTAGCAACAGCCATTCGGTGTTCCTTTTGTTGGAAAATTACATTATATATATATATATATATGTCAAATTCTACATTTAAGGGATGTATATATAAATGTGGACGTTTTTGACAAAAGCTATGTTTTTGGCAAAGTGGTAATGGGTGTCCATTTGAATATGAAAGCGTTCCAAGTTCAAACCCCAAATAACACAATAACAGGGTCCATAAAATTTGCTCAGATCACACTTTTTCGTGGTAGTAACACAGTGAGGTAAAAAATGAGAATGTATCAAATTAATTTTTGCGACCTTCCTATCTGTGTATGCTTTTATTTTCGCCATCATTCTTGGAATTAGAAAATGAGTAAATATTTTGACGAATTAGTTAGAAAGTTAATATCTCAAAATGTCATCGAATTATGAGAAATTATTTACTCTTGGCTTCTTATACAACATCAACTTTAATTCCAAGAAAATAAGTACAAGATAGACATAATGGATTCACAAGATCCTAGTACAAGTAATTATAAAAACATATTAAAATGGCAGAAACTAGAAAGCATAAAGAAAACATAAGCTTCTTCATATATATTGTCTCTCAATCTTCCTCAGGAGTTTCTGAACATACAATCTTTCCGATAATCATTCCTTCATCACAGCCAATTATGAGCCTATCAAAGAAAACAATAGTTTTGATTAGGAGAAAAAATTAACCGGAAAAGTAATTAAAGGTTACCCGTGTGTAGATAATAGAATCGGAGTACTAATTGAAATATGAAAATAGAAGAATTACTTGTGGAAATAGAAACTTACATGTGAGAACCTTCAAGGCTTGCAAATCCAATTGCCCAAATTCTCCCAAGTTCAGAGATTTGTGTGTTGAGTAAGCTGTTAATAACATATCGAGGAAATGAATGTCAAAATAAATCAAATTTACAGTATACACATTGTACTGTATTTGTTATGCAGGTTGTTAACATCCAAGTTGTTGATAATGAATCAAACTGAGAGAGTCAAAACATTTAGAAAGTTCGAATGTTCATCTATGAAACTTATTGCTGATTTACCGTAATAATGTTTGTTGCATCAGGTACTATCTCTACGATGAATTTTATCATGTTCAAGATCCTGATATGTATGTCGAATATATGTGATAGCATGAGCGTCTATGTTACCTGTAATTAGTAGCATCCCACACGCTAAATGTTCCATCCTCAGACCCTGTAAAAAGAGCAGGAAGTTCTGGATGCATTGCCAATGCAGAAATATTGTTCTTATGACCTTCAAGAATCTGGACACAAGTTTGATTTTGCAAGTCCCAGACCTAAAAAATCATAAAATAGTCAGCACGCAATATGCAGATACTTAAATAATTATCTCGCGGAAGAAATTTTGTTTGCAGCATACCTTAGCTGTGTGATCATCTGATCCAGTGATTAGATATTGTTTATCATCACAAGTTAAGAAATCAACACAATTGATCCCCTTCGAATGTGCTTCTATTTCGAGAATTGGATCAGAGGAGCTAAGATTCCACATCTGTTTTAAAAAGGAAATGAAAAGTGAATATCAATAGTCCAAAGTTTATAGTAAACCACAATATAGTAATGTGGTTATTTGAATATATATACCTTCATTGTGCAGTCAAGTGATACACTTGTAAACGTCTGGTTTTCTTTTGGATTGAAGGCCACTTGCATCACATAGTGGTTATGCCCCTTAAAAATCTGAGTACAAGCCCAGTCTTTTTCCCAGTCCCAAAGCTTTATCATCATGTCATCGGAACTTGACAGAACATAAGGAAGAGTAGGATGAACAGCTAATGATCTGATATAATCGTCGTGTGCTTTGAATTCCTTAGTCTTTTCCTCTGTTGTGTAGTTGTATACTCTAATGAAGTGATCATCTGATCCAACAACAATACTTTTTTCACGGGCGATAAACTTGGCTGACCTGACTGAGAAAAACAAACATTTATATTATTAATGCCTTGTCCAGGACTGATTGATGCTAGGAATCTGTGAATTGAATAAATAGTTATTACATAATATATATATATATACCTGGTGACTCTGAGACTTGATAGTTCTTCTCTACAGTCTGAAGAATCAAAGAAATGACAAAGTACTTAGTCGATAGAGGAAGAGATTTTCAATTCACATTTTCATCAATGACAGGTCATGAAACAATTGAACTTAATCATATAGCCGACCTTGTTGTACAGTTCAACAATAAGCTAGTATTAAAATTTTCTAGCTAATGCAAGGTTGCTTACTTGAGATTGGTAATTCCATATTTGTACAGTTCCTGTATACAAGCTCACTAAAATCCTGCAGGATCAACAACACAGTTATATTATAATATTCACCCATTTTTGTAAAAGCAGATTGATTTTTTTTATTTTTACCATGGCTCTGTTGGGTGGATCTCCAAGGCCTTGACCCTTTCTGATTTCTGGACATGTTTTTTCTGTGTCAAAAAAACATTGTTTTCAGTTTAATTTCAGTTATAATATGTCATGATTCAAATGATGCCAGAAAATTTACTGTAGTAGTACCTCAATTTCAATTGCAAAAGTCTGATGACACCGCGATATTTGATCCAACAGAGACGGAGGCCAAAGGAAAAGGAGCAATGAACAAAAAATAGTCGTCAGGATATATAAGATCACACAAATTGAATATTTGCAATTCAACAGGTACTAATGCAACATATAGATGTTATATGACCAAGTTTTATGAAGGTTATATATTGAGAATGCAAATGCTTCTTGAAAAATTTGACCAAACGAGCCATTAAAATAGAGTTTAAGTTATATACGTGTAATGAACTTTTTATATTGTCATGACATTCAAAATGAGTCCCATTGAGATACGAATAAGTAATCCTGAAAATAAGACATGTATGTTGTATATGCTACTTAACAAACAATATAATTATCACGATGATGTAAAGATGACTTATAACTTACCATTGTCTCGGACGTTTGAAAAGTTTAAAACCTTACTAACAAAAGCTTAACACTAAATGGAATTGGAAAAATGTTTTTCTTTGTTGTTGTTGTTGGAGTTGTGATTTACCTCTTTATATACCCAAGAATACTTTGCACTTAAGTTTTAAAGGAAGATACATGCATGTATAGTTGCCTCGTTTGACTTATATTTATTTGGACTGTCACATTCTTAATGATATCATACAAGCACTTGTAGCCGTTGATGATGATTTGTTGGCAGAATCAAGGGTGTGTATATGAAGTATTTATTGACTTGCAAACCATAATGAATTTGACAATGGAAATTACTAGGCAGTGACTATATGAAGAAATCGAAGAAGAATACTTTTTGAAAAAATAATATCTTCTACTTTGCGTGTTTTCTCTTTAAGGGTCAATTTTTATGTACAAATTTTGTATGTTAAGATAAGTTTTGCATGGACAAGTTCTCTTTATCAGATTCACCCATTGGACAATAAATAGTTGATGAAATATTTAAAATTTGTTAGCAATTTTGTTGTGCTAGTGTTACACAAGACGTACATCCATACTATATCTATTAATCTCATATGTAGTTTCAAATAATTACATACTATTTAATAATTATGTAGCAGAGTTGGAGGTAATACATTAAGATACACCACTCGTTAAAATTAGCTTAAAAATTTCCGTCGAGAATAATTGGCTACGGCCTACGGCAGACGAAGTTGAGGTTACTGCTATGCTAAAGGATAAAGCAGTCCAAAGTTCAAATTCTAGTAGGTACGCCACAAGGCCCATGGATCCATGATGTCAAGGCCTTGATCAACAAGTTCTAATGTGCATGTTGCTCTTGTAACTATCTGAAATTGGATGCTACAACACTTCAAGGCTGAGTTTTAATAACTTGTATAGATCAGAGTCAGACCTAATTAAAGTGGGATGAGAACACAATACTATATGGATATTGTTTTTTGACACATTATTTTGGTCATAAATTGGTCTTTGGAAGAAAAAAGAGATGCATGACATTTATATGAAATAACTATAATACACCATTTGAATCACCAATATGTGTGGTGGGATTTTTTACATTTATTTTTTCCGAAACAGAACCCCTTTTATTATTGCATCAACTAAGTATATACTTCAAACATATCTTTTGCATCCTGGATGATCCAACTTGGGAAAAACTTCTCCCTAGAGATTTCCTTCAACAAAGAGATAGAGTATCTAGCTAAACTATCAACTATTTTGTTCACAAATCTAGAAATATATATAAATTTGACATGACTAAACATGCTTGAAAGCTTCCAAATGTCTTCACACACTTCTATCTCCCATGAAGTTGTTACTCGTTTCTGAATCATATTAACAACATTGTCGTGGTAGCCTCCCATGGATAGGGAGCAATTCCCCTTTTAATAAGTCCTATACGAATATAACAAAAGTTTCACAGTTTATACTCAATTTGAAGGAACAATTTTATCAATCAAACGAACAATCAGTAAGAATGATCTTGGAGCGTACATATTTTTAAGCCTTTTAGTGGTGCTGCCATTTTCAAATTTTAGGTCTTGCTACCTTCAGTATTTTCGATTAAAAAATAAAGGTTAGTTCGAAATTTTTTAGGTCTCATTTCTTTTAAGAGGTAAAATTAACATCCTATTATACGTTTCGCGTTATTTATACATATTGAGAAAGTGAATGAATTAATGTCCAATTTAAGTAAAAAAATCAGTAAAGAATGATACTTAATTATAATACTAAACGATGCTAAAACACTAAACGCCTATAAATAAAATCAACAAAATCTATACCATCAACTAAATCTAATCGTGAGGGATTTTTTAATCACAATTATGGTCGACAAAAGAAACGGAAATTATCCAAAATGAGACAACAAGTCCACTCATGTTTTCTAATTTGTTTCTTTAAATAGACTAGACAAATATAACTTAAACATTTTATAGAACTTGTTAATTATTCCCTTCCAGAAGTGAAGAATATAGACATCCAAACAAGTCACTTTTCCCACTCTTGAGCTAATTAATAATCCCAAAAAAAGACACAAAAAGATTCCATTAATCATAATAATTCTAGAAGAAATACACTAAACTCTCTTTCTACTATAAGCTTCCTATCACTTTCAATTTAAATGCTTATCTTGTTGATTTATTGTGATGATTTTAAATACCAATATTATAAGTCTAATTAAGCTCTCTATAATTCCCAAACGTTAAATATGTGTGTCATAATTAGTTATATATTAACACTTCTGAACTATTCAAAATAGAAATTAAATTTAACTTCCGTTATGGGTCAAACATGTTCCCGACATTACATTTTTAGCTCAACCATCAAATTTAGCTCATTTGGTCTTCGTGGTCCAATCAGTTCTCATGCCCTTGCTCGATTACATGTACATCAACATGATATTAATGCAGACATAGGTTATGTAGCAAAACAATAAGGGCTATTAAGTGTCACAAAGGCATTCAATTACCACAACTCTCTCAAGAGTGGAGAACGTGTATAGACTAGTTAATTGACAAGGATCCAGCCATTTGTACTAGTAAAGTTGACTTCATGAGCTAGCTAGTTTTAGGGTGTGTTTGGTATGAAAGAAAACATTTTCCGGAAAATGTTTTTCAATTTTCTTATGTTTGGTTGGGCTAAATGTTTTGGAAAATGTTTTCCAAATCAACTCATTTTCCTCAAATTTAAGGAAAATGACTTCCCTTCTAAACTTAAGGAAAACATTTTCCAAAACTCTCTTCCAACTTCAAATTACAATTATTTTTTTGTTGAAAAAATCAATTTATTTTGTCCCTACCCTCAAACCACCCCCCAACCAACCCCCCCCCCTCCCAAAAAAATAAAATTTAAAGCTTGTTTTTAAATTCAATTTTTTTACCCCACCCTCATCCCTACCCCCACCCCCTCCCAAAAAAATATTAAAAATTGTTTTTAAAAGATATTTCTAATTTCAATTTCTTATTTTTTTACCCCCACCCACTACCCTCGCCCCCTCCCCCCATCAACCCCCCTATCAGCCCCCAACCCCCTTCAAAAAGAAAAAAAATCTTAGTTTGTTTTTAAAAAATATTTTCAACTTCAAATTTTTATTTTTTCATCCTGATCTCGATCACCCAACCCCCTCTCCGGTCACCCCCCCCCCCCCTCAACTCCCAAAAACAAATTGAGTTTGTTTTTAAAAAATATTTACAAATTCAAAATTTCATTTTTTTCACCCTACCCTCGACCCCCCACCCACCCCTAACCCCCCCCCCCCAAAAAAAAATAATAATTTAAGTTTGTTTTTAAAAAATATTCTCAACTTCAAAATTTCATTTTTTCATCCTACCCTTGACCCCCCACCCACCTCCTACCCAGCCCCCCCACCCACCCACCCCATCAGCCCCCCCGCCCCCCACAAAAAATTTAAGTTTGTTTTTAAAAAATATTTTTAATTTCAAAATTTCATTTTTTCACCCCTAGAACCCCCACCCACCCATCCCCTACCAGCCCCCCACTCCCCCTCCCCAAAAAAAATTCAAGTTTGTTTTTAAAAAATATTTTCAATTTCAAAATTTCATTTTTTCACCCCTACCCTCGACCCCCACCCACCCACCCCCTACCAGCCCCCCCCCCCCATCCCCAAAAAATAATTTTAAGTTTGTTTTTCAAAAATATTTTCAACTTCAAAATTTCATTTTTTCATCCTACCCTTGACCCCCCCCCCCACCCACCCCATCAGCCCCCCCCCCCCCCCACAAAAAATTTAAGTTTGTTTTTAAAAAATATTTTTAATTTCAAAATTTCATTTTTTCATCCTACCCTTGACCCCCCCACCCACCTCCTACCCAGCCCCCTCCCCCCCACAAAAAATTTAAGTTTGTTTTTAAAAAATATTTTTAATTTCAAAATTTCATTTTTTTCACCCCTAGAACCCTCGCCCACCCACCCCCTACCAGCCCCCCACTCCCCTTCCCCAAAAAAAATAAAAAAATTCAAGTTTATTTTTAAAAAATATTTTCAATTTCAAAATTTCATTTTTTCACCCCTATCCTCAGCCCCCACCCACCCACCCCCCTACCAGCCCCCCCACCCCCAAAAAATAATTTTAAGTTTGTTTTTCAAAAATATTTTCAACTTCAAAATTTCAATTTTTCACCCCTACCCTCGACCCCCCCCTTCACCCACCCCCTACCACACCCCACCCCCCCAAAAAAATTTAAGTTTGTTTTTAAAAACTATTTTCAATTTCAAAAATTATTTTCTACTCTAGTAAAAATAAAAGATATTTCTCAAAAATATTTTTCATTCATAAATCAAACACTAAAAATCTTTTCCGGAAAATATTTTCTACTCACCAACCAAACATGAGAAAATAAGTCAAAAATCAACTTGTTTTCCAGGAAAACATTTTCAATGGAAAACATTTTCCTTCATACCAAACACACCCTTAGTCGAAAAAAAGGGTTTCATTTTTTTTTGAATATATATGACTAATTATAATTATGAGTCATCAAAAGGTAAAATGAAAAATGGTATATTCTTGGAATAAACTTGTCCATTACGCTGCTAACAAGTAACAACCACCCCACCACCAGACGAAAGAACCGTGGGGGTGTTCTTTTTAATTTGTTAGATCTGTGTTACTTTCAACTTGGAGCCAGTTTGAATTGACTTATTTTAAGTATTTTTAAGTTAAAATAATATATTCAAGATATATATGGTACGTGTATTTAAATTAACTTATTTTAAGTGCTAACCATAACTATTCCACTTTTCTCCCCACCTCGAGACGAAAGAATCGTGGGGTGCTCTTTTTAATTTGTTATTTCCAACGTATTCAATAGGTTAATTAGGCCTCAAAGAGGACCCTTTTTTTTTATCCTTTTAAGTCCAAATAAACAAACTCCTAAAGAGAAAAGTGCACACGTTCCATTTATTTTTTAATCCTTTGGTTATAGTTAGCAGTGACAAATTCAAAATTAGAAATTTATGAACTTTGAGTTTTAGAAAAAATAACTTACTAGGTTCTAAACAAAGTCAGGTGCTTTAAAGAGAAAAATGCACACATTTCATTTCCCTTTTCTGTTCTTGTTAAATTATTTCCACATTAAATGCATTTCTTAATATAAATACAAAGTTTTAATTAAAATTACTAAATTATATCGAGCAGATAACTAGAACTCTAGCACAAACGAGTTGACTAATGCAATGTTTATGATATTATTCATGGTGGCCGGCCAATACCAAAGATCTCCACAAATCTCAAAGCACTTGACTTTTAATATACACTTTATTGAGTCAAATGCATAAGAAACAGACTCGATGGATCGATCAAGTTGGTTAATAATGCTGCAGGCAGCATCTGTTGTTCAAATTTGGGGTGCCAAAAACTATTTGGTTGTTGCTACTGCCTACTTGATTGGAATTGCTTGCCACGTGTACTGCATTTTATTTTCTTCTATCTCCATATTCATTCGAAAACATATCTAAAATATTTTGATATTTCGAATTTTATTTATGAATTGTTACAACCTAAAACGATGCAAAAACCGACGAAGGGGTAGGTCCTAAAAATCTAGGGAAAACTGATCCTATCCGTCGTTTTATTTAATTTTATTTTTTAATAGAAAATTAATTTAATCCCTCGTTTTATTTTACAAAATTAATGGACAAGGTTGATTTTTGAAGTGAAAAAAGATGGAAATATTTCATCAAAATGTATGTGTGGTTGAGTTGTAGAATTGTCAAAAATCATAAAAAAAATAAAAAAAATACTTGGGTTAGATTCCAAGTAACTATATTTTTTATGTATTTCTTTTTTTGAAAACCCTGATCCTTTCATACACAGGGTAAAATGGAAAAAAGCTACAGTTTTTTTTCTTTTTAAATGACGAATATTTAATTTTAACAAAGAGTGTAGTATTATATAACAAGAGTACAAGACAACCACATTTTAGCTTCCCATTGTCCCTCCAAAACTTATGATTTATAAATATCCTACAACCAAAGTAGGCACAAGAAGTGTTTAGAAACGCCACTGCATTTTTTCTATTTTATATCAATCCACAACAAACTTTTTTTTTTAATTCGGTATTCGAAGTCCGTATTAGAATTTTAACTAAATTTTAATTGATCACCGCATGACTCATTTGGAGAATTTTTTCCATATCCAGAGCTAGCTCAAATTCGAGATCTCTGGTTAAAGAATAAAACAGTCTCGCCACTGCAACATTTCCCAACAAACTTAATTCCTCCTCTCAAATACTCCCAAGTCCCATCAAACACTAACTAATCTTACATACTATGTAACTTACTACATGTTTACCGTTAGTTTGATCACATAAAATGTACGTGTAAAACAGGTAGCTCATGCGTTTTTTGTATTTTTAGTTCAATAACTACTAATTCAGTTTACGTGACGTAATTTGTACATGAACTTTATAATTTGCCAGTTATGAATGAAATAACTAATTTATTTATTACTCCCTTTATTTTATAATAGTTGTTTACTATTGACTTGACACATGAATTAAGAAGCCGTAATGATAAGAGTAATTTTACCAAATCACTCTCATTAAATATATGTCATCTAATTATTGAAAATTGAATAGTAATATTTAATAACAAGAGTAAAATAGACGACACAGAATGATAAAATTTTATTGGTTTTATAAACTGAATAAGTGTTGTTAATTAAACAACCTAAAATAGTACAGTGGACAAATAAAGATGGACAGAGCAAGGGCGTAATAATTAGTGAGATTTCACAATTGACCAAATTATGATCCTAACTATAATTAGGCCAACAGAAAAGATCCCATCCCATTCAACTATGACTATATATCAATTTGGTGAAATTCACTTTTGCCCAATAATTCTCTTCCTTTTCTTCAAATAAAAATATGTTGTTAAAATAATCATGTAGGTGTTGAGTCCTGTTTTGTTGTGCAAACCAAAAAAGTGACAGGTTTCAGTTATTTGCTACTAAATCATTAATTAACATTCGAGTCTTTTATTATTCTCAATACCATATATCAAATTTTGGTAATACATGTTATATACTTGAATACTTTGTACACTAGTCTCTTCATGGTTAAGAAGTACGATATATATAACGGGGACAATGACTAGACAGTAGACATATAGTCGTTGTCCCCGTTACTATAATATATATGTAGTGAAATATGGTGGTGGATGTTTTCAATAATTGTGTGAATTAAATTCTTCTAATTTTTTATTTTTTTAAAGAAGGCAACTTATATATAGTTTTGAATCATACATAACTCATAAGCAATGTTTCAAAGAATCACCTTGGATGAACCCACATTTAAATATGGTCTTTGTGTACTTATCAATTTAATTTGTGAAGAGTATTGCCTTATTGGTTCAATATTTTCTCACATTAATTGAAGAAATGTTATCTCTTAATTATGAGTATGCTTTTAAAATTGAATTCAATCATCAATTCATTTTTTCTTATACGGTGTTGGATCACCTAGATCCACACTTCGTATTGTTGGTTTACTCGAGGTTAAAGTGTACAAGTATATTGTTCACGTACAAAATATATTTTGTATTATAACTATAAATTTCTCACTTTAATTTTCAGTCTTACTATAGTTAAATTATGGATTTTGACGTAAGCAACAGGTGCATGTAAATTCATGTTACTCCCAATCTTAGGCGTTCGAGAATGAGATCATTACTCTTTCTGAGTTTATTTATGTGTTTTAGTTTTATTTTGCAGTCGATAATAAATTGTGTTTAATATATTAAAATACTATTTGAATATTATGATCTTTAATATGTAATGTTTATAGCATGTTGAGTATAAATGGTTACTAAAATATATAGAAAGTAACAATATTTTTTAAACAAGATTAAAAGTAAATGTAAGACAAATACTTCTTCCATTCACTTTCACTTGTCCAATTTGGACTTTGGCCGTCCTTAAGAAATACTCATGTAAATTGATGCATAGTATTAGATCTTGAGAAATAATTTAGGGAATAAGTAATTAAAGTTGCAGATACAAAAAAAGGTTTTTTTTGTTTTTTTTTATCTGATCAAAGTAACAAACATAAAAGTAAATATACATTTTTAATATAATAAACAATTAAAATTCAACGAAAGAGTAAATTAAAACGGATGGAGTACTAAATTTGGGATGTTTGATTAAGCTCAATATTGTCCATTCACTTGCGGTTTGCCCCTTCTATTCCCCTTTTCCAAAGTATAAATAATTGAATACATGCTACGCTATTTTGATCATGCATTAAAGCAAAGCGTAAGTTAAATCTATACGTTCTTCCTCTCTTTTTTTTTTTTTTTTGTCCTAGATTTTCAATATGTATATATGTTGAATTTCCTTCGTATTTTTGTATTTCTACGTTTTTATATTTTGAATCATCTTATTAAAAATCATAGTTTTATCACTACATTTCAATCATAATTCATACACACCAAAATGCATGTTATGTCTACTAAAAGTATAA
The DNA here is from genome assembly GCF_900185275.1 of Solanum verrucosum. Taxonomy (NCBI): domain Eukaryota; kingdom Viridiplantae; phylum Streptophyta; class Magnoliopsida; order Solanales; family Solanaceae; genus Solanum; species Solanum verrucosum. The sequence goes on along the minus strand of NW_026020014.1, from coordinate 99,615 downwards.
AAGTGTTTTAAATTCTAATGAATTCAGTTGGAATTGGCTATACGAATCATTTATATCTCTTTTGTTATATTCAAGCTATTTTTCAAAGGTTCAACATAGAAAAATGTTAACCTAGCTGCTATAATAAAAAAGTCATCTTTTATTTTAGGTTTGGGATTAGCTACGTTTGCCTCAGGACAAAATGTTAATTACCTTAAATTTCTTAATCAAGAGTCTTGGCCACTCATTAGTCAATTTAACCATTTTTCGGTTTAATTACAGTTGTACTAATATATGATAAAGTCATAATAATTTTTTTTGTGAATGAGAATAGAGAAATGTGTCTGTTATTAATCTTTTTTTTCATCATAGACTCATTATCTATCTAGTTTAGAATTGATGCATTACTGTTTATTATACGATAAAGTCATAATAATACCTAAACTAATTACGTTGGTATGCCTTAACCTACATTCCCTTCCATAATTTCCACTTTAATGAAAAATAATCTCATTTAAGAAATTTATTTGTAGAATCTCATTAAATCATACTAACCTAAGATTATTAAATAGAATATCGTGTGTTCGCTCTTTACCATATATAAAACACAATATTTTAGTGAATAAGAATAGAGGAGTGTGTCTCTTATTGAACTTTTTCCATTATAGCTAGGCTTATTATTCAATAATATTGAGTTTCAAATAGTACATTATTAGTTGTTACATTCTTTCAAAATTTCTAAATTATCAAACAAAACGTCATGTGTTTGCACTCACTTTGCCACAAATAAAAACATGATATATTTTTTTAAGAAGGCAACTTATATATAGTTTTGAATCATACATAACTCATAAGCAATGTTTCAAAGAATCACCTTGGATGAACCCACATTTAAATATGGCCTTTGTGTACTTATCAATTTAATTTGTAAAGAGTATTGGTTCAATATTTTCTCACATTAATTGAAGAAATATTGTTTCGTAATTATGAATTAGCTTTTAAAGTTGAATTCAATCATAAATTCATTTTTTCTTATATGGTGTTGAAGCTAGATCCACAATTTGTATTGTTGATTTACTTGAGGTTAAAGTGTACAAGTATATTGTTCACGTACAAAATATATTTTGTATTATAACTATAAATTTCTCACTTTAATTTTCAGTATTACTATTGTTAAATTATGGATTTTGACGTAAGTATCAGGTGCTTGCAAATTCATGTTACTCCCAATCTTAGGCGTGCGAGAATGAGATCATTACTCTTTCTGAGTTAATTTATGTGTTTTAGTTTAATTTTGCAGTCGACAATATATTGTGTTTAGCATATTAAAATATTATTTAAATTTTATGATCTTAAATATGTAACGTATATCGCATGTTGAGTGTAAATGGTTACTAAAATATATAGAAAGTGACAATATTTTTTTAAACAAGATTAAAAGTAAATGTAAGACAAATATTTCTTTCATTCACTTTCACTTGTTCAATTTGGACTTTGTCCGTCCTTAAGAAATACTCATGTAAATTGATGCATAGTATTAAATCTTGAGAAATAATTTAAGGAATAAGTAATTAATGGTGCAGATACAAAAAGTATTTTTTATTTTGATTTGATCAAAGTAACAAGTAAAACTAAACATACATTTTTAATATAATAAATAAGTAAAAGTGAATGAAAAAGTAAATTTAAATGGACGGAGTACTAAATTTAAGGATGTTTGATTAAGCTCAATACTATCCATTCACTTGCGGTTTGCCCTTCTTTTCCCCTTTTCCAAAGTATAAATAACTGAATAAATGCTACGCTATTTTGATCATGCATTAAAGCAAAGCGTAAGTTAAATCTATACGTTCTTCCTCTCTTCTTTCTTTTTTTTTGCTAGATTTTCAATATGTATATATGTTGAATTTCTTAGGTAATTTTATACTTCTACGTCTTTATATTTTGAATCATCTTATTAAAAATTATGATTTTGTTACTGCATTTCATTTCACTTATACATAAATGCCAAAATGCATGTCATGTCTACCCAAAATATTAAAAGTGTGTTAAATTCTAATTAATTTAGTTGGAATTGGCTACACTGTTATATTCAAGCTATTTTTCAAAGGTTCATCATATAGAAAAATGTTAACCTAGCTACTATAATAAAAAGTCATCTTTTATTTTAGGTTTGGGATTAACTACGTTTGCCTCAGGACAAAATGTTAATTACCTTAAATTTCTTAATCAAGAGTCTTGGCCACTCATTAGTCAATTTAACCATTTTTCGGTTTAATTACAGTTGTACTTATAATATATGATAAAGTCATAATAATACTTTTTGTGAATAAGAATAGAGAAGCGTGTCTGTTATTAAATATTTTTCCATCATAGACTCATTATCTATCTAGTTTACAATTGATGCATTACTGTTTATTAGATGATAAAGTCATAATAATACCTAAACTAATTACGTTGGTATGCCTTAACCTACATTCCCTCCCATGTACTTTCCACTTCAATGAGAAATAATCTCATTTAAGAAATTTATTTGTAGAATCTCATCAAATCATATTAACCTAAAATTATTAAATAGAATATCGTGTGTTACCGCAGATAAAATACAATATTTTAGTGAATAAGAATAGAGGAGTGTGTCTCTTATTGAACTTTTTCCATTATAGGCTTATTATTCAATATTGAGTTTCAAATAGTACATTATTAGTTGTTACATTTTTTCAAATTTTCTAAATTATCAAACAAAATGTCATGTGTTTGCACTCACTTTGCCACAAATAAAAACATGATATTTTTTAATAAGGATAAAAGGAGCATCCCTGTTAGTAATGTTTTTCCCTTGTACTCATTATTCTTCAAATTTCAAATGGTGCATCATTTAGTTGTTACATTCTTTCAAAATTTCTAGCTTATTAAACAAACATCACGTCATGCGTTCGTATTCTATCTCATATAAAATTATGATATTTTAGTGAATAATAAGAATAAAAGATCGTGCTTATTATTTTTAAAAAATCATTGTAGACTCATCATCCCTCGAATTTTAAATGGTGCATTATTAGTGATTCTTCCAAAAATTCTAAATGAGGAAAAGTGATAAAAAAAAAAATCTTGAAAAAGAAACAAAATTTTGTCCTCTCAAAGTTTTTATACAACTTACTCACATTTTAAACAAAAATTCTATTTATAAATATAATGTCATGTTTTTGGCTTTCTGCCATGAATAGAATTATGATATTTTAGTGGTCAAGGATAAAGGAGCATGTCTATTACTAATTTTTTCCATTATAGACTCATTATTAATCGAATTTTGAATGGTGCATCATTATTGATTCACCCAAAATTCTAAATTATTAATAAAGAGGAAAAGTGATAAAGAAAAATATATCTTAAAAAAATAAAATCTTGTCCTCTCAAAGTTGTTACACTACTTACTCACATTTTAAACAAAAATTATATTACGAAACAAAACGTCATGTGTTTGTATTCTACCATGAATAAATTATGATGCTTTAGTGGGTAAGAATAGAATAGCATGCCTATTACTAATTTTTTCCATCATAAACTCATTATTCATGGAATTTCATATCAATATTTTTAAAAAGAAAAAAAAAATCTTTACCTCTCAAAGTTATATTATACTACTTACTAGCACCACTTCACATTTTTATTCATTTAAAGTATTTTTCTTTTTAAATAAATAACATGTACAGGCGCGTTGGACGGATATTTTAAACTTCCCCCTATAAAAAGGAGCATTGTGTTCATTTCCATTCAAATCAACACAGATCAAGTAATTTTCATTCGTTCTTCTCCGATCCAAAACTGAAAAACTAACCCAATACACATTTTCCCCAACTTATTGTTCTTGAACCAAATTCGTTAAAATTAAAACAAATAAAAAATGACTTTGAATTCGATTAAAGTGGAAGATTCATCTGGAAATACAAATGACGGAACAGAGGCTTCGTCTTCGTCTTCGCAATCGAACGGTGTACATAAGGTATGTTTGCCGCCTCACCGGACGACATTTCAAAAACTCCGGCATAGATTGTCGGAGATATTTTTCCCAGATGATCCACTTCACAGGTTCAAGAACCAAACGACGTTGAGGAAATTTGTTTTGGGTTTACAGTTTTTCTTCCCTGTTTTCGAATGGGGACCTAAGTATAATCTTATGCTTTTAAGATCTGATATTATTGCCGGCATTACAATTGCTAGCCTTGCTATACCTCAAGGAATCAGTTATGCTAAACTTGCTAATTTGCCACCTATTATTGGGTTATGTAAGTTCCACTTCCATCCCTCTTTTTTTTTTTTTTTTTTTGTTGTTTTTCCCTCCAAATTTTTTTCGCCACTAAAACAATCTTTTTTTTTTTTTTTGCTTGACAAAATTATACGGTGTATATATGTCAAATGTTACATTTTATATATCTGTATCAGCATTAGATATTGAATCTCCTTTCTCTGTTTGGAATCTTTATATTAAGGCAATTGTTGCATAAAGTGGTCATGAAAAATTATCATTTGTATATAGGTAAAATATATATATATACTTTTTGTGACGATTTAAGGCAATCAATGAAAAAATTTCATTTCTTCTAACACATGGTCACTGCTAAAATTATTACTTACTATATAGTTACGTAGAGGTTTGTTATATCATTAGGATTGGTAAGGTAAGGCAAGGCCTAGCCTCTCTTGTACTTATTCATGGTAAGGATTTTATTAATAAAAGATCGCTAGACGCTCTGTGTAGTACAAATTGTTTATTTTTTTCTAAAAAAAGCATGTTAAATGTTGCTTTACTTTTGTGACAACTAATACAATTGTCACGTAAACTCGTCGTCATGAAAAGTTCTTATTATTTTCCCCTAATTACTAGGGGTGTGCATTCGGTTTTTCGGTTTGGTTTTACACTATTCGGTTTGGATTTTCGGTTTTTGGTTTTGTAAAAATGTAACCCAATCCGATCCAAAATAAATTTGGTTTGGTTTGGTTTTCCTCTATTCGGTTCGGTTTTTTTCGGTTTGGTTATTCGGTTATGTCAATAATTAATAATATATATAACCAAAGTAATAATATTTAATCCCTTAAATATACTTTCTAATATAAATCATAAGTAAAACTTAAAACACACTACTTATAAGTATACCTATTATAGATGTAATTCAAACATAAAATATAAACGTAATCATCATGAAAGGCAATAACCAAAAAAGGACAAAAGTGGTTAACTCCAACTTAATTCTAAACCTAAACATTATATATATATATATATATATATATAATTCGGTTTTTTTCGGTTTTTATTTTTAAAATCCAAAACCAAACCAAAAAACCAAACAAAGTAATTTATTAATCCAAAACCAATCCGAAAAACCAAAAAACCAATCCAAATAAAAATTCGGTTTGATTTGGTTTGGTTATTCGGTTTAATCCGAATAATGCACACCCCTACTAATTACCTCTAAAACATGTTTGCCGTTAAAACTATTATTTACTAGGTAAAAATGTCACTTTTTGTACAATTAAAACTATTATTTACTAGGTAAAAATGTCACTTTTTGTACAAATTAAATTTAAATATTTTGTGGAGAACCTACCTTTACTTTTTGTGACGACCAAAGAATTGTCACGTAAAGTAATTCCCTAATGCATGGTCGCTACTAAAACTATTACTTACTATGTACGAATGTTGAATTAAATTTTGAATATCCCTAGCGAGGAAACTTAGTTTTTGTGACGCTAAGCCGATTGTCAGGTAAAGTCGTGATGAAAAAAAATCTCATTTCTTGTATTGTGTAGTGATTAATATATGTATGATGAAACTAATAAATTTTGTGTGACACAGATTCAAGCTTTGTTCCCCCATTAATATATTCAATTTTGGGAAGTTCAAGACATTTAGCCGTTGGACCAGTATCCATAGCCTCACTTGTGATGGGAACCATGCTCAGCCAAGCAGTTACATACAGCAAAGAGCCAGCTTTGTATCTTCAACTTGCTTTCACAGCAACTCTTATTGCAGGATGCTTGCAAGCTGCAATGGGTTTTTTCAGGTATACTACAATCTTCATTAACTATTTCCATTGTCAAGAGGTCTTAAACATATATAAATACGTGAAATGTGAGGGTTGCTCAGTTGGTTGAGGCCTTCCGTCCTTCACTTGTGGTGAAGGATCGAATCGAATATCTCTCCCTCTCCCGCCAAAAAATAAATGAAAATACACACAACAAAAAAAATGAGTTTTCAAGTGTAGGTAGTATTGGTTATGTTGTTGTAAAAAAATACTTCTTCATATGAGATTTGAGTATTTAATTTAAAGGTCTAAAATATTTCTTGTTGAAAAGATAGATGGTTTTTCTTTCTTTTTCTTTTATACTTTTTCTGTCTCAATTTATATGAGTTAATTTGACTTGACACAGAGTTTAAGAAAGAAAGTCTTTTGAATTCTGTGATCTAAAATGAGTCATAGATATTTGGGTGGTTAGAAATCATTTCATTAATGGTAAAATGAGCATTTTGAAGTTAAATTGTTACTAAATATAGAAATATGTCATTTTGTTGAGACTGAATTGAAAGAAAAGTAAGTCATATAAATTGCAAATTTCTCTAGATTTTCTTTGAGATGGAAATGGACTTAACATTCGATAACTTGCAGGTTAGGATTCATCATTGATTTTCTGTCGAAGGCTACTCTACTAGGGTTCATGGCTGGTGCAGCAGTGATTGTCTCTTTGCAACAACTGAAAGGATTGCTAGGGATAGTCCACTTTACAAACAAGATGGAAATAATACCTGTTTTGACCTCGGTTTTCGAAAACAGAAATGAGGTTAGAACCCCCCTCCAATAATGCGTTGAGTCATATATCACGAGGACCCAAAAAATATGTGTATTGATTATTTTGCAACATCTGTTTGCAGTGGACTTGGCAAACAGTTGTTATGGGTGGTTGTTTCCTCATGTTTCTGCTGACTGCAAGGCAAATAGTAAGTGTTTTTTGGCTTATGTGAATGAGAAAGTTGCATCTTATTGTTCACTTCTAAAACAATGTTCTTCCATACAACAGAGTGCAAGAAATCCAAAACTTTTCTGGGTTTCCGCAGCAGCTCCATTAGTATCAGTTATTCTCTCAACTGTCATAGTTTACCTAATAAAAAATGAGACACACGCGATTCCAACTGTGAGTAATGTTACATGCTTCGTTTCTACTTCCATCCCTTTTTCAATTTAGACGCGAGCATGAGACTAAATATACTTAATTTTGTTGCGCAGATTGGACACTTGCCTAAGGGGATAAATCCACCATCAGTGAATAAGTTACATTTTGGTGGCCCTTTTATGGCTCTTGCTCTCAGAGTTGGCATTATAACTGGAATCTTAGCGCTCACAGTAAGTGAAAACGAACTACTGTCTACTGCTAACATTTTATATCGTCAAAGAAAGAAAGAAATGCATCACGGAGATTAGTGAACTGACCTATATAACCCCTGCAGGAAGGGATTGCAGTAGGAAGGACATTTGCTGCTATGGAGAACTACCAAGTTGATGGTAACAAGGAAATGATTGCTATTGGACTCATGAACATAGTTGGCTCCTGTGCTTCCTGCTTTGTCACCACAGGTACAAACTAAGCAATATTCTTCTTTTCATATTTTGCTTTCACAGATCACGGGTTTTAGTTGTCTTTAGGGTGTCAAATAGGCGAGACAAAACTTACTTGAGCTGAAATGAACTAAAATTCAATGTTGCAGGGTCATTTTCTCGATCTGCTGTAAGTTACAATGCTGGAGGAAAATCTGTTGTTTCAAATATAGTAATGGCAGCAACTGTGCTTATCACCCTGCTGTTTCTCATGCCGTTGTTCCATTACACCCCTAACGTCATCTTGGCAGCAATAATTATAACAGCAGTGATCGGGCTAATTGATTATCAAGGTGCATTCCGTTTATGGAAAGTTGACAAACTAGACTGCATCGCGTGCTTGTCTTCCTTTTTTGGTGTTCTTTTCATCTCAGTGGCTATTGGCCTACTCATAGCAGTAAGCAGCTTCTCCTCATAAATCTCAATCCCTACCTCGACGTTTCTAACTTCTCATATCTAATAATGTACTATAATTTTTGTTCATGAAAACACTTCAGGTCGGTATTTCAGTTTTCAAGATCCTATTACATGTTACAAGGCCAAATACTAATGTCCTGGGCTACATTTCGAGTACTCGTTCATTTCAAAGCCTAAGCAGATACACCACTGCTGTTAGGATTCCTTCTTTCCTTATCATAGCTGTTGAGGCTCCTTTCTACTTTGCAAATTCTACCTACCTACATGAAAGGTAAGTTTAACCTTCAAAGTTGTTGAATATTTTTTACATTAGAGTCGTATCAACCAAAAGTTAGCAACTAATACAACTACAGGACATTGAGATGGATTCGAGAAGAGGAAGACAGGATCAAAGCCAACCAAGAACCACCAATCAAATGTGTAATTCTTGACATGACAGGTTGGTTCGAAAAACAGAACATATCTTCTGTCATGTTTTCTTTCGCGAGTAATCTAACATGTCTAGTAACAAAAAATTTGGGGGTTTCTTTCTGCAGCTGTGACAGCTATAGATACTAGTGGCATTGATACAATATGTGAACTTAGAAGAATACTTGAGAAAAGATCACTTAAGGTAAAAAAATCTTTCATCTGTCAAGCTTTTGTTTTCACGGTTTCTTTCTTTTGTTGATTGTTTATGCTTTTAATTGTCTACTGTTGCAGCTTGTGCTGGCAAATCCAGTTGGAAACGTTATGGAAAAGCTGTTTAACTCGAATGCTCTTGAGGCTTTTGGGTTAGACGGATTATATCTAACAGTTTCTGAAGCTGTGGACGATATTTCGTCTTCTTGGAAACCTGAAAAGGGGCCAGCTCAACCACTAACTATATGAGATTTGTACTATGGATGGAGAGAAGAAGAAGGATTAATAAACTGAAGTTTTGGGAGGAATTGATTTGTGTTCTAAGCTCTTCTAAGAAGAGAATTTTGATGTATATTATCTTTATCTAGGATGAGAGAAAGCATATCCATGAATGCAACCCTTGTTTGTATATAATAATTTAGGAAACCACTATCTATCTTTTTTTCTGTTTTGAGAATAACAATTATTTTTACTTGTCTGGAAAAATAAGAAGAAACTAAAAACTACTATTAAATATTAATCAGCAGATTACTCTTCACTGCCCTTCATCAATGTCTAACCTAGGTGTGGCATCAAACAATTTTCAATTACAGCATCAGAAGAACATTGACTGCAAGACTTATCATGCAATTTCAGATTAAAAAGTCTTCGAATAACAAAATGCTTTATGAATGCTTAAAATCTACATATACCTTGCCAAACACTGTCGTCCCATTAGAATTTGTTACGTCATTCTAAATCTCCTCAAGTTGTACATAAAATGTCTAAGCACAGCTCTGCTTAGCATGTTTCCTGTTCTGTTCTTCGATCTTCAAAGACAATCGACATGACTTTGCTGCCAGCAAAAGAAATAAATCTCCTCTATGAAGCTTTAGATGTCAGATCAGAAGAGAGACTTGTGAGCACCATCACAGAATCAGTAAGACAATTGTTCTTGCTGTTGCACTTCAACTCACTCAAACATCTACACATTTTAATCAGGACCCTATTTAGTTTTTGTCCAGACCATATGTCATTTGAACTTCCAATAGATGCAAAAAAATCATAATATACTAGAGGCATATAGTGGTGAGTCACTCTTCTGATATGTGTGATGACTAGTTGTCAAATTAAGATTTTCTTTTTTTGACAAGTAAAGGTAATTTTATTTCATAAAAAACAGTACCAAGATGATACAGCAGATTAGTACAAACAATTAGTTACTGGAACTAGATCCCTTATATCTGGAGGAGAATTCCAGCATAGCATCAAAAAAGGCATTACACCAAATCTTAAGATGCTGAATAAATCTATTATTTTACAAAACCAATGTTTCCTCCCTACCCTTAAAGCACCTACGATTTCTTTCAAGCCATATTGTCCACACGATACAAAGGGATTTGCTCATCCATGTCTTCGTTTGCCTTATCCTCACTGACTGACCCTGCCAATCATAATTTAGATTCTCTCAGTTCAAATTGAGATTTTCTATGAACAAGCCTAACAGATAACTACAATAAAGTCGAAGGAGAACTACAACAAATGGCAGCTAATATTCTTATTCTGTTTTCTGAAGCTCACTGTTGCACCATTATGACAAATGCTAAAAATATATACACTGCTTTTGGGAAGTGGGATAAAACCCGACCTGACCCTATTCAAGCTGAAAACAGAATTATCCAGTGTTGTTAAAAGCACATGTTAATTGCTCTATGTAATTTATGCCAAACTAGCAGTATGCCAGTATCCATCAACAGCACCACTTTCTTCTACTTCGCCTCACCTCACCTCCCCTTCTTCTTTCTGCCTTTCTATCAATTAACAAGTTTATTACTGCAACTATTGCTCTAATTTATTGGCAAATCTAGTGCATCACATATTTGTACCCAAATAACAGAGAGAAGCACAAGATGTTCATAAATCATACATGCTATCTCATTTTTAGCCTATAAAATGACAAGCTACAGTCTAAGCAGTAAGCACCCATGAAAGAAGTTTCACAAAGTCTACTAATATAGTAGAAGAGATTGACAAAGATCTTCATACTCTATAGTCTGTGCAATGGAAAAGAAAAATGAGGTGTTAATAACCTCTAGTGAGATCCAATAGCTAAAGCATAGATATCTCAAGCACTTCAACTTTAGAATACAAATAAATGATCCAAAACTAAAAGAGAAACAACAGTAGTTAGCATCATAATCAAAGAAGCAGCAATAATCAGGATCCTAAAGAAAAGACAAAATAGTGTGTAGAGTTGAAAGATGCCAGAACAAACTGATAGTGTTCAGGGCAATGATATGGAGAGATGATATAATGGGAGAAAGCTTTCTCAGTCAGAAATTATTCAAAATGGAGGAAAAGGAGCTTACTTGATCGAAATTTTGAAATTGGAATTTCGCGTAATTCACGTCTTATGCACAAGTATTCACCTAACAATGCCATCACTGCAAGCCCGGTAACATTCACAACCCACCACGTTATTGAAGAAGGCCAACCTCCATAGACAATACATATTAAAAGATGGACGATGTAGAGTGTTGCTGAAAAATCTAAGCACTTCTTTGCCCTCTCAATCAGATAAAGCAAAAAGGCAGCTCTGCATATTGCAACAAAAATATTCAATTATGCATGTTGAACCAGATTTATTGGAAAGTTAGGAAGTCGTTCACAGAATATAGATTTTCTCAGCGGCAACTAGCATGCGCATAAAAAGTCAAAATGGAAGTACAAATTAGAAAGATAAAAAGTATTATTTCCATATCATTGTCCACTCCTTTTTTGGCATATTTACGGTTGCATCTCCAATTTCTTTACTTCCCAAGTGTAAGTTCTTCACCGTTTCTTTTATCTTTTCCCCAACTCTTAAGTCCACCAAACATAAGAATAGAAGATATTGTAAAACGACTCAACCAGTTAAATAATTCAACGTCAATGATCATATTAATATGATGTAAAACACTGATCCAATCTCTTTAAACTCACACTGCTGAAAACATTATTATGTATGGACAATCTCTTTAAACTCCCATTGCTACACTTATTATGTATGGAGAACCTCACCAAACATATCAATGCCCAAAAAAAGTTAAGACTGCTTTCAATCAGTAATAGAAGACACAGTCAAAGATGACAATATATGATTTTCAGCAGGGAAGTCTTCCCAATTCAGATTCTTCTTTTGTTCCAGCTTGGGTCATGGGAAGGTGGATTTATGGAGCTAAACAATCATTTCTACTTAGTTATTTTCTTAACTATGCATCTATGCCCAGCATTAAGAATATTGTCCCAACATTAATTTAGATCCAAAAAAAAAAGAAAAAAGCAAAGAACTTGCTAAAACAAAAGCTTCAACTTTATGGAGAAGACACAAAAGAAGGAAAAAAAAAGCAGAAATCTCACCCTGCAAGTGAACTGAGAATAAATGAGGCAATGACGCACCATCCAGTGACGGTGGAAGCAGTAACAGTAGCATAATCAAAGAAATATACAAGACTAATTCGAGAAACACGAGTTCCAACAAGAATTGTCATGAATATCCCCAGCGTCAAATAGTATAGACATTGAAAACACACAATCTGCGCAACAATAAGCCATGGATCCCACACTGCCGTTCCATAGAACATGACTTTTTCGATCCTCTTTCACCAATAATTCCAATTCCTCTAAAAATTGCACCGAACAAACAATCAATTGATTGAGTAAATTCAAAGCAAAGAATAATTTAACAGCACTATAATCAGAAACCCTAATTTCGGCGGAAATCTGAGAAATTGAGCTGATGGAAAGTAAGATCAAAATTCTGAATCTGAAAAAAGAGCATAACAAGGATGAGTTCGGTGGCAATCGTCTCCGGTCTCCACCTAAACTCTTTTTCTTTGTAAAAGCATCGTCACAACCACATAACATTTTGTTTTATTTTATTTTTACATTTTTAAAGTTAAAATAAATTAAATATTTAAAATTCAAATATTTGAAAAATATTATAAATGAGTAATTTTTTTCCATAATAATACAACAACATATTAAGGAGATTTGACAAATGTGAAATGTATGCATACATTATTTCTGTTTTCATAGATAAAATTCATATAATTTGAAACAAAAAAAGTGAAAAATGACACATATTTTACGGCTTCATTGGCCTATAGACTTTTCGATGTTGAAATTTTTGAACCCGAAACCCATAAGAATCACTCCATTCCGATCTCTAGAACTCCCGATATGCTCAAAATATCAAATGAACACAGTTTGAGATTTTTATAACAGTACATGGCTGTTATGCACCAAAAAAACAGCAGTTGATATTTCACTAAAAAGGCCGCAATTTCCTCATTCTTTTAATTGGAATTACGAACATGAATATTTGATTGTTAGGTCTGCAAAGCAAAAGGGTTGGTAATTGTATTAAAGACATCTAATCCAAATAAATTTATTTTGTAGAAACTTCTCCAGAATTTTGTATTGCTATTGTTGCTGTAAATAAAGAGTTGGATATATACCAACATGTGAGACCGCATAGCGCAGTGGATTAGCGCGTTTGACTTCGGATCAAAAGGTCGTGGGTTCGACTCCCACTGTGGTCGACACTTTTAGCTGATTATTGTGTTTTCCACTTTTTGTAAGGAAAGATGGTGGTATCAGCTACATTTTCATTTTTATTACTGATAACATGGCACTGATAAAGTGCTTTACATTTTGTTACAATACAATTCATTCCAAATTTCGTGCATGAAAGCTGCAACATTGACTGAACATCAAGAGATGAGCCATTTGTTTCAGCAACTTCTCCCCTGGAAATGTACACTCAAAGTCACAATACAGCTTGTTCAAATGGCAATGTCCTAATTCCGGCCTCTCTATTAATATCGCAAACAAATGAGTCAGGGACAAAAAATTAAGAAGATTATGTCATTCAGAAACAGCCAACTATGACTCCTCTTGCTTAGCAGCAGTCTTCCTCCTCCTGGTAGTTTTCTTTGCTGTTACTGTTGCCTTTACCTTTTCCTTTTCCCCAGCTTCAACTTTTTCCTTATTCTCCACTGGAACTTTTACGGAGTTTATTTGGCTCCGTAGCCGCAAAATCTCACCTTTTGCTGCTGCCATTTCATCTTCCAATTTCTTTGCTCTCTTCTCAAGACTTTCGCGTTCCTTGCCAAGTTTCATCACCAGGCTATGGGCATCTTCCAAATTTTCTTGGGCTTCTTGTGAAATTTGCTTCTGCTCAGAAACAGACTGTTGGAGAACTTCTCTCTCGTCTTCGAGGCTAGAATTACGAGAAGTAGCAAGCTCCAGCTCCTCTGCAAGTGCCAACACATTTCGGTTAATCTCGTCAAGAGATTCTGTAGCCTTTTCTAACTCGTCTTCCAGACTCTTTCGTAACTCTTTCTCTCGTGTAATTTGAGACTCCAGAAATTTTAACTCTTCTTCCAGTGTTGCAACAATGCTCTTTTCTTGTTTCAGTTCATTAGCAGCATGTTCTGCTTTCTTATAGACATCAACTAGCTCTGTCTGTAAGTTATCACGATTTTCAGAAACAGCTGCTAGTTCATCTGACATAGTGTGCATTTCTTCATTTGTTTTCTTTAGAAGCTCCCTAGTAGAGGTCAGCTCAGTAGCTAAGAGCTCTGCACCTTGTTTTGTCTCATCAATGTTCCTCTGTAATGATGTCCTTGTTTCCTCCAATTCCATCTGAAGTTTAGAAACCTCAGCTTCAAGTTTGGAGCAAAGATCCCTCGACTGCTCTAGTTGTACTGTTATATCAGAAACTTCACTTTGTGAATTCTCAAGACTTTCCTGAGTGACTTCAATCTCTTCCTTCAACTTGTTTACATTGTCCAGCTCAGCATCCATCATTCTCCTAAGGTTTTCTTTTTCTCGAGTCAGATCAGCAATTAGCACTTCATTTTTACTTGCTTCACTTAAGGCAGTGCCGAGTTGTTCCTCAAGCTGGTGTAGTCTCTTCTCTTGTTCCCCCAACAGCTTCGCATCTGAAGCCACCTTCTCATCAGAATTGGACTTGAATTCACTGTATTCCTTTTGAGTAGCATGAAGCTCTTTTTTAGATTCATCTCTCTCAAGGAGCAAAGAATTTAATTGCACATTCAGGTTGTCTTCTGATACACATTTCAACTCCAGTTCTCTCTCTCTTTTCTGGATTTCATCTTTAAGTTCTTCGATTTCTGAAGTCAAATTCATCAGCTGATCCTGGGATTGCTGATACATAGAGCTCAAACTATTTACCTCCGATTCTTTTTCAGTTAGTTTAGAGGTGCTACTCCGAAGACTCACCTCTTTATCTTTGATCTCTGTAGTGAGCAAAGTAATCTTTTCTTCAAGAACTTGTATCAAATCAAGCTTCTCTTTAAGCTCTTCCTGCAATTTCTTCTTATCCTCCTTCGTATGCATGAGGTCATTTTGAAGGTCCTTGATCTCAAATTTGAGCCCTTCAGCAATTTTTTTTTTGTTTTGCAGCTCCTGACCAAGACTTATTACTGCAGTCTTCGCCGATTTAAACTGATTAACCAGAGCTTGCCGCTCTTCACCTTCTCGCCTAATTAGCTTATTTCGATCTTCCCTTTCGTTCAGCAATTCAGACTCAAGTTGCTTCTTCATTGAAACAAATGCATCTTCCTTGTCCTTCAGCTTATTTTTCATCTGAGTACACGAAAGCAGATCTTAATTAGTAAAAGCAACCCAAGAAACTAAAACTAAGTCTTTCTGCCTATAATCTTACAATTTGAAATGAACTTTAAGCTAATAGTCTAAGCATGTAAAGATCACTTGCAGGTGTTTTATGTTTAAATTGTTTGAAACAAATTCAGGCCAAATGGTGACTAATTCAGACAAGCTTGCACCCGCACCCGCACCCCCACCCCACCTTAAAATAACTATATTCTGCAGTCTCTACTGAGAAAAACGTTGCTAAAAATATATTGTACTAAGAAATGTCTCTAATAAAAATGTTGCTAAGAATATTTTGTACCTTTAGGTGCAACAATTGCATCATGCAATAGATAAGCAATGTCGGTAAGATTACAACTGACAAAAGATATAGAGAGCTTACAGATTCAATGGTTGCATCTGAAACTGCCTTCTCATTTCGAGCCAAGGCATAAAGAGAACCAAGCACGCCTGAACCAACAACACCAAGTCCATTAAGTAGAGAAACGAAGGGAATCCCTGCACTTCCTTGGATTGTTTGCTGGTTACAAGAAAGTATTGACTGAGAGCATATAAAGCTGAGGAGAATGTAGAAATGCAAGTATACCAGAATTTATTGTCTCAATCATTTTTCAAGGAAATACTAGGTATAAATTCAGACCTCTGTTTCCTCTTTCTGCGGCTGCCCTTGAGAATCTGTATAGTATGAGAGCAGAGTTAGTCACACTGGGAAAGGTTTCAGAGGTTATAGGGGTATAAACTCTTCACTAATCTAAGTACTAACTAGTTCGCAGTATCTGGAAAAACCTTTCAGATATTGACCACAATCACAAATAACAAAATGTAAGTCATTCCAGTTAATCATCAGGAAAATTATGCTATTTATTACTAGTCATTTACCAGAACAACAAAATACAAAGCAAAAGAGATAAAATGCACTCACTTCTGATAAATAAGCCCAGTAGTGAATAACTATGGAAAGAAGCAATGTTATCTCTGTCTCTGATATGAATATGTACTTCCTTATGCTACGTTTACATCTCCTCACCGCAACATTCAGAAGCATTTTCTTATGCTACATTACCATCTCCTCACTGCAACATTTAGAAGTGTATACTTTCACCATGACAGCCAAGGTGAAAAACGTTATCACACACAGGACCCCACTCTTCTTATCCAGATGCAGTTAACTTGCACTCTCATCCTCCCTTTTTTCCTTCCTTTCTCTCTCTCTCGTGAAATAGCAATCAGGATCGAGTGAAACAATAAGAAGAGTACTGACAAAAGAATGATGGAATAGACTCATAGATTCATAAGCGGGGAAAAGTTTCTAAGAAAATTAGAAACAGAATTTATTGGCAGGGACATCATTGATAATCTCAGTACTCTTAGATTTAACTAGAAGCAATTATTAATGGCTTTTTTTGAACTGTAAGCATTAATTTGCACATGAAGGAAGAAAAAAATTGGACAGCAAGCACTTGTGCCTCCCAGAAGTAATCTTATTAATAAAGGGGAAAACGGGAGATATCTAATCCAAATCTGAAAGGAAAATGCTATTTAGGAAACAAGTGTAATGACTATATACTATTTAGAATGCCTAAACTTGGACACTTAGGTTAGGAAACCATTGTCGATTCCAGAATATCTTAAACAACATTCTTCTCAAATACCTTTCAGAGGCAAGATAATATATTGGGCATAACCCTTAAGTCTGTCAACTGTTGACGTACTTTAGTTCCAGTGATAATAATAAGTTCAAAACCTCACATGACTCGAACTGAAAACTGCTGTTTTTCAGCCAATGAAACAAGAAAATAAGCACTTGAAATTACTGCAACCATTTTAAGTGCCAAATCAGCAGACTACCATACCTTAGATCTACCTAAGAATCGCCCAAGACTATATATCGGGGACAACCCTTAAATTTGCCAACTGTTAACATACATTAGTTCCAGCAATAAGAAGTTCAAAACCTAACATGACTCTTAACTGAAAACTGCTGTTTTTCAGCCAAGAAAATAAGCACTTGAAACAAATGCAACCATTTTAAGTGACAAATCAGCAGCAGACTACCATACATTAGATCTACCTAAAGAATCGCCAAATTTTGTTATCATTAATTTGAAGCATCTCAACTGACAGAAAAAAGAATAAATGGCAATGAAGGTAAATCCCTAAAATTAATAATATATTGTTAACTACAGTGAATTACTTCAAGAAAGTCGTATTGGTTACCATGAAGTCACTGAAATGGACCTAGCTTTCATCATATTCATGGATTCTACAGACTAAACACATGGCAACTAAAAGAAAGTAAGAACCCTTTGCTAAATCATCTTGTCATTAATTTGAAACATCACGGATAGAAAAAGAGTAAATGACAACAAAGGTAAATCCCTAAAATAAGAATCCATTGCTAACTATAGTGCAATAGTTGAAGAAATTCGTACTGCTTAACATTTAAACCGACACAGCCTTAATCATATTCATCCATTCTATTAACTAAACACATTTTGACTTAAAAGAAACGGAGAACACCTTCGCTAAATCATCTTGTCATTAATTCGAAACATCACAGATAGAAAAAGAGTAAATGACAACAAAGGTAAATCCCTAAAATAAGAATCCATTGTTAACTATAGTGCAATAGTTGAAGAAATTCGTACTGCTTAACATTTAAGCCACTTAAATGGACCTAGCCTTAATCATAATCATCGATTCTATTAACTAAACACATTTTGACTTGAAAGAAATGGAGAACACCTTTGCTATATTATCTTGTCATTAATTTGAACTGTCATGAAGGTAAATCCTTAAATAAGAATCTATTGCTAACTACCGTGAATTAATTCAAGAAATTCGTACTGCTTAACATTTAAGCCATACCTAGCTTTTATCATATTCAATGGATTCTATTAACTAAACACATTGTGCCTTTGCTAAAAAATATTTTGTCATTAACTCGAACCCTATAAATCACAATGCAATTACTTCAAGAAATTCATTGATTCTACCAATTTAATAACACATTACTACTTAAAGAAACGGAGAACTCTTTTGATTCTTTCAACTCAAAGCAAAGGGGCAAGAATGATTAACCTGTTGACAAGCCTTCGAGAGCTCTTGCCCTCAAATTGAGAAGTGGAAGAACTGAGAAACCCACAAAAAGAACCGTTCTTCTGTTGCAGAAATCACTTTCCTTTTGATTTTCCGAGTGCAAACTTGCCATAACCGGCCTCTTCTTTCTACATCTTTGGGCATTTATTGGGCAAGAAAGCAAAGGTGTAAATTGGGAAGAACATAATGAAGTAGATGAAGCAGAAAATGGAGAATGAGGAAAACAAGAAGTTGCCATTATTAAGTTAGTAGATTTCTCTTGATTTCAACTCACAAAAAGTGATAAAAAGAAACAGATTTTCAGAGGCCAGTGATTGCTCTTATATGTTAGTACTAAAATTAAAAATTTTGAGGACCAGATTACCCTTGCTTCTAATTGTCCCAACTCCTTCTACTTCGGGAGATTTCAGTATTTTAAACTCTTTGTACTCCCTCCAAATTTAGATTTATAATTATGCATAATCAGATAAAAATTTACAATTTGGGGTAGGTAAAATTCGGGTAGAGATTATAAGATGGAATTGAATTTACTAATAATGCGAAAATTTAGGTCAAATATATTTCCATCGTAAAGATGAGCTATGGGATTAATTGAGTGGGTAGATTTTGGGTACAAATGGATTTTAATTATTTTTTAAAGAAAAAAAAATAGAGAAATGTGATGATTTTTATTGATTTCAATCAAGTATTCGATATTCATATTGAGAGTAGAGCTATCAAAAACGGTCATCCCAGCTCCACTGGGCCCAAGCCTCGAGTGCCAAGCAATTTGAAGGGCTAGGGTGGGCTGGCCCTTCATTTGGTAGGGCTTGAAAATGCTCAACCCAACCCAACCCTAGAAGGGCCGAGGGCTAGGGCGGGCTAGCCCTTCTGTTTTTCTTTTTAAATTTTTTTTCTTTTCAAACTTATAATTCTATAACATCAAAAAATGAAAAGATTTTCAAATCAAATATGACAAACAATGATGCTGTTTCAATAATACTAACAAAAATCTAGTGTAATTAGCATGTATCTCGCATACTGGATATACGAGTGAGATAAGAGAGTGACAAGCAAGATAGGAGGGAGCCGAGGGCGCGAGATTTGTATATGTATCCTAGACACATGCAAATCTACTTGGATAGAGTGTATCTAGAACAAATTAACCCAATTTTGAGTCCATGTATTTCGAGATACTATCTGGGTACGAAGATTTATAATATTACAACCTAGCGTGTATTCAAATAATTAGATTATATACTAGTGAGATTATTGTAAATTACTCTTAAATAAAAAGTTTTGGCCCATGGGCCAACCCCGTCCTAGCCCCGATCAAGCCTCAAGGGCCAAGGGTTTATATGGGTCGAACTTATAAGCCCTAATTTTAAACGGGCTTGAAAAATCTTATCTCAACCCTACCCCAATAACGGGTAGGGTTGGGCCGGCCCCATGGGCTAAACCCATTTTGACAGCTCTAATTGAGAGTAATTAATTAAATTTAGATTTTCTTCGGCTAGATAGTTTTGCATTTTTTTGGTTGGGTAAAATGTTCACTAGTAAACGTGACTTTATAGCCCTATTAGGTTTCATGGCTAAAAGATACTTATTACTCCACTACAATTTTTATAGATTAGATGCTAGATGTATGATATCACTCGCATAATAATATAGTGATTTGAATTTCGAGAGTCAAATAATATACTCCCTCCGTCCCATTTTATGTGGCAACATTTCCTTTTTGGTCAGTCCCAAAAAGAATGTCACATTTCCTTATATGGAAAGTATTTGAATGTACAATTCCTTTTTTACCTTTATTGGTCCCACTTAATCTTAAAATAATACTCCAATACATTTATGAGGAGAGAGAAAAGTGAGTCTACTTTTTAAAGGGCAATTTGGTAAACATTTCAAAGTCTTCATTTATTTCTTAAACTCCGTGCCCGGTCAAATGTTGCCACATAAAATGGGACGGAGAGAGTATATTTTTTAATGGTAATATTTAGTGCATATTTTCTCCTAGACTATAATAGAGCTATATGCTAATTAGGGCTAAAATTTAGAAAGCATAATGTCATACATAATTTTACATTCAATCCACGTAATGAAGACCATGTGTCATTTTGATGAATATATGCCAAATGACAGTGGGAGCACCTTTATCCATAACCTTATCATTTTTTCCTCTTTCGAATCTAAGCCATTTTCGACATGAGCCTAAATAATCAAATGCATGATAATGTCGTTGTCGACATTTAATAAGTAGTTTTGATTATATAATTTGAAGTTAAAAATTGAAATATAAAAATTAAGTATGTTTTTAATATTTAATGTGTTTGAAAGATACATTTTAATTTAAAAAATATTTGATTTTTTGTGAGGAAAAATCAAATGTAATTTCTCCAATCAACTATCTGAACCAGTTTTTGAAAATTTGAATTATTATTTTTAAAGATAAATTCTTAAAATTTGATTCAAAATTTTTAGTCCAATAAATTTTTAAAATCTAATTCAATATATATCCGCCTAATTCTCTCGTGAGATCACATGATTCACATATGTAGTAGATATACCTTTAATTGTTTAACTTGTAAAAATTGTGACAAACTAAAATCATCTTAAGTACTCTAATTTATATTCATCCTTTTTAATCAAATGGTCCCTTAGGTTTGGAGTAATTTTGTTGTACAAATTAAGCACTTCTAGATCAACTGACAATACTCGATCTAAAATGGCTCACTTAAAAGAAGTAACAAAAATACCATATGTGTTCCACACCATTAAGTCTCAAATGAGTTTTTCTTATTAAAAAATAAATTAAAAAAATTTAAGCGATTCCCTATTTTTCCGTTTTATTTTTTTTTAGAGCTGAAATTGGACAACAAAAAGATTAAATTAAATTGGGTAAGAAAACATCTTTATTGAGGTCATTTATGTTGGCGTTTACTTGATCTTAATTGGAATTTTTTTAAGGTACAACAAAATATTTATTATAATTGATTTTTATTTTTTTTCTTAAAAAGAAAAATAGTCCTATTTCTCCGAGGAAAATGTTTTGAACTTGGTTCTTAGGGTTAAAAAACTTTGTTCTAACTTCTTTATTACAACTAGTGTATATTGTCATCTCCTTCCGTATATATGAATGTACCTATTTCAATTTAAACAAACAATGTTATAAATCCCTAATTTATCGTCATGCAACGATAGGAAATCCTTTTTTTAGAGAGCCAATGCCTTAAGACAGACCCTAATAGCAGTTGTCGCCTACTTCACTGAGTTGTGGTTCTAAAAAGAAGTTTATTAATTACTTTGCTAGCTCCTGCACAATACCGTTGACTATCAATGGCCTTTATATGTTGCATTCAATGAAAGGATTCAAGCAATTAAAAAAGTACTTAATAGACATAACAAACCAAGTTTTCATACAAACTGAACGGAATTGGAAATAAACGAGAAGAACATATATTGATCAACTGCAAAAATTAAACATGCATGCAGTGACCCTTTTAGGCAGACTAGATGTTCTTCTTCTTAACTAACATTACATAACTTAAATTAACATTAAAAAAAAAAAGAAAAAAAAAAGGACATGAATGTCTATAAGCTGATCAACGGCTATCCCCAATATAATGTAAAACTCCACTTTCACTTCCGAGCTCTCATCATTCTTCCTTGCACCGGCACCCGCTGTTCAAAGTAAGGCACCACATCATTAGATCTACATTCGGAGCTACAAAACTCCGTATCTCTGCTCAACTACAAACATATAGTATTTATTATTATGATTCAATATATAAATTTATATGCATGTATATATATATTGCCTGTGGAAGAAGATTTCTTCATGCTCTAGGCTCTTTTTGCAGATTTTGCATCTCCGTATTTCGCGCTGCAAATATTTTTCCTTATATCCCAGCAAATGCACATGATTTTGTTGTTCTGCTCTTTGACGAAGAGTATTACAAAGAGTTTCAACATCCTCCTGAAACTCCAACTCACAGTCCATGTACCTGTATTTATATAATATATTCAGAGTATCAGAAAGAGATCGAGATATATAGTATTAAAATAGACAGATATCCAGTAAATTTCTACCGATGAATAACTCGGTATCTAGGAGAATGAATCACAAGGCGAGTGTAGTTCTCAGAATTTTGAACATCTTCAAGTGAAATGTAGGCGGCATGACCATGATTGACGCACTTAGCAAAGGGAGTCAAACTCATAGTTGGTAAGGGTTTGGAGGAAGCCAAAAGACAAGGTTGCAGAGAGTTAATAAAACCATGAGTCAAGCTTGTAGTAGCAGCAACTTCTTTCTCAATTACGACACGTGATCGTGCCCTAAACCCATCTAGAATTTCTTTTCTCCCCACATTCACTGTAGTATCAATGAACCTTTTTATAGTTTCTGCCTTTTGCTCAGCTGAATTTTCCATGAAGATGTATGAGAGTCCAACCTTAGACCATCTGTCACACAAAATTCATATATACAAGTTTTATTATCATCATGATTATACATACATATAAACAATCCATGAGAAGGGGTAACACAACAAAAATGCAACCAAAAGAAGAAAAAAACATGAGTTTATGATGTGTTTGGTACGAAAAAAAATTGTTTTCCACTGATTTTCTTAATGTGGATCTTTTGTTTGGTACGCGAAACCCTATGAATGTAGAGGGTGGAAGGTAAGGTGTGGGGTAATGGAGATGGAAGCTACGGGGGTGGGGCGGGGGGTGCTCAAGGGTGAAGGTAGTGTGTAGGGTGGTGGGGATGAGAGCTATGGGGTGGGATGGTGGAGACGGGATGGCAGGTAGGAAAAAGATGATATACGTCAGTTATGAAGATTTGTTTTATTAGTAGAGAAGTTATTTTTTTCACCTTAAAAAAAATTGTTTTTCTAAAAAAGAAAATGTTTATCAAAAAATTTGAGTAACGAAAAATTGAAAAATATTTTCATTTGTATCTAACACACCCTTAAAATTCTATATACCAAAACAAAAAGATTCACTGAATTGTAACAAGTTTGCTTCAGTTACAAAATTGAAAAGATAAGAAAAAAGAGAGAGATCAAATAACACTAATTAAAGCTCGAGAAGTACTTGTGCTGTTGTGCACATCAAAGCACAAAAGATTTGGTTTGCAAAACGTAAAATAAAGACATAAAAAACTTTGAAAACATATATTAAAAAAATGATTTAGCTACAAAATCAATTGCCCGTAGCATAACATGATCTTTTGATAAAACCTTGTTATTAATGATAGATTTTTATTGTTTGGCTACTTAAAAAAACATCCATTTTCATGTGTGTGAATCAAGAAAATTTGGCTACTAATTAATTTATATTTTTTTTTTGTAGAAAATTACCAGGCAGACTTGGAATAAACTTGGACTTCACAAAAGTAGAACCATGGAAGTCTGAAAGTTCCCTGCAAGAATGTTTTTTAGCACTAACATTCTTTTAGTAAGAAAATGTAAAAAAATAAATGCAGCTTTCAACGTAAGTTTGTATTAATTAAAAAGAATACTACTAATAAACAACTTGAATGAATGAAAAACTGGAAGCCATACCAAAAGGTGAGTTGATTGTTCATCATTTTTTGAGAAAAAGAGAGAGTTTTATATTAGTAAAATAAATAGCTCTCTTTTTTGCTACGTGCCTAATGAGCAATATTGCCTTGGGTTAGCACCTTAATAAATACTAAACACACTCACAAAACAACAGAAAACTACTCATTACAAATTCACAGAATACACCTGTCATTTGGAAGCTAGCTATACATCAAAAATAATGAGGTAAAAAAAAAGGAATATTTTATCAAAAAAGAAGATATTATTTTATTTTTTTTAAAAAAACATCTATTTCTCCATAAATTCATATATAACACGAGTAACAAGTAATTGTTACTGAACTATGTCACGCTTTTGAATGTATATAACATTTTAATGACGTTGAGTGCATATAACATTTTAATGACGATAAATTGTTATTTTTCGTTTTTTTTTTTTGAAAAATTAGTTTCAGTATTTAAATATAAAAAATCAAATGAATTTACATTGGATGAAAATTGAATTACTATTAACAAAATGCATTATTTGTCGAGATTGGGTGAATACTTTTATTCTTTTATTTTTTTTTAAAAAAAGGTAAGCATGATTTGTGCAATTAGTCACACGTATGTTACATCAAATGTGTTGTTACTTGAAGAAAACAAAATCAGTTGGTTGAGAAAGGTTTCAAAATTTGCTCAGAAACACCCGTTTTTAACCTCATTAGTTGATTCTCTTTTGTTATTTTATTACCTAGGAACTATCGACCGTTTCAAGTTTAAAATATCATCTGACTTAAAAATTATGAAAGCAGAACATTTTTTATAAATAACAAATATCTAGCTATTTTCTTTGTTTATGATGATCAATATTATGGACAATTATAACTATATGAGTTTTTAGTTTGATAATTTATGTAGTTATTAGTTAGTATGGCGTAATTAATTAAAAAAGATAGCCAACAATCATTCACGACGTTATATCAATGATTTAAAATTTTAAAGCGGGAAGAAAACCTAGGTACTATTGTTTCCTTTAATTACTCACGACCTTTAATAGTTAGATTAATTCGTTAAGTGACTAATTTAGAATTCGCCGTAATTATAGCAATGAATAATTTTATAGTTACAATGTCGACGATTAATTTACGTCGTAATTATTATATCGATTGTTCAAATTGTTATGTCAATGATCATTTTATGATGTTATAGTGCCAATGATCATTTTATGTCAACAGTTATTTGCGTCGTTATGTCAATAATTTGAAAATCTGATCGAATTGGAAGAAAACCTAGTTATTATAGTTTTCTTTAATTATTAACGATCTTTTAACTGTTAAGCCTAGTTGTTATTATTATTATTATTTCATTTAATTACTAATGACCTTTAACTATTAGATTAGTTGGTAAAGTGACTAATTAAGAACTCATGGTAATTGTGTCAACGATCATCTTTTATCGTTGCAATGTCAACGATCAATTTACAGTGTTACTATGTTAATGATTACTCGTGTCGTTTGTCAATGATTATTTGTGTCGTTATGTTAACAATCATTTCATGACGTTATAATGCAATGATCAATTTATGTCGTTATTATGCCAACAGTTATTTGTGTAGTTATATCAACAATTTGAGAATCTGATTGAAGTAGACTAAAATTTAGTTACTAGTGTTTTCTTTAATTACTAACGACATTTAACCGTTAGATTAGTTAGTTAAGCGACTATGACCTAGGGGTAATTATGTCAACAATTATTTTTTGTCGTTACATATGTCCGCGATTACTCATGACATTATGCCAATGTCGTTATTATGTCCACGATTACTCGTGTCGTTATGCCAATGATAATTTTATGTCGTTATTACGTCAATAATTATTTGTGTCTTCTCACGTCTAGGATTAGAGAAATTATTAATAATTGTATTGATGAATAAAATTATTGAGTACATACTCCTTATATGGGGAGACAATTGTAGAGTCATAAGTTAATTATACTTTGAGTCCTACTATAATAATAAAACAATTATAAATAATCTAATCTTAGGTGGAATATAATCCTAATCGTAATCTAATCCTAGTCGACTTCAGCTAATACAATAAGTAGCGGCCTAGTCGATATATATAAGTAGTTTAATCCTAGTGTGACTCTAATTCTACAACAGTGTTGTAAACACGTCAGTCAGTTTCGTTGGACATGTTCCTTTGACATGTTTCAATCATCAGCTTTCTTCATCTTCTACACTTCCCCTCAAACTAGAGAGTAGAGGAACAGTTAACCTAGCTTGCTTTGAATACCCATCAAAAACTTGTTTTGCCAATGCTTTGGTATGAATATAATGTTAAGTCGTTGCTTGTGATAGTTTATCTACAGATTGATATGAGTAGTCCCACTAGTAAAAACACTTAAGCGCAATATGATAATTCCTACCACAGATTTGACATGACTCAATACTATTTCTCTCCTTATTTCCACTTGGGAAACTTTTGATTATTTGGAGAACCTGATCCATATTGAGTGTTCTGAGAACCTGTTCCTTGTCCAACAGCCGTGAAACCTGTTTCTCTGGAGTTGATGTTGTTGTTTCATCTTCCTCCTCCTCCTTGAGTAGATAATACTATGTTATGGTTTTGTTGTGGCACCTCTTCTTCATCTTCCCTTATATCAAAACTCGTGAGAGCATTAACAAATTGATTAAGGGTTTGATATGGTGTCTTACCTAATATGAAAGTCCTGAAGATCTTATATTTGAGACCTAAACCTCTTGCAAAATTAATTACTTTGTTATCTTCATCCACAAGTTTGTGAATAGCTACAAGGCCATCACGTATGCCTTTGAATTCCTTAATGTATTCATCAGTCTTTTTGGTTCATAGCCCAACAATTTGTAGTTGTTGTTTAAGTTGAAACTTTTTATCTTTTGTTGCTTGAAGATAAGCTTTTTCCAAGCATTCCCACATCTCCTTGGCAGTTGAGCGGCCCACAATTAGGTACATGCTTTCTTCGGTCAAGGTGACTGAGATTCAACTCCTTAGTAACACATTTTTCTTCTTCCAATCATCAAAGGTACCACTATCTTTTGCATCCTTCTCAACCGCTGCAACTTCCCTAGAAGCCTATCTAGTGGAACAACTACTTTTAGTTAGTTCATTCTTTGTGATGAGATATGTTAGTTTCATCTCCTGAATCAATTGAGATATTTGTGTCCTCCATATGAGATTGTTTGTTGGCTTAAGTTTAATGGCGCAAGCGGCAATGAGTTGGTGAAGTGAGGAGATCGACATAGTATTGTTAGAAGGGACCATTGCAATTTATCGTGTAATTTTTGGGAAAGTTTTTAAGCACTGATACTATGTAAAAATCTCACATCTAGGATTAGAGAAAACAATGATTGTATTGATTAATAAAATTGTTGAGTACATACTTTTTATATAAGGAGACAATTGTAGAGTCCTAAGTTAACTATACTTAGAGTCCTACTACAATATTTGTTACTACTATAATAATAAAACAATTATAAATAGTCTAATCCTACTTGAAATATAATCCTAGTCGTAATCTAATCATAGTCGACTTCAGCTAGTACAATAAGTAGCAGCCTAGTCGATATAAGTAATCTAATCCTAGTGTGACTTTACTTCTACAGTAGTGTTGTAAACTCGTGTGCTGTAAACACGTCAGTTAGCTTCGTTGGACTTGTTCCTTTGACATGTTTTAATCATCAGCTTCCTCCATCTTCAACATTAACAATTTAAATATTATTGTTTCCTTTAACTATTAACGACCTTTAACAATTAGAGTTGTTCATTTAGTGACTATGAACTAAATGGTTACTTCACCTTAATCATGTCATTTATTTTCAATCATGTAAATCTATTTTTAAAATACTTTCATTTATTAGCATATGTGTTTTATCACTTTGAAGCATGTAGATCAATTCGATCGATAAATACTCAAATCGAACTTGTCTATCATTTTGGGCACATGGATATTATTAATCAATTAGTGATAGCAATAATTCTGCAACACCTAGTACTTTTGGACTATATTGAACCATTTTAGGTACACAAATGGATTTGAACCCAGTGAAATTGTTTGTACTTGGGTGTAAAAGTGGAGTCTTAGGTATGGGAGGTGTATTGGGTATGAATCAAGGTCATGAGAGAACTTAAATATAAAGTTGAGCTAAAAGTTTTTCTATCGATTAATTTTTCATACAAGAGTCAACTTCAAACATATATTTATCCTAGAATATAAAAAGTTATATGTCCATTATATAACAAATTAAAGGTCTACGAGTCTAATTTTTATTCCATCAAATCATCTGTCATTCAGACTTTTCTACAAAAAAAATTATGATCATTTTCTTAAAAAGTAGAAGAATTGGGAAATTGTGCATCAATCATGCCACTGTTCTCTTTATGTTATCTGCACTTTCGACCGTATAATTGCCCCCTAAATTCTAACATTCTTTTTATTTATGCGATCAGAGTACTCATTACATTCCCGTTGTGTTGTCTGCACTTTTGGCATCACACAATAACCAACAATTTTTTTAAGGCAAAAGGGTCTGGTCGACCTTATACTTGTATGCGTTTGTATTGTGAACCCTTCTACTTAATCGTTTGTCAACTGAACTCTTAAACTCAATCAAAATGAGCCTTTTAAACCCCTTCAACCATGTGTGTAGCTGACTCTCTTTTACATAAATGACATGTCATATCCACATCAGATATATTAATGCCATGTCATTATTATTTTAAAATTATTAATCAAAATTATTTAATTAAAGGTAAAACAATAAAAATTTAATAATCTTTTAAGTAAAACCTATTACATTTTCTCCCATTCCCACTGTTTCAGTGCCCAAGTTGTTGACGTTGTCGCAATTTTTGTCGACGAAACCACTCATATTCCTTCCGCCTTCATCTCCGGCACACATCATCACCATTTTCCTTTCCTCATCCAACCTCCACAAAACCAATAACCTAAGCCACCACACTAGTTTTAGCTGAACACCATCACCATTTTTCGCCGCCATGATTATATCCTTGCACCCTCACCCACCTCCACTAAACCAACAACCTAAGCCACCACACCAGTTCTAGCTGAACACATCACCATTTTTCGCCGCTATTATTAGATCCTCGCACCCTCACCCACACCTCTCTCTCTCCCTCTACTGCGTATCAATGGTGTCCGGCGAGCACCCCCAGCGCCGCTCTCTCCCTTCGTCGGTGAATTAGTGGACTCAAGTAGGTGCCCAAGATTATCTAAATAGATGAAAATAAATTGTGGAAAAGAAAGAAAAAGGGGTTGGGTAGGGGATGGATATGACTGAAAATGAGGTGTAATGGGTGAAGAAGAAAAGTTTTTTACTTAATGGTTTAAAAAATATTTCTTTTATAATTTTTAATATCTTTTAAAGTAAAAATGCTCCTCACTCACCTTAATAGGCGTGTAGTTACACACTTTTGCCAACTCAGACATCTAATGCCACATAAGCTTGGTCAATGGTCATATGAGTTTGTTAAATTGTGTTTTATTGAGTTTAAGGGTTCATTTGACAAATAGGTAAGTATAAGGATTCACAATACAAACTCATACAAGTATAATGTCCACCAAATCATTTTGCCTTTTTTAAAAAACTTCCTTCTTCGAATTTTTCATTCTCATCAACCCTAGGACGATTTTCTCTCCCCTTTTCCTCTCATATCCTCTCCTCACCCTTTGGCACTAAGGTATGTTACTTTAATGTATTGCAAAGTATTCTTAGTCATTAGTTATGAATTTCCAACCAGATTCTACACCACAATTTTAAGAATTTTTTTAAAAAATCATTTCAAGATTCAAGAAAGATTTTTGTGGACGTTTTTCTCCTTCCATGATCATATTTTTTGTTGGGTATTTGGAACAATTAAGGTATGTAAGGATATTTTCAAGTGTCAAAATATCATTGTTCCTTCCCACAATTCATTTTCCATGTCCACATAAATAATTGTCTCCATAATCTGTCCAGTTATGTACAAAAATACATATTTTCTACGAACTTCCATGTGTGAGCCAATTAAAGCTATTCTCGACTTACTTCACATTTAGAATTGCACAAAAAAGACTATTTATCTCAAAGAGGTTTGAAGAAAATTTTGGAAAAATATAAATATATTCTTTCATATGGATTTAATTTAAACTCGTAAACTCCTAAAAATTATTCGTATATGCTGATAATTACTCATGGACACTAGTGTTGAAATTTATTATACATATTGAAATTTTACTTTTAACAAAAAAAATCAGTATTCCAAGTAAAAGCATTTTAATTTTCTTCTTCACTTCTTAGAATTGTTGTTAATTTCCCCCTTTATTTCTCACAATTATTGTTAATATGCGTTGTAGTAACTCGTAATTAGATAAGTGAAAAAATCATGAACATAATATTATATTTGAACTAAGTATTTGACAATGAGGACCTATTTGAGCAGAAGTATTAAATAGAGGGAAAATCCGCTCAATTTCACATAATACGAGGGCACATTTGAACATTTTCTGTTTTCTTAATAATTCCACGTAAAACTTTGGCCATTATATAAACGGGTCGGGTGCACCGCCCATCGACAATATAAAGATTCTACAGTTTGATTCAAGAAAACACGACGACGCCGTATTAAAGACGCAGGAATAATATGGCGGGAAAACCTTTAAGGCTTTTCAATGTGATACAGTGTTAGGGTTCTTCAGTCGAAGCGAATTGTCGCATTCAAGAAGATGCCGATTTACAAAATTAGGGGAATCGATGTCGATTTCCCCTACGAGGCTTACGATTGCCAGATCGCTTACATGGAAAAAGTTATTCAGTCCCTTCAAAATGTATTATATCTTTTTTCATCATTCATTGGGTTTTAAGGTTTTTGGATACAACTTCATTGCTACTGTACTTGTTTTTTAATGGCTTGTGAACGAAGGAGTCTTTTCTGCTGAATTTTTGAAGTATTTAGTGAATTTAATGTTTCAACTAGTAACCATTTGACATTAGATACTTTGATTGAATAGGGCTTCTGTTGTTGGGAATTAGGAAAATTACCCTAATTTCTGTAGTTTCTTGATAATCACACGTGATTGCACTGGTGGAACAAGGATTTTTAACAAGGGGATTCAAAAAATTCGAATTTGCTATCTGAAGAAATTTTTGAACTACCTTTGCCAATACAATGAGAACTTCCCTCATGTCAAGGGGATTCAAAAGTTTCTCTGTATATATGAAAACAATAATAATTAGTTTTTGTCCTTTTTGCGCAATATGATGTTCCAACGAAAAGGAATTAATTGAACCACCTTCCTTAGCTATGACCTTGCCACTCGATGGTCCAATCAACATGGTATTTTCAGTTTTCACAGTAAGCAGCTGCACTACTAATTTTTTCCTGAAGAGTAGAATTAACATCTGACATGATATATACAATATATTTTCTAAAGTACAGATTAACTATGTTTACATGAAGTGTTTTTCCATGTCTGTATTCCTTTTTTCTTTTTCTTTTTCTTTTTGTGTAGTCTTAAAAAGCTTCTTGTTTTACTTGACGAATGCTTGTGATGCGACAGAGATCTAACGCATTGCTTGAGAGTCCAACTGGGACTGGGAAGACCTTGTGTCTTCTTTGTGCCACATTGGCTTGGAGGAAGAGTTTGGGGGGTTTCTCAGTCCGGAAGAGTGGAAGAAGAGATCATATTTCCAGTAGCCAGCAGTCTGATGAGTCTTCTCAATCTGAATCTTCAACATTACCGAGTATTGTATATGCATCACGCACACATAGCCAAATTCGACAAGTGGTGAAAGAGTTAAAGAGGACCAACTATAGGTAGAGTCAAATTGTGATTGTATTATTGAACATGTGGCTTTATTATTATCTTTTACTGTTAGCATATTATTGAAGTCTTTCAAATAGTCTCCTAGTTCAGTGGCAGCATTTTGTTAAGAAGATTTCTTATTTGCAATACTTCACATTTACGTATGCCATAAGGTGTCTGATTCTGTCAAATATAATGTGATGTATAGGCCCAAAATGGTAGTCTTAGGGTCTCGGGAACAACTATGCATTCATGAAGAAGTGAGTCAGCTGCGTGGAAAAACACAGACAAATGCCTGCCATGCACTTTGCAAAAAACACAAAAAACGTTATTGTGCCCATTTTTCTCGCGTTGCAGGTATATTAAGCATATCTGCTTGTACTCAAACTCTTCATGGTTGAGCTGGATTCTGTTTTTGGTTATTGATTCACTTGTAAATGTTCCTAGTGTCATTTATGCTTCAGCCTTCCCACATCCCAGGTGTATTCTTCTCCTAAGGAGGTTATTGCACTCTTTATTTTATTAGAAAGTACATTTACCTGCATGGTCAGCTCAAAAATTTAGGCTCTCTTTTTCCTGCTCATATCCCTTCTCAATCCCTATGGAATTATGTAAATAGAAGATAAAAGACCACATCTTGCATCCAAGGGTGTGACCATGATCAATGAAAATGACAGGGCCATGGGCAACTAGGGTTTAAATCCCAACAAAGTAAAAAAATAATCCAGGTGTTTCTTTCCATTTGCCTAATCTTTGTGGACTAAGTTAGCTGGTACTTCGTCCTTTTGCTGGTGGGAGGTAACAAGTTTAAATTTTACGCTCATAGGACCACTTCATGCTTTTAATTTTATTGGAGAAACAAATAAGCAAAGATGCAAATTTACTCGGTGGAACATGTGGTATGTGATACTGCTAGGAATTTATTTAGCTTTCTAGTTTATAAAGGTGCTGTATGTCAGTATGTCAAACACTTTTGATACTAAGAAAGTATGTATATCCAAATATATAATGATTGGACATATCAAGACCCCTCATAATACTAGTCACTATGCACTTGTTTTTTTGCTTGATCATACTTTATTCGGTAAACTCAGAATCAATTATTAATTTATCATTTGATCCTTGTATTGTTGCATCATCTGTGTATGATCTCTGTGATAAGGAGACAAGCATCTGCACCTTGAATATTTAGGCAGATAACTCTGAAGAACACTGAAAAAATTGTCCTATTTAGCTAAATTAAATAACTGGTTTAATTGCTTGTTTGGTTAATTATTACTTCTTCTGTCCTATAACATATGTCAGCTATATGCTCTTTGGTATTTTGACTTCTTGAACATCATAAATAGTCGACTCCTTGTATAGTTTATGTTTCCTTTCTCTATCTCATCATGATTACCGTTTCTTTTTGTCCGTGTATGTACTTTGTGATCTGGAGACAAAATGTGTACCTTGATCTTTTAAGAAGATATTCTTTAAGACCTTAGGCCAAATGTACTCGTTAGCTGGATGAAATGACCGGTTTATTGCACATATGACTAAACTTCTTCCTCCTCTGTCCTTTAATGCATGTCTGCTATATGACTTCTTTGATATTTCTTGGAAGATCATGAATAGTTGATTGCTTGTATAAATAACCTGTACTTTCTTTGTCTTATCATGATACAATTTTACTTTTTCTGTATTTTTTTTTTTGGATAAAGTAATTAATTTCATTAGAAAAGGGGCAAAAGCTTGCCCGTATACAAGAAGTATACCAAATGTGGAAAACCTTACAAGAGGACATGGTTTTTTACAAATACTTCATCTGTATATAACTTTGTGATCAAGAGACAAACATCTGAACCTTGATATTTAAGCAAATTTCTTTGAAGGATTTAGGCAAATTGTCTCTTAAGCTGTATTAAATGGCAGGTTGATTGCTTGTATGGTAAACTTCTTACTTGTTCTGTCCTGTAACACATGTCAGGTATATGTTCTTTTTTGCAGTTTGATTCTGGAATGTCGTGAATAGTTTTGCTTGTATAGTCAACTCGTATTTTCTCTCTCATCATGGTTGTCATTTTACATGTTTTTGTTGAGTGTTTACATCTGGAACAATGTGAATCGTTGTTATTGAGGCTGAAGGCTCTTGTGACCATTTAACCAGAGAGATTGGATATATTAATGATTGTTTTATAGCAACAACTCAAATAACATAACAGTTCTTTATTAAGTTTTTTTGGTGATCTAAGAAAGATTAAATGTTTCTTTTGATGAGGTAACATTATATTGATGCTTTCGGAGAGTAAAACCTATACAAGTAGTAACAAAATAGAGAACGTACACAAAAATATGGTTCGACATTCAGTCGTCTATACCAATTGGGATATCTCCTCTTTCTTTCCATTCAAAGGACCAAATAAGTGCTAGGTCTTCTTCTAAATTCCCAAATATGTGTCACCCCTCATTGTCTCAAAAAGGTGATAAAGTATGAACAAGTTTCTTCAGAAAAAAGATGCCATTCTTCTGTGTCTTGGTTGGTTTTGTTTGCTTCGGTTATTATTTCGTCTTTATTGAGACCCTCATTTGACGGGTCGACAGCCAATCGTAAGGCTGGACCAGATCCATATCTTGTTTAGCATGAAGAATCACGGGGAAGCACTAGTATGTTTGATTTTCTAGATCGATTATCAAGATCTCATCCCCCTCGACCAACTTTTTCTCTCTGAAGTTAAGCACTATCTCATCTGGACTGAGATCCATATAATGAATCATTTCAGTTAAATGACTTGCTAGCCACAATATATCCCCGACACAATCTACATTATAAAGGATAGTTGTTTAGAAATTTCAAAAATGTTCGGACAAAACTTAATGGTAAATTATGAAGTGTCCCATATAAAGAAATAGAAAGCGAAATGACTTGCTAGCTACAATATATCCCCAACACAATCTACATTATAAAGGATAGTCATTTAGATATTTCCAAAAGATTCAGACAAAACTTAGTGGTAAATTATGTAGTGTCCTTTATAAAAAAAGGTAGATCATGTAGTGCCAACAGAAATTTGTAAAAAAAATAAAAGACTCCTTAACGATCCAAAAAGCTTATCTTACATTGTAGAAATGTTTGAGAAAGAGAAACTCTGCTATATACCCCTAAGCTAGCTTTGGGTGCCTTTCTATCACTTGCCTCCTACCAAAAGTGATGGAAAAATAGATGAGGTAATGAAAGTAAAAGTATGTGTATAAGAAAGGGTAGTCTGGACTACGAAGCATCCTGCACTCACACATGGTTCAGAGAAGAAGTGCATCCCAAGGGGGTGTGATTTAGGCAGCCTACCTTGGAGAAAGCATCATGGTAGGCTAATGACTTTCTGTCGATCTAATACAATTATACAAAAACATAAAAGGTGATTGTGTAACTAAGCATATGACATTCTTTTGTTTACTTTTTGTCTTAACTGTGCTTGGTGAATTATGACTGTTTATGCTGTCTTGTTATACACAGAGTTCATGAAGATTAATCCTAGTCTCGGAGAGGAGCCTATTGACATAGAGGATTTGGTTAACATCGGAAGAAGCAGTGGACCGTAGGTTTTTCTTGTGGGTCTTGTCATTTAATGCTGATAATATGACTGGACTCACTTCTGGTTCTTTTGTAGGTGTCCATATTATGTATCACGAGAACTTCACAAGACTGTGGACATATTATTTGCGCCTTACGATTATCTTATTGATCGCGGATACAGAAAATCTTTGAATATTCAGTGGACAAACAGTATACTTATATTTGATGAAGCTCATAACTTGGTAAATTGCACCTTCAACCGTTGCATAAGTATTTTCTTAGAATGCTCACCTTTGCATCATTCTTCTGTTGTAATTTAAGATTCAATTTTTATATTTTTTGGCGTTTCTTTTTTAAAACCAGGAAAGCTTGTGTGCTGATGCAGCCTCTTTTGACCTTTCTTCTGGCCTTCTGACAGCTTGCATCTCTGAAGCTAAAAATTGTATAGACCTTTCGATAGAAAGGAGGGAGATGTCAAGTGACAAATCATGTAATCCCGATAACTTTGCCATTCTCAGAGGTAAATTCGTTAATTGCTGAATGAAGTTATGATAGATGCATTTGACGTGATTTTATTCATGGGTATTTAGCGTATAGTTCATTGCCTTTAATTGTTCAAGACGTGTCTGTAAGGTCCACTACAATCTAAGAGACATTTCTCATTAGAGTTCAATCAAGTTGCCTCTTACTTTCGTTTGTTATTTGTTCCTCTCTGTTATTTCATACTAAATTTACTTGTTCAACTCCTTTGTATCTGGGGTAGTATATGGGTGCCGCACACTCTTTAACAGTATGAATCTCATGCAGCACTTCTGTTGAAGCTTGAGAAAAAAATTGGTGAAGTACCCATTGATTCAAAAGAGTTGGGTTTCACGAAGCCTGGACCATACATTTATGAGTTTCTTGCTGATCTAAATAGCACACAGAAAACGGCCAACATGCTCATTGATATAATTGAGGAAGCAACTGTACTTCTTGAAGAAGGTGAGTTCTTACTGCCTTGACCTTCCGAATGTAATCTACCTTGTATCAGATCTACTCTGGAATGAATGGTTGTTTGCAGCACTGTTTAACTTGGCAGGAAGATTAATAACTTAGCTTTCAATTCATTAATTATAGTTTTAGTGGTCCAAAATTGTTAAACTTGAGTTCAGATTTGGTTATAATGTGGTCTAAATTGTATTTGCTTGAGAAAGTGTGCTTAATGTTAATGATGTGAGTTGTGTTAGAAGCTAAATGTACTATTTTGTATACCAAGGTTAACTCCTTGTGCAATGAAATTCACTTATTACTTGTTAAAAAAAGGAAATGTGTTCCATGCAATGGAAGGGGGCAGAAAAAAGTTGAGTTGTTTTTAGCTTTTGTAGCCAGGGTGTTTTGTATTTATTTTAGCTTTGTATGGTGCTTCTCCATTTGAAATCACTGAATTCTTGTTCCTTGAATCAGATACAAACACTACTGAAGATGGAAAAACAAACAAGTCAAAAAGCACAGTCTGCAGATTGGAAAGCATGGGTGACATTCTACAGCAGATTTCTCAGAGATGATGGGAACCCTCATGCTCAATACTATCGTGTAAGTTAGGAGATTATGTTGCCTTTTTTTGGTTGGCAGGTTGTGAATGATTTTGTTTGAGACTTGTACGATTGTACTAAATCCTGATTCTCAGTCAGTTGTCTGATTGAAGTTGTTTCATGTCTTATCAGGTTCATGTTCAGGAAGTTCAAGGAAATGGCATGGATTCCTTTAAAGGTAGCCAAATTCCTCTTCGGCATAGTGCAAACATAGCTTCAGTTCTTCGGATACCTATGTCCTCCATAGTTTTTTGTTTTCTTAACCTTTAACCCTCCCCCTTCATATTTTTAATCTTCGATTATGTGCTGCAGGCAAGGGATCTAGGACACTGAGCTGGTGGTGTTTCAATCCAGGTATTGCAATGGAGCAGTTCTCCAGATTAGGTGTTGGATCTATCATTTTGACTTCTGGCACATTATCTCCAATGGATTCCTTTGCTGAGGAATTGAAGTTGTGAGTCCAATCTATCCCAAAATGTTTACTTATTTTTGTTCTGGCATGGGCTCTGGTTTCCATCTCTTTTCCTTCTTGCTGCTTGTAGAGATTTTCCAGTACGTTTAGAGAACCCTCATGTTATATCAGACAATCAGATATGGGCTGGTGCTGTACCCGTGGGCCCTTCTGGTTATACATTCAACTCATCATACAGGACACGTGATTCTATTGAATACAAGCAAGAGCTTGGGAATGCCATTGGTATGTGGAATGTGATACTGGAATGTGGTGTATATGCAGCTGTGAACTTTTGATGATGTTTCCAGATAATGTTTTTGATGGATGTTATTCTTTTTAATTTTATGCTTCAGTCAATTTCGCCCGCGTTGTACCAGATGGCCTTCTTGTATTTTTTCCTTCATATTACATTTTGGAGCAATGCATTGGCTGCTGGAAAACTTTGGTAAGGATCTAGACATAATGAAAATTGACATCTGCTCGGCATTGGTTTCTGTGAGCATAATTTTGGGCTATGAAAATATTCAGGGACATTCAATCTCAATGGGTTCAAGCACAATATGGGAAAGGATATGCAAACACAAGCTGCCTGTGGTTGAACCGAGACAATCTTCCCTTTTCCCAGCGGCAATTGAAGTACGCCATACAATTTTTGTAACTTTTCTTTTATGCATTCTGTGTCTGTATTTGACTGAGATATGTTGGGCCTCGACAGGACTATATGGCCAAGTTAAAGGACAAATCAGCATCTGGGGCTGTATTTTTTGCCGTCTGTCGTGGAAAAGTAGGTTTCTATTTTAAAAATGTTTCTTTAGCTCTTGATAATAAAATTTGTATAGTTTTGAACGTTTAATACAAGCTTATGTTATTAGTGGGTAGCAGATACTTCTAGAAGTCTTCAACATAGTTAAACTAGTAGTGATTTGACATGATGGGTTGTTATGCCTGGGGTTTGATTCAATGGTAAGGATGCAATGCATGCAGTGTGGGTTAGGCCCCACGTCACGATTTTGAATGCTGCCTTTGACTTAAGCCTGACATTTAAGTGGAAGTAGGGTAGAGGGATGGGCCCATACTCCTTCGAGCTGTAAACCTCTAAGCACAGTTGGAATTTGGCAAGCTAACTTACACGGGGTTTGTTGCTTATAAAAGAAAAGGAAAAAAGGTTTAATTGGATGTCTGCTTCTTTTTGTAGAGACATGTCTCTTTTTGGTAAGTCGTGGTATTATTTCTGCTTACTAGGGAAAGCCAACATTCCGTCGAAAATATAAAAGGGGAAAAACTTAAATGACCAACATATCTTATTCCTTTGTGCACACTGTTTTATAAACTTATCATAGTTGTACATTGAGAAAGCATGTAACTTAATAGCAGAAATTTCCTAGTAAAAATGGACATAATTCATTGAACTTGTAAATCTAAGTTATTCGCAACTACAAAAGGTGAAGCATACAACTGGGTATCTCATAGAAGATGTGTCAAATGAATTAGAGACCTACCAATCGTATTAAATGTTTAACTATGAAAATGTAGTGCCTAACTGCATATATGTTCCTTTGTTCTTATATAATGGTATACATTCAGGTTATCCTAGATCATTGATAGTAGTGTTATAAATGACACCCTTTGATCATGTTTCCTTATTATTGGTTGATTGGTACATAGGTGAGTGAGGGGCTGGATTTTACTGACCACGCTGGTAGAGCTGTTGTGATCACTGGCATCCCCTTCGCCACAAGGACCGATCCTAAGGTTTGTGAACATAATCACTGCTATTGTGTCAATTTTCTCGTTGGAGTTGTTCAGTGATTCAAGTGTTTCCTAGTTTTGTTTTAACAAAAACTTACATCCAGTCACTTTGCATCCTGATATATCATCTTCAACAACTACAACAACATACCCAGTGAAATCCCACTAGGTGGGGTCTGGGGAGGGTAGAGTGTACGCAGACCTTACCACTACCTCGTGGAGGTAGAGAGGCTGTTTCCGAAAGACCCTCAGCTCAAGTACATCACATCCAAGTAAAAGGGGAGGGGAACAGTGTATAAAACATAACATCCAATAACTTAGCATGTACCTTATACTTCTTCTCCCTGAGTTGCCTCTTCAGTCCTTTGCTTTTCTTCTTTGATGCTGAAGGATTCTGTTCTCTAACTGGGCTATCCTCCGCCTCAGGATGAATATCTCCCTCAATTCTTCCGTCTTCATTAAGCATAAGTTTAAGCCTCCCTTCTTTCAACAGCTTTATAGAGCGGGCATGCCTTTTGGATTCAACAACTAATGTTTCCTAATTTACTTCTTTCCTGATATCATTTGGTTTGTGGTAATTTTGTCTATTCAAATATATGAAAGCAACCCAGGGGATGGAGTACTTTGATCTTCAATTCATTTGAAAACTTTGATCTGAGGCTCTAATTTCCTTTGGAGAAAAATGTTTTGCACTTGTCAATAATTAAAAATATGTGTTGCACTTATCTGATTAAATCATAAATAAATGTGTTGAACTTAGTCTGTTGTCACCTCGGCGTTGTTGTCTGTTCATACAAATGTCAAATGAAACCTTGTGCACCGTATGTCTGAATCAGGTTCGATTGAAACGCGAATTCCTGGATCAACAGATGGCCTTGCAACCAACTGGATCTAAGGTACAGGTCAAACCAAAAAGGTGTTTAGGTACTTCTGAGCTTGTTTCTTGTTGAACCCACCTCTCCCGAGGGCTGAGCATATTCATACTAAAAAGTGATGTGGCAGGTCCTAACAGGAGAAGATTGGTATACTCAACAAGCAACCAGGGCAGTTAATCAGGCTGTGGGCCGTGTCATTCGTCATAAACATGATTTTGGAGCAATTATATTCTGTGATGAAAGGTATATACCCTTTTTGACCATATTGCAGTCAATATATGGGAGCAATAATCAAGCTGTGGGCCGTGCCAACTTTTCACCAAATTGCTGTCATATATTGGCTGCTCTTTTTTCCTTGTACATATGACCAGAATGCTGCTAGAGTTTATTTGCCTAAGCTGGTAGTGAAATATCTTGCTTACAACTTAGTCAAACCTTTGATACTGGATGGATAGTTGAATGACTTGGTTTCGATTGCTTAAGCTCATTCTGATATTGAATGTCGATACTAAACACGCAGACTTTCATACTGTTGGAATTAAGGGAATTGCCATGAGTCAACTATATCTGTTAAAAGGAAGTTCACAATAGGGGCATCCCCCACTGCATATTTGCAGAAGTAGAGTTACTGTGTGTCATTTGGTCATCATTCTGCCTGTTGCATAGAGTGACCCATCAATTTTGAAACATCTGTCTTTAACTTCTCCTTTATCTTGAGCAGATTCACATACTCCAATCGTCAGTCACAGATATCACGTTGGATACAACCCCATATCAAGGTTGATTTGTTTTAATTGGTATTTTTTGCTCTATTTTTGTTTTTTGTTTTCTTTTTCTAAATTATCATCTTTTTGACTGTCCAGTGTCATTCCAAATTTGGGGAAGTAGTCTTTTCATTGACACGCTTTTTTCGTGATGGAAGAATCCGTGGCCCTACAAAGCTAGAAATGATGCTTACCAGATGACAAGGGTAAAGTAAAACTAGTAAAAGAAAATCACATTACTCTGTTTTGGCTTAATGTTGCACTCTCTTGCTTGTATTTATTGATGCCATTTTGCCTAGATCACTTGATGTGATACACGTGAGGTACTATATTCTGTGGGAGTAGTCCTAGGTTGACATTAGGATTTACACAGATAGATCTCTGTAGATCAAAGGTTGTGTTGACAACCGGTTTCAGTTTTCTGCTTAGTTATGGTTCAGATATTTTGGGGTGTATATTTATAGGAGTGGGTGAGAGCATTGGTTGAAAACAAAAAGAATCTGAACTCAAATTAGCAGTTCAGTCTGGTTTTCCAGTTTTGGTTTGGTTTCAGCGTAGAAGAAATACACCTACATTTGATTGGTTCCGCTGAAAAATCAAGCTAATCAATGGGTGTGCGTGGACATGCTTAATAATTTCTTCTCTAACATGCTTCCTGCTCTCCTCCAACTGTAGCTAGTTTATATATAAAATAATATAGTAGGTAGTTAGCTCATGAAAGGTTTGTCCATGTCATGCTTCCGACCGACAAATGCACCGGTCCGTAAGTGCAAAACTATGGCGAGTGAAGGTGTTAAAAGGGGATGGGGTAAACCTAGAGTTATATGGAAGGAAGTTTTCTCAAATACCTACAAATTTTTGGATTCAATTCAAACTTATCTAAAGATAGGGAACAATGTAAGAAATAGATGCAAAAAGGTGATGTTTTTTATCAAGGGAAATTCAGTCACCAAGCAGATGCAGAGAGGCCAGACAGTACAAAAGAAGTGAAATAGCTAGCTCCTGTACAAATGATTCTATGCCAAGTTCAGGGAGCTAAGAAAATAAAAAATAGTAGTCAGCACTATATACGGTGTTGAGATTGTTCCAACTAAAAAGGTTAGCCAAACATTTAGCTTTGAGTGAATAGGTTGGAGTTGAGATGCCATTAAAACACATGCGGTTCCTTTCTGACAGGATACACCAAAAGATAGAAAAAAAATAGGTTTTGGTCTTGTTAGAGAACTTCTAATAGTTGGTACGATGATGACATGAGTTGTAAATAGAGAAGTGACGATTCATATAGCTGACTTCAACTTGTTTGGGACTGGGGCATAGTTGTTGTTAGCTTATGAATCCCATTTTCACTCATGTTTTTTTGGCACAAACCCTTTTACAGCCAAAATTTGGTTTAGTTTTGGTTGTGATCTAATGGCAGCTCTCTAGTAGAGTTTATAAAAAAATCTGATATTACTGTTGAATATATGTCACCTTCTTAATTGACAGTTGATTTCTCATTTCATGTACACTTGAGTAGATTGGATGGTAACTTTTCTTGTTTTGGATACCCAATATCTTTGATGCGACAAGTCAATTGAGGGATTTAGACAAAGCTTAATAAATGAGTTTGTTCAGATTCAATGACTAACTCTGGTGTATTTTATATAAGGCTACAAATTGACAATGATTGCGTAACTCACCTATTTTTGGCAAGTCTATACTCACTCTGTATAAATTGGGCGAGCGCATTTCAATTGGAACTTAGTTTAAACTAGTTCAACCTCATTGATGATAGTGTGTAGGTTTATAATTGTATAGAAATCAAAACACCGCTTTGCACGAGCTTCAAAAGAAAGAGAGACCGAGTCACTAAGCAGAGAATTAGATCTGAGAGCAAAAGAGATTATGAAAGTTCTTTCACTGGGCAACCCTGAAACAAGTTCTTCAACTCAATCTATTTGAGCCTGTGAAAGCAGCATAATTTCATGTGTGAAGCATAGTGAGGAAGCAACATGTTCATTCTTGTCATGCTTTTTAGTGATTTTGTCAAATTATTTGTATCTCCGTCTCCTTTCATTAGTTGAGTCAAATAATACCTCCTCACTTCTACACCAACATACCCAGTGTAATCCCACAAGGGGGGTTTGGGGAAAGTGAGGCTGTTTCCTCACTGAGATAATTGAATTTGTTATTGTTATTACATATTACTGTCATTGTTGTTACCTATTGATTCTGGTTCTCTTCGCAGAAACAGTAGAGAGTGTAGGAAACTCTCAGTCTCAACTTCACTT
Organism: Solanum verrucosum; assembly: GCF_900185275.1. NCBI lineage: Eukaryota > Viridiplantae > Streptophyta > Magnoliopsida > Solanales > Solanaceae > Solanum > Solanum verrucosum. The sequence goes on along the minus strand of NW_026020014.1, from coordinate 56,579 downwards.
TGAAAAGCTTCTCACCTCTCTGGTAAGCTAATTTAGTGTCGGTGCATCTTTTAAAGTTAATATGACAGTAATGCACATTTTTTCTTATTTCTTTCTTCACGTGATTCTGTTCATAGGTCTCATCAGTGGATTTTCCTGGCTCTACTAATCAATTGTCTTCCTCAGTTAAGCAAGGCAACAGCCCTGGTAGGCTGGAAGAAATACTTCCTGCTAATAAATCATCTCTTAGATCTGATAAGCTAGCTAAGATTCTGGCCGTAAAACATGCAAGTAATTTATTGGTCCCTGGACGAATAGGCATGCCAATTTGCAATCAGAAAATAATTGACTTGACGAAACATGAATTGGCTGATGAACCACCAAAAGATATTGTTGCACCTTGTTCTACGAAGAGGCCTCGGTTAGCATTAACAGGATCTGATTGTCAAAGTGATCATTTTCGAAAGCCTCATGATAGTCCTGACTGTTCCTCAGTTGCCCATCACCTGTTGTCAGAAAGTGACTTTAGATATTTATTGAATAATAAGAAGTCACAGTACTCTGAGAACCAAAGTACACGAAACAGTAATTTAGATAGAGCAAACCTTCTTGAAGATGAGAGGACATCACGAAAGACTGCAGGGTTAGTTGACCTGCAAAATGAAGATGGCATTCTTAGCTCTGCACCTTGCAATAATGAGGAGAAAGGATCGGCTTTTCTTGTTCAGGTAAATGCTGGAAATTTACTCTTCCTATATCAACTTCTTTATGTGTACTAGCGTGCGGGACAGCATTTGTCTTTCTTGCTTTAACTGCAGTGGTGGCGTTTCTGTCTTTTTGTCTATCTCAATTTAGTGTCAGTGATGTTGAGCAACTAAAGATTGCCTCTGTATCTCACCTAACTCCCTATGGTTTTTTTGATGACAAACTCCCTATGTTATTTAATTTATGGTGATATTTCTGCTGTTCTGTTTGATTTTCTTTTGAAAACACTTTGCTGATTGATATAGGAACCCGTAGCATATCTTGGTATTTTACTATGTTGTATCTATTTCTTGTCACAAATTTTCTTTTTTCTAGTTTCTGGTTTCACAGGTACTTGAAACTCTGGTACATTAAATAATCATTGACTATTGAGTGAGTGCACAAATGTGACCATGCTGAAGAACCAAGTTGACATAATTATGAAGCAGAAGGAAATTTAATGCATTTCCTCTTTATATGGTAGTGATCTAGGGTTTTCTTTGGGTGATTGAAGATTTAGACTAATATGAGAAGACTTAGTAATTCTGGTGTGAAACAGGATCTTCTTCTATCACTAATGGATAAACTGGGATACACCAGTCACTTGGACAAGACTATATAAGACTTACTAAATGCGTCTCTTCGATCTAGACAAGTGTCTGAAACTGTGAAGTAGTGGAATTATATGAATTCCAAGTTGGCTTAGCATTGCCAAATGGAACTTGTAAGGTCATTCTTTTAAGTTGTTTGCATTTCTTTATAGGTAAAAGGTCCAAATTTGTCTTTGTACTATTCGAAATTGAGCAACTTTGCCGTCCGTTGAAACTTTTGTTCAATTCATACTCCTTCGGTTAGGAAAAAGTCTCTGTATATTCCCTTGCAATTAATGGAGCTCCAGCGTGAAATAATAGGTGGTCTCCACGTATTCAAATTCTTTCACTAAAAAGTTTCAGATTTAACCCCCAATGCTCGACTATGGATTAAAATTACCTTCAATTTGAAGCTCTGTTAGGGGTCAAGGGCAAAAACGGGAAGTCTAAAGGAGGGCAAGCTTTATCAAAAAAATAAAAACTTGATAAAAAAAGTCTATAGGAGAGCAAATCTGATTAGTTTCAGGTAGAACAGGGGCAAATGTAACCCTTTTCCCTCTTTATATTATTGGACTTTCTTAACATCAACTTTTAAAATTAACCTTTACAAGCTCATTGTTCACAAGTTACTTATCATTTCTTTACCAGAAAGGACAGTATTCCATTGGGCTTGAGATTTTCCCATCTTGAATTTATCTCTTGTAACTGGCAAAGACTTCTACTGTATAAGTAACAAAATTTGGGGTTATTAGTTGAGCGTTTCTGCTGTGATCTCCTATGCAGGTCAGGGAAAAGCTTACTGATACAGAATACCATGAATTCGTCGGGTATATGAAGTCACTCAAGTCTAAAGCAATGAAGATAGGCCAAGTTCTTCAATCTATCACAAGATTATTTTCTCTTCCTGATAAACCAACTTTTTTATGTCTTTTAAATATTTTAAGTTGATAATTATTGTGATTATTAGTCATTTTAGGTCATTTTCAAATAATATATGTTACCCTTTCCGGCCAATTTTATGAGGCACAATAAAATTCTAAGAGTCAACAAATTTTTTATTAGCAAATAAAGATTGACATTCACAAGAATGATATTTGAAGAATTGACAATTGGAGGTAATAATTGAAGTGGACCCCAAATAAACTTTTAATTGTCATATTACGTTTTTTGAAAGTCAATTTAACTAATTTTTTAGGTTATATTAGATTACAATAATTCGATATTTTAAACAAAAAATTTAGATATTCAAAAACTACACGAAAAGTACTATAAATTGCAATTTTTTATATATCAATATGATAAAAAAAAATATCGTAAATTGTTAGTCAAAGTTCTTATAATTTGAATCTAAAAAAGAAAATCACAATAATTAAAAGTAGACGGAGTGAATATGTGATAAAACTTAAAATTGGTGGTGGAATTGGCAAGTAAAGTGGGCCCGTTAGAGAATAAATGTGGAAAATTTACCTCTGTATGTTGAATGGCAATTGAAGTGGGCCATAAATGAATGTGAATAAGCAAGCAAGCATTTTGACGGAGTCATATTCACATTTCTTGGATAGTAAAATGCCCGCGCTGTGCACGGGTCCAAGCATTAAGATTGATTTTTAAAATTGATTTACATATTTTAATTTTCAATTTGTTGTATATATCTATATATACTTCTAAGTTAAATATTCAAAAAGGAGAATATTTGATATTCCCTCTGTATTTTTTTTGGTTGTCTTAATTTCCTTTTTAAGAGTTAAACAATATGAATTTTGATTAATATTTTAAGAAGTATTTTTTTATCATATTGATATGAAAATTGTTGCAATTTATAGTATTTTTCGTATAAATTTTGAATATCTAAAAATTTATTTTAAAATATTGAATTAATGCAATCTAATTTAACTTTGAAAATTAGTCAAATTAACTCTTGAAAAACGCAACATGACAACTAAAAAGGAATGGATAAAATAATATTTAAAATATACTTAGCTAATAATACAAAAAGTATTATAAATTATATTTGCTATTTCTTTTTATCTCAATGTATATAGTATCTATTAAATGTAACTAATAATATTTTGTATCTCAATTTATATAGTCTCTTTATCTTGATTTAATATTTTTTGTGTGTAATCAAATTAATTTTTAAAAGCCATAATTCTCTATTTTATGAGTATATATACGTTGAAAATTTAAAATTGAAATAAGTAATAATTATCGATTTACCATACCGCTAAATATTGAAATCAAATTTAAAAATATAAACTATATCAATTTAATTTTAAAAGATCATGATTCTCAGTCCTAAACTTGAAATCGAAAGAAATTATAATTACCGATTTATCATATTACTAAATATTGAAATCAAATTTGAAATAAAGAAATGGGTCCCACGCATGATCACAATATTATGCTGCAAATGGAATTCTCCTTGAAATGAAGAGAGTTAGCAAGCAGGTGAAGCACACATGTTGACAGTGTGCTGCCTGCTAATGCTATCACTCATTAAATAAGAGAATTTGAAAACAACACCAATAGGTGAATTAAGGGCCCGTTTGGCCATGCGATATGGTATCATGATATGAAATCATGAGATGAAATTGAAGGTTTGTTTGGACACGCGATATGGAATTTTTGTGTTGTATATTTTCTCATAAACATAAAAATCTCATAAGTTGTAAAACTATTAAAATAGCCCCAATTGTTTATTCAATCTTATCAAATAAACAAAAATTATAAAATCGCATAATAAATTATTACAAAGTTATTTGTTCTTCACTTAAGTAATTGTTTCATCTAACTTTAATTTAATTAAAAAATTGAACATAAATTGTACTTGATATGCTCATATCTCTCAACTCCTCTTACGAATAACCTATAAAGTAGAAAAAAAACATACATTAGTGAGTAAATATTAACTTAGAAGTTAAATACACTAAGATAAAAATTAACAAACATCACTGACTTCTAACTATTTACAAGAAAAAACAATAGTTAAATATTATTGAATAACGAAATTTTAAAAAGTTACCACAAGTTTGAGTAAAAAACACTTCTAATAAAATTTAATCAAAAAAAATTATAACTAGTCCACTTGACTAAAATTAATAACTAATTGATCAAATTTTCCCAAGTCCTCAATCAATTAGACTTGATATTCTTCAGTCATGTGAACGAACATTGTTGTTTGGAACGTTGTTGATTGAATTGGGCTGGAAGTGGGTTTCTGTATTATGGAATAGGCTGAAAGTTGGAGAAAAATTAGAATTGAGGAAGTTGGGCTTGGGTTTGGGTCTAAGGTGGGCTGCTGGAAATTTGTAAAAAGGCCCAAAATTTTGGTCTCAAAATTGAGTGAAGTAGGAGGTCAAAGATGGGTTAGATCTTGGAGTTTAAGAAATTGCCAAATTGAGTTTAATTTAGAGAGTTTGGCTAAAATTTAAACAAGACGAATTAATGTTAATTAATTAACAAGCTTCTTAATCTTAACAAAATAAAATAATTAATTTAATTTTAAACTAATTAACTCAAAAGTATAAACTATAAATTAGCTAAACTAATTAACCAAATATTTAAGTAAAACTAAAATCTTTTTGAGATGATTTTCAAATATTAATATAATAAATCTATACAAAATTATATGGAATATATAAATTACTTTTAAAATTATAAAAATTATAAAATTACTTGAAAAATATTTAAAATTTTATAAAGTCAATTGTTTCAAGTCATTTGGAATTTAAGAAGCTCGATAATTAATTTATATTGTGGAGGTCCAAAATTGGATGTCAATTTTAAGGTGCTATCTAGGTATTTAGCCAAAAAGATATTCAAGAAAAAATAATGAAAGAATCTTATTAATTCATATAACCCATTCTGCACATTAATGAAATGTTTATTTTCACATAAGAATAGAAGAATCAATATCTTTTAAGTTAATAAAGTTTGGTATTGTTCAAATACTTGATGGTGCAGTTTCCATAAAATTATGTACTTAAAAGAAAAAGGAAATGATGTTGAGTCTATGCTACCATTCTTCTCCATCATACTACACTTCAATACGAGAATAATTTTCACATTAGAATAGAAGAATCAAGTTTTTAAGTTAATAAAGGTTGGCCATAGTTCAAACATCTGATGATGCAGCGTCTATACTATTCTTTACTTTACTTACAGTAAAAGGAATAGATGACAGTACTATTCCATTACATTCTCCTCCATCATATAAAATAGCAAATAGAGGATAGTGACTTTTATCAGCACGAAGTATCTTTCATGTGCACTAACAATTTGATGATGATATAGGGTGTGTTTTCCAATTTTCTCATGTTTGGTTGGGCTAAATGTTTTGGAAAATGTTTTCCAAATCAACTCATTTTCCTCAAATTTAAGGAAAATGACTTCCCTTCTAAACTAAAGGAAAACATTTTTCAAAACTCTCTTCCAACTTCAAATTACAATTATTTTTTTTGTTGAAAAAATCAATTTATTTTGTCCCTACCCTCAAACCACGCCCCAACCATTCCCCCAAAAATAATAATTTTAAAGCTTGTTTTTAAATTTAATTTTTTTACCCCATCCTCACCCCTAACCCCACCTCCTCCCAAAAAATATTAAAAATTGTTTTTAAAAGATATTTCTAGTTTCAATTTTTTATTTTTTTATCCCCCACCCACTACCCATGCCCCCCCCCTATCAGCCCCCAATCTCCCCCCCCCCCATCAACCCTCCTATCACCCCCCAATCTCCCCCCCCCCATCAACCCTCCTATCACCCCCCAACCCCCTTCAAAAAGAAAAAAAATTTCAACTTCAAATTTTTATTTTTTCATCCCGATCCTCGATTACCCACCCCCTTCTCCGGTCACCCCCCTCCCAAAAAAAAATTGAGTTTGTTTTTGAAAAATATTTACAAATTCAAAATTTCATTTTTTCACCCTACCTTGGACCCACCACGCACCTCCTACCCAACCCCCCACCCACGCATGCCTACCCCCCCCCCCCCCCCCCTCAATTTTTTTTTTCAAGTTTGTTTTTAAAAAATATTTTCAACTTCAAAATTTTATTTTTTCACCCTACCCTTGACCGCCCCGCCCCACCTCCTACCCAGCCCCCCCCCCCACCCCCCCAACAAAAAATTTAAGTTTGTTTTTAAAAAATATTTTCAATTTCAAAATTTCATTTTTGCACCTATAGAACCCCCACCCACCCACCCACTCCCTACCAGCCCCCCACCCCCCTCACAAAAAAAATAAAATAAATTTCAAGTTTGTTATTAAAAATTATTTTCAATTTTCAAAATTTTATTTTTTCACCCCTACGCTCGACCTCCACCCACCCACCTCCCTACCAGCCCCCCCCCCCACGCCTAAAAAAAATTTTAATTTTGTTTTTAAAATATATTTTCAACTTCAAAAATTTATTTTTTCACCCCAACCCTCGACCCACCCACCCACCCCCTACCAGCCCCCACTCCAAAAAAAAATTTTAAGTTTGTTTTTAAAAAATATTTTCAACTTCAAAATTCAATTTTTCACCCCTACCCTCGACCCCCCGTCCTCACCCACCCCCTACCACCCTCGCACCCCCCCAAAAAAATTTAAGTTTGTTTTTAAAAACTATTTTCAATTTCAAAGATTATTTTCTACTCTAATAAAAATAAAAGATATTTCTCAAAAATATTTTTTATTCATAAATCAGACAATAAAAATTTTTTTCGAAAAATATTTTCTACTCACCAATCAAACATGAGAAAATAAGTCAAAAATCAACTTGTTTTCCAGGAAAACATTTTCTAGGAAAACATTTTTCATGGAAAACATTTTCCTTCATAGCAAACACACTCATAATGAACACAACCAAAATTCATTGTCATAGTGAAGTATTAACTTCATTATTCAGATAGATCAAACCAATTTCAGAATGAAGAAGCAAGACTAGAAGTTAATCCTTCTCTTAAATAAATAATATATAAAATATGAACCTGTAAATAAGACCAAGAAGGTAATGCCCAGCTGCACCATTTGGAACCTACACAACAACCAATTAGCTATAAATTAAAGAAGCATGTCAATGGCTAACAGGAATAAAATAACTGGAGATGACAATACTATAAAATCTGCAAAGTGGATAGATATTTGAAATGATGGTTTTTACGAATCTACCTCTGCAGTTGGCTCATTAGGAGGGCAAAGTGTTGTCTCAGCTTCAGTGAGAAGATCCATCTGAAAGCATGATAGTGCAAACAAGTAGCGGGATTGAGCCATACTTGTCCCTTCATATAAAAATTTAAAAAGGGATGATTATGAGCATAATCTCAAGGACAAGTGTTATCAGAAATCCGAAGATAATAGGGAGGAAAAAAAAAGATATTGCAACACAAAAATGCAGTCATATTGTCTGAAAATACGACACGCACCCTTGAGAAGATGATATGCAGCATAAGCCTGTTGGTTGTGCAGGTAGCAGCCAGCTAAAAGTTGCATATTTGTCTACAATGGGCATAGTACATTATAGGAAGCAAGATAATTGACCAACTTAAGAGATTTCAACAGAAGTGCGTTAAACCCTCACATTCTTGAGTCAAATTTCACTAAGGGCAACAAGAAACAAAAAGTGAACTCCAAGAACATAAAATCTCTATAAACGACAAATTGAGTAATACATATGTTTACAAAGACTGATGAAGTGAAAACAAAAAAGTGTGGAGTACCTTAGAGGGGAACTCGGCACAGAGTCGTTCACACATGAAAATGGCGTTGTGGTACATAAAATGGCCAAGGCTGTTTTGCACAGACTCAGTTAGTAGGGTTTCCATTGATGCTTGAACTCGAATTCAAAGAAAGCCGAGGTTAGATAGGGAGAGGCAAGAGAGAGAGAGTGTGAGAGAGAGAGAGAGAGAGAGAGAGAGAGAGAGAGAGAGATTCAATCTTTCAATTTCAATTTGAGAGAAAAGGGTGCTACATTTTCTCCACCCACCGTACGTCCTCTTTTACCCTATGTTCACCAAAAAAGAAATTTTTTTTAAAATGAATTACTCCCTCCGTCCCATTTTATGTGGCACCATTTTCTTTTTGGTCAGTCCCAAAAAGAATGTCGCATTTCCTTATATGGTAAGTATTGAAATGTACAATTCCTCTTTTACCCTTATTAGTCTCACTTAATCTTAAAATAATACTCCAATACATTTATGAGGAGAGAGAGAAAAGTAAGCCTACTTTTTAAAGGACAATTTAGTAAACATTTCAAAATCTTCATTTATTTCTTAAACTCCGTGCCCGGTCAAATGTTGCCACATAAAATAGAACGGAGGGAGTATTAATAACTGAAAACAAAATGGCAATGGGGCTCACCTCAAGCGGGGCGGATTTGTCTTATAGCAGTCTAGGTGCAGAGCAGAGAGGCTTAAAATAATTTTTTGAAATTCTTTTGCAAGATAGGTTACGGGTTTTACAAATCATTTTCTTAATACGTTATTAATTTTATGTTTTTGGTCCTATTACTAAGTTATTTTGTGAAAATGTCAGGAATAGAGTTAGCCCCAGGAAGTAAAATATTTACAGCTCGCTGTAAGCATTTATATGTATTAACAACAAAACACAAAATAACAGCAAAAAATAAGATAAATAAGATCAAAATAGAAAATCCTTTTGAACAAATTGTGACAGTAATAGATAATAATGATTACAGTTACAAAGAAATAGATATAGAAGAAGATTTAGAAATAGTAAATGATAGGATTACTACATCAAAAAGAATAAAAAACACAGATAAAATCAAAAATACGTCTCAACCCCAAAGAAAATCAGTAGAATATCAGATGATAAAAAAGATTGAACCATACTATTACTATATAACTGGAATAATAGAATAAAGAAAACATATTATCATAATAATGTCACGACCCGATTTCTCAAGTCATGATGGCACCTACCATAACCCACCAGTAGGTAAGCCAACCCGTAACCCGGAATAACAAGTAATGGGTCTGAGGGTAGAAACTAAACAAGAGTAGGCAAATAATAATATAAACAGGCGGAAGCAAACCAAAAACATATATACAATTAAAGATCCCTCCCAGAATCTGGAAGTCATTAGTACAGAGCTACTAACAAAATGAGTACAAGTCCCAAAAGGGGATAACAGAGACTGAACTGTCTCGAAAGGAGAAAGACAAGTCTATATATACAGATGGAGACTGAAATAGTACAAAACGCCATGTGCTCACCCCCGTCTCCGGATCAGTCTGCTCTAAGCTCGATCAACGATGGCTACTAGTGCCCGGACCTGCATCACGAAACAGATGCAGAGCGTAGCATGAGTACCAACAACAGGTACCCAGTAGGCATCATAGGCCGACTGAACTTGAAAAGTAAAGGTAATATGAAAAGAAGGAATACACAAATCGAGGTCAAGAACAAAATCTAACTAACAAAGGAATGCACACGAGTGTACAAAGAACTAACTAAAGTAATCTATAAGCTAACTACACATGACTGGACCCCCATAAGCCCAGAAGGTACACTCGTGCGCAAGTTAAATAAAAACCCGAACGAACCCCCATAAGCCCGACGAGTACACAGAATAGCTAAAACTAAAGAGAATGGCATATAAGAACCCAAGAACGAAGAACATCGAACCAGAACCTCAACTCTAATTAGTAGAACCTAACAGTACGGAGGCCGAACCTCGAACCGAATGCTCACTAGAAGTACCCAAGTAACCAATCACAAGTATCAAGTATAAGAGGCCGGAACTCTAACTGGATGCTCTATATAAGTATCTGAGCAATAGAGGCCGGAACTATAACCGGATGCTCTATATAACTATTTGGGCAATAGAGGCCGAAACTCTAACCGGATGCTCTTTATAAGTATTTGGGCAATAGAGGCCGGAACTCTAACCGGATGCTCTATATAAGTATTTGGGCAATAGAGGCCGGAACTCTAACCGGATGCTCTACATAAGTATCTGGGCAATAGAGGCCGGAACTCTAACCGGATGCTCTACATAAGTATCTGAGCAATAGAGGCCGAAACTCTAACCGGATGCTCTATATAAGTATCTGAGCAATAGAGGCCGAAACTCTAACCGGATGCTCTATATAAGTATTTGGGCAATAGAGGCCGGAACTCTAACCGGATGCTTTATATAAGTATTTGGGCAATAGAGGCCGGAACTCTAACCGGATGCTCTATATAAGTATCTGAGCAATCGAGGCCAGAACTCTAACCGGATGCTCTATATAAGTATTTGAGCAATAGAGGCCGGAACTCTAACCGGATGCTCTATATAAGTATTTGGGCAATAGAGGCCGGAACTCTAACCGGATGCTCTATATAAGTGCCAATGTAGCTGCTGAAAGAGTCTCAATCGATCTATTCTCATAAATGTCCGTGGATCGCCGTCCACACCTAGCCAATCAATGAAAGTCCTTGGAATCGAATCGAAAATCAAATTCAAATCGCGAAGCAGAACTAATGTCGCCGACGTAACTCTTGAAGTTGTAACATCGGAGAAATAAGGATAACTATCATCGGAGAAAACGTATCGCCTAGCTAAGGCCCAAACTATCAGGCTCAAGTCTTCTACATCAGTCTACAAGGATCTAAGTCGACCGAGCGACGTCGGGATAAAACTAAAGCCTATCGGATCCGAATCATGTATTTCTAAGGCAAGCCCTAGTCAAACCTAAACTAAGGCCCAAATGCTTCAAAAAATAGTAAATTAAGAATGCAAGTACTCCACATAGCAAGGAGGGTCAATTAATAACACAAAGCATGCTCACAGTTACCCGATAATTCTCGAAATAGGCCGAAAACATGATGTCCAAACACCTATGCATGATTCAATAACAACCCAACCCAAATCCCAACTAATCAACATGCATCTACTTTCTCAAGCTCAATCTAGGAGATGGAAACCGTAGCCTACCTGTAAGCCGATCACACGCGCTCCAAAATTACTTCTCCGGAGCTTTTTGTTTTCAAACGTCCTCGAAACGCTGCCCCGCTATAAAAAATAGAGTCATAACGTTATTATGGTCGTTTAGACACCAAAATCACAATAAACAGAGATGGATCAATTTTGGAGTCAAAACGGGAATCGTGGGACCCGCGCTGGAAATTTTGGAATTAACCCCAAAAGTGGGTCCTAACTAGTTCCCCCAGCTCATATCCCAAAATGGAACACAATTCGGGGCTTGGGAACAACACACTATCAACATGCAACCAAAACCCAAATTACACTAAAACGGAACAAAAATAGCAGCTGCTATTTACACGAAAATATCAGAAACGATGGTCCAGATGCTGAAACCAATCACACCATGATGATCCTCACGAAAAACCCCACAATCTAGGCTTTTGAATCACCATATTCGCACCTAAAATGACCACGAAATCACCTTCTAAATTTTCCCAAAAAAATGAGCTCGAAATGAGCTAAGACAGCAGCTAAAACACAACTTTTACCTCCAATAAAAAGTTAAATACGAAATCTAACCATGCCAATGCGTTCTGCTTGAAAAACCACTCAAGATAGCCCCAAGAATCACCAAAATCGGATCTAAAATGACTAAAATATCAAGTCTCAAAAATTCCCAAAATCAAGTTCACAAAAAGGGTGTGGCAGCAGGTATTTTACGAAAATTACCTCAAACGGGGACCCAAAATCACTATCCAAGCTCACCAACGCGTTGTCCTCGAAAAATCTCACAACTTTGCCTTTTGAATCACCCAAATCGGTTGAGAGATGAGAGAGATGTGAGGGTTTAAGTTTTGGGAAATGTTGCTGATTTTTTTGCACTTATAGCAGATTTTCTGCACTTTTCCCAAAACTAAAAACTCCGACGGGGTGCTTCGAACTCGTTCGGAACCCCGTGTACGCAAACGAGATATGCAACCACGCCAAATTTGACATTCCAGACTCAACGACGCAGTCAAAATTTCCATAGGAGGTCATTTCGATAAAAAGTGGGTCCCACTTCCAAAAGCCTTTTTAAGTCAAAACCCACAAAAGGGCTCGGAAAGATATAAAAAAACCTCCAGACACAAAAGAAGGGTCAATCTAGACCAAACTTGACATTCCGGAGCTAACCGCGCTGACGGAATTTTCATCTGAGCACGTTTTCCAAGAATGTTGACCAAAGTCAACCTTAAGCCAAATTTCAAAGGCTAAAACGCCTAATCGCACCGACTCACACTGAAAACCTCGAGAGTCATGCCGACCATGCTACTAGCCTAAAATGACCCTTCCGGAGCTGATGGAATCATCAGAATTGGATTCCGATGTCATCTTCTTGAACTTTTGATCGAAAATGTTCGTTCAAGGTTCATAAGCTCCAAAACACTAAAACTCACACCATAACCAAAGGAACGAACAGGTGACCGAACTATCAGTCCCAGCAAGTCATAAATGACTTGGGATCGCTACAGGAATTCTCTAAACGACACACAAAATGCAAGACACTGAAATGACCAGGAGGGTCATTACAAATAAATACTAGACAAGAAGAAAATTATATACCAAGAGAATTAGTAGATGAAGAAGAAATAATCTCTAAAAAACAAACATGCCCCGAACTACCAAAAGAGTTATCATATATAGAAGATACGACTCAAAAAGAAGTAATCATAGGAGGGATAATTGTGTTAATACAATTTACAATATAACAAGGAGATAATTAACATTAGGAATAAAATGGCAAGAAGAAATGAAACCATATAATCTAGAAAATACACAATTAATTATAACTTATAAAAACAAAAAAGTTACAATAAAAAGGGCAATATGAAAATTTATATACTTGCAAAAATAATAGTAGAAAATTATTATAACAGATACTATACTCCAATGTTAGATACATGAGCAGAAGCAAACATGTGTAAACATAATTGTCTACCAGATGAAAAATGGGAGAAACTAAAAACCCCTATAGTTGTAACAGGATTTAATAATGAATGAAGCATGATAACATATAAGGCAAAAAATATAAAGTTACAAATATGGGATAAAATATTAACTATAGATGATATATATAGTTATGAATTCATAAATGAAGATATGCTTTTAGAAATGCCGTTTTTAAAAAAATTATATCCTCATATAATAACAAAAACACATTGGTGATTTACCACACCATGTAAACAAAAGATAGGAGCAAAAAGGGTAAACAATAAAAATAGAAAATCTACACCATGGATTAAAGGAAGTGAAAAAATAACTCAAAAATTAGAAAATATCGAAGTCACCCATAATATAGAATTAATAATATTTTCAATAGACAAGCTCAAATTAATTCACGAAAAATTAGAAATGTTGTATAGCGAAGATCCTTTGAAAGGATAGGAAAACCATAAAACAACAGTAAAAATTAAACTAATTGATGAAAATAGCATAATAACCCAAAAACCATTAAAATATAATTTTGATGATTTAAAAGAATTTAAAATGCATATAAAAGAACTATTAGAAAACAAATATATCCAAGAAAGTAACAGTAAGCATACAAGTCCAGCATTTATAGTCAATAAACATAGTGAACCAAAAAGAGGAAAAAGCCGTATGGTTTATTGATTACAGAAATCTAAATGCAAAAACAAAGACATATAATTACCCTATACCAAACAAAGTATTAAAAGTAAGACAAATACAAGGTTACAATTATTTCAGTAAATTTGATTGTAAGTCAGGATTTTACCATCTAAAATTAGAAGAAGAATTTAAAAAATTAACAGCCTTTACAGTACCACAAGGATTCTATGAATGGAACGTACTACCTTTCGGATACAAAAATACACCAGGAAGATATCAACATTTTATGAATAATTATTTTAATGAACTAGAAAATTGCATAGTATACATAGATGATATATTATTATATTCACGTACAGAAGAAGACCATATAAGACTATTAGAAAAATTTATCCATATTATAACATATTCAGGAATAAGTTTAAGTAAAAAGAAGACAGAAATAATGAAGACCCAAATAAAATTTTTAGGAATACAAATAGATAGGAATAGTATAAAAATGCAAAACCATATAGTACAAAAAATAATAAACTCTGAAGACCAAATAGATACAAAAAAGAAATTACAATCATTTTTAGGATTGATAAATCAAGTAAGAGAATATATACCTAATTTAGCAGAAAATCTTAAACCTTTACATAAAAAACTAAAGAAAGATGTAGAATATTATTTTGACAAAAAAGATCAAGATCAAATACAAAAAATAAAATTATTATGTAAGAAATTACCAAAATTATACTTCCCAGACGATAGCAAACAATTTATATACATAGTAGAATCAGATGCTAGTAATATAAGTTATGGAGGAGTATTAAAATACAAATACGATAAAGAAAAAACAGAACATCATTGTAGATACTATTCAGGAACGTTTACAAATCCCGAAATAAAATGGAAAATAAATAGAAAAGAATTATATGCTCTATATAAATGTTTATTAGCTTTTGAACCATATATTGTATATAATAAGTTTACCGTAAGAACAGATAATACGCAGGTAAAATGGTGGATCACAAGGAAGATACAAGATTCGGTAACAACCAAAGAAATACGTAAACTAGTATTAAATATACAAAACTTTACATTTACAATAGAGGTAATAAGCACTAACAAAAATGTCACTGCAGATTACATTTCAAGACAAAGCTACACAGACGGATCTAGACAAAGAAAATACAATTGAAAAAATACTAAATACTATGACATTGCTTTGCACAAAAATAGATAACATGGATAAGGAGCTACAACAAATGAAAAGTCAGCAGCATAACAATAAATATGCGGAGCTAAGTCAATCGAAAGACTTGAAAATTCCAGAGCTAGAAGGTGACGATGGGAAACACTGAAAAACCCAAACTAATAATCTGTTATATGCAGCTACAGGAAGTACCTTTGCAACAAAAGGAGAAAACAAAATGAGATATGTCAATACAACCATGAACAAAATATTTGAAAAACCATTCACACCAAAAACTCAAAACGAACCAGTACTCATACCACCTCAAATCACTACATATAAAGAAAGCTTAGGACAAAATAAAAAGACATATAACCATATAACCAGAGCCTATATAGAAAATATTCACAAAATACAAACTTTCCTAAACCAAAATCCCAGATCCAAGAATGCAAAAAACCCTGATGAAAATTATATTTACCCAAACTTTACAAGGATATAATAAATTAATTGCACAACCAAGAACTAGCACCAATTTAGTAGAAACTTGCTATCACTATGGATTATTGCGTACAGTATACACCGCCAATCAAAAATCAACTTGGAGAAGATCAATGAAAAGTGTACGTTCAGCATAAGCCTCTGTTGGTACACAATGTCCTCTCAAGTGTGAGACGAACAAACCATGAAATCCTTTCGGAGCTGCAAAAGATTTTCATGAAAAGAACATGTTTTCTCAGTGACTTGTTTGTACATGGAGCTTTCTCGAAAGGAAAAGGATGCAAGAACTTCAAGTAGTTGTATATTTTGAGCTGGATAATTTACAGCCTGATCTTCTCATGTTTCCAGTTCATTCAGATATGTTATAATTCATCTTCCATCTCATCTGGTACATGCAGCTTTTCAATGGCAGCCTGATAGAAAATGCGGATACAGTGGGAAGGACAAAGGTCAGCTTATATAATTTGAATCAGTCTTGTGATAAAATATCTCTTCAGTAGACAAGCATTAGTACAATTCAGAAACAAAGGGGTAAAGAACGAAAGAATAAGACCAGGAAAAAAGTAGGCAAGATATTACAAAGTTTCCAGCACTAGAGGACAACATCGAAGGTGATTTCAGTAGATGTCTGAAACTATTTTCTTTCTGGTATCAAGTTAGAAATAGAACTATGATAGAATAAGTAAAAGGCCGACAGAAGAAAAGAAACCATAATGCTCGACTTGCTGAAAAAAATTACCAGTATACACACACACATTATGTGCATCTGTGGGCAATTATGTGCAAATGGGCAATTACCTTAATGGTAGCAACATCAGTTGCAGATGGTTTTAAATCTAATGCCACTCCAAAATGAAGCATGGCTTTGTCGTACATATTACGCCTCTTGTATATCCGACCCATCAAAGCATAGACACTGCTCTCACGAGGAGCATGCTCTTTAAGTTCCTCTAAGACTTCTAAAGCGGCATCAAAACTTTCCGTGCTCACAAGGATGTTAGCCTTCTGATACATTGGAAGAGGGTTTTTCTTGTCTGCTACAATAGCCAGCTCCATCACTTCCAATGCCTCTTCATTTTTCTGACCATCCATAAGATGCAGATTAGAGTCTAAATTAAGGACAACATCATGTTTCAGCATAAAAATCAGAAAAGGAAACTACTACACCTTCAGAGCGTGTAATGCAGTGCCAAGATATGACATGATAACAGAAGACTGTGGATTTATACCCAAAGCCATTCGAAAGTGATGCTCTGAAAATTCAAACTTCTCCTGTCGGAGATAGATCATTCCAAGCCCATACCAGGCATTGTAATGCCTGGCATCCACACGAAGTGCACTCTGATAGCACTTAATAGCATTTTCAAAATCTTCTAAAGCAACATATCTGGAAAAATAGACAGTGAGGCAAGCTTATAAAGAAACTAACAATACACCTCTCTACAATTAAAAGAAAAGATATTCCACGCTCACGTTTGACCAATAAAGGAATGATTGAGAAAGGGGAGGAATGGGACGTACTCATGACCACAAAGCGTGTGCCCGTATGCAAATCTAGGATTTAGTTGTACAGCTCGTTGAAAATTTTTAAGAGCAGTTTCATGGTCTTTCTGTAAACTATAGCAATTCCCCATAGCACACCTGTTATACCATTGATAAAGTATTAAAACTAGGTCATAATGAAGAGAACAGATGATACTGGTTTTCCTGTTTAGCTCCAACTACTATTTGCAACAGCAAGAAACACTGTTTGGCGCCTTGAAAGATCAAAGCCTTACTTGGCACAAGAGCTCCACAAACAGAACTTATATCCAACTTTAAATGTGTGGATGCATGTAATTTAGCAGATGATAGTCTCATAGTGATGTCAACATTATATTTCAACATGCACTGTGGAGATTACATTCCAGGCTAGAATGAAAAGGTCGCCCTTCATGTTCCACTTTATTGAGGCATTTTCTCTACTAGTACAAGTAGCAAAGAATAGCAGTTTTTAACAATCCTTACATAAAATTTTATTTTTTAAATGAACAAGTCAGCCATTGGGTAAACTTCTCGATTATTTATCTACACCTTGAGTGCAAACACAGAAGTCAGAATTTTTAGACAGAAGGATGTAATTCCAATTGTTAAAAGCAACATAATGTGTCTACCAGGTTAAGAATAATCAGAAACACAAGGAGTCACATTGTCAACAACTTGATCAAGGGTAAAAAACAGCAAACATGGCGAAGGACTGATGATCAATGATACTCAGCCATTCATGAGTAAAATAAATTAATACTTGATAAGATGTTACAAATAAGCCCAAATAACCACACATCTCTGGACAAAAGGAATAAACAGCACCAGAAATATCTATATCAGACAATGTTATCTTCGGATTTTGCAGGAATTACCAAGATTGAGGAGCTAATCTATCAGTTGATACCAGCACCTGCGCCAGATAGCTCAACTTCATGTCCTCCTTGAGATGCTACAATTAAAATCAAATAGTTTGTCAGGAAAGAAAAAAAGGCAGAGAGAACATAAAGATTGGGACCCTTTTGGGACATAAGAACTAGTAGGATAACCATATATAACCAGTTTCCTAACTACCAAAAATATGCTTTTAAGACATAATTTTAATTAGTGAACAGTACCCGGAAGCAACAAAAAACACCAGAACAAAAAAACTATTGTTATTAAATAATAGTAATAATGATCATAGAATATAAGCAAATAACGGTAATGTCGACGTAACAAGGATCAAATAAAGTTTCTTCAAACCTGTCCGGCATCACCACCCCAGAGATGGTAAAATTAAAGGCAGTTAATACTTCCACACAGCAAAGCATACATGTTCTCATTGAAACACTAAAAGAGCAAAGAAGACTCACAAACAACACTGTCGAGTACACGTCCATTCCTTCTAAACTATAAGGTGAGGCCAGACGAGCAAGGCCAAATGCATGATCTGCTTCTAGGTAATCAACCATTTCGAAGTATGCTCTTCCAATCTGGCATTCAAATACGCACATCAGATACTATATAGACAGATAAATGTGGCATTCTAATTTCCTCATGAGATGCCACAATAGACAGATACCAAGAGAACCATTTTTATTTGATAAGCAACAGATACCAAGAGAACTAAAGAGCAAGTTAGGCCGAGAGATACCAAGAGAACTCAAGAGCAAGTTAAGCCGAGGGATATGTAAAAAGAAAGAATCCCGTGCCCCACCACAAGTAGAAAGGGCTAAAGACCCTCAAACACAGTACAAAATGGTCCTAAAAATTATACTAGCAAAAGTAGATGTTCTCCGGACCATGCAACGCAGTGCCTTGAATCATGATCAATAATCTAGACTGTCCAAATGACAGTTCATTGTCCTATTCAAAGGAATTCCTTCAGCACCTCACACGGCAGAATCAAGATCCTAGAAGACCACTCTTGGGAAATAGTGCTCCCTGCCAATCAATGAAATCTGAAGAAGACATGCATATCTATTCCAGGCCACTTAATATTCTTGTTGTGTACTGGAACAAAGCTATCTAATCGATATTTCTAGTACATATACATAACTATATAACTAGTCTAAACATGGAACTTATACATCATGAAAGATGAAGTTAGATTCACAAAATTAACCCCAAAAAAGAAATGAGCATGTCCAGCTAGTTTGAAGGAACCTACATACTGGAAGCAATTTCAATTAGAGACGAGCAAATAAACAGTAAAGGACAAGAATGAATATCTCCTTTGATTCCCTGAACAAGCATAAAGAGAAAACTTAAAATGAACAGGACTTTGAACGGAGGAAATATAAAAATACATACATTGCCAGTGTTATCAAAGGCGAAAAGCGCAAAAAAGCTCTAAGGTCCATGGGGGCTTTAAGCGCAAAGCGCAAATAAAGCGTGGGCTTTAATGAAAAATGGCGCAAAGGGAGAAAAGAATACAAATATATATGTTTAGTCCAAGACTAATAATTATAAACATGAATGACAAATATATGACCAAAGAAATTGAAAAAAATTTATGGTTAAGTGAAATATCAATTATTTAGTTTCACTTCTTCATAAAAGTCTCATTGGCAAGGAAAAGCTTGCCTTAGAACCTTGATGACGACACTGAAGCGCACATAGGCGAAGCGCTCAACACGTTTTGAGCCTCGCTTCCGGGCTTAAGCACGCTTAAAGCGCGCCTTTGATAACACTGTACATTGCCTCCAAAAGGATTGGAGAAAAAGTGATCAAGACAGAGAACCTTTACCTGAGAAAGAACCCATCCAGTGTGATAATGTTTGTGTGGGAGTTTGTTATAAACATCCAGTGCATCCTGTTCCACCGCAAAGCATCATATTTCAACCAAATCAATGCAGAGCATCAAATGAATGCTGAAATTTATCCATTCAGAATCAAAATGTAATACCTGACATCTATATAAACAAGAAAGTCTATAGCCTTCCCCAAGAATCCTGAAAAGGGCCAATATCTCTGAAGCACCTGAGAGGATAGATGTGCTGCTTACATTAACCCCAGAAGCAGAAGTTCCGGGCCCTTCTTGTTCAAGAGGTCTAGCATCTCCAGAAGGGTGTGACATAGTCATATTTAGCCGAGAATCATTAGAAATGTCATTGCGAGTCCCTGAGATGCAGACCTAATACAGTTACGAATAAAAACACATCTCAAAGGTAGATGTCATTTTTCTTAGGTAGCAACAGTGCACAAACACAAGAAATTCCACACGAACATAGCTGTTGGTGTTCAGCTTTCTTCATTTTTCCTTTGATTTATAGTAGTATTTTCAGATGAAAAAAAATAAAATTATCTGTACTCTTGAATTCTTTCAAATGATTAATGCATCAATCAATTGTGATCCCACACATCCAAATTGTAGTAAACCAGAACCGGGGAACTACCGAAGTAAAGTTTCAACTTTGACGAATAATAAAAGAGGTAAGGAAAAAGTCAAAAAATAGAGGGAGAAAAACAATCTCCTAAAGTTTGTGACGGAACCACTAAATTAAACAAGTATGCACAAGTCTATTCGAATTTAGGTGATCATGAAAGTAACTCAAATATAACAACAACAAAATTTGTTAGATTTTCAGAAATATCACATGTAACACAATAGCAATCCATTTGGAGCACAGGCGGGGTTTTGTGCCTCCCTTAAGTTTAGAGAAAATATCTTCAGATGATATGTCCTTATTAGATGATAGAAAATTTCCAGAAAAAACCAAACCCAACTTCTTTTTCTGTACCAGATTAATATACAAATTTAGCTCCATGCAGGCTTGGATGTCAGCATATGACCAGCCAACTGCTGTTCAAGTGTACTATATTTCTGCATAGAGAGGGGGGGAAAAGAAAGAAAAAAGTTGCCCGACACTCCGTTTTGTCTCACGCATTAATGTTGACTGGCTACAGTCAAAAGTCAACACTTCTTTGCAATTATACTTCACTTCAAGCAATTGTGTGAACCAAACCTTAGGATTCACATAAATATTTATGATGAGTCTCCACTCTAAAAAGGCGACAATGCCTAGGTTGAAAATACAATGGACAACAGAATTGTCAAGAGAAAAGGCAAAAATATCAATCACCTTCACCATAGTTTTCGGTAGCCCAAGATTGTGCCTTTCGACTTGTCATGGAACGTAAAGTCATTGAGCTCAGCTTCGAACTACCATAATATTTGGAAGAATGAATTGTTCCATTTCCAGAAGCACCAGATACATTTGAATTTGTGTTTCCAGTAGATTCTCCAGCAAGCCTTGAATTTCGTCGAGGGCCAGAATCAGAAAATAACCTCCCAGATATCTGGAAAGATGAGAGATAGTGGACTTCAGACCCAAAAAAAAGGGGGAATGGAGACAATGAAAATCCACCATATAAAGCACCAGAAATGTAAAGGGAGTTTAGTGATTAAAAGTTAAAACTGAACAAATGCACAAAATAAAGGAGATGAACAAAATCAACACCATAGTTCAACAAGCTAAAAGTTTTTAAAAAAATTCTCGTTTTTAAACCAAAAGAAGTTAAATAATACAAAATAAGAGCCTAGCCTCTAACAACCGACTTCTACAGGTGAAAATTGGTAAGGACAGCAGGCTTGCACCAAAAGCTTCACACACTAAACGCTCACTTCCAAATTACAACAAAAGAGAAAACTAATACTTAAATTGTTATGAAATCATTTTGTGAAGAAGCTTTTTTTATCACGAAAAACTTAGAATAAAAGCTGTTTCGCTTTGTGAAGAGTCATATAAAGGCATCTTGATTGATAGACATACTTAAAATGGAATATGAGGAAGTACGACATTACTTCAGTGGGAAGTTTCTATCAAAAAGCTAACAATCCTGCAGCAATTATACAGAGAAAGAAGAACTTAATATTAAAATAGACTAGATGACTGAAACCTATGTATTATAGTACTGCAGACCTTTCTTAACTTCCCCTCATCAACAAACTTTCTCCGAGGGGCCTGAATGGTTGAATTGACAGTTGCTCGTGGAGAATTATCAGCACCAGCCACAGATGCATTAGTTCCATTTTGCTGAAAATTTCTACAAACTGGAGGTGGAACCACTCCTGACAACTGCAAAGAAGTTGTATTTTACAAACTTTCGAAAAATCAAAAAGAAATTCTAGTGTTGCCAAATTGCATATAAGAATGTCAGTTGCTTCTTTAATATAGAAGATTTTGTCACCTTTACAGATTGTTTAGCCAAGCTTTTGGGAGGCCAAAAGTGCTTCTTCTTGTTTTTAAAGAAGTGTGTATGCTTAAAAAAGTGAGTTGTTTAACCAAGCTATGAGGAGAAAATAAGTGTTTCGGGGAGCAGCAGAAGTTTAAAAAGATGGCTTTTCTCCCAAAGTGCTTTATTGAAAAGCACTTTTGAGAAAATACACTTAGAAGCACTTGTTAAAAACATGGTCAAACACAAACTGCTTCTCACCAAAAGTACTTTTTAGAAAAGCACTTTTCAAAATAAACTGATTTTAGAGGCTTGGCCAATAAGGCTATTAATTTCACTTCAATTAACAAGAACATAGTTCTGTGAAACTATACAGATATCATTAGAAAGTCACCAACTATGTTCTAAACCGGAGAAGACGTTTGTTTTAGGCTCCATTGGATTGAGCATAAATTAGACATTTTCTGTGCTCTTCAAAACTTGCAATCTGCTTTAAATTAGAGTCAAATTCTCTGATTGCTACCCTCATCCTCAATCTAAAGAAACTATGATCTAACTCAGTGTTATCAAAGTGCGCTTTAAGCGCGCTTAAGCCCTAAAGTGAGGCTCAAAACGTGTTGAGCGCTTCGCCTCGCTCTATGTGCACTTCAGTGTTGTCATCAAGGTTCCAAGGCAAGCATTTCCTTGCCAATGAGCCTCTTATGAAGAAGTGACACTAAATAATTGATATTCCACTTTATCATTAAAAAAAATCGATTTCTTTGGTCATATAAATTTGTCATTCATATTTATAATTATTAGTCTTGGACTAAACATATATATTTGTATTCTTTTCTCCCTTTGCACCTTTTTTCACTAAAGTCCACGCTTTATTTGCATTTTGCGCTTAAAGCCCCCACGGACCTTAGAGCTTTTTTGAGCTTTTCGCCTTTGATAACACTGGATATAACTAACAAATACATTGTCACCATTTTTATTAGAATGGTAATGGTGTATTGCTTGGTACAATGGACAATCTAGAAAAACATGTCTCACTCGGGATTATCTGCAGAGGAGGGGATACCAGTTATGTAACAAATGGTATATGTGTAATAACAACAGAGACAATCAATCATATATTCTTGCATTGTCCTATAGCAGCACAAATATGGCAGATGTTTTACAGTATTTTGGACGTGAAGTGGGTAATGCAAAGATCAACCGCAGACTTATTTAAATGCTGGAACAGGAAAGGTGTAAAAGGGCCTTTGAAAACTAAATGGAATACAATTACAGCATGTTTTTGATGGTGCATATGGAAGGCAAGGAATAGAAGAGTTTTTGCGGGTCAAGCTAACAATACTATAAAGATCAAATCTGACTGTAATATTTTGTTCTAGTAGGATTAGGATGGATTTTGTAAATGATGTGGAAACCTTATGACAGTGCATAGATAGCTTGCAATAGAAGGTTACAGACTTCTCTTGGTTTTTGAACTTTTGGTGGTGTACTCGGGTACAACCTTTGTGCTACATCGATAATACTTACCTTTTAAAAAAGATCACTAACCTAATACTACTTTTCTTTTATGCAAACTTAGATATATATATATATATAATATATATATAATCTGTCAATGTCTAATTCTTTTTTTTGAGAAAGTAACTTTGTATTCACAAAAAATAATCATCAAAAGAATGATGAGGAGAAAAAGTTATGTTATCTTTAAAGAAAAATAAAAATTAAGCATCTTCACTGCAATGCATACAGCGATAGCAAGTAACAACCAATGAACCTTTTCTTCAGTTAGCACCAGAAGAAAAGAGTTCCTATTTCCCATATAGAAAAGACACAAAAGATAATATGTCATTGAACAGACAAACTAACAACTATGGATGTATATAAACAATGTAGAGAAAAATTGGAACAAATACTGGTTAACTAGAGACAAGATTTTTGATTGCAGATAGAATGCAAGCCATGAGCAGCAGCATAATCTTAAAAAGTAAAACAATCACCTGATTTGGTTGAGTAAATAGCAGCTATCTCTAGGATTAACAAAAGGATAAGCTGTTATCCTGTTTTTGTGGCATGCTAAGTTATCTTTATGTATAAAAGGACTTGTCAGAAAGAGGTCAAGTTAGAAGGTTCAGACATGACTATTATAAAGTCAACCCAAATTCTTTTATCAAAAAGTGAGACTTCTGATTAAGGTGAAACCATTTTAAAGTTCTACTATGATACTCCCCAAGTGAAGATAATTGGCTATTGTTTAAAATCAACTAAGGGCTTACAACAAAAAATGTTTTACAAGTCGGTATCAAATTACCTGTGATGCCATTGGTGAGGGAGTGTTGTAGAATGACATGTTAGTAGAAACCCCACCTAAATTCTGGATAGCAGCTGCTCCATTATAATTTCCAGACATTTCTCGAAGATTATTGCTGTGTGTATGTTTTGATTGCCTAGGGCTGATGTCGCCTGAGACAATATTCGTAGAAGCTACATTCTGATCATCAGTGGA
The DNA here is from genome assembly GCF_900185275.1 of Solanum verrucosum. Taxonomy (NCBI): domain Eukaryota; kingdom Viridiplantae; phylum Streptophyta; class Magnoliopsida; order Solanales; family Solanaceae; genus Solanum; species Solanum verrucosum. The sequence continues at coordinate 31,880 of NW_026020014.1, read as the reverse complement.
TGCTTGTAAATTTTGAGATTGGTTCCCTTGGTCTATGTGTTGTTTCTGAATGCAAAGCAAAGATGCTTCCCCAAAAACTGCAGCTGCTTCTTCTGCAGCACCTGGTATGTCGCCCAACAATAAGGATGCAAAATATAAAATCATAACTAAATAACAATGGCAATCAATATAACCTTCAACAACAACAACAACAACAACCCAGTGAAATCCCACTAGGTGGGGAATCAATATAACCTTCATGAAGTAGAAAATAACCTGAAAATATTATTTGGAAAAAAAGTAAATGTATGTTCAGCCATTCTTAAGTCAATGGAAATTTATGCAAAGTTTTCAAGGACAATACCACCAGTCAAGTTCGCTTTCTATATAGCTAAGTTCTCCAAAACCACTTAAGTTCACAATCCAGGCAAACAAGAGAAATATCCCAAAATTCGGCAGAAAATTTTAGAAAGTATAACAATTAGCTGAAAATACTACATTTGTTCCCAATTACTTTTAAAGATGAAGGAAATGTTTCTGCCTTTGAAAACAAAATCTCTCATCATGTCATAATGATTGTATCAAATAGTAAAATCTTTCTAAAATAAAACAATGGTATCTACACAATCCCAATGTGATGACCTGACCCTTTTTAGTTTACAAATCCGAATCATGTTCCGAGACTTCTTGTAGCTCAGGATAGCTATTTTATTTAATTTTGGACACTGGTAAATGTGTATATATTTCATCATGAGCAAAACAATTCATGGATTGTACTGAAACCATTTTTGGAAATTCTACTATCTTATTTCTATACTGAATCAAAACATCAATAATATAGACAATATCATTTTAGTATAACTGATTACGCCAAAAACATAAGATCAAAATACAATTCAATTTGATAACTGATTACACCAAAAAACATAAGATCAAAATGCAATTCAATTTGATCCTCCGCATAAAATTCAGTATTTACTATGTTCTCAAAACGCCTAGAGTTCCTCTCATTCCATACTGCCCACCAAATGCTTGCAGGAACAATTCTCCGTCTACTTCTGTTCTTAGCCTGCAGTCTGCAGACCTGCTTCCTCCCAACTCTGAAGTACTACGGACATAGTCATGATATGCCTTTGAGATTTAAGAACAGTCTCCACAGCTATCTTGTGATCTAGCAATGAAGAAATAGATGATTAACTATCTCTGCACTATCACCACAAAAGAAACATCTAGAAAATATTGATACCCCTCTCTTCATCAAGTTGTCTTGAGCCAGTACTGCTTCCTTAGCTGGCAACCATACAAAACAAGACACTTTATGTGGTATTTCAGTTTACAGAGATGCAATTACAGGACCAAATGTTTACTTGCTGAATGGGGTGATTCAACCTACTATAAACAATTTTCACCTTGAAAGATCTCATTACTTCCTTCCCACCATAAAACATCTTGTCCTGCCTCCAAATCACTGAACGATTCAATTGTGCTGAAGAAACCAGCCACTCTTTGGATTTTCTAATCATTTAACTATCTTCTGAAAGTGAAGCTCCATTCTTGAGGCGTTCAATGGGCTGCTATAGTCCTTTGTTAATGTAGGACTAAAAAGTGTACGTCTGGGGAAGAGTAATTCCAGGTTGCCACCGTGCCTATCTCATGACAATCATCCTTCTAGAAGTCAGTCTTTTTTCCCATTATACACTTTAATCTTGGTGTTGGGCTTGAGTTCATTCTATAGTGTTCTGATGGATAGCCATAGGCTTCTCCTTTTCTGACACAAATCTCCACAAGGTGTAGTATTATCTTCCTCCTCTTTCCGCCACAAAAGTTGATTTTCATTATTGTACTTCCACAACCATTTCACTCTAAGTCCCTTGGCCTTGCTCTGTCTCAATCTCCCATATCGCTTTCTAGCTATTAGTGTTTCCACTTTACCAAGTGTTATCCATTTCTTTCTTTATTTTCTTGCCAAAGAAAGTTCCTCCTGATTTTATCCAATCTATTCATAATTCCTGTGGGGATTGTAAACACATACATCATATAAGTCGGAAGGGCATCAAGGACAAAATTTGTAAGAGTCGATCTACTCCCAGAGATAGATATTGAGTCTTCCATGCCATTTTCTTCACACTTCTCAATCACAATATTCCATATTTTACTGGACGTAGATATAGTTCCCAAAGGCATTCCCAAGTACATGGTTGGTAAGGCACCAATTTCACCACCTAAGATTGCATTCAACATCTCCATATTTGGCACTACATTGATGGGATACAAGAAACTCCTCCTCTAGTTAATACGCAAGTCAGATGTTCCTTCAAATAGCACTAGAATCACCATAAAAAAAATTGAGTTGCTCTTCTTCAGCATCACAAAATATGAGTGTATCATTGGCATATTGATGATGGGTTATCTCTAAGCCGTATCTACCAGCTCTAGCAACATCAGAACCTTTTAGCCAGCCATTCAGATTTGTTGTTTTAACCATCCTTGTCTGAGACCCTTTGTGCTCTAAAAAAACATGTTGCTGGGCTATTCATAAGAACTGAGAAGCTCAGTACTAATATGCAATATTCAATCCAGTGAATTCATTTCTGTCCAAAACCCATCCTCTCCATTAGGACCATAAGATATCCTCAATTAACATGATCATATGCTTTCTCCATGTCTAGCTTACACAAAATTCCTAATTTCTTTTGCTTCAACCGGAGTCTATTGCTTCATTGGCTACTTAGACAGCATCCATGATTTGCCTTTAATGAAAGTCGTCTGTTAAAGAGTACCAATTTAGCCATCACACTTTTCAGCCTTTCTGTTAGCACTTTGGAGAAAAGTTTGTAAATGTTGACTATCAAGTAGTTCGTAAATGATTTGTCTTCCTTTAATGAAGGTCATTTGTAGAGTGTTAGAATAGGAATAGGTATATACAATTCTACTTAGAATAGGAATAGGATGTTAGAATAGAAATAGATATACAATCCTACTTAAGATAAAAATAGGAATAGTATATAGTATCCTACTTGGAAAATGATTCAATTGTAGTGTCTACAAATAAGGTCTCTATGTAATAATACAAATACACAATTCAATAATATTCTTCTCATATATTTCTCACATGGTATTAGAGTCAAGCTCATCCCAATTGTTGTTCACCGATGTTGGGCCCCCATTTATAAGTGTTCACGCTCCAGTTGAGGCTAGGCTTGCGTGGGAGTGTTGAGAAGTCTCAAATTAGCAGAGGGATGAGAAACTGATCTCCTTATATGAACTTGTACAAACATCCCCTCATGGGCTAGCTTTAGAGGTTAAGTTAGGCGCACGTATCATATTTTTACATAGTATCGGAGCTTCTCTGATCTTGGTAGAAAAGAAAAAAAAAAAAAAACTTCCGCTGCCAGCGGGCACCTATGGCCCATATATGTCGCCTGTCTGGCCATTGGTTATGTTCACAAAAGTAGGGCCAATGATATATGCATGAACCCCATATTCAAGGGAACAAAACTAAATTAGAGAGGGCATCATGCATCAATTTCCAGCGACTTTCTAGGGTTGTTTTGTGTCAACCCCATATCTATCTGTGTTTGTGTAGCATCGTGTCATCTTTCCGATGACCACTCTCATTTTGAATTGTGTAGCACCGTGCCATCATTTCGATGACTACTATCCCATTTTTTGACTACATTGGGAATCAGTGACTAATTTTTCATATTCAATTTGTGTAGCACAGGTGTCTTTTCGATGAATACTTTTTCATATTTAATTTATGTAGCACCATGCCATCTTTTTGGTAACTGCATATCTGATTTTTGTAGCACTGTGTCATCATTCCGGTTGCTACTTTCTTTTGTGTAGCATCTTGCCATCTTACTAGTGACTACTTTTTTATATTTAATTAGTGTAGCATCGTGCCATCTTTCTAGTGACTACTTTTTCATATTTAATTACTGTAGCATCGTGCCATCTTGTTGGTGACTCCTTTTTCATATATAATTTTTATAGCACCGTGTCATCTTTCCGGTGACTACTTTCTGAGAAAAGGCCCAAAATAGTCCCTCATCTTTGGGTTAAGACTCAAAGTCATCCTTGAGTTTTCACGTGGAGCATTAGTAGTTCCTCATGTTTGCAATATTGGTGCACTTTTGGTCCTCCTTCAAAATTTTGCCTATTTTTTAATATTAATTTTATTCATAATTTATATATGGAATGTTTAATCGTCATTTTATATATTTAGTAGAAATAATAACTCCATGTGGGAGATTGTGAGAAGAAAAACACCTTATTTTGTTTAGTAGAAATCGTATTGCAGGTAAAGTCGAGAAGTTCATCACGATGATTTCACGTACAATAGTACAATTTTTTCTTTTCTTGCAATGTCATATGTTAAAATGTTCTTAGTTTAGCTGCAATAATATTTATATTGAACAGAACAAGGTGTTCTTCTTCTCACATTCTCTCACATAGAATTATTATTTCTACTAAATATATAAAAAGACGATGGGTCATTCCTTACATAAAATTATGAACAAAATTAATGTTAAAAAATAGGCAAAAATTTAGGGGAGGACCAAAAGTGCACCAATATTGCAAACATGAGGGACTATTAGTGCTCCATGTGAAAACTCAAGGATGACTTTGAGTCTTAACCCAAAGATGAGGGACTATTTTGGGTCTTCTCTCTCTACTTTCTCATATCTAATTTGCATAACATCGTGCATCTTTCCATTGACTACTTTCTCTTAACCGATTTGTGTAGCATCGTGCATCTTTTAGGTGACTCAGATCTTATTTACGTAGTTTCAACTTTTGTCAATGTTGTGCGAAATCCAAGAGATCTGAGTTTTCCAGCAATATTTTTTTTGCTTTAGATTCACTTTTGCCAAAAGGCTATACTCAAATATTTGGGTTGGATTACAGTGATACTTTCTTCACTGTGATCTCGATGAAGTAGTCTATATGGAGCAACCACTTGGATTTGCTGCTTAGGGGGAGTTTAGTAGCCTTATATGTCGATTGCTAGTGGAGTTGATAATTTTTTGCATCAAATTCAGTATTTCATGAGAGACCTCGTATTGAGATTGATTGTCATTTTGTCAAAGAAAAGATACTCTCGAGAGATATTGTTACAAAATTTATGAAGTCAATTGATCAACTTGCAGATATCTTTACCAAGTCCCTCACCGATCCCCATATTAATTACATCTGTAACAAGCAAGGTGCATATGATTTGTATGCACCAGCTCGAGGGGAGTGTTAGAATAGGAATAAACAAATACAATCCTACTTAGAATAGGAATAGGATGTCAAAATAGGAATAGGTATATACAATCCTACTTAGAATAAGAAAAGGAATATAAATAGTACTCCCTCTGTCCCAATTTATGTGACTTACTTTCCTTTTTAGTCAATCCCAAAAAAGAATGACACATTTCTATATTAAGTAACAATTTAACTATAAAATGTCTATTTTACCCTTAATGAAATGATTTACAGCCACGCAAATTTATATCATTCATTTTGGACCACAAGTTCTAAAAGTCTTCCTTTCTTTCTTAAACTCCATGTCGAATCAAACTACCTAACATAAAATGGGACGGAGGGAGTATATAGTATCCTATTTAGTAAAGGATTGTATTGTAGTGTCTATAATTAAGGTCTCTGTGTAATATAGATACACAATTCAATAATATTCTCATATATTTCACATAAGAGAATCTACAAGTTAGCTCAAGATAACTATTTGGGACTTGATTGGAAAATTTCGTTAGATTCTAAGATGGTTCGACTGGGTTTGGAACACATTTTGCATAAACAACATTTTTAGAAACAAATAAAGAATCCAACCCCTCATTTTGTGCAATATGTGGTCCAAATCATAATTTAACTGTATGGTTGGATCCATTCATTATTTGTGACTCATAGAAAGTGGTTTCCTCCAATTATGAGTCCATTTGATATGTTACAGTTCAAAAAAAGTGAATAGATGAGGGCAGATTTTTTAGATGCAACAATTATAAAATACCAAATTCATCATGTTATAAAAGAAAATCTAGTGCAAACAACTATTTTTGGAGATTTTGAAAGCATAGCTTGTGGGGAAAAGGTGAAAAATATTGAGGATCAAGGAGAAACATTGAGGTAACATTTTCACACATTCTTTGATCATTATAACATATTTGGATCATGCATCTAACACCATATCCCATGATTTTGGTGGTCTTTCTTCCTTGCGGCTATATTATGGGGAACTGCCTTACCCCCGACAAAGGTGGAGGATCGTCGAGGGTCAATCGGAAACAGTTTCCCTATCCCATAAAGGTAGGGGTACGACTGTGTACATTTTACCTTAACCTTCCCCAGATCCCACTAGTGGAATTACACTAGGTTTGTTGTTGTTGTAAAAAGATTGCTAACTACAAACTCATTCCAGTGTTGATAGCTTTAAGGATATTTCAAACATTTTAACAGAACCAAGTGTTTATCAACACCTTATTTTCAGTTTGTGCACGACTATCCAAACACGTATGTGCTTATTCATAAATTCAACTCCAACACTTAAAAAGTGCTTTTTTGCACTTGATGTACACTGTAACTACAACTCATTTTAGTGTTAATAGCTTCAAGGTTATCTCAAACATTTTAACAGAACAAAACGTTTTATCAACACCTTATTTTGAGTTTCAGCACTTCTATCCAAACAGATGTACTTATCCATAAATTCAGCTCCAACACCAAAAAAAGTGTTTTTTTAGCACTTGAGGCGTAAAACCTACTTAAATTCTGCACTCCAATCACAAATTGTATAAGAAATTCTAGCTTACGAAATTTAAAGAAAGGTTTCCTGGTAGTCACAGAGTTGATAAAATTGATTATTAAAGTAGTTTTTATAACTGAGAAGTCTACTCTCTGGTTTCAAAGCTCGGGGGCTGATTGGTCCAACCGTCTACCTTTGTCCATTTAAATACCAGATATCTGGTCCACAACTCAGCGTCCAACATTGTGTTACTATTGTTTTGGGGACAAAATTGATTATTAATGTTGTCGCAATAACAAATATCAAAACACAGCAAAATATTGCAATAGACCTTAAATGTTTGCTCAAATTATTCTGGCACAAACCTAGTATACACAACTCCTCATATGCAGCCCATAGCAATGGATCCAATAACAATGCCTGATTGAAATGCTGGATGGAACTATTTCTTCTATCTGTATACCTGAAATAACTATCAAGTTCATGAGTACCTTGGAGGAGTGCAATCCAGGCTTTTTACAATAGAAGATCATCACTATCGCAACTCTTCTTAAGCTCCATCAATTGTTGATTAACAAAAGGTTAAGGCAAAAAAGAAACAGAAAAATATACCAAACCTTAGGGAATATCTCCAGAGATATCAACAACATAACATCCACAAAAAAATTGAGGCCAAGCTTCTTAAGGTTTTTTAAAGGAAAAGGTGAAAAGGAATTATCATCTTAAAAAGAGGTGGTTATGAGGTCTGCGACGCTCTTAGATGGTCTGAGATGCATATCTGCTACACTGATGTATCCAACAAAAAATGTGGTTATAACTTATAAGGCAGTAGAGATTATTCTCCTACAAAGATCAAGGGCATCAGAATGTCAATGTCCAGTTTGGTTTTTTTGGCGAAACATGAATGCATTGTGGTGAAAAAACATGCTCCTCAACTATAATGACCAAGTCCCAAACACTGAAATTTAAACAAAAAAGACTGGCCAAATACATAGATAGGGGAGCCCCTTTAACATGACACCTTTTGTAAGATAGCCTTATAAACTTACAGAATGATTAGACACTTGAACTTGTTCCAAATGTATCGTTTGAATACAAGTATATTTTTCCCTTCTTCCTTTTTCCAAAAATTATCTGGAAAAAACTCCTAACATTTCAACCCATCTCTTTCTCATTCCAGCAAGCATCTGAATGAAACAAATTACATAGTTCCATTTAAATGAAGGAAGAAAGGTTGTGTCCAATTACTGTGATGAAGATGTTCCGCCGGCGAACAAACTATTTTACACAAAGGTCCAACATAAAGTGTTGATTGATACTGATAGCATGATTATAGGAGTAGAATGATTTGGTATTGAATGTAATTGATTGTAATTGCCTAGGAATTGATTATGTGATATTGTCTTTCCTAATTTAGTCTTAGGACTCATTGTATAAGTACTCATTCTCATTGATTGTATATTCACGAAGAAATACAAAGAAGCTTTTTCTTCTTCTTGAAATCTTCATGATGAGGTGAGTCATCTACCTCGCATCACTGGGGTTCCGTTTTTTTATCAAAGTGGTCGAATTTTCTCACTTTGGTTGGTTGTCCGCAACACAATCTCCACCTGGTCAGTTCCTTTTGGAATTTTTTTCGTTGAGGTCGCTAAAACATTTTGAGCCTACAACTATATTAGTTTTTAATTTTATTCGATCATCGGAATTAGGCTTCCGGTGCAACACTAGCTTTCAAGCTAGACCAATTAGTAATTGGTTCACTTTACATTTCATTGCCAAGTGAATCTCATGCACTTGGTCTTAAAAATACAAGTGTTCGCAGGACACGCTTCAGTCAAGTAAAAGTGTCTAGATGGTTACTAGAGAAGCTTAAAATGTCTATCTTCCAAAAAGTGCAAATTTTAAGGTGCTATCTAAGTATTTAGCCAAAAAGATATTCAAGAAAAAATAATGAAAGAATCTTATTAATTCATATAACCCATTCTGCACATTAATGAAATGTTTATTTTCACATAAGAATAGAAGAATCAATATCTTTTAAGTTAATAAAGTTTGGCATTGTTCAAATACTTGATGGTGCAGTTTCCATAAAATTATGTACTTAAAAGAAAAAGGAAATGATGTTGAGTCTATGCTACCATTCTTCTCCATCATACTACACTTCAATACGAGAATAATTTTCACATTAGAATAGAAGAATCAAGTTTTTAAGTTAATAAAGGTTGGCCATAGTTCAAACATCTAATGATGCAGCGTCTATACTATTCTTTACTTTACTTACAGTAAAAGGAATAGATGACAGTACTATCCCATTACATTCTCCTCCATCATATAAAATAGCAAGTAGAGGATAGTGACTTTTATCAGCACGAAGTACCTTTCATGTGCACTAACAATTTGATGATGATATAGTGAACACAACCAAAATTCATTGTCATAGTGAAGTATTAGCTTCATTATTCAGATAGATCAAACCAATTTCAGAATTAAGAAGCAAGGCTAGAAGTTAATCCTTCTCTTAAATAAATAATATATAAAATATGAACCTGTAAATAAGACCAAGAAGGTAATGCCCAGCTGCACCATTTGGAACCTACACAACAACCAATTAGCTATAAATTAAAGAAGCATGTCAATGGCTAACAGGAATAAAATAACTGGAGATGACAATACTATAAAATCTGCAAAGTGGATAGATATTTGGAAGGATGGTTTTTACGACTCTACCTCTGCAGTTGGCTCATTAGGAGGGCAAAGTGCTGTCTCAGCTTCAGTGAGAAGATCCATCTGAAAGCATGATAGTGCAAACAAGTAGCGGGATTGAGCCATACTTGTCCCTTCATATAAAAATTTAAAAAGGGATGATTATGAGCATAATCTCAAGGACAAGTGTTATCAGAAATCGGAAGATAATAGGGAGGAAAAAAAAAGATATTGCAACACAAAATGCAGTCATATTGACTGAGAATACAACACGCACCCTTGAGAAGATGATATGCAGCATAAGCCTGTTGGTTGTGCAGGTAGCAGCCAGCTAAAAGCTGCATATTTGTCTGCAATGGACATAGTACATTATAGGAAACAAGAGAATTGACCAACTTAAGAGATTTCAACAAAAATGCATTAAACCCTCACATTCTTGAGTCAAATTCCACTAAGGGCAACAAGAAACAAAAAGTGAACTCCAAGAACCTAAAATCTCTATAAACGACAAATTGAGTAATACATATGTTTACAAAGAATGATGAAGTGAAAACAAAAAAGTGTGGAGTACCTCAGTGGGGAACTCGGCACAGAGTCGTTCACACATGAAAATGGCGTTGTGGTACATAAATTGGCCAAGGCTGTTTTGCACAGATTCAGCTAGTAGGGTTTCCATTGATGCTTGAACTCGAATTCAAAGAGAGACGAGGTTAGAGAGGGAGAGAGAGAGAGAGAGATTCAATTTTTCAATTTCAATTTGAGAGAAGTTGCCATTATTAAGTTAGTGGATTTCTCTTGATTTCAACTCACAAAAAGTGATAAAAGAAACAGATTTTCAGAGGCCAGTGATTGCTCTTATATGTTAGTACTAAAATTAAAAATTCTGAGGACCAGATTACCCTTGCTTCTAATTGTCCCAACTCCTTTTACTTCGGGGGATTTCAGTATTTTAAACTCTTTGTACTCCCTCCAAATTTAGATTTATAACTATGCATAATCAGATAAAAATTTACAATTTGGGGTAGGTAAAATTCGGGTAGAGATTATAAGATGGAATCGAATTTACTAATAATGTGAAAATTTAGGTCAAATATATTTCCATCGTAAAGATGAGCTATGGGATTAATTGAGTGGGTAGATTTTGGGTACAAATGGATTTTAATTATTTTTTAAAGAAAAAAAATTAGAGAAATGTGATGATTTTTATTGGTTTCAATCAAGTATTCGATATTCATATTGAGAGTAGAGCTGTCAAAAAGGGTCATCCCAGCCCCACCGGGCCCAAGCCTCGAGTGCCAAGGAATTTGAAGGGCTAGGGCGGGCTAGCCCTTCTGTTTCTCTTTTTAATTTTTTTTTCTTTTCAAACTTATAATTCTATAACATCAAAAAATGAAAAGATTTTCAAATCAAATATGACAAACAATGATGTTGTTTTCAATAATACTAACAAAAATCCAGTGTAATTAGCATGTATCTCGCATACTGGATATGCGAGTGAGATAAGAGAGTGACAAGCAAGATAGGAGGGAGCCGAGGGCGCAAGATTTGTATATGTATCCTAGATACATGCAAATCTACTTGGATAGAGTGTATCTAGAACAAATTAACCCAATTTTGAGTCCATATATTTCGAGATACTATCTAGGTACGAAGATTTATAATATTACAACATAGCGTGTATTCAAATAATTAGATTATATATTAGTGAGATTATTGTAAATTACTCTTAAATAAAACTTTTTGGCCCATGGGCCGACCCCGTCCCAGCCCCGATCAAGCCTCAAGGGCCAAGGGTTTATATGGGTCGAACTTATAAGCCCTAGTTTTAAATGGGCTTGAAAAATCTTATCTCAACCCTACCCCAATAACGGTTAGGGTTGGGCCGGCCCTATGGGCTAAACCCATTTTGACGGCTCTAATTGACAGTAATTAATTAAATTTAGATTTTCTTCGGCTAGATAGTTTTGCATTTTTTTGGTTGGGTAAAATGTTCACTAGTAAACATGACTTTACAGCCCTATTAGGTTTCATGGCTAAAAGATACTTATTACTCCACTACAATTTTTATAGATTAGATGCTAGATGTATGATATCACTCGCATAATAATATAGTGATTTGAATTTCGAGAGTCAAATAATATATATTTTTTAATGGTAATATTTAGTGCATATTTTCTCCTAGACTATAATAGAGCTATATGCTAATTAGGTCTAAAATTTAGAAAGCATAATGTCATACATATTTTTACATTCAATCCACGTAATGAAGACCACGTGTCATTTTGATGAATATATGCCAAATGACAGTGGGAGCACCTTTATCCATAACCTTATCATTTTTTCCTCTTTCGAATCTAAGCCATTTTCGACATGAGCCTAAATAATCAAATGCATGATAATGTCGTTGTCGACATTTAATAAGTAATTTTGATTATATATTGTGAAGTTAAAAATTGAAATATAAAAGTTATGTTTTTAATATTTAATGTGTTTGAAAGATACATTTTAGTTTTAAAAATATTTGATTTTTTGTGAGGAAAAATCAAATGTAATTTCTCCAATCAACTATCTGAACCAGTTTTTGAAAATTTGAATTATTATTTTTAAAGATAAATTCTTAAAATTTGATTCAAAATTTTTAGTCCAATAAATTTTTAAAATCTAATTCAATATATATCCGCCTAATTCTCTCGTGAGATCACATGATTCACATATGTAGTAGATATACCTTTAATTGTTTAACTTGTAAAAATTGTGACAAACTAAAATCATCTTAAGTACTCTAATTTATATTCATCCTTTTTAATCAAATGGTCCCTTAGGTTTGGAGTAATTTTGTTGTACAAATTAAGCACTTCTAGATCAACTGACAATACTCGATCTAAAATGGCTCACTTAAAAGAAGTAACAAGAAATTAGAAATCATGGATGAATTCACTACTAAAAAACTGTGACTACCGACCTATAAATACCGACCTCCGGAGGTCGGTATTCCTTGAAATACCGACCTAAAACCGACATCCCAGCTTAGGTCGGAAAAAGCTTGGTCGCTATTCAATACCGGCCTCTGGAAGTCGGTATTTACTGACCTCTCGAGGTCGATTTTTATTTTATGTCGGAATATTCATTTTTTTAAATTCCGACCACTGGAGGTCGGTATTTTTATTTTTGTAATGTTGAAATTCCGACCTCCGGAGGTCGGTATTTTTATTTTTGTATTTTTGAAATTCCGACCTCCGGAGGTTGGTATTTTTATTTTTGTAATGTTGAAATTCCGACCTCCGGAGGTCGGTATTTTATTTTTGTAATGTTGAAATTCCGACCTCCGGAGGTCGGTATTTTATTTTTGTAATGTTGAAATTCCGACCTCCGGAGGTCGGTATTTTTATTTTTGTATTTTTGAAATTCCGACCTCCGGAGGTCGGTATTTTTATTTTTGTAATGTTGAAATTCCGACCTCCGAAGGTCCGTATTTTTAATTTTTATTTTTTAAATTCCGACCTCCGGAGGTCGGTATTTTTATTTTTGTAATGTTGAAATTCGACCTCCGGAGGTCAGTATTTTTATTTTTGTATTTTTGAAATTCCGACCTCCGGAGGTCGGTATTTTTATTTTTGTAATGTTGAAATTCCGACCTCCGGAGGTCGATATTTTTATTTTTTATTTTTTAAATTCCGACCTCCGGAGGTCGGTTTTTTGCTGCAAAACAGGCAGCAAATTGCTGCAATTTTTAGTTGTCCACCTGCATATTTATACCAAAACAACCCAAAGCCAAATAAGCTTCATCCAACCAAAACAAACCAAAGCCAAATAAAATTCATCCAACCAAAACAACCAAAGCCAAATAAACTTCATCCAACCAAAACAACACAATATTTTCAACATATACAAACTATTTCAAAATAAACTTCATCCAACTTCAAAATAAACTACAATACGATCAAATTAAACAATTCTAAAAATATAGAAGTCTAAAATGTCAAATAGATACAACTACTCTTCATCACCCTCACTCTCCTTATCATTCTCATCAACAAAACCACATTATTTAATTTAACTTATTTAAACAACTTAACAACTTTATAACTTTAACAACTTTTTAAAGCTAAGTGTCAACACTAGATGAACACAAATCGATCTTCCAAGAAAATCAATTTTGTCATCTATAGGATCAACTAGTGTTGATACTTATGCTTAACAAACACATTATTCCTAAATTAAAGCTTAATAGCAACACTAGATGGACACAAATCGATCTTGCAAGAAAATCAATTTTGTCATCAATAGGATCAACTAGTGTTGATATTTATGCTTAACAAATTTATTATTTCTAAATTTAAAGCTAAGTGTCAACACTAGATGGACACAAATCGATCTTGCAAGAAAATCAATTTTGTCATCAATAGGATCAACTAGTGTTGGTACTTATGCTTACCAAATATATTATTTCTAAATTTAAAGCTAAGTATCAATGCTACATGGACACAAACACATTATTGAAAACAATTGTACTTGAACTTTAGAAATTTAGAAGCACCAACCTTATCTCCTACTTTGATGAAAGAAGCAATATAGTCTTATATCAACTTTTTTAGATGTTGAGCTTCCTCAATTGCCTAGCACGAAAAGTTCTAAAATTAGTTATATATAAACTTCAAATCCAAGAATATTAGTTATATATATATATATATATATATATATATTCAAGTTTTAATAAGTTCAAGTTTTCAATTCAAGTTCATATTATTCAAATTCTAAGTTCAAGTTCAAGTTCAAGTTCAAGTTCAAGCTCTAAGTTCAAGTTCAAGTTCTAAGTTCAAGTTCAAGTTCTAAGTTCTAAGTTCTAGTTGAAGTTCAAGTTCAAGATCAAGTTCTAAGTTCAAGTTCAAGTTCTAGTTCTAAGTTCAAGTTCAAGTTCAAGTTCTAAGTTCAAGTTCAAGTTCTAAATTCATGTTCAAGTTCTAATTTCAAGTTCAAGTTCTAAGTTCAAGTTCAAGTTCAAGTTCTAAGTTCTAATTTCAAGTTCAAGATCAAGTTCTAAGTCCAAGTTCAAGTTCTAAGTTCAAATTCTAAGTTAAACTTCAAATTCTAAGTTCTAATTTCAAGTTCAAGATCAAGTTCTAATTTCAAGTTCAAGATCAAGTTCTAAGTTCAAGTTCAAGTTCTAAGTTCAAGTTCTAAGTTCAAATTCTAAGTTTAACTTCAAGTTCAAGTTCAAGTTCAAGTTCTAAGTTCAAGTTCAAATTCTAAGTTCAAATTCTAAGTTCAAGTTTAAGTTCAAGTTCAAGTTCTAAATTCATGTTCAAGTTCTAATTTCAAGTTCAAGTTCTAAGTTCAAGTTCAAATTCTAAGTTCAAATTCTAAGTTCAAGTTCAAGTTCAAGTTCAAGTTCTAAATTCATGTTCAAGTTCTAATTTCAAGTTCAAGTTCTAAGTTCAAGTTCAAGTTCTAAGTTCTAATTTCAAGTTCAAGATCAAGTTCTAAGTCCAAGTTCAAGTTCTAAGTTCAAATTCTAAGTTTAACTTCAAATTCTAAGTTCTAATTTCAAGTTCAAGATCAAGTTCTAAGTCCAAGTTCAAGTTCTAAGTTCAAATTCTAAGTTTAACTTCAAATTCTAAGTTCTAATTTCAAGTTCAAGATCAAGTTCTAAGTCCAAGTTCAAGTTCTAAGTTCAAATTCTAAGTTTAACTTCAAATTCTAAGTTCTAATTTCAAGTTCAAGATCAAATTCTAAGTCCAAGTTCAAGTTCTAAGTTCAAATTCTAAGTTTAACTTCAAATTCTAAGTTCAAGTTCAAGTCCAAGTTCAAGTTCTAAGTTCAAGTTTTAATTTCAAGTTCAAGTTTTAATTTCAAGTTCAAGTTCCAAGTTCAAGTTCAAGTTCTAAGTTTAACTTCAAATTCTAAGTTCAAGTTCAAGTTCTAAGTTCACGTTCAAATTCTAAGTTCAACTTCAAATTCTAATTAAGTTCATGACATTCAAACATTCATCTTCTACTCATAACACTTCAATTACTAATTTCTAACTTCAAATTAACACTTTACTAACTAGTCCTAAAATCAAATCCAAAAAAATTTCAATTTAACCTCAAATTACATATTCTCAAGTTTAAACTAGTTCTAAAATATAAAAATGCTAATTCTTCACTAACTAACAATGCCCAATTTAAAAATGTCTAATTTCTTTTTAAAAAAACCTTAAAATACAAAATCTTCAATTATCTATACCTAACTAACAATAATCAAATCAAATTAACAATTGAATAACACAACCAACAAACAAAAACAATAATATACTAACAAACAATCAATTATAATTACTAGCATTAAAGCCAAGTATTAATACTAGATGGACACAAACACATTATTCAAAACAATTGTACTTGAACTTGAGAAATTTAGAAGCACCAACCTTATCTCCAACTTTGATGAAAGAAGCAAAATAGTCCTGTATCAACTTTTTTACATGTTGAGCTTCCTCAGTTGCCTAGCACGAAAAGTTCTTAAATTAGTTAAATATAAACTTCATATCCAAGAATATTAGTTTATATATATTCTCAAGTTTTAATAAGTTCAAGTTTCAATTCAAGTTCATATATAATTTCTAAACTTAATTAGTTATATATTCAAGCTAATTAGTTCCAAGTTCAAGTTATAATTTCAAGTTCATATTCCTAATTAAGTTCAATTTATAGTAAATTCAAGTTATAATTAATTATAAGTTCTAATTAAGTTGTAATTCAAATCCCTAAAATTCTAAATTCAAACTAGCTAGCTAGTGTCCCAACTTCAAACTATTAAATTAGTCCTAAAATATCAAATATAATTCAAACTATTAGTCCTAAATTCCAAATTCAAATTAGTCTTAAAATCACAAATTGAAAGTACTCCTAGAATATTAAAGGGCAGGCCTGGACAAAATTATGGACTATATTCTCATTGATACGCATTGCTTTCATGGATAACTCCCGTAGATTTTGGAGCTTTATGGCAGTAGAATCACCCACTTCACATCCGTAGAGCTTCAATGAAGTTATTGTCCTGGAAGCAAATACAAGCTCAGGCAGGGCATAAAATTTGCCATCCATTTTTGCATGAATATCAAGCTCATTAACATTTTTGTCTGTAGCAACACTTATCCAGTGATTCATAAAGGGAGCCAGAAGATGAATAGAAAAGACGACATGCAGCCTGAACTTCTGTATACTAATCCCAAATTCAAACTATTAGTCCTAAAATCTCGATAATAATTCAAACTAACTCAAATAATACCCAAGTTCAAACAACTCCTTAAATATCCTAATTCAATCTAATCTTACAATTCCAAAATCAAACTAATTAACTTAAGAAATACCGAATTTCAAACAAATCCTAAGATACCCTAATTCAAACTAACCCTAACATTAAAATTTTCAATTCACAATCAACAAACACAAACTAACAATCAAATAATACCTAATTCAAACTAACAATCAAAAACCCTAAATCATTCACTTACTAACTAACAATCAATAAAACTAAGTATATTAGTACTCTAATTTTGAGATACTTCAACTAAATAGAAACAAAAGTAATTTATTATGGAGGTTCTAAAAATTCACCTTCACTAAGAAGGTCGGGGATGGAGGTGCTGGTCGAGATGGAGGCGGCGCCGGTCGGAATGGAGGCGGCGCCGGTCAAGATGGAGGCCCGCGACCTCCTGTTGCTGGGCGAAACGTCCTCTGCAGCTGCCGCGACGTCCCCTGCTGCTGCGAAGGTGGGTGGCTGCGGTCGAGGAAGGCGGCGTGGCGCCGGTGTGGCGTGGCGCCGGTCGGTGATGGGTGGGGATCGGCGCGATGGGGGTGGGTCGGGGGTGGATCTGAAGTGGGGGAGTAAGTGGACTTAGGTTTTTGAAAGTTAGTGTTTAGGATTAAAACTTATATTGTCATTCTTTTTTAAAGAGAATTCTTTAATTTACCGACCTCGGGATGTCGATATTTTTTAAAATAATTATCTATATTTCAAAATATTTAATAAATACTGGCATCATGAAGTCGATATTATTTAAATAAAATAATAATTTAAATATACCGACCTCTTTAGGTTGGTATTTATTAATTAATTTTAATATAAATTCACCTCTAGAGGTTGATTTTATATATATATATATATATATATATATATATATAATTTAATTACATATCAACAAAAGTTTAATTTAATAAATTTAAATATATATGTATATATATAACTACATATCAACAGAAGTTTAAATTAATAAATTTAAATATATATGTATATATGTATACATATATATATACGTATATGTGTGTATATATATATATATATATATATAAACTCGAGGTTGATTTTATTAATTAAACATATATATATATATATATATATATATATATAAAATTATTAATATAAACTCACCTCTTAAGGTTGATTTTATTAATTAAACATATAAATTATATATATATAAAATTTAACTACACATCAACAGAAGTTTAATTTATTAAATTTAAATATATATGTATATATATAACTACAAATCAACAGAAGTTTAAATTAATAAATTTAAATATATATGTATATATGTATACATATATATACGTATATGTGTGTATATATATATATAATTATTTTAATATAAACTCACCTCTTAAGGTTGATTTTATTAATTAAACATATAAATTATATATATATAAAATTTAACTACACATCAATAGAAGTTTAATTTATTAAATTACATATATATATATATATATATATATAAAAAAAAAAAAAAAGTAATTTTGGGAGAAATTACATGGATTCAGCAACAAAAAACTACTAATACTAGATAACGGAACAGGAAGAGGGAGTACTGAGTAGGATTTTACAACAAATTTTACAACCACAGCTTACATCATCTTGACAGATATCCTCTTTGTTTAAATCTAAATTCTTACTCTTATTATTTTACATCTTATTATTAATTTAAACGTAATTTTAATTTAAACGTATTATATTGGTATCAGAGCAAGAAGATTTTTGGGAACACAATTTAGGATAATATATGAAAAGACACCCTTTTGCTAACCAATTAAGATTATATTATTGGTATCTATATAGAGAATTACAGACTAAAGCTGACTGGCTTAAGATTAAAGAGGGTTTAAGTTTATATCTAGAAATATTAGAAACTAAAGACCTAACAGACAGACTTTGTAACCACGGGGGTTTATATTCTTCGAATCGACCAACCCTAGTCAACCCAGAGTTATTAAGTGCTTTAAAGTGGGAACTACATAGTATAGATAGTAACATCCAAAACGCAAATAGACGTATAGAAGTTCAAAGAAATCATATTAGTAATTTAAATTTTCTCTTAGGTTAAATAAGCGTAGTACTCATTCTAGTTTAAGTATATGTCATCTAGACTATATAGGAAAAAATTTAGGCCATACGAAAAACAGATCATAATTGACCAGGAATATCACTGGTATCTATTAAAAATAAGACAGAACTATATAGATATATACGATTTTCTGTTAGAACAAAGACGACTATATACAGAACAACTTAGGTTATTTTCAGATTTATTAACACCAAATCAAATATCTTTTATACATCAAGAAATAAGACAAATAGATTTACAAATACCTACTATAGGAGCAAGAGTTTATCACTACATAAAAGAAATTAGAATAGAAACACAAGATTGCAAAAACAGAACTCTATATTTAGCATAATAGGAAGTATTAAGAGATTAGAATAGTCAGTCAAAAGACGATAGATTTCTAAAGATAATAGAAACCATAGAAACCTGGCAACAAAGACAAAACAAATCATTAGAAAAGATAGAACAAAATTTTGATTTTCTAAAAAATCAGCAACTAGATATAATTTCAAAGGTACAAAACATAGTAGTAAATAAGATAACTGATAACAATCCTTTAGAAATACTAAATAGCCAGATAGAAAACCTTTATAAAGAGACAAAAGAAATTAAGAAAGAACTAAGTAAACTTAAAGACTTAACCCTTTCATGAACAACCTCTTTTACCAAGAAGTCCTTAGAAAAACAGCACAATTTCAAGCTAACCCTGAAGGTTTATCTGATTACGTTCCACCAGGAAAAACAGATTCTATAAGCGTAAAACAAAACAATTTGATAATATTTGCTTTATTAGAATTAAATAAAAACCTAGAAGACCAAATAAAAGAAATAAATAAAAAATTAGATATTTTATTAAAAAATAAAGCCCCTACTAAAAAAGGTAAGCAAGAAAACGATATACAAGACTTAATAGAACAGCTCAAGAAAGTAGAATTAACTCCTCAAGAGGATAGACCTAAAAGAAAAGATAAAACATGGACCTTTTTTCAAACAGGAATAGAAATTCCCAAGAAAGACAAAGGGCCAGTTTCTCTCAAGATCGACTAGGAAACAATATGTTAGCTCGAATTATGAATAACTCATCTAAGCCTAGTAGTAGTCACCAGCTGGATGAATTAATAGATGTAGATAGAGACATAGAAATTTTCAAACAAAATAAATTAAAAATGCTAAATCCACAAGTCCTCTATAATACAGGTTTTTTCTCATCAACAGCACATCTATACAGACATTATAGAGAAGAACAGTTAAGCGTATCAGAAAACGATAGTGAAAGTATAAATTTAATTAGTAAAGAATCTATGCAAGAAATACAGAAAAGACGAATGAATCTCATGCACATGGGATTGGTGGTGATAGGGCTTAAAGGACTAACTAGAAAAAATTTAGGTACTAAAGTACTAATTACTTTATATGATAGCAGATGGTCAGAATCTAAAAGATCAATAATAGGTTTAACCGAAGTAGACATGAGTAACAATGGAGGAATATTTTACTGTAGTCCAGATTTTATGATAAATTCAAAAGAATTTGGTAAGTACATAAAAATAGGCATACAGACCAAAGGGTATGAAGAAATGAATTGTGGAAATAATCTTTTAGTTTGTGTTGGCTTTATAGGAAAATTAGCCACCAACAGCAGTTCAAAGTTTAAAATAAAGATAGACGATGCAGTAGGTATAATGGGAAATAAAGGAATCAAGTTAATGAATCCTTTAAAAATAAATTCAGAAGAATATGCTGGTAGAGAATGGAATTTAGAAAATTTCTGCAAAAAAGAAGTATTACGACCAAACGACCACCTCACATACACTAATACTAAAGGAGAGACATCAATTAGATTCACTGATTATAAATATACAGATCAAAAAGAAATAGAGGAAGACTTAGAAGATAATGAATCAACCGTTAATATGGAAGGTATGAATATCCAAAATATAAATGAAGAAGACTACGAAGTAGACTTATCAATAGCACAAGCTAAAGAATTACATAAAGAAAATAAAACAACTTTGTTTAAGTGTAAAGGTTGTAAAATGGGAAAAATAAATATCTCTATAGTAGAAACGCATTTTAAAGAATGCAAATTCAGAATAGATAATTATGGGTATAGACAAAAAGAAAAAGAAGAAAGTGATGATGAGACAACACGCAGTCTAAAAGAATTCATGGAAACCGCTTCTTCTAATTCAAGTCCTTTTCAAAAGACAACCCCCATAACACCAGTAGAATATACTATAGGAAACTTACCACGTCATCGGGTATATAGACAAGACCCGGCAACAGAACCAGAAATGGTTAGACCAATAGGAATAAGAATGCCAATAGAAGCCCCTATCAAGCTTCAAGATGGAGGAGATAGAGGTAAGATACTAAACATAGCAGCTCATGATCCTCAATTATGGAACTCAGTAATAGATGTGTGGAAAGGAATAGTAGTAGCAGATTACATACATCATTATAGTGAGACAGATGCAGAAACTATGTATAGATACATGGAAACCTTTTTAGGAGAGTCAATCAAAGGAATGTGGGAAGCATACAAGGTAACCTACCCTCAAGAATTCCAAGAACTAGTAAATATGGGACCAAATCCATATAATTTCACTAATAAAATACACAGCCTAATAACAGGAGAAGACCCTAATAGTGGATTGGTAGTATTGCAAAAGAATGCATTAATAAAACTAGAACAACTTAGCATTACAAATTGGAGCCATATCAAAAACTTTCTAAAGGATTATTTTTATTTATGCGCTATAAGCGGCAATGCGTTTGATCAAAGCTTAGGAAAAAAGCTTTTTAATAAACTCCCTGGAGCATTAGGAAGAGAAATAGAAGAAAGATGGAGTAAAAGAGAAGGAGTTATGCAAAATCCAAATGTTAATTGGTCTATCGGACATAAAATACAGCATGTTATGGAAATATTACAGGAAAAGTGTACAAATATACAAATACAAAAACAATTAAAGCAAAATGAGACTGGTTTTTGTAAGAATATATATACAACACAAAGCTATGATCAAGGTACACCAAATAAGAAATATAGAAGAAAATATCAAAATAACCAAGACTACAGACCAAGGAAAAAAATATTATCTACGAAAATCTACGGCAAAAAAGCCTTACCTAAATAAAGATAGACATGTAAGAAAACATAATAATAATAGAATCTATAAAAATAGACTATCTTGTTTTACATGCGGAAGTGAAGAACATCTTGCTAACACTTGTCCAGGAAGAAATAATAGTAGAACGAGAAATTCCCAACTCATAGAAGATTTCCAAGAAACCCTGATAAATGTAGATGAATACATGTCAGATAATGAAAGTATATATTCAGTAATAAGTATAGATGCTTTAGAAGGAAGACAACACGACTCATCTGATTCAGAAGAAGAAACCTTAATAAATGAGATAGGATTAGAAAAATTGGACATCAAGGATTTTACATTTGTCAATCTACATTGTGATCACCAATTTTTAAAAGGGAAAGGTCTAGATAGCCAAAAATGTTTTAATTGTACAGGATATCCCAGCAAAGACAGAAGAGCTAAATGTACGAATTGCTATATAGAAGGATGCCTCATGTGCATCAATAAAATATTTAACATTAAAGTTATAGACCAGACCATAAGCGTAAAAGAAAAAACATTAATGTCCCTAGAAAAAAGGATTGATAGTTTAGAAAACAGAATGAATAAATTAGAAAAAGGAAAAGAAAAAGTAGAAGAAGAGGTAGAAGAAAAGGAAGGAATTGAGCTCTTAAATGAAAAAGAGGAATACAAATCGTTTGAAGGATTAATTTGTAATGAAGACAAAAAGATCAATACTATCAAAATATTAACGAGAATAAGAATTCAAAACTATGAAATAGAAACTTTAGCTCTAGTAGACTCAGGGTGTACAAAGAGTATAATAAATAGAAATATCCTGCCTATAGAAATAATAAAGGAATTTTCCGAACCACAAAGCGCCATGCAAATGGACGGATCTTCAAATATATACAAACATTATGTTAGTAATGCTCAAATAAGTTTTTTAAACACATGTGAAGATTTCTATAAACCTACTTATAAACTAGAAAAAATATGGGTTAGAGATTTAAATATTAGGATAGACTTTGTTTTAGGCTTAGATTTCTTACTACATAATAACGGAAGTTGTCTCCTCACTAGAGATGGAGTAATATTTTCTAAAAATATGACTCAAACCTCCATAACAACAGAACCAGTTCCTACAAAATCAAGGTATATTAAGAATACTGATAATACAAATACATCAAAATGTAATAAAGGAAAAGAATGTAATTGTACTAAATTACATGTTAGTACAGAAGAGGAAGACATTAAAGAAATTGAATTACTAGAATTAAGTTTATCTGATATACAAATAGAGAAAAACTATAATTTAATAGAAATAAATACTGAACTTTATAATTTTAAGAAAGGATTACAACATATAGGAGTTATAAAAAACCAGAAAGACCTAGACGAAGTAATTTCTATCTTAGATAAACTAGAAATAATTGGAGAAAGACCCCTGAAGCACTGAGAAGCCAATCATATAACCTGCAGACTTGATATTATTAACCCAGAATATACGGTTAAAACTGCTTCAATAGAATCCACGAATGAAGACCTGAGGGAATTTGAAGATCAAATAAAAGAATTATTAAATCTAGGGGTAATAAGAAGGTCAACTTCAAAACATAGGTCAGCCGCATTTATGGTAAGAAATCACAATGAAATACTAAGAGGAAAAGCTAGGATGGTAATAAACTATAAAAGACTTAATGACAATACTAGAATGGATGGATATAAATTACCAGACAAATCAGAACTAATAAATCGAATACAAGGAAGAAAAATTTTTAGTAAGTTTGACTGTAAGTCCGGATATTGGCAAGTCAAAATGCATGAAGATAGCATAGAATGGACAGCCTTTACCTGTCCAGAAGGACATTTCGAATGGTTGGTAATGCCCTTCGGTTTAAAAACAGCCCCTCCAATTTTTCAAAGAAAGATGGATAATATATTTAGAGACTATAAAAACTTTATTTTAGTTTATGTAGACGATATTTTAGTTTTTAGTAATAATACAAATGAACATCTAGGACATTTGCAAACGGTATTTAAACTATTCGTAGACAATGGAATTATAATTAGCAAAAAGAAAATGGAATTATGTAAGACTCTTATAAAATTCCTAGGGGTAGAAATTGGAAATGGAAAGATAAAACTACAACCCCATATAGCAAAAAAGGTTCTAGATATGCCTGATAAATTAGACAATACTAAAGACTTGCAAAAATTTTTAGGAATACTAAATTATGCACGGAGTTTCATCAAAGATCTAGGGAAAGTAGCAGGACCCCTATACTCTAAAACAGGAAGTCATGGACAAAAGACATTTAATGTAGAAGACATAAAACTAGTACAAAAACTCAAACAAATGGTTAAAGATATACCAGATTTAGCCCTCCCACTAGAAACAGATTACCCAATAGTAGAAACAGACGGAAGTCTCGAAGGGTGGGGAGCAGTTTTGAAAACAAAAAACAATAAATATGGAGATAAAAAAGACGAAAAAATTTGCGCTTATCACAGCGGAAAATACAAAGAAAAGGGAAATATGAGTAGCATAGATGCAGAAATTTTGGCAGTTATATACGGTTTAAATAGTTTTAAGTTATACATTATTAATAAACAAGAAATTCTGGTAAGAACGGATTGCGAGGCTATTGTAAAATTTCACAAAAAAATAGAAGGAAAAAATAGTAGTAAAAGAAGATGGTTAAATTTTTTAGACGCTACATCAATATACAATATATCTTTAGAGCATATAAAGGGGAAAGATAATTCTTTAGCAGATCAACTAAGCAGACTTATGAAAACTAACTGTTTGTTTTCAGCATGAGTACAGATAAAGACGGAGCATCTAGTTCAAATTCAAGTGGGCAAAAAGACAAAGACTTGTTGCAGACTCTCTTAGGAAATACTTCATTTCAACCACAAACAAGACAAAATACAACGAACATGGAAAGAATATATTTTGGAAAACAAAATTTAATCTTCTATCCTCCATCCAATCTAAGTTTCAGGGTGAAGCCAGAAACGAAGATAGATAGACCTCAAAGATGCTTAATAGACAACCTATGGATAGCATACAACAAGATTCCTCGAGACAACAGTTATTTCGTGTCCGTAGTAAATTCTTTAAGCCATTATTTTACAGACAAAAATGAAGACAAAAAATTCAGATTTTATGTAGTAATTCAAGGAAAATTACAGGGCGTGTTCCAGACATGGATAGAAGTAGTAGATTCAATTAAAGACTTCCCTACCCCACTCTTTAAGGGATTCAATGATTTGAATGAAGCACTAGACTATGCTAGAGGAACTCTCGGGCCTAATTATTTCATCAGTCCAGCTTTGAGACAAATTTCAAGACCGTCTTTGCAATACAATATTCAGAAAGACACAAACAGAATCATTTTCTGCGATCATTGTTCCTCAATGATTGAAGGATTCAAAAGGCTAAACCAGACAATCGAAAGACTAGAAACAGAAAAAGGGAAAATGACACAACATATCCACTCATTACAAGAGAGGATAAGATTTTTACTTGGAAATACCGATCAAAATAAGAGTTCTCCATCTCCCCACAAAATGGATGAGATGGGTGTACATTCCCCAACGAATGTAGAAAAAGCTATTGTACCAGCTAAAGGTACAGCTAGTCCCGTTCAAACGGTAGCGGGTAAAGACTCATCAAATCCGTTGATGGTTGACACTTTACCAAAAAGTGTAAGAATTCTGCCGGCAAGCTTCAATACAATGGCAGAGACAAGTAAAAGGACAACAGGATTCCTCCAAAAAAGAAAAAAAAATAAAAGAATAGAAAAAATAATAAAAAGTTCCCTTTACAAATTTCTCACAGAAAAGACTAAAGAAGTACAAGAAAAAATCATACGAGAAAATCCAAAGCCAGATCCAGCAAATTCTGACCACGAGAGTAGCAGTGACGAAAATAATTTATCAGACCAGTTTAATCAACATTATGATCCAAATGACGACAATGATTCAGGGATGAGTTTTGATTCTGTAACACTACACAACCTGGATACCTAGAGAAATACGTAGCAATAACATCAACACAAGAAGACAAACAAATAGGTAAGCAGTGACATCACAAGCCTTCATCAAACTACAAGATTCCACTACAAGACTCCACTACAAGTCCATTATGATAAAGAAACTCCACTACATGTCCACTACTCCACTATCACAAGAAGACAAAAGAAGGACACCACTCCACTATCACAAGAAGACAAATAAGGACACTCAATTTCAACAAAGGTTTCACAAAGCCATGTGACAATGGGGCCCAAAGAGCACCCGGATGAAGAAAGTTTTTAGAAATTGAAATCCGAATTTCAAATCCGGATGGACTTCTATAAATAAGAACCATATTACAAGAAAAGAGACAGAGCGAAGTGCAGAGCAGAGAGAAAAAACTTAAATATTTCTAAGTAATAGTTTACATATTCCCCTTCCCTTTCAAAATAAAGAGTGAGTAAGTGTTTGTTGTGTGTGTACAAAGAGTGTGAGTGTATTTTCCTACAAGTACTTGCAAGGTCACTTCGGGGACTCCCGAAAGGGAAACCTCATTCCGACCATTATCATGTAAGTAGTTATCTGTTTTCTAGATCCTAGTAATCTTCTCCCTAAGCGTATGTACTATGTTATTATTGTGTATGTTATTATGTGTGATATGATGTTCATATGATATGCTATTATGATTTTCGTTAACATGTTCACTCTTTGATTTATTCTTAGTAAATGGTTAGTTCTCTATCCTCTTAGTAACCCCGATAGATTAACCTGTAAATACCTAGGGATGTTGAAAGTCCGCCATGGTCAGAAAACCAAAAGGACTGTGAATCCCAGGGTGTGGTTAAAGAAGCAGGTGCTAGGAAAATGGGTAAAGAAAAGAGATGAAAGGAGTAAGGTAAAGAGATGAACAGTAAAAAAAAAAAAAAAAAACCCCCGTGGTTACATCTCTCTCTCTATATATATATATATAATTTAACTACACATCAACAGAAGTTTAATTTAATAAATTTAAATATATATATGTATATATATATATATGTATATATATATATATATATATATATATAATTATTTTAAAATAAACTCACCTCTTAAGGTTGATTTTATTAATTAAACATATAAATTATATATATATATATAAAATTTAACTACACATCAACAGAAGTTTAATTTAATAAATTTAAATATATATATATATATATGTTTATACGTATACACATATATATACATATATGAGTATACACATATATACTCATCTAATGTATACTAATACAAAAGGAGAAACATCTATTAGATTCACAAATTATAATTATTCTAATCAAACGAACCTAGAAGAAGAGTTAGAATTAGAAGAAGAAAAAGAGTTTATGAATATAGAAATAATACAAGAAGGATATGAAGTAGATGAAGCTTTGCAAGAAGCCGAAAGAAGATATAATAATAATACAGATATAACATTTAAATGTAAAGGATGTAAAACAGGAAATATGGGTATATTTAAAGTAGACAGACATTTTAAAACATGCGAATTTAGAACTGATAATCTATGATACAGAAAAGAATATAATAACCAAGACAAAATAGAAAACCTTGAAACAATGCTAGAAAATCTGTATGAAAGTGAAGAGGAAATAGAAAGAGATTCTATAATAAGTCAAAAAGAGCTTATGGAATCTACTAGTTCAAGTGCTAGCCCGTTCCAACGAACTTCTCAACACCATACAGTAGACACAAGTATAGGAAATATACCAAGAAGACGAGTCTATAGGGTAAACCCAGACACAGTAACTGAAAACGTAAGACCAATGGGTAGAAGGATGCCTATAGAAGAACCTATTAGGTTACAAGAAGGAGGAAGTAAAGGAAAAATATTAAACATAGCAGCACATGACCCTCAAATGTGGAATGCAGTAATAGATTTATGGAAAGGAATAGTAGTAGCAGACTATATAAAAACATACCAAGATGCAGACGCAGAAACAATGTATAAATATATGGAAACCTTTTTAGGAGAATCTGCAAAGGCCTTATGGGAAGCATATAAATCTAATTTCCCACAAGAATTCCAAGCTTTAGTAAACCTGGGAGCAAACCCGTATAATTTTACAAATAAAATACACAGTTTAATCACAGGAGAAGACCCTAATAGTGGCTTAGTAGTCTTACAAAGTAATGCGTTAATACACCTAGAACAGTTAAGTATTACAAGTTGGTTCCACATAAAAAACTTTCTTAAAGATTATTATTATTACTGTACAATTAGTGGGAATTCTTTTGATGAAGAATTAGGAAAAAAGTTATTTAATAAACTACCAGGAGCCTTAGGCAGAGAAATAGAAGAAAGATGGTATAAAAGAGAAGGAGTAATACAGAACCCAAACGGTAAATGGTCTATAGGACACAAAGTACAACATATAATGGAAGTTTTAACAGAAAAATGTACAAATATACAAATACAGAAACAACTAAAGCAGAATGAAATGAGTTTTGTAAAAATGTCATGTATACAACCCAAAGTTATGACAAAGGACAACATAAACCCAAGAAAAGATACAAGAAATATAAACCCTACTATAATCAGCAGTATAATAAAAAATACTATTTAAGAAAATCTTCATCTAGGAAACCTTATCTAAATAAAGATAGACATGTTCGAAAATATAGAAATGATAGAAATTATAAAAATAAGCTAGAATGCTTCACATGTGGAAGTATAGAACATTTAGCAAACGTATGTCCTAAAAGAAATAATAGTAAAACTAGAAATTCTCAATTAATAGAAGATTTTCAAGAAACCTTAATTAATGTAGATGAATACATGTCAGACAATGAAAGCATATATTCTATAGTAAGTGTAGAAATAGAAGAAACAACACGATCAGATGAGTCAGATTCAGCAAATGAAGAATTAATAAATGAGATAGGATTAGAATTTAAAAATATAGACTTAGAAGAATTACAGATAAATACAATGATGAATGTGTTACAAGAATGTACCCATGAATTTGAAAGAAATAAAGGAATAGATAGTAACCAATGTATTCTATGTAAATGGTATCCAAGTAGAGAAAAAAGGGCAAAATGTAAGTTTTGCTATGCTGAAGGATGTATCACATGCATAGAAAACCTGTTAAAAATAAAAATAAAAGGACGTGAAAAGATAGATATAAATAATGATACAATAAATTTAAGATTAATAACATTAGAAAATAGAATAAACGAACTAGAGCAAAAGGTAATGTCGTTAGAAAAAGGAAAACAAAAACTTGAAGAAAATACAGAATCTGTTCAAAGAACAGAAGAAAGGGGGATGTACAACACATCTACCCAAGAAGCAGAATTAATGAACATAGAAACTAGAGAAAACCATTATGAAAATTTCATATGTAATGAAGATAAAAAATTCACCACTATTAAAGTTTTAGCTAGACTTACAATACAAGATATTGAGTTAGAAACTTTAGCATTAGTAGACACGGGATGTACTGGTAGTATAATAAATAAAAAGATTTTACCCCCAAAATTAATCAGAACATTAGACAAGCCAATTGCAGCGATGCAAATGGATGGAACATACAATACCTACCAACATTATATCGGAAAAACTCAGGTAAGTTTTATTAATACATGTAATGAATTTTATAAACCAATGTATACACTTGACAGGATATGGGTAAGAGATCTAAACATAAATGTAGATTTTGTAGTAGGATTAAAATTTATGATACAAAATAACGGGGGAACATTAATTACAAGAGACGGGGTAATATTTTAAGCATCTTACTTACACACCAGTACAAACTATTAAATTTGAAACAAAAGGAAGACAAACTAGTATATCTCCAAACACTTCTGAAAATGATAGTTCACAGATATGTTGTAAAAATTGCAAAGATAAAAGCCAATGTTGTAAAGATTTAGGCCAAACAGAACAATACGAGGAAGAAGAAGAATATGATATAAGAGAAAAAGATTATACTCTAATAGAAGTAGAAAATGAATTCTATAATTTTCAAACAGGAATCAACAGGATAGGTACAATTAGAAGTCCTAAGGACTTAGAAAACATAGTAAGAATATTAGACGAAATGGAAATAATAGGAGAAAAACCTTTAAAATACTGGGAAAATAATAAAGTAGTATGTAAATTAGATATCATAATCCCTGAATACATAATAAAAACAGCTGCCATTGAAGCAACTAATCAAGACTTGGAAGACTTTAGTGTACAAATAAAAGAATTACTAAATTTAGGAGTAATAAGAAGATCTACATCAAAACATAAATCAGCAACATTTATGGTTAGAAATCATAGTGAAATAGTAAGAGGTAAAGCAAGAATGGTAATTAATTACAAAAGACTTAATGATAATACAAGAACCGATGCATATAAATTACCTGATAAAAATGAATTAATCAATCGAATCCAAGGAAAAAGAATATTTAGTAAATTCGACTGTAAGTCAGGATATTGACAGGTAAAAATGCATGAAGAAAGTATAGAATGGACAGCATTCACATGCCCGGAAGGACATTTTGAATGGTTAGCCATGCCATTTGGACTAAAAACTGCCCCTCCCATATTTCAAAGAAAAATGGACACTATATTTGGTGACTATAAAAGGTTTGTCTTAGTATATGTAGATGATATCTTAATATTTAGTAAAGATATTAAAGAACATTTAGGACATCTACAGACAGTATTTAGATTATTGTAAAAAATGGAATAATAGTAAGTAAAAAGAAAATGGAATTATGTAAAAACCATATAAATTTTCTAGGAGTAACATTAGGAGAAGGTAAAATTAAATTACAACCACATATAGCAACAAAAGTTTAGATATGCCGGATAAATTAGATAATACAAAAGATTTACAAAAATTTTTAGGACTAGTAAATTATGCTAGGAATTTCATTAAAGATTTAGGAAAACTAGCAGGACCACTATACTCTAAAACAGGTAGCAAAGGGCAAAAACATTTCAATATAGAAGACATTAAATTAGTCCAACAAATTAAAGAAAAAGTTAAAAATATTCCAAAATTAAGTATACCACTAGAAACTGATTAATTAATAATTGAGACCGATGGTAGTTTCCAAGGATGGGGAGCTGTGTTAAAAGCTAGACCCAATAAATACAGCGACAAGATAGAAGAAAAAATTTGTGCTTATCAAAGTGGAAAATATAAAGAAAAAGGAAATATGAGCAGCATAGATGCTGAAGTCTTAGCAATAATATATGGTCTTAATAGTTTTAAGTTATATATTTTAAATAAAATGAAATCTTAGTACGAACTGACTGTGAAGCCATAGTTAAATTTCATCAAAAAATAAATCAAAAAGGCTAGTAGCAAGAGAAGATGGTTAAATTTTATGGATACTATATCTATATATCCAAATGTTATTTTTGAATATATAAAAGGAAAAGATAATAGTCTAGCGGATCAGTTAAGTAGATTAAATATTAAAATAACTTAAGTATACTTTTTTTCAGCATGAGACCAACCAGTTCAATAGACAAAGGAAAAAGTAGCCTCAGCATCAGACACATACGCTCAGACTGTATTAGGTAACATGAAGTTTAGACCTCAGACACCATCAATAGATATGATGGATCGTATTTACTTCGATAAGCATATTTAATATGTTACCCGAATTCAAATTTATCTTTTAGACAATTGCCAGAATGTGTGTTAGACAAACCTCAAAATGCTTAGCAGACAATTTATGGATGACATATAATAAAAAAGACAATAAATATTTTATAGCTTCATTAAATGCTTTATGTCAATACTTTACAGACAAAAGTAGAGAGAATAAATTTAAATATTATGTGGTAATACATGGAAGACTAACGGCATTTTTCAAACATGGATAGAAGTAGTAGAATCTATAAATGGAGTTAAAACTCCTATTTTTAAAGGTTTTAATGATTTTAATGAAGCACTAGACTATGCAAGAGGGATACTTG